>NC_037341.1:56444535-57670472 GCF_002263795.3 Bos taurus | reverse complement strand
TGCAAGGGGTTGATTTCAGTGGGTAGAAGAAAGAATGAAAAATGAAAACAAGTTCAGTAACAGCAAGCATTTTTGTCTTTTTAAAATGTATTATTGCATCCCCAACATCTAAAAATGCCCATGACACAGAATGCACCAAGCATGTATTGGGTAAAAATTCATTGCCTCCCTACCTGTGTGTGTAACTCAGTTGTGTCTGACTCTTTATGACCCCATGGACTCTAGTCTGCCAGGCTCCTCTGTTCATGAGATTTTCCAGGCAAGAATACTGGAGTGAGTTGCCATTTCCTTCTCCAGGGATCTTCCCAACCCAGAGATCAACCCCTGGTCAGTTGCATCTCCTTCATTGGGAGGCAGATTCTTTATCACTGAGCCACCTGGTCTCATTGAAAAAGTGTAGGAAGAAGAAAATAGAATGTGGTAACATGCTGAAAGAGGGTGGGGTTAAGTAAAACATCATTTTAAATGGAAACTTTTTTAGTTTAGCAAGGTCTTAAAAGAAATTCAGGAAAATGTATAAGACAATAGAAAAAGGCTGAAAATATGAAGAATAGACTTAGAAAATTTTTGACAATGTATTCCATGCCCTCCTCTAGGGGATCTTCCCAACCCAGGAATTGAACTCAGATCTCCCACATTGTGGGCAGATTCTTTACCATCCGAGCCACTAAGGAAGCCCAAGAATACTGGAGCAGGTAGCGTATCCTTTCTCCAGGGGATATTCCTGACTCAGGAATTGAACTGGGGTCTCCTGCATTGCAGGTGGATTCTTTACTAGCTGAGCTACCAGGGAAAGGCCTTGATAAGGTGGAAGATGCAAACAGAAAATCTTGCAGGTTACTAGATTGGAAAAAAACAGAGTTTTTACAAAGGAAGAAATATAATATTGGAATTCTAAGGCAAGATGGTGGACTAATTGCTATAGACTACTGGGAGGAAGTATTGGGTCACAAAGAGCCAGACACAATTGAGTGACTGAACTGAACTGGGAGGAAAGTTCTACAAGCTGAGGCTGTTGATATAATTCATTTGCTAAGGTATAGGAAATATTTGTAGATCTGTGAGGATTCTGAGAAACTATCAGGTATACACTCTAAATGGGGCAGATACTGTAAAAAAGAAAGAAAGAAGAAAGAGAGAAAGAAAGAAACCTTAATGTAGGTGAATGGCAAGCATGCATATATAAACAGATGTAAATATATGCAAATAGTATTAAACATGTGCGAGAGCAGGTGTAAATTTATGCAAATCACATTAAGTACATGCAAATGGCTAATGATACTGTAACAAGAAATGTACAATTTAAGTGCTGAATATAAATTGTCAAAGCAAAAGGGACATATGGAAAGGGAGGCGGCAGGTTACTAAATGTTTACCTAAAAAAGGATTTAGGTGTTGAAGTTGGGGGAATAAAGAATAGTAAAGCATTCTACAGAACTCAGCACCAAGCAGTGGAGAAAGAAAAGCCTTTTAGTGGTCTCCTTGGGGAAGGGAAAGAAAACAATGGGAAATAGCTCATCTCAGTTGGGAGAAATAGTTGTTATTTTGGTTTCATACAAAAAGAGGTAAATAAGAGCTTGATTATGAGTGCTGGAAAAAAGAAGGTAAACACTGACAGAGTGGAAAAGTACCGAATTTCAAATTAAATACAGGGGGAAAAAGGGAATAACTAGCAAAACAGCCAAAGCAAGAAGAAAGAATGAGTAAGCAAAAACAAAGTAAAAATGAACAAACCAAGTGAGATGTAAGGAGTAAAATAAAGTATGTAAATTGTTGCATTCAGTATGACTTGGCAAATTCTCTTATTGAAAGATAGATGTTGAGAGACTGGATTCTTAAAAAAGGAAAGCAGATGCATTCAGTTTGATGAAACACACTTGAAATGATGAAAAGTGAAAGTGAAGTTGCTCAGTTGTGTCCAGCTCTTTGCAACCCCATGGACTATAGCCTACCATGCTCCTCGGTCCATGGGATTTTCCAAGAGTGGGTTGCCATTTCCTTCTCCAGAGGATCTTCCCAACCCAGGGATCAAACCTGGGTCCCCCGCATTGTAGGCAGATGCTTTACCTTCTGAGCCACCAGGGAAGTCCCTTGAAACGATAGTTTGGAAATAGAAGGATGGATAAGAGAGACCAAAGGCCAAAAAGAATGAGGGAGTGGTGATAGTGGATGAGGTTGAACTTAGCATTAAAGTATCAAATATGTATGTATGACTAAAGAATGAGTAAATCTATGTCAACTTTCTTGGTGAGATTTACATGTGTAAGTGTGAAATGGTAGATGTAGAGACTATAAGGTGAAAATCTGTTGTGTCAGATAGTCCCTCAAACCTAGGTACTTGTGTTTGTGAGTGTGTGTGTAATTTTATGATTATGGGGAAAGGTGTGGAAGGATGTATACTAGTGTTTAACATCGACTACCTAGAAAGGGTCAGGGCAGGTTGTACAGGATCAGATCAAGGTGAGGTTAAGTGTAAAGTGTAAGTCGCGTCACTCGTGTCTGACTCTGTGCGACCCCATAGACGGCAGCCCACCAGGCTCCGCCATCCCTGGGATTCTTCAGGCAAGAACACTGGAGTGGGTTGCCATTTCCTTCTCCAATGAGTGAAAGTGAAAAGTGAAAGTGAAGTCGCTCAGTCGTGTCTGACTCTTCGCGACCCCATGGACTGCAGCCCACCAGGCTGCTCCGTCCATGGGATCCTCCAGGCAAGAAAGGAAAATAAGGAATAACATCTGACTTTGAGCAAATGTATTGCTAATGGCACTGGTAGTAAAAGAACCTGCCTGCCAATGTAGAAGACGTAAGAGGTGCGGGTTGGATCCCTGGGTCAGGAAGATCCCTGGAGGGCATGACAACCCACTCTAGTATTCTTGCCTGGAGAATTCCACGGACAGAGGAGCCTGGTGACTTAGCAGACGTGCATTGATAAACATCACCACCACCAGATCTCTTCTAAAATCTGCGGAGTACAGGGCTTGGATTGAGAGGAAGACCTTGGAAAATGGGATCAATAAGCACAGAGTGGGATCTTACAGAAAAGGTTCTAGAACTGACCCATAACTACTTGCTGAGCCATACTATGTATACTATGTGGACAATAAATTCATTTTAAAAAATATTTGGTGGACATATAAATTTACAAAGAAAGCTGCATAGAATTTGCATTTTAAAACAAGAATCATAAAAATGATGTTTGATTGCAATAAAATTTGTTTGCTTTGTTGTGCCTGTGTCAGAGGCAAATGTACTTTACTGTGTTCCTGTATTATTGTCTTAGGTGAGTGCGTGTGAAGGAGTGCTACTAAGTCAATTTTCCATAGTCCTGTTATCACAGATCTTACATATGTCAGCAGAGTTAAGCATAAGGAAAACAGGGGGCCCTGAACATTTCAGATCTGTACCCCATCCTTTCATTGACATTGCCTATAGGCAGATTAGTTTTGAAGAGACACATACATACATACATACATACATATTTTCTTATTTCCCTAATTCCAGGTAATTGCTTTGAGTATCCTGCAGAGGTCCAGAGTCACTTTTTGGGGGGTGATTATAAGTAAAAGACAATTTATTATATAAAATCCTGATAATTCAGAATTTTCCTCTATGTTTGAAGGTCTAAGAAGTTTAACCATGACTTAAGTAAATATCAAAGAACAGAGTTCTCCAAACAGGAGGTAACAGATTTATGTTATTTAAAAAAAAGCAAAGTAACTTTGTGATATATTTAGATGAATATGTAAGGAATGAGATTACTTTTCTTTCTACAGCTATAAAAGGAAGGTAGCCAAAATGCTCCCTGCTTAAAAGAAAATCCATATGATGCATTTCATGAACACAAGAAGGATGAGTTCATTTACAGGTGGCTGGATGGATTATAAGGTTGATGTTGGTGAACACATCCATAACTTAAGTGTATAAATTTATCTTCTGATGACAAACATTTTTTATTTAAGTGAATGAATACGATTTCCTGTAACAAATGTTGCATAAAGTTTGTGGTCACCGAAAGCTTTACTGTTAAGAGTTACATTCCTTTGTGATTAAACCAAAAGGTTAGTTAAGCAGCTGGATATTAAAGAGAAGAGCTTTAATCATGCTAATAAGAAACAGAGTTTGTGTAGATTTAAACAGCTAAGACAATTGCTCCTTCTGGCTAATTTCTGCATCATAGGCTACCCTTGTTCCGTCTCCCTTTTAGGGTTCTACCAGAAAGAGACAGAGGCAGGCTACCGGAGGAGGGGAGAGGAGGAGTTTGGGATAGTTATTCCCTTCTCTGCCTCCCTGTCCTGTTGCTACAGGTTGATGGTGTTTGTCTCTGAAAGTCAAGGCTGTGCAGCAGCCTCTTTATACACAACTCTTTGGATTCCAATATCACTGTTTCCCATTGTCCCTTCTGATCTGCATGTGATCCTGATTTCCTCTATTGCTCTAGGCTGCCGTTCTCAGCTCAAAGATTTGCATAGGATCCATTTCTGAATCCTCCTGTATAATTAGTATGACCGTGCAGTCTAACCTTCTCTTCTGCATCTTATTAACCAAGAACTAACCTCTTTTCACTTCTGTTATTCAGAAATGCAGTTCACAGCACAGGTTTTTTTTGTTTTTGTTTTTTTTAATACTTATATCAACAAGTTCTCAAGATCGTAGTCCTCAAATACAAGTATACCTTACATTTTCTTCAAAGTCAGCCAAAGAATTTCAAATTTACTAATCCCAACATTCATAGTTAGATCCTGTTTTATAAGTTGCTAATCAAAGGCCAGCCAGTTATGTTGAGGATATTAAGATCCATGTGTTTCATTATTTTGATGTCCCAGGTTTACTTCTGTATTTCTTTGGACTGTGGGGATTGACATGTTGATATTTTCTGGCAAGGATGTGTCCTTAAGAGAATCCTGAGCAGGTATGAGTGGCAGTGATTTATCATTTTGTCATTGATTGTGAGACCCACAGTCTCAGTGGGGCCTGCCCAGGTCCATAAGAGGATGTATGTGTATCTGAATCTCTCCAGGAGAGGGATGTGTGCCATGGATGGCAGTGGAAAGTGACCCTGTCTGTCCCTTCACTCATTCAGAATTCTTTTTTTTGTGTGTGGGCACGAGCCAGGGTGCCTACCATTGGATGAGCCGGCCCTGCCCAAGGTTATGGGCAGTGACCCGCCTGACTATGGCTTCCCTTGTTGTACCTGAGAACTAGACCCCTTTCACTTCTGTTTTTTGTTTATTTATTCAGTCATTCATTTATGGCTGCGCTGGATCTCCATTGCTGCACGTGGGCTTTCTCTAGATGAGGTGGGGGTGCTGTTCTCTAGTTGCAGTGGGCAGGCTTCTCATTGCAGTGGCTTCTCTTGTTGCAGAGGGCAGGCTCTCAGGTGTGCAAGCTCAGTTGCTGCAGCACTTGAGCTTAGTTGCCCTGGGGGATGTGAGATCTTCCCGGACCGTGGATTGAACCCGTGTCCCTTGCATCGGCAGGTAGATTCTTAATCACTGGACCACCAGGGGAGTCCAATTAGGAATTCTTGAACATGTGGACATTTGAATCTCTAGAGATTTTTGTCCTGCTCCAGACCCGTCAGCCTAACTGATGACAAAGAAGTATTTCTCAACCTGAGAAAATCCTAGAGCTGGATGGAAAATGACCAAGTACTAAGGGTGAGCAACCTGACAGCCCAACATGCAAATTGTTGAAAAACTTTTGTGATTTGTAATCCTTAAGTTTGGCTTTCGTTTGGGGAGGAACTGCTGCCAATAAAATTACACTGACTAAACTGTGATTGGGGTGCAGTCTCCTCCTGACATGAAACAGATGTGAAAAGGATTCTGGATAGGGTCTTTTAAAAAAAAATATTTATTTTTGGCTGTGTCGGGTCTTCCTTGCGGTGTACAAGCTCAGTAGTTGCAATATGCGGGCTTAGGTGCCCGGAGGCATGTGGGAACTAAGTTCCCTGACCAGGGATCAAATCTGCACCCCCAGCACTGGAAGGTGGATTCTCAACTGCTGGACCACCAGGGATGTCCATGGATAGGACTTTTGACACCTGGTAAGTGTATACTGCTCAGTGCCAGAATCTTTTTCCAGGAGCCCTGCCCGGAGATCTGAGAAGTAAGAAAGGAGACCCAGTTTTCTCAGCCCCAGGGCTGCCTCTATCCAGAGGCATCTTATGAAGATGATGGTGCCATGAACATGAGAAATTTGGAGCCCCAAGACAATTTCTTCTGGGTTTAAAAAAAAAAAAAAATAAGGGCCAATTTGGAAGACAGTTTGGTGGTTTCTTACAAAGCATACTCTTACCATGTGATCTAGCAATTGTATTCTTTTGTATTTATCCAAATGAGTTGAAAACTTATGTCACACGGAAACCTGCACATAAATGTTTATAGTAGAATTCTACATAATTTCCGAAACTTGGAAGCAACCACGATTCCCTGAGTAAGTGAATGGATAAATAAACTGTGGTACATCCAGATAATGAAATGTTACTCCATATGAAAGAGATTTGCTATCAAGTCATGGAAAGATTTAGAAGAACCTCAAATGCATATTACCAAACAAGAGAAGCCAATCTGAAAAAAGCTTCCATATAGAATGGTTCCAACTATATGATGTGTTTCAAAAGGCAACACTGTGCAGACAGTAAAAAGATCAATGATCATCAGGGTTGAGGGTAGGGGTGGGTTTGAGGAGGGATGGCTAGATGGAACATAGAAGATTTTTAGGGCAGTGAAACCATTCTGTGTGCTGCTATAAATGGTAGATGTATATGATTATGCCTCTGTCAAAACCCGTAGACGAAACAATAGCAAGATTGAACTGTAATAAATCTATAGACCTCGGATTGTAATGATGTGTCAGTGCAGCTTTATTGCTTGTAACACACGTACCACTTTGTTGCTGAATGTAGACAGAGGGGCTAAACATGTGCAAGGGCAAGAGGTATAGGAGAAATCCCCATACCTTCTGCTCAATTTTCCTATAAACCTAAAACTAGTTTTAAAATAGCCTGTCTTAAAGAAAGAAACAAGGTCCAGATTTAAACATGAGTTGAGTGAGGACATGTGTCTCACGGAGTCTCCAGCTCCGGGGTCACATGTAGAGAGTGTTCAAACGGCCTCTGTTTAAATGCCAGGACCCTTCCACATTGTGTGTCTTGCCAACAGAGCAGAGCATTGGAGCCGTAAAGCAGGGGAGGTCATCCAGTGGTCATGGGACATACCCCTGTCTTCAACTTATTCTTCAGAGGCATTTTATGCCCGTGGGAATCTAATGAGAGGTTTAATAAACACCCTCAATCTATTAAAAAGTTTCTTTGCCATGGTGGCTTTGGCCTTTTTGTGTGTTTCTAAAAACACTTCCTAAATTACTGCTTGTGGCTTAGGAGTATTTGGGGGTGTCCTATTTTTAAAGACAAAGGATTCACCCTGCATAGGATTTTTCTAAGAGAATAAGGGAGAGAATTTATATTCACACCAAAGACCAAATGAAATATTCTGTGCCATGATTGCACATTTTTGGAATACTGAGGCTTTGGAGCAGTGTTTTCTGATGCCCTTAGTCTTTCAGTAACTGCCAATTGGCCAAAAAAAGAAAACGGTAGGAGGGCACATTTCTGTCCACTACTATTCATAAAGGTTCTGGATATTTTCCCTAGAGAAACTGATGATCCTTTGGCAGGTAGTAGATTATGAATCCATCATCCTGTCTTTATAGAGAAGAATTTTCTGTTTTACCAGATGAAGAAAATGTGATCACTCATGGAAGAGAGACTGACAGAGGTCAGGTGTTTCATGGTCAAGCTGAACAGCTTGGACTACGGTGCACTTATGGTGCTCTGGCGGCTGATGCAGTTTCCAAGAAAGATTGGCTTGTTTGTCTTGACATACTCATTTCAGAAGCAGATGAATAGACAGTTCGGGGCGGCATAAATTTGGGGCAGGAGTGTTCAGATGTTTCTCCTGCTGTGCATTCTTTCGTCTCTCCTGGAAATTCAGCGTATGCATTTATCCCATTAGTGGTAGGAGGAAAAAGTCCTGATCACCTTCCAATTCATATGATACCCATCAGTGGGTTGGAGTGGTGCTGGGCGTGCATTCTTCTCTGCTTAGGCTGTTCCATGTATTTAAGGGTCCTTGAAATCTGAAAATGGCCACTCGAAAAGAAGCTGAGCCCCGTTTCTTAGTGACTGCTTAGATACAGACTTCTAATTTAAGCAAACAAATAATCCTAATCTAAGCTGCAGAACTCTGAAGGAGATCCTACAAAATTCTACCTTCAATTTCATTTCTTTGTGGTGGTTTGTCATGGTTTTACAAATGTAAGTTTAGGCTGAAAAAGAAAAGACACATATCTTTATCACGCCTAACATAGATATACAGGCGTAGTAGCAACAACATCCACAAACCTTAGTTAGAGCTTTAGAACCTCTTGTCCCAGTGTTTTGTGTGAACTCTGTTAGAATGGCATGAGTGTGGAGAAATGTTAGCAACCTACCAGGAGGGGAGCTCTGGGGTAATTTTTCATGTAGCACCCGTTTCCCGACTGCAGAATGACATAGGGGATGAGTTGCAGAGATAATGTCCTTTGTCTCCTGTCTTGGTAGGTCTCTGCCAACTACGTTCGGAGTTGAGCTAAGCCCTATGCTGAATTGTTCAACTTTAATGCCCTGCCTACAGATTGAATTTTGTGTCTTCTCCCACTGCCCAAAATATTTTGAAATCTAATTCCTCATAAGACTGCATTTGGAAGTAGAACCTTTGGAAGGTGGTTAGGTCAGGGGTCCTCAACCTCCTGGGCCATGGACCTGGACTGCACCAGCAGGAGATTGAGCTCAGGGCTCCCACTGATTCTGCATTATGATAAGTTATTTCAGTTTATATATATATATATATATAATTATTTCATTATATATCACAGTGTAAACAATAACCCTGTGTACAAGACAGCAAAAGAGACACTGATGTATAGAACAGTCTTATGGACTCTGTGGGAGAGGGAGAGGGTGGGAAGATTTGGGAGAATGGCATTGAAACATGTATAATATCATGTATGAAATGAGTTGCCAGTCCAGGTTCAATGCACGATACTGGATGCTTGGGGCTGGTGCACTGGGACGACCCAGAGGGATGGTATGGGGAGGCAGGAGGGAGGAGGGTTCAGGATGGGGAACACATGTATACCTGTGGTGGTTTCATTTCGATATTTCGCAAAACTAATACAATATTGTAAAATTTAAAAATAAAATAAAAAAAAATAGAGATAAAGTGCACAGTAAATGTAATATTCTTGAATCATCCTGAAGCCAGGCCCCCATCCCAGTCCATGGAAAAATTGTCTTCCATGAAACTGGTCCCTGGTGCCAAAAGGTTGGTCATGAAGGTGGAGCCCTCATGATGGGATTAGTGCTCCTATAAAAGAGACCTTAGAGAGCTCCCACATCCTTCCCCTATATGAGGACACAGCAAGAAGACTGCTGTCTGTGAACCAGAGGGTGTGTTCTCACCAGACAGTGAATCTGCCATCACCTTGAAGTCTAGGCTTCCCAGACTCCAGAACTGTGGGAAATAAATTTGTGGTTTTTTAATAAGTCCCTCAGTTTATGGTACTCTGTTATAATAGCCTGAACCAAGACAAGTCAGAAAAAGTAGATTGTATTTATGGCAACAGCAGCAAGAGGCAGGCACATTGAAAAGTAATATGGAATTTGGAGACCCAAGACTTGAATCCCAACTTAACCTTTAGTTGTTGCACAGTCTTGGGCAGGCTTCCATTTTTCCTGTATATAAAATGGTTTCAGTAAGCATAAATGCAGGTAAAACATGTATTTATTTAACAGTTCCTGGTCTTATTGAGCATACAATGTACAGTGCAATGACAATTATAATACTGAGAATAGATTAACTCTGTTTTTGAATCAGAATCCAGTAACCTTTTCTAGCGTCTTTTACAGAGTTACAGAATCTGAAGGGTTGACATGAGGGCCTAGACATCTGTATTCTAGACTGTAGAGATTGGACAGAAAATCGCCCTTTTGGGGTTGGGACTTTCTCTGGCCTCTCTCAGCTTGCTCTCTGATTACACAGCTCAGGTAGCTTTAGTCATTACTGTGTGCAACTAAATGTCTGGTCCTGGACTCAGCCTTTCCCTGTTACTATGCAATTCCCACTTAACGCCAGAATTGTTGTAGGAAAGGGGACCCCTTCCAGGGCCCGAACCTGGCTCTTGTCTAACACTCGGAAATGAATTGTCTGAGGAGACACATCTGCTGACAAAGCAAGAGATTTTATTGGGAAAGGGCACCAGGTGGAGAACAGTAGGGTAAGGGAACCCAGGAGAACAGCTCTGACACATGGCTTGCAGTCTCGGGTTTTATGGTGATGGGATTAGTTTCCGGGTTGTCCTTAGCCAGTCATTCTGACTCAAGAGTCCTTCCTGGTGGTGCATGCCTTGTTCAGCCAAGATGGATGCCAGAGAGAGGGATTCTGGGAGGTGGTCGGACTTGTGGTGTCTCCTTTTGACCTTTCCTGAATTCTTCCAGTTGGTGGTGGCTTATTAGTTCCGTGTTCCATAGCAGGACCTCCAGTCATAAACAACTCATGCAAATGGTTACTATGGTGCCTGGTCAGGGTGGGCAGTTTCAATCAGTATGCTTCCCCTAACAGAACCATTTCTCTGCTCTCCCACCCGGCCCCAGAACACCACACTTCAGGGAGTAGTCAGAGGGCTCAGAGGAAGATGGGATAATAAAGAGAATGATAGTTATACCAAAGTAGGACAAGTTTTTTGTGGAGTAGTATAATCATTTAAAACATTACCTGGTTTTTTCATGCTTTGCAGACACTGTATTTTTGTTTTTTAACCAACTGAAAGTTTGTGGTAACTCTGCATTGTCAGATGAAGGTTAGCATTTTCTAACAATAAAGTATTTTTAATTAATGTATGTACATTTAATCACTGTATGCTTTTCTGAGTCATAATGCTACTGGATTAATAGGCCACAGTATAGTGTAAACATAACTTGTATTGCACCAAGAAGCCAGAAAACTCAAATAGAACGTCTTACTGTGGTATTTGTTTTATTGTGGTGGTCTGGAACTGAACTCGCCATATCTCTGAGATATGCTGATAATTCACGATAAAGTTGCATTGACAAAACTGAAAAACAACTTCTGATTCATCTGCATTTTACTGGAATAATTTTATCTAAACTCCCAGCTTATATCAGATGGTGCGCAAGACAGTAAAAATGAAAATTCAGCCTGGCATTTGCTGTGTTAATTGTTAGCTGTTTAGGCAATGGTGGGTATTTAAATACGCTGTTCACCTGTGAGGTCAAGGAGCAATGGACATTCCTGTTCACTTGTGGGCAGTTCCAGCATCATGGAGAGAGCAGGACTAGGATTGAGCACAGATGAGTGAAATACAACTTTCCACAGAGCATTCAAAAGAGAAGCAAACCTTCAGAGTCAGTGAATGTTGTGAAGACAATCTCAGAGATTGGGAGTGTGGCCAAGAAACTGGAATCCTCTATGAGATATTTTTCAGATGTGGAGCTTGAAAACAGAAGGCTGATTATATGAATCTGGGAAGATTTTGGGGATGTTTACTCAGGAACTGGGAATTAAATAGACACCAAAGAATAGTGAGGAAGCCCTGGTGGTTCAGTGGTAAAGAATCTGCCTGCCAGTGCAGGAGTTGCAGGAGATGTGGGCTCAATCCTTGGGTCAGGAAGATCCCCTGGGGAAGGAAATGGCAAGCACTCCAGTATCCCTGCCTGGGAAATCCCATGGACAGAAGAGCCTGGCGGACTATAGACCATGGGATCGGAGTCAGACACAACTTCTTGAATAAATTACAACAAAGAATAGTGAACAGGAATCAGCCTGGGCTTGCCACTTCTTCAAATTAGAGAATAACTTAATGCTATCAGCCCCATATGAAAAGATAACATGTTTCAGGGAATCTTCAGTCAAAGGATATTTATAGTTATAACTGTGAGGAAGGCAGGAAAAAAACGAGGCCAAAGGCAATGAAGAGAGGCCCTACCAGAGTGTTTCCAACTCTGAATTTCCCTAAATGCGATTTGCAAAGTATTATAGGTGAGAATCACCACCACCTAGGACTTTATTAAGCACTACTATGTGCCAGGAACTGTGCTAAATATTTTACAGGTATCATCTTTTTCTCTTCCTAGCAACCTTGTAGGTAGATTTCTTTTATGGTTGATAAAATTTTCAGAGAAATAATATGTTAAGTGGAAGGGTGAGAATTCAAATCTAGAGGTGTTAACTACTCTATACTTTCTGAACCTGGCTAAAATATGTTCATCTGTGCTAAATCAAAATAGTCCTTTTTGAAGGAGGTTTTTTTTTTAATTTTATTTGGCTGCACAGACTCTCACCAGTGGCATGTGGGAACCTCAGCTGCAGCATGCAGGATTTAGTTCCCTGACCGGGAACTGAACCCAGTCCCCTTGCACTGGGAGCACAGAGTCTTAGCCAATGGACCTCCAGAGAAGTCCCTCTGAAGTAGTTTTCTTTATTCTCTTCCACCGGTAACTCTAACTTACTCAGAGGGAAGAGGAGGAGGCATGTAAAGACACAAGAATATATTCACACTCTCTTTCTCTGCCTTCCATCTCCCTATTATTTATAAATTTATGTCTTGTGTTGCTGTTGTTGTTCATTCGCTAAGTCTATATAGTGCTAATGCAGCATCAGTTGTTAAATATTATAAGTACTGAGCTCCTGTTCTGTCTTAAACATTTACTAAGACAGGTGTGAAGGATTCGAACATTTAGGAAACATTTTCCCTGGGCTCCAAGGAATCTATAATTCAGTTGGGGCCCATACGACAAATGCCATAATAATGTGACAAAGGTCAATTGCTATGCGGTCACATGCTATGAAGTCAGGCAAACACAATGATATAGAAGTCCAAAAGTGGGAAATTATCTCCTTTGATAATGGAGGAAGACTTCATGGGCAAGGGAGCTATTCAGATGGGCCTTCATAGAATCCTATAAAAATAAACTGACTCGAGGTTCAGGCTTTATCTCTATACCAGGAGTATCTAGCCCATTGGCTAAGACACAGTAGGAGTCAATAAATGTTTTGTGTTAAGAGGATGAGCCAATGAATAATGTTTGTTGACCACTTAGCTCTTTTACTTTTGTGACAGATTTATGGCTACACATAAATCATTCCCTTTATACGATCGTTATGTATTATTTAGAAGATAATTTGATTTACTACCAGATGTGCAGATGACACCACCCTTATGGCAGAAGGTGAAGAGGAACTAAAAAGCCTCTTGATGAAAGTGAAAGAGAAGAGTGAAAAAGTTGGCTTAAAGCTCAACATTCAGAAAATGAAGATCATGGCATCTGGTCCCATCACTTCATGGGAAATAGATGGGGAAACAGTGTCAGACTTTGTTTTTTGGGGCTCCAAAATCACTGCAGATAGTGACTGCAGCCATGAAACTAAAAGACTCCTTGGAAGGAAAGTTATGACCAACCTAGACAGCATATTCAAAAGCAGAGATATTACTTTGCCAACAAAGGTCTGTCTAGTCAAGGCTATGGTTTTTCCAGTGGTCACGTATGGATGTGAGAGTTGGACTGTGAAGAAAGCTGAGTGCCGAAGAATTGATGCTTTTGAACTGTGGTGTTGGAGAAGACTCTTGAGAGTCCCTTGGACTGCAAGGAGATCCAACCAGTCCATTTTACAGGACATCAGTCCTGGGTGTTCTTTGGAAGGAATGATGCTAAAGCTGAAACTCCAGTACTTTGGCCACCTCATGCAAAGAGTTGACTCATTGGAAAAGACTGATGCTGGGAGGGATTGGGGGCAGGAGGAGAAGGGGACAGCAGAGGATGAGATGGCTGGATGGCATCACCGACTCAATGGACGTGAGTTTGAGTGAACTCTGGGAGTTGGTGATGGGCAGGGAGGCCTGGCGTGCTGCGATTCATGGGATTGCAAAGAGTCGGACACGACTGAGCAACTGAACTGACTGACCAAGCTTTTAAATGCAATCATCTTCTTACATTTGTGGTTAATGTAAGAGCCTCTAAAAAAAAAAAAAGCTGGAAATGGAAAATAAAAAGCCACTTTGACCTGGAAAAGAAACTCAAAGTGTTTTGAATTAGACTCATTCAATTGTGCATATCTGTATTTTTCCACAAGCAGAAGCTTGTAAAATCTTGTACACAAGCAGTTCTTATCCAACTGAAAAAGACTCAAAATAAAAACATTCCTCATCATTGGGAGACTAGTGTATTTCTCTATTAATTACAAATAGCTTCAGTCTTCTAGTCTTTCCCTCCCAATGCAGTTGCAATACTTATCTATTTCTGTATAACAGAATACCCCAGAAATGTTGTTTAAAGAATACCAGCTTTAAACAACAGACATTTATTATCTGAGTTTCTGTGAGTCAGGAAATTTGAGAACAGCTCAGCGGGGTGGTTCTGTATTAGCATCTCTCATAACATTGCAGTCAAGATGGAGTCCTGGGCTGCAGTCATCTGAGAGCTAGTCTGAAGCTGGAGGATTTTATTGCAAGCTCTATCATGTGTTGATAGGAAGCTTCAGTTTATCACCAGTTGTTGGCTGGAGACCTTGGTTTCTTGCCACATGAACCTCTCTGTAGGGAAGCTCAAGACAAGGCAGCTGGCTTCCTTCAGAATGAGTAATACAGGAAAAAGAAAGAACAAGATAAAAGTCTGCCTTTTTATGACCCAGTCCCTGACATCACACACCATTTACAGATGATGCAGCAATTAAAAATATCTATTAGCTGGCAGGCAAATGCATGTGTGTGCTGACACACACGTGTGTGTAGCCCACCAGACTCCTCTGCCCATGGGATTCTCCAGGCAAAGAATGCTGGAGTAGGTTGCCATTTCCTCCTCTAGGGGGATCTTCCCAGCCCGGGATTGAATACAAGTCTCCTGTGTCTCCTTCATTGACAGATGGATTCTTTACCATTGTGCCACCTGAGAAGCCCATAATTGGTAGGACTAGGGTTCAAACCCATGTCTGTGTGACTCCACAGTCTCCCTATAACCTAGAGCATGTGTAAATAAATGGCCAAGATGCCTGGTCCTTCCGTTGGACTCTCCCAATGAAGCTTTCTTCACAGTCACCACTGATCAATCCTGCTTCCAGGAAATAGTTGCATCTTTGGGTCATGGACTTGAACTAAAATCTTCCTTTTTGTGGTATGGGGAGTAGGCTTCCCAACTACTTTCTGTTTTGTGCATTCCTCTCCCTAACCAACCCCAATAATATACAGTAAAAGAATGATATAGCACTAGTGGAATACGGACTAAAATTTATATTTTGGGAAAGCACGGACAGCTTTGTGGACTTAGAATACTGGATGAAATCTTTGAGGGCTCAGTTTGATCGTATAAAATTCCCCCCACATTTATGTGTTTGCACTTTGGGATTGAGATTAGTGTTTCACTTGATATTCAGTCCTACTGCCAAAATGAAATGATGACCTTCTTGTTTTAAAAACAAATCTGTAGAAATTACTGAGCCATGTAGAATTTCTACCTGTGTTAATAAATCAATAACCTAAAATCAGAGAAAGGACCATGGTGTATATTTCATTTGATCTGCTGGCTGGTGAAGGCAGAGAATTAAGTTTATGAGATTGAAATTCACAATTTGCTTTCAATCAACATTTTTTTTTTTTTTTTTTTGAGTCTAGAGAAAATGTTTTCTCCCTCTCAAATTTTCCACATGAGTAGATTTTAGAGGGCAGGCTTGACAGATATCAGCTCTTCTTGTACTCTTCAGTCCCTACAGACATAAAAAAGAATGCTATAAAATAAAAACTATTTGTGTAACAGCTTCAAATATACAGTTACATTCCTAGTTCTAAAGTAATAGTAGAGTACCACCTAAATGAGCAAATGAAGCCGGAGCTACAATCAACTAATGTTCATCCTGCTGCTGCTGCTAAGTCGCTTCCGTGGTGTCCGACTCTGTGCGACCCCATAGATGGCAGCCCATCAGGCTCCCCGGCCCCTGGGATTCTCCAGGCAAGAACACTGGAGTGGGTTGCCATTTCCTTCTCCAATGTATGAAAGCGAAAAGTGAAAGTGAAGTCGCTCAGTCATGTCCGACTCTTAGAGACCTCATGGACTGCAGCCTACCAGGCTCCTCCATCCATGGGATTTTCCAGGCAAGAGTACTGGAGTGGGTTGCCATTGCCTTCTCCAAATGCTCATCCAGTGATCTTGAATAAATTGAGTTTTTCCTGGGCTAAATCAATAGATGAACATTACAGATGACATGCAGTTCAGAGAGCTGATAAGAAATTAGCCTCAGGGATTGAAGTAGTATAATTATTAGACTTTCTCTAAAATAAAATAATCACTCCATTTAAGAAAATTGGAGATACCAAGGGAACATTTCGTGAAAAGATATGCATAATAAAGGACAATGAATCCTGAATATTCGTTGGAAGGACTGCTGCTGATAGCTCCAGTGCTTTGGCTGCCTGATGCAAAGGACTCACTGGAAAAGATCCTGATGCTGGGAAAGATTGAGGGCAAGAGGAGAAGAGGGCTACAAAGGATGAGATGGTTGGATGGCATCACTGACTCAATGGACATGAGTTTGAGCAAACTCAGGGAGACAGTGAAGGACAGGGAAGCCTGGTATGCTGCAGTTCATGAGGTCACAAAGAGTTGGACATGCCTTAGTGACTGAACAACAATAACTCTATTCTCAGATCTATGAAGGTATCAAAGAAATTGTCTTCTCAGGAAATGACTAGAAAACTCTAAAATTTTCTTTGGGAAGATTTAGAAAAGGCATTGATTAAGTATTGTTTTTCCTACAAATTTTCTGCCTCTAGTCCTCTGTTTAAATTTGTAATTTCTGAAGAAATGGACCAAAAGAGATTTTATCTGATGTAACTGAATAATTGAAGCCAAACGAGGATCCTTAATTAAATTATTTAAATAGTTCTTTAAATTTCTCGTCACTGAAACTAACATTGAAATAAAAAAACAAAACACTTGACTATACATTGGGAATAGCATAGAGTCTCTGGGATACAAAAAAATACAGTGTCAAAGATTTTGGACATTCAATCATTCATTCATTCATTTATTCATTCAATAATTTTCGGACTATCTACTGTATACCAGGCAGCATTCTAGGTACTGGGGATTCAGCACAGAAAAGAAAGCAAAAACAAAAACAAAGTGAACACAACAAAGACAAAAGGCTCTGTTTTTTGAACCTGAATGTCTGGGATGGCAAAGGGAATAGGGGACATCTTGGTGAGCCCTTATATTATAACTTCAGTTTGTGTAGAGACATATGTGACCAGGACTTGTATTTTGGGTGTCTGTGAGGCAGGAAATTCCCTGAGTTTTTAATCCCAGTGGGAGCAACCATGAATGAGGAATTGCTGTTGCCATTTATTAGAACCAATAGATCATTGTCAATGGCCAGGAGTGTGTAAAATTGTGCAGAGAGGACTGATTACTGTCTTAGTCATCCTCCAATATTAAGACAGTTGCTCAGGTTGGTCAGTTATACTGACCTTTGGCGCCATCTTTTTTTTTTTTTCTATAAAAAAGTATTTCTTTTCAGTTGCACTGAGTTCATTGCTGAGTGTAGGCTTTCTCTGGGTGAGGCAAGTGGGGCTACTCTCTAGTTGCAGTGCCGGCTTCTCCTGGCAGTGGCTTCTTGTGTCGTGGAGCACAGTCTCCAGGGTGCATGGACTTCTGTAGAGGCAGCCTGTGGGCTCAGTATTTGCAGCTCCCCAGCGCTAGAGCACAGGCTCAATAGTTGTGGTGCATGGTCTTAGTTGTCCCGAGGCATGTGGGATCTTCCCAGACCAGGGATCATACTGGCAGATGGATTCGTAACTACTGGACCACCAGGGAAGTCCCATATTTACTTCTTGAGTTACTAGTTTTGTGTATTTCATTTTTATGTAACAGCAACTCCTCCCTCTTCCCTTAGGGACTTGGTATCTTCTTTCCAAAATGGAAATATTCAAATAAAGCCTAACACTTATCAGCACTAGATTTTTAAAATCCTATGGGATTTCTCCTGCCCCTTAGACAGCCCCACTGCATTCTGTATAGTTGACCACAACACAGCTTCATGTTGACTTGCAGAACACAGCATGTTCTGTAAACATAAGGCCAGGAAACTGATCTATCTATAGGATCCTTGATCAAGGATGTCCAAGTTAGAGGATAGATAGTAGTGGCTCTCTGGGGAGCTCCATCACCCATGCCATCTGTAAGGTGGATGAACTCACCTTCTGTATCTCTCTCAGTTGATTCCTGTGGACTTTCTAAGTGGTTAGTGGCTCTGAAGAGGAGTAACCGCCTCTGGTGCCATTGCATCTGAAAATGGAATGAGGATGGGTGAGCCACTTCCTCTCATAGGTGGAATGTAGCAGTGGGTCCAGGTTTGGCTTTATCTGTGAATACGGTTTCCATTTTAATAAGGAAGCCTCTGTGGGCATACAGAGTCTTCGGCCTTCTACCCCCATGACCCAAGGCATAACAGTCAGTTGGGTGGGGGGAGTCACAGGCTCAGGACTTGTGAGAACCTCCATCTCTAGAAGGGTTCAGTATGTGGACAGGATTTGCTGCTTTAATGGAGTGTAGCATGGGACTGAGGAGGGCCATTTCTTGCACCGGAAGCCCACGGGCAACCGTGGCCATCCTGGATAATAGAGCAACTGTAGGCAGCAAGAGAGGAGTTGGCTGAAGCATCAGTGATGACAGAGTCTCTGGGAGCACCAATAACAGCACCTGTAGAATAGCAATTTGAATAGATTCTAGAGTCAAATTTTGTTGGAAGACACAATTCAGAGTGAGCCAATTCATAAGTAACAACATGAACAAGCCTATCAGTTACAGATTATGCTAGAATTGAGATTCAATTCTGATTCAATCTGTGTCTAGGCTAAGACATGTAAGCCAGGTCCACGTGAAGGCGAGCCCTGTTCCCATACCATTGCCCCTAAAGTCAGTTTTTGTCACTTAGTAGGTAATGTGTCGGAGAAGGCAATGGCATCCCACTCCAGCACTCTTGCCTGGAAAGTCCCATGGATGGAGGAGCCTGGTGGGCTGCAGTCCATGGGGTCGCACAGAGTTAGATACGACTGAGCTAATTCACTTTAACTTTTCTCTTTCATGCATTGGAGAAGGAAATGGCAACCCATTCCAGTGTTCTTGCCTGGAGAATCCCAGGGATGGGGGAGCCTGGTGGGCTGCCATCTATGGGTTCACACAGAGTCGGACATGACTGAAGCTACTTAGCAGCAGCAGCAGCAGGTAATGTGTATAACAGAGGCTTGGTGAAGTGAAGTGAAGAAGTGAAGTTTGGTAGGACTCTGCAAATGCAGCAGAGTGTAGGACAGCTCAAAATGCAAGCTTGCCAGAGGGCAGCAACACAACTCAAAGTTCAGACTCATTGACACATAGCAGCTCAGAGCACGTGCTTGCCAGGGGCAGATGATCTGGTAAGCAAACCAAATGCAAGAGGAACGAAGATTCCCCACATGCGGTGGTAATTGCTAGATGGTCCAGTTTACAGCACCGTTTGTATTGTCGTGGCCCTGTGGCAGGTGGGTCAACCCCTCACTCAGATTTGGTTCAGATGTTGAGAAGGATGATGTCACATGTGCACCAAGAGGATAAGGTAGGCTTTATTACTCAGAGTGTGGGATCGTCCAGAATGGCTTAAACCAAAGGGGGCGAGTGGCTTTGGTTTTTACTGTGGTTGAGGGTTGGGGCTGGGATGAAGGGTTTGTGTGGTTTGAACTTCCCCTCTTGTGCCAGAGGATTTTGTATGGGCTTATTCAGGTGTGGGGCCAGAGGGAGAGGAGGAAGGATGGGACTTGAAAGCAGTCAGGGAGTCTACCAGTGAAAATGAAGTCAGACTCTTTATTATGGTAGGTTCCACATAATTCTGTTTCTGTTGAAAGAATTAGAACTAACCTCAATACTCAAGGAGAGCACTGAGTAATAATTCTGTAGATCCATGCATTGGACTATCATGAGGCTGGAAATATTGTTAGGTGAGGAAATTAAGTTATGCTGTATGATTCTATTTTAGTGTATATCCAAACATATATCTAAACATACATATACACATATGCATGCTTGGCTGTGCTTAGTCTTTCAACCCCACGGACTGTAGCCCAACAGGCTCCTCTGTCCATGGGGATTCTCCAGGCAAGAATAGTGGAGTGGGTTGCCATGTGCTCCTCCAGGGGATCTTCCCAACCCAGGGGTTGAACCTTCTCCAGTGTATTTCCTGACCCAGGAATTGAACTGGGGTCTCTTGCATTGCAGGCAGATTCTTTACCAGCTACCAGGGAAGCCCATGCACATAAATACACACATAC
Organism: Bos taurus; assembly: GCF_002263795.3. Classification (NCBI taxonomy): domain Eukaryota; kingdom Metazoa; phylum Chordata; class Mammalia; order Artiodactyla; family Bovidae; genus Bos; species Bos taurus. Next base: position 57,650,069 of record NC_037341.1, on the reverse strand, counting down.
ATTTAGAGGGAAATACACCAAAATGTTCATAGTGTTAACTTATATAAGGTTACAATGGTTTTTATTCTGATTTTGTTTCTTTGGATTTTCCTTTAATGTATATTACATATTTTTTTAAATAAGATTTTGTGTGTGGAAGCAGTTATTTGTTGAAAACTGGTTTAATGTCATTTCTAGCCATGGAGCCACAGATAGAGTTGAGGGGAGAGTGGCTGCATGAGAGTTTGGTCCTCTTGCCTGTGTGTTTCCTCATTTTGTTTGTCTAGTTTAAAAATGATCCAGATGGCCCCAAATGCTATGTTGTGTAAATAGCTTTGCTACATGGTCTGCTTAATTCTGATTTACCATGGTTCAGAACATCTTGAATTAGTTTTGTATTTATTTTGTAGCTTTGTAACCACCCCCCCCCCAAGTTCAGAGGTAGATAAGATTATTCAGAATTACTATGGTAAATTACCTTCTCCTCCACTTTTTCAGTGCCTTGGCTAGAAATGATAAGATCTTCATAATAAAATTATTGAATTCTGATGATAGAGTGAGAATTTGGTCCATGATAATGATTACTTAATTGGTAAGGAGCATAATCTGTAGAGGACATGAATACTTCATAACACAAATCAAGGATAATAAATAAGGATAATTAAAAACTATCCTAAAGACTATGTAGACTTTGCATGTTTGAAAATAGCATTGCTGGGACTTCCCTGGCGCTCCAGTGGTTAAGACTTCATGCTCCCAATGCAGGGGGCATGGGTATGATCCTTGATCAGGAAACTAAGATCCCATATGCCATAGGGTGTGACCTAAATTTTTTTTAATTAAAAAAAACTAAAAAGGAAAATAGCATTATTTTCTATTGAAAATGAATTATTATGTTCAAATATAAAAATGTCAATAAAATTTGTTAATGCTTCCTCATAATTACTGAAAAAAGTATATGTTTAAAGTTGTTTTAGTAGGTCATGTAAAATTATGAAGTCTTTATTGTTTGGCATTTAGTTTCATTATCAGAATATTAATTAAAGATATAACAGACAATGTCCAGTGGGTAATACTGTAGAACCTCACTTATTATCAGAGAAATGCAAATCAAAACCACTATGAGGTACCATTTCACGCCAGTCAGAATGGCTGCGATCCAAAAGTCTACAAGCAATAAAAATGCTGGAGAGGGTCTGGAAAAAGGTAACCCTCTTCCACTGTTGGTGGGAATGCAAACTAGTACAGCCACTATGGAGAACAGTGTGGAGATTCCTTAAAAAACTGGAAATAGAACTGCAATGATCCAGCAATTGATCCAGCAATCCCACTGCTGGGCATACACACTGAGGAAACCAGAATTGAAAGAGACACGTGTACCCCAATGTTCATCGCAGCACTGTTTATAATAGCCAGGACGTGGAAGCAACCTAGATGTCCATCAGCAGATGAATGGATAAGAAAGCTGTGGTACATATACACAATGGAGTATTACTCAGCCATTAAAAAGAATACATTTGAATCAGTTCTAATGAGGTGGATGAAACTGGCCTATTATACAGAGTGAAGTAAGCCAGAAAGAAAAACACCAGTACAGTATACTAATGCCTATATGTGGAATTTAGAAAGATGGTAACAATAACCCTGTATACAAGATAGCAAAAGAAACACTGATGTATAGAACAGTCTTTTGGACTCTGTGGGAGAGGGAGAGGGTGGGATGATTTGGGAGAATGGCATTGAAATATGTATAATATCATATGTGAAACGAGTTGCCAGTCCAGGTTCAATGCACGATACTGGCTGCTTGGGGCTGGTGCACTGGGACGACCCAGAGGGATGGTATGGGGAGGGAGGAGGGAGGAGGGTTCAGGATGGGGAACACATGTATACCTGTGGCGGATTCATTTCGATATATGGCAAAACCAATACAATATTGTAAAGTTAAAAGATAAAATAAAATTAAAAAAAAATCTAAAAAGACGATGCTTCATTGAATTCAAAAAAAGAATTTTGGTGATAACTGCATGTATTACATTCTAATTATTTTCAAATTGATAATTTACATAATGCATATATACCATTTAAGCACTCTAATCCAGAAATCAGAAAACTTCTTCTCCAATTGCCAAATATAAAGAGTTTGTATAATATAGTTTCCAGAGAGGTGAATGTTGTGAGACTGGAAGAAAGTACATTCAATACTTGGCTATTGCTTCACTGTGCCACACAACCAGAGTCTGTTACCCATAATGTTCATTTATTCCTTGATTTTAAGAATTCATCACAATAACAACTCATATTGAGCATCTCTTTTGTGCCAGCCTTGAATTAGAGTCAAGTTCTCTTCCCTGAGGAAATGTATACCTGTTTATATAATTTCAGCCTTATTACAAGTTTTCAGAAGAAGTTTCTGTAGTTGACTCAAGGGCAGAGGCCACCCTGCACCTCATTTTCTGTCTCACAACTGAGATGTGGGTAACTTGGCCCTTTGAATGGGAAGAGTATGTCCTGATGAAGTAAAGACCATGAGAAAAAACCTATGCTTGTGACTGATGGAAGCAGTGGGGATAGAAGCAGAAGTCTATTTTCCAGAGGGAGCATGGTGGCGGCTGTGGAGGTCAGCTTCTGGTCTTCCCTGAGATCCTGTGGAAGTGAAAGGTGAACGTGTCAGTTGCTAAGCCATGTCCGACTCTTTGCGGCCCTGTGGACTGTAGCTTGCTAGGCACCTCTGTCCATGGAATTCCCCAGGCAAGAATACTGGAATGAGTTGCCATTCCCTTCTCTAGGGGATCTTCCCAACCCAGGGATCGAACCCGGGTCTTTTACATTGCAGGCAGTTTCTTTACCATCTGAGCCACCAGGGAAGCCATGAGATCCTATGCACCACCTTTTATGACAGCCTATTGGTAAGTCTTGTGGTTTTTGTTTTTGGCTAAAATCAGCTAGATGCAAGTGTCTGTTGCTTGCATCTAAGAATCTAAGTCACTTGATATTAATCTTTACCAAGGAGAAAACAAATCAGAAAAATTTAACTGATATCTACTTGTTGAAAGCCCATTTTTTTTTTTTTTAAATATGTCCTGCTGCAGAGATGTCTTCTCTTGCCAGCAAAGCTGCTTCTGGGTCCAATTTTCCAACCTGTTGGAAAATCACTCAAGGCTTATTGTAGCCTATGTGCCATTCTGCAGTGGCGCCTCTAATGAGGGCGGGAATAGACTTTATCATGTTAACTTGGGTTTTGTCTATGGTGCTGAAACATAGACTTCAGTTCATTCAGTGTAGTGGGAAAAACAGTCCAAAAAAAATGGCTGGACAAAAAAAGCACATCATCATGGAAGAGGCTAAGTTGACTTATTGCATACTTTAGTTTTCAAGTCATTGTTTAGCTATTAAGTATAAAATAACAGTTTTTTTTTTTTAAAGCAAAACCTGGTCATCTTCTGTTAGAGAGGGCAAGGCAGCTTGAAGTGGGCTGGGGTAACACGGCTCATTCCACACACTCCTGCTGTTATGTAGAACATGCTCTTAAGATTTATGTTTGTCTTGAAGTTAATTAGCCCAATGTAAACCTTATGTGCTTTTGATTAATGGGTTTCACACTGGCAGGCCCTGATAAACACGCATGATCTAATGCTGACAAAGACATGGGACGACCTGGGCTGGTGGAGCTGGGGAGGGCGGATGGGTCTGAAGAAGGAGTAGATGGGAGGTCTTGCCGTAAGATGGCACTCCATTCTCTTTGTTTTCAGTTGTATCCAAACAAAAACCTGAGTACATATTACAGTCTCAGAGGAAAAATTTGTGTTTCACAATCCAAGTTGTGATTTGATGATATATCATGTCTCACATCTGAACTCATTTCCGATAGTTACAATATACTTTTTTTTTTTTTTTTTTAAAGCTTCTCAGGGTGTGTTTTGTGAAACTCCAATGGTTGTTATGTCTTGTTTTGTGTACCAGTGCCCTTCTTGAGTAAAAGCTCAGTTTTTTCAGATTCCATTCTTAACCCTTCTCCTTCCCAAATTAACTACTTGGCCCTTGGGCTGGTCTGAGATGGTGCGGGTGGTAGTGAAGACTTCAGATTGCTATCCAAGTCCCAGAGTTCTTTTCTGGGTCCTTGTTGAGCTCAGCTTCATGGTGACCGTTGTCTATGAGGCCAATGCTTAGCTGCTGGCTCTACTGCTAAAGGCTGTGCTGGTTTTTCTCTCACCCCTGAGCTTTCTCTCCTTTCTCTGCTCAGCCCTCTCTTTCCCTGTCTTTCCCTCCTAAGTCCTGCTGCCCAGAAAGAACCAGTAAAGACCTGTCTTCCCTGCACAGTGCACAGAAAAACCTTTGCATACCCTCTGCATCATAGGGCAACTGGCAGAAGCTTAAGAACACTGAACGCAGGCTCTGCTGCTTCTCCATTGAGCCATTACATGGTGTCTACTGTTGGGTGGCCGCTCCACATGGGTCTCCTGCCTCGGGGCAAGACAAGAAACCACGCAAACCGCACCCCTCCCACACACACACACTTTCAGTTTTCTCCTCAACCTATCAGCTATGCCTCCAGCCTCAAGCTAAGATTTCAACTTCAAGTGGGGAGGAAGTTATGCCCTAGAATTTTGGCTCCTCACCCCTGAATCTTTTCCTCTGTCCATAAGCTTCTAGGCTTGGAAGAGACTCCTTTCTCTTCCTCAGTGACACCTGTCCTGTCGCCTTCTCTGGGCCATCATAGTTGGTCAAACTGCAACAATAGAAGTTGGCTTATTTTAACAACAGTTCCAGAAATTGTACAGAGCTTAAAAGTCCATGTGTATGTGTACATTTAATTCTATTGTAATCATATATATATATATATATATATATATATATATATGTGCACAATAGTGTCCTCCACCTTGTGGTTATAACTTAATAACACATCATGCATACTCTTCTTTAGGGGAAGTATGTATATTTACACACTTTAAAGAAGGTGTTTTAAAAGGAGACTACTAAAGCCACAGTTCCTTGCCTTTCTCTTTCCTATCCCAGTCCCGTTCCCCAGAGGGAATTGCTGTTTACCTTTTTCTAACCATTATCTCTGTATCGCTAGACAGTATATCGCTGTGAGGAGGGAAGCTGCCAGCCTACAGGGCACTCCTCCAGTCCACCTGAAGGCGAGTCCAGAAGTTACTGGCTGAGGCATCACTTGCATTTGCTACACACTGTCTCTATGTGGAGTTAGAACCATATACTTCTTTTTGAGAATCCATTACATGCTAAATGCATGGATATGATTAAATTTACTGCAACATTTGAATTAAGCATGCCCAATTATTTGCAGATGTCTTAAAATGTCCAGACCACAATATTTATAATATAGATGACATATCTGTAATCGGTATGTGTTACTGATAAATTGAATGCATCTCTCTTGGGGTGGGATCAAAGCTTTGTCTCCTGAAGCCGCTTTTGACTTTATTCAGTAGAGGGAAGACTTTCCTCAGTTATGCAGTAGAGCTATTGAAGACTGTCCTGGAGTCAATTTATGTCACAAAACAGTCACAATTGAAAAAATGAAAAGCATCTTATCCAAGTTATTAACACTTCAGTCTATTCAAAGACATGTCTTCTCACCTTCTCTCAGCTAAGACCCAGTGGGTATAATGATCACCTACAATCTTTCTTCCTTATTCTGTCCTCCATGGGATGTTTTCTACCCTATTAGTGATAAGGCATGAGAAGAGAGGAAGCAGGATACAGATGTTGGCTGGGTGGCTTTGTGCTCTATGAACTTGGCATGGTCAAAGCCTACTTTTTCTCTTGTGGTTCCTTTTTGAGAATCTCAAATGGGGAACCTCTTACTTGCTGTTCTCTTTAACCCAGAAGACTGATTATCTTTCTACCCTGACTAGTGACTTGAGCCTCCTTCTCCAGCCTCTTGGAACTTGCTTCCATCTCTAGCTTCTTGCATCTTCTAGTTTTCTCTCTGAATAGAACATTCTCCAGCTCACTAACAAACATTCCTCTCTCTTCTGTCCCCACCAGCACCTTGGTTAACTATGCTTCCAACCTCAGGGGTCACAGATTAAGTTCTCTGTGGAGCCTGATTAGAGTCCCTCCCCATCAGAGCTTGAGGTAAGAGGTCAGGTTCCACAGTCTCCCAGTGCTTTGGGGCACTCTCCAAAACCCCTCTTCACACAATGGTCTCCTTGTATCATATTTTGTTTCCACTCTGGCCTCCTTGATGTTCCTCATCTGGCCAAGGTATTCAAAGAGTCACGGGCAAGGTTTTGACTCTTGTAAGTTCTGTATTTTTGTCTGGCATTTCCTTTTGTAAATTTTTGAAATCTTTGTCATCTGTTTAAAGATGTAAAGATAACACTTTGTCATACTTTTTCCATTCATGCTATCAATCCTTTCTTAAACAGTGGGTTAATTATAGTTCACTCGCTTGTAGTTTTAGACTCATGTCTCCATTCATCTCTTGTCCTATTTTCCTTTATCTGTATTATTTAGGACTCTTTGCTTTCTGACTAAGAGAAACCACCTAAAGTTGGCTTATGCAGCTGTTCATGACGGCAACTCTTTGAAGGAAGTGAAAAGCATGAATACTGTCTGGCCTTAGGGTGGGCTTGAGCCAGGAAGAAGGTCATAGGGAGCCTACGGAATAGTCTCTTTCCATTTTATTTACATACACACACATCAATTTTTTCTCTCTTTCTGTAGACAGGCTGGCTAACTCTGTTATCAGCAACTGTGGTGGGAAGAAATGATGTGCTCAAGTTCCTATGCTATCATGCTAGTTACAAAGAGACACTGCTGCTGCTACTGCTAAGTCACTTCGGTCGTGTCTGACTCTGTGCGACCCCATAGACGGCAGCCCACCAGTCTCCCCCATCCCTGGGATTCTCCAGAAAAGAACACTGGAGTGGGTTGCCATTTCCTTCTCCAACGCATGAAAGTGAAAAGTGAAAGTGAAGTTGGTCAGTCGTGTCCGGCTCTTAGCGACCCCATGGACTGCAGCCTACCAGGCTCCTCCGTCCATGGGATTTTCCAGGCAAGAGTACTGGAGTGGGGTGCCATTGCCTTCTCCGTGTCCCTTATTTCTAGGAAAATGATCCTGATTGGCCCATCATGGGTCAAGTGTTCATTTCTTGTTCCCATAAAGACAGATGGTAGTAAAATAATAGAAACATTGTAACCACTGGATGCCTAACACTCTGGATTGGGTTTGTTGGCCCCTATAACACCTATAGTTTACAAGACCTTCTAGTTCAGTTCAGTCACTCAGTCATATTCGAGTCTTTGTGACCCAATGAACTGCAGCAGGCCAGGCCTCCCTGTCCATCACCAACACCCAAACCCATGTCCATTGAGTCGGTGATGCCATCCAACCATCTCATCCTCTGTCGTCCCCTTCTCCTCCTGCCCTCAATCTTCCCAGCATCAGGGTCTTTTAAAGTGAGTCAGTTCTTTGCATCAGGTGGCCAAAGTATTGGAGTTTCAGCTTCATCGTCAGTCCTTCCAATGAACACCCAGGACTGATTTCCTTTAGGATGGACTAGTTGGATCTCCTTGCAGTCCTAGGGACTCTCAAGAGTCTTCTCCAAAACCACAGTTCAAAAGCATCAATTCTTCGGCACTCAGCTTTCTTCACAGTCCAACTCTCACATCCATACATGACCACTGGAAAAACCATAGCTTTGACTAGACAGACCTTTGTTGACAAAGTAATGTCTCTGCTTTTTAATATGCTGTCCAGGTTGGTCATAACTTTCCTTTCAAGGAGTAAGTGTCCTTTAATTTCATGGCTGCAATCACCATCTGCAGTGATTTTGGAGCCCCCAAAAAGAAAGTCTGACACTGTTTCCACTGTTTCACCATCTATTTGCCATGAAGTGATGCCATGATGCCATGATGGACCAGATGCCATGATATTCGTCTTCTGAATGTTGAGTTTTAAGCCAACTTTTTCACTCTCCTCTTTCACTTTCATCAAGAGGCTCTTTAGTTCTTCTTTGCTTTCTGCCATAAGGGTGGTGTCACTGGGTATCTGAGGTTATTGGTATTTCTTCTGGCAATCTTAATTCCAGCTTGTACTTCATCCAGTTCAGCATTTCTCACGATGTACTCTGCATATAAGTTAAATAAGCAGGGTGACAATACACAGCCTTGACGTACTCCTTTTCCTATTTGGAACCAGTCTGTTGTTCCATGTCCAGTTCTAACTGTTGCTTCCTGACCTGCATATAGTTTTCTCAAGAGGCAGGTCAGGTGGTCTGGTGTTCCCATCTCTTTCAGAATTTTCCAGTTTATTGTGATCCACAAAGTCAAAGACCTTCTAGAACTGTCAACAAAAAAATATTTCCTTTTCATCATAGAGGACTGGAATACAAAAGTAGGAAGTCAAGAGATACCTGGAGTAACATGCAAGTTTGGCCTTGGAGTACAAAATGAAACAGGGCAAAGGCTAATAGAGTTTTGCCAAGAGAAAACACTGGTCATAGCAAACACCCTCTTTCAGCAACACAAGAGATGAATCTACACATGGGCATCACCAGCTGGTCAATACTGAAATCAGATTGATTATGTTCTTTGCAGTAGAAAATGGAGAAGCTCTATACAGTCAGCAGAAACAAGACTGGGAGCTGACTATTGCTCAGATCATGAACTCCTTACTGCAGAGTTCAGACTTAAACTGAAGAAAGTAGGGAAAACTATTAGGCCATTCAGGTATGACCTAAATCAAATCTCTTACAATTTTACAGTGGAAGTGACAAATAAATTCAAGGAATTAGATCTGATAGAGTGCCTGCAGAAGTATGGATAGGGTTTGTAAAATTGTACAGGAGACAGTGATCAAAATGATCTCCAAGAAAAAGAAATGCAAAAAAGAAAAATGCTTGTCTGAGGAGGCATTATAAATAGCTGAGAAAAGAAGAGAAGTGAAAGGCAAAGGAGAAAAATAAAGATATACCCATCTGAATGCAGAGTGCCAGAGAAGAGCAAGGAGAGATAAGAAAGCCTCCCTCAGTGATCAGTGCAAAGAAATAGAGGAAAACAATAGAATGGGAAAGACTAGAGATCTCTGCAAGAAAATTAGAGATACCTAAGGAACATTTCATGCAAAGATGGGCTCAATAAAGGACAGAAATGGTATGGACCTAACAGACATAGATAGATATTAAGAGGAAGTGGAAAGAATACACAGAAGAGCTATACAAAAAAGATTTTAATGACCTGGATAACCATGATGGTGTGATCACTCACCTAGAGCCAGACACCTAGGGAGTGTGAAGTCAACAGGACCTTAGGAAGCATCACTACAAATGAAGGGAGTGGAGGTGATGGAATTCCAGCTGAGCTATTTCAAATCCTAAAGCACTGTGCTGTTAAGTGCTGCACTCAATATGCCATCAAATTTGGAAAACACAGCAGTGGCTGAGTTTTAGCAAGCTCCAGGAGATGGTGAAGGTCAGGGAAGCCTGGCGTGCTGCAGTCCATGGGGTTGAAAAGGGTCAGACATGACTGAGCGAATGAACAACACCAAAAGTAACATCTATGCTCATTTTTAATTGTTGAATTGGCTGCCATTACTGTCACTGTAATTATTGAATACCTTTTTAATATTAGTTATATGGCTGATATAACGAATTATTTGTTTGCTTAAAACAATGCAAATTTATTGCCTGGCTTCTGTAGGTCAGAAGTTTGAAATGGGACTTGCAGGCCTAAAATCAAAGTATGTGCATGGCTGCACTCCTTCTGGGAGGCTATAGGGGAGCATCAGTTTCCCTGCCATTTCCTATGTTTAGAGACTGTGCACATTCCTTAGTTATGGCTCCCTTTCATCTTCAAAGACAGAAGTGGCTCGTCAAGTCCCTTTTAGGCTGCATCATGCTGAAATTCACTCCCTCACTTATAAGAACTTTTAAGATTACATTGGGTCCACCTGCATCACACAGGAGACTTGCCCCACTCCAAGATCCTGAACTTAATCACACATGCACAGCTTCTTTGCATTGTTATATGAGGTAACAGGATCAGGGGTTCAGAGAACTGGAATGCAGATATCTTTGTGGGACTGTTATTTCGCCTACCGCAACTTCCATTGTTTACCTTTCCCCCCTGACTTCTCTGTATTTGTTGTACTTGATCTTACACTTAATGTTTCTTCTTTTCCCTTCCTCTCCTTGTGGCTAAATTTTCTTTAGCTGGTCACCTGAAGCTTACACAGACAACATGACATTCTAGTGCTTTATTTAGTCTACTCTGCTACTCACTTTATTGATGCTGCTGGAGCTTACTATTTATTAGATGGACTCATAGGTGAAAATTATGTATCAATTATATCTTGAGAATATATACTCTTGCAAGTTGATGAGCTTTCCAAAGGAGCAGAATGACATAAATTGATGATTTGTTGTTGTTCAGTCACTAAGTCATGTCTGACTCTTTACAACCCCATGGACTACAACATGTCAGGCTCCCCTGTCCTTCACTGTCTCCCAGTTTGCTCAGATTCTTGTCCATTGAGTTGGTGATGCTAACTAATCATCTCATTCTCTGACACCCTCGTTTCTTTTTGCTTTCAATCTTTCTCAGCATCAGGGTCTCTTCCAGTGAGTTGGCTCAGTGTACCAACTAGCCAAAATATTGGAGCTTCAGCTTCAGGATCAGTCCTTCCAATGAATATTTAGGGTTGATTCCCTTTAGGATTGACCGGTTTCATCTCCTTGCAGTTGAAGGGACTCTCAAGAGTCTTCTCCAGCACCACATTTTGAAAGCATCAATTCTTCAGCCCTCAGCCTTCTTTATGATCCAACTCTCACATCCATACATAACTACTAGAAAAGCCATAGCTTTGACTAGGTAGGCCTTTGTCAGCAAAGTGATGTCTCTGCTTTTTAATATGCTGTCTAGGTTTGTCGTGGCTTTTCTTCCAAGGAACAAGTGTCTATTAATTTCATGGCTGCACCACTGTCCATGGTGATTTTGGAGCCCAGAAAAAGAAAATCTGTCACTGCTTCCACTTTTTCCCCTTCTATTTGACATGAAGTGATGGGACCAGATGCCATGATCTTAGTTTTTTTAATTTCAAGCCAGATTTTTCACTATCTTATTTCGCCCTTGTCAAGAGGCTCTTTAGTTCTTCACTTTCTGCCATTTTGTGGTATCATCTGTTGATATTTCTCCCAGCAATCTGGATTCCAGCTTGTGACTGATCCAACTCAGTATTTCACGTAAGGTACTCCACATATAAGTTAAATAAGCAGGGTGACAATATACAGCCTAGTCATACTCCTTTCCGAATTTTGAACCAGTCCACTGTTCCATGTCTGGTTCTAACTGTTGCTTCTTGACCCACATACAGGTTTCTCAGGAGACAGGTAAGGTGGTCTGGTATTCCCATCTCTAAGAATTTTCCACATTTTCCTGTGATCCACACAGTCAAAAGCTTTTAGCATAGTGAATGAACCAGAAGTAGATGTTTTGTCTGGAATTCCCTTGCTTTTTTCATGAACCAGTGAATGTTGGCAATTTAATCTCTGGTTCCTCTGCCTTTTCTAAACCCAGCTTGTACATCTGGAAGTTCTCGGCTCACATACTGTTGGAGTCTAGCTTGAAGGATTTTGAGCATAACCTTGCTAGCTTGTGCAATGAGTGTAATTGTGCGGTAGTTGGAACATTCCTTGGCATTGGCCTTCTTTGGGAATGGAATGAAACCTGTCCTTTTCCAGTCCTGTGATCACTGCTGAGTTTTCCAAATTTGCTGGCATATTGAGTGCAGCACTTTTAACAACATCGTCTTTTAGAATCTGAAATAGCTCAGCTGGAATTCCATCACCTCCGCTAGTTTTGTTTGTTGTAAATACTTCCTAAGGCCCATTTAACCTCACTCTCCAGGATGCCCATCTCTAGGTGAGTGACCACACCATCATGGTTATCCAGGTCATTAAGACTTTTTTTGTACAGTTCTTCTGTGTATTCTTGCCACCTCTTCTCAATCTCTTATTCTTCTCTTAGGTTCCTGCCTTTTCTGTCTTCTACTGTGCCCATCTTTGCATGAAATGGGGCCTTGATATCCCTAATTTTCTTGAAGAGATTTCTAGTCTTTCCTATTGTATTGTTTCCCTCTATTTCTTTGCACTGTTCATTTAAGAAGGTCGTCTTATCTCTCCTTGCTATTCTCTGGCACTCTGCATTCAGTTGGGTACATTTTCCCTTCCTCCCTTGTCCTTCACTTAGACACAGTGTCTGAAGAACTATGGACAGAGGTTCATAACATTGTACCGAGGCAGTAGCAAAACCATCCCAAAGAAAAAGAAAAGCAAGGAGGCAAAGTCATTTCTGAGGGGCCTTTCCAAATAGCTGAGGAATGAAAATGGGTAGTAAGAGAAAGCTTATGTTATTTTTAAATTTTTTATAATTTTATTTATTTTTGGCTGTGCTGGGTCTACATTGCTGCACAGGATTTTCTTTAGTTGCAGAGAGCAGGGGTTATTCTCTAGTTGTGGTGCATGGGCTTCTCATGTGGTGGCTTCTTTTGTTTCAGAACATGAGCTCTATGGAGCTTCAGTTCAGTTCAGTCACTCAGTCATGTCTGACTCTTGGCGACCCCATGGACTGCAGCACGCCAGGCTTCCCTGTCCATCACCAACTCCCGGAGCTGACTCAAACTCATATCCATTGAGTTGGTGATGCCATCCAACCATCTCATCCTCTGTTGTCCCCTTCTCCAACCTTCAATCTTTCTCAGACTGAGGGTCTTTTCCAGTGAGTCGGTTCTTCACATCAGGTGGCCAAAGTATTGGAGTTTCAGCTTCAACATCAGTTCTTCCAATGAATATTCAGGACTGATTTCCTTTAGGATGGATTGGTTGGATCTCCTTGCAGTCCAAGGGACTCTCAAGAGTCTTCTCCAACACCACAGTTCAAAAGCATCAATTCTTCAGTGCTCTTTATAGTCCAACTCTCACATCCATACATGACTACTGGAAAAACCATAGCTTTGACTAGACAGACCTTTGTTGGTAAAGTAATGTCTCTGCTTTTTAATATGCTGTCTAGTTTGGTCATAACTTTTCTTCCAAGGAGCAAGTGTCTTTTAATTTCATGGCTGCAGTCACCATCTGCAATGATTTTGGAGCCCAAGAAAATAAAGTCTCTCACTGTTTCCATTGTTTCCCCATCTATTTGCCATGAAATGATGGGACCAGATGCCATGATCTTAGTTTTCTGAATGTTGAGTTTTAAGCTAACTTTTTCACTCTCCTCATCAAGAGGCTCTTTGGTTGTTTTTCGCATTCTGCCTTGAGGGTGGTGTCATCTGTGTATCTGAGGTTATTGATATTTCTCCTGGCAATCTCTTTAGTAGTTGCAGCACATGGCCTTTGATCACAGGCTCAGTCATTGTGGTAAACTGGCTCAGTTGCTCTGTGGCATGTGGGATCATTCTGGATCAGGGCTTAAACCTGTGTCTCCTGCATTGGCAGTAGGATTCCTTACCACTGAGCCACCAGGGATGCCCCAGAAAAATCTAGTTTTAAAAGGCACATTCCTATTGGGAAAGGAAGGAGACATGGGTTGTATGGTGACAAGGAAAAGTGATCTCTTAGAAGTGAATGAAAAATGATATTTTGGTTTGCTGTGATTTTTCGCAGAATGTCAATTAAGGAAGCAACAACAATATAATAATTTTAACTATGAATAAAATCAGGATGGTCAGACAGTAATAAAGTAGATAGTAAGAACTTTCCAGGTGGCTCCATGGTAAGGAATACACCTGCCAATGTTGGAAATACAGGTTCAATTCCTAGGTCAGGAAGATCCCCTGGAGAAGGAAATGGCATCCCACTCCACTATTCTTGCCTGGAAAATACCATTGACAGAGCCTGGTAGGCTACAGTCCATGGCATCACAAAAGAGTCAGATAGGACTTAGCGACTAAACAACAGTAGTAAGTAAAAATAAAAATAATACCTATCATTTTTTGGAAACTTAATGTAGGACAGGTATTGCATTAAGTGCCATATGTATACAATAATAATAATAAGCCTGCCAGCTCAGGTGTTACCATTATTCCCCCTTGCAACTGGGAGACTTAGAGCCAGATTATGTAATTTCCAAAGCCACACCAGTTGTAGTAGAGGATCTTGCATTTAAACCCATGTGGTCAATTATACTCTACAGCCTCCCTCTTATACACTTCAAACCCCACTAATTGCCTTCCTCCTCACTTTATCCTCCTCCTAACCATACAGATAAAAATATCACGGTGTGGCAAGATAAAGAGACTTTTCCAAGGTCACTCAATTTCTGGCAGAACTAGAGCTCAGGCTCTATATACTGTGATACTCAGTCCAAGGATGCTAAATGTTGGTCATACACAGGGAAAAAAAGAAAGAAAGATGAAGAGGTGAAACAGGATATGAAGTATGAAAGTGGGAAAAAGATAAGAGGGAAAAGATAAGTAATATTAAGGCTGAATAAAACTAAGAAGTATTCATGCAGTGGTAGATGCTGCTGGTGACTTGCTATCTACCTAGAATACTTGCATCCTATTCAGCTGAACAAAATATTGCTGAGCTCCCACTATTTCTTGTTCTTTCCCAAAGCTAAGCTGTGTTGTTTTTACCTCCTCATGAGCTACTGATGATGACCAAGTTGTATGGTCAGGCAGGGAATCATTTAAGATCAGATTATTAAGGAGTGTTCCCCATGGAAACAAACCTTTTCCATATGTGGGCCTTGATTCATGGCAATTAGAGAAACATAAATTTGGATGCTCTTTTCCACTATATGGCACTTATAGTCATTGACTGCAAGAGTAGCTCCTACCTCATCTTTGCTTTGAAGCTATGCTTCTTGGCTTTGGGTGTCAACTTTGGTGTGAAAAGATGACTCCTCAATTCCTGGGGAGTTACAGGGTATGGAACTGTTTCTCCCGTTGCAGTTTATACATGGATAGATAGCCCCAAACTGCTTCTTAGAAGTATGTTAGGATGTAGCCTGGAGTGAAAACTTGTCCAAATAGTTGACAAAAATATTGTGCATACCTCTGATGAGAGAATCTAAATTTAATAAGTTCTGTACGCAAGGTGTCACCTGAGAGAGAAACCTGCGTGCCTTCCAGATAATCTTTCTCACAAGCTAGCAGGGATTCCTCAACAGGTCTCTCGTAGGCAACCTCTGCAGACAATTGGCATTAGAGAATAGGATGTTTCTCTTGTCAGCAAGATCAGATAAAACAGTGAGGTGGTGAGAATGGGATAATACAGGCTTAGTCCTATGACTTTTAGATTTTGTAGAGTTTGCCCTCATCCCTTATGTGGTGATGATGGTCTTGTGATCCTTCAAACTCTCTATATAGAATGTGAGAAATAGGTCATTTTTAGTTTCTGATCCCACAAGTTTATCTGGGGTTCATTTGAAATTCTCCACATTTATCTCATCTTTATCTAGATCTATCTCCATAAAATCCAGAGAGTCTTTATATCGCCTGGCTAGGTAGAGGGCAAGGCAGTGTGAGTCAAGGAAGAGGTGTTTTCACTCAAGACACATCTTCTTAAAGTCCGGACTAGGGGTTCTCAAGTGGAAACATGAGAGCTGTATTACCAACATATGATGAGTAATTTTTAAGTTAAATTTGCCTTTATTCAAAAAAGGGAATATGTCATATGTAAATTGGAGTGCCTGTTTGTGTGTTTTTTTCCTTTCAAAAATCCCAAGTGGTTTCCAGCACTTGATGGAACGTGCCCATTCCAGCTCTTTATAGTCCCCACTATTTCTCTTGTCTCTTCAACATGATCCTGGGTGTCAGTTGCTATATACCATCACACACACACCCTGAAAATCTTTTCGTAGTCTAAAAGTATGAGAATCTAAAATTTTGGCTGTAATTTCAATAAAGTTGAATTCTTTATGATTGTGGCCCATGTTCTGTTGAATTTCCATAAGGAATGAAATGATTGGTAAAGAGTTGATCAAGCATGGGCAGAGAATGAACAAGTGATCTTAAGCCTTATTGTATATATTTTAACAGGGCTATGAGATACTCATTGATAAAAAAAACAGTGAAGCAGTGGTTTTAACTCTAAACTGCAACAATGAAAATCAATAATTGCTAAAATGTCTTTCGATTTTTTTCTTTGGTGGGACAGGGACTAAGAAGGTGTGAGAAATCTCTGAAACTCTTATTTCCTAGACATTGGTGCAGCTCATTTCTTCATCTCCTGCAGCTCTGCTCCGGTATAATCAGTGAGGCCTTTTCTAACCAGCCTATTTATAATTACAACACTGTTTATTCCTCAGCAATCTCTTTTCCCCTTCTCTGCTTTATTTTTTCTTCAAAACCTATCACCTTTTAAAATAGTAACATAATAAAAAGGGTTTTGGTGTGTGTGTGTATGTTTATTATTCCCCCATCTTAACTAGAATGTAATTTCTATAAAGGCACAAATTTGTTTGTTTGGTTCACTCTTATGACCTAAAAGAATGCCTTAATCTGTATATTTTGAATGGATAGTTGCTGAATGAAGAATCATCATTTTGAACAGATAAAGAATGTGTGCCTCCATTTCAACTGATAATCTAAATTAATTTTTTTCAAAGCAGATGTTTCTAAGATTTGAGAGTTGTGAACTATTTAAAAACAAATTAAATCCATTTTTTCCTGAGTTTTTTTTTTTTTTTTTTTTTTTTACCATAGTAGCTTTCATTGTTTAAGATGAAATAAAGGTTACTCAAGGGAGATTGCTCAAGATTTTACTTCTCTTCTCACATTTTTTAATGTGGAATTTTTCCAGAGGGCATTTATATAGCCTTTTTAATCAGAAAAAAAATCCATGAATTATGTATTGAGGTGATTATTATTATTGTTTGAAATTTGTAATATCTGGACTAAGGAGAGTTCCTGAAAGCTGTTAACAAAGAAGACATCCACTGTTATTAATTCAGAGTCCTCTGGAATCTCAGTGTTTCCCATAATGGCATGGTTTCCTGCTATGTAAATACCAGGGCCAAAGAGTGAAATGTCTAAATTCAGAAAGCATCTAGGAAAATATATCCTAAAATATTATTATAAGCAAAAGTAAGCTAGTTGGAATGAAAAGGAAATGGCACATTTAAACTTTTATTCCTTCTTACTTAATGCAGAACTTTTGTTATTTTTCTATCTCAGTTAATTTTGGCATGTATTTATTTTATTTTTATGTATGTAATGTTACTGAGAACATTGGTTAAGATTTGTTCTGATTTTCAGTACTTTTACTATATTTTATTAAACCAAGAGAATATTTAAGATAACATGATAATTAATATGAAACCCCTTTAGAGGGGACACTAAGGTGATTTAAAAATTGACTTAACAGTTTTATGAGATATATGTGGAGCAAATGGCTCACTTCAACTTAATGCACTGAAGTTGAATTTTTATCTCCATTCACCATATGCTATATTTTAGCTTTTTTTGTACGTATTTTCTGTGACCTACGTCCCATTGAAGTAGCTGGGCAAATTTGAGAATGTGATAATTTAGACATAGAATCTTCACAAAGAGATGGCAGGGGGCAGGAAAGAAACGATCTTGGATCTCTCAGCAGTGTTTGTCTTTTTCTGTCCTACTTCACTTAGCATAAAGCCCTGAAGGTCCATCTATGGTGTCACAGATGGCGATTTCCTTCTTTTTTATTCCTGAGTAATATCCTGTGTGTGTGTGTGTGTGTGTGCACGCGCGTGCATCTGCACACACACACACACACACATACAACTTCTTTATCCATCTGTCCATTGATGGATACTTGGGTTGCTTCCATGTCTTGGCTATTATAAATAATGCTGTGATGGGAGTATAGATACCTTTTCGAGTTAGTGTTTTCATTTCTTTGAGATAAATACACAGAAATATAATTGCTGGATCAAGGGTAGTTCTAGTCTTAATTTTTTAAGGAATTTCTGTATTGTTTTCCATAATGACTGCACCAATTTGCATTCCCACCAACAGTGAAGAAGGGTTCTATTTTCTCTATATCCTGTCAACACTTATTATTTCATATCATTTTGATAATAGCTATTCTAACAATCATGAGGTGATAGTTTATTGTGCTTTTGATTGCCATGTCTCTGATAATTAGTGACATTGAAAACCTTTTCATATACCTGTTAGTCATCTTTGTCTTCTTATATATCTACTCAGTTCTGCCTATTTTTAAATTGTATTGTTTTTGCTATTGAATTGTATGAGTTCTTTATATATTTTGAATATTAAACCCTTATCAGATATATGGCTTGCAAATATTTGCTCCATTTTTATAGGCTATCTTTCCATTTTATTGATGGTTCCAATTTGCTGTGCAGAAGCTTTTTAGTTGATGTAGTCCCACTTGTTTATTTTTGCTTTTGCTTTGGAGTCTAAAGATACTTTATTGATTTGAGTAAAATCAGTAAATTCTAATCATGAAAGTGGAGCTGTCATATTCACATTATATTTATCCAAATTCAACTACATGTATTAGTATATTTATTTGGTGCTGACCAGAAAACCAGAACCAATTAAATTCTGTATTGGAGAGAGAGAGTGCATAGTGTACTCACAGAGTGTAGTTTATGGTGATTTAATGGGCTATTAAACATAATTTCTACAACATGCAGTATTCTCCTTTGTAGTTATTTTAAAACATAGCCTATGTTAGAGATGATTTTACTGTGGTATTAAAATAAGTGTTTTTCTATGAATTATATTAATTTTGCATGAAGTGAAGTCAAATGAAGTCGCTCAGTCGTGTCCGACTCTTTGCGACCCCGTGGACTGTAGCACACCAGGCTCCTCTGTCCATGGGATTCTCCAGGCAAGAATACTGGAGTGGGTTGCCATTTCCTTCTCCAGGGGAATCTTCCCAACCCAGGGATCGAACCCAGGTCTCCTGCATTGCAGACAGACGCTTTAACCTCTGAGCTACCAAAGAAGCCTTAATTTTGTGTAATAAACTCTAATTCATTAGCTTTGTACCTACCCTTAGCATTCTGCAAAAAGCTTTAACTAGTACAGAACTGGATTTTTTTATGGTGATATGCTTATAAGTCTGTTATTTCCTAGATTGTTCATGTTTAATAGTTTAAAATATACTCATATTTTATTCATGTGCATACACATTGTTATAAATGATAGTTACTACTCCCCCAACTCCAAAAACTGCGAGGAACCTGAAATATGCATTCTACATTTAAAATGAAAACAACAGCACAATATCAACTTAAAAGTGACTTGCCCTGGATTACTCATAAAGCAGAAAAACTTGCCATAGAAATGCTTTGAAAGCCTTGAAAGAAATGTGCCATCAAAATGCAAATGTGTTTTCACTTAAAAAGAAAAAAAAAGTCTCTCTGGAAACTGGTTTACATAGGATTTGGAGTTAACATTCCAGTTTTTCAACTGATTGAAACCATTGGCTATTTTATTTACCAATGTTCTTTGGACTTAGTACCATCTGCTGTTCATTGTTAGAGCATGCAAAATTCCTGGGATTATATATCCTCCAGCAGATTTCTTTGTTATGGTCCATTTTTGTAGGCTGTTGGTTCAACTTTTCTTGGTAGCTCCAGTATTTTTTGCTAAAATCTATGTTTTGGTGTAGTTCTTCTATGACCTGAATTACAAATTCCTAATTTCCAGAAGAAATAACAAAGCATAGGTGAGTTTAATAGCTTATTCTGACCTTGTTAACCACACATTTTTTTTTTGCTTTTGATAACTACATTCATTTATCATCCTCTCATTTTCACTTCTTCCTTGAACTAAAATCATTTCACTTACGTTATTACCTAAGGTATTGTTAGGCAGTACTTTATTCCATCAGTTACTTAGTGTAAGTCGCTCAGTCGTATCTGACTCTTTTCAACCCATGTACTGTGGTTCACCAGGCTCCTCTGTCCATGGGATTCTCCAGGCTAGAATACTGGAGTGGGTTGCCCTTCCCTTCTCCAGGGGATCTTCCCGACCCAGGGATTGAAACTGGGTCTCCTTCATTACACTAAATATAGTCTTTCCTGATCTGTTGCTTATTGTCATGGGTTGATGGTGTCTCTCCTGTTACTGCTTAAAAAAAAAGACTCATTGGAGTCTCAACTCCCAGTATCTTCGAATGTGACCTTATTTGGAGATAGGCTCTTTACAGAGGTAATCAAATCTCCAGAGGCTAGGAGAAAGTCCTGGAACAGATTTTTCTTTAGTGCCTGGAGAGGGAGCATGGCCCTGCTGATACGTTGATCCCCTATTTCTAGCCTCCAAAACATTGAGAATAAATTTATAAGTCACTCAGTAAGTAGTACTTTGCTATGGCAGCCCTAACAAACTAATATTTACTCACTAATCTTATTGCCCATTGTATTTCTTCATGTCCTCTCCTGTGTGCCCAGACTTTCCTGATTATTTGATTTTTTATTATTTATCATGGGCTGTCCTTCTCACACATCAGTATATTCAAAATTTATTGTTGTTTAGTCACTAAGTTGTGTCTGACTTTTTTGCAAATCCATGGACTGTAGCCCACCAGGCTCCTCTGTCCATGGGATTCTCCAGGCAAAAATACTGGAAAATACTGGTTGCCATTTCATTCCCCACGGGATCTTCCTGATCCAGGGATTGAACTCTCATCTCCTGCTTGACAGGCAGATTCTTTACCACTAAGCCACCTGGGAAGCCATATTCAAAATTTACCTTTTATTTAAGGTCCTATATTTCAAATGCAAGATTGTTTATGAAAACTTCATAAACAATAAACTTCTAATTAAATTAGGTATGTTTTCTCCTTGATGTCCCATTTTGAGAACCTTTGCTTAATCCCAAATGGCTAGCTAGAGATTGTTTTCAACACCATAGTAGATATCTTGGGCCCATGTATTCTGGAAAGATTTGTTAAATGAGATTTTGGAAGAAGACATGAGATATGCACATGGAAACTGATACATACAGGTGGTAAGAAGTCCACATTTATGGGGCAATGAGTGGGAAAGTTCTCCCTATTTAAACCAAGCTCAGTTTTTGGAAATTTCTCCAGAGGCCTGAGGACAGTTTTTTCTTTATTCTACTTATCCTGGCTCTTCCTAGGTAGCAAAACCACTGCAAAACTGTTCTTTTGTGTTTTATCCTAGTTCACTTTCTTTTAATACTTGGCCTTTAATATGAGATTTATTTGGGGGTGAGTAACGACTTAGTGATTAAACCACCACCATGATCTAATTTATTTTCTCCAAGTCAGTTTTTCCATCTCCATTCAAATAGAATGATCTATATCTCTTTGATTGTGCAGTGAGTCATCTGTTGATTGATTTTGGGGTTTTGTATTGTAACTCCTGATGGCTGAGGGTACCAGTTTGATCCCTGATGTGGGGGGTAAGGGGCTTCCTGGTTGGCGCAAGTAAGTAAAGAATCTGCCTGTTGATGCAGGAGACACAAGTTTGATCCCTGGGTCAGGAAGATCCCCTGGTGGAGGAAATGGCCACCCCCTCCAGTATTCTTGCCTGGACAATTCCTGTGGACAGAGAAGTGCGGGTGGGTTGCACGTAGGGAGCAAAGATCCCACAAGTCTCATGGCTGAAACACCAAAACATAATAGAAACAATATCAATATTGTAACAAATTCAATAAAGACTTTAAGCACACCTGCAAAAAAAAAAGACTTTAAAAATGACTTTTCTTATTTTTATATTTTCTTGCATCTTTTTTTTTTTTTTTAGTATATGTGCTACTGAAATGGGCACTACATATCGATTTTTAAATAGCCAATTGATTTCTTTATTGTGGTAACATTGGCTTATAACATGTATGTTTCATGTGTAGAACATTATATTTCTACTTCTGTATACACTGAAGTGTGCTACCTGATAAAAGTTTAGTTTTCATTCATTAACGTGCAATTGACTCCTTTTACCCATTTCACTCTCTTCCCACATTCCTTGCACTGTGATAACCACTACTTTATTCTCTGTACCTAAGTATTTGTTTCAGCCTTGTTTTATTTTTATGTTCCACATATGAGTGAAATTATATGGTATTCGTCTGCCTTCATCTAACTTGTTTCACTTAGCATAATATGACCAAGGTCCACACATGTCACAAATGGCAAAATTTTATTTTTCGTACCTGAGTCGTATTGCTGTGTGTTTGTGTGTACAATATCTTATCCATTCAGTGCATTGCTTTCATATCTTGGCTGTTGTAAGTAATGCTGCAATTCACATAAAGGTGTATGTATCTATTTGAATTAGTTTTTTGGTATTCTTCAGATAAATACCCAGAAGTGGAACAGCTGAATCATATAATAGTTCCATTCTTAATTTTTTGAGGAATCTCCATACTGTTCTAATCAATTACAATAAGAAGCAAATCAGTACAGCTATGTTTTCTGACTTGTTTCTTATTGTAATTGATTAGAACTTACAGAAAAAAAGAAATAAAGATCAGACTAGGAATCCTTACTAATTTCTTTTTGAATGGAAATTTCTATTAACTGTTGCATTAAGCACAAGTGTGAAAATTTTATTGACTGTCTTTTTCACCAACTCATGAAATGATTATGAAGTAGTTTTCTTTTTATCAATAAGTTCTTTTGGCTTCACATGTGGGTCAATTTTAGTAATTTATATTAGCAAATCAGCTTTTCTATCCTTTACTATAATTTCTAATTTTAGTCATAGAAACTATTGTAATCAAATAATTCTATTTTATAGAAATTATTATAATCAAATAATTTAATCCTTAATTAAATAGAAATTTGTTTCTAGATATATTTCTTCATATCTAAAACTGTACAAATATATATTACTACTTCTGTTGCCTAATAGATTTATGTTTTTTTAAATTTTATTTTGTTTTTGAAGTGTGAAAGTCGCTCAGTCACATTTGACTCTCTGCCACTCCATGGCCTGTACAGTCCATGGAATTCTCCAGGTCAGAATACTGGAGTGGGTAGCTTATCACTTCTCCAAGGGATGTTCCTAACCCAGGTCTCCTACACTGCAGGAGATTCTTTACCAGCTGAGCTGCTAGGGAAGCCCTTTATGTTTTTATCCTTATACTTATATATATATCCTTATATATTGCTATTTATGTTACTTAATAGATATGTTTTTATTTTTTTAATGCTTTTATCCTTATACTTTTTTCTTCCTAAATTCTTTGCATTTTATTATTAAAAACCTTTTTTCATTGAGATAGAATTGACATATAACAATGTATTAATTTCAGATATACAGAAAATGATTTGATATTTGTATATATTGCAAAATGATAACACAGTGTAGATAACATGCATCATCATCTATTCTCTTAGCAACTTTCAAATATACATTAACTATAGTCATACTGTACATTACATACTCATGACATGTATTCTATAACTGTAACTGCGTACCCTTTGACCATCTTTACTCATTTTGTCCATCCTCCCAACCTCTGGCACCACCGTTTCCTCTGTACCTGTGAACTCCAGTTTTATTTGCTTGTTTTAGATTCCACATAGAAGTGAGATCATATGGTATTTGTATTTTTTTCCTCTTATTTCACTTAACATAAGTCCCTCAAAGTCCATCCATGTTGTCACAAATGGCAAAATTTCCTTCTTTTTATGGCTGAATAATATTCCCTTGCTTATACATACATATAAAATTTCTTTATCCATCCATCTGTCTGCAGCCACTTAGGGTAATTCATGTCTTGGCTATTGTAAATAATGCTGCAGTGAACATGGAGGAATAGATACTTTTTCTAGTAAGTAATTCTGTTCCCTTCAGATAAATACCCAGAAGTGGAATAGCTATATCATATGGTAGTTCTATTTTTAATTTTTTAAAAAAATTATCCACTGTTTTCCATAGTAACTACACCAATTTACATTCCCAGAAACAGGACACAATCATTCCCCTTTCTCTGAATCCTTGGCAACACTTGTTATTTCTTATCTTTTCAATAATATCAGTTCTAACAGGTATAAGATGCAGTCTCATTGTGGTTTTGATTTGCATTTTTCTGATGATTCAAATCAGATCAGATCAGTCACTCAGTCATGTCCGACTCTTTGAGACCCCATGAATTGCAGCATGCCAGGCCTCCCTGACCATCACCAACTCCTGGAGTTCACTGAGACTCACGTCCATCGAGTCAGTGATGCCATCCAGCCATCTCATCCTCTGTCATCCCCTTCTCCTCCGGCCCCCAATCCCTCCCAGCATCAGAGTCTTTTCCAATGAGTCAACTCTTCGCATGAGGTGGCCAAAGTACTGGAGTTTCAGCTTTAGCATCATTCCTTCCAAAGAAATCCCAGGGCCGATCTCCTTCAGAATGGACTGGTTGGATCTCCTTGCAGTCCAAGGAACTCAAGACTCTTCTCCAACACCACAGTTCAAAAGCATTAGCAATGTTGAATACCTTTTCATGTATCTGTTGACCATAAGTACACTTTCTTTGGAAAAATGTCTTAATCATATCCTCTATCCATTTTTACATCAATATTTTCTGTGGTTTTGTTTGTTCTACTATTGAATGAGTTTTTTAAAACACATTTTGGATATTAACCCACTATCAAATATATGATTTGCAAATATTTTTATCCCTTTCAATATGTTGCCCTTTCACTTTGTGGGTGGTTTCTTTTGTTGTGTAGAGCTTTTTAATTTGATATAGTCCCACATGTTGTTCATTTTTCTTGCCTTTACTTTTGTTGTCAAATAGAAAAAGTTGAGCTATTTCAAATTCTGAAAGATGATGCTGTGAAAGTGCTGCACTCAATATGCCAGCAAATTTGGAAAACTCAGCAGTGGCCACAAGACTGGAAAAGGTCAGTTTTCATTCCAATCCCAAAGAAAGGCAATGCCAAAGAATGCTCAAACTACCGCACAATTGCACTCATCTCACATGCTAGTAAAGTAATGCTCAAAATTCTCCAAGCCAGGCTTCAGCAATACGTGAACCGTGAACTTCCTGATGTTCAAGCTGGTTTTAGAAAAGGCAGAGGAACCAGAGATCAAATTGCCAACATCCGCTGGATCATGGAAAAAGCAAGAGAGTTCCAGAAAAATATCTATTTCTGCTTTATTGACTATGCCAAAGCCTTTGACTGTGTGGATCACAATGAACTGTGGGAATTTCTGAAAGAGATGGGAATACCAGACCACCTGATCTGCCTCTTGAGAAATCTGTATGCAGGTCAGGAAGCAACAGTTAGAACTGGACATGGAACAACAGACTGCTTCCAAATGGGAAAAGGAGTACGTCAAGGCTGTGTATTGTCACCCTGCTTATTTAACTTATATGCAGAGTACATCATGAGAAACGCTGTGCTGGATGAAACACAAGCTGGAATCAAGATTGCCGGGAGAAATATCAATCACCTCAGATATGCAGATGACACCACCCTTATGGCAGAAAGTGAAGAGGAACTCAGAAGCCTCTTGATGAAAGTGAAAGTGGAGAGTGAAAAAGTTGGCTTAAAGCTCAACATTCAGAAAATGAAGATCATGGCATCCTGTCCCATCGCTTCATGGGAAATAGATGGGGAAACAGTGGAAACAGTTTCAGACTTTATTTTTTTGGGCTCCAAAAATCACACCAGATGGTGACTGCAGCCATGAAATTAAAAGACGCTTCCTCCTTGGAAGGAAAGTTATGACCAACCTAGATAGCATATTGAAAAGCAGAGACATTACTTTGCCAACAAAGGTCCGTCTAGTCAAGGCTATGGTTTTTCCTGTGGTCATGTATGGATGTGAGAGTTGGACTATGAAGAAGGCTGAGCACCGAAGAATTGATGCTTTTGAACTGTGGTGCTGGAGAAGACTCTTGAGAGTCCCTTGGACTGCAAGGAGATCCAACCAGTCCATTCTGGGGTTTCTTCGGAGGGAATGATGCTGAAGCTGAAACTCCAGTACTTTGGCCACCTCATGCGAAGAGTTGACTCATTGGAAAAGACTCTGATGCTGAGAGGGATTGAGGGCAGGAGGAGAAGGGGACGACAAAGGATGAGATGGCTGGATGGTATCACTGACTCGATGGACTTGGGTTTGAGTGAACTCCGGTAGTTTGTGATGGACAGGACTGGCGTGCTGTGATTCATGGGGTCGCAAAGAGTCGGACACGACTGAGCGACTGAACTGAACTGAACTGAAAGCCAGTCAGATAGTTTATCACCTTAGTGTTCTTCTAATTTTATGATTTCAGGTCATTGTTCAAGAGTTTAATTCATTTTTAGCTAGCTTTTATTTGTGGTATAAGGTAATGTGACTGGTTCTCAGCACCATTTATTGAGACTGTCCATTTAACATTTTATATTCGAAGCTATGTTGTCATAAACTAATTGACTAATTTATGGATTTATTTCCTGGGCTCTCTATCCTGTTCTATTGATCACTGTCTCTATTTTAAAGCAGTACCATACTGTTTTGATTACTATAGCTTTGTAATATAGTTTGAAATCAGGAAGTGGATGACCCCAACTTTATTCTTCTTTTCAAGATTGTGTTTGCTAATTAGGGTGTTTTGTGGTTCCATACAACTTTTAGGTTGTTTTGTTCTACTTTTTTGAAAAATGTCATTGAAGTTTTGATGAGAATTACATAAATTGTAGGTTAGTTTGGGCAGTATGAATGCTTTAACAATATTAATTCTTCTAATCCATGAACATAAAATATCTTTTCATTTTTTTTTTCTTCAGTTTCTTTCATCAAGGTCTTAAAGTTTTCTGTGTACAAGTCTTTCACCATCTTGGTTACATTTCTTTCTTTTTTTTTTTTGATGCAATTGTAAATAGGATTGTTTTCTTAAATTCTCTTTTTAATAGTTTGTTACTAGTGTGAAGAAGTGCAACAGAGTTTTGTATACTGATGTTGTATACAGCAAGGTTACTGAATTCTTTTATTATAATATAAATTTTTGGTAGTTTCAGATTTTTTAATATATTTTAATAATTTTTAAATATATTATATCATTGGCAAATAGTGACAATTTTACTTTTTTTGAATTTGGATATCTTTTATTTTGCATATTTATTTAGCCTAATTGCACTGTCTAGGACTTCCAATAGTATGTTGAATAAGTGGCAAGAGTAGGCATCCTTGTCTTGTTCCTAATCTTAGAGATAAAACTTTTAGCTTTTCACCATTGTGTATGATGTTAACTGTGGGTTTATTATATATGGCTTTAATATGTTGAAGTGCATTATCTCTGTACCCACCTTGTTGAGAGCTGTTATTATAAATGGATGCTGAATTTTGTCAGATGCTTTTTATGCATCTGTTGGACAATCATATGATTCTTTATTCAATCTGTTAATGTGGTGTATCATAACTGATTTGCTGATGTTGAACCATCCTTGAATCCCTTGAATAAATCCCATTTGATCATGGTGTAGGATGCTTTTAACATATTATTGAATTCAGTTTGTTTTATTTTTTTGAGGAGTTTATGTTCTGATGAGACTACGTTCATCAGGGATATTTGTCTATAATTTTCTTGTGGCATCTTTAACTGGTTTTGGTATCAGAGTAATGTTGGTTTTGTAAACTGAATTCAAGAGTGTTCCCTCCTCTTCTGTTGAGAAAGGTTGGTAATAATTCTTCCTTAAGTGTTTGGTAGAATTTACCAGTAAAGTCATCCACTTCTGGACTTTTGTTTGTTGGGTGCTTTTATGATTCGATTTCCTTAGCAGGTATTAAATTTGTACATGCTTCAGTCATAGTGGATTGTGTGTTTCTAGGAATTTTCCAATTTCTTCTAGCTCATCCAATTTGTTGGTATATAATTGTTCACAGTAGTCTCTTATGATCCTTGGTTTCTTTGTATCACTTGCAATGTCTTCTCTTTCAATTCTTATTTTGTTTGAGTCCTTTCTCTCTCTCTCATTTCTCCCCACCCTTGAGATTAGCTGAAGTTTTGTCAATGTTATTTATCTTGTCAAAATTCAGCTCTTTATAGCATTGATTCTTTTTTTACTTTAGTCTCTATTTTATATATTTCCTTTCTGATCTCTGTTTTTTCTTTTCTTCTACAAGCATATCTCAGGAGATTTTGTGAATTTGGTTTTAGACCACTGTGATAAAGAGAATATCACAATAAAGTGAATCACATGAATTTTGGGGTTTCCCAGGGCATATGGCAGTTATGTTTGCACTATATCTTAGTCTATTAAGTGTTCAATAGCATTATGTTTAAAAAAAACAAAGTATACATCTTAAATAAAAATACTCTATTGTTAAAAATGTTTAACGTCATCTGAGCCTTCAGCAGGCTATAATCTTTTGCTAGTAGGGGTTTAAAATATTGCGAGAATTACTAAAATGTGACAGAGACACAAAGTGAACAAATACTTTTAGGAAAATGGCACCAGATATACCTGCTTAGTGCAAGATTGCCACAAATCTTTAATAAGAATCACAATACCCATGAAGTTCAATAAAGTGAAGCTAAATAAGATGCGCTGTGCCTATACTACCTTTGTGTTTTAATTTTTGTTTTTCTAGTTCCTTGAAGTATAAATTTAAGTTGTTTATTTGAGATTTTTCTTGTTCCTTGATCTAGGCATTATCCCAGGAATTTTCATCTTAGAACGGCTTTGATGCATCTCATAAGTTCTGGTATGTTGCATTTATATTTTCATTTGTTCCAAGGTTTTTTAAATTTCTCTTTTGATTTCTTCTTTGACCTTTTATTTAGTAGCACGTTTAATCTCCATGTATTTATAAATATTCCACTTATTTTCTTGTGATTGAATTTTTGTTTCATACTAATGTGGCCAAAAGGATGCTTAACTAGGATTTCAGTTTTCTTAAATTTATTAAGACTTCTGTTGTGGCCTAATTTATGATCTCTCCTGGAGAAAGCTCCATGTGCCCTTGAGAAGAATGTATATTCTCTTGCTTTTGTATGAAAGGTTCTGAATATGTCTATTAAGTTCTTCTGATCTAACATGTTGTTTAAAGCCAGTGTTTCCTCATTGATTTTCTGACTGGATCATCTACTCATTAGCTAAAGTGTGGTATTAAAGTCTCTTACTATTATTGTACTATTTTCCCTTTAAATCTGTTTATATGTGCTTTATATATTTAGATGCTCCTATATTGGGTGGGCTTCCCAGGTGGCACTTGTGGTAAAGAACCTATCTGCCAATGCAGAAAACATAAGAGATGCAGGTTCAATCCTGGGGTCAGAAATATACCCTGGAGGAGCACATGGCAACCACTCCAATAATCTTGCCTGGAGAATCCCACGGACAGAAGAGCCTGGCAGGCTATAGGCCATAAGGCCGTGAAGAGTCAGCATAATTTATAAATGTTATATCACCTTCTTGAACTGAGCCCTTTATCATCATGTAATGA
The DNA here is from genome assembly GCF_002263795.3 of Bos taurus. Classification (NCBI taxonomy): domain Eukaryota; kingdom Metazoa; phylum Chordata; class Mammalia; order Artiodactyla; family Bovidae; genus Bos; species Bos taurus. Next base: position 57,620,756 of record NC_037341.1, on the reverse strand, counting down.
CTTTCTTTGTATCTTATTAAAGTCTTTATCTTAAAATCTATTGTTTCTAATACAAGTATGCTGCCCCAGATTTCTATTGGTTTCTATTTGCATGGAATACCTCGGCCCAGACCTTTATTTTTAGTCTGTGTGTGTCCCTATATCTAAGATCTTCTGTAGGCATCATATAGTTGGTTCCTGATTTTTATCCATTTAGCTACTCTATGTCCTTTGATTTGAAATTTTAGTTCCTTTACAATTAGCAATTATTGATATGTATGTACTTATTGCCATTTGTTCATTGAGATTTCTGACTGTTTTGTAGCTTCTCTTTCTTCTCTAGCTCTATTCCTTTATATGGTGCTGCTTTATAGTGGTGTGCTTAGCATGCTTTTTTTGTGTATATACTATAGAGCTTTGCCTTATGGTTATCATGAGGCTCACATAAAACAATTTATAACAGCCTATTTTAAGTTAATAGCAACTTAAGTTGGAATGCATCCCAAAGCTCTATATATTTACCCCCACACACATTTTGTTTTTAATGTCTTAATTTATGTATTTTTATATTGTGTATCATTAACTAATCACTATAGTTGTATATACTACTTTTGTCTGTTAACCTTCATACTAGCAATATAAGTGATTAATGTACTACTTTACAACATGAGATTATTCTAAATTATTCTGAATTTTACTATATATTTACCATTATCAGTGAGATTTATACTTTCGTGTATTTTGCTTTAGTAAGCACTTTTCATTTCTGCTTAAAAAATTCCCCTTAACATTTCTTGTAAGGCTGGTCCAGTGCTTTAGCTTTTGCTTGTCTGGAAAACTCTCTCAATACTTCATGACAAATTTATTCTTTTATAGGCAGTTATGTGTAAGTCTCTTGTTTTATTTCTTTTTAGTAGTTAATGAAATTTTACTTTTACTATACCTTGGTCAATCTATGCCATTTGATATGTAGTATTTTTATTATTTTATAAATTGTTTTCGGCTGTTTCAGATTTTCTCTGTTTTTCTGGTCAGAACATTAATTTTTAGTTCCCATGGTTGGGATATGCTTTATTTTGTTGTGTTTTACTGTTTACCTTTTTCACATTATGGAGAATTATAGATTTTAAGGTTTTATTTAAGGTTGAAGAGATGATCAATTTTAGCAAATGTCCCTTGACAAAATATGAAAGTCTTTCTTTCCTTTGTAGGGTGGAAAGTTAGTTTTATCTTTTTATTTACTTTTATTTATCTGAGCAAAAACCTTATACTTTTTTCTCTTCTTGTTTGTATACTTGCTCTGTTAAAGGCAGAAAATTGTTAAGATCTCTCACTATAATATTTTCAGTAATTTGTGCTTTTTATTTGTTTGTGTATGTCTATCTGAACCTCGGAGGCAAAGTATTGAGTGAATCACACACCTCAATACACAGTGCAGGATCACTGATGGTTCTGTAAGGCCTTATGCTCTTTTTCTGATTTATACATTTATTCATTTTAATCCTCATCTTCTATTCGACCTATCCCCCTCTTTCATCCCAAACTCAATTCTGTCTAGTTTTGCAGACGTCCTTTGGATTGTATATATGTTTGTGAAACATGAATTGTTTTATGTACATTGTTATTTAAAAAATTTTTATAAGTGGTAATGTAAATTACATCACTTGTTTCTCACTTTTTCATATGCTTCTATGACAGTTTTGCTGTATATGCGGCTTTTAAAGTAGGCTTGGTTCTCAACAGTCGTTATGTATGTATCTACCATGTTTATTTCACATATTCTCTCAACAGTGGGCACCCAGGTCACATTCAACTCCATGAAATAAGTTGGCATAAATTTCCTTATATATTTCCCCTTATGGACTTCTTTTAGGTTATAGAGGCAAGAGAAGGGTGCCCAGATGGAAGGATATCAATATACTTAATTTAACAGATTTCTCAGAAGAGTTACACAGTCTGCACTTAATCAACAAAGTATGAAGATCCTCATTCTCTAATCCCAGCCATTTGGCCTTAGCCAGATTTATAACTTTTGATAGTCTGAAGGGTATAAAAATGATATCTCATTTTGTTTCTGATTATTATGTGCTCTGAGCATATATTTAAAAGTTGAGACCTTTTAAATTTCACTTTCTATATTTTGTTTGCTTTTACCTTTTGCCTATTTGGTATTGCTATCCTTCTTTTACCTCTTTCATTTGTAAAGCTTCTTTTATAGTCTAGACTAGGGGTCAGCAAATTTTGGTCTCTGGCCCAAATATGACTTGCTGCCTGTTTTCATACAGCCAACATGCTAAGAATGAAGTTTACATTTTTAAATGACAGGGCAAAAATGAAGGGAATAATAATATTTTGTGACACATGAAAATTATATAAAATCAAAAATTTTAGTGTTGGTAAATAAAGTTGTATTGAGCACAGCCTCGCTCATTCATTTCTGTATTGTATATTGCTGACTTTATGCTACAATGACAGTGTTTAGAGTTTAGTTCCAACAGAGATTATATGACTCACAAAGCCTAAAATATTTACTAGCTTTTCCCTTTATGGAAAAAGTTTGCCGACCTCTCATCTGAGGGAGTCTCTGATTGATTTCAGACATTTTCAATTTTGCCATCATGTTCTCTAGTCAAGAGCCATTATTTTGCTATAATCAACTTAATCAGTTAAAAGTTTTTTTCTGATATTCCATACTTTTAAGATTATGTTTAAAAAGTTCATTTCCACTCCATTATCACAAATGTATTTTCTCACATTATCTATAATTAATTTTGTGATTTAACTTTTACATGTAGATATTTTATAAACCATGAGTCCATCTTTGCAAATTGTATTAACAAATGAGCTAATTTGAATTTTTCTCTGTATAGGGAACCAACTTTCCCCAAACAATCTAAAAAATTACCTATTCCCTCTTTTTTATACGTTAATGTATGGTGCCATCTTTATTATGTATTATGTTCCTGTGGGTTCATGGGTCTGTCTCCAAGCTTTCTCTTTTGATCCAGCTGTCCCTTTGTCTATTTACTGGTTATTATAATAACTGGAAAGGTAAGTGTTCACCTTTTTTTTTTTTTTTTATGTAGGTCAACTTAGTTATTTCCTCACTTCTATTTGTTCATGTAAGTTTTAGAATATGTTTGACTTTTAAATATTCCAAATGGATTTTTTAAATGCAGTTTATAGATTAAATTGGGGATATCTTTATAATGGTAAGTGGACTTGTCCACAGCACAGAACATACTCCATTTATCCAGGTAATTATTACATACTTTAGTGAAGCTTAACATTTAAAAACATGAAATTTTGTGTGATCTTGATAAAGGTAATTCCCAGTTACCTTAAATTGTTGTTGCTATTGGAAAGATACATTTTCTTATATTTTTTTAGTTGGTTTTTGCTGTTACAGAAAATGCCATTGGTTTTTGTATATTGATTTTGTCTCTGGCGACACTGTTGTACTCTCTTATTTTTATTGTTTTTTAATTTAGTTGGTTTGTCTAGGTAGATGATGATGTTATATGCAAACAATAACATTTTTCTATCTTTCCTTCCACCCTGGTTCCTCCTCATTATCACTGTTTTTGCTGCTGCTATTATTAAAACACTTTATAGTATTGGCCAGGAGTTCTGACCCTATATTAAATGACACTGTTGTTGGTGGACATCCACGTTGTTTAAAATGAAGTAACTTTTAACTTTCTTGTGGCTCAGTTGGTAAAGAATCCTCCTGCAATGTGGGAGACCTGGGTTTGAAACCTGAGTTGGGAAGATCCCCTGGAGAAGGGAAGGGCTACCCACTCCAGTATTCTGGCCTGGAGAATTCCATTGACTGTATGGTCCATGGCGTCGCAAAGAGTTGGACACGACTGAGCAAATTCACTCACTTCCAGTAAGTGTACTGTTTATCATAGTTGGGTTTTGAGTGTGTGTGTGGGGTGGAGGGGGCGGGGTGTGAATATAAACTTTAGCAAGTTAAGGTGATCTCCTTCCATCCTAGTTTGTGATTTTGTTCTAATGTGGAAGCTTTTCAGAAATTTGTTGTCTTTGTTGAGGCAATCAGATTTTTTCACTCCTTTTTATGTGGTAAAATATATTGTTTTTTTATGAGATATATTCACACATCATAAAATTTAAAGTATATAGTTGGGTGATTTTTAGTATATCTATATATCTGTGAAGGATTCCCAGGTGGTAGTAGTGGTAAAGAATCTGCCTGCCAATGCAGAGACCTGTGTTTGATCCCTGGGCTGGGAAGATCCCTTGGAGGAGGGCACAGGAACCCACTCCAGTATTCTTGCCTGGAGAATCTCATGGACAGAGGAACCTGGCGGTCTACAGTCCATAGTGTTGCACCGAGGTGGACACGTCTGAAGCGACTTAGCACATACTCATATATCTGTGAAGCTACTACTTCAGTCTAATTCGAAAACATTTTAATCACTCCCAAAGGAAACTCTGTGACCTCGTTTCCCTGTGCCCCTAGCCCCTGGCAACCATAAAGCTGCTTTCTCTACCTCCATGGATTTGCCCATTCTAAGCATTTCATATAAATGAAATCATACAATATATTGCTTTGCATGTCTGGCTTCTTTCACATTGCATAGTGTCTTTCAGCTTCTTTCATGTAGCGTGTATCAGTACTTCGTTACTTTTAGAGCTGAATAATATTCCATTGTATGGATATACCATATTCTATTTATTTATCAGCTGAACATTTGGGTTGTTGCTACTTTTTGCTTGAATGAAGCATTTGGCTACTATAAACATTTAGATACCAGTTTGTACAAAGTTATATGCTTTTATCTTTCTTAGGTAAATACCTATGAGTGGACTCGCAGAGTTATAAAGTAATGATATTGAACTTCTTAAAGAATTACCAAACTATTTTTGAAAGCAGCTGCATTTTGTTTTTCATTCCCATCAGCAGTACATGAGTTTTCACATCTCACCTGTGCTTACTGTTTAGTCTTTTTTTTTTTTTTTCTTTATTATAATCATCCTAGTAGGTGGACAGTAGTATCTCATTGTGGTGTAACTTGCTTTTCACTCATAGTTTTTTTCTTTATCTTCTTTCGAGAAATGTTTCTTTGCCCATATTTTTATTGGGTTATTTGTCTTGTTAGTGAATTTCAAGTATTCCTGCCAATCTGGATGCCTTTTATTTTTTCTTCTTGTCTCATTTCTCTTACTATAGCCTCCAGCACAATGTTGAATAAGTGTAGCAAGAGCAGACATTTTTGTCTTGCTCCTAATTTTAGGAGAAAGGCTTTCAGTATCTCTAAGAATGAAGTTAGCTGTGAATCTTTCACAGATATCCTTTACCTGGTTGAGGAAGCTCTCTTCTATTCTTAGTTTATTGAGTGTTTTTAATAATAAAGCATATTGGATTTTGTCAAGTACCTTTTCGCATCTGTTGCGATGATAATGTTTTTAATCTTTTATTCTATTAGTATGGTGTATTAATGTTCATATATTGAGCCAACTTTGTATTCTTGGAATGAATTGCAATTGGTCACAGTGTATATTTTATTGTTGCTGGATTTAGTGTGTTAGTATTTATGGAAGATTTTTATGCCTGAAGTCAGAAAATATATTGATCTATAGTTTTCTTTTCTTATAATATCTGATTTTGGGTTTAGGCTAATATTGATCTCATAGAATGAGTTGGAACATGTTCCTTTTCTATTTTTTGAAAGAGTTTGAGAAAGTTTAGCGTTACATTTCCTTCAACATTTGGTAGAATTAACGACTGAAGTTATCTCTTGTGGTATTTTCTTTGTGGGAATTTTTTTTTATTAATTCAATTTCTTGTTGTAAGTGTATTCAAACTATTTTTCTTTTTATCAGTTTGGGTAGTTTGTGTCTTTCTAGGAATTTTTCCATTTCATCCAAGATATATAATTTGCTGGCATAAATTGGTAATTGTATTACCTTATAACCTTATTTAATTCTTTAAGGTCAGTAGTTATTTATCTTCTTTCATTTCTTATTTTAGTAATTTGAGTCTTCTCTCATTTTTTGGTCAGTGCAGATAAATAGGATGATGGGTGCGATGAACTGGGAGACTGAGATGGACATATATACACTACTATATATAAAATAGATAACTAATGAGAACCTGCTGTACAGCACAGAGGACTCCATTTTGTGCTCTGCAGAGACATAAATGGGAAGGATATCCAAAAAAGAGGAGATATATGTGTACATATGGCTGATTCAGTTTGCTGTATAGCAGAAACTGAAGCAGCAGTATAAAGCAACTATACTTCAACTCCAATAAAAAAATACATTTTCAATACATAACCTAGAGAATTATTTATATTGTATGATAACATATGTTTAAAGTTTGTGTACATACATATGTCTATAGCTGTCTGTATATGTAGACTTAGGTATGTAAATCTGGGATGAGAAGGATATAGAGCACCTTCAAGATAGCGGTTTCGCAGAGGAGAGAGGGAAGGAGATGTGCTTTCATGGCCATCAGTTGGTCTGTAACTATATTTAATGTTTTGTTTTCTAAAAAATAAAATAACCGAAAGAAAATATGCTATAATGTTAATATTTATTATTTCTGAATTTGGGCACATGAGTTTTCATTACATTAGTCTCTCTGATTTTTTCATATGTTTGAAATATTTTATAAGAAAAATATTTTTAAGAATCTCATCAGAGTGGAACAACATGCTGATAATAACAAGATAAAAATTAGGGAAGATAAGTTACAAAAAGATTCTAACTTTAAATCAAATAGAAACCCCAGCAATTGGATATATACCCAGTAGGGGGGCATGTGGGTTAAAAGAAGAATTTATTTCAGTATCTATGACCTGATTTGATTACAGTTTCATGTATCGATCCTACTAAAGCCTGCCAACAAATCTAATTTGTCCTAGAGCGGAACAGTATGAGTGAAATGTCGGAAACAGGAAAACGATAGCAGTATTCAACTTCTTTCAGTCAAAGCTTATGTCGCTCAGTTTTCTAGAAACTGGAAGCTGTTTAGAGAGACAGTGACCAGAATGATGAGAGGAACTCTGAGCTGCGTCATGTGCCTGGCTTAGAGACGACAAAGTTCAGGATGGACACGATGACCGTCCTTGCTGTCTTGTAGAAGTAGAATTTGCCTAGTTTGCTGTGGCCTGAAGGGTAGAACTGGAGCCAAGAAATTGCAAGTAGATGAGTACAAACGTTACATTTCACCTCAAATGAACAGCTTTCTAGTTGGACTGGCCAAATATGACATTCCTCACCATTAAAATTGCTTAAGCGAAGACCCTGATTATTTGGTTGTGAATTTGTTGGTTGTTGGCTGGACTAGAACAGTCATTCCAGAAACTGGAGTTTCATGGACCAATAAAATTTCAAGTGAATAATTGGCAAGCCAACAGAAAGTCTCCAACCTACTATCTTGCTAAGGAAGATGGTTCAGTTCAGCTCAGTCGCTCATACGTGTCCGACTCTTTGCGACCCCATGAATCGCAGCACGCCAGGCCTCCCTGTCCATCACCAACTCCTGGAGTTCACTCAGACTCACTCACGTCCATCGCGTTGGTGATGCCATCCAGCCATCTCATCCTCTGTCATCCCCTTCTCCTCCTGCCCACAATCCCTCCCAGCATCAGAGTCTTTTCCAATAAGTCAACAGATGGTTACAGAGACAAAAAATATACACCAACCCTATTTTCACCATTACTTACCAAAGTTAACTCCAGTTCTTTGGCCACCTCATGCAAAGAGTTGACTCACTGGAAAAGACTCTGATGCTGGGAGGGATTGGGGGCAGGAGGAGAAGGGGACGACAGAGGATGAGATGGCTGGATGGCATCACCGACTTGATGGACGTGAGTCTGAGTGAACTCCGGGAGATGGTGATGGACAGGGAGGCCTGGTGTGCTGTGATTCATGGGGTTGCAGAGTTGGACACGGCTGAGCAACTGAACTGACTGACCAAAGTTAATGCAGTACATTATTCCAGAACATGTTTTTCTTTTCAAGGAAAAAAAAAAAGATTTACCATTTGTACTGATATTTTTTTAAAGTGTATATATATATACACTTATGTGTATATATAAACACAGCAAAAGAATGAAGTACTGAAAACAGCAAAAGGAATGAAGTACTATACCAATTAAAGGAGTATTTTCTGGGATTTGTTTAATTATGGAGAGAGTCAATTATGGAGAATGGGCAGTTCTACAGGCTCTTTCCTATTTAGTCAGAGATATTTCTTCTTTTGGACATGGATAAAAATATCTGGGAACAAGTTTCATCTGCATAGTGGTGTGTGTGTATATATATATATATATATATATATATATATATATATATATATATATATATTTATATTTAATGTTTTAAAATAGAAGAAAATAAAAACCTATTTTTGTTTTTTGTTATATGCTATGTAAATCATTTCCTTGATTAGCTATATCAATTTGGGAACTCATACATATAATTGTATACTATGAAGTGGAATTTATGTATCCAAACAGTTCTTGAAATTTATTTTTGTTTATAGTCATTGTCAAACATACTACTTGGCCATGAGGTAAAAGGAAATTCCAAATGTCATTTCTTTTCATTTAGAATATACTTTGTGGGCTGGAAAAGCCAAATAACATCAGTGAATATAGTTCTATCTTCCCTTTGTGCCTTTCTGAAAGCCAGGTCTGCTAGAAGGAAGGAGCAAGGCAGTGGTTTCCAAATAACTGCTTACAAAGAGGACCACACAGCTTAAAAATAAGGACAGAAGTCCCACCAGTTGAATGCATCCACACCACGGGGAATATGGCTCCAAATGGCTGCTTACAATGAGGATCTCCAAGGTCAGAAATCGGTAAGATTGTGCTTCCTCACAGATCGGGCTGATCCAGCAGATACTGATCTACAACAGTGTTTCTTATTTTATGCACTTAAGAGTTTGGGCCCTAATTCTTTCTGGTCAAGGACTGTCCTGTGCGTTGTAGGATGTTTTACAGCATTCCTGGCCTCTATTTATTAGATGCCACAATTACTTCCCCCACTCCAGCTGTGACCATCAAGAATGTCACTGGACATGCCAAGCGTTCCTTTGGGACCACATTGCTCCCTGTTGAGAACCACCTGTTTAACAGCCCTTAGACTCTTCCCAGACTGGGGATCAGTCTTCTTGAACTGACCTGATGTATCTTAAAGAGGGTTTCTGATAGTAATCCTAGAATCACTCACTCTTTTTTATGATCTTTAAGCATAAATTAAAATAAAAAAGGGCACGAGAGCGGGCAGTTCTATAGGCTCCTATTTAGTCAGAGATATTCCTTCTTTTGGACGTGGATAAAAATATCTGGGAACAAGTTTCATCTGCATTTGAGTGTAGAGAAACTGGTGAACCTTTAAATACCATAGCTGCCCTTTTTGTATTCATCAGTCTTGATGAAGGCTGTGACCCTTTTATCATGCTGTTTCTTCTTTTTAAAAAATTACCTTGGAGTATTTGAGAAAACATTTTTAAGATGTGTAGTCTGACCATTACATTTCCATCATCTTCCAAGAGCCATAAAAAAAGTTAACTTCATTATTTGGGGAAAATCCCTACTTATTTAGGCAACTTTCTCTCAAACACATACATATGGCTTCTCTTATTCTGGGTTTGGCTTGCTGCCTGAATCAAAAGTAGGAACTGATCTGTATTTGCCTTTGAGAAAGAGATCTGTGACCTGACTTTTGTTTTCCAGTGCTGTTACAGCCATACACTACACAGCTGTAAATAGTCTTTCTTACTCATCCTAATGGAAAATTATACTTGGCAAATATAGTGTGAATCGCTCGACACAAGGCACCATTGGAACTTGTGAAAACAGCAAAAGGAATGAAGTACTATACCAGTTAAAGGAGAATTTTCAGGGATTTATTTAATTTTGGAGAGAATAAAGAATGCAGAGGTTGGAGCAAGGCATTATTTGCAAGAAGATATTTAGTGCCAGAGTAAGGCGTTCATAAAATAAATTTCATACAGGTTGAAATCCATCTCAGTTTCTTCATAGGGCTGTGTATGGTGTTTGGATCCTACACTTTCCAGAACTTTGAGTCTTGTTTGTGCTCAGAACCTCATTTATCACAATAGAAGAAAGAAATTCAAGTTAAGGTAGATGAACTTTCAGTGGTCTGCTCTGTGAAGGTAAATCACAAAGGTAGAGCTAGTAGCCCAATAGTTCTAAGATTTCCTAATCCCATGCACTGGAAATCATTCAGTTCAGTTTGGTTCAGTTTCTCAGTCATGTCCGACTTTTTGTGACCCCATGGACTGCAGCACCCCAGGCTTCCCTGTCCATCACCAACTTCCGGAGTTTACTCAAACTCATGTCCATTGAGTCAGTGATACCATCCAACCATCTCATCCTCTGTCATCCCCTTCTCCTCCTTCCTTTAATCTTTCCCAACATCAGGGTCTTTTCAAATGAGTCAGCTCTTCGCATCAGGTGGCCAAAGTATTGGAGTTTGATCTTCAACATCAGTCCTTCCAGTGAACACTCAGGACTGATTTCCTTTAGAATGGACTGGTTGGATCTCCTTGCAGTCCAAGCGACTCTCAAGAGTCTTCTCCAACACCACAGCTCAAAAGCATCAATTTTTCTGTGCTCAGCTTTCTTTCTAGTCCAACTCTCACATCCATACATGACTATTGGAAAAACCGTAGTCTTGACTAGACAGACCTTTTTTGGTAAAGTAATGTCTCTGCTTTTTGATATGCTGTCTAAGTTGGTCATAACTTTCCTTCCAAGGAGTAAGCGTCTGTCGATTTCATGTCTGAAATCACCATCTGCAGTGATTTTGGAGCCCCCCAAAATAAAGTCTGACACTGTTTCCACTGTTTCCCCAAATATTTGAAGCCATGAAGTGATGGGACCAGATGCCATGATCTTAGTTTTCTGATTGATGAACTTTAAGCCAACTTTTTCACTCTCCTCTTTCACTTTCATCAAGAGGCTCTTTAGTTCTTCTTCACTTTCTGCCATAAGAGTGGTGTTATCTGCATATCTGAGGTATCGATATTTCTCCCAGCAATCTTGATTCCAGCTTGTGCTTCTTCCAGTCCAGCGTTTTTCATTATGTACTCTGCATATAAGTTAAATAAGCAGGGTGACGATATATAGCCTTGACGTACTCCTTTTTTCATTTGGAACCAGTCTGTTGTTCCATGTCCAGTTCTAACTATTGCTTCTTGACCTGCATACAGATTTCTCAAGAGGTAGGTCAGGTGGTCTGGTATTCCCATCTCTTTCAGAATTTTCCACAGTTTATTGTGGTCCACAAAGTCAAAGGCTTTGGCATAGTCAATAAAGTAGAAGTAGATGTTTTTCTGGAACTCTCTTGCTTTTTCCATGATCCAGTGGATGTTGGCAATTTGATCTCTGGTTCTTCTGCCTTTTCTAAAACCAGCTTGAACATCTGGAAGTTCACAGTTCACGTATTGTTGAAGCCTGGCTTGCAGAATTTTGAGCATTACTTTACTAGCATGTGAGATGAGTGCAATTGTGTGGTAGTTTGAGCATTCTTTGGCATTGCCTTTCTTTGGGATTGGAATGAAAACTGACCTTTTCCAGTCCAGTGGCCACTGCTGAGTTTTCCAAACTTGCTGGCATATTGAGTGCAGCACTTTCACAGCATCATCTTTCAGGATTTGAAATAGCTCAACTGGAATTCCATCACCTCCATTAGCTTTGTTTACAGTGATGCTTTCTAAGGCCCACTTGACTTCACATTCCAGGATGTCTGGCTCTAGGTGAGTGATGACAGCTTCATGATTATCTGGGTTGTGAAGATCTTTCTTGTACAGTTCTTCTGTGTATTCTTGTCACCTCTTCTTAATATCTTCTGCTTCTGTTAGGTCCACACCATTTATGTGCTTATTGAGTCCATCTTTGCATGAAATGTTCCCTTGGTATCTATAATTTTCTTGAAGAGATCTCCAGTCTTTCCCATTGTATTTTTTCCCTGTATTCTTTGCAGAATAGATCACTGAGGAAGGCTTTCTTATCTCTCCTTGCTGTTCTTTGGAACTCTGCATTCAAATGGGTATATCTTTCCCTTAGCTTAGAAAAAATGGAAAGAGAGACTCAGTGTGGTGGGAAGTTTTTTTGCTTATGTTCTTTTTTTTGATAGTGAGTGGGGCAAGACTTCTTGTTTTAAATAAAGATATTTCCAGAAGCAAAACAGACACTTGAAAACAACTTTTAATATTTAAAATCTCCCCTGTGGCCTGATTACCTGGTTCATTTTCCTTCAAGGTGTTTGAGAATGAGGAATGTCCTTTCAAGAAGCTTGGTGTTACCACCTGAGTTGTGGATTGACCAAACTCTATAATGTATTCTCTTACGCCCTTTTCTAAAGAAAGTAAATAATTATCTATTACTTTCCAACAATCACTGTCTGAATACATATTCAAGCCTCATTTTGTTGCTTTGGTCACAGTTGAAGGAAATTTTCCAATTATGACATGCAAATATCTTTGACTTACTTTTTTTACTCTTTTTCTCCCTACTTTTCAGATATTGAGAATTTAATGATTATTTTCTTGATGTTTCTTTATCAGTATTTCAGATGAATGCCCTTTTATAAGAATTTACTGTTGGTTTCAGGAGGGTTCTTTGTGTGATACATAAACTGCATTTCTGCTAAATATGAGGATTTTTCTTATTACATTTCAATGAATATCATATATGCAAAATTTATATTTAGAGTAACCACACTGTTATTAGATTTTTCCCTTTATTTTTCTCTTAGGTTCTTACATAAGGATAGAAAGCTTTTCTGCTCTCAAACTGGCTATGTGCCCTGTTGGAGCAAGTATTAATTCAAGATGGGTTTCCTGGGTGGCTCAGTGGTAAAGAATTCACCTGCCAATGCAGGAGATGGGTGATCCCTGGGTCAGGAAGATGCTCTGGAGGAGGAAATGACAACCCACTCCAGTATTCTTGCCCGGGAAATCCCATGGACAGAGGAGCCTGATGGGCTACGGTCCGCAGGGTTGCAAAAGAGTTGGATATAACTGAGCGACTAAACAACAGCAGCAACAAATTCCTTCAGGATAGATGGTAACTGATAAACCAACATGCTCATAGCCCCAGGACTGCTTGAGTATCCAAGAGCTCAGTGGGAACGTGGCAATAAGAGAAAGAATGAGACCCACAGAGAACGTGAAGGTAGGCAGGTAGGAGAGGGGAGAGCTCTGACCCTGATGTCTGTAAAAGTAAAATGGGAGAAAGGAATTCTCTCTCTGGTGACACTGGGGAGTGAGGGTAAAAATGGGAAAAGCGTACAAGTAAGGCAGTCAGGGATTATTAGCATATGAGCAAGTTACAGTAAAGACTTCTCTACAGATTTGGTCCCTTGTACCACAGCTGACCTAACCTCATACCGTGAGGAATTTAATAGACTGACAAAAGAGCAGATTGCCAGCTTCTTAGACAAACTACTTATGATAATGTTAGGATGTAAAATGTCCTGGTCTGTGTTAGATATATTCCCAGGAGTGTTGGAAGAGCACCAATTTAGAAAAGGCCTATGAAATAATTTCCACAGAAATTCACCTAAGAGGGCTCTGACATGGGTCTCACACCAAGTATCTCAGCCTGGAATGGTGAGCCATTCCAGGCTCCTGTGCAATCTCTTCTCCAGATCTTCTGCAGCACCTGGATGTGGCCTCTGTTTTGTTGATCACTATACCTCTAGTGTCCTGAACTGTACTAAGCACATCAGATCAGATCAGATCAGATCAGTTGCTCAGTCATGTCTGACTCTTTGTGACCCCATGAATCCCAGCACGTCAGGCCTCCCTGTCCATCACCAACTCCCAGAGTTCACTCAGACTCATGTCCATCGAGTCAGTGATGCCATCCAGCCATCTCATCCTCTGTTGTCCCCTTCTCCTCTTGCCCCCAATCCCTCCCAGCATCAGAGTCTTTTCCAATGAGTCAACTCTTTGCATGAGGTGGCCAAAGTACTGGAGTCTCAGCTTTAGCATCATTCCTTCCAAAGAACACCCAGGACTGATCTCCTTTAGAATGGACTGGTTGGATCTCCTTGCAGTCCAAGGGACTCTCAAGAGTCTTCTCCAACACCACAGTTCAAAAGCATCAATTCTTCGGCACTCAGAATTCTTCACAGTCCAATTCTCACATCCATACATGACCACAGGAAAAACCATAGCCTTGACTAGACGAACCTTTGTTGGCAAAGTAATGTCTCTGCTTTTGAACATGCTATCTAAGTTGGTCATAACTTTCCTTCCAAGGAGTAAGCGTCTTTTCATTTCATGGCTGCAGTTACCATCTGCAGTGATTTTGGAGCCCAGAAAAATAAAGTCTGACACTGTTTTCACTGTTTCCCCATCTATTTCCCATGAAGTGATGGGACCGGATGCCATGATCTTCGTTTTCTGAATGTTGAGCTTTAAGCCAACTTTTTCACTCTCCACTTTGATCTTCATCAAGAGGCTTTTGAGTTCCTCTTCACTTTCTGCCATAAGGGTGGTGTCATCTGCATATCTGAGGTGATTGATATTTCTCCCGGCAATCTTGATTCCAGCTTGTGTTTCTTCAAGCCCAGCGTTTCTCAAGATGTACTCTGCATATAAGCTAAATGAACAGGGTGACAATATACAGCCTTGACACACTCCTTTTCCTATTTGGAACCAGTCTGTTGTTCCATGTCCAGTTCTAACTGTTGCTTCCTGACCTGCATACAAATTTCTCAAGAGGCAGATCAGGTGGTCTGGTATTCCCATCTCTTTCAGAATTTTCCACAGTTTATTGTGGTCCACACAGTCAAAGGCTTTGGCATAGTCAATAAAGCAGAAATAGATATTTTTCTGGAACTCTCTTGCTTTTTCCATGATCCAGCAGATGTTGGCAACTTGATCTCTGGTTCCTCTGCCTTTTCTAAAACCAGCTTGAACATCAGCACATAGCAGGCGTAATATAAAATATTGTTGAAAGAGACTGATATTCAGAGATCCTAAATGTCTCACTCAAGATTATACAGCTTAATCTAGCAATCATCAAAATCAAGGAAAATTCCAATCTAGCTCTAACTGGCTCCAAATCCATGTTTTTTTGTTTACTCATGCATAATGTAATTTAGCTTATCATTTTTAGCTAAGCCAAATTATGTGGTACATCAAAAGATACACAAAAGCTCTGAATAAAATGTTATGCAATATTTGATACATATAAGTAATTGATGAGACTTTATGAAGCATAATAACATCAACACGGTGAACTCACTGTTTAGATTAAAAACTAGAATGTTATTGACATCCCTGAATTTTGGGTGTATTCCTCCAAAATTCCATCCTTCTACTACCATTCCAGAAATAACTGATATAGTATTCCCTATGCATTTTTTGGAGACTTCCCATGTGGCCCTAGTGGTAAAAACCTGCCTGCCAATTCAGAATACTTAAGAGATGCCGGTTCGATCTCTGGGTCAGGAAGATCCCCTGAAGGATGCCAAGGCAAACCATTCCAGTATTCTCCCCTGGAGAATCCCATGGACAGATGAGACTGGTGGGCTACGACTATAGGAATGCAAAGAGTCAGACACAACTGAAGTGATTTGGTGCACATGCATGTATTTTTTTATTTTGTAAATATGATCATTTTATTAGATTTGTGACCTCAAACCAATATAGTGGTAATTATTATTTCAAGTTCTGGTTTTTATTTTTATTAAATTTTTTTATTAAAAAATTTTTGTTTTACGTTGGAATACAGTTGATTTACAATACTGTGTTAGTTTCAGGTCTACAGCAAAGTGATTCAGTTATTCATATACATTTATCTATTCTTTTTCAGATTCTTTTCCCATTTAGGTTATCACAAATATTGAGTAGGGTTCCCTGTGCTACACAGTAAATCTTGTTGATTATCTGTTTTACATGCAGTGGTGTATATATGTTAATCCCACCTTCCTAATTTATCCCAACCCCAATTTATCCATTTGGTAACCATAAGTTTGTTTTTGAAGACTATGTGTCAACTTCTATTTTTGTAAATAAGTTTATTCACATATTGTTTTGACTCCACATATAAGTGATATCATATGATATTTGCCTTTTCCAACTTACTTCATTTAGTATGGTAATCTCTAGGTTCATCCATGTTGCTATAAATGGGATTATTGCATTCTTTTTAATGGCTGAGTTATATTCCATTGAATATACATACCACATCTTCTTTATCCATTCCTCTAATGATGGATAGTTTGCTTCCCTGTCCAGGCTGTTGTAAATAATGCTGCAATGAACACTGGGGTGCATGTGTCTTTTCTAATTATGGTTTTCTCTGGACACATGCCCAGGAGTGGGATTGTGGAATTATATGGTAGCTCTTTTTAGTTTTTTAATGGATCTCCATATTGTTCTTCATAGTGGCTATACCAATTTACATTCCCACCAAGAGTGTAGGAGGATTCTCTTTTCTTCACACCCTCTCCAGCATTTATTGTTTAAAGAATTTTGATGATGACCATTCTGACCTGTATGAGGTGATACCTCATTATAGTTTTGATTTACATTTCTCTAATATTTAGCAGTGTTGAATATCTTTTCATGTGCTTCTTAGTCATCTGCATGTCTTCTTTGGAGAAATGTCTATTTAGATATTCTGCACGTTTTTTGATTGTGTTGTTTGTTTTTTGGTATTGAACTGTCTGTACTCTTTGAAAATTTTGGAGATTAATCCCTCCTTGGTCTCACTGTTTGCAAATACTTTATCCCATTCTTTGGGTTGTTTTTTCATTTTGTTTATGGTTTCCTTTGCTGTGCAAAAGCTTTTAATTAGATTCCATTTGTTTTTGTTTTTATTTCCATTACTCTAGGAGACAGGTTGGAAAAAATATTGCTACAATTTATGTCAAAGAGTGCTATGCCTATGTTTTCCTATAAAAGTTTTATAGTATCTGATCTTAAATTTAGATTCTAGTTTATTTTTGTGTATGGTATTAAAGCATATTCTAATTTCATTTTTTACTTTAGTTTCCAGTTTTCCCAGAACCATTTATTGAAGAGACAATCTTTCTTCCATTGTATTGTCTTACCTCCTTTTTCAAGGATTAAGTGACCGTAAGGGCATAACTGCTTCTGAGCTCTTTATCCTGTTTCATTGATCTACAGTTCTATTGTGTGTGTGTACAGTATCATACTGTTTTGATGAGTATAATTATTATCAAAGATTGTAAGTCAACAGTATTGAGAAGTACAGAACAAAATACAGTTAGTGGAGGACAGTTGCTCTACAATATTGTGTTGGCCTCCGCCACACATACCACGAATCAACCACAGGGATATATATATGTCCCTTCCCTCCTGAAACCCCTCTATACTACAAATGAATATAGCTTTGTAGTATATTCTGAAGTCAGGGAGCTTCATTCCTCCAGCTCCATTTTTCTTTCTCAAGATTGCTTTAGCTATTCAGGGTCTTTTGTGTCTCCATACAAATTTTCAGATTTTTTTTAGTTCTGTGAAAAATGCCACTGGTAATTTGATAGGGATTACATTGAATCTGTAGATTGTCTTGAGTAGTATAGTCATTTTGACAATACTATTCTTTCAATTTAAGAACATGGTATATTTTTTCAACTGTTTGTATCATCTTCAGTTACTTTCATCAGTTTAAAGTTTTTCAAGTACAGGTATTTTGACCACTTAGTTAGGTTTATTCCTAGGTATATTATTCTTTTTGATATGTGGGTAAATGGGATTTTTAATTTCTCTTTCTGATTTTCTATTGTTAGTATATAGAAATGCAACAGATTTCTGTGTATTAATTTTTGCATCCTGCAACTTTACTGAATTCATTGAAGAGCTCTAGTATTTTTCTGATAGAATCTTTAGTATTTTCTATGTATAGTAAGTCATCTGCAAACAGGGAGAGTTTTACTTCTTTTACAATTTGAATTCCTTTTATTAATTTTTCTACTCTGACTGCTGTGGCTAGGACTTCCAAAATTGTGCTGAATAAAAGTGGTGAGAGTGGGCACTCCTGAACTTAGAGAAAAGGCTTTCAGTTTTTCACCATTGAGTATAAAGTTAGCTGTAGGTTTGTCATATTTGGCCTTTATTATGTTGAGGTGTGTTCCCTCTGTCCAATTTCTGGAGAGTTTTTATCATAAATGGATGTTGAGTTTTGTAAAAAGTTTTTTTTTTTTTTCTGTTGAGATGATCATATGGTTTTTATTCAATATGTTGATGTGCTGTATCACACTAATTGATTTATGGATATAAAAAAAATCCTTGCATCCCTGGGATCATGGTGATCATGGTGTATAATCCATTTAGTGTATTGTTGATTTGGTTTGCTAGTATTTTGTTGAGAATTTTTTCATCTATATTCATCAGTGATATTGACCTGTAAGTTTCCTTTTTTGTGGTATCTTTTTAAAATTTTGTTATTGGGTAATAGTGACCTAATAGAATGAGTTTGGGAGTATTCCTTTCTCAGCAATTTTCGGAATAGTTTCAGAAGGATGAGTGCTAACTCTTTTCTCATGTTTGATAGAATTTGCCTATTAAGCTATCTGGTCCTGAGCTTTTGTTTGTTGGGAGTTTTTACATCACAATTTCAATTTCAATTTGTGATTGATCTGTTTATATTTTCTGTTTATTTCTGATTCAGTCCTAGGAGACTGTACCCTTATAATAATTTGTCCATGTCTTCTAGGTTATTCATCTTATAGGCAGATATCAGATCAGATCAGATCAGTCGCTCAGTCGTATCTGACTCTTTGCGACCCCATGAATCGCAGCACGCCAAGCCTCCCTGTCCATCACCAACTCCCGGAGTTCACTCAGACTCACATCCATCGAGTAGGTGATGCCATCTAGCCATCTCATCCTCTGTCGTCCCCTTCTCCTCCTGCCCCCAATCCCTCCCAGCATCAGACTCTGCTTGCATTAACAGTTGTCTCTTATGTTCCTGTGTATTTCTGTGTTATAAGTTGTAATTTAGCCTGTTTTCATTTCTGACTTATTGATTTGAACCCCCTCTTTTTTCTTGATGAATCTGGCTGATGCTTTATCAATTTTGTTTATCTTTTCAGGAAGCAGCTTTTAGTTTCATCAATCTTTCCTATTGTTTTCTTCATCTCTATTTATTTCTGTTTTGATATTTATGATTTCTTTCCTTCTATAAACTTTGTGTTTGTTCTTCTTTCTCTAGTTGCTTTACTTGTAAAGCTAGAGGTTGTTTATATGAGATTTGTTTCCAGAGGAAAGGTTGTATTGCCATAAACTTCCCTCTTGGGACTGTTTTTGCTGTGTTTCATAGGTTTTGGATGGTTGTGTTTTTGTTGTCATTGTGTCTGCTGCTGCTGCTAAGTCACTTCAGTCGTGTCCGACTCCATGCGACCCCAGAGACAGCAGCCCACCAGGCTCCCCGGTCCCTGGGATTCTCCAGGCAAGAACACTGGAGTGGGTTGCCATTTCCTTTTCCAATGCGTGAAAGTGAAAAGTTAAAGTGAAGTCACTCAGTCGTGTCCGACTCCTAGCGACCCCATGGACTGCAGCCTACCAGGCTCCTCCATCCATGGGATTTTCCAGGCAAGAGTACTGGAGTGGGATGGCATTGCCTTCTCCCATTTGTGTCTAGGTATTTTTTAATTTCTTCTTTGATATCTTTGATATTGTTTAGCCTTTATGTATTTGTGTTTTTTTACAGTTTTTTTTCTTTTGGTGATGTTTAATTTCATAGTGTTGTGGTTGGAAAAGATGCTTAATATGATTTCAGATTTCTTAAATTTGCTGGGGCTCACTTTGTGGCCCAGCATGTGATCCATCCTGGAGAATACTCCATCTGCACCAGAAGAATGTATATTCTGCTGCTTTTGCTTGGAATGCTATATAAATACCAATTAAGTACATATGGTCTCTGTGTCTTTTAAGGCCTAAGTTTCCTTCTTGATTTTCTGTCTGTATGATCTGTCCATTGAGGAAAGCGGGGTGTTAGATCCCCTACTATTATTGTGTTCCTGTCGATTGCCCCTTTATGGCTGTTAGCATTTGCGTTATACATTGAGCTGCTCCGATGTTAGGTGCATGTGTATTTTCAATTGTTACATCTTCTTCTTGAATTGATCCCTTGATCATTATGTAGTGTCCTTCTTTGTCTCTTGTAACAGTCTTTATTTTAAAGTTTATTTTGCGTAATATGAGTTACACGTTCAGTATCTCAGTCATGTCCGACTCTCTGCGTCTCCATGAACTGCAGCATGCCAGGCCTCCCTGTCCATCACCAACTCCCATAGTTCACCCAAACTCATGTCCATTAAGTCGGTGATGCCATCCAGCCATCTCATCCTTTGTCGTCCCCTTCTCCTCCTGCCTTCAGTCTTTCCCAACATCAGGGTCTTTTCAAATGAGTCAGCTCTTTACTTCAGGTGGCCAAAATTTTGGAGTTTCAGCTTCAACATCAGTCCTTCCAATGAACACCCAGGACTGATCTCCTTCAGAATGGACTGGTTGGCTCTCCTTGCAGTCCAAGGGACTCTCAAGAGTCTTCTCCAACACCACAGTTCAAAAGCATTAATTCTTCTGCACTCAGTTTTCTTTATAGTCCAACTTTCACATCCTTACATGACTATTGGAAAAACCATAGCCTTGATTAGATGGACCTTTGTTGGCAAAGTAATGTCTCTGCTTTTTAATATGCTGTCTAGGTTGGTCATAACTTTCCTTCCAAGGAGTAACCATCTGTCAATTTCATGTCTGAAATCACCATCTGCAGTGATTTTGGAGCCCCCCAAAATAAACTCAGCCACTGTTTCCACTGTTTCCCTATCTATCTGCCATGAAGTGATGAGACAGGATGCCATCATCTTAGTTTTCTGAATGTTGAGCCTTAAGCCAATTGTTACTCTCTAACTTATTTTAAAGTTTATTTCGTGTGATATGAGTATTGCTACTGTAGCCTCTTTTGAACTCCATTTGCACGGAATACTCTTTTCCATCCTCTTACTTTCAATTGTATATGTCCCTAGGTCTGAAGTGGGTCTTTTGTGTGCAGCATATATACAGGGCATGTTTTCGTATCCATTCAACCAGTCTGTGTCTTTAGGTTGAAGCATTTAATCCATTTACCCTTAAGGTAATTATCAATATGTATTTTCTTACTGACATTTAAAGCATTATTTTGGATTTGCTTTGTAAGTCTTTTTTTTCCCCTTCCTCTTCTTCTCTCCTGTGATTTTTTGATCTTCTCTCTTGTGACCTGATGTCTAAATTTAGTATTGTGTTTGGACTCTTTCTTTTATGTATATGTATCTATTCAGTTTGTGGTTACCATAAGGTTTTGATATAGTAATATGATATAAACAAGGTTGTTTGAAGTTGCTGGTCTTTTCATTTCAAATGTATGTCTAGTATCCTGCATTTGTGCTCTCCTCACAGCTGATGGTTTTGATATCATATTTTTATGTGTATGATTTTGTACCTTTACTATATGTTTGCCTTTACCAGTGAGTTTTTCCAATTGTAATTTTTTTGTTTTCTAGTTTTGGCCTTTTCTCTTCCGCCTAGAGAAGTTCCTTTACCATTTGTTGTAAACCTGGTCTGCTGGTGCTAAATTCTCTTAGCTTTTGCTTGCCTGTAAATCTTTGGTTTCTCTTTCAAATCTGAGTAAGAGCCTTCCTGGATAGAATATTCTTAGTCTTAGGTTTTTGTCTCTCATCACATTTTACATATCTTGCAACTCCCTTCTTGCCTGCAGTTTCTGCTAAGAAATCAGCTGAATAACCTATGGGAGTTCCCTTGTATGTTATTTGTTGCTTTTAATATTTTTTATTTGTCTTTATTTTATTGATTAGATTACCATGTGTCTCAGCATGTCCCTCTTTGGGTTTATCCTGCCTGCGACTCTCTGCTTCCTGGACTTGGATGACTGTTTCCTTTCCCATGTTAGGGAAGTTTTCAGCTATTATTTCTTCCACTCTGTTCTCGGGCCCTTTCTCTTTCTCTTCTCCTTCTTGGACCCATATAGTGTGACTGTTGCTTGCATTTAATGTTGTCCCAGACGTCTCTTAAATGGTCCTCATTTCTTTTCATTCTTTTTTGTTGTTGTTGTTGTTCTGTGGCAGTGATTTCTACCCTGTCTTCCAGCTCACTTATCTGTTCTTTTGCCTCATTTATTTTGCTCTTGATTTCTTCCAGAGTACTTTCATTTCAGTTCTTGTTCATCTCTGTTTATTTGTTCTTTATTTCTTCTAGGTTATTGTTCAACATTTCTTGTATCTTCTTGGTCTGTGCCTCTATTCTCTTTCCTAGATCTTGGAGCATCTTCACTATCATTACTCTGAATTCTGTTTTGGGTAGATTGCTTGTCTCAATGTCATTCAGTTGTTCTTCTGGGGTTTTGTCTTGCTCCTCCATTTAGAACAGATTTACTGTCTCATTTTGTCTTTCTGTGATTACAATTTCCATTCCATAGGCTGCAATGGTGTAGTTCTCTTGCCTCTGATATCTGCCCACTGGTGGGTGAGGCTGGTTTGGAGATTTGTGGAGGCCTCATGGTGGGAAAAGACAATGGCACCCCACTCCAGTACTCTTGCCTGGAAAATCACATGGACGGAGGAGCCTGGTAGGCTACAGTCCATGGGATTGCTGAGCGTCAGACACGACTGAGCGACTTCACTTTCAATGTTCACTTTCATGTGTTAGAGAAGGAAATGGCAGCCCACTCCAGTGTTCTTGCGTGGAGAATCCCAGGGACGGGGGAGCCTGGTGGGCTGCCGTCTCTGGGGTCGCACAAAGTCAGACATGACTGAAGTGACTTAGCAGCAGCAGCATGGTGGGAGGGACTGCTGCCTGCCCACTGGTGGCTGGAGCAGGGCCTTTTGCCTCTGGTAGGCATGGCCATGTCAAGGGGTGTGTTTAGGGAGAGGCTATGGGCTCAGGAAGATTTTAGGTAGCCTGTCTGATGACAGGTAGGCTGTGTTCCTGCCCTGTTGGTTGGTTGGCCTAAGGCATCCCAGCACTGCAGCCTACAAGCTGGTGGGTGATTCCACATCTTGGTGCTAAATGTCCCAAACTATTTCCAGACATGTTCACCACCAGATTTTATGTCTAAAGAGAGAGCTATAACTGCTTCCTGCTTCTCAAGTGACATACTAACGCTAGCAGGTAGGTGAGGTCTAGGCGTCTATGAAGTCATTGCTTTTCCCCTGGCATCTGGTTTACATGAGGCCTTGCTTGCACCCTCCAAGAGTGCTGTTTCTATGTTTCAAAGTCCTTGGAGTTCCTCTGATCAAGCTGTGCTGGCTTTCAAAGCCAAATACTCTGGGGGCTTCTCTTCTTGATTGATGTCAGACCTCCAGGCTGGGGAGTCTGACATAGGCCTCAGAAACCACACTCCTGTGGGGGAACCTCTGTGATATAATTATTTTTCAGTTTGTTGGTCATCCATCTGGTGTGTGTAGGATTTTATATTGTCATGAATGCACCCCTCCTCTTGCCTGGAAAATCCCATGGACGGAGGAGCCTGGTGGGCTGCAGTCCATGGGGTTGTGAAGAGTCGGACATGACTGAGCGACTTCACTTTCATTTTTCACTTTCATGCATTGGAGAAGGAAATGGCAACCCACTCCAGTGTTCTTGCCTGGAGAATCTCAGGGACGGCAGAGTCTGGAGGGCTGCTGTCCATGGGGTCGCTCAGAGTTGGACACAACTGGGCGGTTTCACTTTCACTTTTCACTTTCATGCATTGGAGAAGGAAATGGCAACCCACTCCAGTGTTCTTGCCTGGAGAATCTCAGGGACGGCAGAGTCTGGAGGGCTGCCGTCTATGGGGTTGCACAGAGTTGGACACGACTGAAGCGACTTAGCAGCAGAAACAGCACCCCTCCTATCATGATATTGTGATTTCTCTTTTTGTCTTTGGATGTAGAATATCTTCTCTGGTAGTTTCAGTCTTTTTTCTTGATGGTTGTTCAGCAGTTATTTGTGATTTTGGTATTTTCATGAGAGAAGCTGAGCTCAAGGCTTCCTACTTCACTATCTTGTCTCCAACCTGCCTCTCTTTCCTTCTTAAATAAAATCTTCACATATGTAGCAATATCTAAAAAAAATAAAAAGCTCTTCATAAACTTTATAGTATATAAGTTAGGTAATTACATAATTATATGTGTATATTATGCTTTATATAAGTTCATAATACGTAATTTTCTTCAACTTGCTTTTTTGCACTCAACATTGTTTCTGATTCATCTATCATGTTCTAGTAGCCATAGTTCCCTCTTTTTCACAGCTACTTAATATTGTATTTTTTGTGACTATGTCATAATTTATAGTTTCTTTGTCAGTGCTTCTGTTACCTGATTTTTTGTTATTAATTATTATTGTCATCTACACAATTCTTGTACATAGCTTCTGGGGCTCATGTGCAGGTTTCTCTAAGTTTTGTTTCTAGGAGTAAAATTCCTCAGTAATAGGTAAGTTCAGGCTTAGATTTACAAAATTATTGTTTTTCAAATTAGATATTCCAATTATACAGCCCCTAGAGTTGTATATATGTTTTATCACTCTGCCTCCTGGCCAGCAATTAATATAAGAATTTTAAAATATATATGTAAAATATGTCATTGTGACATTAAATTCTACTTATCTGATTACTAATGAGGTTAAATCATTAGTATCTTTTCTCATTTGAAATACAGGTTTGGTCATTTATTAGATTGTTTTGATTTGATGGGAGAAGGGTAGTTGTTTTTATTGTTGCTTCATAAGCATATTATACTTGGTGGATACTAATTCTTTGGGTCTATCTTCTTCAAATAATTTGTGATTTCCTATTTTCTTTATTATGTCTTTTGATAAGCAGAAGTTTTTTCTATTAATATAATTGAGTTTAATAATATTTTTTCATTTAAGGTTGATATTTACCCTATTCTGAGATCATAAAAGATATCTTCTAAAAGTTTCCCTTTGGAATTTAATATTTAGTCAGCTTGAAATTTATAGGTATTATATTCAAAAAATATTTTTTATATGATTAGTATAGCTCCTTTCTCCAATGATCAGTAGTATCATCTTTGTCATTACTGAGTTCTATTAAGCATACGTCTGTTTCTGAACTCTCTAATCTATTGAGTGTTTTGTACCATGACCAGTTGTGAATTAATATCACACTTTATTCATTAGCATACCTCTATAATAAAGCTTATTATCTGACAGTACAGTTTTCCCCACACTATTCTTCTTCAGTTATGTTTTACCCAGTATTGGGCCTTTACTTTTTCAAGTGAGTCTTAGAGTTAACTTATTTCCTAAAAATCCTGTTAAACTTCGATTAAATATATTGTTGCAGAAGTCAGTAATTGAGAAACCAAGCACTACACTCAGAGAGTTGGAGAATTCAGGTTTATGACACCGGCAGGCCCAAAGGAGATAACACTCCAAGCTCTGAGCCCTGAACAAAGGGGTAACAGAGTTTTCATACACAGACTATAGTGGGCAACACTAGCTGCTAATAGGCTGCTTTAACTAAGGGGTTCCGCATACAGGAACAGCAGTCAAGATGGGGAGGGGGATGCCTGACCTTGATGCCTGACCTTTACATGGACAGGCATGATTAAGCAGGTTGGCAGGCGCTGGGCAATTGCAAAGAGCAGGACAAGGGTGAGTGAGATAAGCTCCAGTTCCTGGTATTGTAAATAAGTCCCCACTTTCTGAGACTACGTGACCTACATAATCCAGACTTTGCAAGGAGCAAGCTGAGTTACAGAGGCAGAACGAGCAGGAGGTTACGTAAACTTTTAACTTTTCCTCCTCAATATAGTGACATGTAAGGAGAACCGACATTTAATGCTATTGAGCTATCCCACCATGTACTTGGTATATTTATTTTTATATTTTTGTGTTCTATAAACAGCTTTCAATAAAATTTAGTCTTTGTTCCTTGGCTTCTAGCACATCATCTTTTAAAATATATATATTTCACTGTATGTTTCATGTTATTAATAAAATACATTTTAAGTTATGCTTTCTGAATTTGTAGCTTATATATATTAACACATTAATGTTTAAATAATGTTATAATCAGGCACTTTGGTAAGCAAGATTTCTAATATTTGCTGGTAAATTCTTTAGGTTTCTATATAGACATTCATATCATTTGTTCATTTCAGTACAGTTCAGTCACTAAGTCATGTCTGACTTTTTGTCACCCCATGGACTGTAGTACACCAGGCCTCCCTGTCCATCACCAACTCCCAGAGTTCACCCAGACTCACGTCCATTGAGTCAGTGATGCCATCCAGCCATCTCATCCTCTGTCGTCCCCTTCTCCTCCTGCTCCCAATCCCTCCCAGCATCAGAGTCTTTTCCAATGAGTCAACTCTTCACATGAGGTGGCCAAAGTACTTAAATTTCAGCATCAGCATCATTCCTTCCAAAGAAATCCCAGGGCTGATCTCCTTCAGAATGGACTGGTTGGATCTCCTTGCAGTCCAAGGGACTCTCAAGAGTCTTCTCCAACACCACAGTTCAAAAGCCCCAATTCTTCGGCACTCAGCTTTCTTTACAGTCCAACTCTCACATCCATACATGACCACTGGAAAAACCAAAGCCTGACTAGACAGACTTTGTTGGCAAAGTAATGCCTCTGCTATTTAATAAGCTGTCTAGGTTGGTCATAACTTTTCTTCCAAGGAGCAAGCGTCTTTTAATTTCATGGCTGCAGTCACCATCTGCAGTGATTTTGGAGAGAAGAAAAATAAAGTCAGCCACTGTTTCCCATCTATTTGCCATGAAGTGATGGGACCAGATGCCATGATCTTAGTTTTCTGAATGTTGAGTTATAAGCCAACTTTTTCACTCTCCTTTTTCACTTTCATCAAAAAACTCTTTAGTTCTTTGCTTTCTGCCATAAGGGTGATGTCATCTGCATATCTGAGGTTATTGATATTTCTTCTGACAATCTTGATTCCAGATTGTGCTTCATCCAGCCCAGCGTTTCTCATGATGTACTCTGCATATAAGTTAAATAAGCAAGGTGACAATATACAGCCTTGATGCACTCCTTTCCCTATTTGGAACCGATCTGTTGTTCCATGTCCATTTCTAACTGTTGTTTCTTGACCTGCATACAGATTTCTCAAGAGGCAGGTCAGGTGGTCTGTTATTCCCATCTGTCAATGAATTTTCCGGAGTTTATTGTGGTCCACACAGTCAAAGGCTTTGGCATAGTCAATAAAGCAGAAATAGATGTTTTTCTGGAACTCTCTTGCTTTTTTGATGATCCATTGGATGTTGGCAATTTAATCTCTGGTTCCCCTGCCTTTTCTAAATCCAGCTTGAACATCTGGAAGTTCATGATTCACGTACTGTAGAAGTCTGGACTTGGAGAATTTTGAGCATTACTTTACTTCCCTGGTGGCTCAGACGGTAAAGCGTCTGTCTACAATGCGGGAGACTCAGGTTCCATCCCTGGGTCGGGAAGATCCCCTGGAGAAGGAAATGGCAATCCACTCTAGTACTTTTGCCTGGAAAATCCCATGGACAGAGGAGCCTGGTAGGCTATGGTCCATGGGGTTGCAAAGAGTTGGACACGACTGAGCGACTTCACTGACTAGCATGTGAGATGAGTGCAATTATGTGGGATTTTGAATGTTCTTTGGCATTGCCTTTCTTTGGGATTGGAATGAAAACTGACCTTTTCCAGTCCTGTAGCCACTGCTGAGTTTTCCAAATTTGCTGAATGTTCTATGTAAACATTTATATCATTTGTTAATAGTGACATTTTAGTTTTCTTCTTTATTTAACTCTTGTCTTACTGACTACTTAGTACTTCCAGCACATATGGCTACTGAGCATGCAAAATGTAGCTAGTGTGAATAAGCACCTGAATTTTTAACTTAATTTTCTTAAGTTTAAATAATAATTTCTAACAGTATTAGACTGTGCATATCTAGTACCTTTGTTGTCTCTTTTTAACAGTTATTCATCATAAACAAAATAGTTATCATTTTGTTATTTTTAGTGTATAGATTAATCTGTATGTTTAACATTTGCTTTGATCAACATTGTTTTCTTGTATTTCATAATTTATATCTAGAATCTTTCCTCCTTTTCCTTTAAGTACACCTTTTAGAATGTATGCTAGTAAAGGTCTATTGGTGGTAAACTTGTTTTTTCTTTTTGTGAATGTATTTTAATAATGACCTTGAAAAAGAACTTTTGTAATTCAATTCTAGGTTCATATTCTCTCAGTCTTGAAGATTTTGCTCTAAGGCCTTTGACTTACATTGAAGCTGTTCAGAAATATATTGTTAGACTAAATTTTCTTTATTATAGGTGTTCTGTTTTTTTTTTTTCCCTGGCTGGCAGAATTTCAGATACTTCCTTTATAGTTGGTGTTCTGGAGTTTTACTATCTTTTACATACAGATTTTCCTCTGATTATTAAGTTTCTGTCTATCATAATTCTTAAAAAGCTCTCATATTCATGAGACTCAGCAATTCTCAGCCTGATTCTCAATTACTCCATTATTGCTTCTCTGTATTATTTTCTCAAGGATTATAATTAAATGTGTGTTTGACCTTCTGTGTTTCTTTCTTCAGTGATTCTTAACCTTTTATACTTCCATGCCCTTATCTCTCAACTGCAAATTCTTCATTTCTTGTTTCTAGTTCATTATCTCTTTAGCTGTGTCTTATATATTGTTTAACATAGCAATTGAGATTTTAATTTCAATAAATGTTTTTTATTCAGAAAACCTCTACTTGATCCTTTTACAATTTGCTTAGCCATTTTTAATAATCTCATGTTTCTAACATATTTTAACTGTGTTTGTCTTTTTCTTCAGTTCAGTCACTCAGTCGTGTCTGACTCTTTGCAACCCCATGAATCGCAGCACGCCAGGCCTCCCTGTCCATCACCAACTCCCGGAGTTCACTCAGACTCACATCCATCGAGTCAGTGATGCCATCCAGTCATCTCATCCTCTGTCGTCCCCTTCTCCTCCCGCCTTCAATCTTTCCCAGCAACGGGGTCTTTGCATCAGGTATTTTTTCTAGGTTTTTATAAAAATCATTGTATATTTTTCATCAGCTAATTCTAATGTCACCAGGTTTTGACAGGTTTATTTTTTGTTACTTCTGATCACGCTCACTCATGCAGCCTATTTTATTTATTAAGTGATTTATTTAAACGGTGAGTTTTACTTTATGCAACTTTTGAGAATTCTGAAAGGCTAATGTAGGGTGACTTTCTGAAGATTTGTTTGCTTCAGGGAGCCAAAGTTACATATGCATATTCAACCACTTTAGCTCCTGTGGGGCATCTCACATTACTGTGCAGCATCCCTACCTTGAAGACAATGGCCTAGATGTCCCCTGAGCCCAGGGCTGGTATTAGAATTGGGGAACCTTAAATTGTATATTTGTTTCCTGGGATTATTCAGGGTTTAGCTCACTGTTCTTTTTATTCTTCCCCTACATATCTTAATCTTTGGAGATTTTCTATGTTTGCTTTTGTGTTCAACTCTAATTTAAAAAGCATGTATGTTGTAGTTATGTAGGATCAACTTGCATTACAAGAGGAGGACCATTTGGAACATCTATCCTACCCTTCTCTTAACATCAAAAGTCAGTTCAGGGCTTATTTGATCACAAATAGGCTTCTTCTAGAGCCCTACAGCATTTTTGGATTAGAGAGTGCTTATTGTAGAACTTCTAGCAGTGGGGTTAAATTGATTGACTTTATTTTTCCTGTATTCTAGGCTTTTTTTGAGCCTCTTAAAATCCAATTATGTTCTCTGATCATTAAATTATTATAATAAATTGTGGACAAAACAAAATACTAGTTTGTATCTGAAAAGCAGATATAGGTTTCACACTTATGGTCTTCCTTGGGAAAATAACTTCTGAGAAAGTTGTAGATATGCTTTATAAAATATTTCCCAGTTTTATCCTCCTGGCCCATATTGTCTAAGATTACAGAGAAAGACAATGCATGGAAAGAGTACTAAATTTGGGGTGAAAGAAATGACTGTAATCCTTAGACACTATGTATATGATTTTCAATGATGTAATTAACTTTACACAAATTTTTATAAGAATTAAATTCAACAACATAGTACATGTTGAGTTACCTGTGAAAATGTCCAGTCAGGAGAGCAGTATATGCTATCCCCCAATACTCCTCTTTGACATAAAAATTTTCTTGAGCCAGTTATTCTTAAGCCACAACAGACTTTTTAAGGAACAGCAGACATAGGAGAAGCTCTGAAAATCTAGTAGAAGTTGTCCATTTTATAAACAACATGCATAGTTATAAGGGAAAATGTCCATTTATCAGTCTGTCTCCCTTTCTGTACCAGGAAGAGAAAGATCACTAAACCTTTAGACAGGCTTACCAGTGGAGAAAACTACTCTATCCCTGTTTATTTTGCTTTGCCTAATAACTGTCCATAACTGGCTTATCCCGCCCTTTTGCAACATCTTCTGTATATAAGGTATTGTTGTTTAGCTGCTAAGTTGTGTCCAACTCTTTGCAACCCCTTGGACTGTAGCCCACCCAGCTTCTTTGTCCATGGCATTTTCCAGGCAAGAATACTAGAGTGGGTTGCCATTTCCTCCTCCAGGAGATCTTCCGGATCCAGGGACTGAATCTGCATCTCCTGCATTGGCAGGTGGATTCTTTACCAGTGAACCACCAGGGAAGACCCATGTAGTGTGTGGCTTGGGCCATTTGGGGAGTTAGTTTTCCACGGGTATCACCGAGGTATACATGTTAGTAAACTTGTTTTTCTCCCCTGTTAATCTGCCCTTTAGCACAGTTGTCTCCACTAAGAACCCAGAAGTAGAGAGGGAAAATTATTTTTCCTCCCCAGTAGTTTTGAAAGACCCATGATGGGAGTTTCTGAGACAACTCACTCACTCTGGAGCCTGCAGATGGGATCCTGGAAATCTGATAGAAGCTGGCAAAAAGTAAAAAGTTCTACTAAAGTCAATTCTTCCAAGTCCCTATCTGTATACCCAGTTTAGACAAGAGGGTAAAAATTTGTCCCTCCTGTCAACTAAAACCTGTTGAGTTACAACCTGAAAGTAGGGCTTCCCTCATAGCTCAGTTGGTAAAAAATCCACCTGCAACGCAAGAGACCCTGGTTCGATTCCTGGGTTAGCAAGATCCCCTGGAGAAGGGATAGGCTACCCACTCCAGTATTCTGAAAAGTAGAAAGCTTCTTTATTTGGTGGGAATGTTTAGGACTCTGAACCTGGGATGCAGCATCTCAGTAGCTCTGAGAAAACTGCTCCAAGGAGGCAAGAGGGACCATCAGGTATCAAGTTAAGGAATTGAGCGTTCTGTGTATGTAAGATGCAAGTCTCCGGGCTCACTGAATTCATTCCTTTCAAATGCACCTCAGCTACCTGGGGCTCATCCTGTTTCCTTGATCACAGTGCTTCTTGCATTCCCCCAGCTCCTCAGCAATCAGCAATCACCTGGGGGTGGCAGCATCCTCTGGATTACAGTTTTGGGAGCCTGCATTCATTTTTGAAGGCCAGAAATCGCTGATGGCTGTGACACTTCTTGTTTATTAATATGGCAGGAGAGATTTTCATTTCACACTTGCATTCCAAATTTAGATTAGATGAAGAAATATTTGTGTGAACTAGTTTCTTGGGTGTAGCAACTAGTGAAGAGGCCCTGGAAGAGGACATGGCAACTCATTCTAGTGTTTTTCCTGGAAAAATCTGATGGACAGAGCAGCCTTGGCGGAATATATAGTCCATAGGGTCACAAAGAGTCGGACATGACTGAATCAACTTAGCACACGCAAGCCAATGAAAGGCTTACTGGTTTGAGTCACTATTGAGATAAATATACCATTGA
This sequence comes from Bos taurus, assembly GCF_002263795.3. NCBI lineage: Eukaryota > Metazoa > Chordata > Mammalia > Artiodactyla > Bovidae > Bos > Bos taurus. Next base: position 57,588,910 of record NC_037341.1, on the reverse strand, counting down.
GTATTCTCCTTGTCAATGGGCAGATGATGGATCTTTTGAACTGGAAAGACTTCCGTATATGAAAAAAAATTTTTAACAACTGTCTTATTGGTACCTATAGAAAGATAACATTGAAAAGAAGACATGAAAATAGTAGTATGGTATTTAGCTTTAGGGATTTCCTTAACAGGATGAAATTATGTAAAACATCCTTTTTCTTACTTCAGTTTCAAAAGATCCTACCACATTTATGAGAGTTGAAAACACCAGTGGACAGTCACATTTCCATTTACAGGGACCTTGCCTGGCTGCTAAGGTGTGTTCTTTCGTTATAATACTGTAGTTAACAGAAAAGTCAGAGGGTCCCCTGGGGAAAACACTTCTCATAGAGGTAACAGATGAGCAGAATTCCTCCTAGGTCTGTTTACAAATGATCAGGGCATGACTCAAGGGGAGGTTGATGTTAAGATGCTGGTAGGAGAAATGGCAGAGCTTTTCATCCTAAGGTAAACTGGTTGAGGTTGAACTGTACACTCAGAAAAAAAGGTAAGCATTTTTACAGACTTTACAAAGGCATACCACATTCAACCCTGAAGTTCCAAAACACAGGATTCTTTTGATTCCCATCTTGGTTGAAAATCTTGATAGAAAAGAAGGAAATGGGAGATAATGTATTTGGATGGGCAGGTCAGCCCCTTGATATGATTCAGGCTACAGTCTAATTCACTGAGGAATTCAAAACAATTGTCTTTGTCTTTAAAATCTTTACAAAGCCAGAAATGTAGCTGTAGAAGCAATTCAAAAATCCAGCTATCCTTACCAACCCCCCAATCCCCCTATTGATCTCAAAATGCTTGCAGCTATTGTAGAAGATTAGGACATTGGAGACAGAATTGTTCTGCACTTGAGAAAAAGACAAAATTTTTAATTTCCCTAGACTTTAATAGTATCCCCCAAACTTCATCTTAGAGGAAACTTGTACACTTTCTCTGTGCCTACCTTGTCTACTCTAGGAACTGATAGCCGCTTCTTTGAAATGCAAACTTTAAGGAAATCATTCTCATCTAGAGGGAACAAAAAGGAGCTATTTAGAAATTGAGCAAATAAAAAAAATGTTAAGTGTCTTCTCCACAGATATTAGTAAAAAAAGCTTCCCTCTGAGCAGGTAAACTTATTCCATCTTCCAGAAACACAGTTTGGATCCAACTATTTTTAAAAATAAGTTTTATATTGAGTTTAGTTTTAGATGAGTTTTAAATTGGACCTGACATATGGCCAAAATTTTAGAATCAAAGCTATACTGTTTCTCTTTGTATTCCTCTATATGATTACGTGTATCTCTATATGTATGTTATAGATGTGGTATTTTTCTATCTCTATATGATACTGTCAAACATAATTTGTCAAAACTCTATTTGGTCAGCTTGAAGGAAAACACTGTATGGCTTGGATAGTCCAAAACTCACAGAAATACAGAAACTAACCCTACAATATTTTTTTCAAGTACATGTGATCTGGAATGCATGCGTACATGCTAAGTCGCTTCAGTCATGTCCGACTCTGTATGACCCTATAGACTGCAGCCTCCAAGGCTCCTCTGTTCATGGGATTCTTCATACAAGAATACTGGAATGGGTTGCCATGCCATCCTCCAGGGGATCTAGAATAATCTTTGGTAAATGAAAGCTAGTTGAAGTTTGTTGGTTTAATTAAAATGACATGTTTTCAGTGTTATTAGCACTAAATATAATGCATACATACAACTTATATTCTACCTGAGTTTACTACTTAGCTAAGCTCATGTCTTACCTGTTACAAAAACTGTCAGCAAGAGAAAAATAATATGATGGTTAATTTTGCCTAATATTTATGAAAGTTTCATAAATAATTAAAATATGATTAATAATGAATTATATAGTCTGTAAGTAGACTTTTCAATACTGATGAAGTTTTTTATGTCTCCTTTAAAATCTTTTGAAGCTTCCAAAACCTTTTTAGTAACTTAAAATTCTGCTAAATTAAAGGATATAGATTCATTGAAATCTATATCATTTCTAAATAAGATAGCATTTTGAACATTAGTTTTTCTGTAATAAAAAATAGATGCGCCAAAAATGTTTGGGTCTCATGCCACATCCAAAACCTGTACTATTAAAAAGGAACACTATTATAACAGACCATTCGCAATTGTTTACTTCTGAGGTTTGAGTAGAAATTAAGGTTTCTATAGGTTAAGGATTCTAATATATGTAATTAAAACTAGTAGCAATAGTTAAGAGAAACTATTCCATCTCTGAATACGAGGTAAGTAGGGTATGTTATTGGGTAGCAAAGTGTGAGACATGGAGATGTGTTTTTGTTAAGGGAAATGAAAATTTTGTCTTTAAGAACAACTGGCTATTTCAAAATGGAAAAGATGAGGATAAAGAACAGTCTAAATGGATATGAAAAGTTGTGAAGAGAGAATCTTGTGTGGTTAAGCTAGGTAAAATTGAATTATTATAAGGATTTTTAAATAAGCTTTAATATCAATATTTGTACTTCTATAAAACTATAACTTTTCTTTCATCTACTTAAAGGACAATGTTTTCTTATTGTGTGGGAAAACCTATGGGTGTAGGAACCTCAGGATATCTTTATTAGATACCTAATTGCTCGCATCATATAGGTCTAACTTTGGGAGCCCACCCACAAAGCTGCCTTCTGAGATGAGGCAACTGTTTAACTGACCTATTTCAAGACTAAGGGGCTGGTTCAATGAAATATAGACCTATCTCTTAACTCACATTCTGTACTATGATTCTCCTTGGAGAAATTTCAGTAGCAGGGCGAGGTGAACAAATATGCCACCCCAGAATAAGCCTCATTGGTATATGGATTATCTTGAGGTGGTTATTTTTAAGAAACAGCAGTCACAGGAGAAACCCTGAAAACAAGTACAAGTTACTCGTTTGTAAGAGGCATTCACATTTATAAGGAAAACCTCCTTTTGTAAGGGAAGTCTCCTCTTCTGCTGTAGTAGGCAGAGAAGATGACTAAATCTCTCGAAATTCTTATCAGTAGAGAAGGTAACCCTTCAATTCACATAATAATCATACCCTTGTTTACTGTGCTTTGGTAACCATGCAACTGCTTCCTTGGCTTACCTCCAACATCTTCTTTTGTCTTTAGTTGGAGATGGTATTTAAGGTGATGGCTTGGGCCATTTGTGGGAGTAACTCAGTTTTCTATCGGTCTCTCTCAGGTATACATGTTATTAAACATTTATTTTTCTCCTGTTAGTCTTGTAACAGAAGTATCACAGCCAAGAACCTAGAAGGGTAGAGGAAAATTTATTTTTTATCTGCTACACAGGCACATAATGGACACTTGGACAGTGTTAGCTTTCTTTCCTTCTCATGGCATTGTTGAGCTAATATAGTTACATGTGTGATTTCAAAAACTGTATCTTGAATTTTCATTGATACTCATTTACTTCTAAGGAAATCTATCAGCTTTATCTCTGTATTTAAGCTGAAAGTTAATTTTTAAAAAACAGAGCAGAGTCGAACTCCTACCTATACAAATTAAGTTACTTTCAAGAAATGGGAACTTAGGTCTGATTGTAGTTAAAAATGTGAACAATGCTTATGTAACTTTAGTTAGGCAACATCTGGAGCTGATTTCCTAACTTTGATTAAGAGAACCAGCCTGATGAATCCCAGATGTTTAAACATGGCTGTGTTTCTTAGACTCACTAAATTATTAGAGCGAGTACATGGGAGGAAGGGAAACATTTATAGGAACTAGGTGTCAAAGTGGCCAAGGGGGTTTTGGGGTGTTGGCTTAGCTGTGTGTGTGGAGGGGGAGTCTAAATGAACATCCCCTTTAAAATTTTATGCATGTTATTAAGACAAAGGCCCAATCTTTGATAACCTCAAAAGTATGTCTTAATAGCTTCATTCATATTTATTTCTGTGGAAATATATTTTTGAGCATCCACTGTATCTAAAGTCCTGTGGTTAGAAAGATAAATAATAAACATTCCCTCCCTTTGAGTCACTTAGTTTAGTGAACGAGTCAGGCATGTGAACAGTAATTATAATCAATTATAACTGCTATATTGAAGGGCTGAGTACAGAAAGTAGCCAGATCTTCCAGGGAAGATAGGATGGTTTCAAAGAGGAGGCAGCCTTGGTCTCAAGATTTCTGTACATTACTTCTATCAGCTGCATTTAGCTGTACTAATACAATTCAGCTTCCATAGAATTGTATGTTCCATTACATCATGAGGCCATTTACATGTCATAAAAATATATTTAAAACAACAATTTCTGAAATCGTACAATAGGAAGATCCCCTGGAGAAGGAAATGGCAACCCACTCCAGTATTCTTGCCTGGGAAATCCTATGGACAGAGGAGCCTGGCCATGGAGTTGCAGAATTGGATGCAAAGGAGCACACACACACATTCTGATAATTCAGCGTCACAGGGGTAAAAATATGATTATTAATGTTGACTTCCCATCATTTGGTAAAGCTTTTAGAAAAAAAAATGAAAACTTAAAAATGTTAGTCGCTCAGTGGTGTTGGACTCTTTGCAACCCTGTGGACTGGACCCGCCAGATTTCTCTGTCTATGGAATTGTCCAGGCAAGAATACTGGAGTGGGTTGTCATTCCCTTCTCCAGGGGATCTTCCTGACCCAGGGATCAAACCCAGATCTCCTGCTTTGCAGGCAGATTCTTTACCGTCTGAGCCACCAATAAATATTAATAGTTTAGTCTGTCTTTTCACACATTGTGCTTTTAAGTGAAGGAATGCCTTTACCTTGTGCAATCTTTTCCTCAATAGTCTCCTGCGCTTTCTTCAGCTCTTCACCCAGCAATGCTTGCTTAGCTTTCACAACCTGGTTTTAAATGTCAGTTCCCCAGAAAGGACTTCCCCAGTCCTTCTAGGCTTGCTAAAATCCATTCACCACATATGCCCACATAACACTAGCACACGATCTTTATCACACTTGTAATTGCATGCTGAGCGTCTGTCTTTCTCACCTGATTACAAAGTTCCAGGAGAGCAGGAACTTTTTGTGTCTATACTCATCACTGTGTTTTCAGCTCATTGCATTCATGCAGTAGATGCTTGCTGAAAAGAAAACATTCAAAATCTTTATCACTGTAATATTTTATGCTCTACTTATATCTTGCCTGATCTATCTAGAAGGCATGTCTTACCTTACAGGCTTCAACACATGTCTATCTGGACAGACTTTCTCATAAATGATTACATCTTGACCTTCAGATTTCAGCTGAAACCTCACCTTTTCATGAAGATCTTCTCTCACCAATCTAAATGAATGGGTTAATTTCTACCTTATTTGTTTTCTTCATGATGCTCATCAGGATTTATAGTTATATATTAAATTTTTTCTTGTTCAATAGGTAAGTTGAGGGCAGGGCTGTGTTACCCAGTACTTAGCCAGGTGACTAGACAGGAAATCCTATATTTGTGGGCAGGGGAGGGGGGGATGAATAAAAGTTACATATATGAATTTGGTGAATCTCTCAACATATTTTATGAGTTTCTTAGGCACAGGGGCTATGGCTTTTTATCACTGTTATTCTATATCTAGCTTGCGTCTTTGTATATATTAGGAGTTCATGTATTTTTTATTAAATGTATAAATAATGTTTTAGTCATCCAAACAACTTTTGTGGTGTCTTATTATATAAAGGTTGTCATTTTTACTCTATACCTATTAGAAAAAAATTCAAGATGACTTGTATATCTAAGACAGTAAAACATCAATTACCAAAACCTAACTATAAGTTTTATTCAGTTAACTATTAAACACCTAGAGAGCAAGGTGCTATTGGCCCCTCTGAACAAGACTGAAACCATCTCCTCAAGCAGTTATATTAACTGGGGTGGCTCTTGCCTCACCGTTTCAGGGGGGTTACTTTTGGGTTCCAGTCCATGATGGGATAATAGGATTGACACTGCTCTCCTTACCTATTAGAAGTAGCAGCAAATCCGAAATAACCACCTTCCCAGAGGTCCCCAGGAGCTAAACACTCAGAACGAGACTCCCAGAGCTGCCCTTCTGAATGAGTAAGTGCCCCAGGTTGCAGTTCAGATTGCAAAGCCTGGCATCCCCAGGGATGCTAAGCTCCATCTCTCACTGGTGCTCCTGGGCAGGGGCACCAGTGACGTATGAGCCCAGGGGCTACGCAGGGTGCTCTGTTAAGGGCACTGACAGGTGCACTGGGATGATGGCCTCTTTCAAACCATTCTTATACTTCATAGGACAGTGAAGGGGTAAAAAAGTTAATTTTTCTTCTACCCTTTCAGGTTCCTGACTGGGACCCTAACCCCATAATAAAAAGCAAGTTAATAGGAGAAAAACAAACAGAAGCTTAGTAACATTGTTGATGGAAAAATTAATAGTTAATCAAGAAAGAAATGGAAATTTTTATTTGAGCCAACCTGGAGGATTATAACCCAGAAAACAGTCTTTCGGAAAGCTCTGAAGACTATTCTGCCCATTAGAGGTCAAAGCACAGTTGTATAAGTTTCTGAGACAAAGGGATATACTTCAAATGATGTACTGACACTTTACACTGTCCAGAGCTCCATGTACAAAGAAGCGCACAGTGGGTCATGGGTCATCCTGGCCCCTTACAAGATTAAGAAGGAAGGTTATCTCCTGAGGAGCTGTAACACTTGATCAGATTAAGAAGGAAGGAATGTTATCTGCTAAGCAGGTCTGGTTAAGGCATATGTACAAAGAGGCCCAAACAGGTGAAAAAAAAAATCATGTTTAAAATGTTCTCATCTTGCTATAAAATAGGAATTTTATTTCATCAACATGTATACCACCTGTATATGTGGAAGATACCTAGAAAAACTGAGTAAAACTACCAGAAGTGGCCAAAGCTGCCACCTTAGAATACCATTTCCAGAAAAAGACAAACAAAAGACATTTTGAAGGGGATGCCAGCTATGCTTGCCTGAAAAATATAATGGCCAGAGGAGCCTGGCGGGCTACAGTCCAAGGGGTTGCAAAGAGCTGGACACGGCTGCGTGCACTCACACACACAAGCTATGGAAGGTTACCAGGAAAAGCCTGGCAACAAGGTAAGGTTTGCTCTGCAGATTTAAGTGGCTGTGGTAAAGAACTTGCCAATGAAGGAGATATAAGAGATGGGGATTTGATCCCTGGGTCAGGCAGATCCCCTGAAGGAGGGCATGCCAACCCACTCCAGTGTTCTCCTGGAGAATTTCATGGCAGAGGAGCATGTGAACCATTTAGTCCGTAGGGTCTCATAGAGCCGAACACGACTGAACCAACTTAGCACACATGTACACTTCTCCACTGATAAGAAATTCGGGAGATGGAGAATCCTCTTCCTGGGACAGAGAGGAAGATGCCCTTACAAATGGAGATTTCCTGTATAAATGTCCCTTACCAAAGGGCAACTACTATTCTATTTTTATAGATTCTCCTGTGTTTGTTGTTTCTCAAAAATAAGGAGCTAAAAGTAATCCTTATGCCAAAGAGGTGTGTCTGGGATGGCATATTCTTCTGCCCTTCAACAGCTTCTGAGGGTGGGTCAGGATTGGATGAGCATCTGCTTGTATTTTAAGCTAAGAACCATTGGAGGCTTTGTTCTGCTTTCATTCCAAGGCAATGTGGCCACCCAGTCACACCAGTCTTAAGTAAAGCAACTTTTTAGTGATTCCAAGTGCTTTTCTCTCCTGTGGGTAGGAGGGATGAGTCAGTGATTGCAGAAAGCACCCCACCTCAGCCACCCACCCAGACTCTTCTAAAAAAGAGCTGGATCTCATTTTTTATTCTATTCTTCCCCCTTTTAAAGTATCTTTCTTGCTGAGGCAGAAAGGGAAACATTCTCAAGTTTACTCTGTGTTAGGAAAATCCAAATATAGTAATATTAGATAAGATGAAATGCTTTCAGGTGTAAGGTAATGAATGATGCATTTTGAAGGGTACCAGGATATATACCACTCCAAAATATGCCCCTCTGGCATGTGGATTATTTTGAACTAAAGTAAATTGAGAACAAGCAAAAGCAGGTAAACCTCTAAGAAAAGGTACGAGTTTTCCTTTGATAAAGGAAATTTACATTTATAAAGGAAATTTCTCTTCATAGAGATGTTGCCCTCTCCAATATCAGGAAAAGACACAACCACTTAGTAAGACTGTCTGGCCGATGGGGCACCCAGACAGGCCGATATGCTGTCCCAATCTCTATCACTGTAAAAACGGGAGCCTCGTATCCAGGGAAAAAACAAAACCCTCTTAAGAAAAAGGCCTGGTTTTTAACTAGCTGGTTTTAAACTTCTAAAGTATGGGCTAATTAGACTCCACAGGGGGGTGGGCTAATTAGACTCCACAGGGGGGTGGGTGGGTGGGCGTGTGTGCGTGCGTGCGCGCGTGCGCTCAGTTGCTCAGTCTTGTCCAACTCCTGCAACCCCATGGATGGTAGGCCACAGGTCTCCTTATAATACTCCTATTCTGCTGGTCAAGAAAACTGATACCAATGAATACTGATTCATTCAGGATCTGTGAGCCAGAATGAAATCATCCGGGACCTTCACTCTACAGTTCTGAACCCATAAACATTATTCCTTACTCAGGAACCACACCTGGAGATTATTAGATTTGAAAGATGCCTTTTTCTGTATTCCAGTAGAAAAGTAATCACAATTGCTCTGCCTTTGAATGGCAAGACTCGAATTCCAAAACAGGAAGTCAGTACTGCTAGATGGTGTTGCCCCAAGTATTAAAAAACTCCCCTATCCTCTTTAACAAGATTTTGGCAGAAGATTTATGAGTATTACACCTGGAACAAGGTTGAGTAGAGGCCTTCCAGAGAGAATGGAAAAAGCACTGGAAGTGACAGAAGCCCTTCTTAAGGATGTTATTCCTAGGTACAGCCTTCCCTCTACTCTTTGGAGTGAAAATGGATCTTTTTCATCCTAGAAATAACAAATAGTAAGTAAAGCTTTAGGTATAAAATGGAAACTTCATTCATCATGCAGACCCCAATCTATGGGAAAGGCTGAGAGATGAACCACACCCTGAAGAAAACCAAATTATGCCAGAAAACTCATCTAAAGTGGGCTTGCTTATTGCTCTCCTCTATATATGGTTGGCCCCTAGAAGTGGGCTAGGATTGAGCCCTGATGAAATCCTATATGGGAGACAATTCTTAGCTCCTAAGAATAAAGAAAGAGAAACATTTCTATTGCAGGAGGTAAAAATTAAACAGCAGGTATAACAGATGGATGAACCATTAAACACTGTGCATGAGTTTGTGTCCCATAGGTCTCTCCCTCACCTGGAAGCTCCTTTGCATCCCTTCAAAGTGGAATAGTGGGTGCTGCCAAAAATGTGGAAAAAGCAAGAAGCTGAGCAGCAACTTGAAGAGCAAAGAAAGGGACCCTATGATGTTCTCACTACTCACGCCTCTAAAATGGAGTGGAGCAAAACTGTCGGTACATCACATTAGAGTGAAAAGAGACTGACCAGCCAAGCCTGTGTACAGCCAGTGAGTGGATCCCGAGAAGCAGACGTCTTACATGTACTTTGGGAAACCTTAGGTATTTGGCAAGCGAAATGGAAGTTCTGTTTTGTTTGTTTTATACCTTTTCCCACAAATAGATTCACATACTGATTCTTTCAGTAATTCTAACTGCTGGATATGAAGTCAGCTTCCTCTTTCCAGGTCTGCAGGATTGCCTTGGTGGGTTTCTCCCCCTTACAGGGAATGATGTGCAAACAACTGGCTGCAAGTCCTCTGCGGTGCCACGTCCAGACTGGGCTTCAGGCTTAGGCTCCTGAATTCCCGAGGGAAGGAGATCCGGCCTGTCTACCGAAGTTTCTGTTGTTAGTCCTCCTACCTCTCACTGGGTCTGTTGTGCCAAAATGGCAGACGAAGGGACTGAAATCTTAATTATGCAAAACTCAAATCCAAGATTTGGAACTCAAATATTTCTAATCTGATACCTATTCCCAATTTAGGAAGGACTACCCGCCAGTCCATTCTGAAGATCAGCCCTGGATTTCTTTGGAGGGAATGATGCTAAAGCTGAAACTCCAGTACTTTGGCCACCTCATGTGAAGAGTTGACTCATTGGAAAAGACTCTGATGCTGGGAGGGACTGGGGGCAGGAGGAGAAGGGGACGACAGAGGATGAGATGGCTGGATGGCATCACTGACTCGATGGACGTGAGTCTGGGTGAACTCTGGGAGTTGGTGATGGACAGTGAGGCCTGGCATGCTGCGATTCATGGGGTCACAAAGAGTCGGACACGACTGAGCGACTGAACTAAACTGAACTGAACCCACCCCCCACCCTCCCCAACACATACACACACAGGGAAGCCTGGCGTGCTGCAGTCCAGGGGGTCACAAAGAGTCAGACATGACATGGTGACTAAACAATATGCCCCATTTCAACAGGAAGTAGCTAGACTGGTTATTGCTTATTTCCTGAAAGATTTAGGGAAAGATAAAACCTAAGTGGGGATTAAAACCAAGTCCCCCTAAAACTGAGTTCATGATTAATGTCTCTGCCCAAAATGATTATTCCTTTCCTTATGTAACTTCTGTTCTCCTCATGATTGAGGAGTATCAAAGAAAAGGGGAGAGTGAAACCAAGCAGGACCCTGTTGTCTCCTGGGCACGCGAGCTTTCCCGGGTCTCCCATTTCTTGCGTGTAGGCAAAAGACTCTAGCCTCCCTGATCTTCCCTGAGTTCCAAAGGGCAGATTCAAACAGTTGCCCATCAGAGAAGGGAGAGGATACAGAGACAAGAGAGGAGTCTTGAGGCAAGACAATACAGCCTTGGGGGCAGGGTCTTGGTTCTACCTCAAGGAATAAACATAACAATATCATGGCATCTTTACAGAACTAAAAGCCTCCTGACAAATGGAAAATGTCAGAATTCTTCATTCCAGAGAAGACCACCTAAGGCCAGATTAAAGAAACCAAAGATGCTCACCAAGTGATTAGCCTCACACATACCACAATCTTATCAGTGATCCTGCCCTTGAACCATTGCTATAAAACTCTACACCAGATCCTCCCAGGCTGGGACACAGTTTCCAGGAGCATGAGCCTGTTGTGTCCCTTGGTCTGGAATAAATATAGCAATAAAATTAGCAATGAATGAGTGAAGTCGCTCAGTCATCTCCAACTCTCTGCGACCCCATGGACTGTAGCCTAACCTGGTTCCTCTGTCCTTGGGATTTTCCAGGCAAGAATACTGGAGTGGGTTGCCATTTCCTTCTCCAAGAGATCTTCCTGAGCCAGGGATTGAACCCAGGTCTCCTGCATTGTAGGCAGACACTTTACTAGCAATAAATAATCAAAATAGCAATAACACTATTCTTTGCTACTTCACCCTGCACTCTGTCTCTGAGACTTGATTCAGCCCTGGGTGCACAGAGGCCAAGTTTTTTGGCCTCATTATCAATGGAGAAAGCACTTCTTATAAACGCATGACAAACTTTACTTAAACAATTCGTGTTTACTACACCTTCCTTGGTCACATTCTTTTAACTACATCCCTTGCTCAGTGGCCCCAAACTCCTTTACCTCCACGTAGCTTGAGATAAGCCCAAATTCTAATTACTCCTCTGAGTTACTTGTTAGGCGCACCCATGTGTACATTCATAATGCAAATATGAATAAACTTCTGTTTTTCTCTTATCCTGTCTCTGGCCAGTCTAATTTACCAGGTCCTACACTAGAGGATCGAAGATGTGTAGAGGAAAATTTTTCCTTCCCCACAATGCCACGATTTGTAGTAATGTATAAGTAACATGTGACATGGGTTCATGGGTTGGCAAAAGCGCATTTACTGTAGGAATCAGGACAATTAGAGAGGAAACGGTCTGAGAAGTCCACGTTGAAAGCAGGGCAGAGCTTGAACATGTGTAAAAGTGGCAGAGAAGATCAACTGAATGTAGTAATACAATCAAAGACACAGTGAGGGGGGACACATGACTGGGGGATACAAGATGTGAAAAATTAGTGCTAGAGACAGAGTATGGATATACTTGACTGGCAAACTAAGGAGACTTGACTTTGGCTAGAAAAAAATATTTTAAGCCAAGCTGTGGTCTACATATAGAAATGATGGGATCAGGAGCATATTTAAATATTCTGGAAAAGAAGTAAATGAGACTGTGAGTAGCAGCAATGGAAAAGGACAGAAGGAAGATGGGCTGGATTACAAGAGGCACACTAATGATTGATGGTGCTGGATATGAGGAGAGAGTGGAGCCAAAGAAGCTGCCAGTTCCTGATGGAAAGATCGGTTGGTATCACAGCTGATTTACCCCATGACACAGCTGCTGCTTCTGCCTCAAGGAACCAAGCTTGTGTGTGTGTGTCATAACATTTTGCCTAAAAAATTTCTGAAGTTTCTTTCAGAGTTAGAATATAAGTCACACAAAGCAAGAATTTCCTTTGAAGCATCTATCCTTAAGAATCATTTATACTTTCTTTTATCAACTAGAGGAAAAATAGCTCTTGATACTCAACTGTTACAAGTGGATTTCATATACTTCTCATTTTATCCTGATTATAGCACCATGAAAAAGGCTTTTGGGGCATCTTTATTGGTGGCAAACAATGTACTTTTAGTTGTCATCAAAGTTTTCTGTAAAATTGGAAATAACAAAAAGCCACCTACAAGCAGCTGCAGCAGACCCATGAGTGTGAATCCCCATGAGCGTACCTGGGACATCTTAGTTTTAAAGAACATGAGGCAAGAACCACCAGTGTGCTGTGTCAGAGACCAGGTTCTGCAGTCAGCTCGGGAAAGAAGTACCTTTTCAGGCAATTACCAGCTGCATGATCTTGAGCAAATTACCTAGCTTCTATGGACTTTAGTTTCCCTCATCTCTATGATGGGGTGATAGTGATCAGTCTCATTAAATGAAAAAAAAATTGCTAGTATCAGAAACAGCTAATATGCCACACTTCTTTGCTAATTATCAAACATTCACTAAGAGTTTTACATTCAGTATCTCAGTTATTCTCAAAATAGTCCTGGGATAAGTCCTAGCAGTATTTCCATTCTACAGATGAGAAAATTGAGGCCTTTTAAACATTTATTTGCCTAGATTACAATGTTAGTATAGTGTTAATGAGGATTTAAATCTGTGTGGACTTATATTGGTGCTTTTAAAGTATTCTATACTATCATTGCACATGTAAATTATTTAACAGAGCATCCAGAATGCAATAAGTCCCAGATATGTAATATTAGAGATCTCTTTATAGTCTCAGATCAAATTACGACTTAAATTGTATAAGTACTCTGCAAACTAGTTAAAGAGAAGTAACATTTAATTAAAAATGTCAATTTTTTTTACAATAGCTAGGACATGAAAGCAACCTAGATGTCCACCGACAAGATAAATGATACAGAAGTTGTGGTACATATATACAATGTAATATTACCCAGCTATATTAAAAAATATATATATTTGAGTCAGTTCTAATGAGGTATATCAGCCTATTATATACAGTAAAGTAAGTCAGAGAAAGATTAAATACCATACATTGAAGCATGCGTATGGAATCTAGAAAGCTGGTACTGAAGAACCTATTTGCAGGGCAGCAGTGACGATGCAGACACAGAGATCAGATTGTGGACAGTGTGGGAAGGAGAGGGAGGGACAAACTGAGAGAATGGCATGAAACACATATATTACCATATGTAAAGTAGATCGCAAGTGGGAATTTACTACATGGCACAGAGAGCTCAACCCAGCGCTCTGTGATAACCTAGAGGGGTGGGATGGGGTGGGAGATGAGAGGGGGGTTCAGGAGAGAGAGGACATATGTATATCCATGGCTGATTCATGTTGAGGTATGGCAGAGGCCAACACACTATTGTAAAGCAATTATCCTCCAAAAAAAAAACCACAATTAAAAAAAATATCAGTCAAGGTAGAATCAGATGAGAGCAACTGATCATGACCTTGTCATAGCAAAGGGGGTTGCATAACTCAATGAAGCTATGAGCATGCCATGCAGGGCCACCAAAGACTGATGGGACACAGTGAAGAGTTCTGACAAAACATGGTCCCCTGGAGGAAGGAATAGTAAACCACTCCAGTATTCTTGTCTGGAGAACCACGTGGACAGTATGGAAAGGCAAAAAGATATGACACCAGAAGGTGAGTTCCCCAGGTTGGAAGGTGTCCAATATGCTACTGGCGAAGAGCAGAGGGCAATTACTAATACCTCCAGTAAGAATCAAGCAGCTAGGCCAAAGCAGAAATGACACTCAGTTGTGGATTTTGTGAAAGTAAAGTCAGATGCTGTGAAGAACAATATTGCATAGGAACCTGGAATGTTAGGTCCATGAAACAAGGCAAACTGCATGTGGTCAAGCAGGGGATGGCAAGACTGGACATCAACATTTTAGCAATAAATGAACAAAAATGGATGAGAATGGGTAAATTTAATTCAGATGACATTATATCTGCTATTGTGGGTAAGAATCCCCTAGAAAAAAGGGAGTATCCCTCATAATCAACAAGATTCCAAAATGTAGTGCCTGGGTGCAGTCTCAAAAACAAGAGAATAATCTCGGTTCATTTCCAAGGCAAACTATTTAACATCACAGTAATCCAAGTCTATGCCCCAACCACTGAAACTGAAGAAACTGAAGCTGACCAGTTCTTTGAAGACCAACACCACCTTCTAGAACTAACAGCAAAAAAAGGAAAAGAAAAGAAAAAGATGTCCTTTTCATCATAGGGGACTGGAATGCAAAAGTAGGAAGTCAGGAGATACATGGAATAAACACATGGCCAAACACAGAAGTTTGGCCACAGAGTACAAAATGAAGCAGGACAAAGGCTAACAGAGTGTTTTCAAGAGAACACACTGGTCATAGCAAACACATGTTTCAACAATCCAAGAGATGACTCTACACATGCCCATCACCACATGGTCAATACTGAAATCAGATTGATTATGTTCTTTGCAACGAAAGATTGAGAAGCTCTATACAGTCAGTAAAAACAAGACCTGGAGCTGACTGTGACTCAGATCATGAGCTCCTTACTGCACAATTCAGGCTTAAATGGAAGAAAGTAGGGAAAACCACTAGGCCATTCAGGTATTACCTAACTCAGATCATGTAGGATTATACAATTGAGATGGCAAATAGATTCAAAGGATTATATCTGATAGAATGCTTTAAGAACTATGGACGAGGTTCATGACTCTGTACAGGAGGTGGTGACCAAAACCATACCCAAGAAAAAGAAATGCAAGAAGGCAAAGTGGTTGTCTGAGGAGGATTTATAAATAGCTGAGGAAAGAAGGGAAGTGAAAATCAAAGGAGAAAGGGAAAGATACACCCAACTGAAGGCAGAGCTCCAGAAAACAGCAAGGAGAGATAAGAAGACCTTCTTAAATAAACAATGCAAAGAAGCAGAGGAAAACAATAAAATGGGAAAGACTAGAGATCTCTTCAAGAAAATTGGAGATTTCAGGGGAACAATTTCATGCAAGGATGGGCATGATAAAGGACAGAAATTAGAACCTAAGAGAACCAAAAGAGATTAAGAAGAGGTGGCAAAAATATACAGAAAAACTATACAAAAAATGTCTTCATAACCCAGATAACCATGATGGCATGGTCACTCACCTAGAACCAGACATCCTGGACTATAAAGCCAAGTGGGCTTCAGGAAGCATTACTATGAACAAAGCTAGTGGAGGTGAGGGAATTCTAGCTGAGCTATTTCAAATTCTAAAAGATGAGGCTGTTAAAGTGCTGCACTCAAATGTTAGCAAATTTGGAAAACTCATCAGTGGCCACAGGACTAGAAAAGGTCAGTTTTCATTTGAATCCCAAAGAAGGGCAATTCCAAAGAATGTTCAAACTACCATACGATTGCCATCTCACATGCTAGCCAGGTAATGCTCAAAATCCTTCAAGCTAGGCTTCAGCAGTGTGTGAACCCAGAACTTCCAGATATACAAGCTGGGTTTCAAAGAGGCAGAAGAATCAGAGATCAAATAGCCAACATCTGTTGGATCATGGAAAAAGCAAGGGAGGTCCAGAAAAATATCTACTTTTGCTTCATTGACTATGCTAAAACCTTTGTGTAGTTCAGAACAAACTATATCTTAAAGATACGGGAGTACGAGACCACACTACCTGTCTCCTAAGAAACCTACATGCAGGTCAAGAAACAACAGTTAGAACCGGACGTGGAACAATGGACTGGTTCAAAATTGGGAAAGGAGTATGGCAAGGCTGTATATTGCCACCCTGCTTATATATGCAAAGTACATCATGAGAAAAGCTGGTCTGGATGAAGCAAAAGCTGGAATCAAGATCGCCAGGAGAAATATCAACAGCTTCAGGTGTACAGATGATATCACTGTAATGGAAGCGAGTGAAGAAAAATTAAAGAGCCTCTTGATGAGGGTGAAAGAGGAGAGTGAAAAAACTGCCTTGAAACTCAACATTCAACAAACTAAGATCATGGTATTTGGTCCCAACACTTCATGGCAATGAAAAGGAGAATAAGTGGAAATTGTAACATTTTAATTTTCTTGGCTCCAGAATCACTGCAGATGCTGACTGCCCCCATGAAATTAAAAGATGCTTTCTCCTTGGAAGAAAAGCTATGAGAATCTTAGCTTATTAAAAAGTAGAGGCATCGCTTTGCTGACAAAGGTCTATATAGTCAAAGCTATGGTTTTTCCTGTAGTCATGTATGGATATGAGAGTTGGACCATAAAGAAGGCTGAATGCTGAAGAATTGATGCTTTCGAAATATGTTGTGGGAGCAGACTCTTGAGAGTCCCTTGGATAGAAAGAAGATCAAACCAGTCAATCCTAAAGGAAATCACTTCTGAATATTCATTGGAAGGACTGTTGCTGAAGCTGAAACTCCAATACTTTGGCCACATGATGAGAAGAACCGACTCACTGGAAAGGACCCTGATGCTGGGAAAAATTGAGGGGGAGGAGGAGGGGGCAGCAGAAGATGAGATGGTTAGATAGTGTCACTGACTCAATGGACATGATTTTGAGCAAACTCAGGGAGATAGTGGAGGATAAAGGAACCTGGCGTGCTGCAGTCCATGGAGTGAGACCTGACTTAGCAACTGAACAACAACTGCAAGTAATATAATATTAAGGTGAAAAATGATTTTAGAGTGGGTTGTAGAGTTAAAAAAGAAAAGTGATAAGGAGACCTGGAAAGAGAATAAATGGAGGGAGGGAAGAACCAGGAAAAGATTATCATCATGCTAGCTTTTTTGCCATCCTTCCCCAATGAATTGGGAAAGCAAATCTGTAGGCATTGAGTCTATACCACAGACAGCATATGACTGTAATATCCTTTGTCTGTAGGCCCACCATCTTATTGTGCACTGATTGAGGGAATAGTGTGAATTACATGCAAGATTTGGTGGCCACAAGTACCCTAGGAAGAGGCTAGGGTAGAAGCCCTGGGAAGAAATTGTAGAGATTCTTGCTTAAAATGGCTAAACCAGGACAAGGTTCTATGAATCAGGGAGTGGCTAGCAGCAAGCAGTGGACTGGGGCTGCCAGCAAGCTGAAGAGAAGCCTTAGCTTGTGGAAGGGAGAGACTTCATGTTTCCTCCTGGGAAAAGTGGAAATCACTGGTGGGAAGTTCTTCTGAGGACTTGAACTTCCTATCAGTAAGTTACCCAAGGTTTTGCATGTGTTTGAACCCTAGAAGTGGAGATGTACAGACCCTGCTTATTGTCTCAGTGGGATTACTGATCACAGGAGTGCCAGTAACCAGGTACTTAATGCCATTGTGGTTCTATCAGTGCCTTATTCCCAGATTCCTAATCTATTCAAACACCTGCCTGGGGCCACATTCTGAATTAAAGTGGTCCTCTGAGTTGTATCCATATCACCTGGATAGCTTGGTGACATCTTCTGAAGTGTCTGGAGTTCACAAACTCCCCAGGGAACATCATACTTCTGAGCCAAATTCAAGACAGTTGTACTTTTTCTGCTTGCCTCTGATGGACCAAGGTAAACTTTCCTACCAAAAAATAGCAATAGCTGAAACCTGAACTTAAGAAAAATGGCACTGGGCAGAGATGAAACGATATAAAACGTGGTTAGTCATTCCTAAGAGTATACACGAATCCACACTTAAAGAGTTTAAAATAATTAGGCATACACTGTGTTATTTCAACATGGTTTTTAACATAATGAAAATTAAATTAACTAGAAATTTGTAGATCTGTCTATACACAAACAGATTTGATTTGCATAGTACAACAGTTGTGCTTTTGTTTCACTGAACTGGCAAATAGCTTGATTGATTTAACTGAATGAGCCAGTTACATTCGTGCTGAGTTGGCTGTAGAAAGCATGCATGTAGACAGTAAGCCACGCTGGTACAAATAAACAGAGAATACCGAGTTCACCTTAGATGGGTTTTAGTCAATATTGTCTACATCTTGAGCTCTAAGAGGAGCACAGAATCTCTCATGCTGAATTTCAATTAAAAGTGCAACCTATTTTTTATGGTTTGTATGAACAATCTAACATGGTTAACTTTATACAATTATAAGGTTATATTTTATAATTCTGAGTCTCTTCTCCCACCTCTTTGTATTCTAGTCACAAGTGTCTTTACTTTCTTTCAATGCTACTTCAAATAATCAATTTGAGCTGTAGAAAATACTGGAGAGTTTCACCTCAAAAGAAAAATTTTGGCAAGTTTTGAGTGAAAACAGAGCATTATAATAGAATCCACTGTGCATACCTCTACCGCTGAGAGCAGACCTCATGTTTTTATAGTCACCCAGCGCTAATGCAGCAGGAGGGCTCTGTCCTAGATTCTTTGTGGCTCCAGACTACTTTATTTCCTTTCTTCTCACTGTAGGAGAATGTTTCCCTTTTCCCCGTGTCTCAGGGCCTATGAGACATCATTAGCCCTTCTGGCTCTATATCTTGCTATTTATCTTTTTTGCTTTCTTCTGTTTGCATTTTCATATTTTACTATATTTTGCTTCTCTGTGAAAAAGGCTAGTAGTTGTTCAGTCACCCAGTCATGTCGGACTCTTTGAGACCCCATGGAGTGCAGCAAGCCAGGCCTCCCTGTCCCTCATCATCTCCCGAAGTTTGCCATGGCATCGGTGATGCCATGGACATGAACAAGACTCGACTCATTGTTCAAGTCAAAGCTGAGGGAATAATAGTTCATTACTTTTGAATACCTGTTGCATGCCAGGTGCTACAGGTGCCTTGCAAACCTTATTTCTAATTAAACAGTTTAATATTCCTATTTCACAGTTGTGGAAACTAAAGCTTAGAGACTAAGGGAAGTC
Organism: Bos taurus; assembly: GCF_002263795.3. Taxonomy (NCBI): domain Eukaryota; kingdom Metazoa; phylum Chordata; class Mammalia; order Artiodactyla; family Bovidae; genus Bos; species Bos taurus. The sequence goes on along the minus strand of NC_037341.1, from coordinate 57,569,563 downwards.
TTGGTCATACAGCTGGTAAATAACAAAATTAATGGAAGACCTCAGGACTGTTGCCTTCCAAAGGCTGTACTCCCTCTTTCCTTTCTGATCATCTGAGTCTATTCACCTGGTCAAGCTTAGAATGGATTACCTTCCCAGGCATGATACACTAAACTTTCATTGACGATCATGGGACTTTTATCTTTATCTGAGGATTAAGTTTATTCTTTAGTTTCACAACATTCCTTTTGCCAGTCTGTCTAGAAACTATGGCTCTAACTGAAAACCCACTAGACTGTGCACTCCTGTCTGACTTCAAAGGCTCTGCTCTTTGCATCTTGTTATACTTCCTATCAAGCATGATTGATCAGTTATTACCCATCCACCAAGTTCTGGAAGCTACAACAAAATTTAAACTTCAATGGCTGAGTTTCTTGGAAATGCTTTCAAACATATAATTGGAATTTTCTTACTTAACTACATCTCAGCTACACTTTTCTAAACTTTTCTTTCTGGAACAGTGCCAGTCACAATATAGTTATAAGAAACAAAAATAGAGCTTTTTGAATCAGAAAAGGATTCAAAACAAGGAAGGAGTAGCCTCTTGGCAGGTCATCCAGGAATGACTTTCAGAGTAATAATGAGGAACTTGCCATTCAGGGGAGCTGCTCCTTTTGCCCTAATCAAGGGGGAAGAATCACAAGGCCACCAAAGCATCTTTACAGCTGCTGCTGGGCATCTCTATGGCAGCAACTGGGCACTAGAGTACCAACTTAGACCCAATGTCTCGGCTGTGGCTTTCCACAGAAAATAGCACTGAAGCAAATCACTGGCCTCTGCCCCTCTTTCATCTTCTGAATCTTGCATGAGTGAATCTCATTTGTGAACCCTGTCTGGTATCTAGAACCCTTGCTGCAAGGGAGTTTGAAAAGCAACTTTTAGTTTTTCAATTTCTGCCACACAGAAACCTTTTAGAAAGCAGGTGGAATAGAGCACCAATAAACTAATTATTCTTTGACAGAGGGGTTTTTGGTAAACATTGATTTTCTTTGTTTTGTATTGAATGAGATGGAACATTTTTAGAAAACAGCTATAATATTGCAAACAACAACAAGAAAGCACACTGTGTGAGTTATCTCACTTATTTGGATGATTGGTGTCTTGCCTTACTGAATGTGTATTTATACTTCATTAATGATAATATTTGACAAAAGGTTTAGCTTTCTCAAATGCATGTGTGATCTTGTAAGTGGAGGGAATCTTTCTTAAAGACTCTGACTCCAGGTAGAGGGACTCAAAATGTAGAATGTAAGTGCTATAGTCTTTATGGTACATAAAGACTGGAAGAGAATGGAAGGATATCTTCTTGGCAAAAGCTTGATCTCTTATATTTCATATTAAGCTTAAAAAGATCAGTATTACAGGGAACATTTAACCAATTCAAAGCAAGCTAACCAATTATAGAGAAGTCTATTAATACTAGATCACCAAGAAACAACAAAAATCTAAGGTTCTTTAATATAAAAGAGAAAATCTTTCTAGAGATTTCAGATATAGCAGTGATGTTAATGATCAAGTTCATATTGATGTCAGAATGAAAAATTAACATATAAATTTTTCATGTCTTTAATGAAGTTTTAAACTAAGTGTTCTTTGACCAACTTATTGCTGAAAATAGCTATTTTAGGAATAACAAGAGACATTTATCCCATAAGAGATGTTTTTTCTTTGAATTATTTTAAATTGGGATGTAAACTAATCATCTGAAACAACTTTATCAAAAAAGATGTTTATGTATAAAATACAGTGAAAGAAATGTATCATTAATAATCTTTGATGAAAAGTTAGCTTTTAAGAAGTAAAGTTTAAATGTAATACTAACTTTTAAAATCTGGATAATGTAAAATTCTATTTTGGTTACTTTAAATCAACTTTTCTTCCTTCTTTACTGTTTCTGACTGGGGGATGGGATAGGTTCCTAAGGTTAACTATTCTGCTCTATTTTTCAAAAATCCTTTCAAATACATTTTCATTTTTTTTAGTTATCCTTAAATAACTAAAAATGTTTCAATTTTATTTTCTACTAGGCTAGTCAGTTCAATAATTTGAGTCTTGAGAGTTCTGGTTCAAGATGGCAACACAGAAGGACCATGAACTCACCTCCTTCCATGAAATCTATAGTTACATTTGAAATCTATAATACACCAAATCTGTAGTTACATTTGGAAAATTTATCTCTGGAAAAAAAACCTCATTTATCATTGCATCAAAAAGAATAAAATGCCTAGGGATAAACCTACCTAAGGAGGCAAAAGATTTGTACTCCAAAAACCATAGATGCTGATGACACAGACAGATGGAGAGATGTACCATGTTCTTGGATTGAAAGAATCAATATTGTCAAAATGAATATACAACCCAAGGCAATCTACAGATTCAATGCAATCCCTAGTAAATCACCAATGGCATTTTTCACAGAACTAGAACTAAAATTTTTAAAGTTTTTATGGAGACACAAAATAACTCAAATAGCCAAAAGAATCTAGAGAAAGAAAGTTGGAGCTGGAAGAATCAGCTTCCCTGACTTCAGATCATACTACAAAGCTGCCATCATTAAAACAGTATGGTACTAACACAGAAGCAGCAATATAGATCAATGGAAGAGTATAGAAAACCCAGAAATAAGCCCATGCACCTGTGGTCAATCTATGAGAAAGGAGGCAAGACTATACAATGGAGAAAAGACAACCTCTTCAATAAGTAGTGCTGGGAAAACTAGATAGATACATAAAAAAGAATGACATTAAAACAGTCTTTAACACCATACACAAACTCAAACTGGATTCAAGACATAAATATAAGATGGGATACTATAAAACTCCTAGAAGAAAACATAGTCAGTACACTTGTTGACATAAATAACAATATCTTTTTCAGCTGTGTCCTAGAGTAATGGAAATAAAAACAAAAACAGACAAATGGGACCTAATTAAACTCAAGAGTTTTTGCCCAGCAAAGGAAACCATAAACAAAACAAAAAGACAACTTACAGAATGGGAGAAAATATTTGCAAACAATGTGACTAACAAAGGATTAACCTCCAAAGTTTAGATACAGTTCATGAAGCACAATAAAAAATTTTTTAAATCAAAAAATGGGCAGAAGACCTAAATAGACATTTCTCCAAAGAAGACATACATATAGCCAGGAGGCACGTGAAAATATGCTCAACATTACCAATTAAAGAAGTTCAAATCAAAACTATAATAATGTATCACCTCATACCAGTCAGAATGACCATTATCAGAAAATCTACAAACAGTAAATCCTGGAGAGAGTGTGAAGAAAAGAGACCTGTCCTACACTGTTGGTGGGAATGTAAGTTGGAGAACAGTATGGGTTCCTTAAAGAACTAAAAATAGAGCTAACATTTGATCCAACAATCCCACTACTGGGCATATATCCAGATAAAAACATAGTTTGAAAGGATACATGCACTACGATGCTTACTGCAGCACAGTTTACAATAGCCAACACATGGGAGCAACCTAAAGGTCCTTTGACAGATGAATGGATAAAGACATGGTACATATATACAACAGAATGTTACTCAACCATAAAAAAGAATGCAGTAAGGCCATTTGCAGCAATACGGCTGGACCTGGAGACTATCATACTAAGTGATGTTAAGTCACACAGAGAAAGACAAATGTTATATGGTATCATTTATATGCAGAGTCTTAAAAAAGTGATACAAGTGAACTTATTTACAAGACAGAAGCAGACCCATAGACTTACAAAACAAACTTATGGCTACCGGGGGGAAGGGTGGGGGTTAGGGATAATTTAGGAGTTTGAGATTGACATGTACATACTACTATAATTAAAGTAGATAACCAACAAGGACCTATGGTATAGCACAGGGAACTCTGCTTAATACTCTGTAATAAACTAAATGAGAAAAGAATTTTAGAAAGGATACATGTATATGTATGCCTGAATTCATTTCTCTACATCTGAAACTAACACAACATTGTTAATCAACTATATTCCAACAAAAAATAAAAATTAAAAAAATTAAAAGTTGATGAGAAAGGGGAGGAAATATACAAATAATAATTATATAAAATAGTAATAAGAATTGTTTTGAGAAATATTCAAAATGATATTGGTGGTTTAATAAAAATACACATAGTCTTAGAAAAAATAGGTCACTAACAAGCACGTACTATATAGCATAGGGAATATCTACTCAATATTCTGTAATAACCTAAATGCGAAAAGAATCTGAAAAAAATGGATGTATGTATATTTATAACTGAATCACTGTGCTGTACACCTGAAACTAACACAACACACTGTAAATCAACTATACTCTAATAAAAAATAAAAAGAAAAAAACCCAGAGCCAGCTGTATGACTCCTATAAATTGAGCAAATGAGAAAAAACCCATATTGAAGTGAGTAGCAGAGACTGAGACACAGTCTAGCCATAAATCACAGCCCTGGTACAGCAGTCTGCAATCAGGAGGAGACTCAAAACCCTGTGCTTCTCCTGATGAACAAAAGTTTTGAGCCCCACATCTGGCACCCTAACTTTTAAGACCTGCACCCAAGAGATAAGCCCCCCAAAATTCTAGTTTTGAAAGTCAGTGGTGCTTGGGTCAAGAGAACCACAAGGCTACTGAGAACTGAAAGCAGTTCTTAAAGGGCTCCTGTGCATAGATTCACCCATCCCCGACCCCAACACAGATAGTCAAAGCACCTAGACTTTCTACTTTCTATGAAAGTCTATTTGCTTATATCTAAGCATCAGCCTGAAGATGTATTTTAACATACATCTAGTGACCTATGGAAATATTCTCCAAAAATAGAGGCCAGGGGTGCCATCTTTGTGTGTTCCTTCTGCCTCACTTCGGGTTGCCGATACCTCCTGGAAAGCAGCTTGTACACTTATCTGGCATCTCAGTTTTAACCTCTGCCACCCAGAGGACACCTCTAGATCACCTGGCTCTGGTGACCAGTGGGGTTAGGCTTTCAGGTCCGACAGGACTCTAATAAGTGGAGAAATTTCTGAGCCCGCTACCACCTACAAGGTAAAGCAGAGAGGCAATAGATTAAGGTGTCCAGTCATTCTGCAAAAGAGGCCTATTAGCTTATTTTTATAACTGCGGTGTGAAGGGCAGGCTTCTAAGTAGACACATGTCCAAGGGCTGATTATAACCTCCCTTCCTCAGAGAGTGGGGAAGATGGCAGGCATCATATTAGAACTCCCCTTCTGCCCCACTCAGGTCATCTGTGTCTTTAAGAAAGGAGCTTGTATATAATTCTGGTGTCCCAACTTTTGCGTCTGCCACCCAGAAGATAGTCCCTTGAAAGCCTGGCTTTAGTTGCCTGCTGTGCTTATGTTTATGGGTTTAGTGGGACAATGACAAAGTAAGAAAGATTTCTTAACTGGTTATCACCCCCAGTCTCAGCACAGAGAGAGGAGACAAATGCCCATATCCCAGTCTTCTCTTGGAGCTTCCCCCACGGCTCAGTGGTAAAGAATCCACCTGCACTGCTGGAGACACAGCAGGAGCCACTGCTTTGATCCCTGGTTTGGGAAGACACTCTGAAGAAGGATATAGCAACCTACTCCAGTATCCTTGCCTGGAAAATTCCATGGACAGAGGAACTTGCTGGGCTACAGTTCATAGGGTCTCAAAAGAGTCAGATATTACTTAGTGACCAAACAACAATAACATAAGTCTTCCCTTAAAGAAATCTATTTTTATACTTTAAAAGTTGCTGCACAAGGACCTGGCTTCTAATAAGCCTAAATCTAGCTGTTGACTAAGATCCTTCCTTTTGGACACTGACAGGATTGGGCATACCTCAATTAACTGGGAGCCACTAAAAATAAAATAGGCTGCTTGGAAAAATCACAAAAATTTGAGAGACCAAAGAGCTAGGGCAGAGTTGAATGATAATATTCATTTCCTATAGGAGAGCACTCCTTCAAGACTAGAGGTGGTGACTGTTTCATCTAATGCATAAAAATGAATAACCCATACAGAGAATCAAGGAAAATGAAGCAACAGAGGAATATGTTTCAAATAAAAAAATGATGAAACCTCAGGAAAAGAACTTAATAAAATAGAGATAAAAGATTTACCTGATAGGCTTCAAAATAATGATCATAAAGATGCTCACTGAGCTCAGAGAAGATTGCATAAATAAATTTTGCAAAGAGAAAGAAAAATAAAGTACAAATAAAGCTGAAGAATACAGTGATTGAACTGAAAATACAGCAAAGGGGTGCAATAACAGACTAGAGGATGCAGAAAAAAGGATTCAGAAACTCAAAAATAGGGCAGTGTTTTATTTAAAGTGGATAACCAACAAAGACCTTATGTATAGTACATGGAACTCTGCTCAATGTTATGGGAGTTTGGAAGAGAATGGATACATGTATATGTATGGCTGAGTCCCCTTGCTGTCCACCTGAAACTCACATTGTTAACTGTCATAGTCCAATAAAAAATAAAAAGTTTAAAATAGATTATTATAGATATAAATTGTTTTCTGTAAACCTCATGGTAACCACAACGCATAAACCTATAGAAGATACATAAGAGATTTAAAAGAAATCTAAGCATACCACTAAGGAACATTTTCAAATCACAAAGACAGCAAAAGGAGAAAGGAACAAAGAAATGACAAAATACCTGAAGATCAATTAACAAAATGGCTATAAGTATATATGTACATACTTTGAATGTAAATGCACTAAATCCTCCAATTATGAGAGAGAGTGGCCGAATGGATAAAATAACAAGGCCTATCTATATGCTGCCTAAAAGAGACTTGTTTCAGATCAAAGGATGCACACATAGAGTATAAGTGAAGGAACAGTAAAAAGATGTAGCATGCAAATGGAATTTTAAAAGTTGAAGTAGCTATACAAGCATACCTTGGAGATATTGTGGGTTTGATTCCAGACTACTATGGCAAAATGATTATCTCAATAAAGTGAGTCACAAAATGTTTGGCTTCCTAGTGCATATTAAAGGTTATGTTCCCACTATACATAGTCTATAAAGTTTGCAATATATATAAAATATAGCCTTATATTTAAGCAATGTACATACCTTAATTTTAAAATACTTTATTGCTAAAATCCTAATCATCATCTGAACCTTCAGCTATTCATAATCTTTTTGTAACAGTCACACCAAAGACCACTGCTCACAGATTACCATAAAAAATACAATAATAAAAGTTTGAAATGTTTTGAGAATTACCAAAATGTGATACAGAGACATGAAGTGAGAAATGCTGTTGGAATAATGTGAAATAATGGCACTTCTTTGATGCCCTATTGCCACAAACCTTCAATTTGTTAAAAAAAAAAAAATCTGTGACATACAGTAAAATAAGGTATGCTTGTACTTACATCAGGCAATAGAGTTTAAGACAAAGCCTATAGAAGAAACAAAGAAGGTCATTATATAATGATAAAGAGGTCAATCCAACAAGAGGATATAACATTTTAAAATATTTATGCATCCAACATAAAAGCACCTAAATTATAAAGCAACTATATTAATAGATCTAAAGGGAATAAAAGATAGTAATATCATAATATTAGGGGACTTTAATACCATCATCAATAGATAATGCAGAAAGAGGATCAATAAAATTGATCTTAATGTGTTTAAGACTGAATGGATTTAAAAAAACATGCAGAACATTTCATCCAAAAGAAACAATACACATTCTTCTCAAATGTATATGAAGAATTCTACAGAAGAGATCATATGTTATACCACAAAATATCTTAATAAATTTAAGAAGTTTGAAATTATATCAAGCATCCTTTAGACCACATGGTATACAACTAGAAATCAATTACAAAAAAAAAGAAGAAAATTTACAAACATATGGAGATTAAATAATGATACTCAACAATCAATGGGTCAATGAAAAAAAAATTTTAAGAGAAATTTAAAAATACCTTAAGAATATGAAAATAAAATATACCAAAGCTTATGCAAAGAAACAAATGCAGTTCTAAGAGGAAAATTTATAGTGATTAATGTCTATATCAAGATTAAGAAAAAGGACACAACCTAACTTTACACTTCAAGGAATTAGAACAAGAACAACTAATTCCAAAATTATTAGAACGAAGGAAATAACAAAGATCAGAGCAGAAATAAATGAAATAAAGACTAAAAAGGCAAAACAAAAGGTAAAATTCAGCTGATATTTTAAAAAAGTAAGCAAAATTGACAAATCTTTAGCAACTCACCAAGAAAAAAAAGAAAGAACTAAAATATATAAAGTTAGAAATAAAAGAAGAGATGTTACTGTACCAGAGAAATACAAAGGATCGTTAAGAGACTCCTATGAACTATTACATATCAACAAGTTGAACAACCAAGAAGAAATGGATAAATTCTTAGAAACATACAATCTACCAGGACTGAATCATTAAGAAATAGAAAACATGGATAGACTGATTACTAGTAAAGAGATTCAATCAGTAACCAAAAACTTCCAACAAACAAAAGTTCAAGACCAAATGGCTTCACAGCTGAGTTCTATAAAACATTTAAAGACAATTAACAACAATCGTCTCAAACTGTTCCAAAAATTTTAAGAGGGAGTACTTCAAATCTCATTTTTTGAGGTTAGCATTACCCTTGATACCAAAATTAGACAAGGACACTCCAAGAAAAGAAAATTACAGGTCAATATTACTGATAAACATGGATGAAAAAGTCATCAAGAAACTATTAGCAAACTATGTATTTGTTTGGTTAAATTTACATTTAATTAAATAAATTAAATTTGTTAATTTATCAACAATAAATTAAATGGCTCATACATCATGATCAAGTGGGTTTTCTCCAGGGATACAAGGGTGATTCAACATCTGCAAATCAATCAACATGATGCACCACATTAACAAAAAAAGAAGGATTAAAATCATACGATCTCCATAGATACAGAAAAAACATCTGACAAAATTGAACATCTTTTTATAATAATGACTCTTAACAAAGTGAATATAGAGGGAACATACCTCAACATAATAAAAAGTCATACAGGACATGCCCACATCTAATACCATACTCAATTGTGTAAAGCTAAAAACTTTAGGGTCAGAATTTGGAAAATTCAGTAGTGGCCACAGGACTAGAAAAGGTCAATTTTCATTCCAATCACAAAAAAGGGCAATGCCAAAGAATGTTCAAACTTTCAAAGAAATCACTTAGGTAACAATTGCACTGATTTCATCTGCTAGTGAGGTAATGCTCAAAATGCTTCAAGCTAGGCTTCAATAGTATGTGAACTAAGAACTTCCAGAAGTACAAACTGGATTTAGAAAAGGCAGAGAAACCAGAGATCAAATTGCCAACATCCCCTGGATCATAGAAAATGCAAGGGAATTTCAGAAAAACACTGCTTCTGCTTCACTGACTATGCTAAAGCCTTTGACTGTGTGGATAACAACAAACTGTGGAAAATTCTTAAAGAGATGGGACTACTAGACCACCTTACCTGCCTCCAGGGAAATCTGTACTCAGGTCCAGAAGCAACAGTTAAAACCAGATGTGAAACAACAGACTGGTTCAAATTTGGGAAAGGAGTATGACAAGGCTGAACAATTGTCACCCTACTTATTTAAGTTATATGCAGAGTACATCATGCAGAAGGATGGGCTGGATGACTCACAAGTTGGAATCAAGATTGCCAGGAGAAGTATCAGTAACCTCAGATATGCAGACGACACCAACTTAATGGCAGAAAGTGAAGAGGAATTAAAGAGCCTCTTGATGAAGGTGAAAGAGGAGAGTGAAAACCTGGCTTAAAACTCAACATTCACAAAACTAAGATCAAGGCATCCAGTTCCATCACTTAATGGCAAATAGATGGGGGGAAAATGTAAATAGTGACAGACTTTATTTTCTTGGGCTTCCAAATCACTGCCGATGGTGACTGCAGCCATGAAATTAAAAGACGCTTGCTCTTTGAAAGAAAAGCTATGACAAACCTAGACAGCACATTAAAAAGCAGAGACATCACTTTGCCAACAAAGATCTGTGTAGTCAAAACTGTGGTTTTTCCAGTAGTCATGTATGGATGTGAGAGTTGAACCATAAAGAAGGCTGAGCACCGAAGAACTGATGCTTTCAAACTGTGGTGCTGGAGGAGACTCTTGAGAGTCCTTTGGACAGCAAGGAGATCAAACCCATCAATCCTAAAGGAAATCAGTCCTGAATATTCATTGGAAGGACTGTTTCTGAAGTTGAAGTACCAATAGTTTCACAACGTAATTCAACGAGCCGACTCATTGGAAAAGACCCTGATGCTGGGAAAGTTTGAGGGCAGGATAAGAAGGGGGTGACAGAGACACTCAGACTCCCAACTCATGTCAAAAGACATAAGTTTGGGCAAACTCTAGGAGATGGTGAAGCACAGGGAAGCCTGGTGTGCTGCAGTCCATCAGGTCGCAAAGAGTTGGACATGACTAAGTGATTGAACAACAACAAGACAAGAATGCCCCCTCTCACCACTTTTATTCAACATAGTATTGGAAGTCTCAGCCAGAGCGTTTAGGTGAGAAAAAGAATAAAAGAAATCCAAGTTTGAAAGGAAGAAATAAAACTGTCACTAGTTGCAGAAAACATGACAGTTTATATACATTATAAATGCAAAAGTTGCAATACAGTTAGGAAAGTTGCAAGATACAAAATAAAAAAAAAACTGTTGTGTTTTTATACCAATAATACATTATCAGAAAAGAATTAAGAAAATAATCTCATTTACAATTGCATCAAAAATAAATTTAACTAAAGAAGTAAAAGACCTATATACTGGAAATTATATGATGTTACTGAAAGGTATCAAAGAAGATACAAATAAAATGGATATATATTACTTGTTCATAGATTGGAAAAATTAATACTATTAAATGTTCATACTACTGAAAATAGTCTATAGATTCAATGCAATCTCTATCAAAATTCCAGTAGAATTTTTCACAGAAATAGAGCAAACAATCCTAAAATGTATATGGAACCACAAAAGACTCTGAAAGCCATAGTGATCTTAAGAAAGAAGAGAAAGCTGGAGACAACACAGTACCTAGTTTCAAACTATATCACAAAAGCCATAATCATGAAAACAGTATGGTATTAGCATAAAAGCAGAGACATAGATTAATGGAATAGAAGAGAGCCCAGAAATAAACCCATTTGCATATGGTCAATTAATTTGCTTAAATGAGCTAAGACTATATAAGGGACAAAGGACAGTTTTCAGTCAGCGGTGTTGGGAAATCTGGAACATATGCAAAAGAATGACAGCGGTCTGCTATCTGATACCATACCCAAAATTTAACTCAAAATGGGTTAAAGATTTGAACATAATACCTGAAACCATAAAACTTCTAGAAGAAAGCAGAGTGGTAAGCTCCTTGACGTAAGTCTTAACAATGATTCGTGGATTTGATGCCAAATGTAAAGCAATAAAAACAAAAACAAGTGAGACTACATCAACTAAAAGTCTTTCCACAGCAATGATATGAGAAGGCAACCAACTGAATGGGAGAAAATATTTGCAAACCAAGAATTTGATACTGGAATAATATTCAAAATATATAGAATTCAATAGAGAAATAACAATCTAGTTAAAAAACAGGCAGAGAATTTGACTAGATTTTTTTTCCCAAAGAAGACACACAGATGGCCAACAGGTACATGAAATGGTGCTCAACATTACTTATAAATAGGGAAATGCAAATCAAAACTCCAATGATTATCACTTTATGCATGTCTGAAGATTATTACAAAAAAGACAAGAAATAGCATGAGAAGATGGATGTGTAATGTTGGTTGAAATATTAATTTGGTATAGCCACTATGTAAAAACTATATAGTGTTTCCTCAAAAACAGAACTACCAAGTGAGGTGGGTCTTCCCTGGTGGCTCAGATGGTAAAGCGTCTGCCTACAATGTGGGAGACATGGGTTTGATCCTCTGGAGAAGGAAATAGCAACCCACTCTAGCACTCTTGCCTGGAAAATCCCATGGATGGAGGAGCATGGTGGGCTACAGTCCATGGGGTTGCAAAGAGTTGGACATGACTGAGCGACTTCACTTTCACTTTTACCATGTGACAGGTGGGGAGGAGTCTGCTGCTGCAGCCAGGGGAGCCATGCCCCGCCCTGCTGCACCCCAAGCTGGCCCCTGACTCCCCGCCACCCCTAGGGCAGGCAGTGGGAGTAAGCGGGAGCCCGGGACAATGAGCCACCACCTGGCCCTTGATCTCACCATTGTTCAGCTGGGTGGCCAAGGTGCCTGAGATCATCAATTCCATCCAGCAGGCCTGCCAGGAGGAGCTGCACTGCCAGACGGAGTTCGATGACACCTTCATGAGAAGTTCGAGGTGCTGTTTTGCAGCCACGTGGTGATGGCGCTCAGGAAGTCTCCGCCAGCCCTGATCAACTAGTGCTTGGAGGGCTTCAGTCACGTGAGTGGTGGCTTCTCCTCTCGGATCAGTTCCAGTCTGCGCTGCAGCCACTGGGGGATGCTGAGACGGTCCTCAGCCGGTGCGCAAGTCCTTCTCAAAGCCTTGGCTGCCACTCCTTGGCCTTCGGAAAAGAGTTTCAGGATGCAGGCTTGCAGAGTAGTAGTTTCTTCAACTCTTTTGAGGAAAGTGACATCCAGAACCACCTGATTAGTGGACTCAATATTGTGCAGCGGACAGATATTGAGGAAGCTTGAACTATGCTCTTCACAATTGGTCAATCAGAAGGTTTACCTCATCAGTCCTGACACCAAAAAAATAGCATTGGAGAAAAATTTTCAGGAGATATCCTTTTGCTCTCAGGTTATTAGATAAGTGGCCCACTTCGGTTTTATCTGCCGGGAGTCTTAGGGAGGTAGAGGCTTTCATTTCCTCTGTTATGTGTTTCAGCGCACAAATGAAGCTCTGGTGGATGAGATTGTCAAGGGAGTGTGTAATTTCCTCGGTTCTGTCTCACTGCAGCAAAAATTTGAAATGGCAGACCCGGGTTACAGCTTGGTTACAGCTCAGTTTTATTTGGCAAGCAAAGGAAAATACATCCTTGACGTGTGAGGGCGGTCTGACCCACAAGAAGAGCCAGGGCTCGATTATGACTCCTCTTTTTATATGTTTTTTCTCTTCCCCCCGAGCCTGCCCTATGTAAATTGGGCTAGCCAGGAGGGCTGTTTGTTTCACCTGAGGTTCTCACTCTGGTCCTCAGATTTTCTTTTGTTCCATTTTCATGGGCTTTGCTTTTCTTTGTCTTTTAGCCACTGCCATTTTGGACTCCTTTTTCCTATTCTACCTACCTATCAAGACCATGATGACCCTGAAGCAGGCCTTCATGGTGGTCTCAGTGCAGCAGACAGAGAAGGCGCTGGTCCAGCTATGTGAGGGCTGCCCCTGCAGGGCCTGCACAAGCTCTGTGAGCAGATAGAGGGAAGGAATTCTTCCAAAACCAAACTAGAGCTCCAGAAGCACCTGACAACATTAACTAATCAGGAGCAAGCAACTATTTTTGAGGAGGTTCAGAAACTGAGATCAAGGAATGAGCAGTGAGAGAATGAATTGGTTATTTCTTTCCTGAGATGTTTACATGAAGAGAAGCTAAAAGTTCACGTCCATATTGGGGAGATAAAAAAAGATGTCACAGATTGCAGTGGAGAATATTGGAAATGAGTTACCATCAAGTACCACTTGATTTAGGCTGGATATGCTGAAAAATAAAGCGAAGAGGTCTTTAACAGAATCTTTAGAAAGTATTTTGCCCTGGGATAATAAAGCCAGAGGCCTCCAGGAGCACTCGGCCAGTCTGGGTCTGGACAGCTCTGTGTCTGGAACATTCAGTAACACCAGCAAAGAGCTGTCTGGCTGTGAAAAGGAGGCTTTTCCCATCTCCAAGAGCTGCTTCAGGCTCCTCAGCTCCTTGGAGGACCTGTCCAGTGACTCGGAGAGCCAACCCACGGAAGAGCCAGCCCTGCCCTCACCCAAGCAGGGCTTCCAAAGGCACGCCAACACCTGAGTCATGTCCTCATGGAATGCCAGAAATCCTCCGCAGCTGGCATGGGGGTCCCCAGGGGTCTCACAAAGGAAGCTTGTGAGGTATCACTCAGTGAGCACAGAGCCCACCTCATGAATCAAAGAACTTTGAGTCCAAAGCTGACCACATGGGTGACCCCAGCAGGACCTCCATAAAGACACAGAGACCGTGGAGGCAGCAGATCTTCCTTCGAGTGGCCACCCCACCGAAAGCCTGCGATTCTCTCAGCAGATACGAAGATTATTCAGAGCTGGGAGAGCTTTCCCCACGATCTCCTCTAGAACCAGTTTATGAAGATGGACCCTTCGGCCCTATCCCAGAGGGAAAAAAAAGGACATCTTGTGAACTCCGAGAGCTATGGCAAAAAGCCATTCTACAACAGATACTGCTGTTCAGGATGGAGAAGGAAAAACAAAAGCTGCAAGCCTCTGAGAATGATTTGCTGAACAAGTGCCTAAACCTTGATTATGAAGAAATCACTCCTTGTCTTAAAGAAGTGACTACAGTGTGGGAAAAGATGCTAAGCACTCCAGGAAGATCAAAAACTAAGTTTGACATGGAAAAAATGCACTTGGCTGTTGGCCAAGGTGTGCCATGACATCACCAGGGCAAAATCTGGAAATTCTTGGTGGAGCAGTGCCATGAAGCACCTGTTCCTCATCAAACAGCAGCCCAAGGAGATTCCCTACAAAGAGCACTTAAAGCAGCTCATCTCCCAGCAGCACACCATTCTCATCTACCTCGGGAGAACCTTTCCAACACATCGGTACTACTCTGCTCAGCTAGGAGCAGGGCAGCTGTCACTTTACAACATCCTGAAGGCCTGCTCGCTTCCAGACGAAGAAGTGGGCTATTGCCAAGGCCTCAGCTTTGTAGCAGGCATCCTCCTGCTTCACATGGGTGAATAAGAGGCGTTTAACATGCTTAAGGTTCTGATGTTTGACATGGGACTGTGGAAACAGTATTGAATGGACATGATTATTTTACAGATCCAGATGTACCAAATCTCAAGGCTGTTCCATGATTACCACAGGGACCTATCCAACCACCTGGAGGGACATGAGATCAGCCCCAGCCTCTATGCCGTGTCCTGGTTCCTCACTGTGTTTGCCTTGCAGTTCCCCCTGGGCTTTGTCACCGGAGTCTTTGATATGATCTTTCTTCAGGGATCAGAGGTCATATTTAAAGTGGCTTTAAGTCTGCTGGGATACCATAAGCCCTTGATTCTGCAGCATGAAAACCCAGAAACCATCAGATCAGATCAGATTAGTTGCTGTCGTGTCCGACTCTTTGAGACCCCATGAATCGCAGCAGGCCAGGCCTCCCTGTCCATCACCAACTCCTGGAGTTCACTCAGACTCACGTCCACCAAGTCAGTGATGCCATCCAGCCATCTCATCCTCTGTCGTCCCCTTCTCCTCCTGCCCCCAATCCCTCCCAGCATCAGAGTCTTTTCCAATGAGTCAACTCTTCGCATGAGGTGGCCAAAGTACTGGAGTTTCAGCTTTAGCATCATTCCTTCCAAAGAAATCCCAGGGCTGATCTCCTTCAGAATGGACTGGTTGGATCTCCTTGTAGTCCAAGAGACTCTCAAGAGTCTTCTCCAACACCACAGTTCAAAAGCATCAATTCTTCGGCACTCAGCCTTCTTCACAGTCCAACTCTCACATCCATACATGACCACAGGAAAAACCATAGCCTTGACTAGATGGACCTTTGTTGGCAAAGTAATGTCTCTGCTTTTGAATATGCTATCTAGGTTGGTCATAACCTTCCTTCCAAGGAGTAAGCATCTTTTAATTTCATGGCTGCAGTCACCATTTTGGAGCCCAGAAAAATAAAGTCTGACACTGTTTCCACTGTTTCCCCATCTATTTCCCATGAAGTGGTGGGACAGGATGCCATGATCTTTGTTTTCTGAATGTTGAGCTTTAAGCCAACTTTACCACTCTCCACTTTCACTTTCATCAAGAGGCTTTTGAGTTCTTCACTTTCTGCCATAAGGGTGGTGTCATCTGCATATCTGAGGTGATTGATATTTCTCCCGGCAATCTTGATTCCAGCTTGTGTTTCTTCCAGTCCAGCGTTTCTCATGATGTACTCTGCATAGAAGTTAAATAAGCAAGGTGACAATATACAGCCTTGACGAACCCTTTTTTCCTATTTGGAACCAGTCTGTTCCATGTCCAGTTCTAACTGTTGCTTCCTGACCTGCATACAAATTTCTCAAGAGGCAGATCAGGTGGTCTGGTATTCCTATCTCTTTCAGAATTTTCCACAGTTTATTGTGATCCACACAGTCAAAGGCTTTGGCATAGTCAATAAAGCAGAAATAGATGTTTTTCTGGAACTCTCTTGCTTTTTCTATGATCCAGCAGATGTTGGCAATTTGATCTCTGGTTCCTCTGCCTTTTCTAAAACCAGCTTGAACATCAGGAAGTTCACGGTTCACATATTGCTGAAGCCTGGCTTGGAGAATTTTGAGCATTACTTTACTAGCGTGTGAGATGAATGCAATTGTGCCGTAGTTTGAGCATTCTTTGGCATTGCCTTTCTTTGGGATTGGAATGAAAACTGACCTTTTCCAGTCTTGTGGCCACTGCTGAGTTTTCCAAATTTGCTGGCATATTGAGTGCAGCACTTTCACAGCATAATCTTTCAGGATTTGGAATAGTTCAACTGGAATTCCATCACCTCCACTAGCTTTGTTCGTAGTGATGCTTTCTTAGGCCCACTTGACTTCACATTCCAGGATGTCTGGCTCTAGGTCAGTGAAACCATAGTTGACTTTATAAAAAGCATACTACCCAACCTGGGCTTGGTGCAGATGTTGAAGACCATCAGTTAGGTGTTTGAGATGAACTCCTGTAAAGTTACAGGCTTATGAAGTTGAGTATCACATGCTTCAGGAAGAGCTTATCAGTTCTTCTCTCAGTGACAACCAAAGAACGGACAAATTAGAGCAGCCCAACAGCAGCTTATGCAAACAGAATCTTGACCTCCCTGAACAACTGCAGGTGGCCAATGGGACAATCCAGAGCCTGGGAGCTACCCCTGAGAAGCTCCTAAGTAGCGAAAGCAAGCTAAAACAGGCGACCCTGGCCTTGGAGCTGGAGTGGTCAGCCCTGCTGCAAACAGTAGAGCAGCTCTGGAGGCAGATGGCAGAGCTGGGCGGCGGGGAGCCTGACCCCTCGGGTGACTGACGGCCTGGGGCCCAACTCCCACCAGCCCACAGCTCCAGAATAGGTGTGGCCACCGCCCTGACACTGTCCAGGCCTTAACTGAGAGAGATGAAGATGCTGGAGGAGAACAGAGAATGAAGCATGCTTCTCAGGGAGGAGACTGGCTTGCCAGCACACAGATTCTTCTGAACTGACTCACAATGCAGGCAGTGAATGTCTCAGTGTTGTTGTTGTTGTTTAGGTTTAATTCTCCCCTTTTCTAGTCCTGATTAGTCAGTAGATTAGATGGCATGGACTCGAATAAATGCACGTTTATGTTTAAAAAAAGAGACAAAAAACAAAACTACCATATCATCCAACAATTAACTTCTGGGTATTTATCTAAAGGAATAAAAAATGCTAACTAAAAAAAGATGTGCATGCTCATATTCATTGCAACATTATTTATAATAACCAAGATATGCAAACAGTCTAAGTGTCCATCAATGGATAATGAATAAAGAAAATGTGGAATATGAACTGAGTGGAATATTATTCACCCATTAAAACGAGAAAATCTTGCCATTTACTCTGTCATGGATAGACCAGTGTATAGTGGATGTATCGTGGATGGACCATACATTCTTCTTAATGAAATAAGTCAGACAGAGAAAGACAAATATTGTATGTTCTTATTTATTTGTGGAGTCAAAAAAAAAACCCCACAGATACAGAAAACAGATTACTGGCTGCCAGAGGTGGGGTTTGGGTGGTGGGTAAAATGGATGAAGGTAGTCAGGAGGTAAAAGTTTCCATTCATAATAAAAATTAATTCATGTATGTACTGTATATCATGGTGACTATAGTTAATAATACAGTATTGTATGTTTGAAAGTTGATAAAAAACTAAATCTTTAGTTATCATCACAAGAAAAAAAATTTTAATTTGATGTATGTTAACCAGACTTATTGTAGTGATTGTATCACAATATATACAAATTTGGAATCATTATGTTGTATACCTGAAACTAATATAATGTTATATGTCACTTATATCTGAATAATAAAGAAGAATTTGAATACTTGAAATATGATTCTTGAAAAAAGTATTATCCATACAAATATGATTGAAGCCTGTCATAGGTCATTTCATTTAATTTCACCTCAATCTCACACACATCATTTTAGCAGATTTATTATGCAGTTTTATATCTCCATTTAAATGACAGCATGTCTGAAATAAAAATAGAATCTGAATCCTGGATCTTAAAACATAAATGCAAAGTTATTACTATCATAAGTTGTGGGCAGAATTACTTATTTCCAATGAAAAGGGACCTTTTATTTAACAGGTTTGAAGTTATGTTCCTTAGATGGACAGCCTGAGACAAGAATTCAGATTTTTTTGAGGGAGTACTCCTCAGGAGCGGGGAAGAAATCTGTAGGAGAGGAAGTAAAGCAGGATAAGAAAGGTGAACAAGAGGAGAAAAGGCAGTAACCTGTGGGGTGAAGCAGCTCCTGTCAGCTGAGGACAGTTTCCTGTAGAAGGAAGGCTTCTATAAGCCTTTAACAGCCATGCTCAGGAAACCAGGGAGGTAGGTGTACTGCCTTATAAAAGGGGATATGGCTTGGGGACCACCTATCTATTGCAATAGGAAAGATGGAACTACAGTTGATATAACTTACCACAGTCATAATAGTTGTTTCCCTCTGGGTCAATTTAAGGAGAGCTAAGCTACTACAGTGGCTGCAGAAGGAGTGAGTCTGGATGATCATTTTTGTACCATGTCCATACACAACTGGACAACCAGGCAAGGCCTCAGACTAAGGGCAGTCAATCCATTGCTTTCCAATGAGCTATGATAGGACCGGAGAAGGCAATGGCACACAACTCCAGTACTCTTGCCTGGAAAATCCCATGGATGGAGGAGCCTGGAAGGCTGCAGTCCATGGGGTCATGAGGAGTCGGGCACGACTGAGCGACTTCACTTTCATTTTCACTTTCCTGCATTGGAGAAGAAAATGGCAACCCACTCCAGTGTTCTTGCCTGGAGAATCTGAGGGACGGGGGAGCCTGGTGGGCTGCCGTCTCTGGGGTCACACAGAGTCGGACATGACTGAAGTGACTTAGCAGCATGATAGGACCAGATTTAAAAGGTGACCTGGGGACATCAACTGTTTTTAGTTTAAATATTTGAAGTAGGCAGTACTGGGAGCATAAACTGAAAAGTCAGGGAGGTCTTGATAATCTAATGTATAGGCTGAAGTTATGAGGGAAGCAGAAACTATGAGTAAGCAAACAGGTATATGTGAGGAAGAGTAAAGGCATATAGACTGTGTAAGTGAGGAACCTGTTTGCTGGATAAATGTAGGATGGAAGACAAAGTAGAAACATAAAGGGTCGCTGAATCACACTGGTAGAGCTCCAGAGAAAAGAACCATAAAATCCCAATGTTACTTTTATTTCATCAGATAGGATGTGGGTTCAATCCCTGGGTCAGGAAGATCCCCACCCACTCCAGTGTTCTTGCCTGGAGAATCCCATGGACCAAAGAGCCTGGAGGGCTACAGTCCATAGTGTTACAAAGAGTCAGACTTGGCAAGTATGCAGGGAAAGATTTCAAAGAGCAAGATCAGTAAACATCAGACTGGATACATTTCCTCTGGAGAAAGCAGATACTGTTATTTGCATGACTGTGTTTTCTTAAACACTGAAATGCTTCTGGAATGCTTGACAGTAGAATTGTTCTGCCTAAGAGAGACTAGAGAATCCTGGAGGCCAGGGTGCCATCAGGATAGAGTGATAACAAAGGTAACTCTGAAGAAGATAGATGCCCAAACTGAATTTCAAAGCTGTTAATGGTAGAGTGTGTGTAAACCAATTTACACAGTGAATTTTTTTTGGTGAAGTGTTGTACAACTATGGGAATGAGGGGGCAGTTGACATCTGGACTACTCAATATTATTTTCCTGAGAAAGAATTCCAAATGAATTCATAGGAAGAGCACTTGCCAATTAGAGCAGAAGCCAGAGAGAGATATGAAGGATGGACAGGGGTTGGCCTGCTGAAGAGGGGAAGCTCAGGTCACTATTCTAGACAGTAGTGAGAAGTGTTGAACTTGATCTTGTCTACGGATCTTGCTAGCTTTGCCTCTTTTCGTGTTCTTGAATATAAGGTCTTAGGCATTTTGATCTCCTTTAGCAGGTAGAGAGAGAAACTTAGGTGGCCTGGGCCAGAGTTTAGTAAGGGGAGTTATTTTTGCAATGCTGTGCGATTTCTGAAACAGTGATAAGTAGGGAGGCTGGAACCTGGTTAGGTTATCACAATTCATCCTCTCTTCCCATGAGAATATTCTGTAAGAAGTATTAAATATTATAAATATTTACAAATTTTAAAGTCAAACAAATTCAAATATACCAATGTGAAGTCTCTAGGAATTGCTAGATCTTCCTGTTTGAATTATGAACTGTTTGACCCAAGAAAACATGTGTATGTGCATATATGTGCATAGATCCATTTATTTCTGTATGAAAAATATCTATAGATCCACTTTTATGAGATCAAGAGAATCTGAGACATGCTTCATTGTTTCTGCGTTTGCCCTTTGCACTCAAAGTTTGGTCAAGTGATTTCTTGAACATGCCATTAAAACAGATCTCAATAATAATGGAGCCTTGAAATATAAAATTAAGCAACACAATAAAGCTGGAGTGGGTAGATTGAAAACAAGTTCATAGCATAAGGAGCCTACATTATATGTGGTGGTGGTGGTGTTTTTGTGTACGTGTGAATGTATTTGTGAGTGTCTAATTCTATGATAAGAGAACCTTTAACATTAATTCAGGAGAAACAGCTCAGCAATTTACCAAGCTCTTAAATTCTTAGATTCATCTTGCTTCCTCTTGAAAACACTAAATTAACACTACTACAGACCTTTCCTCCACCCTACTTTCTGGAGAATATCTGAGAGACAATTCCACAGCTTTTGATGTTACCGTCAAAACTCTTTAATTTTAAATGGAACACTTTCTCTGTTCCCACTGAGTGTTGTCATAAATGAAATACAACCACTAGAAGAAAAAGTATTAATCAGATCAGTTCAAAGTTGGAACTTAAATGGAATGCTCTAAAAATTGAAACAGTGTGCCCCTAATGTGATAATATGTATTTATAAACAGGGCTTTGTGGTTGATGCCATCAACCACTTTGCAAACTCTTGCCAATAATATTATTGCCATAAATTTGGAGAGTTGATTAGTGGGTCACTTAAAACCGTAATCTTAGCCTTTAGAGGATTTATTTAAATCTAATTTAAAAGGAGTCCTTTAATATTTATTTTTACAGAAGTTTACTTAGAAATTTAAGATTAGAGAATAGTTTCAAACGAGTGCTGCTGAAACTAAAAGAATCTGGATATATGGCTTTTTTCCAAGGTGGTCGCATTTCCCTCAAGGCCAATTTGTCACTGATGAAACATCTGTCCAAAATCATTCATGTGTGTTTTGAGAACCCAGGATCAATCAAATTCTCTGTTTGGATAGGCAACTATTGTTTTCTAAGTAAAGATGAATGATGATAGGTGAATATATTTTTAGGTTTAACTTTAATGAGGTCTACTTATTTTTCTGTAATTGGAAAAATTTTCTGCTTTTGCCTTATCTCACAATTAAGTTCTTCTTGGAAACTCGGAAAAGGAAACAGTCAAAGGATATTCAGAAGTCTTAGGAGATATTTTATTTTGTGCTGATGCTGCTTTCTCATGGAACTGTTCGAATATACTGCCAGCGCAGAACCGGATGTTTATAAAAACAAATCGCTGAAGATTTCTCTACATTGAAACACTTTCTTTTTTGAGGCACACAAGCCATGATGTCATTCTACTCTTCAAGAGTCTACATGCTCCACTTTCTGTCTCCCAGATCTTCCTCTCTATTCTAGCCACAGACAGGCATGAGGCATGTTGTGTGAATATATACATGAACTGGAATTTTTAGTCTTTGCTGATATAACTGGTAACTTGAAGTTGAAGTCTCTAGAAAGAGATACACACTGTAGGTTAAGCTTTTCACTTAACCATTTGTTCATTTATTCACTAAGAATTAACTGACCATCTACTCTCAGGCACATTTTATACTATACTGTAATTAGGTTTTCAAAGGTCTCTCATAGCAGATTGTGAGAACTTCTATTTCAAAGCCTAGATTAATAGCCATCAGTTAGAAAAAATGGAAGATATTTTTTCTCACTGGGCCTAGTAAAGTGGTAAGGCTTTCGTGTGGTGGTCAGCTACTGCAGTCTTAAGTATATGGTCTTTGAGATCATATATACATGAGCTCACCTCTCCGTTCCAACTTACCAGCCCACTGACTTTGGGCCAGTCCCTAAATCTCCCTGATTTTAGTTATTTTAATCCTTTCTCAGAGGTTACTGTAAGAGCTGAATAAAAAGCAATATAACTAAAGTGATTCTAACATATATTGCATGTTAAATAGATGTTAGGTGTCTCTTTTCATTTCCCTTCATCTTTAAAACATCACTCTTGAATCTTTACATTTATTTGTTTAACAAGTATGTACATAAAATGTACTAAATGATGGCCATTAATCCAGGTACTGAAATAGAAGTTCTCACAGTATGGAGCTTCCCTGGGGGCACCAGTGGTAAAGAATCTGCCTGCAAATTAAGGAGACATAAGAGACACGGATTTGATCCCGGGACCTGCCTCTTGAGAAATCTGTATGCAGGTCAGGAAGCAACAGTTAGAAATGGACATGGAACATCAGACTGGTTCCAAATAGGAAAAGGAGTATGTCAAGGCTGTATATTGTCACCCTGATTATTTAACTTCTATGCAGAGTACATCATGAGAAACGCTGGGCTGGAAGAAGCACAAGCTGGCATCAAGATTGCCGGGAGAAATATCAATAACCTCAGATATGCAGATGACACCACCCTTATGGCAGAAAGTGAAGAGGAACTCAAAAGCCTCTTGATGAAAGTGAAAGTGGAGAGTGAAAAAGTTGGCTTAAAGCTCAACATTCAGAAAATGAAGATCCTGGCATCGGGTTCCATCACTTCATGGAAAATAGATGCGGAAACAGTGGAAACAGTGTCAGACTTTATTTTTCTGGGCTCCAAAATCACTGCAGATGGTGACTGCAGCCATGAAATTAAAAGACACTTACTCCTTGGAAGGAAAGTTATGACCAACCTAGATAGCATATTAAAAAGCAGAGACATTGCTTTGCCAACAAAGGTCCATCTAGTCAAGGCTATGGTTTTTCCAGTAGTCATGTATGGATATGAGATTTGGACTGTGAAGAAAGCTGAGCACTGAAGAATTGATGCTTTTGAACTGTGGTGTTGGAGAAGACTCTTGAGAGTCCCTTGGACTGCAAGGAGATCCAACCAGTCCATCCTAAAGGATATCAGTTCTGGGTGTTCATTGAAAGGACTAATGCTGAGGCTGAAACTCCAAAACTTTGGCCACCTGATGTGAAGAGTTGACTCATTGGAAAAGACCCTGATGTTGGGAGGGATTGGGGGCAGGAGGAGAAGGGGACGACAGAGGATGAGATGGCTGGATGGCATCACTGAATCGATGCACATGAATTTGGGTGAACTCTGGGAGTTGGTGATGGACAGGGAGGCCTGGCAGGCTGTGATTCATGGGGTTGCAAAGAGTCGGGCATGACTGAGTGACTGAACTGAACTGAAGGGGGAGGAAATGGCAACCCATTCCAGTATTGTGGCCTGGAAAAATCTCATGGACAGAAGAGCTGGTGGGCTATAGTCCAAGGGGTTCCAAAAAGTTGGACATGACTGAGCACACACACGCATGCCTTTACCACTGTTAATTAGAAGGAAATTCAATAAGCTTCAAAACCAATTCTATGAAAAAACATTTCTTTTAATGAAGTAGCCACAATTCTGTGTTCTTTCTAAAACTGGAATGGGAAACAGCAAGGGTGATGACTGTTTTAAAAGTTCCGGCCAATTTAAAAGGCTACAAAACATGAAATTAAATATGGGAAAAGTAAGAAAATATTCTTTTGTTGTTGATATGTTTGGCTACCTAAAAGTCAAAAGACTCAGCTAAAAACTATTAAAATTCAGGTGCACTAATTTAAGTAGATGAATGATACACATAAATGCTGTGACCATTTTTTTCTTTAATTCAGTCAAAATTTTGTGAAGTTACTATTCTCAATGGTAGAGATACAAGGTGGAACAAGAGAGACAAAAATCTTGCTCTCACTGAGCTTACATTCATAATGAGGCAAATAATATTTATTCTAGTAGCAGTGCATATGTAGTGCTCATGTGTCAGACACTCATTTCTTTTTCTCAGTATTTTTCTTTCTGTCTGTCACACACACACACACAATCTTGTTTAAATTTAACACCCTTATGAGGTAGGTTCTATTATTATTCCCATCTTACAAACGTAGAAAATATATCATAGAAAGGTAAAGAAGCTGCCCAGGGTCATAACAGTGAGTAATGGAGACAAGTTTCATATCTGGGCAGTTAATGCTATGTCAGGATTAACACATTAATTATATTAACTATATTATATTGATTAACTGTATGAAGAAACAGTAAAGCAAAGTAAGGGGATAAAAGGTGGCAGGGGTGCTATTTTACTGAAGGTATTGAAAGAGGCCTTGAGATGGCATTCAAAAAGAGACCTGATATAAATAATAATTTAGCCATAAGATATCTTAGGATAAAAAGAATTCTGAGAAGTGAGAACAGTAGATGCAAAAGTCTTGTACTTGGAGCAGGCTGGATGTGTTCAAAGTATAGCAAAGAGTTCAGTGTGACTGGAGGAGAATGGGAATTAAGACATTTGGTAAGCTATGGGCCAAAGTGGGATCTTAGATGTTTGGATTTTGGGTTATTCTGTTAGAGATGGGAAACAATTAGGAGATTTAAGCATAGCTCTGGTATAATCTGGGCTTCCCTGGTGGCACAGATGGTAAGAATCTGCTTGCAATGTGGGAATTGTGGGTTTGATCCCTGGGTCAGGAAGATCCCTTGGAGAAGGGAATGGCTACTCATTCCAGTGTTCTTGCCTAGAGAATTCCATGGACAGAGGAGCCTGGCAGGCTACAGTTCATGGGGTCACACAGAGTCGGACATGACTGAGTGACTAACACTTTCACTTTCTGGTATAATCTAACATTTTAAAAAGGCTCATTCTAATAGCTACGTAAAGACTAGACTGTACAGTTGCAAGACTGGAAGCAGAGGGGAAATTTAGGAGGCTTTCTACTACTGCTCAGGAAGAAAAGTACTTGGACCAGTAGTATAAAGTTGGTAGATTTCAGAAGTATTTTGAAAGAAGAACCAATGAGATTTACTGATGTGTGTGCTTAATCTCTCAGTCTGTGTCTGATATCTGATAGATTTGCCTTTTTTTTTTTTTTAGTGTGTGAAAATAAAAAGGCAAAATGATTCCACAGTTTTTAGCGAGTGTAATTGGATGAATAATTGCTGTTTACTGAGGAAATATTGGGAGAAAGACATGTTGGAGTAAGGAGAGTAAGAAATTTTGTTTTGAACATTTCATGTTTTACAGTCTCTCCCCACTGAGTCCAAAGTGAGAAAGTAACCATCTGCAAGCCAGGAAGAGAGCCCTCACCAAGAAATGGAAATGCCAGAGCCTTAAGCTTGGACTTCCCAGCCTCTAGAACTGTGGAAAGTAAATTTGTTATTCAAACCACCAATCTGTGGCTTTTTAGTTTTTGCAGTCTGAGAACACTAATACAGGAGTGGAGGTGTGTACGAGTTTAGAAGCTATATAAAAATATTGTTTTAAAAAGCAGATACGTCACTTTGCTGACAAAGGTCCATATAGTCAAAACTATGGTTTTTCCAGCAGTCATGTACAGATGTGAGACTTGGACCATAAAGAAGCTAAGCACCAAAAAACCGATGCTTTCGAATTGTGGTGCTGGGGGACTCTTGAGAGTCCCCTGAACCGCAAGAACATCAAACCAATCAATCCTAAAGGAAACCAACTCTGAATGTTCATTGGAAAGACTGATGCTGGCTCTAATACGCTGGCCACCTGATGCAAAGAATGGATTCGTTGGAAAAGACCCTGATGCTGAGAAAGATTGAAGGCAAAAGGAGAAGGGGACAATAGAGGATGAGACGGCTGGATGGCATCACTGACTCAATGGACATGAATTTGAGCAAACTTAGGGAGACAGTGGAGGGCATGCTGCAGTCCATGGGGTCACAAAGAGTCAAACACAACTTAGTACATGAACAACAAATATAAAAATAATGAGAATAGGAGAGCAAATTGACTTGAGTTTTTCAGATAGCAATGAGGGAGTAGGTAGGATTTTTATTCATAAATTTCAAGTTGGACTATTAAAGCATGTTTTTGAGTTTTATTCTATGTATATTCAGCTAATTCAGTGCCAAGAAAGCAGTGCCGGATAACTAGCTTTGATATATTTTGACATATGATAGAGGCGGTGCGGGAAAGGGCTTTAGAGTGCTCAGAACCACAGAGTAAACATACTGCTTAGAGATCCCATCGGTAGTGGTAAAACAGTTATAAATAATTACTAGTGTGAAACATATAAAATCCATTAAATAAATTGTACTGAGAGATGTGGGTGTTGGTAATGTGTCACCTTGCCTAAGCTGACCTACATTTCCCAGGATTCCCTTTCTTGTGTATTTCCAGTTAAGACTGGACTGTTGGAGACATTGTTATAGGCTGTCAGGGAGATGGAAGTTAAACAGGAGCCATTTTGTAGTTTGCACCTAGTTCTGCTGTCTCAAACCTAGGTGTGGGACAGAACCCATCTTTTCTGAATTCCTTCTTCAACTCTGCCTCTCCTGACATTCATGAAGAAGGTCACCAACTTTCTGTGCAGGACACCCAGCATGAGGATCTCAGGTGGGTGAGAACTGACATGGGTTATGTTTTTTTCCTCATGGGTTCCAGCTCCGTCTTGTGAGTTTCAGCCTCTCTTTGATCTTCCCTATGCTACTTTCATCTTCCCTTCCCAGCTACCCACCCTCTGGACTTCAAGCTGTAGATGAGACAAAAGACAGCAGCCTTACAGACATTACTTAGCCAGCTCTCATATTTCCATAAGACCCGATCCTGGCAACAAATTCCTTATATATAGTGGTTCTGCTTGTTTTAAAATATAATTTGTTAAAATCTTTTAAAAAATTTATTGTTTTGGCAGTGCTGCCATGAGGTATGTGGGATCCTATTTCCCCAACCAGGGTTTGAACCTGTGTCCCCTGCCTTGGAAGTGTAGGATCTTAACTGTTGGACCACCAGGGGATTCCTCTGATAAAATTCTAATACAAGAAATTATGAAAAAAGGGGCACGTATATTGTAAGCTTCCCAACCCAGGGATCAAACCCAAGTCTACCGTATTGTAGGTGGATTCTCTACTAGCTGAGGCACAAGGGAAGCCCAAGAATACTAGAGTGGGTAGGCTATCCTTTCTCCAGCAGATCTTCCCAACCCAGGAATTGAACCAGGGTCTCCTGCATTGCAGGTGGATTCCTTACCAACTGAATTATCAGGGAAGCCTTATATTGTAAGCTGTGCTGTGCTTAGTCACTCAATCATGTTTGACTCTTTGCAACCCCATACACCGTAGCTTGCCAGGCTCCTCTGTCCATGGGGATTCTCCAGGCACAAATATGGGAGTGGGTTGACATGCCCTCCTCCAGGGGAATCTTCCCAACCCAGGGATCGAACCCAGGTCTCCCACATTGCAGGCAGTTTCTTTACCATCTGAGCCAACATATAGTAAGCTGTTGCTGCTAAGTCACTTCAGTCGTGTCTGACTCTGTGCAACCCCATAGACGGCAGCCCACCAGGCTCCCCCGTCCCTGGGACTCTCCAGGCAAGAACACTGGAGTGGGTTGCCATTTCCTTCTCCAATGCATGAAAGTGAAAGGTGAAAGTGAAGTCGCTCAGTCGTGTCCGACTCTTTGCGACCCCATGGACTGCAGCCTACCAGGCTCCTCCGTCCATGGGATTTTCCAGGCAAGAGTGCTAGAGGGTATCAATTCTCCTTAAATTAATTTATAAATGTAACAGTTCTGATAAAACTTCATCTGGATATGTCTTATAATTTGAAATTTCAGTGAGAATACTTTAAGAATATGACAGAGCATAGAAAGCCACCACCCTAAATCCCTGAGGAGACCCGGTGTGAGAATATGAATAGAATACCAAGGTAACCAGGTTCTATGCCGTGCTTGGAAGTATTCCATAGTCCCACTAATGAAACATCCACAGCAAGAAACTACAAACTAGGAAACAAGACTTTCGTTTCAGGTGACAGGAATTAAGCAGTGTGAAATTATACTTATAGCTTGCATGTATTTGGTACTTTGTGTGTGAGACACTCATTTTCTAAGTGTGACACAAACACACACCAGCTCATTTAATCATTATAATAGCCCTGTGAGGTAGGTACTATTATTCCTATTTTTCAGGCAAGAAAATTGAATCACAGAGAGATTAGGGACCTTGCTTAGAATCACACCAGAAAATGACAGTAAGGTCACACCACAGGATAATAGCAGTCAGAATTCCTATCCCAACCAGCCTCTGGCATTTCCTTGTTGTGATTTATGCTCGGCTATTTGAAAATGTCTCTGTGGAACAGCAAAGGTAAGTGGTGGAGAGGACCAGTACCTACAAGGTGTTCCTGAGAGGAAGACAGCCGTCCTTCATCCTTCAACTGAGTACATCTGGACTGCTGAGGATGAAAAACATCAGCTCCATGTCCTTCATCCTCTAACTGAGTACATCTGGACTGCTGAAGATGGAAAACATCATCTCCATGAGCAGAGAGCTAAGTAAGAACAACTGACTCAATTGTTATTCTTGTGAGTTACTGGCTTGTTGAAACAAGGCTGGCAGAGTGGCCCAGGGATAGACGACTGAGTGAAACGTGTTGCAGAGCAAGAATCAAGACAAAAGCTTTTTTAGCATCTTGACCTTATCAGGGAGGCATTTTAGTGCACACCAACATAAGGATACCCCTTCCTCTTATTATCATGCCAAGGTAGACTGCTTCTCTTGACAGATCAGCAATCACAATAGGCACAGAGACAGTTCATGTTGCTCCAGGCCCATAGTCAAAAGACAAGGCAACAGCACTGGCTAGAACATGTTCTGCCTCTGCGGAGTAGGAAGTGGTTGTTGGGTGTTTGTGAGGCAGGTAAGGGTATGCAAGATGACCTTCTCCTTAAAAGGCCTTGTAAGATTTTTAAGTCTTTATGTGCAAATATATTGAATTTCTATGAAATGAACTAAAAACTATAATGATATTCAACTTTTTACCTATCACATTAGCTAAGAGGCTAAGTGAGCCTGGGATAAAAACCTTAAGAAATGTAGAATGCTCTTCATTAAGAATGCTCCAGTCTTGCTGGTGGCAGAGTTAATTGATATGACCTTTCTAGACAGCAATTTATCAATATGTATGAAGAGCCTTAAGAACCTGATGTCCTCTGAACAGTAATTCCACTCCTGAGAGTCTACAATAATAAAACAATCCTAAATATAAAAGAGAGCTTTTCACTCAAAGAAGTTCATGGGATCATCAGTAATAATTGTGAGAAACTAGTAACAAACAATATTCAATAAGGAAAAGATTAAATACACCATGGTACATCACTCATTAGCATGTTATACACCACTTAAAATATTTAAAAGATAATGTAAGAACATGAAAAATGCTCAGGGAATAATTCTAAGTTAGAAGGCTAGTACATAAAGCTGTATACATTACTTTTTTAATGCATATATTTTTGTCAAAGGTTTAGAAGATAAAAGACCATAACTGTTTGATTTCACTCTTTTCATTTCTATTTCTCTGAATTTAAGTCTGTTCATGAATGTTTTGAATTAAAAAATTGAATAAGTTGGAACAACAGACTGGTTCCAAATAGGAAAAGGAGTACGTCAAGGCTGTATATTGTCACCCTGCTTATTTAACTTCTATGCAGAGTACATCATGAGAAACGCTGGGCTGGAAGAAGCACGAGCTGGAATCAAGATTGCTGGGAGAAACATCAATCACCTCAGATATGCAGATGACACCACCCTTATGGCAGAAAGTGAAGAGGAACTCAGAAGCCTTTTGATGAAAGTGAAAGAGGAGAGTGAAAAAGTTGGCTTAAAGCTCAACATTCAGAAAACGAAGATCCTGGCATCTGGTCCCATCACTTCATGGGAAATAGATGGGAAACAGTGGAAACAGTGTCAGACTTTATTTTTGGGGGCTCCAAAATCACCTCATGTGAAGAGTTGACTCATTGGAAAAGACCCTGACATTGGGAGGGATTAAGGGACAGGAGGAAAAGGGGATGAAAGAGGATGAGATGGCTGGATGGCATCACCAACTCGATGGACATGAGTTTGAGTGAACTCCGGGAGTTGGTGATGGACAGGGAGGCCTGGCATGCTGTGATTCATGGGGTTGCAAAGAGTCGGACACGACTGAGTGACCGAACTGAACAACAATAGTGTAAACTTAACCATCAGAAAGAAAGAGGGATTGTATATAAACAAGCCTGAACCCCATAAGCCCATTGTCATCAAGGCCAAAGGAAAGTCCCAGCACTTGGAAAATGTAATATAATGTTCTGTTGTAGCTGTTAGAGGAATAGCTTTCAAAGTGAAGCTCAAAAGAAAACCTAAAGTAAATGCTCCGGTTATTGCCAGAACTTGGCTTATTTGCAGTAAATTGGCTCAAAAACCTTGCTGTGATTAACCTGCATAAAAAACCTGGAAATTTAACTTGAATTTTCAGTTACATTGCATTCAATCTTGGGACTTCCCAGGTGGCTCAGTGGTAAAAGAATCTGCTTGCCAATGCAGGAGGCACAGATGTGGGTTTGATCCCTGGGTTGGGAAGATCCCCTGGAGAAGGAAATGACAACCCACTCCTGTATTCTTGCCTGGAGGATCCCATGGTCAGAGGAGCCTGGCAGGCCCCCGTTCAAGGAGGTGCAAAGAATTGGACATGACTGAGGGACTGAGCATGCAAGCCTGCATCTAATTTTGCTTATTCCCTTGAAGAAACTCACTGTATTGGCAAAGGGCAGGGGTGGGAGAGGGGAAATTCCAAATATGTTTTAGCTCAGACACTCTTCTAAACTCTGGCTCTGAGGTGGAATTTGTCATTGGCATGAATGCTTCTGCACTATAAACGGTTTTGAAAGGAGCAGAGAGGTGTGTGTGTACGTGCGCCAGGTTGTTTCAGGTTCTCTCACGTTTGTATGTAGTTACTTAGTCTAGGATTCAAGTTAGGAGCTGGTAGCCAGGGCTTCTAATTTGTAGCCCACTAACACAGTATTATTCTTCTTTTAAAATTTCTTCTGAGGGACTGGCTTCTCTCAGTGCATAGCTATTCAGAAATGTTTAAAAGCACAATAAATATCATCTCATAGTTAGTGCCCTAAAACCTACAAGCAAATAATCCTGCATTTGCAACTACATGAATGGAACTTGAGGGCATTATGCTAAGTGAAATAAGTCTGACAAAGGAAGACAAATGCTGCTATGATGTTACTTATATGTGGAATCAAAGGGAAGAAAGGAGGAAAACCCCTCACAGATATGGAGAACAGACTGGTGGTTACCAGGGTTAGGGGGTAGGAGGTGGCCAAATTGGGTGAAGGTGGTCAAAAGGGACAGGTTTCTAGTTATAAAATAAAGAAGTCCTGGGATGTAATATACAGCCGTGGCATCCAGAGTTCACAGTATTGTACTGTGTATCTGAAAACTGCCAAGACAGTAGATATTAAAAATTTTCATCAAAAGAAAAAATTGTAGTTCTGTGTTTAATGGATGTTAAGTAAGCTTATTGTGGTACTCATTTTGCAATAGGCACATATATCAAATCATTATGTCGTACATCTAAAACTATTTAAAACTAATATAATGTTATATGTCAATTGTATCTCAATAAAACAAAAAATTAGAACAAAGCAAAATAAGTAATACTTTTAGATATATAAATGTGCATTATAGAGGGATTCACAAGATAGTATATATAATTTTACTTCTGAGGACAAAGTACCTCTTGTCCTTTTTTCCCCAAATGTAACATTATTCTTTTTATTGTTAAAAATATATATAGCAGGATTTCTCCCTGTATACATTTTGGACATTTGTAAGTTGTAGAAGAAGTAATAGATGTAACATATAACATGTAATAGATCAGGTCACTTCTTTGGCTCTTCTTTTCTTGCATTCCCAGGAAGATAATTATATTACAGGAATTTGTACATTCTGTCTGTGCTGACACTATCTACTATTTTTGTTTTCAAACTCGACTGCTGCCTTCAGCATTGTGCAATGTTTGGCTAGCATTCAGTTTTGGCTGTCAAGACTTTCTTGTATTATACATGATTGCAATAGGTTTTGTTATTGATTCCAGATATGTTTATATGTATTTCTTGTTCTCAGTTTTTTTTGGAGGTTAATCTGCCTAGCAATGTTTATTTCAAGAAAGGAATCTAGGAATCCTTGAGAGTTGGGTTCTCAAAATTGGGGAAAAAACCTGAGTGAAGTCTTTGAAAAGTGAAAACTGATTCAAAGGAAAACCTTTTAGTTCTGAAAAATCTCCAATTTAGAAATATTCTTATGTACAGTCTCTGCACATTGTTGCTGAGTACCAGGAGTAAAAGTGAATGTTCACTGATGTTCTTAAATGTACCAAATGGTACATTGTTGTTGGTGCTTAGTAGCTAATGCTGTCGGTCTCTTTTGTGACCGCATGGGCTGTAGTTCGCTCAGATACTCTGTCCATGGGATTTCCAAGGCAAGAATACTGGAAAGGGTTGCCATTTCCTTTTCCAAAATGGTCTATTAGCTTCCGAAATTCAAACCGGCTCTATATTTGGCCATAAACAGAAGAGCAGCATGGCAGAAGTGCCAGTATGGTAACTGGTAGTGTTTTTCTTGGTGATTCAATAAGATGGACAGATGGACACACATGGATTTAAACTGAAAGCTGTTTCAGCCAACCTGGCTTTCATAGGAAGGGCATTTTAATTTTGGTCCCAATAGCCATATAAGTATGTGTGAACCACTGGATAAAGTCTAAACAGTTTTTTGTCTCCTATTGCTCATTTACAGTTTATTAAGTTGGAGAAAGCTTTTCTCTATCACAGTAAAACTTAGCACGTCACAAAATGTTTGTGCTCAGTCTTGCAGTATGCAGTTACTTTAAGAGATGTGACATAATCTTATGGCAAAAAATTTTAAATAATCCAGTGTAAAATATTATTTTTGTTTGTTTGTTTTAATCCAGAGTAAGATGTTCAGACCTGCAGATGGTAGGCTGGGGTATTTGGAGAGGAGAAAGAGAAGCTTATGGTAACTTTCCTGGATTCAGGCTCATCAAGCTGTAGTTTTAGACCATGCCATGGTTGAAGAGGGAGGAGGGAAGAAAAAGAAATAGGAAAGGGAAGTTCTTTCCTGACTGAGGACTAACTGATACCTTCATAAATTGGCTTCTCACTCTGGTCCTGGCAGGTGTTTGTAGCTGATGCTTTCTCCTATGGGTACTTTGTGTGTTATTCACTCAGTCCTGTCTGAATCTTTGCAGTCCCAAGGACTGTAGCCCGCCAGGCTCCTCTGTCCATGGAATTCTCCAGGGAAGAACACTGGAGTGGGTAGCCATTCCCTTCTCCAGGGGATCTCCCCAGCTGAGGAATGGAAACCCTGGTCTCCTGCATTGCAGGCAGATTATGGATGAGATGGCTGGATGGCATCACTGACTCGATGGACGTGAGTCTCAATGAACTCCGGGAGTTGGTGATGGACGGGGAGGCCTGGCGTGCTGTGATTCATGGGGTTGCAAAGAGTCGGACACGACTGAGCGACTGCTCTGATCTGATCTGAGCCACCAGAGAAGCCCATGGGTACTTTGTCTCCTGTGCTAAGTTGCTTCAGTCATGTCTGACTCAGTGCAACCCCATGGACTACAGCCGGCCAAGGCTCCTCTGTCCATGGGATTCTCCAGGCAAAAATACTGGACTGGGTTGGTGTGCCCGTCTGCAGGCGATCTTCCTGACTCAGGGATCAAACCCACATCTCTTACGTCTAACCTGCATCAGCAGACAGGTTCTTTACCACTAGTGCCCCCCGGGAAGCCTTTAGATCTTATTTTAATTTTGACTGTGCTGTGTCTCTGTTGCTGTGCACAGGTTTTCTCTGGCTGTAGCGAGTACAGGCTACTCTCTAGTTGTGGTGCTCGGGCTTCTCATCGTGGTGGCTTCTTTTGTTGCATAGCACAGGCTCTGGAGTGTAGGCTCAGTAGTTGTGGTGCACGGCTTAGTAGCCCCGTGGCGTATGGAAGCTTCTCAGACCAGGGGTTGAACCAGTGACCCTTGCACTGCAAGGCAGATTCTTAATCACTGGACCACCAGGGCAGCCCTCCTGTGGGTACCTTAAAGATTGCTGAGTGATCCTTTTTAGTGGCAGCTGTCATGATGAGTTGGAGAAGGCAATGGCACCCCACTCCAGTATTCTTGCCTGGAAAATCCCATGGACCGAGGAGCCTGGTGGGCTGCAGTGAGTCCATGGGGTTGCTAAGAGTCAGACATGACTGAGTGACTTCCTTTTCACTTTCATGCATTGGAGAAGGAAATGGCAACCCACTCCAGTGTTCTTGCCTGAAGAATCCCAGGGATGGGGGAGCGTGGTGGGCTGCCGTCTATGGGGTCGCACAGAGTCGGACACGACTGAAGCGACTTAGCAGCAGCAGCAGCAGTCATGGTGAGTAATGTCTTCCTTCTGCCCTCAGCCCTGGTGATATCTTCCATCTTGGTGCTACATCCACATTCTTTTGTGTTCCAGATCACCTTTTTCCCCACAGCCCACATCTGGTCCATGGGAATCAAACATTCCTTGGCTTTTACTAGTAGAAGGATAACTCCTTTGCCAACATAGCCCTGTCCTCTCTTTATTTTCCCCAAATAGGCCACTTTATGAGACCATGGAATCCTCCAACTACGGAGAGAATTAGACCTTCTCCGGGTTCTTGGTGAAGCCCTCACTTGCATTGACTTAAGGGGCACCAAACTCCTCTCCTTTCCCCTGGGGTAGTGGAGGGTTCTCAAGCCCAGATTTTTCCACCAAAACATCCCCCACAAATTTCTTTAATTCTCCTGAACACTGTGACCCCTTTTAATATTCTTGATCTCACTAAATGGCCCAGAAATGTAGAGCCAGTTTTTGTACATTTCATTTGTGAGTTCTGCCCCTGGTCAACCCCCAGCTTTGGTATGTACTCCTTTTCATATTTTGTGCCTGGGCCAAAACTTTACTGAACACACCTTTACATTCATGTGACTCCAATCATAGTCATGTTACTATGATCTTAGCCTAAAATTGACAGATGAAATAGAAGACACACATTCAAATTTGAATTTCAGATAAATAATAAATAATTTTTAGTTCATTTATGTCCTATGCACTGTTGGAGACATGTGTAAACTAAAAAACTATGTGCTTATCTGAAATTCAAATTTAACTGGTCATCCTGCATTTTATTTTCCAAATCTAGCAAAATTCTCTTAACCAAGACTCTTCAAATGAAAATAAGAAAATATTTTGATTAGCATTTCATTATCTGCAGGGTTCTATGCATGAATGTATGTCTCTCATATCCAGTTTAGATAACTTGGTATAAACTGTGTGAGAGGCATAAAATCTATTCAGCAAATCTGTACTGATGGCAGTAGATAGGGTTCTGCTTCTGGGTGTGTAAGATTTGTCTTCATCCTGGCTACTATTTGTCTTGTTACTACACATGTGTATTGAATCTTGAGAGTAAAATAAAGTCTGCTTTCCCTTAGCCATGTTGAGACCTAGTTTAGGGAGGGCTATAATATGATGAAACACATTTTAATACAGGGAATAAGCTGTTCTGCTATTAAACAGTTTTTAACTGCTTGCATTTATCTATTTACTCTTCAACTCATAAATACTTTGATTTATAATGTGTCTTGTAAGGAGTTCAAAATGCATTACAAATGCATCCTATTAAAGCTATCTGATTCCTCTGTTGATATTATTAGATATTGTACTATGATCATGCTCTTAATGATAAACAAAGGGCATAGCACAAGAAAGCAATTTACCAAAGCGAGGTTTCTCTTCAACCTTTTCAGTTCACATTGTGAGGTTCCTTTAATCACAAGTCTTTGTGAGGAGTCTTTAGGTCAATTTAGTTCAGTTCAGTTGCTCAGTCTGTGTCTGACTCTGTGACCCCATGGATTGCAGCATGCCAGGCCTCCCTGTCCATCACCAACTCCCAGAGCTTACTCAAACTCATGTCCATTGAGTCGGTGATGCCATCCAACCATCTCATCCTCTGTCATCCCCTTGTCTTTTTGTAGTTGTACATGTTCTTGAGGTCTTGGTTTGGTGCTAGATAGAAAGATCAGTTTACCACACTGAGATTGATGGGTGTGTTTTGAGTTCCTGAGAGGTGTGTGAGAAGACATTTCATGGAAGATGGGATCTTTTGTACTACAAATTCAGAAAATTTTAGCAGAAGACAATGTGGTAGGAAAAAACCATTTATAGAAACTACCCGTGTGATGCTTTAAATATATAACAAATATTTCTGATTATAGATGGCAAAATTTATTATCTTCCTTTCATAGCCTGAGGATTTCTGGACTTAAGAAGACAGGGTCTCAATTAAGATTATTCTGTATTTTTAGGAAAGGCATAAGATGGAATGAGAGACAACTACCTTAAAAGGAAGCTAATATAGGAAAAAGATACACTAATTATAAACATAAGCTGATCATCCTAAATCACAACTAATTTAGGGTAAGCTAATAGTATGATGACATTGGATAAAATGTTGTTTAGTTTGAAATAATGGGAAAATACTGCTGTGACCACCTCTGTGCTCACTTCTGGATGTAATGGAAGATGTGTAAGAGCTCACAGTATTTATGTATAAAAGAGAAGACTTAAATGGACATTCTAGCTACCTTTGCATACACATAATGCTCCCTTAAATAGAAGATGGGCAGACTTAGGGTAGTTGCAGAATATAACCAGAACATCAATGAATAGTATTTACCAGTATTCACTTTACAGCATGTCACTGGCTAACAAATAGAATTATGTAAAAAAGAAATAGGGTGCTCTGTTTGGTATCAAATGGCCTATTGGGAAAAAGTTTTTAAGCTCAAATTATCACCTTTCAAAAATGTCCCTTAAATAGATGGTTTAAGTTCCTTCTAACTCTATGATATTCTCACAGATCATGAGAATAGTTAACATGAATAGAGTACCTCCCACCACTTCATGGCAAATAGAAGGGGGAAAAAGGGAAGCAGTGACTGATTTTATTTTCTTGGGCTCCACAATCACTGCAGATGGTGACTGCAAGCATGAAATTAAAAGACACTTGCTCCTTGGAAGAAAAGCTATGACAAACCTAAACAATGTATTAAAAAGCAGAGACATCACTTTGCCCACAAAGGCCTGTATAGTCAAAGCTATGGTTTTTCCAGTAGTCATGCACGAATGTGAGAGTCGGACCATAAAGAAGGCTGAGTGCCAAAGAATGGATATTTTCTAACTGTGGTGCTGAAAAAGACTCTTGATAGTCCTCTGGACAGCAAGGCGATCAAACCAGTCAATCCTAAAGGAAATCAACCCTGAGTATTCATTGGAAGGACTGATGCTAAAGCTTCAATACTTTGGCCACCTGATGTGAAGAGCTGACTCACTGGAAAATATCCTGATGCTGGAGAAGATTTGAGGGCAGGAGGAAAAGGGGGCTACAGAGGATGAGATGGTTGGATGTCATCACTGACTCAATGGACATGAGATTGAGCAAATTCTGGGAGATAGTAAAGGACAGGGAAGCCTGGCATGCTGTAGTCTGTGGGGTCATAGAGAGTCATACATGACTTAGTGACTGAACAACAACAACACAGAGTACTTTCTTCAGGCACTGTTCTAAAGGCAAGTACTCATTCATTGATAAAATATTAACTAACTAGTAGGTACCAGGCATTTTTAAAGGTCCAGTTCAGTTCAGTCACTCAGTTGTGTCTGACTTTTTGTGACCCCACAGCATGCAGCACTCCAGGCCTCCCTGTCTATCACCAACTCCTGGAGCCTACTCAAACTCATGTCCATCGCATCGGTGATGCCATCCAACCATCTCATCCTTTGTCATCCCCTTCTCTTCCTGCCTTCAATCTTTCCCAGCATCAAGGTTTTTTCCAAGGAGTCAGTTCTTCACATCAGGTGGCCAAAGTATTGGAGTTTCAGCTTCAGCATCAGTCCTTCCAATGAATGGTCAGGATTGATTTCCTTTAGGATGGACTGGTTGGATATCCTTGCTGTCCAAGGGACCCTCAAGAGTCTTCTCCAACACCACAGTTCAAAAGCATCTATTCTTTGGTGCTCAGCCTGCTTTATAGTCCAACTCTCACATCCATACATGACTACTGGAGAAACCATAGCTTTGACTAGATGGACCTTTGTTGGCAAAGTAACGTCTCTGTTTTTTAATAAGCTGTATAGGTTGGTCATAGCTTTTCTTCCAAGGAGCAAGTGTCTTTTAATTTCATGGCTGCAGTCACCATTTGCAGTGATTTGGGAGCCCCCAAAAATAAAGTCTGACACTGTTTCCCCATCTATTACCCATGAAGTGATGGGACCAGATGCCATGATCTTAGTTTTATGAATATTGAGCTCTAAGCCAACTTTTTCACTCTCTTCTTTCACTTTCATAAAGAGGCTCTTTAGTTCTTCTTCACTTTCTGCCATAAGGGTAGTGTCATCTGCATATCTGAGGTTATTGATATTTCTCCTGGCAATCTTGATGCCAGCTTGTGCTTCATCCAGTCCAGCGTTTCTCCTGATGTACTCTGCATATAAGTTAAATAAGCAGGGTGACAATATACAGTCTTGACATACTCCCTCCTGATTTGGAACCAGTATGTTTTTCCATGTCCAGTTCTAACTATTGCCTCTTGACAAGGTCCAAGGGTATGTCAAATTCTTGACTTCATACAGTAATATTCTAAATTGCATAAGCACACACATAGTAAATGTGAAAATTTACTACACATAGTAAATGAGAAAATGATGCATGTTAGAAAAACAGAGTCAGTAAGTGGAATGGGGAGTCCTAAGGGAGGTTTTACTGCCTTGAATTGGAAAGGTCTTAATGAGATTACATTTGAATGAAGGTTTGAAGAGGATGAGGGTGAAGCCACATGAATATCTGCAGGAGGAATGGTCCATGCAGAGGGAACAGCAAGTGCAAAGGTCCTAAAACAAGACTTGCCTTTTTTGTTCTGGAGACCAATATGTCTGGGGACAAGGTAGCACAGGAGGGAGTTATAGGAGTTAAGGTCAGAGATGCAAGGAGAGATCAGTTTTTGTTGGGCTTTCCAGGTCTTGGTTGAGAATTTTTTTTCTCTGATCAAGACTGACAGTCATTTAAGAGTTTGGGGAGAGACATTACATGGTGTGGCTTACAGTATGATTTGCAGAGAATATATTTTCGGGAGCAAGGGTGATAGTTAGGAGACTGTTGCTTTAACTGTGAGCAAGATGACGACAGATGACACCAAGTTGGCGGCAGTGGAAGTGGTGAGGAGTGGTCAGAGCCCGCAGAAGGTTGGGACAGCAGAATTTGCTAACAGGTTGAATGTGGGATATGATAGAAAGGAAGGGTTAGAATGACTTCACAGAACTGGGCCAAGCAGATGAAAGGACTGGATTGGCATGAGATGAGATGGGAAAGACTGTGGTTTGGGGAATTGGGAGGCATAGCAGCAGCTTTATGAGAATTATCCCTTTAAACATATGAAAACCCTCTGAGGTTATAATGCCCATTCAACAGGTGAGGTAACTGATATATAGAGAAGTTAAGAAACTGGGTAGCTTTCAAATTGTTGAATGGATGATTTGCACACTGGCGCCTGACTCCATCTAATAATGTTTTGTTGTCTCATAGTAAACCTGGTTACAACACGGCTTCAAACGTTAAGTTTCAATAACATGAAAAACACTGCGTTGTAAGAATCTATAGGAGGGGGGGTACGGGAAAAGGAAAAGTTGAAATTCCAATTCTGAGCATAGACAATGACTCCTGTGTCTCAATTATTACTAATGAAGAAAACATATTGAGTAAAGATATTTTTCTTGGGTTAGCTAATTGTTAAATTTTTTTTTCTAATTGGAAATTGATTCTTATTTATCCAAATTCAGCAGGGAGGTAATTGTTTTCCTCTTTTAAGTGGTTTTACTTTTATTTTTCATCACAGTGGCTAGAAATCTTCAACATGATAAAGAACTTTTAAATGTAGTACTACATATATTCACTCCATTTCCCTTCTATGAAATATTAAAGATAATTTGAAAAGTATAACAAAGTTTAAGAATCTAACCAAGGTCACACTAAGAGGTAACCATGAATGATCTTTTAGTACGTTTCCTTTTAGTACTTTTAGTATTCATATTTATAGATGTTATACATAGTGTAAAGTTCACTATATATAACTTCTTCACTGACATGATATCATGACATTTTTCCCATGCTATTTTTCTTTTTTCTGGCCACGCTGTGCAGCTTGTGGGATCTCGGTTCCCTGACCAAGGACTGAACCCAGACCACGACAGTGAAAGCACCAAATCATAACCGCTAGACTGCCAGGGAACTCTGTTTCCATGTTATTAAATCCTTTATAAATATAATATCTATTCATAATTCTTCTAAGCATTTCCCTGCTATGGAACTGACCCACAACTATGTAATATCTTTTTAAAAAGACTTTTTTTGGCATGTTGTGAATACTTTCCAAATACAACTGTTTGTGTTTGGAATGAAAACATATTATGGAGATGGTGCAGGCAGTGATGTGGCAGTAGTTCTGTAACTTTCTCTTTGAAATGGTCATCAGTGGGTGAGAAAGCTCATCAGCTGATGGTCACTTCACTAGATGTCTATGTTTCACACTCTTTGAGAATTTGGTATTATTAATGTTCTCTTTCATGTCAATAAACATTGTCAGAGACATCTGTTTAAAAACAGACAAGTGGTGTGCCGCAGGCCAATATTTGTATTTTTGTTACAGTCTTCTTGGATCTTTTATAGGAAGTGATAAATATAAGCCTCTCCAAATAACAGTGTGAACTTCAATTCTGTTTTAATTATTCTTCTT
Organism: Bos taurus; assembly: GCF_002263795.3. Classification (NCBI taxonomy): domain Eukaryota; kingdom Metazoa; phylum Chordata; class Mammalia; order Artiodactyla; family Bovidae; genus Bos; species Bos taurus. The sequence goes on along the minus strand of NC_037341.1, from coordinate 57,528,083 downwards.
CTACTAGGTGGTATTTAAGTGTTTAGTATTTTTCAGGGATTAAAACTAGGCTAATTGTGCAATCTGTGATGAGCATATTGAGATATTTATAGATTTCAAGCTTTAGGAATTAAATGTTCTAAGTGCTCTGGAAATATTGTTGTGTGTATTCTTACATACAATGCACATACTCTAATAATGATCTCTGTTTATACTTGGACAGACACTTGTTTGGAATATAAAGTGACTGACAATTTAATAATCAATCTATAGTGATAGTATTTGCCTATTTCATTTTTAACTAAAAATAAATTAAATATAAATGCCACCAATTTTCATGAAGTATTTGTGGTAGCTAATGCCTAAGTCTGTAATATCCAAAAAGTAAACCAGCATAAAGAGCTAGTCAATAGCACATTATATTTAAGAAAAACTTCCATATAATAAGTAGATGGCCAATCTTAAAAGTTAAATATGAAAATAATATATATCTAGAATTAAGATTCAGAGAAGGCAATGGCAACCCACTCCAGTACTCTTGCCTGGAAAATCCCATGGTTGGAGGAGCCTGGTGGGCTGCAGTCCATGGGGTTGCGAAGAGTTGGACACAACTGAGCGACTTCACTTTCACTTTTCACTTTCATGCATTGGAGAAGGAAATGGCAACCCACTCCAGTGTTCTTGCCTGGAGAATCCCAGGGACAGGGGCACCTGGTGGGCTGCCGTCTGTGGGGTCGCACAGAGTCAGACACGACTGAAGTGACTTAGCAGCAGCAGCAGAATTAAGATTATGCTAAGTAAATTTAATCTTTGATAATTTGGACATTTTTTGAATTATAAAAGATATATGAAAATACCAATTGTTCTTGTACTGTGGAAATGTTGATGTTTACTAGGAAAAACTCAAGAATATGAGAATTGTAGGACCTATAAACTTAATCTAATAAAAACATACTAGAAGACTGGAGTCAATAAATTCAAATAATGCAGAGTCATAAATAAGCTGCACGTTGTCTGACCTCTCATTCATGGACTTTTTTCCTTAACAGAACATCAATCACTCTTCCTTATGAGACTCTGTCTTGTAAAGATGACTAAATGCTAGGTTAATAAGGTTTGTGTCCAAAGATTCTGAAAAGAGTAATGTTACCAATATGGCAACATAAGTCATTCCTAACTTTGTTTCTCCTCACAAGGACAGCTACTAACAACTCTTCACAGACAAAATAATCCTGAAAAAATCCTAGAACATGGGGGATAGGCTGAAGCACTCCCTGCACCATAACAACCAAGACACTGTTATAGAAGTATACAAGAGAAGTGACTACACAGTACTGAAAATGCACCCCACCCCCAGGCTGGTGCAGCACCACGCCGAGAGATCCCTTCTGAGGTTATGATTCCTCCAGTAGAAAAGGAGAGTCCAAGGTAGAGTCCTGCTCTCCCAGCATTGTGGATCACTTTGTGGGAACTCTGGTCTTATTCATGGGATTTCAGGGGAATATGTGAGGCTTCACCCTTGAGAATCTGATTGTGATGGACAAGTGGGTAGGGTCTTGCAACAATCAGCACTCAGATTTGATAGACTGAGTTCTTACTTGCAGTGCCCAAGTAAGTAGTCAAAATCAACATGTTTGCTGATCAGGAAAGCCAAGACAGTATAGCAGTATGACTAGGAAACTTGGCAAGGGAAGTTCTGCCTGATTCAGGTCCTTAAAGAGTGTTGCCAGCCCTGAAATTTGGTCAGGACCACAAAGAGAACTTTTGGCTTCAAAGCCAGTTCCCCAGCTTTTCCCAGGCAGGGAAACTAATTTGTGGTCCTTCCCATTGCAAAACCCAGCCTTAAGCCTACCCAGCCAATGAATCTATTTAGAGTACATGGAAAGCTGCACAGCCTGTCCAGCAGCCCTTTGTACAGTGGCACTTGAACAGTGAGCATAGCCCATGGCATTCTCTATCTGCAGAGCAAAACCAGTGGGTAGGCCAAGGAATTCAGCACACAAGCTTTGCTGATTTGTGTCTCCAAACAATGAGCTGTGTGAGCCCTAGGACCCATTTTGCTGCCCTCCGGGGCAGGGAAACTCATCTGTAGCCCTACCTACTGCTGACAATAGTATCTAGTCTCAATATCTAGAAAACTTAAACTGAGAACCCAGGGGATGGCGAAGTCCATCCTACAGCCTTGCTTGGGCAGGAAACCAAGCCATCAGTCCTACCCAACTATTCTTCACCAACAGCAAAAAGGCCTCTCCTCACTTCAGAGCTTGAGAGGAAACTCGCTCCAAAATAGATTCTTGTGGCAAGCATCATCTGCCCAAGGGCACTACTGGAAACCTGAACAACTGCAGTGACGGTGAGGAACTGTCTCTATGAAAATGAATCTACAGTATAGGAAGAGGAGATTGCTTGCTCAAATGTTCAAGTACCAACATAAGGAGTCAAGAATCATGAAAAGTAAACAAGACACCAAAGAACAGTAATAAAGGTCCAGTAACTGACCATAAAGAAACGAAGATCTAAGAACTGTCAAAGAATTCAAAATAATCTTGAAGTTTAGCAAACGACAAGAACACAAAAATAGATAAATAAGAACAACAACACATAAAAAAAGTTCAAAGAAATAGCAAACCATCAATAAAAAAATCCCAGAGGTGAAAAAACAGTGACTGAACTGAGAAACTTAATAAAGAGATTGGAAAGCACATTCAACCACTCAGAAGAATGAGTGACCTTGAGACAGAGCATTTGAAATTCAGAGGAGCAAAAAGAAGAAAAAAAAAAGAATGAAAAAGAATGAAGAAAAGCCAGTGGAACTCATAGGACACAACCAAACAATAGGCACAATATGAAAATTCCAGGAGAATAAAAGACAGAAAATATATTTAAAGCAATAATGGCTGAAAACTTCTCAAAACTGGAGAGAGAAACATCCAGATCAATGAGGCCCAAAGAACCCCAAATAGGTCGAACCCAAACAGGTGTGCACCAAGATACATTAAATTGTTAAAAGTCAAAGACAAAAAAAAAAAAAAAAAAGAATTTTGAAAACAACAGGAGAAAAGAGAGATATTACACACAAGGGAATCCCCACAAGACTATTGTTGGATTCCTCAACAGTAATAGTTCAGGCCAGGAGAGTATGGAAGGATCTATTGAAAATATTGAAAGAAAACAAACCTGTCAATCAGAATTCTATACCCGGCAAAACTCCTTCAGAATAAAGGAGAGATAAAGACCTTCCAGAGAAAACAAAAACTGAGGGAGTTGATCATCACTCCACCTGTCTTACAAGAAATGCTAAAGGAATTCTTTAAGTATAAGTTAAAGGATGCTAATTAACACCATAAGAACATAAGAAGGTATCATAAAACTCAATGATAATGGTAAATAGATAGTCAAAGTTGATCCTGTTATATGGTAACAGTGGCATGTAATTCACTTACAATGATAGTTTCAAAGTTAAAGAAACAGTAAAAACAACTTTCAGAATCACAATATAAAACAAGTAAAAGGTAATTAATAATCTAAAAAGTGAGAGGGTGAAAGAAGTGAAAGTGAAAAGTTTAGGAATGCTGTCAAGGTTAAGTTGTTAGTTTAAAATAAGGGGCTATAATTTTAAGATTATAATTAAACATTATAATTATAAATAATTATGATAAACTATAATTCAACTTATTATAACTAAAGTTCCTCTTGATGAAAGTAAAAGAGAGTGAAAAAGTAAAATTCAACATTCAAAAAATTAAGATCATGGCATCTGGTTCCCTCACCTCACGGCAAATAGATGGGGAAACAATGGAAACAGTGACAGATTTTATTTTCTTGGGCTCCAAAATCACTGTGAAGATGGTGACTGCAGCCATGAAATGAAAAGACACTTGCTCCTTGGAAGAAAAGCTATTGAGAAACCTAGACAGCATATTAAAAAGCAGACACTACTTTGCCAACAAAGGTCTGTCTAGTCAAAGCTATGGTTTTTTCAGTACTCATGTATGGATGTGAGAGTTGGACTATACAGAAAGTTGAGTACCAAAGAATTGATGTTTTTGAACTGTGGTGTTGGAGAAGACTCTTGAGAGTCCCTTGGACTGCAAGGAGATCTAACCAGTCCATCCTAAAGGAAATCAGTCCTGAATATTCACTGGAAGGACTGATGCTGAATCTGAAACTCCAATACTTTGGCCACCTGATATGAAGTACTGACTCATTGGAAAAGACCCTGATACTGGGGAAGACTGAAGGCAGGAGGAGAAGGGGATGACAGAGGATCAGATTTTGGATGGCATCACTGACTCAGTGGACATGAGTTTGAGCAAAATCCAGGAGTTGTGATGGACAGGGAAGTCTGACATGCTGCGGTCCTTGGGGTTGCAAAAAGTCAGACATGACTGAACAACCGAACTGAATTATAAGATATTTTATGCAAGCCACATAGTAACCACAAGGGAAAAACCTTTAGTAATTATACAAAATAACATAATGGGTAAAAGCAAACTGATACCAAAAGACATTAAACACACAAAAAAAGACAGTAGCATAGGAATCAATGAATAATGGATATACAAACTAGCCTGAAATTTATGAATTGGCAATAGTAAATCCTTATCTATCAATAGCTATTTTAAATGTGAATGGATTAAATTCTCCAATCAAAAGACATAGAATGGCTAAATGAATTTTAAAAAGATCAATGATATGCTGAATACAAAACTCACTTTACCCCTAGATAAACAAAGACAGAGTGAAGGGATAGAAAAAGATATTTCAAGCAAACATAACCAAATTGTGGTGCTCAACTGTGTAGAGGTAGCTATACTTATCAGACAAAAGACTTTAAAAATGGTAACATTAGCAGTTTTATTTGTCTACATAATGCTAAAGGGGTCAATTCATCAAGAAACTTTAAAAATTGTAAATATTTCTGCATCCAACATTAGAATACATAAATATATAAAGCAAACAATAGTAGAGCTAAACAGAAATAAACAGCAATCCAATAATAGTTGGAGAATTCAATGCCCTACTCTAAACAACAGATTACTGAGGCAGAGGCTAATAAGGAAACATCAGATTTAAATAACACTATAGGGTTTCTCAGAGAAGTCAATGGCAACCCACTCCAGTACTCTTGCCTGGAAAATCCCATGGATGGAGGAGCCTGGTAGTCTGCAGTCCATGGGGTCACTAGGAGTCAGACACAACTGAGTGACTTCACTTTCACTCTTTGGAGAAGGAAATAGCAACCCACTCCAGTATTCTTGCCTGGAGAATCCCAGGGACAGGGGAGCCTGGTGGGCTGCTGTCTATGGGGTCGCACAGAGTCGGAGATGACTGAAGCGACTTAGCAGTAGCAGAAGCAGCAGCATAGGGTTTCTCAGGTGATACTAGTGGTAATGAACTCTCTTGCTAATGCAGGAGATGTAAGAGATGCGTGTTCTGTCCCTGGAACAAGAAGATTCCCTGAAGGAAGGCACAGCAATGCACTTAAGTATTCTTGTCTGGAGAATCCCATGGACAGAAGAACGTGGTGGGCTATGGTCCACAGGGTCACAGAGAGTCAAACACGACTAAAGTGACTTAGCATGCACTCATAGACCAAACAGACCCAACACACATAGAAAGAACACTATCTGACAACATCAGAATGTATTTTTTTCCCTCAAGTGCACATAGAACATTTTCTAGGATAGACCATGTGTTAGGCCACAAAACAAGTCTTAGCAAACTCAAGAAGTCTGAAATCATGCCCAGTTATCTTCTCTGACCACAATCATTTGAAACTAGAAACCAGTAACAGGAGGAAAATAACAAAACTCACAAATAAATGAAAATCAAACAATCAATGGATCAAAGAAGAAATTAAAGAGAAATTAAAAAGTATCCTGAGACAAATGAAAATGGAAACAGAGCATGCCAAAATTATGGGATGAAACAAAAACATTTCTAAGAGGAAGGTTCACGGCAATAAACACCTACATTAAGAAACAACAAATATCTCAAATAAATTCCCTAACTCCACACTTCAAGGAATTAATAAACAGACCCCAACGTGAGCAGAAGGAAGGAAATAATACAGATTATGGCAGAAATATATTAACTAGAGAACAGGAAAATCATAGAAAAGATAAACAAAACTGAGTAGGTTCTTTAAAAAAGATTAACAAATTAATAAACTTTTAGCAAGACAAACAAAGGAAAGACAGAGGACTCAAATGCACAAAACTGTAACTAAAAGGGGGACATTACAGCTGATACCATGGAAATACACAGGAGCATAAAAAGCTACTATGAACAACTTACATCAACAAACTGAACAACCCAGAAGCAATGAAAAAATTCTTTGAAACAATACCTACCAAGACTGAATATGGAGAAAATAGAAAATCTGAACTGATCAATTACTAGTAAGGAGAATGAATCAATAATAAAAATCTCCCAATAGGGAAAAGCTCAAGACTCAAACTTATTTTAGGAGGCCAGCACTACCCTGGTATGAAAGCTAAAAAAGGACAGGAGGAGAAAAGAAAACTGTAAGCCAATATCCATACTGAGGATAAATACAAAAATTCTCAATACTAGCAAAATGAATTCAGCAGCACATTAAAAAGGATTATTCATTATGATCAAGTGGGATTTGCCCCTAGGATGTAAGGGTAGTTTAACATATGCAAATCAATAAATGGAATACACACATTAATAGAATAAAAGAAAAAAAATCTTATGACTATCTTGATAGGTACAGAAAAAGCATTCGATATATTTCAACATGTGTTCATGATAAAACCTCTAACAAATTAGGTACAAAATGAGCACATAATAAAAATCATATGTGACAAGCCCACAGTTAACATCATACTCAAACTCAGTGGTTAAAGGTTGAAAGTTTTTCTTCTAGGATCAAGAACAAGACAAGGATGATCATTCTCACCACTCTTATTCAATGTAGTACTGAAATCCTAGCCAGAGCAAGCAGGCAAGAAAAAGAAATAAAACTTATCAGAATTGAAAAGGAAGAAATAAAATGGTCTGTATTGGCATATGACATGATTTTATATGTAGACATAAATACTTTGTCAAAAAAAACTGTTACCCTAATAAATTAAAGTTGCAGAACACAAAATTAGAATAGAAAACTCAGTAGTATTTTTATACTAATAAACATTCTGAAAAAGAAATTTAAAAAATAATTCCATTCACAATAGCGTCAAACCCAAAAAGTATTTAGGGATAAATTTGACCACAAGGTGAAATATCTCTATACTGAAAACTATAAGGCATTGATGAAAAAAACTGAAGACACAAATAAATGGAAAGGTATGTGTGTGTTCATGGATTAGAATAATTAAAACATTGAAACTACCACAAGCCATCTATAGAGTCAACACAATCTCTATCAATATCTCAAAGAGATTTTTTTTTTACAGAAGGAGAAAAAAAGCTGCAAAAATTTTATAGGATCATTAATAAAGACCTTCAAAGCCAAAAAAAAAAAAAAAAAACTTAATGATGGCAAAGACAAGGATGTTCAAAACAAGGAAGTATCATACTTTCTGATTTCAAGCTATATTATAGAACTATAGTAATCCAAGTAGTATGTTACTGGCATAAAATAGACATATTTACCAATAGAAGATAATTGCACATCCAGGAAAAAACCCATTTATAGAGAGTAAACTAATATTTGATGAAAAAGCCCATAAAACTTAATGGAGAAATGAGTCTTTTCGATAAACTGTGCTGGGAAAACTTGATATTCACATATAAAACAATAAAACTTGACCCCTACCTTACACTACTTACATAAATTAACTTAAAATGGATGTAAAAAACCTACATGCAAAACTGGAAAACTTAAAACTCCTAAAAGAAAACACAGAAAATAATTTCCTTGATATGAGTCTTGACAATGATTTTTTGGACTTAACACCCAAAGTATAAGCAACAAACTAAAAAACAAATGGAACTACATCAAACTAAAAAAGCTCCTGCATAACAAAAGAAATGATCAACAAAATGAAAAGGTAACCTAGTGAATGGGGAAAAATGTTTGCAAACTGTATCTGATAAAGTGTTAATATCCAAAATATATAAAGAATTCACATACAGCTCAATAACAATAACAAAACAAATAAAATAATTTAAAAATGGAAAAAGGACCTGAACAGAATACCTGTAATATTCTTCCAAAAAACACATGTGAATGGCCAAAAAATAAGGGGTGATCAACATTACTAATAAATGCAAATCAAAACCACAATGATATATCACATCATATCTATTAGAATGGCTATTAACAAAAAGACAAGAAATAAAAACTGTTCCTGGAGAATGTAGAAAAAAGGGAACCCTTGTGCACTGCTGATGGAAATAAAAATTGGTGCAGCAACTTAGGAAAACAGTATGGAAGTTACTCAAAGAAAAGTAGCATGTGATCCAGCAATTAAACTTTTTGGTATTTATCCAGAGGAAATTAATACACTTACTTGAAAAGATATCTGCACCTCTACGTTCACTGCAGCATTCTTTATAATAGCCAAAACTTGGAAAGAATCCAAGTGTTTGTCAACAGATGAGTAGATAAAGAAGTGTCATACATATATATCAATACAACAAACTATTATTCAGCAGTAAAAGGCGGCTGCGACGGGCACTAAAGCGCGGCCAAGAGGAGCTACCCCACATCCGAGGTCAGGGGCAGAAGCCGGGAAGACCCTATGCCGAAGGGCGGCAGCCAAGAGGAGTTACCCCACGTCCGAGGTCAGGGGCAGTGGCCCAGAGTGCCAGACTCCGACAGCGCAGGAACGGCCGAGAGCAGCTACCCCACGTCCGAGGCCAGGGGCGGCGGGTGGGAGGAGCAACGCCACGCCGGAGGCCAGGGGGGGCGGCCGAGAGGAGATCCCCAGAGTTCAAGGTAAGGGGCGGCGACGAGAGGAGTTACCCCATGTCCGAGGTCAGGGGCGGCGGCCGGGAGGAGATACTCCACGCCCTTAAGCCCGAGGCCAGGGGTGGTGGGCAGGAGGAGCTACCCCACGCTGTGGCTGCGCAGGCACAGGAGGGCCTAGAGGAGCTATCCCACTTTGAAGGTCAGGAAGGGCGGTGGTGAGGAGATACCCCTCGTCCAAGGTAAGGAGCATTGGCTGTGCTTTGCTTGAGCAGCCGTGAAGAGATACCCACACCCAAGGTAAGAGAAACCCAAGTAAGACGGTAGGTGTTGCAAGAGGGCATCAGAGGGCAGACACACTGAAACCATACTCACAGAAAACTAGTCAATCTAATCACACTAGGACCACAGCCTTGTCTAACTCAATGAAACTAAGCCATGCCCGTGGGGCAACCCAAGACAGGCGGGTCATGGTAGAGAGATCTGACAGAATGTGGTCCACTGGAGAAGGCAATGGCAAACCACTTCAGTATTCTTGCCTTGAGAACCCCATGAACAGTATGAAAAGGCAAAATGATAGGATACTGAAAGAGAAACTCCCCAGGTCAGTAGGTGCCCAATATGCTACTGGAGATCAGTGGAGAAATAACCCCAGAAAGAATGAAGGGATGGAGCCAAAGCAAAAAGAATATCCAGCTGTGGATGTGACTGGTGATAGAAGCAAGGTGCGATGCTGTAAAGAGCAGTATTGCATAGGAACCTGGAATGTCAGGTCCATGAATCAAGGCAAATTGGAAGTGGTCAAACAGGAGATGGCAAGAGTGAATGTCGACATTCTAGGAATCAGCAAACTGAAATGGACTGGAATGGGTGAATTTAACTCAGGTGACCATTATATCTACTACTGTGGGCAGGAATCCCTCAGAAGAAATGGAGTAGCCATCATGGTTAACAAAAGAGTCTGAAATGCAGTACTTGGATGCAATCTCAAAAATGACAGAATGATCTCTGTTCGTTTCTAAGGCAAACCATGCAATATCACAGTAATCCAAGTCTATGCCCCAACCAGTAATGCTGAAGAAGCTGAAGTTGAACGGTTCTATGAAGACCTACAAGACCTTTTAGAACTAACACCCCAAAAAGATGTCCTTTTCATTAGAGGGGACTGGAATGCAAAAGTAGGAAGTCAAGAAACACCTGGAGTAACAGGCAAATTTGGCCTTGGAATACGGAATGAAGCAGGGCAAAGACTAATAGAGTTTTGCCAAGAAAATGCACTGGTCATAGCAAACACCTTGTTCCAACAACACAAGAGAAGACTCTATACATGGACATCACCAGATGGTCAACACCAAAATCAGATTGATTATATTCTTTGCAGCCAAAGATGGAGAAGCTATATACAGTCAGCAAAAACAAGACCAGGAGCTGACTGTGGCTCAGACCATGAACTCCTTATTGCCAAATTCAGATTTAAATTGAAGAAAGTAGGGAAAACCACTAGACCATTCAGGTATGACCTAAATCAAATCCCTTATGATTATACAGTGGAAGTGAGAAATAGATTTAAGGGCCTAGATCTGATAGATAGAGTGCCTAATGAGCTATGGAATGAGGTTTGTGACATTGTACAGGAGACAGGGATCAAGACCATCCCCATGGAAAAGAAATGCAAAAAAGCAAAATGGCTGTCTGGGATTGCCTTACAAATAGCTGTGAAAAGAAGAGAAGCAAAAAGCAAAGGAGAAAAGGAAAGATATAAACATCTGAATGCAGAGTTCCAAAGAATAGCAAGAAGAGATAAGAAAGCCTTCTTCAGCGATCAATGCAAAGAAATAGAGGAAAAAACAGAATGGGAAAGACTAGAGATCTCTTCAAGAAAATCAGAGATACCAAAGGAATATTTCATGCAAAGATGGGCTCTATAAAGGACAGAAATGGTATGGACCTAACAGAAGCAGAAGATATTAAGAAGAGATGGCAAGAATACACAGAAGAACTGTACAAAAAAGATCTTCATGACCCAGATAATCACAATGGTGTGATCACTGACCTAGAGCCAGACATCCTGGAATGTGAAGTCAAGTGGGCCTTAGAAAGCGTCACTACGAACAAAGCTAGTGGAGGTGATAGAATTCCAGTTGAGCTATTTCAAATCCTGAAAGATGATGCTCTGAAAGTGCTGCACTCAATATGCCAGCAAATTTGGAAAACTCAGCAGTGGCCACAGGACTGGAAAAGGTCAGTTTTCATTCCAATCCCAAAGAAAGGCAATGCCAAAGAATGCTCAAAGTACCACACAATTGTACTCATCTCACACGCTAGTAAAGTAAAGCTTAAAATTCTCCAGGCCAGGCTTCAGCAATATGTGAACCATGAACTTCCTGATGTTCAAGCTGGTTTTAGAAAAGGCAGAGGAACCAGAGATCAAATTGCCAACATCCGCTGGATCATGAAAAAAGCAAGAGAGTTCTAGAAAAACATCTATTTCTGCTTTATTGCCTATGCCAAAGCCTTTGACTATGTGGATCACAATAAACTGTGGAAAATTCTGAAAGAGATGCGAATACCAGACCACCTGATCTGCCTCTTGAGGAATTTGTATGCAGGTCAGGAAGCAACAGTTAGAACTGGACATGGAACATCAGACTGGTTCAAAATAGGAAAAGGAGTATGTCAAGGCTGTATATTGTCACCCTGTTTATTTAACTTGTATGCAGAATACATCATGAGAAACGCTGGACTGGAAGAAACACAAACTGGAATCAAGGTTGCCAGGAAATATATCAATCACCTCAGATATGCAGATGACACCACTCTTATGGCAGAAAGTGAAGAGGAACTCAAAAGCCTCTTGATGAAGGTAAAAGTTGAGAGTGAAGAAGTTGGCTTAAAGCTCAACATTCAGAAAACGAAGATCATGGCATCCAGTCCCATCACTTTATGGGAAATATATGGGGAAACAGTGGAAACAGTGTCAGACTTTATTTTTCTAGGCTCCAGCATCACTGCAGATGGTGACTGCAGCCATGAAATTACAAAACGCTTACTCCTTGGAAGGAAAGTTATGACCAACCTAGATAGCATATTCAAAAGCAGAGACATTACTATGCGAACAAAGGTTCATCGAGTCAAGGCTATGGTTTTTCCTGTGGTCATGTATGGATGTGAGAGTTGGACTGTGAAGAAAGCTGAGCGCCAAAGAATTGATGCTTTTGAATTGTGGTGTTGGAGAAGACTCTTGAGAGTCCCTTGGACTGCAAGGAGATCCAACCAGTCCATTCTAAAGATCGGCCCTGGGTGTTCTTTGGAAGGAATGACGCTAAAGTTGAAACTCCAGTACTTTGGCCACCTCATGCGAAGAGTTGACTCATTGGAAAAGACTCTGATGCTGGGAGGGATTGGGGCCAGGAAGAGAAGGGGACGACAGAGGATGAGATGACTGGATGGCATCACCGACTTGATGGATGTGAGTTTGAGTGAACTCCGGGAGATGGTGATGGACAGGGAGGCCTGGTGTGCTGCGAGTCATGGGATCATAAAGAGTCGGACACGACTGAGCAACTGAACTGAACTGTAGTATTTTTTTAAGCTTTGGATTGCAAATCCATTGCAACAGTGCTGCTCCTTATTGCTCTTCTACCTATGGACAGCCACCAATTATTAACCCTTTTCTTGCTAGTTGTAAAGCCCCTGCTGCTGCTAAGTCACTTCAGTTGTGTCCAACTCTATGCGACCCCATAGACAGCAGCCCATCAGGCTCCCCCGTCCCTGGGATTCTCCAGGCAAGAACACTGGACTGGGTTGCCATTTCCTTCTCCAATGCGTGAAAGTGAAAAGTGAAAGCGAAGTCGCTCAGTCGTGTCAGACTCTTTGCGACCCCATGGACCACAGCCCGCCAGGCTCCTCAGTCCATGGGATTTTCCAGGCAAGAGTATTGGAGTGGGTTGCCATTTCCTTCTCTTTTGTAAAGCCCCTAGCTGGGCTTACTTAGAAAAATGTATCAGACTCTTGCTCTGTTCTACATCTTTTTTCTTAGTTTTCTTTCTGTCTCTGACCCATATGGTTTGCTTCTGTATCCTACATCTGGGGTTCGTTGAGAGCAGTAAATGTTCGCCTGCAACTGTTCAAAGCTCAGCTTGTAAGGGATAGATGCTTGCTTTCTGATCTCCATGGGTCCTATCCATTGTTATTTTACTGTCTCTTCTGTTTTTATCTACTATTACTCAAATCAATAAAAAGGGAGAATTGGAGGAAGTACAGTTATCTTGTGAAACTCCTTTCAAATCCTCTAAAGTAATAAGAATGGCTGAAATACTTTTTGAATGAGGTTTGGAAAGAAATATATTTCTAAACCAAGAACTGCTGGGAGACATTCTCTCATGATGGAAATCCTTTCTAATTCCTATTTCCTTCACAGTTGTTGGCTGTCTTTCACTTAAAACCAATACAAACAACAGAAAAATTAAACATGCATTTAAACACACACACACACAAACTGTTGCCCTGTAGCCCTGTATCTGCAAAAGCCCATAGAATTTTTCTTATAATAACATATGAGCTACACTGAGGTCCCACAATCACTCTTGACTTTTGACTGTGTGAAACCCATATAGAAAACAGTTGTTTCCAGATCTCTGAAAGATGGGACAAGTTAATGTAGTATTATCAGATGGTTTCATGGTAGTGCTCAAACTGTAATTTCATAAAACACTAGTGTTTCTTAGTTGAATAGATTCCAATAGAAATATAAGAAAACAAGAAACAATTAACAACAGCCATTTCCAGATTCTAGAGGAAAAAAATACACAGACCTAATTTTCCCAATTTCAAGTTACTTCCCTTTTTTAAAATAAAATCTTTAGTATTTGCTACTGTTACAGAATAGAGTATTACAAAAAAGATAAAATGAATGAAGACCTTTCAAATCAATGTGAATGGGATAAAATTGATCACATCTAATTTAGTCATTTGGTTTGTTACGCACTTATGTATCCATGCCTACCTGTAATTTGTACATTTATGGAGAGAGTGAGAGACTCAAGGGGAGCGAGGGTGAGGGAAAATAGTGTTCCTGCTCATAAACATGATCTTAATTTCCACAGATAGTAGAGATTTATTGTGGAAGAGCAGAGTGGGGGAAAAAAAAAGAATGCTGTATCCCTTTTGCATTTTGAAATAGATTTTTGAACTTCAAGACAAAGGTAAAAGTAATAATGACTTTTGAATTGCAGGAGTTGGGTTTTGTCTTTTTCGGAAGCAGAAAATGAAGAGCTTGTAGTATAAAGTCCATGCCAAAAAAATTGGTTCATTTTTCTAAGTCTTGACAAAGATCCTTTCAGTTGGACTTGGGGAGATAAGAGTCAAGAAAAAACTAGATAAAGTGAACTAGATGCAACTGTCTGAGATATAAGTTGGTTATGCTATATGTTAACCCTGTGGTTAGTTCCAAGTAGAGGCATATGAATTAATCTTTTTTACCTTCCATTTAAGTTTGTTACTGAGTGGGAAGAAAGAACTATGGTTACTTCTAAGGTGGGATTCAAGAAGCCAGCCTAATTTGAGATTATTCTTATATTACATCAACTTGGTGCAGTAGCAGTGAAATAGAAGTGGCAGTATGATGTGAATAGGCAGATTCGATTTGGAATACCCCCATAAGACATCTTCCTATGGCCCCTGAAAAGTCCAGGGAAAGTGTTAACATATCCTATGGTCTCAAGGGATTTGATTTAGGTCATACCTGAATGGTCTAGTGGTTTCCCCTACTTTCTTCAATTTAAGTCTGAATTTGACAATACGAAGTTCATGGTCTGAGCCACAGTCAGCTCCTGGTCTTGTTTTTGCTGACTGTATAGAGCTTCTGCATCTTTGGCTGCAAAGAATATAATCATTCTGATTTCAGTGTTGACCATCTGGTGATGTCCATGCCTAGATCTGATAGATAGGGTGCCTGATGAACTATGGAATGAGGTTTGTGACATTGTACAGAAGACAGGGATCAAGACCATCCCCAGGGAAAAGAAATGCAAAAAAGCAAAATGGCTGTCTGGGGAGGCCTTACAAATAGCTGTGAAAAGAAGAGAAGCAAAAAGCAAAGGAGAAAAGGAAAGATATAAACATCTGACTGCAGAGTTCCAAAGAAGCAAGAAGAGATAAGAAAGTCTTCTTCAGCGATCAATGCAAAGAAATAGAGGAAAACAACAGAATGGGAAAGACTAGAGATCTTTTCAAGAAAATCAGAGATACCAAGGGAACATTTCATGCAAAGATGGGCTCGATAAAGGACAGAAATGGTATGGACCTAACAGAAGTAGAAGATATCAAGAAGAGGTGGCAAGAATACACAGAAGAACTGTACAAAAAAGATCTTCACAACCCAGATAATCAGGATGGTGTGATCACTGACCTAGAGCCAGACATCCTGGAATGTGAAGTCAAGTGGGCCTTAGAAAGCATCACTACGAACAAAGCTAGTGGAGGTGATGGAATTCCAGTTGAGCTATTTCAAATCCTGAAAGATGATGCTCTGAAAGTGCTGCACTCAATATGCCAGCAAATTTGGAAAACTCAGCAGTGGCCACAGGACTGGAAAAGGTCAGTTTTCATTCCAATCCCAAAGAAAGGCAATGCCAAAGACTGCTCAAACTACCGCACAATTGCACTCATCTCACATGCTAGTAAAGTAATGCTCAAAATTCTCCAAGCCAGGCTTCAGCAATATGTGAACCGTGAACTTCCTGATGTTCAAGCTGGTTTTAGAAAAGGCAGAGGAACCAGAGATCAAATGGCCAACATCCACTGGATCATGGAAAAAGCAAGAGAGTTCCAGAAAAACATCTATTTCTGCTTTATTGACTATGCCAAAGCCTTTGACTGTGTAGATCACAATAAACTGTGGAAAATTCTGAAAGAGATGGGAATACCAGACCACCTGATCTGCCTCTTGAGAAATTTGTATGCAGGTCAGGAAGCAACAGTTAGAACTGGACATGGGACAACAGACTGGTTCCAAATAGGAAAAGGAGTATGTCAAGGCTGTATATTGTCACCCTGTTTATTTAACTTCTATGCAGAATACATCGTGAGAAACGCTGGACTGGAAGAAACACAAGTCAGAGGAAATATCAATAACCTCAGATATGCAGATGACACCACCTTTACAGCAGAAAGTGAAGAGGAACTAAAAAGCCTCTTGATGAAAGTGAAAGTGGAGAGTGAAAAAGTTGGCTTAAAGCTCAACATTCAGAAAACGAAGATCATGGCATCCGGTCCCATCACTTCATTGGAAATAGATGGGGAAACAGTGGAAACAGTGTCAGACTTTATTTTTCTGGGCTCCAAAATCACTACAGATGGTGACTGCGGCCATGAAATTAAAAGACACTTACTCCTTGGAAGGAAAGTTATGACCAAACGAGATAGCATTTTCAAAAGCAGAGACATTACTTTGCCAACAAAGGTTCGTCTAGTCAAGGCTATGGTTTTTCCAGTGGTCATGTATGGATGTGAGAGTTGGACTGTGAAGAAGGCTGAGCGCCAGAGAATTGATGCTTTTGAACTGTGGTGTTGGAGAAGACTCTTGAGAGTCCCTTGGACTGCAAGGAGATCCAACCAGTCTATTCTGAAGGAGATCAGCCCCGGGATTTCTTTGGAAGGATTGATGCTAAAGCTGAAACTCCAGTACTTTGGCTACCTCATGCGAAGAGTTGACTCATTGGAAAAGACTCTGATGCTGGGAGGGATTGGGGGCAAGAGGAGAAGGGGACGACAGAGGATGAGATGGCTGGATGGCATCACTGACTTGATGGACATGAGTCTCAGTGAACTCCGGGTGTTGATGATGGACAGGGAGGCCTGGCGTGCTGTGATTCATGGGGTCGCAAAGAGTTGGACATGACTGAGCCACTGATCTGATCTGATGGTCTCAAGAGTGTAAGAGAAGTGGATGAAACAGGATAATGGATTAGAAAAGTCTTCTTTATATGGAGAGAGGAACATAAACTGTGTGAAACAATGACTATGATCATTGGGATAGTGTATCTCAGTGAAAGCCAACCTGAGAGGATGAGATGTCAGGGACCAAGGAGGGCAAAATTATCCATGAGTGACCAGATGCTGACCAATAGCTGACCTTCCCCCATCCTTGCAACACTATTCACAAATCCCCATGAAGTTGTATAAGAAACTAGAAAAGGAAGATAGGAAAAAGAGCCTCCTAGATAGCTAATTTAAATTTGAAATAAACTAATTTTAACTAGAATTAACTAAAATCAGTTAGAATGAGGGTTTGTGTTTATTTAAAAAAAAACAAAAAACTATGGGGTATGATATTTTTGCATATTTCAAAGTTATGACCTGATAATTTATACTTGCTACATATACTTCACAACAAACTGGATCTTAAAGAGATAGGAATACCAGACCGCCTTACCTGCCTCCTGAGAAATCTGCATGCAGGTCAAGAAGCAACAATTAGAACCTGACATGGAAGAGCAGACTGGTTCAGAATTGGTAAAGGAGTACATCAAGGCTGTATATTGTCACCCTGCTTATTTAACTTACATACAAAGTATGTTATGCAAAATGCCAGAGTAGAGGAAGCACAAGCTGGAATCAAGATTGGATCACATATGCAGATGACACCACCTTTCACCGTAGAGAAGAGGAACTAAAGAGACTCTTGATGAAAGTGAAAGAGGAGAGTGAAAAAACTGGCTTAAAACTCAACATTCAGAAAGCTAAGATCTTGGCATTTGGTCCCATCCCTTCATGGCAAATAGATGGGGAAACAGTGGAAACAGTGACGGACTTTCTTTTCTTGGCTCCAAAATCACTGCAGATGATGACCGCAGCCATGAAACTAAAAGACACTTACTCCTTGGAATAAAAGCTATGACAAACTTAGACAACATATTAAAAAGTAGAGACATTACTTTGCCCAACTAAGGTCCGTCTAGTCAAAACTATGGTTTTTCCAGTAGTCATGTATGGATGTGAGAGTTGGACCATAAAGAAAGCTGAGTGCTGAAGAATTAGTGCTTTTAAACTGGGTGTTGGAGAAGACTCTTGAGAGTCCCTTGGATTGCAAGGAGATCAAACCAGTCAATCCTAAAAGAAATGAGTCTTGAACATTCATTGGAAGGACCGATGCTGAAACTGAAGCTCCAATACTTTGGGTACCTCATGTGAAGAACTGACTCGTTAGAAAAGACCCTGATGCTGGGAAAGATTGAAGGCAGGAGGAGATGGGAACGACAGAGGATGAGACCATTGGATGGCATTACCAGCATCAATGGACATGAGTTTGAGCATGATCCGGGAGTTGTTGATAAACAGAAACCTGGCATGCTGTAGTCCATGGGGTCACAAAGAGTTGGACAAAACTGAGCAACTGAACTGAACATATACTTCTTCCTATTTCTGTTGTAGCATGCTGATTGGAAGAGATCCTATTTTGGGGTATAGTAGAATCAGTTCTTTAAGATTTGTTTCTTGAACAAACATGGAAAGGGAAATTATGTACAATGAAAATCACTCAAAATCCTTTAAGTCAAGCATATAGGCCAATAGACAGATGAGTTCTCTTCCAATAAATAAATCCCACACAGGCAGTTTTTCCTTTAGGACTGGAGGATAGCTATTCTTTCAGGTGACACTGGATTAAGTTGGTGCTTTGGATTTCCAGAAACTAGGGTGGAAGTCGCCCCAATATGAGAGGCTTGTGGGATTGAACATAGAGGAAGGGCAGATTCACTGCTCCCACCTGCCGTTCTGAGGCACTGGCTTATTCAGCAAAAGGCAGGCACCTGTTTCCATGCTATTTAATTCTCTCTCCCACACATGTTCTCTCATGCATACTCTCCATGTCTTTCTCCCTCAGCTTACTCTTGTATATTTGAATAAAGTGTACATAGATGACCGGAATTTTATGCTTATTCCTGAAGTTTTAATTTTCAAGTTATGGCTCCAGGTAGATGACCTCTGCGAACATTCTACCTGACTTGACAATTTTGGGTTGGATCCAGTGTCATTAAACTCAGCCTCTTCCCTCCCAAGCTTTAGTGTCTGTTCCCCATCTCATAAGGTTAAAACAATATGGGCTCTTTTCTTCACTAAATACATGGTTTTTGACAGTGTGCTGACATTTTGAAAACTACATTTGATATAATTCAACAATACAAGTGTCTGTTTGTAACAACAAACTTGAAGAATACATGGCTTCTAACTTCCCATCGGCACCGTCATTGTCTTCAAAATGAAAACCTACTATTGATGGTAAATACCTTAAAAACTAGTCATATACACTTAATTGTGAGCTTAGATTCCACCATTTTTTTTTTTAATTTAAAACTAAAGTGTAGGCCTTCCCTTGTGGCTCCAGTGGTAAAGAATCACTCCTGCCCATGCAGGAGATATGGATTCAATCCCTGGTCCGGGAAGATCCCACATGCCACGGGGTAACTAAGCCTGTGTGCCACAGCTACTGAGTCTGAGCTCTAGAGCTGGGAAACCACAACCACTGAGCCCATGCACTGCAACTACTGAAGCCCGTATGTTCTAGAGCCTGTGTTCTGCAATAAGAGGAGCCTATGCACCACAGTGAGAAGCCTGTGTGCCAGAACTAGAGAGGAGCCCCTGCTCACCGCAACTAGAGAAGAGCCCCTCAGCAATGGAGACCCAGCACAGCCAAGAATAAATAAAAAAATTATCAAAAAAAAAAAAAAAAAACCCTGAACTTTTCAAAGAACTCTGAGTTAGGGAAAACAGTCATATCATACAGAATTTTAGTGTTACTAATTGATTCTCATTAGTAGTAATGACTAATAAGTATAGGCAAAATTATAGGCAGATGGAGGTTTCTGTGCAACTTCAATTTTAATTTAGGAAGCTTTCTAAGGAAAATATATATTACAAATTTAGGTATTAAAATTAAATTGGCTTACAATGGGATAATTTTTAAAATTTTGCTTTTGTATATTAAAAGTTATATACAAAGTTACACATTGCTAGGGCTTGCTCCAGAATCTTAGAAGATATCCGAAACAAATGAAGTGACCAGAAATATGTATTTTATTAGCTGCATGGTAAATGCCACTGTGAGCATAATTTATTGAACATTTGCTACATTTTAGACATCGAATTACACACTTTATTATCTCCTATCTATCATGTTTCATATTATCATCCTATTTAGAAGTTAGAAAGGCAAAGCTCAGTGAGGGTAAGAAATTTGCCTAAGGCTATATGGTTAATAACTGAGAGCAAAAAAGTCTAATAAGTCTTCTCTGTTTCAAATCCCTTATTTCCTATTTATAATACTTATTTAACATTTAATTACATAATTTAAAACATTAATGTCATGTAATTTGCACTTAAACATGAAGATGCAGAAATATTTCCTTCCTTCTTCTCCCATCCTTACCACTTATTTTACATGTAAATTAAATCATGACCATAGATACATGCTTTAAAAGCCAATTCTTTGACAAACACTAGACTTGTGCCTAAATTCTGGCAACAATTATGTTTTGGAGTAGGTTCTGGGTAAAAATCAGGTTAGGCACAGCATTTTAAAACCCCAGTAGAGCTATTAATACTCAGGTATATGACGACATTCCACTCAATGATTTGCTGAAAACTGTTCTTAAAACTTTCAAGAATTGTCCTGGAATTACATATTGTGAACAAAGAATTTGTGTAAATATTGGCTTCAGACTTGTGTTTGTAATTCACCTGAGCCCTAGCTCTGAGTCTTGTAGATACACCAAGCACTTCTTTTTTTCTTCTGTGCTTCAATTAATGTCTGCTTAGGTTATTGATTTTTTGCCTCCAGCCTGGAGCTTGATATTTAGTATGCCTGGCTAATATAGGCATTACGATTAGGAAATCTTCAGGTTCCAAGAACAGGGTAGCTTTTGTTTGGTGGATTTACAATTTTTCAGGCTTCTGGGTATGTTAAATCAGAGGTAAAAAGGAAACATAAAAGCTTCCATTATGTACGTATATATGTGTGTACAGATAAATTGGTAAAGGTTATGTGTGTTCAGATGTGGTTTTTCTTGCCATGATGATTCCACCCCTAATCCCTCACCACTGGGGAGTTGACTCTCCTTCAAGGATATGTCTTGGTTTATTTGCTGTTTTGAATCCTTTGGCTATGAGATCCTTTTGTTTTTTCCCTCAGTTTCATGGTAGATCTTCTACACTATGCCATAACTTGGTTCACATCAACTTAACTTTAATATTTCACAGATCAAGTATCTAATTATATGCTTTCTTGCTTCCTATGGTCTCTCACTGCTGGTCTCCTGTCAACACCAGTTTTTAAATTGAATTCCTTTGGCAACCATGCTCCTGAAATTTATAATATATATATATATATATATATATATATATATATATATAATTTTTTTTTGCCCTGGAGTTTGTCCATCAATTTTAACTTCTAAATTTTAATTGGTTTTAATTTTTTTTCCCCGATGACTTCCAATGGAGAATTTACTACTTTCTCTGGGCATCCCTTTGAAAAGGAGATATGAAGAGAATTTTTATTCCTCATTTATAGAAATATTATCACTGTAATGTATAGGAATAATATAGACACTTTTGCCCCTTAGGATAAGATAGTGATTACTCTTTAGGTATGGAGGAGGGAAATCACACTTTTACATAAAGTCTTTTTTTCTTTT
This sequence comes from Bos taurus, assembly GCF_002263795.3. Lineage (NCBI taxonomy): Eukaryota > Metazoa > Chordata > Mammalia > Artiodactyla > Bovidae > Bos > Bos taurus. The sequence goes on along the minus strand of NC_037341.1, from coordinate 57,506,531 downwards.
ATTTAATGCTTACTAATAAATTTTTCTCAGAGGCAGAACATAAAGCAAGCACTGTTCAAAGAGGGTTAGAGTCTTATTATATTACTCTAGTATTTGTTTTTATTTTGTTATATTATTCCAGGAAATGGTGTTACTGATTGAGAGCCAAGAAGTGATTAAAAACATATATGCCCTACAAAGTCATGTATTTTTTTCAGTCTTTTCCAGAAAATTGCTTGCATTTTGCTGAGTATTTAAACCTAATCATTGCTGATATTGCATGGTAAGATGGCATTTAGAAGGTAAAATGTGAGATAACTCCCATTTAGTTCAGTTCAATCAAACAATTCTTAGGTGCCTAAAGTGTGGCAGAAAATGTGCTTGTTTACCATTGAGAAGATGAACATGACTAACACATGCCTCTTTCAAGAGCACATTATCTATTAATGATGAAATAGAATGTTGACAAGATAGGAGGGAAGGTATGAAAGAAGAGAGACACAGTGGCATAATTGTCTCTGAGAAACTGCAGTGAAGATTATCTTTAAGAAGAAAAGTATTCATTGATTATTGCTGTTCAATTAAATTGTGAGACAGACACCAGAATAATTCATCTGTGGTCTCTACAAAGTTATTATCTCAAAGGAAAGAGTCAGGAGGGAAGAAAGCCTTATAATCTGATATTAGGAGACCTATCTGTGGATCTTGGCTCTGTCGTGTGACTTAGTTTTCGTATCTGATAATATTACATATATGATAGCATTTGTTATAGTAATGAGATTATTATATAATGGTTTGATATCAGAAGCCCTCAAAAATATTGCTTATTAGAGCATTATTAATAGTAACTAGGCTGCAAGAACCTATATTATGATCATCTCCTGACTTCTTTGATCTCAAAGTAGCCAGGAAATGATCATGATATAGAGCCATTTATTCTTCACTAAAATCCCATGAGGAATGAAAAACAGTAAGTAACTGGACGTTCTTGAAAAGATTTTCAAAATATTCATGGAGCAAAGTAATTTTGTAGAGCAATGGTTCTCAAAGTGTGGTCCCTAGAACAACTGCATCAACATCATCTGAGAACCTGATCAAAATGCAAATCTTAGGGCCCCTTTCCTGATATTTAGAATAAAGAATCTGGGAGTGGTGCCCATTGATATGTGCTGTAGTAAAGTCTTCAGGTGTTTCTGAAGCATGACGACGTTTGAGAACCACTGTTGGGGAGAATGCTGACATCAGTATCATGTCTCATGGGACAAGTGAGTTATGACCAAGTTCTCATAAAACACTTCTTATTACTGAGTCTGTATTTAGAATTATACCTCAATTTCCTCTCACATGGAAACTTTCAAAGCCATTCCTTATAACAAAATTTTCCTTTCATTTATTTAAAAATTAGTCACTAGGAAAGAAGAGGAAAAATAATTAAACTGGTAAAACTTAGAATAGACTGGGACATAGAGAACTTTTCTGTGGCAATTACTTGAAGGTAAGAATAGTTTCTGGCTTCTCCTGATCATAATATTCTTGTTGTTATTATTTTTTCATTAGCTGATTTTTCTTTTTAATATCTTATGGAAAATATTAAAATAACTGTTAGGTCCAAAAATTTTTTTTCTGTTTTCATTTGGTAGGGAAGATAAGAAATATTTATAAACCTACCAGATGGGGGCTGCTTGAGGATTTGAACCCTTTTTAATACACTTTTGCATCCATAGTGTCTACCAGTTTGCCTTACACATGCAAGTGTTTCATAAGTATTTGTTAAAGTTGCCTTAAAATTACTATAATAGTACAAAGCCAAGAGTGACTGATGCCCTAGATGAAATAAAGACAAAAATAATCTAAGACTTCATAAAAGAGAGATTACTTCCAGCTGGAAGACTAAGAAATATTTCACAATAAAGATGGAATTTAAGCTAATCTCTTGAAGAATGAGTAAAACCTAGACCTGCCTGCATGGAGAAGTTGGCAGGAACAGGGAATTCTAGGCAGAGTGAATAGCATTTTGCAATACACACAGAAAGGAGGCACAGGATAGTTCTATGTTACAGAACAATTATGGAAAATAGCTTGATAAAAATTTCTGAAGCCTGACATTGACCAGTAACAAACTTGGAGTCTGAACATTATTCTATGAGTAGTATGCAGATATTTTAGGTTTTAGAACAGGAAGTGAGTGCTTAGAGCTATGCTTGAAGATTAATTGGCCAAGTGTATACTAGATTGAAGATGGACTTGTTGAATTTCAGAAAAACAGGGCATTCTTTAAGAGAATTAAGGAAGCTCAATGAACAACTTTTAGTATGTTTGATGAGGTATGACGATCAAAAAATGGTGGAGAAATGTCCTTTATGTTTAAACCTGGGTCATTAGGAGAAAAGTGACAGAAAGAAGCTGAGGAGGTTTAAGTTTTGGACATAATGAACTGGCATTGCCTTCAGACCAGACAGGTAAAGAAGTCTAGAAAGCAGTTAAATATTAAGTATGATAGCTTTATAAAGAAGTCGGGTTGGACACAGATATGAGAGCTATCTATTTAGAGATGATTATTATACTGACTATGATTTTTCCAAGGAGCAAGTGCAGTAAAAGTCAAAGACATAGTTCTGGAGAATATCTACATAGTGTGGAAGAAGAACAAAGAAAATACCTGGATGTGCCAAATAAGCAGATATAAAAGAGGATGAGGGGTGAGAGACCTACAAATAGATGATTATGAAATCATCAATGAACAGCAATCTGGTAGAAAGAAAATTGGAAACCAAGTTCCGTACTATTTAGAGGGGATGAACAATGAAGGAATAAAGGCAGACATGAAAAGTTGTCTTTTAAGATAACTAGCTAGATTAAGAGTGATATTGATAGCATGGTGGTATATGATGTCCCTCTTTTGTGTCCCCCATTTTAAGGACAAAAATTCAACATTTATACATGAAGAATAGGACCTCTTTGGGAGTTGTGGGATCCAGCACCACACACCAAGGACTTAGGGAAAGTCTTGCCCACTGTTCATTGAATAAGCAGACAGACATTGGTACTGGCTATGGAACCAACAGGAACCTATGAACTTCCCTCAGCCTCTCTTAGCTGTGTTAGAGGTATACCTGGAGAGGGTTGATTAGAGAAGACACCCACAGATGGCAGGGGTCCCCAGCCTCTGTGGGATCTAATGTCTGATGATCTGAGGTGGTGCTGAAGTGATAATAATAGAAATAAAGAGAATAATAAATGTAATGCCACCTTCCCTCACAGCACAAGTCTGTGGAAAAACTGTCTTCCATGGTCCCTGGTGCCAAAAAGTTTGGGGACCACTGCTCTGTAGAACTCCATGACTTCAGATTAGAAATTCCACCACTCCACTGGAGTAACAACTGCACAAGAGAAGGAAAAAACTGCACACATTAGAGAAGGAAACTGCCAGTGCTGTGCCTCTCCCAAGGTAGCATGACATAGGACTAAAGTAGCTCTTGGCAACCTTTACTACAGGGAAAAGGAGAGTAATGAGTGAGTGACTTCTCCAATTGTGTTGAGACCATGGGAGAAACCCATTTGTCCTCTGTGAGATCAAGAGTATTGAGGTGGAACCTTCATGACTGGAGGAGGAAAGAGACTGGGAAAAAGGCAGATAATATATCAGAGAGCATTCAAGGGATGTGGTTCCTGCTGATCACATTCTAAACTTCTGACAGGAAGCCTGCCTATGATCTGCTAAAAAAAAGAAACTTACCTGAGAATCACCCCACTGACCCATGTTTCACTTCTATACATTAAAAACGAAAAATCAGAGAGAAATTAAAGAAACAATCTCATTTAGCACCATCAAGAAGAATAAAATACCTAGGAATAAACCACCTAAGGAGACAGAAGACCTGTCCTCTGGAAACTGTAAGATGCTGATGAAAGAAATCTGAGATGACACAAACAGATGGAAAGATATACCAATGTTCTTGGACTGGAAGAATCAATACTGTCAAAGTGAAGATACTACCCAAGGTGATCTACAAATTCAATGTAATCCCTATCAAACTACCAAAGGCATTTTTCACACACACACACACACACACACACACACACACACACACACACACACACACACTAAAATTTATATGGAGACACAAAAGACCCCAAATAGCCAAAGTAATCTTAAGAAAAACAGAGCTGGGAGGAATGAAGATCCCTGCTTTCAGACTACACTACACAGCTATAGTAATCAAAAACTGTGGTACCGGCACAAAGGTAGACCTATAGATCGTTGCAGGATAGAAAGCCCAGAAATAACCCTGTGCACCTATGGTTAAACTACAGCAAAGGAAATAACATATAATGGAGAAATGACAGTGATTCTGGGAAAATTGGACAGCTACACATAAAAAAACGAAGTTAGAACATTCTTTGGCACCATACAAAAATAAACTCAAAATGGATTATAGACCTAAACGTAAGACCAGATTCTACAAAACTCTTAAGAGAAAAACGCAAACAGGACACTCTGAAATAAATCACAGCAATGTATTTTTCAATTCCTCTCCTAGAATAAGGGAAATAAAAGCAAAAATAAACAAATGGGACTTAATTAAACGCAAAAGCTTTTGCACAGCAAAGGAAGCCATTAACAAAACAAAAAAGACAACCCAAAGAATGAGAATAAATACTGGCAAACTCTGTGACCAACAAGGGATTAGCCTCCAAAATTTACAAACAGTTCATGCAACTCAGTATAAAAAAGACCTAAATAGACATTTTTCCAAAGAAGACATCCAGATGGCGAACAGGCACATGAAAAGATGCTCAACATTACTAATTATTAGAGGTATGCAAATCTTATATGAGATATCACCTCACACCAGTCAGAATGGCCATTGCAAAAAAATATACAAACAATAAATGATGGACAGTGTGTAGAGAAAAAGGAACTCCTTCACTGTTGGCGGGGATATAAATTGGTACAGCCACTAAGGAAAACAGTATGGAGGTTCCTTAAAAAGACTAAAAATACACCTATCATATGATTCAGCAATCCCCCTTCTGGGCATATATCTAGAGTAAAAAGTGGCTTGAAAGGATACATGTACTCAAATGTTCACTGTAGCTCTGTTTACAATAGCCAAGACATGGGGACAACCTAAGTGTGCATCAAGAGTTGACTAGATAAAGAAGATGTGGTACATCTATAGAAAGGAATATTACCCAGCCACTAAAACAAAAGAAACAATGCCATTTGCAGCAGCATGGATGGACCTGGAGATTATCATACTAAGTACAGTAAATCACACAGAGAAAGACAAATGTATGATACCACTTAATGCAGAGACTTGGAAAAATGATAGAAATGAACTTATTTACAAAGCAGAAAACCGACTCACACACTATGAGAATAAACTTATGGTTACCAGGGCAGAAGTTTGGTGGGAAGGGATAGATTGAGAGTTTGGGATTGACATGTACACACTGCTACATTTAAAATAGATAACCAATAGCACCGGGAACTCTGCTTAATATTCTATAATAACCTAAATGAGAAAACAATTAGAATTTGAAAAAGCATACATGCATGTGTGTCTCTGAATCACTTTGCTGTACACTGAAACTAACACAGCACTGTTAATCAACTATACTTCAAAATTAAATAAAATTTAAAAATCATACCAAGTATCTTTCCTAACCACAATAGTATTAAACTAGAAGTCAACAACATGAGGAAGCTAGAAAACCTACAAACGACACACTCCTGAACAGTGGTTCAAAGAAGAAATCAAAAAGGAATTGAAAAAGCAAACAAAAATGGAAATACACAAAACCATGGGATTATACAAAAACAGTTCTTAGAAGTTTACAGTGATAAATGCATACATTAAGAAAGATCTTAAACAACCTAACTTTATATTTCAAGAAAGCAGAACAGAGCTCAAAGTTAGCAAAAAGAAGGAAATAACAAAGGTCAGAGTGGAAATAAGTAAAATGAAGACCAGAAAAACAATAGAAAATGAAATTAAGAGCTTCAGTTTTTTAAAATAGTAACAAAATTGAATAACCTTCATCTAGACTAGTAAGAAGGCAATGGCACCCCACTCCAATACTCTTGCCTGGAAAATCCCATGGAGGAGCCTGGTGGGCTGCGGTCCATGGGGTCGCTAAGAGTCGGACACGACTGAGTGACTTCACTTTCACTTTTCACTTTCATGCATTGGAGAAGGAAATGGCAAACCTACTCCAGTGTTCTTGCCTGGAGAATCCCAGGGATGGGGGAGCCTGGTGAGCTGCCGTCTCTGGGGTCGCACAGTGTCGGACACGACTGAAGCAACTTAGCGGCAACAGCAGACTAGTAAGAAAAACAGAAAATTCCAAAAAATAAGATCACAAATGAAAGAGGGGATGTTAAAGTAGATAAAAAATAATGGATTGTAAGAGTCTGAAAAATTACATACCAACAAATCAGATAATCTAGAAGAAATGGATAAATTCCTAGAAACATACAATCTTACCAAGACTGAATCATGAAGAAATAAAAAATCTAAACAGACCAATAATGAGTGAGAAGATACAACCAATAATCACAAAAACGTTCCAACAAGGGAAATCCCAGGAACAGATGGTTTCACAGGTGAATTCCACCAATATTTAAAGAATAATTAATACCACGTTCTTACAAACTCTTCTAGAAAAACTGAAGAGTAAATAATCTTAAAGTAATTGTATGAAGAAACTGTTGTGAGAAAACCATTTTCCAAGATTAAACATGGTATTCAGATTAGGTAAAAGTACATTGCTGCTGCTGCTGCTGCTAAGTTGCTTCAGTCGTGTCCGACACTGTGCGACCCCAGAGACGGCAGCCCACCAAGCTCCCCCGTCCCTGGGATTCTCCAGGCAAGAACACTGGAGTGGGTTGCCACTTCCTTCTCCAGTGCATGAAAGTGAAAAGTGAAAGTGAAGTCGCTTAGTTGTATGCGACTCTTAGCGACCCCATGGACCGCAGCACACCAGGCTCCTCCGTCCATGGGATTTTCTAGCCAAGAGTACTGGAGTGGGGTGCCATTGCCTTCTCCGAAAAGTACATTGCTACATAACTGTAATGATTCAATTTTTTCTTTTACTTCAGCAATTACTATACTAGAATCATAGTTGCATGGATCTTTACATATAAACTAGTCTTGGGTGCATGCTAAGTTGGTTTAGTCATGTCTATCTCTGTGAGATTCTATGGACTGTAGCCTGCCAGGCTTCTCTGTCCATGGGATTCTCCAGGCAAGAATACTGGAGTGGGTTGCCATGCCCTACTCCAGGGGATCTTCCTCACCTGGGGATCAAATCTGCATCTTTTATGTCTCCTGCCTTTTCAGGTGGGTTCTTTACCACTAGCACCACCTGGGAAACCCATAATCTAGTCTTAGTCTATTATTATTTATTCAATGCAGTATTATGTATCATAGTTGAACAGGTTAAATTTCATCTTTCAGTTCAGTTCAGTCGCTCAGTAGTGTCCGACTCTTTGAGACCCCATGAACCGTAGCACGCCAGGCCTCCCTGTCCATCACCAACTCCCAGAGTTCACTCAGACTCACGTCCATCGAGTCAGTGATGCCATCCAACCATCTCATCCTCTGTAGTCCCCTTTTCCTCCTGCCCCCAATCCCTCCCAGCATCAGTCTTTTCCAATGAGTCAACTCTTTGCATGAGGTGGCCAAAGTACTGGAGTTTCAGCTTTAGCATCATTCCTTCCAAAGAAATCCCAGGGCTGATCTCCTTCAGAATGGACTGGTTGGATCTCCTTGCAGTCCAAGGGACTCTCAAGAGTCTTCTCCAACACCACAGTTCAAAAGCACCAATTCTTCGGCGCTCAGCTTTCTTCACAGTCCAACTCTCACATCCATACATGACCACAGGAAAAACCATAGCCTTGACTAGACGAACCTTTGTTGGCAAAGTAATGTCTCTGCTTTTGAATATGCTATCTAGGTTGGTCATAACTTTCCTTCCAAGGAGTAAGCGTCTTTTAATTTCATGGCTGCAGTCACCATCTGCAGTGATTTTGGAGCCCAGAAAAATAAAATCCTGACACTGTTTCTACTGTTTCCCCATCTATTTCCCATGAAGTGATGGGACCGGATGCCATGATCTTCGCTTTCTGAATGTTGAGCTTTAAGCCAACTTTTTCACTCTCCACTTTCACTTTCATCAAGAGGCTTTTGAGTTCCTCTTCACTTACATGTCTCCAATTCATCTATGACCAGGAAGAAAACACTAACAGATTTAATACACTTACATTTGATAGTACTCTTAGATCGTGAGAGAACAAATGCCTTCTTTTCTTTTCTTTTCTTTTCTTTTTTTTTAATATAAGGAACCAACTAAGTTCAGGTCCACACTCTGTGGGAGGCAGAGGGAATCCTCTTTAGTTTGTATTTTAATGTAGGCAAGTACTTAATGCTGTTAGTCTGATTTAGTGAATTTAAATTGCTGGTTAGCATTTTTAGCATGTATATATTCATGAACACTCTTGTCTCTATTAAAGTGACTTAAAATTTTTATATATAAATGTTATATAAAAATATTTTTTAAAAAGACAGCATTATTCCAATACCAAAGCCAGATAAAGACAATATAAGGAAAGAAAAGTATAGGTCAATATCTCTGATGAATATAAATACAAAAATCTCAACAAAATATTAGCAACCTGAATTCAGCAGCACATTAAAGGAACTTTCCGTCATAATCAAGTCAGATTTATCTCTAAGACTCCAGGTTAACATACACATATGAATAAACATGATATACTACATAATAGAATGAAAAATAAAACTTATATGATCATCAATAGATGCAGAAAAAATACCATTTGACAAAATATAACATCCTTTCACAACAAAAATCCTCAACAAATTGTATGTAGAAGGAACATATTTCGACATAATAAAGGTCACATATGAGAAGCTAATATTATAATGTTAGCCAAAAATAACACAAGGGTGTCCACTCTTACCATTCTAATTCAACATAATACTGAAAGCCATAGCTAGAGTGATTAAGCAAGATAAAGAAAAGCATCCAAATCAGAAAAAAAAACAATTATTATTTGCAGATAAGATATTGTTTATAGAATATTCTAAAGATTCAATTAAAAAACTATGCAAAGTAATCAATGAATTTAGTAAAGTGGTAGAATATAAAATCAACATAGTTTATACAAATGAAAATGATTTCTCTAACAAAATATCTGAAAAATAAATTTTTAAAAATCCCTTTCACAATATCAAAAAAAGAAAATACTGAGTAGTAAATTAACCAAGAAGTACAAGATCTATACTATGAAAACTATAAGAGTTTGCTTAATAAAAGTAATCGAGGAAGACACAAATAAATAGGAAAATATCCTATTTTCATAGATTGGAAGAATACTGTTAAAATGTCCATACTACCCAAAGCAATCTACAGTTTCAATACAACCTTTATCCCAATTCAAATGGCATTTTCCACAGAAACAGGAAAAAAATCCTAAAATTTGCATGGAACCACAAAAGATCACAAATAGCCAAACCTGGCTTTAGAATGAACAAAGGTGAACACATCATGCAGATTTCAAACTATATTACAAAGCTATACTAATTAAAATCTTATGGTACTCTCACAAAAATAGACACATAGATGAATGTAATAGACTAGAGAGCCCAGAACCAAATAGTACTTAACATTTACAGTCAAGTAATATTTGACAAGAGAGACAAGAATATCCAATGAGGAAAGGATAGTGTCTTCAGTAAACAATGTTGGGAAAACTGGATAATAAATGCAGAACAATGGTTCAGACGGTAAAGCGTCTGCCTGAAATGCAGGAGACCCTGGTTCAATCCCTGGATTGGGAAGACCCCCTGGAGAAGGAAATAGCAACCCACTCCAGTACTCTTGCTTGGAAAATCCATGGACGAGGAGCCTGGTCAGCTATACAGTCCATGGGGTCTCAAAGAGTCAGACACGACTGAGCAGCTTCCCTTAACTTTGACTAATGAACGTGAACCCCTATCTTAAATTTTCATGGAAATTAACTTGAAATGCATTAAAGACTTAAACATAAGATATAAAACTATAACACTCCTAGAGAAAACAAGGGAAAAATCTCTTTGATATTAGTCTTAGCACCTATTCTTTGAATATATCACAAAAGGAAAGGCAACAAAAGCAAAGCAAATTGAGACTACACAGAACTAAAAAGCTTTTGCACAACAAAGGAAACAATCCACAAAATGAAAACACGATCTGTGGAATGGGAGACAACAATGCAAATCATGTATCTGATAAATAATTAATTTTCCAAAAATACAGGCTGACTCATGTTGATGTTTGGTAGAAACCAACACAATATTGTAAACCGATTATCCTTCAATTAAAGATAAATTTAAAAAATTTTGTTGGAACATAGTTGATTTACAATGCTGTGTTAGTTTCATGTGTATAGCAATGTGAAATAGTTATACATATAGCCATTCTTTTTCACATTCTTTTCCCATATAGGTTATTACAGAATATTGAGTATATAGTTCCCTTCATTATACAGCAAGTCCTTGTTAGTTATCTATTTTATATATAGTAGTGTATATGTATTAATTCCCATCTCCTAATTTATCACTTCCCTCCACATTTCCCCTTTGATAACCATAAGTTTGATTTTGAGATCTGTGAGTCTGTTTCTGTTCAGTAAATAAGTTCATTTGTATCATTTTTAAATTAGATTAGAACCTACTTCCTGTGTACTGATGTAGCAGCTTTATTTTTTCTTTTATTTTCTCTCGTTTACCTTTCAGGGCTATACTGATCTCTTTACCTATGGGAATAGTTTTGAACCATTCTGTATATCAAAGCATTTATATTTATACAAATATATTATTTATACTCAGTGTATTCTACCACTGAAGTATATTTATAATTATAAATTTCTGCTTGATATGTTATTCAAATTTCATTAAAAAATTAAAATCAATGTACAATGTGATCCTAACAAAATTAAACAATGGAGTCCCTCCATTTGCAAATAGGTCTTATTTTTCATATAGTATTTTCAGTGTGAGTCTCTAGGTTTTCTGCCTGCTATATTCCCAAACCACTGTTGGGTTGACAATCCTCAGGACAAAATCTAAAATATGATATCCAGTTCTAACATGAAAGTGAATTTCTAGTTTAGATTTTAAAATTTTTTATGTCATCCCTTGAGATTAAATAAAACTGAGATGAAAGATGATCATAGCTGGGAGTTGCAGCTTCAGATCTTTCTGTTTATTGATGCTTGTGGAACGTGAGATGAAAATTACTAATGCTGTTGAAATTCAGGTACATTGCATTACTGCTCTTTGACTGGGCCACCTACCTACTGGAGGCAAATTTTGTTTTGTTTAAGTCTTTGAGAGTTTATCTTTACAAATCTAGAAGATTCTAAAGTAGCTGCATGGTGAAATAAGTTATATTTGTCCCTGTTCTTGCTTTAAGCATATCAAATCTTATATTCTTAACACTTGAAATTCAAATGTAAAGTCAAATATCACCTCAAGATATAGACCAATTAAATCTATTTAAAAGCATCTTTGAATATAATAATAAAATTATTCTCAGAGGAAAAATATATACAAAGAACTCATACAACTCAATGACAAAGAAACAATCTGATTTAAAGATGGAGAGAGAATCTGAATAAGTATTTTTCCATAAATATACACACATGGCCAACAGTTACATGAAAAGATGCTTAACATCACTAACCAAAAAAAAAAAAAAAAAATGGAACCAAAGCCAGGATGATATATCACTTCACATCTGTTACAATGGCTATCATCAGGAAGCCAATAGATAACAAGTGTTGACAAGGATGTGGAGAAAAGCTGTGCACTCTTGGTAGGAATGTTAAATGATTCAGCCATTATGGAAAACAGTACAGTGGTTTCTCATAAAATTAACAATAGAGCTACCATTTAATACAGCAATCCCTCTCCGCTTATACATGAAAGACATAAAAACAGGATATGGAAAGATGTCTGCACTTCCACGTGTATTGCAGTATGCACAATGACCAAGATATGGAAACAACCTCAGTGTCCATCCATGGATAAATGGATAAAAAGATAATGAAATATTATTCAGGCATGAGAAAGACAGACAACCTGCCATTTGTGACAACACTGAAGGAACCTGAGGGCATTAGCTAACTGAGATAAATCAGACAGAGGAAGATTCTTCTTATATCTGGAATCCAAAAAAGTATGAACTGAAACAGAGTAGAATGTGGTTACCAGAGGTTAGGGCGTTGAGGGAATTGGGAGATGTTGGTTACAGGTTACAAAATTTCAGTTAGAAGATAAATCAGTTCTGAAGACCCAATGCACATGGCAACAATTATAGACAACAATACTATATTATTCACTTGAAACTTGCTAAGAGACTAGATATTCAATGATCTCACCAAAGAAATATGATAATTATGTGTATTAGCTAATGCTTGGCAGTAATCATATTGTAATACATAAATGTATCAAATTAACATGTGATAGGAAAGCCTTCTTAAGCTAACAATGCAATAGAGGAAAACAATAGAATGGGAAAGACTAGATATACCTTCAAGAAAATTGGAGATACTAAGGGAACAGTTCATGCAAAGAGGGTCACAATAAAGGACAGAAATGGTAAGGACCTAACAGAAGCATAAGAGATTAAGAAGATGTAGCAATAATATGCAGAAGAACTGTATAAAAAAGGTCTTAATGATCCAGATAACCATGATGGTGTGGTCACTCACCTAGAGCCAGACATTCTGGAGTGTGAAGTCCAATGGGTTTTAGGAAGCATTTACCATGAACAAAGTTAGTGGAGGTAACGGAATTCCAGTTGAACTATTTCAAATCCTAAAAGATGATGCTGTTAAAATGCTACACTCAATGAGTCAACAAATTTGGAAAACTCAGCAGTGGCCACAGGCCTGGAAAAGGTCAGTTTTTATTCCAATCCCAAAGAAGGACAATGCCAAAGAATGTTCAAGCTACCTTACAATTGCACTCTTTTCAGTTGCTAACAAGGTAATGCTCAAAATCCTTCAAGCTAGGCAGAGAACTTCCAGATATACATGCTCAATTTAGAAAAAGCAGAGGAACCAGAGATCAAATTGTCAAGATCCGCTGGATCATAGAAAAAGCAAGGGATTTCCAAAAAATCATCTGCTTCATTGACTCCACTAAGCCTTTGACTGTGTAGATCACAACAAACTGTGGAAAATTCTTCAAGAGCTGGGAATACCAGACCACCTTACCTGTCTCCTGAGAAATCTATATGCAGGACAAGATGCAACATTTAGAACCGGACATGGAATAACAAACTGGCTCAAAATTGGGAAAGAAGTATGACAAAGCAGTATGTCATCACCCTGCTTATTTAACATCTATTCAGAGTACATCATGCAAAATGTCTGGCTGGATGAAGCACAAGCTGGAATCGAGATTGCCAGGAGAAATATCAACAATCTCATATATGCAGATGACACCACTCTAATGGCAGAAAGTAAAGGGCAACTGAAGAGCTTCTTGATGAGAATGAAAGAGGAGAGTGCAACAGCTGGCCTCAGACTCAATATTAAAAACCTAAGATCATGGTTTCTGTTCCCATCACTTCATGGCAAATAGAGAGGGAAAAAGTGGAAACCATGACAGATTTTATTTTCTTGGGCGGCTCCCAAATCACTGGAGATAGTGACTGCGGCTACAAAATGAAAATATACTTGCTCCTTAGAAGGAAAGCTATGAAAAACTTAGACAGCATATTAAAAAGCAGAGACACCACTTTGCCAACAAAGGTCTGTATAGGCAAAGCTATGGTTTTCCAGTGGTCATGTATGGATGTGAGAGTTGGACTGTGAAGAAAGCTGAGTGCCAAAGAATTGATGCTTTTGAACTGTGGTGTTGGAGAAGACTCTTGAGAGTCCCTTGGTCAGCAAGGAGATCAAACCAGTCAATCCTAAAGGAGATCAGTCCTGAATATTCATTGGAAGGACTGATGCTGAAGCTCCAACATTTGGCCACCTGATGCAAAGAGCTGACTCACTGAAAAGACCCTGGTGCTGGGAAAGATTGAGGGCAGGAGGATAAGTGGGCAACAGAGGATGAGATGGTTGGATGGCATCACCAACTCAATGCACATGAGTTTGAGCAAACTCCAGGAGATAGTGAAGGACAGGGAAGCCTGGTGTGCTGCAGTTCATGGGGTCAAAGAGTCGGATGTGACTTAGTGACAGAACAAGAATGTCTTACACAATGTTATATGTCAGTTATAACTCAGTAATATGAAAAAAGAGCCTAGAGCACTGGGATAAACAGGAAAAGATGCAATTTAGGAGTTACAAATTCAGGAAGTTCTGATTTGTATTCCATTGTTTTTAAGTGAGGTATTTAAACGTTTGGGGACTAAATATTTTGAGGCTAAATTAAATGCACTAAAATGTTTGGAGGCTAAATGGAAAGATCCAGTGGAGAGAGTGAGCTAAAGTTGGAAGAGAGAGAAGGTAACTTAAAAAGATCCTGGAGTCCTGGAGTATAAACACAGTCAAGGTCATATATGTAACAGATTTTGACAGAGAAGGGATACTTTTTTGTGAGTGAAGGTAGGAATTTTGAGAAGCAAGCTCAGAGAGCTCAGTCATGAGTGACTTTTTAGATGTCTATGCTCTTAAATTTTCTCATTAAAATAAATGCTGGCTAGTTGTAGGGAAAATGATATAAACCCAAGTTCATTTTTAATCTCTTTGAATAGGATTCTTACCAGATTTGACTCAATTCTGAAGACTTGGTCCCAAACTGATCAGGAATTTGAATCCTCCACAATGTTTTAAAGGAATAGAATATTTTGTTTAAAGAATAAAGTAGAATAAAAACAACTGATTTATAAAGATAGGTAGATGTAGTTGCTCTGATGGAATTGTATTTCTGGTCATCTGGTATATGACAGATGGTATCTGGTATATCGACAATTTGATTAACCTGAATAGAACCTATATTAAAATGCTGTTTAGTCAATTATCTTTTTTTTTCTTTTTTTTTAAATTTTATTTAATTTAACTTTACAATATTGTATTGGTTTTGCCATATATCAAAATGAATCTGCCACAGGTATACATGTGTTCCCCATCCTGAACCCTCCTCCCTCCTAGTCAATTATCTTAAATAACATTTTCTTTTTTTGTTGTGGAATGCAGGCATACTTTATCTTTCATTAAATCTCCTTTTACTTAGAAGTTTGGTATTATTTGGTAATACTGCCTTCAAAAAGCCAAACAGGGACATATTTATCAATTTAATCTTAAACTTAGTTTAATAATGTTCTCTATAATCAGTTTGAAAACACTTTTTTTTTCATTTCTTTTATGTAATTTCAAGATAGTCCAAGCCCGACTACAGTGTTGTGGCTCTGCGGAGTAGACCAGAAAGTGTAAAATGAATCTTCAAAATATTCTGCAAAGTCATTAACAGCTACTGAGAACTACAGGATTAGTTTGCTAATTATTTGATCATTTACCACTCAAACTATCTAATTACAGGACTCTGGCACTCCTACATTCACTGCCAAGGGAATCGGACACCATTTTAGTTTCATGACCATTAGCCTTTAGTGGGAGTGTTGTTTTCATATCTGTTTTATGCCTTCAAGTTGCTCACTGACTCCTCCCTGTCAGCAAAATGTAGCTTTAAATGTATTAACATGATTCCACAACGTGCTTGAAGTTTAGGAATGACTGGGGAATGGTTTTCCAAATTTTGTTTACTGTCCTCAGTAGACAATATTTCTATAGGCAGTTTAAAAACTTTTATAATAGATTACATAAGCAAATTCTAATATCTATTATTAATTTATAAGTTGAGTATTAATGAAACTGTAACTTCAGTTTTGCTTAAAATGAAAAGGAAAGCATAAAAGTATGATAGAAAGCTACCAAATATTTAGTATAAGGAGAAACCTTAGAATTTATTTCATTAAACCTGCTTTTTTTTAGATTCTTGTATTAATTACTTTTATTTTTGAACGTTTAATTTTTTAATTTAATCTTATATTCTGTATTGGAATATAGTCAATTTACAATGCTGTGTTAGTTTCAGTTGTACAGCAAAGTGATTCAGTTGTGCACATGCATTCTTTTCCCATACAGATTACTACAGACTATTACGTAGAGTTCCCTGTGCTATACAGTAGATCCTTGTTGATAATCAGGGCATGGCAACCCACTCCAGTATTCTTGCCTGGAGAATCCCATGGAGCGAGGAGCCTGGAGGGCTACAGTCCATGGAGTTGCAAAGAGTCAGACATGACTGAAGCGACTTAGCATGCATGCATGCAGTATACTTCCCAGGTACGGTAAAGAACCAGCCTGCCAGTTCAGAAGACATAATGTGAGTTCGATTCCTGGATCTTGAAGATCTCCCGGAGGAGAGCATGGCAACCCACTCCTGTATTCTTGCCTGGAGAATCCCATGGACAGAGAAGCCTGGCAGGCTATGGTCCGCAGGGTTGCAAAGAGTGCAACACAACTGAAGTGACTTAGCATGCACTTACATGTATGTTATCTGGAGAAAAGACACATGCATCTCAATGTTCATTGCAGTACTATTTTCAACAGCCAAGACATGGAAGCAACCCATATGTCCACTGACAGAGGAGTGGATAAAGAAGATGCAGTAGATATATACAATGGAATATTACTCAGCCATAAAAAGAATGTGGTGATGCCATTGGCAGCATGTGTGGATCTAGATATTATCAACTAAGTGAAGTAAGTCAGAGGAAGACAAATATATGACGTCACATATATGTGTAATCCAAAAGAGAGATACAAATGAATTTATTCACAAAAGAGAGAAAGACTCTACTCTTAGACATAAAAGTGCTATCTCCTCTTGAATGTCTAAGTTTATATGCTTAACTGCCTATTCGGTTCAGTGTGCAGATTTAAAACTTAAGAGACATTGAGATATCAATGATATTTAAGATGTGGGACTGGGGAGAGTTTGTAAGGAGGCTGTTCCTATAGGGGAGAGGTGGTATTGAGGACGGAGCTCTAGGGTACTTCAATTAAAGGTCCTGTGGAGAAAAAGGAATCCAAAAATTGATGATGAGAGAGTCAGGGAAGAGCAAATGAGACAAGTGTGGCATGGAAGCTTAATAAAAACAGCATTTTATGAAGAGAGAAGCAGCAAATGTGGTCAAATGCTGCTAAGAATGCTAGTTTTTGCAAAAGTTGGTGTCTGGTAACATTAAGAAGTTTTATAGAAGTAATGGGGTAATATATCAGGCTATTTTTATTTACAACAATGAATCCAAATTAACATAGTTTCAAAGCTTAGCCGCTACATGGATAAGATGATAGGTCTTGGTGTAAAGTAACGCTTCACTTGGGCAATGGGGTACAATAACTCATTAAATGCTGGTGCTTTATCTTACATATTTTCTTAATCTTTTGGCCCAGAACAGAGTTTTACACATAGGAGTACTATACAGTTCATAAAAGAAGAAAACTTATCTCTAAGTTCTTTTTAATTAACCCTTCATAAGCCTATATTGAGGCCCTTTAAAAATATCTGTATCTTAGACTTGCAGACACAGTGCGGGAAGGAGAAAGTGAAAGTGAAGTCGCTCAGCCGTGTCCGACTCTTTGCGATCCCATGGACTGTAGCCTACCAGGTTCCTCTATCCATGGGATTTTCCAGTCAAGAATACTGGAGTGGGTTGCCATTTCCTTCTCCAGGAGATCTTCCTGACCCAGGGATTGAACCCGGGTCTACCTCATTGTAGGCAGACACTTTACCATATGAGCCACCAGGGAAGAAGGGGGAAGGAGAGGGAGGGACAAATTGAGTGAGTAGCATTGAAACATATATTACCACATATAAAATAGAAGAAGTTGCTATATAACACAGGGAGCTCAACCTGGTGCTCTGTGACAGCTTAAAGGGGTGGGATGAGTCGGGGGTGGTAGGAGGTTCAAGAGGAAAAGGACACATGTATACTTATGGCTAATTCATGTTGCTGTATGGCAGGAACTAACACAACATTGTAAAACAATTATCCTCTAATTAAAAATAAAAACATCTGTATCTTGTGAAAAGACCAAAATAAACATGGAATAGTGGGAAAAACAAAGAGAATATTATACAGTGGGGAAAATTGTCAAGAACAAAAAGACTGAGAGAATTTGGTGTAATTTTCTTCAAGCTCATCTGCCTTTTGTGCTTTTAAGAAGGACCTTTCTCTCCTGCATTGCAGGCAGATTCTTTACCACCTGAGCCACCAAGGAAGCCCATACATATCTCTCAGTTCAGTTCAGTCACTCAGTCATGTCCAACTCTTTGTGACCCCATGGACTGCAGCACGCCAGACCTCCCTGTCCATTGCCAACTCCAGGAGTTTACTCGAACTTATGTCCATTGAGTCGGTGATGCCACCCAACCATCTCATCCTCTGTCGTCCCCTTCTCCTGCCCTCAATCCCTCCAAGCATCAGAGTCTTTTCCAATGAGTCAACTCTTTGCATGAGGTGGCCAAAGTACTGGAATTTCAGCTTTAGCATCATTCCTTCCAAAGAAATCCCAGGGCCGATCTCCTTCAGAATGGACTGGTTGGATCTCCTTGCAGTCCAAGGGACTCTCAAGAGTCTTTTCCAGCACCACGGTTCAAAAGCATCAGTTCTTCAGCACTCAGCTTTCCTCACAGTCCAACTCTCACATCCATACATGACCACTGGAAAAACCATAGCCTTGACTAGATGGACCTTTGTTGGCAAAGTAATGCCTCTGCTTTTCAATATGCTGTCTAGGTTGGTCATAACTTTTCTTCCAAGGAGTAAGCGTCTTTTAATTTCATGGCTGCAGTCACCATCTGCAGTGATTTTGGAGCCCCCAAAAATAGTCTGACACTGTTTCCACTGTTTCCGCATCTGTTTCCCATGAAGTGAAAGAACTCATACAAGTCAATAAAAATAACAACAACATAAAAAATTTGAATTAAAAATGGGCAGAGGGACTGAAAAGACATTTTTCCAAAGAAGACATGCAGGTGACCAACCGGTACATGAAAAGATGCTCAACATCACTAGTTACCACAGAAATGAAATATCAAAACAATAATGAAATATAACCTCATACCTGTTAGGATTGCTATCATCAAAATTACCTGGTATAAAAAATGTTGGTGAGGGTGTGGAGAAAATGGAACCCTTGTGCATTGTTGGTAGGGAAAGTGAAGAGGAACTAAAAAGCCTCTTGATGAAAGTGAAAGAGGAGAGTGAAAAAGTTGGCTTAAAGCTCAACATTCAAAAAACGAAGATCATGGCATCTGGTCCCATCACTTCATGGGAAATAGATGCGGAAACAGTGGAAACGGTGTCAGACTTTATTTTTGGGGGCTCCAAAATCACTGCAGATGGTGACTGTAGCCATGAAATTAAAAGATGCTTACTCCTTGGAAGAAAAGTTATGACCAACTTAGACAGCATATTGAAAAGCAGAGGCATTACTTTGCCAACCAAGGGCCATCTAGTCAAGGCTATGGTTTTCCAGTGGTCCTGTATGGATGTGAGAGTTGGACTTTGAAGAAAGCTGAGTGCCGAAGAATTAATGCTTTTGAACTGTGGTGTTGGAGAAGACTTTTTTTTTTTTTTTAAACTTTACATAATTGTATTAGTTTTGCCAAATATCAAAATGAATCCGCCACAGGTATACATGTGTTCCCCTCTTGAGAGTCCCTAGGACTGCAAAGAGATCCAACCAGTCCATTCTAAAGGAGATCAGTCCTGAGTGTTCTTTGGAAGGAATGATGCTAAAGCTGAAATTCTAGTACTTTGGCCACCTTATTCGAAGAGTTGACTCATTGGAAAAGACTCTGATGCTGGGAGGGATTGAGGGCAGGAGGAGAAGGGGACAACAGAGGATGAGATGGCTGGATGGCATCACCGACTCGATGGACATGAGTTTGAGTGAACTCTGGGAGATGGTGATGGACAGGGAGGCCTGGTGTGCTGTAATTTATGGGGTCGCAAGGAGTTGGACACAACTGAGTGACTGAACTGAACTGAACTGTGGAAAACAGAGTAGAGTTTCCTCATGAAAGCAGAGCTACCATATGATCTGTGCTTCCCGGTGGCTCTGCGGTAAAAGAATCCATCTGCAATGAAGTAGATGCAGGTTCGACCTGATCCCTGGGGAATGCATGGGCAACCCACTCCAGTATTTTTGCATGAAAAATTCAATGGACAGAAGAGCCTGGTGGGCTATGGTCCATGGGGTTGCAACGAAGCAGACACGACTGAAGTGACTGAGCACCATATAATCCACTTTTGGGAATATATCCAACAGAAATAAACAGTATACTGAAGAGACAGCTTTACTCCCATATTTATTGCAGCATGATTCACAACTGCTGTGATTTAAGACCATTCACAAAATTGGAATGTGGATTACATTAAGTACTGTATCAATATTAACCACCATAATTAAATTCAGAAAATTTATCTAAGAATATTCTTGTTTTCAGGAAACTCACACTGAAGCATTAATGGTTAAGATGGCCTTGTATATGCAGCATGCTTTCAAGTGGTTCAGAAAATATAGATAAAAGTGTGTGAGTGTGTGTGTAGATACTGAGACAGAATAATCAAAATGTTGGGGTCAGGAATTTAACATTAACCAGTAGTAAAAGCTGGTAAGTCTGGGTATAGGGTTTCCTTTCATTATTCTTCTAAATTTTAATTTTTCAATTATTTCAAAATTTAAAAAGTTCTAAAGGAAGTAGTGTTTCAATGAACTGTTTTACACTCTTTGCTCTTATTCTTTCAATTAGATTTTTTTTAAAACAATTTCTTTCTCTCTGTCACCCATGGCTCAATTGTAAGAACAACTTTAAGAATACTAATTGTCTCATGAGTCACTGGATCATAGCAAAAATAACATTCCCTCTACAGTCCCAGTAAAATACATTTAATTTCATGCAATCTTGCTGTGATTCTAAGAATTTTGATGTAACCAAAACAAAGGAGCATCACATGGGTATACAACCAAGTTACTAGTATAATCCTTTATAATACAGGGTACAACTATTTTTATTATTTAACAGTATGTGAATATGAATAGCAACCAACTTCTCATATAGCTTAATGAACTGCAGGTTAGTTCAGATGTAGCGATATGTAGCACAACCTCAGAATTCAAATAAGTTCAGTTATAAGAAGTCAAAAGAAGTAAGGGAAGAAAAAAAGGTACTGATACCAGAGATGGAAAATTCTCAGTAGCTTTCATGTCTTACCTAGGGATGTGTTCACACTGCCCAGTTATATGTATTTCATATTAATATGGACATATACTTACGTAGACATACACATATACCGAGGTGAAAGTCCCTTAGTTGTGTCCAACTCTTTGTGACTCCATGGACTACACAGTCCATGGAATTCTCCAGGCCAGAATACTGGGCTGAGTAGACGTTCCCTTCTCCAGGCAATCTTCCCAACCCAGGGATCAAACCTAGGTCTCCCGCATGGCAGGCAGATTCTTTACCAACTGAGCCACCAGGGAAGCCCATACACAAATACTTACATATACTTATGTGGGCATCCCTGGTGGCTCAGACAGTAAAGAGTCTGCCTGCAATGTGGGAGACCCAGGTTCAATCCCTGGGTTGGCAAGATTCCCTGGAGAAGGGAATGGCTACTCACCCCAGTATTCTTGCCTAGAGAATTCCATGGAAAGGGAATTAAATACCTGGGATCCCAAAGAGTTGGGCATGATTGAGCGACTAACACACACACACAAACACATATACTTGAATAGAGCTTTGTAAATTACAAAATGTATTTATATACATTGGGCCATTTGAATTTCGAATTTTAAATGTGTCAAAAATCTTCACTCATTTTACAGCTTAGGAAACCAGAACATAAGTGACAAAGCATTTCGCTTAATGGCTATTAAGTTACAGGAATAGACAGTGATTGAACTCCATTCTTATTTTAAGGTTACTTCCATCTTAAGGTGGAGTCACCTTAAGATCTTTTGTCTATATCCATGACAACAGGAGTGAACAAAGAATTTAGAATGTTTTTCAACAGTTCAAGTCAAAAACAAAAGGGCCTTGATTAACTGCTAGTAAGCATGTAACAAAACAGTTATGCAGAGTACTTGGCATATTCTGATGGAATGCAATTCAACTTACATATAGATAGCAGACTATGAGAACCCTTTTAATGTCTCTGTGATATCTAATATTCTAGCAATTGCATCTATTTAAAGTTGAGGAATTGAGGCACAGTTTAACTTACTCAAAATATAGAAAGAAGCCAGGCATCTTTACATAAGCAGCATGGTAAAGAATATTCTTGATTGAAGATTTTGATTGAATCAATCACCTGCATTTGCTCTTTGGGGAGGTATATTTGGAGTGATGGATACTTGGACCACTCAACTGATTGCACTGCTGGATAGAGTGCTGTAGATTTCCTGTGGGTTTTGGAGCTTAAATAGTGAACTTTTCTCCGACCCTTAAAGTACAGACCCCTGCCTTCGTCCAATAACATTAGTATATATTTATCTTATGAAAGGACAATGTACCCTCTAAGCAGTTTCAGATTCCTTCATCTTTAAGTATATATACTTTTTGAGAAGATAAACAAATATAAAAGAAGCAAATTTAGCTGCATAAGAGACTGACAATACTTTAACTTCTTATATTTCTGTTGAGCTGATGGTAAGGATTAATTCATGGATGCAAATTCCAAGTTGAACCTGGTATTCAGTCAAACCCAGTAAAGTGAAGTGGTTATGAGCATGGGATTTAGGAGCAGATTTCTGGATTTGAATCCTTGTCCAGAGCTGGGTACCAGGGGCAAGCTAATTAACCTCTCCGATACTCAGCTTCCTCATCTATAGATTGAGGGTAATGACAAAATCAGTGTCACACAGTTGTTTTGAAGATTGCATGTGTCCACGTGTGAGAAAACTGTTATATAAAAACAGTGCTCAGCATATTGTGTGAGCTCAATGGCTCAGTCGTGTCTGACTCTTTGTGACCCCCATGGACTGTAGCCTGCCAGGCTCCTCTGTCCATGGGATTTTCCAGGCTAGAATACTGGAGTGTGCTGCTATTTCCTACTCCAGGGGATCATCCTGACCCAGGGGTCAAACCAGTGTCACTTGTGTCTCCTGCACTGGGAGGTAGATTCTTTCCCAGTATGCCACCTGGAAACCTGAAAAACCTTACTCAGCATATTATGCACAATCAACAAATTAGTATCTCCTAAGAAGAGCCACTGTAGAAAATCCAAATCAAAGCTTTTCATATCTTAATCCTCATAGATTAAGCAAATACTCAAAACTGAGACAAGCATTTTTGGGGCATGTACACTTCTGATAACAAGGGCATTCATGTACTCCTACATGAATGTACAGAACCTGGGCCACCACAAGTAGAGACAGGGCACCAGAGAGAGCCATTAAGAGCACAAAGCTGAAAGCCACAACTCTGACCCGAGTCAAACCGTAGGAATGTCCAAATAGAAGTAATGGAGGCCTAGAACCCAGGCTAATCTCTGCTTGAACAAGGGATTTAAAGGTATCATTGAAGACACCTGGTTGGCAGGGCATCGCCTTCCATCATTCTTGGCATCTGTTTTGCAGGACTGATTTATTCCTTTCACTTCATGGACCCCAAGATTCTGGACGGCAGTAATTATTATCATTTTTTTATTTTCAAAATACCCCTGTGCTTGGCATATTACCAGATGCTTAATAATTAGGGTAAACATATGACACAGTTTACCTTGAGAAAGCCTGACTTATACATTTTATTCCCACATAATTATTAATAGCATTTCCATTTCACTCTCAAAAGTTAACACAGCTTGGATAATCAATTACACATCTTTCCTATTAATAGCAGTAGCTGAATGAACAAATTTTCCCTATCCATATATCACTGTATTCTACATCTGATTTATGTTCCCTG
The DNA here is from genome assembly GCF_002263795.3 of Bos taurus. Lineage (NCBI taxonomy): Eukaryota > Metazoa > Chordata > Mammalia > Artiodactyla > Bovidae > Bos > Bos taurus. Next base: position 57,482,544 of record NC_037341.1, on the reverse strand, counting down.
TCTTTTTAGTATTTTCGTCTACAAATAAATAAGTGAAGGAAGTATTATATTCTGTTAGGTATAGGCCTTTTGTATTTTTCCTTTTTATTGAATTGAGACAAAGCAGTGGAAAGTTGTATGACGTTACTTAATAGAAAATAATATACCTTTAAATATATTTAACCTTCATGAGAGTTAACATAACTATAAGAGAAAAAGCCATTTCAGAGAAAGTATGGGAGAGGCAATTTTCAACTGACTGTAGTAAAGGCATGTACTATCAAAGTGAAAGTGAAAATCGTTCAGTCATGTCCAACTCTTTGCGACCCCACGGACTATAAATTCCATGGAATTCTCCAGGCCAGAATACTAGAGTGGGTAGCCTTTCCATTCTCCAGGGGATCTTCCCAACCCAAGGATTGAACCCAGGTCTCCCACATTGCAGATGGATTCTTTACCAGCTGAGCCACAAGGGAAGCCCTCCACTAAAAATTGGGCAAAAAATACTCTGCTTCCTTGATCACATCGCCACATATTTGAACCATCTGGGGGTAGTTATTGTTTCAGATTATTTTATTAATACAACACTTGAATAATGTACTATTACAACCACCAGATAGATTCAAATATAATAGGAGGCTTCCAAACTTTGTTTTAAAAAGGACTGATAATTCAAATTAGCTCCAAATTGGAAATGTTCACAATTTCATGGAAGCAACTCAGAAATACTATAAGAATTCTATTTGCTGATACACTCAAACATTACTGCTATCAATCCTATTTCTGTTTTCTCATCCATTCATTTTGCAAGATATAATTCAGTTCAATTAAAAATTCTGCAGGTATTTTATCCTTTTTCACATAATTTATGTCAATTGAATTTCAACCAACCAGAATATCACCTTCCTTTGCTGCAATGACACATTCAATTACTAGTAACTAAAGGCATTATTTGGACTGTTTATAACTCTTGGAAGTTTCTGCTAATGCAAGAAAAGTTAGAAGTCATTTTAAGGACTTATTGTTACTACTTAGAAAAAAGTCATAGAAACAGCAGTGTCAGTAAAGATCAGGCTTCTGCCTCCCTACCAGCTCTCTCCCTATCCTTTAGCTTGGCTCATTCTGCATGGTGTTTCTTACCACATTTATATCATTTAATTGCAAACAAAAATTATATTAGTTTCAGTGGGATTAAGACCAAAAATATTAACCTGAATTAGTCTTCACCTTCTCTTTATCTTTTTCCTCCAAAAATGTCAAGGGCAGCTCCATTGTTTATCTAATTTGTGGGTAAGTTATGAGGTTGAATGTAATAAATTTTACACTTTAAATTCTTAAATGAGCATAACTACACAAGTATGGTTTATAAACATCCATATATTTTAGCACTACAGATGGTGACTGCAGCCATGAAATTAAAAGATGCTTACTCCTTGGAAGGAAACTTATGACCAACCTAGATAGCATATTCAAAAGCAGAGACATTACTTTGCCTACAAAGGTTCATCTAGTCAAGGCTATCGTTTTTCCCGTGGTCATGTATGGATGTCAGAGTTGGACTGTGAAGAAGGCTGAGCGCCGAAGAATTGATGCTTTTGAATTGTGGGTTGGAGAAGACTCTTGAGAGTCCCTTGGACTGCAAGGAGATCCAACCAGTCCATTCTGAAGGAGATAAGCCCTGGGATTTCTTTGGAAGGAATGATGCTAAAGCTGAGACTCCAGTACTTTGGCCACCTCATGTGAAGAGTTGACTCATTGGAAAAGACTGATGCTGGGAGGGATTGGGGGCAGGAGGAGAAGGGGACGACAGAGGATGAGATGCCTGGATGGCATCACTGACTTGATGGACGTGAGTCTGAGTAAACTCCGGGAGTTGGTGATGGACTGGGAGGCCTGGCGTGCTGCGATTCATGGGGTCGTAAAGAGTTGGACACGACTGAGCGACTGATCTGATCTGATATTTTAGCCATACTAAGTACTCACTGGATAACTACTAACATTTCAATGGACAAGAAATGTTTTTACATGGCAAGTCCAATTTAAATTTCAAAAAATCACCAAGGATAAAATTTGGTAGAAATATTTTTATTAATATTTAAAACATATGTTTGCTACATCTAAAATGGTGTTGTGCTCATCTGCTTTAAATTCCTATTTTTAAAATCCTTGGCATCCTGGAAGCTCTGTAGGTTTAAACCATCTATTTTCTCATTATTCCTTTATCCTGCCAAGTTTAGAAGATAATATGTCACACCACTGCCTTTATAAGCTATTCTTGACCACATATTTTGGATGCACCCTTAGAACATATTACACTAGAAGATGGAAACTGGTGACTGATTTTCACTACAGATATAGAACAACATAATTTAGAGAAACTGATTTATCAGTAGCTGATTATCTCCATGTTGGAAAGACTTTTACTTCCTGATATTTTTTTCATAAATCTTTTTTGAAAACAAAGGAACAGCCAATAACTACTTTAAAAGCCTGACCTGCTACAAAAAAGGAATAATGTCTCTAGAATATTTGATTGATCACGCAAATTACAATGAACTTAGTAGATTTAGTTGGCCCAAGTGGTGCTTTGGAGAAGGCAGTGGCACCCCACTCCAGTACTTTTGCCTGGAAAATCCCATGGACGGAGGAGCCTGGTAGGCTGCAGTCCATGGGGTCGATAGAGTCGGACACGACTGAGCGACTTCACTTTCACTCTTCACTTTCATGCATTGGAGAAGGAAATGGCAACCCACTCCAGTGTTCTTGCCTGGAGAATCCCAGGGACGGGGGAGCCTGGTGGGCTGCTGTCTATGGGGTCGCACAGAGTTGGACACGACTGAAGCGACTTAGCAGCAAGTGGTGCTTTAAAGTTAACATTCTATAGTAATCATTTGATTATTCACCCTTTTTTTTTTTGTTCTCAATTTGATACTGCTTTGCCTGATTGAAAATTATTTTCTAGTCTAATAGATTCTGCAAACAGATGAGTGATTAGCTTGCTACCCTCATAAGCATAACCAGTGACCAGCGAAATTTTATTGACAGAAAAAACCATAGGCCAGCAGAAGTTATTATCTGAGTTCCAGTCTGTTGATCCAACATCGTAATATGTGACTATGCATGTGAGCATCTTTGTGAGGAGTGGGTTTTGAACTTTTATATAACCCTCAACAAAGCTTGAGACCCCAAAATGCTTGAGAACATGTACACCACACTTCATCACAGAGGCACCCTCCATTCAACTGCCTGTGTACCTCCACCATCTGCCCAAGGCTTCATTGATTCACCATATAGATATTGAACATCTACAATGTATCAGACCATTGGGGAAAATAATGATTAAATACAGACTCTGTACTTTTGTAGCTTACAGACTCTTAAAGGGGACAGGAACAGAAATTATTACAAAATGTAATAAAACCTGTGACTGACAATAGAGGTATCTTCAAAATGCTGAGAAACTATTCAAATAAGATCAGAGTTGATCGTGTGGAAGAGTGGAGGTTTCACAGAGAATATGGCATTGACCTATGTTTGGATAGGTAAAAATGAAGACAAGATTCTGAGCTTTGGGAACAGAATAGGAAATGGTAGAATATAGGTGTGAAAAATTTGAGGAACAGCAAAAGTGGCTGGAGTGTAGTATAAGAGGGTGCAGTAGATAATTAGCCCAGAAGTAGGAAAGGACTCAGTGTAAAGGGATTTACATGGCAGGTTAAGTAACTCATTAAGTTAAGATAATAGTTCTCAATATGGGGGTTCATGTATCCTTTCTAGTGACCCTGGAAGAAGTCTAAATACTATCATCAATGTTTCAAAAATTCTGTGAAGACAGATATTTGCACAAGATAAAAATATTTACTTTTGTGCTGAGATTTTATTTAAAGTGAAGTGAAGTCACTCAGTTGTGTCCCACTTTTTGCAACCCCATGGGATTTTCCAGGCAAGAATACTGGAGTGGGTTGCCATTTCCTTCTCCAGGAGATCTTCCCAACCCAGGGATTGAACCCAGTTCTTTCGCACTATAGGCAGATGCTTTACCATCTGAGCCACTGTTAATGTATTTAGGGAATCAAAATGTTTCAAAACATAGGGTTCATGAAAGAAGAGTAAAGATATCTTTGGCAAAGTTTGAAAAATGTTGTTACTGAATCATTGAAGTTGATGGATTCTAGATTTAAGGATTTGTGTACACTTGGATGTGGAGATCAAGGGACAGTAGATGAATGAAATCAATCCCATCTTCTTATCCTAATCATAGATAGATATAGGTACTCTCCTCTAAATAGACATTCCATTCATTTAGGGAATAAAAAAAGGTATTCAACAGACAACCTCTATAACCCACTCCTGGAGATTAGGGCTGGGTATATCAATTTAGTGCAATATTGTTATTGTTGTTGTTTAGTCACTAAGCTGTTACTGACTGTTTTGCAACCCCATGGACTGTAGACCATCAGGCTCCCCTGTCCATGAGATTTCCAGGCAAGAATACTGGAGTGGGTTGCCATTTCCTTTATTGGTAGAGTGTAAAACAAAAAAAGGAATCCTTGGTGAACACAAATATTTAAGGGCTAAATGGACATGACAGCTATAAATACAATGTGTAATCCTTGATAGATCCTAAATTGAGCAGGGTGGGGAGCTACAGAAGACATTATTAGGCAATAGGGCAAATCAAAATACAGATTATGTATTATATAATAAAATTGTTGTTGTTTAGTTGCCAAGTCGTGTCCAACTCTTTTGCGACCCCATGATCTGTAGCCTGCCAGGCTCCTTTGTCCATGTGAGTTTCCTAGGCAAGAATACTGGAGTGGGTTGCCATTTCCTTCTATAGGGTATTCTTCCCAACCCAGGGATCAAACTCGCATCTCCTGCACCGGCAGGCAGATTCTTTACTACTGAGTACCCAGGGGAGCCCATATAATAAAATTACACAGTGTTAAATTTCCCAAGAGTAATTGTTCTCAGGAGATACAGGTATGTGTATGGAGGCAAGGTGAGGAAAGAGTTAAATTAGGAAAATGTGAATTATTAATAATTGGTGAATCTAAATGTAAGGCATGTGAATAGTGATTACTGTATACTATTCCTGCAACTTTTCTGCAAATTTAGAGTGTTCAAAATCAAAAGGGAACAAAAAGATAGATCTAGAAAAAAAACAAACTGGTAAAGAGAAAATTTGGCATGGAAATCAAGAAAGACAAGCACTGGATTAGAGTATTGGTATGAAGTTAGCCACCACTCTCTTCAACTTTTGGAAGAACATTTGTCTCTGAAAGAAAGAAGAGAGGAATAAAGGGAAGACATCATTTGTAAGATAATATCTGAAGACTGCTATGTTATGTTAGTAAAGGAAGGACACTTGGAAAGGAGATCAGTTATATTATTTTAGCTACTAAGCCCAGGAGTTAATGCTTAAAAGCAAATACATATTTTGAAGGAGGACTGTACAAAAACTCTAAGAACTACTTTAACCAAAATGCATTTGTTAAAGGCAAAAATCTCTTGAAATTTTTCCATGATGACTTTTTATTTCAATTATTTGAGGCCATTGCAGAATTCATTAGTATTTCCTACAACTCTTTTGAAAGATGCCATTCTTTTAGAGAAGATTTTTTTCACCTTCTGAATGGTGATAATATACATCATTATAATATATATAAAAATTATAATTAGCATCTTTTGAGTACTTATTATCTTCTATGTACCAGACAAAGAGCTTTGGCTGCATAGCCAGGTTTGACTCTTACAGAAATTCTATTTGGAGAAATAAATTTTATTGATATCTCCGAAATTTTGCCAATTTTACAAGGGAACTAAACAAGTGAGATGTAATTACATGTCTGCTGCTGCTGCTGCTGCTAAGTTGCTTCAGTCGTGTCCAACTCTGTGCGACCCCATAGACGGCAGCCCGCCAGGCTCCCCCGTCCCTGGGACTCTCCAGGCAAGAACACTGGAGTGGGTTGCCATTTCCTTCTCCAATGCATGAAAGTGAAAAGTGAAAGTGAAGTCGCTCAGTCGTGTCTGACTCTTAGTGACACCATGGACTGCAGCCTACCAGGCTCCTCCGTCCCTGGGATTCTCCAGGCAAGAACACTGGAGTGGGCTGCCATTTCCTTCTCCAATTCCATGTCTAAGGTCATTTAATTGAAGGCCATGGAATCATGACTCAAAGCTCTCTGATTCTAAAGTTGTGTTTTAAAACATAGGATATTTATTTTGAGAAAAATATCCTAAATAGTATTACCAACTTTTCATTAATTTCATAATTTAAATGACTTATTGATATTTATATAAATCATATTGATTATATTCTTTGCAGCTGAAGATGGAGACAGTATATACAGTCAGCAAAGACAAGACCTGGAGCTGACTGTGGCTCAGATTATGAACCCCTGTAAAGAAATACATTAGACTGTTCAGGTATGATCAAAATCAAATACCTTATGATTACACAGTGGAGCTGACAAATAGATTCGAGGGACTGGGTCTCATAGACAGAGTGCTTGAAAAACTATGGATGGAGGCGTGTAACACTGTACAGGAGGTGGTGACCAAAACCATTCCCAAGAAAAAGAAATGCAAGAAGGCAAAGTGGTTGTCTGTGGAGGTCTTACAAATAGCTGAGAAGAGAGAAGTGAAAAGCAAAGGAGAAAGGGAAAGATATACCCAACTGAATGCAGAGTTCCAGAGAATAGCTAGGAGAGATAACAAAGCCTTCCTAAATGAAAGTGAAATAGAGGAAAACAGTACAATGGGAAAGACTAGAGATACCTTCAAGAAAATTACAGATACCAAGGGAATATTTCATGCAAAGATGAGCACAATAAAGGACAAAAACAGCAAGGACCTAACAGAAGTAAAAGATTAAGAAGAAGTGGCAAGAATATACAGAAGAACTGTACAAAAAGGTCTTAATGACCAGGATAACCATGATGGTGTGGTCACTCACCTAGAGCCAGACATCCTGGAGTGTAAAGTCAAGTAGGCTTTAGGAAGCTTTACTATAAACAAAGCTAGTGGAGATGACGGAATTCCAGCTGAGCTATTTCAAAACCTAAAAGACGATGTTATGAAAGTGCTGCATTCAATATGCCAGCAAATTTACAAAATTCATCAGGGACCACAGGACTGGAAAAGGTCAGTTTTCATTCCAATCCTAAAGATAGTCAATGCCAAAGAATGTTTATACTACCTTAAAACTGCACTCATTTTACATGTTAGCAAGGTAATGCTCAAAATCCTTCAAGTTAGACTTTAAGAATACATGAACTGATAATGTCCAGATGTTCAAGCTGGATTTAGAAAAGGCAGAGAAACCAGAGATCAAATTGCCAGCATCTGCTGGATTATAGAAAAGGCAAGGGAATTCCAAAATGTCTACTTCTGCTTCATTGACTCCACTAAAGCCTTTGATTGTGTGAATCACAACAAACTGGGAAATTCTTCAAGAGTTGGGAATACCAGACCACCTTACCTGTCTCCAGAGAAACCTGTATTCAAGACATGAAGCAACAGTTAGAACAGGACATGGAACAACATACTGGTGCAAGATTGGGAAAGGAGTTCATCGAGGCTGTATATCGTCACCCTGCTTGTTTAACTTCTATGCAGAGTACATTATGCAAAATGCCCAGTTGGATGAAGCACAAGCTGGAATCAAGATAGCCAGGAGAGATATCAACAATCTCATATATGCAGAAGATACCCCTCTAATGGCAGAAAGTGAAGAACAAAAAAGCCTCCTGAGGGTGAAAGAGGAGAGTGAAAAACTGGCTTAAAACTCAACATTCAAAAAACTAAGATCATGGCATCTGGGCCCATCACTTCATGGCAAATAGATGGGAAAAAGTAGAAACAATGACAGATTTTATTTTCTTGGGCTCCAAAATCACTACAGATGGTGACTGCACCCATGAAATTAAGACATTTGCTCCATGGAAGAAAAGCTATGACAAACCTAGACAGTGTATTAAAAAGCAGAGATCACTTTGCCAACAGAGGCCAGTAGAGTCAAAGCTATGATTTTTCCAGTAGTCACGCATGGATGTGAGAGTTGTACTATAAAAAAGGCTGAGTGCCAAAGTATTGATGCTTTCAACATGTGGTGCTGGAGAAGACTCCTGAGAGTCCCTTGGAAAGCAAGATTAAACCAGTCAATCTTAATGGAAACCAACCCTGTATATTTATTGGAAAGACTGATGCTGGAGCTCCAATACTTTGGCCACCTGATGCGTAGACCTAACCCACTGGAAAAGACCCTGATGCTGGGGAAGATTGAGGGCAAGAGGATAAGGGGGCAACAGAGGATGAGATGGTTGGGTGGCATCACCAATTCAATGCACAAGAGTTTTAGCAACCTCTGGGAGATAGTGAAGGACAGGGAAGCCTGGCATGCTGCAGTTCATGGGGTCACAAAGAGTCAGACACGACTTAGTGACTGAACAACAACAAATAGACCTTAAATCTCAATGTAATAGGTTTATAAGTTGCCCTCCCCACTTCTTTCCTAACTTGAAGCATTTTGCAAAATAGATTTTCTATTCATTCATACCCATTTATTTGGGGAATTGGTTTGCCTCTATATGACTGATTGCAACTAATAAGACATGTTGGTGCCACGTCTTGAGGGAGGAGAGAACGAGGGAAATCTACAGATCCTGGCAAATGCCACATCTTGGAATAGTCTGGAAAACTTCCCTATTTCTCCTTCCTTCTCCTACTCCAGAAAACAAAGAGTCACCAATTCCAAAGTCCAACTGGCCTCCTCCTCACTCCCACTCTTGTTTATCAAGGATTCTTTCAAAGAAACATCTTTAAAAATGAAGCCCTTGTTGTGAAAGCATCATACCATGTCTTTAAAAAAAAAAAAAAAACACCACTTGAGAATTCATTCTTCCTACTGAATATGAGTATTCCCAAGAATTCACATAAAAAAGAGGCCTAAACTAAAACCTTGGCACAATTCTTGCCCAAACCAAATAAACCCAGGAGATGATGCCCAAGGCCAGCAGTTCTGGTAAGGAATGATGAGTTACTTCCTGAGGATACAAGATCTCAGAGTTCTGTTCTTTTAGAAGAGACCTAACTGATTACAGAAAAGCCTAATTGAAACATGAATAAAAGAACAATCTTTATGTGATCATAGGTAAATATTTTTTCAATGGGAAACAGATTCTAATGGAGTGATACTTTCCATAAATTCAGCAGAAATACATCAAGAGGCAACAAATAATTACCAGTGAAAAATCAGGGTCAAACATGGTCTGCTGGTTGAACAAACACACATGTTTCAATTTCTTGTATGAAAATAGGCTTTTTGAATTTCTTGTATGAAGGCTTCTGCAATTTCTTGTATGAAAATACTCATATAAGAGTAGTTTCAATTTCTCATATAACTTCTATTCCTGCTCAATTAGGCCTTACTTCAGGCTTTCAGAAATAGTGATAGGCATTGAGTGGTAGAGAATCTGCCTGCAATGCAGCAGACACGTGTTTAAGCCCTGATCTGGGAAGATCCCCTGGAGAAGGAAATGTCAACCCATTACAGTATTCTTACCTAGAAAATCCCATCAATGGAAGAGCCTGATGGGTTACAGTCCGTGGGGTCACAAGGTGTCAGACATGACTTAGCAACTAAACAACAACAAAGCATTGAGTGAAATGATAAATCAGCCATAGCTGATGGATGGACCTTGTTGAAGAAATGGTGGGGCGGGGCAGGGTGGGAGAGTGATGATTTAGAAGCCCTACCCTACAGAGACCCAGGAGATTACAGTTGTATCGATTTGACAATGCATAACTGACCCAAAAGTGAGTATTTGGTTTAATTAGGTTTCTCACAGTTCAAATAAAACTTACTAAATGTTTGAACAAATACACTTAAAAAAAAACTAATTTAAGTGAGGCAATCATCTTGGAAAACAGCCTGAGGGTCCTCAAAAGATTAAATAGAGTCACTATGTAATTCAGCAACTTTAATTTTTTTAGTTGTATACCTAAGAGAAATGAAAATATATGCCCACCAAAAATTGGTACACAGACATTTGTAGCAGCATTTTTCTTTATAGTCAAAATGTGGAAACAACCCAAATGTGCATCTGGTGAACAGATACAATATGGTGTATATTATACAGTGAAATTAAAAGGAACCAATTATTGATACACGCTACAACATGGATGAACCTTGAAACCATTATGCCAAGTGAAAGAAGCTTGTCACAAAATACCACATATTTCATGACTCCATTTACATGAAATGCCCAGGAGAGGCAAATCTCTAGAGAGATACCAGAGGTTGTCTAGAACTAGAGGGATAGGGCTGGAGGGTGACAGCTAATGGGAATTGGTTTTTGGGGGGCATAATAAAAATGTTCTAAAATTAATTGTGATGAAGTTTGTACCAACTCAGAATTACTGAAAAATCATTGAGTTGTACATTTTAAATGAGTGAGTTGTGTAATAGGTAATTTATCTCTTAATAAAACTGTTACCAGGAAAAAAAACCACCTAATTTCGCTAACAGAGGCAAAATAAAATAAAAACAAGAACCATTTCCCTTTTGTCTTCTTTCCTGTTATACTGGTGGCTCTTTGTGAGGATGCAGGCTTCAGATCCATTTTTTTTAAACCAAGTTGATCTCACTGCAGTGGATCTTGGAAACATAAAAGTTTAGATGTGTAGCATACAGCATCTATGATTGGGGAACAGCAAGAAATAAAACAGAAAATATAGGACTTGCAACAAGGTAACCTGCAGTCAAGACTTGACCTTGCCATTAACTATCTGGTTGACCTTGAAAAGGTAAGCTAAACACTGTTAGCCTCAGTTTTACTGATTTTTACAATTTAATTGCATAGCAATGAGAAGGACCTTACATAACTGTAGATCAAAAAAATAGTTTCATTCGTTCACTAATCACTACGTTAGGGGTTATAACTAGGGACTTGCAGACCCTGGGGGAGGCTGATAGAAGTTAGCTCTGAGAGCTTTGAGAGCAGATGGGAAAAGCACTTGATCCTGATGAAAAATTTAAGGAATGAACCTCTCAGGAAAGGTTGTACCTTGGCTGATTCTTGAACATGGAGGATTTAGGCAAGCAAGAAGGTACTGTGGTAGAGCTGAGGTTTGAAGGAGGAGAAGCTAGACGAATGCTCAGAAGTGCATATAAGCAGTCTGTTCAAGGAACTGCATGTAGTCAGACACGATGAACAGTGGTTCTCAAACAATGATGCCCAGACCTTTAACATCAACATCACACAGAAACTTGCTATGGATGCAAATCTCAGTTCATACCACAGACCTGTTGAATCAGAAGATGATTCTTGGGACGGAGCACAGCAATTTGTGTTCTAATAAGGTGGTTGTGATGCCTGATTAGACTTGAGAGCCACTGGATTAGAGCCTTGGGTTCTAGTAGCAAGAGACGTGTTTGCCTACCCTTGCTGCATATTTGCACAGTTTACAAAGGCAGTTTTATAGGTCAGTTTATAAGCTGTATAAGTTACGTTAGGCTATTTATCAGGAAATACAGAAAAAGCTAAAGAAAAATGTAATCTCATTATCTATACATACATATTGTTAGTATTTGGTGAATTAAATAGAGTTTTTTTTGAAACATTGGATCATAATGTACTTTTTTGTATTCCATTTTTGTTAACTTAATATTTTATGAGTATTTCTCCATGGATTTTGAATTCTATCAGTCCTAAACACTCATGGAAAATATTTTTAATGACTCCAAAGTATTTCATCGTGTGAGTAGACCATAATTTAATTTACTACTTATTACTGTTGGAGATTTAGATCATTTCAATAACTTTTATAAATAATACAATGATGAAAAACATTTTCCATAAGTATTTTTTCTGCACTTTTACTTCCTATGGTAGATTTTTAGAAGTAGAGTTCTATGCTGAGTACCTATTCTTTGTATCTCTCCTCCTTCTGGTAACAGGCCCACCTTCTCTGGCCACCAGATTGTCAAGTGTCCTTGATTAGGCTAATTATGATGCCCCATACCTCTAACCACACAGGCCATTCAGATATGTGACAGGCTGGACCAATGAGCTTAATGACTATTTTGCAGGGAAGCCATTCCCCTCCCCCTCTCAAGAGTAGAAATAAACCAAGTCAGCTACAGAAAGCAATGACATTAATTTGTAGAGAGCAGAGATGAGAGTCCGAGAGCATCCAAATTCTCAATGTTTTCTAATTTACTTACTATTCCAAAACAAAAATCACTTAAAAAGTCTAGTTCAAGCTAGATATATTAGTCCTGAGTGATACATAGGGCCTTGAATGGTATGAGTACAATTGCATTAAAGCTATTCCTAAGTCTGAGAACACTGACCAACTTTATAGTATCTAGCCTTCCTATTTGGAAGCATTTGATGTTTCTCCAATTATTTGGATTTTCTTTTACAATTTGCAGTAAAATTTTGTAATTTTCTTCATTTAGAAGCAATAATTCCTTATAAAGTATATTCTTAAACATGTTATTTTGGGTCGCCTTTGTTATAATGAGCTTCTCTCCTGTATAAATTTCTAGAGTTGCTGTTAACTAATTACCACAAACTTAATACAAATTTATCATCTTACTGTTTTGGAGGTCAGAGTCCAAAAGGCGTCTCAATGGGTTGAAACCGGGTGTCAGTGGGAATGTGTTCCCTCCAGAGGCCTCTTGTCATTCCATCTCCCTCAGTTTGAGCTATTTGTTGACTGAAGTGACTTAGTAGCAGCAGCAGCAGCCCCCTTCCATATCCAAAGCCAGGAATAGCCATCGAGTCCTTCTCAGGGCATCTTCCTTCCGCTTCTGAGTCTTCTGCTGCCTTCTCCCCTATTTAAAGGTTCATGTGTTTAATTGGGCCCACCTGGAAATCTCCTAACTTTAAGGTCAGCTGATTAGCAGCCTAATTCTTTCTGCAACCTTAATTTTCCCTTGCCAGGTAACTTAGCATATTCATAGGTTCTGAAGACTGGAATGTAGATCTCTTTAGGGGATTATTATTGTACCTACTGTACCCTTCATATACATATCAATTGGCTACTGTTTTTATACACATATGTATGTTTGTATGTGTGTGTATTATATATAATTTTCTGCTTTCACAGCAAAACTCCCCAAGCAATTGTGTGTCTGTATTTTCTCTTGAATGTATTGCAACTATGGTTTCAATTTCGCTATTCTTTAGAAATTTATTCAAGGTTATCAATTACTTACACTCTGCCAAACCCAGGGGTTTATTCATTGTTCTCATCAGGGGATGCTTACTGACATTCATAAAGTCTCCATGTCTTGGCACAATGAAAGCTTGTCTTTTTTGCTCCTAACACAGTGAAATGAAGGTTTTAATATGGGACAACTGGGATCCACACTGTCATTATATGACTCAAACCCTTTCCAAATAATAATTGCATCCTCCCCCAGAGCCCCAGAGTCTTCCCGAGTCCTCTGTATACAGCTGGCAGATGAGGGAAGAGGTAAGAAAAGGGTGCATAGTTTGTTTTTTTCAAAGGAGCTAGTGCAAGAACAGTGTACATGATGTTCATGATGTGCATAAAACTTCCACACCCTGTTTGGCATAATTCAGTTTCCTTGCACCATCTCACTGCCAGACATGGTGGAAACTGGATCTAGCTGTGAGGTCAGGAGGAAAGACAGACGGGGATTAGGGAACACATGGCATTGTGTCTGATGCTCACCTGTCCCGTGCATTTGGTGCGATTGGTACCAGCCTTCCTGAGCCTTCACTGGGCTTCCCTGATAGCTCAGTTGGTAGACAATCTGCCTGCAGTGCAGAAGACCCTGGTTTGATTTCTGAGTCTGGAAGATCCTCTGGAGAAGGGATAGGCTCCCACTCCAGTATTCTTGGGTTTCCCTTGTAGCTCAGCTGGTGAAGAATCCACCTGCAATGTGGGAGACCTGGCTTTGACCCTGGGCTGGGAAGATCCCCTGGAGAGTGGAACGGCTACCCACTCCAGTGGCCTTCATTATTTCCCTGAGACCAACTCAGATAGTGTCTGGAAACTTCAGCCAATTTCAAAACCAATATAATTTGCACCAAATATAGGGCATGTGAGATGATTTAATTCTGTACTTATTTTTCTCTCCCCAAACTTTTCCTTCTCCTATTTTCCATTTATCTTTAGTAGTATTATGGTCTTCCTTACTACTTACTATTTTTTCACTCTTCCCCCAACTGTGACAATATTCTGTCATTTCCTACACAACCTTTGGAATCCATGTTCCATTGTGAACATGGATTACCCCCACCCTCACACTTTTTATTCCCTCAAATAATTTCCTCTCTTTTTTTGATAAAAGAACTTAAATATGGACATTTCTCTGTGAACCTCTCTAGTGGACAATAAACATTTCCCTTAGTTCACATAAAAATGCTGGAAGAGGAAGTTGGCATTTTTTAACAAGAATTCTGCTTGTTTTTTCAACCTCAATCCTTGGTATTTTATTCCAAACTTTGGCCATATAGAATTTAATGTTTACCACTACCATTAATAACACTGAAAGACAAATAGTATTTGTTTATATACTTTCCAATGATTAGAATAAAGATTTACATATATTTATTTAATCTGCAAAAGAACAATTTCTTCTCCCCTTAATTTTGAAGAAAAAGCTCTCTTCCTTTAACACATCGAATTTCATTCTGTTCAACCTCACAATTATTATCTGAAGGTCTTTGCTAATTATTATTTTTTAGAATTTTGTTTAATATTTGATCTGTCACAATCCTTTTTCATAATGATAATGACTACCATGTCTCACATGCCAATTATGGGCCACATTTTAAGTGCCTTATGAGAACTGTCATATGTAATACTCCAAGATGTTGGTACTTTTTACCTGCATTTTACAGAGCAGAAAAGAGGCACAGAAATATTTAAGAAGTTGTCTTAGGGCATGTAGTTTCACAAGTGGAAGGGAAAGATCCATAACAGAGACCCAGCTGACAGGTGAATTCCAGCCCCTGTGTTGTTGTTACAGTTTTCCAGTTGATGGTTCCTTTATCATTTGGCACTCGACTCTCCCATATGCTGACTGCTCTGCCTAGATCCTTGATCGTCTTCTTTATAGCATGCATCCTGTCCCTAGCTCATTTTTGTGCTGGATCTCTTTTATCTACTTTATAAAATGCTAATACATTAAAAATAGAAACAAGGTGGGGATTTTTGTACGTATTCTTTTTAAAATAATCATGTCCACATATTTTCTTTTTTTAGATCTGCATTTATGGAATTTTGATGGTAAAATTAGAATCAAGTTTATGTGCAATCTAGAGAAATGGTATGCTGCTGCTAAGTCGCTTCAGTTGTGTCTGACTCTGTGCGACCCCATAGACGGCAGCCCACCAGGCTCCCCCGTCCCTGGGATTCTCCAGGCAAGAACACTGGAGTGGGTTGCCATTTCCTTCTCCAATGCATGAAAGTGAAAAGTGAAAGTGAAAGTGAAGTCGTGTCCGACTCTTAGCGACCCCACGGACTGCAGCCTACCAGGCTCCTCTGTCCGTGGGATTTTCCAGGCGAGAGTACTGGAGTGGGGTGCCATATAGATGGTCCTATTTGCAAAGCAGAAATAAAGACACAGATATAGAGAACAATTGTATGGATACCAGGGGGGAAAGGGAAGGTGGGATGAATTGGGAAATCGGGACTGACATTTATATGCTATTGATATTATATGTAAAATAGATAACTAATGAGAATGTACTTATAGCACAGGGAACTCTACTTAATGCTCTGTGGTGACCTGAACGGGAAGAAAGTCCAAAAGGGAGAGGATATAAGTATACGTATGGCTGATTCATTTTGCTGTATGGTAGAAACTAACACATTGTAAAGCAACTGTACTCCAATAGAAAATTAATTAGGAAAAGAATTAGGGTTTGATTTTCATGAGGTCATCAATTAGCTACATTTAAAACACCGCATTTTTATACTAAAATTTTTCTAAATAAGATAAATTCAGGCATGTGAGAATGAGATACAATCTCATACCAGTCCAGTTCTACAGATGTTTACAACAGGAAGAAATGAGGGTAATTTTTGAAAAAGATTTTAAATTCAAAGTTCAACATTACTAATGGTGTGATAAATAAAAACATGATAAAAACCAACACACAAATGTCCATATCTGGACAAGGTTACTAATCCATGAACTTCTAGCATGGGTTCAAGGAGGCAATGATCACAAAAACTGTTCCATCATCTCTTGACTAAACAAACTGTTAATAGTCACCTCTCTAGTCATAAGATTGTACACAAGTCATGGTGAAATGAGTAGAATAAAATAGGCTTTGAGGTAACCTGACCCAGAAAATTTCCTGGCTTTTCTCTAAATCCATGTTCAATAAATTCTGGTAATTTTAATTTAGCCAATTCATGTGCCAAGATGAAAACCAATAAAGAGATCTCTTCCAGTATCATTTTGGAGAAAAAGTCTTCATGTTTATTGATAGTAGAACAAAATTCAAAAGACTGAGGTTATGTTGAAATTTTCATTAATGAAATATTCTAAAAATGTTTGTTAGGCTTTAGTTATAAGGAAAGTAGATTACATTCTTATTTGAATACCAGTGTTGACCTTAACCCAATGACACTTGTCAACTTTGAAAGTGAAGAGTGTAAAACTGCCTGGATTTCCATGGTGATTTAACTTTGCTGACCCTTTTCATCAGTTCTTATTTTTGAGGATTTGTGGTTCAAAGAAAAGTCTACAGTTTAGCCCGTTACAAAGTAGCATATGCTCAAATCTGTGTGAACTGCACCAAACATTAACCTAGCTTTACTGGATCTCTTTTGTTTCCTAAAGAATCTGCAGCTACTTAGCAAATGTTTCCTAAAGTCTAATTTGATTCTTCTCCCAGTTTCCCGGATGTATCATCTACATATCTATTAACTACTTAAATCTTTTCAACAAAAGCTGTAAGAATACATACAAAATCAAGGGTAGAAAGAGACAATTACACAAATAAACATAATCTCACCTTTAGTCCTGCTCCCTGTTAATAAATCAAGTTTGCTCTCCCTTTTTTCAGAATATTTTAAAAATCAAGTCAATGTGTTGGTCACCAGACTGTGTTACTGTAACAATATCATCCAAAGCATATAAATGATTCTATGATTTTTATTCTACTCTTCCTACCTCTAGATGCTTTATGTCTGCATAAGTTTATATTAGGTCACATAACATTTGATTTTTTAAATGTACCTTTTTAAAATCTAACTTCCATTTACAAAAGTTGAAGAAGTATCATGAGATCTTAAGTTTTATTCCTTTTAACAGCCAATTCTGTCCTGCTGACCAGACAAGCAGCAGTTTAACGAAGATATTTTCTAGCATCAGTCATGAAAGTTTGGAATTAGAAGGGAGGTGGGTCATTTGTGCAACATTCTTCCCTTGGGTCTGATGCTGGTTAATTTAAGGCTTAGAGCTAATGGGTCTTATCACCTCCTATGACACAGAATTGGCCAGAGGCCCAGACCAAGAACGTTTAATTGGATGAATGATTATTGATTCTGAAGACAATATAAATCAAAGGATTTAAAGAATAGGGCTGTTAATGTTCATCACGACTGGCATCTTTGGTAAATTTAATAATTCCCATTCTACCAGCACTGGCAGACCATGTTAATCTTGGAGAGGGTTTCAATGTAAGAAAAGGTTCAGACTAATATGATCACCAAGCTGTGCAGCTCAGACTCCAGACAAGGTCGATGTAACATTATCTGGGAGCCACCAGATGTCGTACATACATTGTTCTTATTTGATTCCTCCAACTACATATAGTAAGCACCAGAAAGAAAGTTCTGCAGTTGTTAAAAGGTTAAGAGGATTCTATCCAGAGCAGTGTTGAATGCACTGATAAAATTTGCTTCCTCTACCTCTGTACATACAGTTTATTAAAAAAACTTCTGCTTCATTCACGGGAAGCATTTTAAGTTAACATGAAACAGAATAATCATTTTTATGGTGATTCAATTTCCCTGAACACATTTAAAATAGCTTTTCTTTTAAGCTAAGGAAAGGGTTAGCCACTCAGTTGTGTCCCACTCTTTGGCGATCCCATGGTCTGTAGCCTGCCAGGCTCCTCTGTCCATGGGATTCTCCAGGCAAGAGTGCTGGAGTGGTTTGCCAGTTCCTTCTTCAGGGAATCTTCCCAACCCAGGTATTAAACCCAGGTCTCCTGCATGGCAGGCAGATTCCTTACCATCTGAGCCACCAGGGAAGCCCTCAAGCTAACTCCTTACTTATTTTTCATTCATTCAATGTACAACTCCTCACTGAGTGTTTCCTATATAATTATTGTCAGGGCTTCCCTGGTAGCTCAGATGGTAAAGAATCTGCCTGCCATGCAGAAGACCTGGGCTCGAGCCCTGGGTTGGGAAGATCCCCTGGAGTAGTGCATGGCAATCCACTCCAGTATTCTTGCCTGCGGAATCCCCATGGACAGAGGTGTCTGGCAGGCTACAGTCCATGGGATTGCAAAGAGTCAGATATGACTGAGCAACTAAGTTCAGCACATATCTCAGCATTAATATATAATCATCACTAGCTAGGTGCTGGGTATACAGAACTAAATAGGACTTCCTTTGTCCTCAAGGATCAGACAGTCCATCAGGAGGCAAATGAATGGAACACAGCTACTGTGGGGTCTCAGGTTCGGCTCTCTAAAAGCAGGTGCTGACATGGGAGTTGTGGGTGCAAGATGTTTATTATTTGTGATGAACACCTGTGCAAGAATGGGGGGTGGAAACAGGCTTGGGCAGGGGAAAAAGTCAAACTGATGCCCATCTGCCAAAGTGTTGACCAACATGGCAGAACATTCTGGAGCAAGTATTAATCGCCCATCAGAGCTGTTCCATGCTAGGCTGGGTCTTTAAATCTCTTACTCTGCTCAGTGGCTGGATATAGGGGTACCCTAAGAAGGTCATGGCCTTGGAGAAGGTCTTCTCTATCAGCTAAAGACTTTCTGATGGCCATCATCCCTGTAAGCTGGGAAGGAAGTTCTTTCTTCAGGGAAATATAAGTGATACATCCCTGTATTGACCACACATGGGATGCTCTGGGACCTTGGAGGAAGGTTAGTTGAATGTTAGGGGCTAGTTCATAGAGGTTTAAAATGAGGCCATGATGAATCTTAAAAACAATAATGATAATAACAACTAAGATTTATTGAGCAATTACTGTATGTCAGGTATAATATTAAATTTTATACATGGATTGTCTCATTTAAAATTTATCCCACACCTGGGAGATGGATACGTAACTATCAAAAAGTATAGCAGATGAATGATTAAGTAATGTTCCCAAGTTGGATTCACAGTTGAATTCAATTCCTCAATTCAATTTGATTCAATACAATTCAATTCAATTCAAGGCTGTATGACTTTAAGATCCATTGAGTATAATCATATACACCAAAGAGTGTGGGCTGGGCTGTTATGTTGGGAAAATAGTGCATAAAGACATGAACGACCTATCAAAGTTCCAAATGTAGAATGTGAATTGAATAAATATTTGTTGAACAAGGTAGGAAAGGAGGGAGGGTGGAAGAGAGGGATGAAGGAAGGAAAAGAGAAAGTAGACAAGTGTATTTAAAGAACTGTTAAATGGATATGATTAGATAACTGAATCATAATGGATATGATTAGATAACTGAATCCCAAGTGCTGTTAAGAATCTCCCAAATTTTCCTAAAAAGAATTGAATGAGTATTAGGCATGTTGTTCTTTGTGTTCTCTGTATGGGAAGACACTTCTTCTGAGAGTACTTCCTCTAATTCACCATTTTTTAAGCTGTACATATGATTTCTCCAGGGCATATCAGAGATACTCTGTGTTGGGATTACTTACAGATGTCTTTACACCTTTCCTGTGACCTTAGGGACCTCATGATTCTTGTCTTGGAAAGATGTTCAGACTGCCTACTGGATTTCACTTCTCAGAATCTGATGTTCATGCTGTTTTGATTTTCAGCTCTGTGTCTCTTTCCCAGCTCTCTCCCTTTCTATACATTTTCTATTCAGTCCAACTCATTTACAGTCCAGGGGTACTTGTGTCTCTTCCTCAGTTAGAAAGCTTCATGGAAGTGTGTTCACACAACACAATATCACTCTCAGTAATATTGGAGAGTTGTATTCTTGGTCATCCAGTCTATCCTAAGCATATAATGTTGTTAAAGATTATTAAAAGACTACCATGTGATGCTACTTATGATAACTGATACTATTATGACACTTTGTCTGGTAACCTTATATAAGGGTTTCAAGATCTTGTCGATTAGCTTTTTCTACTTTCTGGCTGTATTTTAACTTACGTGTCTCTAAAGCCAGTGTGTTATAGTTTCTGGAGTTGAGGACAACACCATGTACAAAAAGAGCCTCATATCTAAGATCCTATCATGGAAAAGAGTAATAGAAGAGGTGAGTGACCATGTATTTGTTTCCTACACGAGTTTGGAAGAGATAACATGTCAGAAAATCAGTTGCAATGGTGCTGGCTGTAGTAAGCCTCTGGAGCTCAAACATCCAGCAGTGTTTTAAACTTCCACCAGAAGTTCATTTTTTAAAAATATAAGAATCTTAATAAAAAAAGAAGCTGACACCTCTATGAAAAGCCTACACCCCAGGTCCAATCTAGGCCCTGCAGATGTTTGATTTTCTGTTGAGTACTGGTGAGCAGAATTGACCCCAGTGTGATGTCCAAGGCCAGAGCAGAAGTTTTACCTGCAATGATACAGAAAGTAGGACCAGAGCAGCGAGAACTGGACGAAGCATGGGCTTAGTATCAAATCCAAGGTTAAATAAGGGATAGTAAACAAGAAATGGAGGTGATCAAGTACATATCTGAACATCCTGCTGACAGAACAGTGAAGCAGGGTAGAGGTTCAGACAACAAAACTTAATAAAGGCACAGTTTGGAAACACCTCTTAACTAGTTCAGGGAAGGGTTAGGTTAACTCCTTCCCTGATGGCTCAGATGATAAAGAATCTGCCTGCAATGCAGCATCCCTGGGATGGGACGATCCCCTGAAGAAGGGAATGGCTACCCACTCTAGTATTCTTGCCTGGAGAATTCCATGGACAAAGGAGTCTGGTGGACCACAGTATTGGGTCACAAAGAATCAGACATGACTGACTAACACTTTCACTTTTCACTTTAGCGTAGCTTGAGTTTTGATAGTGGCTGTGGGGGTGGTTGTCTTAACATGGGGAGCAGGAGAAAGAGGGAGGTGGATGATCTGAGAAGGCACATTCTACTTTATTTTCTGTTTTTATCTGATCTACTCACATATATAAATATTTTTCAATGTACCTTCACTTGACTGCTGCTAAGTCACTTCAGTCATGTCCAACTCTGTGTGACCCCATAGATGGCAGCCCACCAGCCTCCCCCATCCCTGGGATTCTCCAGGCAAGAACACTGGAGTGGGTTGCCATGGCCTTCTCCAACGCATGAAAGTGAAAAGTGAAAGTGAAGTCTCTCAGATCAGATCAGATCAGTCGCTCAGTCGTGTCCGACTCTTTGCGACCCCATGAATCGCAGCACGCCAGGCCTCTCTGTCCATCACCAACTCCAGGAGTTCACTGAGACTCATATCCATCGAGTCAGTGATACCATCCCGTCATCTCATCCTCTGTCGTCTCCTTCTCCTCCTGCCCCCAACTCTTAGTGACCCCAAGGACTGCAGCCTACCAGGCTCCTCCGTCCATGGGATCTTCCAGGCAAGAGTACTGGAGTGGGGTGCCATTGCCTTCTCCTTCACTTGACTAGTAGACACAATTCTACATGGAGCCCCAACATAGAAAAGAAATAAAGGCAGAGCTATAATGGTTGAAAGGGGGTGGTAATTGGAACCAAGACTTCCTTTTCTCCTGAGGGTCCCCTGAGGGGAAGCTTTTAGCAGTTTCTACAGGTTAAATAGTATTTAAGAGGAGAAATCAGATTAAAGAATTATAGAATGTTTTTATAGATATTTTACATGTACTATTAATATAATGGGGCTTCACAGATAGTGCTAGGGGTAAAGAACCCATCTGCCAATGCAGGTTAGACATAACAGACACAGGTTCGATCTCTGAGTCAGGAAAATCCCCTGGAGTAGGAAATGGCAACCTACTCCAGTATTCTTGCCTGGGAAAGCCCAAGGACAGAATCCCATGGACAAGAGGAGCCTGGTGGGCTATAGTCCATAGGGTCACACAGAGTCAGACACGACAGAAGCAACTTAGCACATTAATATAATGTATAGTTATTTTAATATTTAGTATTCCAAATGGAATTTAATCCATTAAATTTAATTGTTGTTATCATTAGGTCACTTATAGTACAATATATAGGTTGAGAGTAACTCTAAAGCCAGACTTCCTGGGATTCTGTTCCAGTTTCACCACATGCCTGATATGAATTCCTTATTCTTACTGTGCCTCAGTTACTCATTGAAAAATTGTATGCATTTCATAGGTTCTATAATGAGAATTAAATGAATTAATACATATAAAACACTTAGAATACTCTCTGGCATATAATATATGTTATATATTTTCTACTATTTTTATCATTATTACTATTTTCTGTACCTTGCATTGGCAAACAGGTTGCAAACTTCCTGGAGTCAGAGGCACTTTTATGTCTGAGTGACTAATGTTTTGTATATAATAGATATTGAAAAAAGTAATTAATTAATTAACCACCTGTTAACTGGGCACCTATGATACAAAGGCATTCTTAGGGTGAGGGCATAAATATGAGTAAAAAATGGCTCCTGAGAAACTTACACTCTAATGACCCTAAGTAAAATACAGTTAATTAATTTAATGTAATTTAATTTGATGTAAATTAATGTATAAAAAAGGGCTTCCGTGGTGGCTCAATCAGTAAAGGGTCTGCCTGCAGTGCAGGAGACCTGGGTTTGATTCCTGGGTTGGGAAGATCGCCTGGAGAAGGAGACAGCAACCCACTCCAGTATTCTTGCCTGGAGAATCCCATGGACAGAGGAGCCTGGCAGACTATAGTCCCTGGGGTCGCGAGAGTCGGACATGACTTAGCAACTAAACCACAAAACACGATGTATAAAAAAGAGCTCTAGTAGAGGTATGGAAACAAATTTTTACAAATGCTTTGGGAAAACAGGTACTTTGTTTAAATTTTTCTCATTGGTAACAGTACCCTGAATTTTGAGTTGAATTTTGAAGAATGCATTAGAATTTGCTAGGCCTAAAAGTGTAAAGACTTCTGCCCAATAGCATGAATGAAAGTAAGGGCACAGGTGCCAAAAGCAGCGTGGTATTGAGAAATAGCACGTTCTTTAGGTTCTGAAAGGGTGACAGATTATTACTTGCATAGATGTCAAGGTAAGTAGGGACCTTGAACATAGAAGTGCAGTGTGCCATCCTAAGATTTAGGACCAACTCCTGTAGGAATTGAGGAACTATGCAGGCTTCTCTGCATAAATCCTTGTGGATCCTGATGATTTCTGTTCTGGATTGAACAACTTCATCAAGCTCCCTTTGGGGCTTTTGGATTTTTATACATAGATCTTTTACTAAGTGAAAAGTAAAAACGAAGACCTTTGCTTTTTGGCGGCTCCAACTAAGTGTCATTAAAGGTTACTACAAATAGTTGAGAGACTGTGTATTTTGATTATTCACTCTTCCAGGTTTAATTTTGAAATCCAGCTTTTCTGAAGAGAAATTAGATGTTTTTTATAAATATATATATAGTAAAATGTCAGGAACATAATCGTGGGAAGTTTTCACTTGGACAGAAACCACAAGTTCATAGTCTACTGTAATTTTGCAGAAAGAAGAACAAGAGCTAAACTTGGCTGTAACACATTCTTTCTCTACATTTAGGAGAATGAGAACCATCAAAGTACATGGGGTGGCCTGTGAGATTTGTTGATTTAGCTGAATTTCAGTCTACCCTTTTGTACTTTGTTTATCTTTAAAACTGACTTATATTTTTATTATTTTATTAGATATTTTATGCACTTAGGTTTGTTTTTTTAACATTTACCTTAGAGCAAAAATTCAATAGATAATTGTGATGTAATTGAATAATACCAACTAAAAAATATAAAGTTCATGACAAATAAAAATTTCTGAATTCAAATAGAAGTGGAAAGTCTCAGCAAATCTCCATCCTTTAATTTCTATAAGTGAAAAATAAAATTTTCCATCTTAAGCTCACCAGCAAATGCCTTCCCCTTCCTTCTTACTGCTTTCAATGCTAATGGCCTCCCAATTCCTAGATTTTAATAATGGATCACTTTCTCAAAATTGACCTCTAACAGGTGACATGTCTTTTTTCTTGGAGGAGAGGAAGAGGGAAAACAAAGCAAATGAAAACTTCTGCTTGCTCTGTGAAAGCACCAACATTTTCCAAATAAGAATATTACCATATGTTGAAAAGCACATGGTTTTCAGAACTGCATCTGGGTTCAAAACTGGGCTCTGATACTTGTGTGACCAGGCTTGTGACCTAGGTTAATTTACTTTTTACTATTTTTAATTATTTATTGAAGGTTAATTGCTTTACAATTTTGTATTGGTTTCTGCCATACAATAATGCAAATATATACATATATGTGTGTGTGTATATATATATATATATATATATATATATATATATCTCCTCTACCCTTCTTCTTGAGCCTGCCTCTCCACTCCTCCAGGTCATCACAGAGTGCCAGGCTAGGTTCCCTGTGCTATACAGCAGCTTCAATTTACTTTTTCAATAACAAAGTGAGGAATAATAACACATACATCATAGTTGTTTTGAAGATTAAAGAGAAAGCAGGCACACATAGCATAGTGAGCATCATCTGTTGTAAATAGAAGTCATCCAATACACCCCCTGGGTATCCATGCTGCTGCCAAATTATGACTCATGGCTTCTGGAAGCCACTGTCTTTCTAGAAATCTAAACCATGAAACTTTCCTAAAATAGTTACTGAAAATAAGAGTGCAATGAATTCTTTATGATTGCTTACATTGAGTGGTATGGGAGACCTTTCCAGTATAAGAAGTACTCTTTCCCATAGCTGTGTGGTTGAGATAACCCTAGTCACTCCATTCATCTATGAAAGCGATGGTCCTGGTGGTCATAAACCCCAATCAAAATATTTCTTGCTTTAGCCAAAGAGATTGGTTAAGAAATGGGCATGGGATCTCAGTTACGATTCTTCCCTAACTTTTCACCATAAATAATAGTGAAACTATTTCTTTCCACTGGACTCAATAAGTTGACAGGATATGAGTCAGGGGTTGTCTTCAGCTAACTCAAGTACCACAAGAAGAACTGCCTGAAGAAGGAAAAAAAGAGAGAGAGAATCTTATAGTATCAGCTGAATTCCTGAATACAAATATTCTAGAAGCCATTTTTCTCTCTAGATTTCTTCACTATATTCTTACACTCTTTGAGATGGGTTTCTGTTATTTGCCATACAAAGAATTCTGAAAATATACAGTTTGGATTCTAGAGGAAGTTACTTTGATATATCAAAAATATCAATCAGCCATTTTACACATTTATAATTTTCTAAGGACAATTTTATGTTGGAAAAAGATATATGTATATTAATACTGAATATTTCCCCATTTTTAGATCCTTAGTATTAATGGCTGGACTAAAATTTGTAGAGTGGGATCAGACTTTGTTGCATTCAGGTCAGCATATTAATATTGAAGTTAGAATACACTTTTCATTTTCACTTTTCACGTTCATGCATTGGAGAAGGAAATGGCAACCCACTCCAGTGTTCTTGCATGGAGAATCCCAGGGACGGGGGAGCCTGGAGGGCTGCCGTCTATGGGGTTGCACAGAGTCGGACATGACTAAAGCGACTTAGCAGCAGCAGCAGTACATTCAAATACACCTCAGAAGCAGAAGAGGCCACTTGGGTTAAGAATCCCAAGAAAGTCAACACTATCACCAAAATCAAAACCATAGACATGCTGAGAATATCCAAAGGTGTTAATCAGGGCAAGTGCTTGACTAAGCTGCTGGATACAAGCCCCTGACAGCGTCCCTAGAATCTCTACAGTATCTGCAGTGTGGTTCTCTACACCTCACCACTCTCTGGTG
Source organism: Bos taurus (assembly GCF_002263795.3). Lineage (NCBI taxonomy): Eukaryota > Metazoa > Chordata > Mammalia > Artiodactyla > Bovidae > Bos > Bos taurus. Next base: position 57,456,450 of record NC_037341.1, on the reverse strand, counting down.
ACAAGGGATTTAGTACAATTGAGATGAGAGAAAAAGTAAATTTAACAACAAAAAAGTAATAAAGGAAAATGACTGCTTACAATGATATAGAAGACTAAAAATTTGTTCGTGACTAAAAGTCATAAAACACAGGAACTCAATCTTCTTTGGAAACTAACCAGCACCTACAGCATGTCAGTAAACCATTCAGTGTTCATTTATTCCTCTCTTCAACAGATAACAAGTTCCCTTTAAAAGCTTGCTACTCATAGAATCAAGCTTCTATGTTACTCATAGAATCGATCAGTGGGGATACACCACTGTACAAATGCAGATAAAAACTACAATGAGACATCACCTCACACCAGTCAGAATCACCATCATTAAAAAGGTCTACAAATAACAAATGCTGGAGAGGGTGTGGAACCCTCCTACATTGTTGGTGGGAATGTAAATTGGTCCCACCTTTATGGAGAACAGTATGGAGGTTCCTTAAAAAACTAAAAATAGAGTTGTCATATAATCCAGCAATTCCAGTCCTGGGCATATATTGGGACAAAGCTGTAATTTAAAAAGATATATGCACCCCTATGTTCATAGCAGCACTACTCACAATAGCCAAGACATGGCAACAACCTAAATATTCATCACTGATGGACAGATAAAGAAGATGCTGTACAGATACACAATGGAATACTACTCCACCATAAAAAAGAATGAAATAATGTCATTTGCAGCGATGTGAATGGACCTAGAGGTTTTGATAGTAAGTGAAGTAAATCAGAAAGATAAAGACAAATACCATATAATATCTCTTTTAAGTAGAATCTAAAATATGACCCAAAATGAACTTATCTATGAGACAAAAACAAAGACATTGATAACAAATCTGTGGTTGCCAAGGGAGAGAGGAGGGATCAGGGTGGGACAGATTGGGAGTTGGGATTAGCATATGCAAACTCTCAAAATATAGAAGTTCCAACTGTATAGCACGGGGAACTATATCCAATATCCTGGAATAAACTATAATGGAAAAGAAAAAAACAGTAATCAGCTAGTACAGAGAAGCAATGCAAATAAGGTATGTGATAAATTTTCTGAGATATTTTTGTTTCTTAGAGTGCCACCCACTTCTTTCTGCAAATTGTGTTTTAATTGATAGTGAATCTTCCAGGGCTCTCAGTCTCCCCACTTACTCAGCAGTAAACAGAATATGTTCAACTCCCACAGGTGGTAGACCCACTGTATGTCTATGCTCACAGGTCATGGAGATTCCTCCCTATACGCAAAAGAGGTGGCAAGAAATTTCCACATGCACATATCTCCTCTGTTCACACATGCTCCATTGTCCTGTTAGAATTAGCTTAAAAAACATACTTTCAAAGAGTGAGAATTTCAAGGCAGTAACAGCAGAGCATGAAATGAAGCATGGGATGACCTCACAGGTTGCACACCCATAAGCCTGCTGCTGCCGCCAAGTCGCTTCAGTCGTGTCCAAATCTGTGCGACCCCATGGACTGCAGCCTACCAGGCTTCTCCGTCCCTGGGATTCCCATAAGCCTAGTCCTATCTATATCTTACATTTCATTAAGGCTCTCTCTTTCTTTCAAAATTCAAGATCAAACTGCTAGGATTCTTACATAGAGAAGGAGACTCACAGTACTTCCCAAACAGTTTTCTGCTACTTGACTATTTTCTGTTCCTCTTTCATTTTTGCTTGCCTCATTCTTGGTTTTGCCTTGGAAACTTTCAAATCTTTTCAGTCTTTCCTTAAATTGTAGAGTGCTATCCTCATTCCCACATCCAACCCCACCAGAAACCGAGCACCAGTGGAGAGTAGACCCTTGTATCCATATCACTCATCAAATGTCTCTGCCATTTGGTTTTCCCGTTAACTTAATTAACTACCTAAAAGAATTTGCTGTCATTTGTCAAGTTTTCTTCAGCCTATTACCTCATTCAGTTCAGTTCAGTCGCTCAATCGTGTCTGACTTTGCGACCCCATGAACCGCAGCACACCAGGCCTCCCTGTCCATCACCAACTCCCGGAGTCCACCCAAACCCATGTCCATTGAGTCGGTGACGCCATCCAGCCATCTCATCCTCTGTCGTCCCCTTCTTCTCCTGCCCCCAATCCCTCCCAGCATCAGGGTCTTTTCCAATGAGTCAACTCTTCACATGAGGTGGCCAAAGTATTGGAGTTTCAGTTTTAGCATCAGTCCTTCCAATGAACACCCAGGACTGATCTTCTTCAGAATGGACTGGTTGGATCTCCTTGCAGTCCAAGGGACTCTCAAGAGTCTTCTCCAACACCACAGTTCAAAAGCATCAATTCTTCAGCACTCAGCTTTCTTCACAGTCCAACTGTCACATCCATACATGACCACAGGAAAAACCATAGCCTTGACTAGACAGACCTTTGTTGGCAAAGTAATGTCTCTGCTCTTGAATATGCTATCTAGGTTGGTCATAACTTTCCTTCCAAGGAGTAAGCGTCATTTAATTTCATGGCTGCAATCACCATCTGCAGTGATTTTGGAACCTCATTACTTCTGTGCAAACATATTTTTACTCTTTTCAACATTTTTGAAAATGTGATACAACTTAAAATCAATATGCACCTGTAACAGTGTTTCAGGTATGTTAAAATGTGAGGGTGGGAGAATGTGTAAAATACAACCGGCTAACTATTTGCAAACGTTTGGTGGCCTTTGAAAGAACTAATTAAAAGAGAACACATGGCAGCTACCCCATGCTCCTGAGGAGTAGTTTATACATAGTGTGATGACAATACTTATTATCCAGAATTACAAGTATTTATACCGTATGTGCTTTTGCTGCTCTACTGCTCGTACTCTGAGGACACAGACTGTGTCATATGCAGATGGACACCCCATCACCACCTGCAGGGATGATTTTTGGGCAACTAAGAGAAGGTATTCAGCACTTATATCCTGAAAGAATGCAGGATTATTTCTTATTCCTGGGGTTACAATTTTAATTGAGCTTTCAAAAATGCATTTTAATATTTACAAGGCATTTTTCATAGACTGCTCCAAAACTTTTGGTTGATTTATGTGGGAAACCACATTTAGGAACCTAAATGGTTTGAGAATACACGGACACAATATCTTCAGCATTTTATGCCTTGTCTGTACATACACCTTTAATCCCTCGAATCTCTGAATATAGCTTTTTCCAACATCAATATTAGACAAAAGATCGATGGCTACAGAGTGAAATTGCTCCCCCAGGGCTACCCTGTGCCTTTTTCTGGACACTGCTCAGTGCACGTGTGTCCCCATCTGTAGCAATATTTTCTCCTAACTTTCAAGGTCATTGCCAGGGCACCAGTATGCAAAAGCTAAGTTGACATAGAAGAGGCCTCTATCATTCTACCACGCCCACCCCCTTATATTTATTTTATGGAATTTTAGAGCCCCTGAATTGGGAGCAGATTTGAATATCATCTAGCCTGATTCTTTCTTAATACAAGAATTCAGTGTATATCACCCCTGACAAGTTTATAAAAATTTGTCTTTGAGTTCCAGGCTCCGAATCAAGATGCGAAAGTGTGCGCCCTGGAGTAGGAAAGAATGTGTTTCTGTTTTATACTCAGAACGCTTCTTCAAGGGTGGCATTTCTCAGTCACCACTAGAAGCTACATGCCTTTTGATTTCATAAGACCTCAGCTTTCAGAATGCATTACATTTTAAATCATATTTTTCTTTTAAGAATTCAGAGACTTTTTTTTTAATTACTTGACCCTAAATGGCAATAGTTATAATTCTGACTACAGCTATGAATCTCTTTTATTTATAAATGTGCACCTATGCCTAAGATCAGGGTATTTGAATGTAAATCCCCATTTGCTTATTATTTAACAAATATTATTTCACCTGCAAATAAAGTGAGGATCTATTAGGTACTAGATGCTTTTCTTAGGCCCTGGAAATAAAGTGATTGTCTTAGAGCTATGGCTCCTGCCTTCAGAAAGTTTCTAGTTTTGAAGGTAGAAAAGTAATTAAATAACTAATCTTGTTGGACTTGTAGGAGTTTTCTGATGTGAGAAGAACTGTAGGAGAATATGTTAGGAATGCCTACCTGGTTAGTTTTCCTGCACAATGAATCTTTCTACTGATACCTGAATAAGTAGGAATTATCAAGATGAAGAGAACAAGGAATCTATATTTGATCATCCAATAACCAGAGATATCATGGTAAATAAATTAAAGGAACTAAAAAAAAATTAATATGGCTGGGGTATGAATAAAAGAGGGTCATCCAGTGAGACTGGAGAGATAAGCATGGGCCAGACTGTGGAGGGTTTTATCAGTTTGGTGAGGGGTTTGCCACTTAGAGTGCAGGGAAATGGGAGCTACTGAAGTTTTTAAGCAAGGAGACTACAGATGATTGGCTGTGTAAGACATCACATGGAGGCAGTGGTGGGCTTGAGCCAGCTCACACTGACCCAAGAATGCCAGTTGTTAAATGTTTAGGAATTTTGTTAACTGGTTGTTAAACTGTGGGTGGTTTGACATAGAACATGGTGGAAAAATTTACGTGTTGGAAATTGGCAAACACCACAAGTGAGGGTTTTGAGTTTTGCTGTTGTTTTGGAAAGCTGGTTTACCAGCACTCCACTGGATAGACGTAAGCGAGACGGAGACAAGGGGAAGCATGATGGCCTGGACCAGGGTGGCAGCAACAGGAGTGGAAATACACAGTTAGCTTGGAGAAATATTTAGGCATAGCCTGTCCTTGTCGAAGTACATACAAAGATAAAAGAAAGGCATAGCAGGCACCAGGGTCATTTCCAATGTGTCAGTGGACCTCTAAATTGACATCCTTTAAGTAGCCCCAGTGTGAAAGCAAAGGTCAAACTCTTTGGACATTCCATTCTACATCCACTCATGACATTTGCTTCTTGAGAAAACGTGTATTTAAAAATCTTACATAGGTTATTCTGAACTAATTAATAACACTGTACTTCAATTTTGATCATACTATCTGTAAAATAAAGCAAAACCCTCTTTCTCTCCAGAGGCTTGTTTCACTCATCTGGCATTTATTGCTGATGTTCTCCAAGCCCTCTCAAAGACAACGGGAATGCCAAAATGGAAGGCAACTTGGACATGAAACTCTATGTCCTCATGTGATGCTGCAAAGATGACTTTTCTCCAGTGTAATGGTGAAGCAGATGTTACAATTCTGTGAAAGCTTTATTTGTAATTTTATGAGATTAGCCCACCAAAAAAAAAATCCATATGGTATCTTCTTTGGGTTTTCAGCAAGAATTACACATATTATGGAGACGTAAAAAGCAGAAGAGAGATTATTATTTATTTTGGCCAATTCAGTTGCTAAGCAGACTCATTATTTATGTCCTGGCTCAAAAGCAGCACATTTTAAATGCAGATCAGAATACTTTTTTTTTTTTTCCTTGTGTCAGATTACAAGGTTGAATCACTTCACCAAAAGTTACCATTTCTGAAAATGCTGAAAAGCCATATCTTGTCAGTTTGACGTTCCAAAGATGACTCTGTTTAAATAGAGAAAAGTGTCAGGAATGAAGCTTTCTGACAGCAGGGTGAAACTCTCTCACATTGAAAGAATTCTCTCACCAGAAGTGTTTGCAATCTCCCTGTGATTTTCCCTTCCTCCTAAAACCTGTTTGAAGATAAAGCGGAGTGTAACCTGTGCCCTGTCAACTTCCTGCCGAGTGTTAACTCAGAAACCTCCAGGTCACAGAGTACATCATGTAACAAGTTCCTGGTGCTCAGGAATGAGTTCCAGATCACTTTCCTTAGGACTGATCATCTATCGCCGAGGCCATTGCAACTTCTCCTGAAATCTTCAGAAGGCGATATCTAGCTTCCTGATTAAAGAATCTTGAAACAAGGTACAGTGTGAGTCCTTGTCAGCAAATTCACCTCAACTCCCCCAGACGAGGAAGATATGAAGTAGCTTATGAAAATGCAATAGATTTTTTTTAAAAAATCGAGTATGAGAACACTCTTGATATCCAGGGTGTGTTGTTACTGTAGTTATGGTCATTATTTTTAAGATATAAAAATACTACTTTTTTCTTAAAATTTTTACTTTTAAGATATAAGTCCAAATCATTAGATATTATTTTTAGTTCAGTTAAAAAAATCCCCTCATTGCACATTACATGTGGCTACTGGGGCTGCAGTGATGAAAACAACAGATAAATTTCTTGCATTCTAGGAATAATTGATTGATTGAATTAATACATGACAGAAGACAGGAGGTTGAATCAATTTTTTTACGGAAGATTCCTTCTAGCTTTTAAAAACTATTTTAAGTTAATTTTGGTCTTAGTAAGAGTTGCAAAGATGGTTCAGAGAGTTCCTTATTCCCTTAAGGTTAACATCTTACATTTTGCCTGGTAAGATGACCAAAACTAGGATATTAACATTGGCACAGTACTAGTTACCAATCCATAGATTTTACTTGCATGTCCCCATTTTCCCCTAGGGTCTTTTTGCTGTTCTGTGTCTAAGCCTGGATATCATGTTACAGTCAGTCGTCACATCTCCTCAGTCTCCTCCCATCTGTGACAGTCCCTCTGTCTGGCCTTCTGTTTCATGACCTTCTGACCTTTCCTGACCTTTCAACACTTGTGAACCATTTTGGTCACAAGTCGTCTAATATATCCCTAAGTTTGGGTTTGTCTGTGTTTTCTCATGACTAGACTATGCTTGTGGATTTTGGAGAAGAAAACACAGAGATGTGTTCTCATGATCTGAGAAGGTACATGTTATCAGTGTTTTATTATGAGTGATAGCCTACAAGGATTTGCTACTGTAAAGTTACTAAATTTTCCTTTCCAAACTATTCTTAAGAATTCAACACTAAGTCCACACCACACTTAAGGGAACTGGGGATTAATTTCCACCTCCTAGGGAGGAATATCAAAGAATTTGTGGAAAGAATTTGTTAAAATTCAAAGAATAAAAAAAAAAAAAAACAAAGAATTTGTTAAAACTATGGAACAACTATGTTGAAGGAGGTAATTTGAGGCTATGCAGATTTCCTGTTTCTCTTTAATTTAGCCTTGATCCCTGAATCTTGCCTGCAAAAGTTATTACTGTAGTCTTCTTACTGTGATCTAGGAGTGATCTGCTTCTCTCATTCATTCAACATTTATTAACTAGAGTTCTTCAGCTCTCCAGTTCATTTGTGTTTTTGTTTGGTCATTTATTTGCATCAGTGTGGATTCATGAATATGTCCTTTATTCTTTGGGTTAGAAAACAATCTTACTATTATTTATTTCATTGTTCAAATTGTGTAAGCCTTGGCTAGTTCATTTTTGGTTGAACATTCCACTGTTTGCATCTGAGTGTTGGCATGGTTATTTTTTTTCTCTGTACGACACAGTGGAATTTCCTTCTGTGAGAGGCAACTCTGTATGAAATATGTGAGCTTTAGAAAGAAAACTGAAGCTAAGAAATTATTCTCACTGACTGTGAGAATGATTCACATGTATATTTACAAAAATCAACTGCATTTTGGTGAGGAGAAGCAATAACCTTAGCATGGAAAAATAGTGAAAAAATACATTATTATGGGGTTGTTAATGTACTAGTAAGAACAACCATGCATTTCTTTAGGTGAAATACCATACCATGAAGACAAGTGTCAATCCTTGAAAGCTTTCTCTGAGCCTGCTAAACTGTCACACAAGAAAACCTAGCTAATCATTACTTATTGAATGTCATCTCACCTGAAGTCCATTTTGGTATGGGGAAAATTAGAAATGCACATTTGTTGAATAAATAAAGACATAATTCCTCCACTGAAGAATTGGAATGTTCATCAGTGAAAAAAGATGAAAAACTCTGAGGCAATTAAATCAGAGCAAAACATTACATATGGGCTTCACAGGTGGCTCAGTAGGAAAGAATCTGCCAGACAAATGCAACAGATTCAGGAGACATGGGTTCAGTCCCTTGATGGGGAGGATCCCCTGGAGGAGGAAATGGCAACTCACCCCAGGATTCTTACCTGGAAAATCCTATGGATAGAGGAGCCTGGCAGGCTACAGTCTATGGGGTTCCAAAGAGTCAGACACGACTGAGCGACTGAGAATGCATACACAAATTACTTATACATAAATTTACATTTTATGGAATAGATAGTAAGGGATGCTTCTAATTAGAGACTTTGCTTTTTGTTGTTGTGGTAATTAAGCTTTAGAGGTTTAAATGTGGTCTTCATTAAAAACTGAAATGGCTATGAGTTTAGGCTGATTAATCTATTATAAGAAGGCAGACAATATGTTCAATGTCATAATCATTTTTTCTTGTTAATTGGCACCCTAATTTAAAATTGCTGTGAATTAGATTCCTAGCTTCAATCTAATCTAATCTATTACATTTAAGGGATCTCTGAATGACTTTGTAATTTGAGAATATTGTTGGTAAATACTCAGTCAAGATCAAAGTGTTTCAAAGGAAAATTGTTAAGATTCTTCAGTGTATTTCCTTACTCTAAAATGATCTTATCCATCACAGTGTAGAATGGACTATTGTTCCATAGGGACCTTCTCCAGTGTCCAAATTCACTTGAGTATACAAATACAAAGCTTCATGAAGATGTGTGTGCTAATAGATGCTGGGCTTACTCATAACTCACTCATCCATTCTGCAGAGCCAGCATACACCCTTTGTAATAATAGGTTCAGGGGCAGCTAAGATACACAGACATAGACACCATGTACCTGTGGGGTCACTCAGGAATACTTAACATGACAAATTTAAATTGGAGAATTCCAAGTATGTAGTGTTCCTTCAGGCAATATTTAGAATATTTTTCAACATAAAATTTAATTTTCTTATCAGATTGCCAGTCTTTTTTGGTCTTTATGTTTTGGTATCCTGATATCCAGTGGTCAGGATTCTGTACCTTTAGGAGCATTTGAGCTTGAATGGAGGATTACAAGCCCTTCTTCAGTATTAGAGTAAGATGACTGTTGAGATGTAGGACTTCAGCAGAATCAGCTTTTAAAAACAAAGGTTCAGGCAGCTGTCTCTACATCCATGGGTATGTTTGATGGAATCAAGCTTGTGGAGAAGAAGGAAGAATGTATGGGAGTTTCCCTACTAGGGCCTTTGAGAATGTACTTCCCACACATCTAGCAGTATATATTACAGTGTAATATAATGTGGTATAATAAATTTAATTTTATCAACTGTAATGTCTGGGCCAATAATTATTGTATTTTAGAATAGAGCATCATAAAGATAAGCATCAGGATTGTAGAAACTGTAGGTAGGATTAGAAAAACATGACAGGAGGAAATCGATTTCTAGGAGTCATTATTGGGAGGGACTAGAAATCACTTACATAAAATTATATCTTGGTTTTATCATTATAGGTGAGTGGTTTTCCTCTTGTTGTTATATACAGATTTAATCTCCCTCATACTCCTTAGTCAAATGTAACACTTCAAGTGGGTTGGTGGATTATTTCACTGTTCCTTATCTCCTCACCTGACAATACTACTTTTTATTTGCATTTGTACACACACACACCGCCCCCCATATATACATCAGGTCAGATCAGATTAGTCACTCAGTCGTGTCGGACTCTTTGCAACCCCATGAATCGCAGCATGCCAGGCCTCCCTGTCCATCACCAACTCCCGGAGTTCACTCAGATTCATGTCCATCGAGTCAGTGATGCCATCAGCCATCTCATCCTCTGTTGTCCCCTTCTCCTCTTGTCCCCAATCCCTCCCAGCATCAGAGTCTTTTCCAATGAATCAACTCTTCACATGAGCTGGCCAAAGTACTGGAGTTTCAGCTTTAGCATCATTCCTTCCAAAGAAATCCCAGGGCTGATCTCCTTCAGAATGGACTGGTTGGATCTCCTTGCAGTCCAAGGGACTCTCAAGAGTCTTCTCCAACACCACAGTTCAAAAGCACCAATTCTTCGGCGCTCACCCTTCTTCACAGTCCAACTCTCACATCCATACATGACCACAGGAAAAACCATAGCCTTGACTAGACGAACCTTTGTTGGCAAAGTAATGTCTCTGCTTTTGAATATGCTATCTAGGTTGGTCATAACTTTCCTTCCAAGGAGTAAGCGTCTTTTAATTTCATGGCTGCAGTCACCATCTGTAGTGATTTTGGAGCCCAGAAAAATAAAGTCTGACACTGTTTCCACTGTTTCCCCATCTATTTCTCATGAAGTGATGGGACTGCATGCCATGATCTTCGTTTTCTGAATGTTGAGCTTTAAGCCAACTTTTTCACTCTCCACTTTCACCTTCATCAAGAGGCTTTTGAGTTCCTCTTCACTTTCTGCCATAAGGGTGGTGTCATCTGCATATCTGAGGTTATTGATATTTCTCCCGGCAATCTTGATTCCAGCTTGTGCTTCTTCCAGCCCAGCGTTTCTCATGATGTACTCTGCATATAAGTTAAATAAACAGGGTGACAATATACAGCCCTGACGTACTCCTTTTCCTATTTGGAACCAGTCTGTTGTTCCATGTCCAGTTCTAACTGTTGCTTCCTGACCTGCATACAGATTTCTCAAGAGGCAGATCAGGTGGTCTGGTATTCCCATCTCTTTCAGAATTTTCCATAGCTGATTGTGATCCACACAGTCAAAGGCTTTGGCATAGGCAATAAAGCAGAAATAGATGTTTTTCTGGAACTCTCTTGCTTTTTCGATGATCCAGCAGATGTTGGCCATTTGATCTCTGGTTCCTCTGCCTTTTCTAAAACCAGCTTGAACATCAGGAAGTTCACAGTTCACATATTGCTGAAGCCTGGCTTGGAGAATTTTGAGCATTGCTTTATTAGCGTGTGAGATGAATGCAATTGTGCGGTAGTTTGAGCATTCTTTGGCATTGCCTTTCTTTGGGATTGGAATGAAAACGGATCTTTTCCAGTCCTGTGGCCACTGCTGAGTTTTCCAGATTTGCTGGCATATTGAGTGCAGCACTTTCACAGCATCATCTTTCAGGATTTGGAATAGCTCAACTGGAATTCTATTACCTCCACTACCTTTGTTCGTAGTGATGCTTTCTAAGGCCCACTTGACTTCACATTCCAGGATGTCTGGCTCTAGGTCAGTGATCACACCATTGTGATTATCTGGGTCGTGAAGATCTTTTTTGTACAGTTCTTCTGTGTATTCTTGCCATCTCTTCTTAATATCTTTTGCTTCTGTTAGGTCCATACCATTTCTGTCCTTTATCAAGCCCATCATTACATGAAATGTTCCTTTGGTATCTCTGATTTTCTTGAAGAGATCCCTAGTCTTTCCCATTCTGTTGTTTTCCTCTATTTCTTTGCATTGATCGCTGAAGAAGACTTTCTTATCTCTTCTTGCTATTCTTTGGAACTCTGCATTCAGATGTTTATATCTTTCCTTTTCTCCTTTGCTTTTCACTTCTCTTCTTTTCACAGCTATTTGTAAGGCCTCCCCAGACAGCCATTTTGCTTTTTTGCATTTCTTTTCCCTGGGGATGGTCTTGATCCCTGTCTCCTGTACAATGTCATGAACTTCATTCCATAGCTCATCAGGCACTCTATCTATCAGATCTAGGCCCTTAAATCTATTTCTCACTTCCACTGTATAATCATAAGGGATTTGATTTAGGTCATACCTGAATGGTCTAGTGGTTTTCCCTACTTTCTTCAATTTAAGTCTGAATTTGGCAATAAGAAGTTCATGGTCTGAGCCACAGTTAGCTCCTGGTCTTATTTTAGCTGACTGTATAGAGCTTCTCCATCTTTGGCTGCAAAGAATATAATCAATCTGATTTTGGTGTTGACCATCTGGTGATGTCCATGTGTACATACATACATACATATATATATATATAAACACAATTGTTGTTTAGTTGCTAAGTCATGTCCAACCATTTTTCAACCCCATGGACTGTAGCCCACCAGGCTCCCCTGTCCATGGTATTCTCCAGGCAAGAATACTGGAGTGGGTTGCCATTGCCTTCTCCAGGCAGTCTTCCTGACCCAGGGATCAAACCCACATCTCCTGCATTGCAGGCAGATTCTTTACTACTGGGCCACTGGAGAAGTCCCATAAACACACATATATTTATATAAATTCTTAAGTTTAGTTATTAGACTATCATTATAATCATCATCATCATGTTATTATTTCTGGCTATTCTTATCCAGAACAGTAATGGGTGAGAAAATAAACGAAAGGATTTTTTTTAAACTCCCAGCCTTATATATTAGATGACAGACCTTTTAGAGAAGGGAAATTAGAAAATGTTACTTACTTATTAACTTTTAAAATCCTTTTAAACTCCATTTTAAAATAAGAAATATCTTCTGGCTTTGGTGGTCATAAAAAGATCCTCTCAAAATAGAAAAATTAAAACAAATATAAACAGATAATTCTACCACCATCAACAATGAGAGAATTACTATTAACAGCTCTTTTTTCTTTATTGCAAATGCTGGTTTGGGAGGTCTGGCTTCTAAGAAGTCTGCTTATCTAATGAAGTAGCTCTACATAAATTGAGACTTAACATTACCCAGAAATTTGGCTAAGATTCATCACTGACACACATCTTATTACTCTTAGATGAAATTTTAAGGAAGCAGACATTCGCCTGTTTCTGATCATGTAGCCTCAACTCTGTGTACTCACATTTAGAGAAGTTTAAATTACAAATCTTATTTAGAATGTGAGCACCACTCTGATAAGAAGCTCATAAATAAGAGCACGAAATACATTTAAAGATTACGAGCCTTACAAAGTAGATTCAGGAACATATCTTTATAGTGTGAGTTACATATGGGAAGGTTCTCTTTAAGAATTATTACTATATTTGAAAATCAATATTATTTCTCTTGTAGTGAAGTAAATGGGAACCCACAATTTAACATTGCAAGTCAAACAACCCACTTATTATTCCATCCCCCAAATTCTGCTGCAAAATTATTCAGTTGGCATTTTAGAAGTTTAAAAATAGGATCATATTTTATATAATTAAGTATCTGTGACAATGGAAAAATAAGAGTAACATGTTCATTAAGTTTTACTTTTAAAGACTAATGATACTATATTTTTCATCAAATTTAATATTGCTACATGACATTTAATTCTAGTGTCCTCCCTCCAAAAAAAATCAATTAAGAAAAAGTACCTCTTTCAAGGAAAGGCTTAAAAATAGGTTTCAGTTTGTAATTAGTTCATCACTAGCATAATGTATTATTTCATTGTGCGTTAATGAAATATTCAATTAACATATGTGAAAATTAATTAAAAATAAAACATAGACTAAAACTGCTTATGTTAACTTCATACCCTTAAGAATGGACCATGTATCTTTACCGGAGCAAACGCTTCTCTGAAACATTTCATGGGTTCTTTAAGCCTTTTGTTAGGAGAAGGCAATGGCACCCCACTCCAGTACTCTTGCTTGGAAAATCCCATGGACGGAGGAGCCTGTTAGGCTGCAATCCATAGGGTCGCTAAGAGTCGGACATGACTGAGCGACTTCCCTTTCACTTTTCAATTTCATGCATTGGAGAAGGAAATGGCAGCCCACTCCAGTGTTCTTGCCTGGAGAATCCCAGGGACGGGAGAACCTGGTGGGCTGCCGTCTGTGGGGTCGCACAGAGTCGGACATGACTGAAGTGACTTAGCATAGCATAGCATTAAGCCTTTTGTTAACTTCCTGCTATTACCACTACAACTTGTGTGTGTGTATATATATATATATATATATATATATATTTATATATTTATGTGTGTGTGTGTGTATATATATATATATGATCACCAGCTTTCTAATTTCTCTCACCTTCCTCCAGTTTTCTTTTACTTCTGTGGTATCTTGCACAGTTAGTCCAGACTAATTTCAATTTTATTCTCATCATGTCGTTGTCTTACTCACAGATCTTCAGTGGTCCCTCCTCCTTTATTTTTCTTAATGAATAGTACAGACTATTATTAGCTCTTAAAAGCTTTACATATCCAAATGCAACATGATTTTTGAAATTAAACCTTACATTACTCTTTTACATTTTTCTTCAGCTAGTGTGTCTTGTTTGCTGTCTCGTGAAGGAGAAATACTTATTGCTGATCCTATAACTTTTTTCTCAGCCTCGCTTTTATTAGAATTTATGTCCCTCTTCTCAGTTTGCATTACCTTTAAGTACAGTTACCTTTCCAATAACCTTTGTTTCTGGATCCCATTCAACACCCACCTTGTTTCTGATCATTTCAAACTCCACTAACCTCTCCTCTCAAGCACTTATCATATTATATCCATCTCTTAATTTCATGATTACTTTTTGGCATATATTATGTCTTTTTAATCTGCTATAGTTTAGTTCTTGGGCTGTCATTTAACAAATTTTTCAGAGTCCAGTAGGATGGAGGATGTGTATTTTAACCTTTGGAATAGTATGCATAAAAAAGATGCTGATTTTAGAATAGGTGATCCTAAGATGTGACTCTTAACACCACTGTTACTAGCTGTGCCAGGGGTATTTATAACTTCTTTCAGTCTCAGTTCGCCTATCTCTAAGCATGAATGAGACAACTCCTTTATAGGATTGTAGCAATGATAGTCATACTCAGGTAAGGCACTTAGTACTCAATACATGTTCTTCCCCCACCTTGTACCATGTACGATAGCATTGCTCAGTAATTATTTATCAAAAGCATGGAAGAGGCATTCACATGTCTGTTTGACCCTCCCTTTAATTAGTAATTTAAGGCTGTATCAAAATCCAAGTACAGGAAGAGGTTTGAGAGCTACATGGCTCTCTGTGGAAAATTCTTTGTGGATGGTATCCCTGAAGCATTTTACCAGCATCAGCTACATTCTAGGCTCAGTTTCATGTCAATAGGATTAGGTTACCAAAAAGAAGATCTTGGAACAAGCCAGTCATTAGGATGCTAACAAAGCTGCCTCAAAATCAGCTCCATTGAGGTAGTCACATGCAGGAGACAGATGACAGTGTGAATGTGGCCCAGGAGCTCTTCTAATTGTACACGAGGTTGACTAGGCAGCAAAGTCAGGGCAATGTCATATTATCATACAGGGAAAAAACTTCAAACAGAGCACAGTAAAAGAGAGATTTGGAAGGTATGAGCAATGAAGATGGAAGAATTCATATTTAACTACTTAGACTTAGCTAGTCCTAAGCAATGGGAAGGAGCCCAAATCACATTAGATTGTGAACAACAACAAAAGCTGAGCGTGATAATAATAATTGTTAATATAGAAAGTTATATAGAAAACTGGAGGACTTGCATTGATCTTTAAAATCACACTTATATATGTAAAAGTACTGTAATAAATGCATCATATTCAGGAAAGTGTCTGTGGTAAGGGAGTATAGTCTAAAGAACATTTAAATTATTCATTTGTAATAATGCTCATGTAAATATATTTGAACTTAATTTGTCCAGCAAAGATTAAAAGGACATGAGAGCACAGTATGGATACACACATAAATAACACTGAAAAATCTGGTCTGGCCACAGGCTTTCATATCAGAGAATATAATCCACTACTTGAAAAAAAAGAAGGATGTGAATTTCCAGGGTGCTTCTGTCAAAGTGTCATTTCTCTTTACTTTAAAAAATGTTAAATTGTTCCCAATATGTTTTCAAAATATTTATGTACCAGGAGTGACTACTCTTCAGAATGCTTGGGAAATACTTCAGAAGGCATTAATCATTACTGTTGATAGAAGTCTTTACATTATTATTGCTAAATAATGTATCTCATTTATATAAATCTGTAATTCTTTTAAAGGATTGAAAAAGCAAGAATACCTTTTTGCTTTCAGAGATTTTGATGATGTGAAATGCATAGTGTTCAAAATTCTGAGTACATTTTTTGTCATTTTTTGAAGCCCACTTTTCTTTTTTGGTACCTAAGAACATTCAGCAGGGTGCACAGGATCAGACAGTGATTCCTGCTCTACAACCCAAGCAAGGATAAACTATATAAACATTTGTTTCTCTTTTTCTTTAATAAGTTTAAATAATGATTTTCAGACTTCACTTTAGAATCAAAAGCCAGTGGTAAATCAGCTAAATGGCTTGGCCAACTCCCTGAGCAAGAATCAGTTAAATCAGTTTTATGTAGTGCTGAAAACACAACTGATTGAAAAGTGAGTGGTTCTTATTTTCAACTGGCTGTCTGGACCTCACCCGAGATGCAGGCTTAGAGAAGACCCTGGGAGCCTCTTCTTGACTTCTTACCATTTGCTATTGCAGTGGCACTGCAGGGGAGAGGCTGAGGCTCAGTCACACTGACCCATAAAGCAGAGGCAATAACGTTTGCACATTTTATATACTCCTTACTCTGACCCTATCTACTGTTATCACTGGACTAGGGTAGAGAGATGATCCATCAGTTCTCAGGAAGAACTCACACGAGTATGTGTGTTTTGCTTTTTGTTTTATCTGTAACTACAACTTTTATCTGTAACTACAACTTCGAGGACATAATTTGCAATGTCTATCCAATTGTCTTAAACTGTATCATAGTGAGTGCAAAGTGGACAGGAAGAAGGAAAGGTCAAACCTTCTATTTAGACAAGACTTGGCCTAAAGAAATTTGGGACAGGAAGCTCTATTTAAATTAACTGGGGATCACTCTAGATTGAGGTTTATTGTCATCACTGTGCTACTTCAGCACAGTGCTAAAGTAGCTTCTCATTTTGTCTTAAGAAAAAATAGTACTCTATAATGAGCCCTGAGACCTTTGATTACATACATGAACTAATAAATTCCAAAATAAAGAAATGTCTTTAACTATGGGGGTCTATACCCCGGTTAACAATGAAAGAGATGATAAGTCTCCCCAGAGGCTCAAGCCACACATGGGAAAGCAATGGGTCCTTATATTTTATTTTTCTGAAAATGTTTTCTTATCCTAAAATAGATACATGTATATTTATATAGCTACACATAGAGTATAAGTGTATATTTATACACATATATACCAATACACTTCATTAGAGAACATTAGAGGTCAGTTTTTGTCTGTACCCTTAAGATATTTAAATACACTCTGTTCATTTCATTAAAATTAAACCTTAATTACTCAACCCTTCTGTTCTTGGGTTGGATCCTGGTTCCTGTATCTTTAAACCCTTCAGAAAATCCAGGAATCAGGATTGAAGAAGCCAAAGACTTTAGTGAAGAGTTAGAGAAATTCTTAAGAGCTGAGTGAAAGATATAAGATGTGCTAAGAGCTTAGCATCCTATCCAGAAGAAAGGATCAGCATGTGGTCAGAGCCAAACCTCACTGGTGCTAAGTCAAAGATGTTTAGAAAAAACATTTCAAAAAGCAAAAGAAAGCAGCTGTTCCAGCAGTGTGTGTTGGGTGGCAGCATCAGTGGATTGCGGATGATGCAGTGGTGATTAGTAGAAGTTATGTGATGAGTTTGAGTGAACTCCGGGAGATGGTGATGGACAGGGAGGCCTGGCATGCTGCAATTCATGGGGTTGCAAAGAGTCGGACACTACTGAGTGACTGAACTGAACTGAACTGATGTAGGTTGAATAAAGCTAAGAAAAGTAACATCAATGAACAGATCTATAGGCAAATGCTCTAACTTCTCTGAGTCCCAATTTCTTCATTAGTACTAGGAAAATTAGTGATTGAGATAATAAAAATATCTACATCACAGGATTATTACATCAAAAGATATTCACATAACAAATGAAAACTGTTGAGTAAACTGAATTCTTCCTGTTAGCTCTATAACATAAAGTTTTCAAAAATCAGCATCTCTCCTGATATTCCATGCCTATCCACCTACCTATGGTTTATGTTGACTGTATTACCTTATTGATACATTGGATTGTGTGTTATGTACAGTGACAGACTTAATTTTCTTGGACTCCAAAATCACTGTGGACAGTGACCACAGCCATGAAATTAAAAGATGCTTGCTTCTTGGAAGAAAAGCTATGACAAACTTGTTATTCAGTTGTCAATCATGTCCAACTCTTTGTGACCCCATGGACTGCAGCACACTAGGCTTCCCTGTCCTTCACCATTTCCTGGGCTTGTTCAAACTCATGTCCACTGAGTCAGTGATGTTATCCAACCATCTCAAGCTCTGTTGTCCCCTTCTCCTCCTGCCTTCAATCTTTCCCAGCATCAGGGTCTTTTCCAATGAGTCGGCTCTTTGCATCACGTGGCCAAACTATTGGAGTTTCAGCCTCAGCATCAGTCCTTCCAATGAATATTCAGGACTGATTTCCTTTAGGATGTACTGTTTGGATCTCCTTGCAGTCTAAGGGACTCTCAAGAGTCTTCTCCAACAGCACACTTCAAAAGCATTAATTCTTAGGCATTCAGCTTTCTTTATACTCCAACTCTCACATCCATAGATAACTATTGGAAAAACCATAGCTTTGACTAGATGGACCTTTGTTGGCAAATGAATGTCTCTGCTTTTTAATATGCTGTCTAGGTTTGTCATAACTTTTCTTCTAAGGATCAAGCATTTTTTAATTTTATGGCTGCAGTCACCATCTGCAGTGATTTTGGAGCCTAAGAAAATAAAGTCTGTCACTGTTTCCCCATATATTTGCCATGAAATGATCAGACCAGATGCCATGATCTTTGGTTTTTGAATGCTGAGTTTTAGACTTAGACATCATATTAAACAGCAGAGACATCACTTTGCCAACAAAGGTCCATATAGTCAAAGCTATTGTTTCTCCAGTAGTCATGTACAAGTGAGAGAGCTGGACTGTAAAGAAGGCCGAGAGCCAAAGAACTGATGCTTTTGAATTGTGGTGCTGGAAAAGACTCTTGAGAGTCCCTGGGACAGCAAGGAGATCAAACCAGTCAATTCTAAAGGAAATAAACCCTGAATATTCACTGGAAGGACTGATGATGAAGCTCCAGTCTTTAGCCTCTTGATGTGAAGAGCCAACTCATTAGAAAAGACTCTGATGCTGGGAAGGATTGAGGTTAGGAGGAGAGAGGGATGACAGAGGATGAGATGGTTAGACAGAATCACCGACTTCACTGACTCAATGGATATGAGTTTGACAAACTCCAGGAGATTGCAAAGGACAGGGAAGCCTGGAGTGCTGCAGTTCATGGAGTCGCAGAGTCAGAAACAACTTAGTGACTAAACAGCAAATGAGGATGTTAATGTTAAGGATGCATTAGTGGCCATGGAAGCTAAGATTTTTAAGAATGATAAACTCTCAGTGGAGAAGTGTAGTGAAGTTTAATATAACATATTAACTACTTGGACCAGATACTGACTCAATTTGGAAATAATAGATATAGATGTTCCAAGACAGCATTAGCCTTGTCTATGTGATTCCAAGTTCAGCTGATAAGTTGTGAGGAACTTTCAGAGGGAAGAGTTCTGTGGATGGTGGATCTTCTACAAGTCTCTTGTGATTATTTAAGGATTTATTGAAGCAATAAAAATAAGTACAATAAAATAATTAAAAATTGGGCAAATCCTCTTTCTTAGGTAGTGTATTATTAAATTCTCAAAGGTTACAAAAAGGAAAAGATGCCTACAAGGAAACAAAATAATGCTTTTGTTTTTGAAATCCTGTAAATAGTATATTTATGACAAGTTAGATATAAACAAATTAGTTTTTAAAAATATTGAAAAGCCTGTGTGAGAATGACAGAAGAAATTAAAACATTCAAGAAGATGGTGAAAATCTCAGAAGGGCAATGGTTTTTAGGAGATTTGTTCATTGACCACATTTTGCATTAAACTGCTTCTAGGCAAAGGGGCTTTAGATAAAGTAGATTGAAGTAAATAAATCTAGATCTACTTGATCCAAAAAAGAGTTGTCATTTCACACCATAAGAGATTTTCTGGATTTGTCAGATCTGCTTCAAACTTCAATCACTGAATGACTGAATTGTGAATGTAGCATGATGAAGTAAAAGTAATGATCCTCCAAGAACACTCATTACTGTATTTGGGACGAGCTTCTTGTAAGGTAGTTGGTACTTGGGTCTTTTTAAAAGATCCAAGTTTCTACTGGGATTTATCATTTATGTTCATTGCTGCTAAGTTGCTTCAATCGTGTCTGACTCTGTGCGACCCCATAACATAAATGCTGGAGAAATGGAACTTGAAACATATGGCGTTTTGCTGAAACCACAGATATTTCAAATGTATTAGTCTAGACAGTCTGACGGCTTCCTAGGTGGAGCTAGGGGTAAAAGAATCTGCCTGCAGGAGATGCAAGAGATGTGGGTTCGATCCCTCGTTGGGAAGATCTCCTGGACTATGAAATGGCAAACCACTCCAGTATTCTTGCCTAGAAAATTCCATGGATAGAGGAGCCTGGCTACAGTCCATGGGGCTGCAAAGAGGTGGACATGACTGAGCGACTGAGCACAGGGAGTCTGATGTTCCAAGAGGGTAGACACAGGTGTTAATGAATGACCAGGACAAGCTATGTTCTGGAACTCTACTGCCTGGATGGAAACTTGCTTAGGATTAGCTTAAAAATGATGATAGCTGTATGTAAATTGAGGATTTCTGCAAAAAAGTCTGAACAGTATATTAGAATATCATCCAAATATACTACATAGTAACTTTGATCTTTCCCAAGGCAAGAATTAATGGAGTAAACTCTTCATTGGTTAATGGGACACAAAATTACAATGGCATACAGGCATCGGAGAGTTTTACTTGGCTTAGGTGTTTAACCAGAGGAGTTTGTAGGTACCCTAGAAAGCTAGCTTTTTGTAGACACATGAATCTGTAATACAGGGAAACCAAACTGTATTCTTAACTACAGTAAATCCAAAGAAGACCTATTGTCCCAGAGATGCCTGGGTTTCTTGTTGTTGCTGACAACAGGCCAATTGCAAAATAACAGTTGTAGTGTGAGACCTAATATTTAACTTCCTAATTGGAAAAGCCTCCTTCATATGTCACATATTTGGGAAACATCTAAAGTACGGGATAGAGGAGATTTGTAATCTCAGCTGGTCAGAAATGACTGCTTCAGAAATATTCTGTCAGAAAGCACAGTGAGTACTGGTAGCCCTCGCTTTGCATGGTGACCTATGTGAATTCCAAAACAGTCTCCTTGTTCTATATGGTTTCACTGTGCAAAGGTAGCAAGCAGTATTCACATGTATGAGTTTCCATTAACATAATATCAGGCAAAGTGGTAACTACGGTAGTTACTCCAGGACTTAGTCATAGGTCGGTGACAATATAATTTGTTATTCAAACTGGGATGGGTTTGAAAGTGAAAGTGGGCTCTATTAATTATCACGTTGGGACAACAGGCATAATTTAGCACTGTTCCAAGCATATATGGTCACTGTGAGCCTAGGTTTCTAACCAGGTGAGACCACGGATGAATGGGAAAGAAGTGGTAGACACCAGTGGTACCAAGAGCTCTGTGCAGACACGAGGCATGGTCTTGAGAGGATTATGGAGAGTGTTAGCCTATTACGTTGTCAATTCCTTGACTTATATCATGTCGTGGCTCCAAAGGCAGGTCTTGACTGCTCTGTATTGAATAGGTAGCCCAACGCTGCTAGCATTGGCAAAGGTTTCAGGGTTAACAGAGGTCACACCTGAGCTTGACTACCTTCCCCAGTACTGTGGGATGTGGTATTTGGCAATGACAAAGGCAATGACAAAGGCAATGACAAAGGCAATGACAAAGGCAAAATGGACTTGCCTTTCTAGGTACATGGTACTAATAAACCAGCCTACTTGGTATATGAAAACAATCAATAAATATGCAGAAAATGAAATACAAGATGCTGTCATAAAACTCCTTGACAAATGGTCATCTAGATTCTGCTAGAGCTCTACAGCACACCATCTGGGACAGAAAACAAACTTCATAAGGAGTCAATTTCATTGTTAGACAACTCTAGGTGTTTGGTATTCTTTCTTAGATGATGTTGATCTGAAACTTGTCTTTCTATACTTACTGTCCTTTTCTGTCTTCTGAATTAATAAAGAACATGTTTCTTTCATTTCTTGGTACTCTCATTTTACCCCTTGATTCCTTGTTTTACTCCAGGGGGGAAAAAACCCCATTGCTCCCACCATTTATCATATGATTTGTTCTAGCTACTTAGAAGAAAAGTATATTAGAAATATCTTGGGAAGACACATGAAATTCTCTTGCTTTGTGTCAGAATTAACAGATAAGTCACACTATTTGCTTTCTCTATGATATAGAGGATTAACGTCCTGATTCATGAGCTGAACTTATTACTGATGATAAATTTTAGTGCCCTGTTCTGTTAGCTATTATCTTTGCTTTTTCCCATTTATCACTTTTTAATCTACTTTGTGAACAGTCAGATCTGTCACTAGAATTTCAAGAAACTATTAAATAAAACTGTTTTCTAAGAAAATATACTGTCTCCGTTATTATAGAGTCATTTTGCTTAAAAAAGATTTACAATATTCCTGCACCATCTTCCTGTCCCTAATCCACTGCTGCTTCGGTGTTATTAAGCTAAGCTTCAGTGGATATATTAATTCTTTTAAATCAGTCATTATTTCCATAGAATTTTTTTTTTTAAAGTACATCCTAAATGTGCAAACTTGGCATTTATGTTGCCAAGTTTCCAGCAGGGAAATAAAGCTGCTTAAATCTGGATAACTTAAAAAAAAAAAAAGTGGTGTGTGTAAACCACAAACTTCTCACATGATGAGAAGGAAGCTAATAAAGAACTTAGGTTTGCTAGGCAATAGTAGAACTCCTTTATAAAGGGCCTCAAGGGCTAAGACGTATTTTTGTGGATTTTATCTCATGTGGTTTTAAAAAACTGAAGGTTTTTAAAGAAAGAAAACTCAGAGTGCCATCTACACTATGAAGATCTTTTCTAGAATCGATTCTTGATTTTTGAAAGGCAAACCGATGTGACACAATGAAGGGAGGACTCCCAGTGCAGTGGTCAGGACTGCCTTGGGACAGCTCTCTTCAACACGCACAAAGGGAGGCCACGTGCTCTGTGGCTGCCTTTGACATTAGCCACTCTTGGTGATTTCTGCTCTTCACAGTTTATTTTCTTACTCCAGTTCTGAACCAACAAATTTTCGTTAAGCATTGTCTAGGTGTTCACAGCAGGACTCTTAGCTCAGTATTTCAGAAAGAAAAAGAATGTGAAGTTGCTCAGTCGTGTCCGACTCTTTGCAACCCCATGGACTGTAGCCTACCAGGCTCCTCAGCCCATGGAATTTTCCAGGCAAGAGTACTGAAGGGGG
Source organism: Bos taurus (assembly GCF_002263795.3). Lineage (NCBI taxonomy): Eukaryota > Metazoa > Chordata > Mammalia > Artiodactyla > Bovidae > Bos > Bos taurus. The sequence continues at coordinate 57,433,227 of NC_037341.1, read as the reverse complement.
TTGCCATTTCCTTCAGAAGCAGAGTGTAAAGGAACAACTGTTTTTAGATTTAGGTGATTTGAGAGTTGGATGTAAGCTGTGAACTTGAATCAAATCAGGAAAATGTATTATTCCAGAGGCTGGATTTTTTGAGGATTTCTCAAGAAATATTCATCTCATGATATTTCATCATTAACTCTGGATGTTTCTCCCCAAACACGTTAACTGTAAGCCTATCCATTTTTAAATTACTCTGTTTTTTAAGATACACATTTTTAGCTCTAAGACAGTAAAGAACTTGAATTTGCCCCTAGGTCAGCAGTTGGACTCTAATTGCTGACATTAGGTGAATACCAACCAGCTAAATCACAGTGGCTCCACAATGTTTTAAGGAGCCGTGTCTGCACAGTATATGGCCTCAAGTGCAAAACAGAAGGCTGCTTATACAAACAGTAGTGTGCACGTGCAAATTCCTTTTTGGGTTGAGAGCTGCTTATTTTGTACAGATAATTACCAGGCCGCATTCCCACTAAATATATTCTGCTGCCTTAAATTGGGGGCTTAATTGTGAAAATTGATCCTTTGAAGACATGAAACTCTTTGAAGGTTTCTTTCCTGACTGCAAAATTTTATGGGTTCTGTCTATAAATTGAGTTGTGCAGGATGACTGGGCTGATGGATTCTATAGACTGAGGTCTAGTGGTGTCACATTACCATTTTCTACCAGAGTACCCTCTTTGGCACAAAGACCCATGGGCTGTAGGTTGATAGTGACCTTAACTCTCAAGCAAGTCAGGTCTCTGCTACTGGACATTCTCCCCATTTGGACCGTTCCTCATTGTGCCAATTGGAAAACGTGTTTCTATCAGGATAAAACATATGGAGGTGAAGGCACTACTTAACACTGCGTGCTGTGTGCTAAGTTGCTTCAGTCGTGACCTGTGACCCCATGGACTGTAGCCCGTCAGGCTCCTCTGTCCATGGGATTCTCCAGGCAAGAATACTGGAATGGGCTGCCATGCCCTCCTCCAGGGCATCTTCCCAACCCAGGGATTGAACCCACATCCCTTACATCTACCTGTGTTGGTAGGTGGGTTCTTTACCACTAGCACTGCTTAACGCTAATGAATGATTGTTTGTTACATTTCAGTTTTGAGCACTGGGGAAGAAATGGCATTATCAAGTCTAAGGCATATACTTTCTCTGTATATCATTTCTGAGGGAGAAAGTGACAGGCAAGATTAATATTAGGTTGCCAGATCTTTCCATGGTCCCAGATAAAAATTTACTTGACATGTAGTTGCTGAGAGCATCTACATAGGCAGGCATATTTTGCAAAGTTATCTTTCAGAATCTAGGTTCAGAGATTCACTGGAGATTTTCTATGTGTGTTTTTACTTATTTCCTTCTCTGTTCTGATTTTGTCCTGCAGAATCAACATGTGATCCTGAAAATAACAGTGCTAACCTGGCTGGGAAAATATTTAAAAAATACCAACAAAAATAAAAACCCAGCATGTGACTGTGACCAGCATGCAAGGTAGGCAGTGAATACTTGTGGTTTGCACTCTAAATCCAGGCTGTTGCTAGGAGCTACTCTGTAACTTTGCCTCAGACATTCCACCAAGAGACCTTCTCCGTTGCCACATACCAAGCCATTCAATCTGCTGTGGTTTGGCCGGGAAGCCCACATCTGTGCCATGTTGTGAAGGTAGGTCACACTGTGGTTTTAAAAGACTACTTTTTAATATATTTTGCCTGTGAATTGATGCAACTCTCCTGAAGGGAAATTCAGCATTATCCACTAGAGGACTTAAAAATGTCTACACTTCATGACTCAGCAGTTTAGCTTCCTGGAATTTATCAGAAGAAAAAAAAAAACAGTGTGTTAAGATTTATGCTATAGTTCTTCAAAGTGTTAGCTATAATTTAAAAATTATACAAAGTGAAAGACTGTTCATATAAATCCCACAGAATAATTGTAAATCAACTATATCTTAATAAAAATAAATAAGCAAAAATAAAATATATTTCATAGAGGAGAATGGTATATGGCCATTAAAAACTAGTATGACTTGGAAATGGATATCAGGAGATGTTTATAATTGTTTAAAAATGGAAAGAATAGTTTTGGAAAGTATGACCACTTTGAAACTACTTTTTGTAAAAAATAAAGGAGGTAACTGTATAATAATGAGCACTGTCATATTACAAAATGTGTGTGTGTGTGTATGATGTTATAGGTTATTATCATCATACATTATCATCATTAACTCTAGATGTTTTGTATTTTATTTTTTGCAATCTTTGGTATTTTCAAAAAAATAATCACCATGTAATAATAGTATTCCCAAGTGGTACGAGTGATAAAGAATCCACCTGTCAATGCAGGAGCCGCAGAAGATGCAGGCTCAATCCCTGGGTCAGGAAGATCCCCTGGAAGAGGGCATAGCAACCCACTCCAGAATTCCTGCCTGGAGAATCCCATGGACAGAGGAGCCTGGTGGGCTATAGTCCACAGGGTTGCAGAGTCTGACATGACCGAGGTGACTTAGGTAGGCATGAATAGTATTATAATTAAGTAAATAATAGCTCTTCTATTTTCATGCCCTCATAGAGAATTACCAAGGGCAGCAGTGTTTTATGGAAGAATCTTAGAAACAATGAGTGGGTCTTCAATTAAAAAAAACCCCTTTATTACACAAAAGCTGTCTAGTTAATATGCGCAAGCTGTCTAGTTAATATGTGCTCATATCCTGTATTTGGTCTTCCTGGGTGCAACGAAAATGGCTACAGTTTCATTCTGAAATCATTGTCCATTCCTTTCCAAACATTACCGAATGGCAACACACAATGCCCACCTCTCCTTCCCGCTGCAGAGCTAGAAATAAACAGCGTCCTTGTATGTTATAGCGTAGTTAACGCTTCAATCAGTGAAGGAGTATCCTTTTATGAAGCTGCTTCTGTCACACTGGAAGTTGAGGAAGGATTAAAGAAATATTAAATTGGTTGAAAAGAGACTGCTGTGTGTGGAGACTGGTTTGACTTTCAGGTTTCTGGTTTGACCTGGTTATAGGAACAGAGATGGATAAGGGAAAAAATACACTGGAATCTAAACACAGCATGAAAAAATTAGCAATGCCACTTGGCAATAAATGTTGCAGGGTTGTAATTGCTGTAGTTTGGACACTGAAACAGTTCAATTGAGAGGGCTTGCCTGTAAAAGTTTTGCAGAAAACCCCAAAGGGAATCCTGGACCATGGCTTCTCGCCACTTCCATTGGACTGCAGGTATCTTCGCACACTACAAGTCCTACTGAGCTGCGATACCACAGCCCATCACCACAGCAAGGGTCTAGGAATAGAGAGATGGACCAGGCACTGCTGTTCACCTGTGACAGCTCTTGATGTAGAAAGTAAGAACAAATATTATAATGCAATGTAGTTAGCATAATAATTGACATATGTACTCCATACTGCCAGCTCAGAAGAAGGAATAATTACTCCATGGACCTTGAAGCTCTGTTTAGGTTTCAAAACCAGGGTGATGCTTGATTTGGATCTTAAAGATTGAGTAGGCATGAAAATTATGAGTTCTTACAAAGTTTGAGTACTACAAATTATGAGTGGTGACATGTGGCAATGTAGTCCCATCATTTAGGGTTTTCTTAGGCCAACACAAAGGTCACATTTGGTTCAGTCAACTGAACCACTGGAAAATGTCATTTTGAATTTTACAAATATAGCCCTCGCCCCACATGCCATCTAAGAAATACCAAAAATTTCATAGCTGTGAGAAATGAGGCAAGTCTTTAACATCAAAGACACAAGACCCACACAGGCAGCAGATTCTGATTGCGAAGCATAAACTTCAGAACAAGAACTGATAAATGTTGTAGAAATGAACTTTCAGTAATTTCACCAATTTATCACAAGGCTCAGTTTAGTGTTTCTCAAACTTATTTTCTCCATCACTCCCTTGGCAAAAAGCCTCAGACTTTCCCCCCTAATTCCTTCTTCTTCTCCTCACAAAATTTCTATTTGTTTGTACACAACTGCAGATCATTTTAACACCTGAGATTATTCCACCTTGCAGGAGTCAGCTTTTGCCCCCTTGGGGTTCATATTGCTCCCCTTTACTGTGTGTGGTTTTAAATGAAGATGCTAGTCTCAAATTTTGTCCCCTAGATTGCTTGTAGCCCAAATTACTTTTTTAAGATTTTTTTTTTATATGTACCATTTTTTAAGTCTTTACTGAATGTGTTACAACATTGTTTCTGTTTTATGTTTTGGTTCTCTGGCTGCAAGGCATGTGGGATCTCAGCTCCCCTACTAAGTATCGAACCAACACCCCACCCCACACTGGAAGACAAAGTCCCAGTCACTGGACTACCAGGGAAGTCCTCAAACCAAATTCTTTTAAAAAGGGGTCTGTATTTTGTTTTGTTGTTTACATGCCTCAAGCATATAAATCGAAACTCACACATTGACTACAATAAAGTCCTTTAATGTGACCCCAAATAGCCATTCAAAGCAAGAAATCTTGTTCAGATTCTTTATGAAACCACTCTCAATTTCTAAAATGTAGTTTTCCAATGAAGACTGTGACTGCCTCTCATTTCTCAGATTTTCTAGCAATACCTCATTTTTGTTGTCACAAGTATCATGAGTAATAATTTTAAAGAACAGACATAGATCAAAAATCCTTCAAGTGGACAGTCCTCCTTTTTTTGGCCATAATTTGCCCTGGCTAACCTCAACTATACAAAATCACAGCATTAGGCAATTAGAGCAATTTCAAAGAACACACACATACTCAAGAACTAAAAAAGAGGCATAATTTTGTTTGGCAAACACAGACTGTGGCCAAAATTGTTCTGTAAAGTATAATGCTTCAAAAAATAGTATACCCACAACTATGCATCATGGGAGCTCTTATGAAAGAAAATAGAGATTGGCTGGGGGAGGGGAGAGCCTCTACAAGAAGATAAAAGGGACGGCTTCCAGGTTTGGCAAAGTTAAATTGGAAGTCATTTGGAAAGGAGATGCGCTGAGGACTTCAAATACATGGGAAGCTAACCCCTCTTCCCTGGACATATTTAGGATCTGAGGAGCAAAGGGCTTTAGATCCCTTCCCAGGATAAAACCAGCATGCACACGAGGGGCTTCAACAAAATGCAGATGGAGCTCAAGAACCCCCAGAGATGAATGTCCTGGGAACTAAAGCAAGAACATCAGCAAAGCATGGAGGACACTCGACAAAGACATCCTCAAATTTCACCATCATAGCTTGATTCACATGCACCAGAATTTTACAGCTGCAGGCAGAAGATTTTGCCAGTTTTGTACACCAATCACTGAAATGACACATCATTAAAATGATTAATTAAAAAAAAACTATGAGTAAAATAATTTAGATGTGTTGCCCAGGAGTAACAGAAATTAGGATGAAGGGCTGAGGAGGGACGGATCTGTCACCTTGTCCGTGAGAGTGTTTACCAGAAAAAAAATCAGGTTGCAATGTCTAGAGAAGGGGGCCACAAGCAAACTGTGCCTCAGTGGTCTCCCCTCCCCTTGGCTTCCTCTGTCATCACCAGATCTCTCTGCCATCCCCACTAGATCTATCCTTCAGCCCTCAGGCACCTGCCCTCTTGACTCCTGGATGAAAGAAAGTTACCATCTGAGACCCACTGACATGACTGATCTATAAACTTTCCATTGGTCTAGGACTTAAGGTTTGCAAAGTGCTGTCCTAAATGGATGGTGGATGTGCACAAACAAAAGGCTCCATGGGAAACTAATGATGAGAAACTAGGATGAATACATTTCTACATAGTTGCTATTGTTGTTTAGTTGCTCAGTTGTGTCTGACTCTTGAGATCCACGGACTGTAGCCTCCCAGGCTCTTCTGTCCATGGGATTTCCCAGGCAAGAAGTCTGGAGTGAGTTGCCATTTCCTTCTCCAGGGGATCTTCCTGATCCAGGGATCAAACCTGTATCTCCTGCATTGGCAGGTGAATTCTTTACTGCTGAGCCACTAGGGAAGCCCTTAAACATCTTTATCAATATGCTATCAAGAACTGGATTCTTCAAGAGAAGCATATGGTATAGTTTCCTAACATTGGGAGATAATTTGAGAAATGCTAAAATGCACCATTGTATTTTACCTTTACACTGACTAATGGAGGCTGTTATTTGTTAATACTCATTTAAAGTTAGGGGTATAAATAACTTTGGTAAGCAAAAAAATCAACACCAAAACAAACAAAAAAACCCAAAACAACAAAACGCCCTCTGTAGTCACTTGGGCTCTATATGAATATTCAGTTTATTAAGTCTGACAAATTTGAAAAACTTGGCTTTCTTTTAGTTTTTCAATTCAACCTGTAGTTCTTGATCATCTCTCTGTATATCTATGATTAATACTATGAGAATAAGATCAATTTCACCTGCATCAAAATACCAATAAATTAATTCAATTTGAACAGACTAAAATCACCTTAAACCATCAACTATATTTAAAATTTAGTTAAACTCCTCTAAATGTCTTTTTTGTTTTTATAAATTTAATTATTGTCTTAAGTGACTCAACTATATGACAGTGTACACGTATGAGCTTAACTTTCAAAAACTTTCTAAACCCTTACAGCCAATATTTATATAATGCTTACTTTATGCCAGATAATGTTCTAAGTTTTTCATTTATTTAATCCTCAAATCAGTCCCATGAGGTAGCTATCCTAATTTTTAATTCTGTCTAATTAAAAACTGTTCTAATTTATGTTTTATAGGTTGAGGAAACTGAAGTACTGAAATCTTGAATAACTTGCTGGAAGTCACACTGATAATAAGTGACAAAGTGCTCATTAGTTTAATATAATAAACTTAACAGTAAAATAAATCAAATTATTTTAGTCATGCCGATACTCCTAACTTAAATTCTCTAGAAACTTTCACTTAAAAATGACAAAACTGACTGATTCTCTCCAACATACAAATACCTTAAACAACAAACAGATTATTTGGAACTTAAAATCATCTTTTAATACTAAGTTTGATATTTATTTCTAAGTGTTCGTAGAGTTTACAAGACCTAAATGAAGAAGAGATTACCATCTCAGTCAATTCACAAATTCAGGATCACAATACAGTTACTTCTCAACCAGAAACCAGAATGAGAACATGGGGCCAGGGAGCAAAAAGCTTCCAGATGACCCTCCAAGCATCACAGTGAGAATGTCAGGTCATTTATTTTAGTACTGCCCACGGAGCATTGTGTTCAACTGAAATTGCAACCTACTTCTGAAATTATAACCTACTCTACTGGTGTGTGAGTGTGTGTGTGTGTGAGAGAGAGAGAAAGAAAGAGAGTCTAAGGAATGCTTGGTTGGATTTACATGCTTTTTTTAAATTTAAATTTATTTATTTTAATTAGACGCTAATTACTTTACAATATTGTATTGGTTTTGCCTAACATCAACATGAATCCGCCACGGGTGTACATGCTTTTTTTTTTTAAACCATCTCATTGATTTCATTGATTTTCATGTGTTTCCTTTCAGTAACAACTCTACAGCCCTCCTCCTCATGAGCAGTTTGCAAATAAGGAAGCTGAGGAGCAGAGAATTAATTAATTTGCCCAGGGTCCAGCAGGGGATAAACAGTAGAGCCGAGGTTCTAAGCCCAGGTCTTCTACGTCCCGATCCACTTGTTGTTGCTGTCGTTCAGTTGCTAGGTTGTGTCGAGTGCTAAGTCGACTCTGCCAGCCCCTGGACTGCAGCACAACAGGCTTCCCTGTCCTTCACTGTCTCCCGGAGTTTGCTCAGATTCATGTCCACTGAGTCAGTGATGCTATCTGATCATCTTATCCTCTGCTGCCTTCTTCTCCTTTTGCCGTCAGTATTTCCCAGAATCAGGATTTCAATCCAGAAACTTGCCCAGAATTGGTTCATAGTCCACCTGTTGTGCTGTTCAGGCTGAACTTGGAACCTGCTGTGCAATAGTTCTGCACCTCATGTTGAAATTATATTCCCCAACTTCTTTCTTCTGGCTGTGCCTTTGAAAATATTCACAGTTACTATTAGGTCATTCATTATTTCATCAGCCAGTCACAACACTTACTGGGCTGCTGTCAAACACTGGGCACTGCTTTTGGCACTTCCAATGTTGTGAGACCAAAGTATTAATTTATATTGAGAGAAGGGTTAGGCTGTTTTTAAACAGAGCCATCACTACTGTACTTGACAGGGTTTTTTTCCCCCCCCAAAGTAACAGGAATCCTACTTAAATAAAATTGAGAACAAATGGATTTATCTGTATAACTGAAAACTCTATGAGTAGGAAGCCAAACATTCAGGCATGGCTGGATCAGAAGCCTAAAGGATGTTACAAAGTCTACCTCCCTTGCTCTTAAAATCTGTTTCCACACATTCTCTGTCTCCAAGTCTCAATTTGCTACATTTTGAGTTCTGGCCTGATTTTTTCCTGCTGCTGACTTCTTCTACTTAGCAAATGAAAGTGACTGCAGATCTCACGTGCCTCTCCCTTTCAGCTTGTGATTTTAAAAGGAGCAAGAGCATCTCTTCTAAATGTTCTTGGAGAAGAAATCTTGGAAAGAACCTTAGTTGACCCATCTCTTTGAGCCATGTGCCCAGTGCTGAATGAATCATGGTAACCAGGGGTTTGGAGAGTCCTGGGCCACAGGCCCTGGAGTAGAACCATGCCTGCCTAAGCCACTTGGAATGGTAAAGGTGAGATGATGGGCAGGCAAGCCTCTCGAACCACATGTGTATTCTTATGTCTCTGCCTCCCTCCATCCCTCTCTTCTTTCCTTCCTTTAACAGTCATTGTTATCTATCATAATAATATAATTATAATACTATTATCTATTAATATATATTATATAACATATATAAACTATATTTAATATATAACTAAGATTAAGCTTCAGAAAAAGGAATATGACAAGACTGTATATTCTCACCCTGTTTACTTAACTTATAGGCAGAGCACACTATGAAAAATACCAGGCTAGATGAGTTACAAGCTGGAATCAAGATTGCTGGGAGAAATATCAACAACCTCAGATATGCAGATGATACCTCTAGTGGAAGAAAGTGAAGATAAACTAAAGAGCCTCTTGATTAGGGTAAAAGAGGAAAATGAAAAAGCCAGCTTAAAACTCAAAATTATTTTAAAAAGTAAGATCGTGGCATCCAGCCCCATCACTTCATGGTAAATAGAAGGGAAAAAAGTGGAAGCAATGATAGATTTCCTCTTCTTGGGCTCTAAAATCACTGTGGATGGTGTCTGCAGGCTTGAAATTAGAAGACGGTTGCTTCTTGGAAGGAAAGCTATGACAAATCTAGACAGTGTATTAAAAAGAAAGGCATCACTTTGCTGACAAAGATCCATATAGTCAAAGCTATAGTCTTTCCAGTAATCATGTATGGATGTGAGAGTTGGATGATAAAGAAGACAGAGCACCAAAGAATTGATGCTTTTGAACTATGGTGTTGGAGAAGACTCTCGGGAGTCCCTTGGACAGCAAGGAGATCAAACCAGTCCATCCTAAAGGAAAGAAACCCTGAATACTCATTGGACAGACTGATGCTGAAGCTGAAGCTCCAACACTTTGGCCACCTGATGCGAAGAGCTGACTCATTGGAAAAGACCCTGATGCTGAGAAAGATTGAGGGCAGAAGGAGAAGAGGGTGACAGAGGATGAGATGGTTGGATGGTATCACCAATTCAATGGACATGAACTTGGGCAAACTCCAAGAGATGGTGAGGGGCAGGTAAGCCTGGCATGCTGCAGTCCATGGGGTCACAAAGAGTAGTACATGAATTGGTGACTGAACAACAACAACAAAAGCTTCAGAGATGCAAAGTTATATATATTTCCTTCCTGACTCTATTTGCATTAAGTAGCATAATATATTACTATTATATATTACATAATATGTTACTATTATAATCATACAGTTATAATAGATATCATTAATATATTACATATAATATATAACTATATTATATAAAATAATTATATGTATATATGTTATGTCTAAATATAACATATTTGTATTGTATTATATTACAAGGGAATGGGGGAAAAGGAAATGGCAACCCACTCCAGTACTCTTGCCTGGAGAATCCTAGGGATGGAGGAGCCTGGTGGGCTGCTGTCTATGGGGTCGTACAGATTCGGACACGACTGAAGTGACTTAGCAGCAGCAGCAGCACAAGGGAAGGGAGTCTGTGAAGACTCTGAGGTGGGCAGGACCATGGTGATTTACATCATGCAAGAGGCCTGTGTTGTTCTGAGCATGGAAGAATGGAGACAAGAGCATGAGCCGGGGGTTGGCAGGAGAACATCAGGGGCCAGATCACGCAGGATCTTGAGAAGTCAGGATGAGCCTCTGTGGCTTTATAGAGACAGTGCCCTACTAGTATTGAGGTTGTGTAATCCAAAGGAATGAAATTAACGGCAGGAATTTCTGGCCATTAGAAATGTGGAATGGGAAGACAACAAGATGTCAGGTTATTTAAGGGCCCCTGGGTCTTCAGCGTTCTGCAAATCACTCTATGTAGCTGGCATCTGGCAGGGAAGCAGTTGTTGCTTAGGTAGGGGTTCTGTCCTCAGTCTTTCTCAGCACATTCAGTTCAGTTTGTAAGGACGTGTGACTCGGGTTGGTATATTTTAATCTGAAGCAAAGTGTGCACTGCTTTTCAATTTTGAAAAAAATGAAAATGCCCTGAACTATCTTTATTGCACCACTTTATCTTCTATCTTCTGCCAAGATAACATCTGTTCATCCTTGGATATAAGCTCAACCATCACTTCTTTTGAAAGCCTTCCCTGATATCTTGTCTGGATCAAGATCCATCTGCCACATACTCTTTACCATAGTTCTCTTGCAGAGCACTTAGAGTTACTAAACACGTACTTGTGTAATGCTGCTGCTGCTGCTAAGTCACTTCAGTCGTGTCCAACTCTGTGCAATTCCATAGACAGCAGTTTACCAGACTCCGCCATCCCTGGGATTCTCCAGATGAGATTATAATAAAAACTTATCACACGAGCTTGTAAACTTTATGTGTGCAATGACTATATACCCCCAGTGCTGAACACATAGTAGGTGATCAATAACTATCTGTTAATAAGTGAATAATCTTAACTTTTCTGGGGTATATTTATTTTTTCATATTTACATTTAAATCTGGTGACGTTTTGTGATTGTGGTTGGTTTGCAGTTGAAGACTTTCTCAAAATGGGCTCTCAACAGTATTTGCTGAAAGGCACTAAATAAAGAAAAATAAATCAAGGCTGTTTTTAGAATGCCTGAACCATGTAACTTTTTACATATAATTTGATTAAGAGATCAAAAGTACAGAAGAAATATCCGAGTAATCTCCTTTTGAATTCCTCTCTTTGTAAAGTCACACGTTCATGACCTTTGTTCCTGTCTCTGAATCCCTCTGTCAGAAAAATGCCTGCTGTTTCAACCCTGAAGGGGGATGAGACATGGGGAAGAAGGGACAGAACCTCTGAGCCAAGTAATAACCTCTCTTTCAGCAAATACTGTAATATGCTATGGCTCAGCTCTTGCCTGGAAAAATCTTCTCAGACATTTTTATTTACTAACTGTTCAGTGTTTAAATGATTCTTCATGGAAGAAAATTGAGCACACACACAAACACACACACACACCACACACATTTCCCATTTGCTAAAGATGTCTCTCATGTTTAGCTCCTGTGCCTAACCATAACTTTCACAATTTTACATTATCCTTGAACTTTCAGTTTCCTCTTGAATAAACAGGCCCAGACCTCCAGCAGTAGCTGGTTAGGACGGCACTGTGGCTACTAGGAGATGAGATTTCAGTGATGCTAAAATATTCATGGCATTTGGACTCATAATGGTTGTACTATTCTAGAAGGGGAATCTTGAAGATGAGTTGACATAGCTCCATCAGCAAACATCCCACCGGATGTTTTCTTAAGCATTTTGAACAAAGTTCAACTGCCCTTTGAGAAAGAAAGCACATTTCTTTCTCATTTATAATTTTTGGAAAGATACCAACCCCCAAATTCTGAGAGTTCATTAGAGGAAAAACTGCCCAAATATAACAATACTTTGTTTGTCCTTTAATCCATAGAACCACATAGTTATTTTTTAAGTATCTCGGCAATTAATTACTACCATTTCTTGAGGAAGGCAGGAAATACTAGCCACATTTTATAGCTATTATAACAGAAACAGGAAGGATTTACTCTTCTGAGATTAACAGCCTTCCTGGAAGAAGGTTAGCTTCTTGGAGAATGTGTTAATAATTTAAGATCGTGGTTAATTTTAGCCCTGTACAAGAACAGCAGAATTCAAACTGACCAAGATAGACTCTTATGTTAGCAAATACAGGTTGTCTTGTGAGGTTTGCTTAAAAAGATGAAGGACCTAGTGATTAAGAAAACTTGGAATAGTTATGTGGAAAATATTTATGCTTCACTGAATTACACTTACACATTTATCTTACTTTTCTTTAGGCCACCGCAGCTTATAGTGCACAGCAAATCGTAAACAAAGTAATAGTTTTCAAAGATAGCCCCTTTCCAGCAGTATCAATGAAACCTGAGTAGTCTAAAATATTTTATTCCAGTTTAAGCAGTGTTTGCTTTTTCCCATGTATGCAGGAGTAGCTAAGGGGTTCGTCTTTTTCAATTTTGTGGTAATCATCCTTGTTGGTTCTAAATGTTCAGGGATTAGATTCCCTACCAGGACTTCCAATCTCTGGTAACCACTGAAGTTTTCTCCATCTCCCTAGTTTTGCCTTTCCCAGAATGTCATGTATTTGATATCATAAAATATGGAGGCTTTTCAGATTGACTTCTTTCACTTAGTAATATGGGTTTAAGGTTCTTCCATGTCTTTTCATGGCTTGATAATTCATTTCTTTTTAATGCTGAAGAATTTTCTATTTTCAGGATATGCCATAGTTTATCCATTTACCTCCTAAAGGACATAAACATCTGTGTGTGGGCTCATCTGGGTGGTGAGGTGGGGTGGGGCGGGGGGGGGCACTTTTGTATGTACATAAGTTTTCAACTCCTTTGGGGTTAATACCAAGGACGGTGATTACTGGATTGTATGATAAGTATATGTTTAGTTTTGTAAAGAAACTGCCAAACTCTCTGCCAATGTGGATACACCATTTTGCATTCCCCAGCAATGGATAAGAACTCCTGTCACTCCATATCCTTGCTAGGAATCGGTGTTGTCAGTGTTCTGGATTTTGGTCATTCTAATAGGTGTTAATTTATATTTATGATTCATTCTCATTGATGTGAGGTTTATTTTTTTCCCTTGTCTGTGTAATAATTTATTGTTGGATTGCCACTTTAAACATTGTTTCATCTCTTGATAGGTTTTTGGGTTGTCAATAATGTGTTTAATACTCTGATGGTTCTCTTGTGAACATTCATGTTCTGTGCAGTTCTCTGTACAGAAGTGCAAGTGTTTCTCTAGGGTATATGTGTTAGGAGTGAAATAGCTGTTGCAGAGTCAGTTCAATATTACTAGGTGAGGCTCAGTTGTCTTCCAAAGTTGATCCTATATACATTCACCTATAATGGAGGAGAATTCCTTTTGGTTAGTCTTATCAACCCTGCCGCTAAGTCGCTTCAGTCGTGTCCAACTCTGTGCGACCCCATACACGGCAGCCCACCAGGCTCCCCCGTCCCTGGGATTCTCCAGGCAAGAACACTGGAGTGGGTTGCCATTTCCTTCTCCAAAGCTTGAAAGTGAAAAGTGAAAGTGAAGTCGTGCAGTTGTGTCCGACTCTTCATGACCCCATGGACTGCAGCCTACCAGGCTCCTCCGTCCATGGGATTTTCCAGGCAAGAGTACTGGAGTGGGGTGCCATTGCCTTCTCCATATCAACCCTTAGTCTGACATTTATCATTTTTGCAAGTTAGTTTAATGTTATATCATTATTAGCAAAGTTGAGTATTTTTCACATTTTTATTGGTCATTTATGTTTCCAGTGAAATGTCTCTTCATGTCCTTTGCCTTTGTTTTGTCTTTTTCTTATAAACCTGAAGAAGTGGTTTACAATTTACATGCTCTGAGTTTTACTTAAGAAATTCTTCCCAACTGTAGCCTCATAAAATTTCTCCTATATATTTTTCTAAAAGTTTTGTCTTTGACATTTAAGTCCTGAATCCACTTGGAATTGTTTTCATGTATATTTTGAGGTAGAGATCCATTTCCCTTTCTCCCCACATGGATATTTTGTTTTCAGTACCGTTACTGAGTGGGAGTCCTTTCTTTCCCCATTTGTGTGCAATACACCTCTGCCCTGCTTCTATTTCCATGAATTTTGTGTTATTCCCAAGCCCTGTATTTGATTCCATTAGAAAATTTGTCCATGAGCAAAGAGCATCTGCTATCACAGTCTTATTTAATATAACTTGAATTTTTTTTATATCTAGTAAGTCATTTTCCTCTGGCTAACTAACTCAGAAATGGTTTAGCTCTTCTTGGTCCTTTACCTTTCATATAAATTAAACATTTATAAAAAAATCCTATTGAATTTTAATTTGGTCTTATATTAATTTATAGATTAACTTAAATAGAATTGAAATAGATGTCTTTAAGCTCATATTCTATGATCATGCTAAATCTTTCCATTATATAGACCTTCCTTGAAATGCTATAACAGTTTGATAAATTTCTCCAAAATAGTCTTATACATAGTTTACTAGCTTTATTCTTAGGTGCTTTATATTTTCAGCTGCTATTAGAAATTATTTTTTAAATTTCTTGCCTAACGTTTTCTTTCCAAAATATAGAAACACAATGGACTCATGTGTGTATCAATTCTATATCAACCTTGTTAAAATCTCCAGTGAATTCTAATAATAGTTTGTCCACTTATAATTTTGGGGTTTTTTTGTGTATAATCACAGAACCTGTAAAAATATTATTTATTCCTTTTTGAAATTATACATTTGCTTTTTATATTTTTGTGTAGTCCAAGAGATCATCTCTCTCTGTCAATATAAAGACATGCTTTTGAGGTTTGTTTGGTGATAATGTGAACCAAAATATTAAGACTATGAAATGGTATTTGGGAAAAAAGTTTAAACTACTGAAAAAAATATGGTGCTGTTGTAGGACTCCTCAGGTTCTATTTATTATTTATGACAATTTGGTACTTTTAAAATCTAGGAATTTATTTCAGATAAATTTTCAATATTTTTACTCAAAGTTGTTTGTAATTTTATCTTTTATGTCTTTGTGTTATCTCTAATTGTAATACCTTTATTATGAAGTAATAAGCAGTTTTGAGTATTTAAAAATATATAGTAATATTATTTAACAAATAAATACAGATTTTTTAAGTTTTTTTTTCTTGTTTTAAATTTCTAAAACTAGATAAATAAATGTCTGAATATAAAGATGTTTGAAACTTTTTGAGATGCTATATAGGCTTATGTATGATGAATTTATATATATATGTGTGTGTGTGGGTGTATATATACATATATACATGCACATATTTCATTGTGGCAAAGAATATATATTTGCAATGATGGGGTATAATGTTCTACATATGTCCATAAGATCAATCTTGTTAATTGTGTTATTTGTATAAAGTGTTAGTCACTCAGTTGTGTCCAAGTCTTTGTGACCCCATGGACTGTAGCCCACCAGGCTCCTCTGTCCATGGTATTCTCCAGCAAGAATACTGGAGTGGGTTGACGTTCCCTTCTCCAGGGGTTATTTGTATAGTCTTATTGATATTGATTATCTGCTTGTATATCAATATTTATAGAAGCATTAAAATGTTCAATATTCACAGTTGATTTGTCAATTTCTTATGTAGATATATCAATATTTTCTCTTTATATTTTGAAAGTCATCATAAATCCATTTAAGTTTAAAATCACTATATAATCCTCAGGAATTAAAGATTTATAATTATGTGATGACCCTCTTTATCACTAACATTGCTTTTTGCTCTAAAATACATTTTCTGTATTATTTTGTTGTTATTCAGTCGCTAGATCATGTCTAACTCTGTGACTCCATTAACTGCAGCATGTCAGGCTCCCCTGTCCTTCACTATCTCCCTGAGTTTGCTCAAATTCATGTCTATTGAGTCAGTGATGATCTAACCATTTCATCCTCTGCCTCCCCACTCTCCTATTGCCTTCAAGTTTTCCCAGCATCAGGGTCTTTTCCAGTGAGTTTGCTTTTTGCATCAGGTGGCCAAAGTATTGGAGCTTCAACATCAGTCCTTCCAATGAGTATTCAGGGTTGATTTCCTTTAGGATTGACTGGTTTGATCTCTTTGCAGTCCAATGGACTCTCAAGAGTCCTCTCCAGCACCACAATTCAAAAGCATCAATTCTTTGGCACTCAGCCTTCTTTATGGTCCAGCTCTCACATCTGTACATGACTTCTGGAAGAACCATAGCTTAGGCTATATGGACCTTTATCGGCAAAATGATGTCTCTGCTTTTTAATATGCTGTCTAGGTTTGCCATAGTTTTCCTTCCAAAGAGCAAGAACCATTTAATTTCATGGCTGCAGTCACCATCCACAGTGATTTTGTAACTCCAGAAAATAAAATCTGTCACTACTTCCACTTTTTCCTCTTCTATTTGTCATGAAGTGATGGGACCAGATGCCATGATCTTCGTTTTTTGAATGTTGAGTTTCAAACTACTCCATTTCTTCTAAGGGATTCTTATCCAGAGTGGTAGTTATAATGGTCACCTGAATTAAATTCACCCATTCCTATCCATTTTAGTTCCCTGATTCCTAAGATGTCGATGTTCAATCTTGCCATCTCCTGCTTGACCACAGGCAATTTATCTTGATTCACAGACCTAAAAGTCCAGGTCTTATGCAATATTGTTTTTTATAGCACTGGACTTTACTTTTACCACCAGACACATTCACAACTGAGCATCATTTCTGCTTTGGCAGGGTGCTTCATTCTTTCTGAAGCTACTAGTAATTGCTCTCTGCTGTTTCCCAGTAGCTGTATTGAATACCTTCCAATCTGGAGGGCTCATTTTCTGGTGTCATATCTTTTTGCCTTCTCATACTATTCATGGGGTTCTCGCAGCAATAATACTGGAGAGGTTTGCCATTTGCTCCCCCAGTGGACTACGTGTTGTCAGGACTCTTCACTATGACCCATGCATCTTGGGTGGCCCTGCATGGCATGGCTCATAGCTTCATTGAGTGACACTAACCCCTTCATCACAACAAGGTTATGATCCACGAAGGGGTTCTGTGTTACTAATATAACTAAATTAGACTTGCTTTGATTTATATCTACATAGCATCTGTTTCCGGAGAAGGCAATGGCACCACACTCCAGTACTTTTGCCTAGAAAATCCCATGGATGGAGGAGCCTGGTAGGCTGCAGTCCATGGGGTCGCTAGAGTCAGACACGACTGATCGACTTCCCTTTCACTTTTCAATTTCATGCATTAGAGAAGGAAATGGCAACCCACTCCAGTGTTCTTGCCTGGAGAATCCCAGGGACGGGAAGCCTGGTGGGCTGCCGTGTATGGGGTCGCACAGAGTCAGACAGGACTGAAGCGACTTAGCAGCAGCAGTAGCATATGTTTCATCATTTTTAAATTTAAACTTTTGTTTCCTATAAATAATATAAAGTTAGATTTTATTAGTCAGTCTAACAATCTTTGATTTTCAAGAAGAAATCATTTTGTTTACATATAGATCAAATCCAAGTCTCCCACATTGCAGGCAGATTCTGTATCATCTGAGCCACCAGAGAATTCTGAAGAATACTGGAGTGTATATTTGGATTAACTGCTACCATCTTATTTTCTACTTTCTATTTGCTGACTCTAATTTTTTTCTCTCTTGCCATTTTAATTGATTGATATTTTCTTCTTCTACCATTTAATATTTTCTCTGATATTTTGGTGGAGAAGGAAATGGGAACCCACTCTAGTATTCTTGTCTGGAGAATTCCATGGACAGAAGAGCTTGGTGGGCTACAGTTCATAGGGTCGCAAAGAGTTGGACACAACTAAAGCAACTGAGCATCTGATAGTTTGGGAGACATAAACTATTTTTCTATAGTTTTCTAAAGATTATAGTTTTAATATAAATTATTTTAAAAGTTTTAACACTGCATTTAAAAATACTAGAGTAACCTATTAAATTGTAAAGCTAAATATCTTTATTCTTCTGAATACTGTAAGTATCTTAAAGTGGCTTAACTCCAGTCATCCATTCAAGATAGTGATAATGCTTCATTCAATTCAATCTTGAATTTTTATTCCCACAATGATTCATTGTTAAAGTTTCATACATGTCTATTAAATTATATTTTTTCATATACTTACATTTTCATAGCTCACTATTCATCTCATATCTCAGATCTTTGTCTTTAAGGACATCTTTTAGAAGTTAAAATCATTATTTGCATAATAATCTCTGTTTTCATTTATCTGAAGTTGCCTTTGACCTTTTTCTTAAAAGATGGTTTTATTGGCTGTAGTAAATGGTTTATATTCTAAATGCCATTACTTCTTTTTCCCAGCACTTTGACTCTATAACTGCACTTTCTATAACTTTTATAATTTGAATCATGGCCCCAGTTCTATAGACCATTTTGATCTCAGACCAAGGTAGAATTACAATTTGATGACATATATTTTTGTGACATACATTTTTTCCTTTCCTCTAGTCCCACCAACAAACTTCATGGAAATCTAGCTTCTCCTTCAAAGTCTCCATGCTGTTCCTGGGAACTCCCTGGGGATGTCTCATGTGGGCCCACAAGCAAGTCACTTTTCTGATCATCTTGTTCTTCAGTCTTAAGTCGTGCGACACTTAGAGACCCCATGGAATGCAGCACACCAGACTTCCCTGTCCTTCACTGTCTTGCCGATCCTGCTCACAGTGCTAATTGTCTCGCTGTATCTCACTGTGTGCGCTGTTCTCTGAACTTATGGTAGGCAAGCCAGGAGCTAAGAGGCTGGAAGAAAATGCAAGGAGCGGTAGGAAGTGCAGATGCATTTATTCTCTACTGGCTGCAGCAGCAGCCAGTAGCAACAGGCGTAAACAACATAACCACACACAACGCTTCAGGGCTTTTCCAGCTGAAGCTTATAAATATACTTACAGACCAAATGTGGCCCCCTAGCCAAACAAGTACCCCATGATGTGCATGCACAGTGCTATGAATGATCTCAGCTGTTACATAACCATCCAAAGTCACTGTTTACCAAACATGGGGAGAGGGTGTGAGGATGTGGTGTGAGAGAGCCTGACTGGTGCCATCTTGCTAATTTCCCCGCATTCACTATCTCCCAGAGTTTACTCAAATTCATGTCCATTGAGTATGTGATTCCATCCAACCATCTCATCCTCTGTTGTCCCCTTTTCCTCCTGCCCTCAATCTTTCCCAGCATCAGGGTCTTTTCCAATGAGTTGGCTCTTTGCATCAGGTGGCCAGGGTATTGGAACTTTAGCTTCAGCATCATTCCTTCAAAGGAATTTTCAGGGTTGGTTTCCTTTAGGAGTCACTGCTTTGATCTCCTGGCTGTTCAAGGGACTCTCAAGAGTCTTCTCCAGCCTCACAATGTGAAAGCATCAATTCTTCAGTGCTCAGAGTTCTTTATGGTTCAACTCTCACATCTGTACATGACTACTGGAAAAACCATAGCTTTGACTATTCAGACCTTTGCCAGCAAAGTGATTTTTAATACTCTGTCTAGGTTTGTCAGAGCTTTCCTTCCAAGGAGCTAGGGTCCTACAACTTCATGGCTGCAGTCACCATCCACAGTGATTTTGGAGTCCAAGGAAATAAGATTTGCCACTGTTTCCATTTTTCCCCATCTATTTGCCATGAAGTGATGGGACCAGATGCCATGATCTTAGTTTTTTGAATGTTGAGTTTTAAGTCAGCTTTTTCCACTATCCTCTATCACCCTCATCAAGAGGCTCTTTAGTTCTTCTTTGCTTTCTGCCATTACGGTGGTGTCCATCTGCATATCGTACAGCAGGTTCCAGTCTTTGCCAGGGTCTTTGCTTCCTCCAGGCCTCACGTGCCTATAAACCTTCATGAGAGGATGTACTTCTGCTGGGCGTCCCCCCTCATGGTTCTGATATTTATGCCATGTCAGGGTTCCATCATCTCTAGGGTCCTGATGGTGTTATTCTTGTGCCAGTGACAGGCTGAGTCACATGGAGAGGAAGGGGCAGAAGGCAGGGAGGTGAATGGAGGTGGGTTTCACCTGTAGGGGGTTTATGGGAGAACTCCATATACAGCAGATGCAGAATAAGAGACACTGCGCTCTGCAGAGAGACCTGCCTCTCCAGTGACTGATGTGTTGTTAACGAGATAATCTCCTGTCTTTCCCTTCTTTAGAATGAGCTCTTTCCTATGTACCTCTTTCTTCCATCAGGCAAATATCCTCCTGGTGGACCCATCCCATAAGTTTCCCTAGATACCCAAGTATACCTGAATGCCAGACTGAAGATCTGGGTATAAATGAAACCTGGAGCCCTCTAAACAGCATAAACTGGATGTTTTATAAGCAGATTTATACCCTAATTTTTACCATAACATTGTATCCATTCTTTACTGCATCTCTCTTAATTTGCTTTACATTTAAATACAAAGATTTTTATTTTTAGAAATTTTATTCTTCTAAAATTTCTCTATTGAAGCATTTGCCATATATTTAGCTGGTTTTAACCTTCATTCCTATACTTTAAATATAATTAAGTGCATCTTTCTTCCACTTGTTGGAAGTTTCTTCTATATTTTAAAGAATTATTTTTCTCATTTTCTTAACTTCCTGTTCTCTATTTGTATTTTTTAGTTGATTGTGCTTCAGGTCTTGAAAGTTGAATTTCTTGATGTCTGTTTTTTCTTTTTTTTAAAATTTGCTTTCTTCATTTGAGAATGTTTTCTGCTTATTTATATTTCTTATCCTTTTTCCAAATGATGTTAAGACTTTTGTGGTGGTTTACTCCCTGGCCTTTTTGATATGTTTTAAAATTAACTGAATAAAGATTTTGCAGAAGAAATTTAATCTGTCTTATTTTAGATACATTTTAATTTCACTTTTTACTTAAGCATAATGTGAAGCTTTCCCTGGAGAAGGAAATGGCAACCCACTCCAGTATTCTTACCTGGAGAATCTCATGGACAGAGAAGCCTAGTGGGCTACAGTCCATGGGGTCACAAAGCGTCAGACACGACTGAGAACACAGCACAATGTGAAGCTTTATAAATATTATTTACTGTTCTGCATTCTCAAATGAACACAAGGACCATGTTCATTGTATTGCAACTAAAGCCTCCAAAAATGATATTCAACTTATCTCAAGACATGTTGGCTACCACCAGTGAAAATATCACTGACCCTAGAGAAAAGCAAAGAAGTGGAATTTCTAATATATATATATATACACACACACACACACACACACACACACACATATATATATACATATGTGTATACATATATATATATAAACTTGGCTTGAACTTGGAGAAATATAAATGTTTTATTCTTTGTTCTCACTTTAATATCAGAGTCCCTGTTTTAAATGATCACATTTTCCATAGGAATTCAAAGCACTATCAGAACAAATATGAAATATGAAAAAACTCTATCAGTGGGATCAGCATTCTTAAAGGCAATGATGTGTATGTGTGTGCGTGTGTATAGAATCCCTTTTTGTTTTAATTCTGCCATGCATTGATGTTCTTATATGTACCTGGAATTCTGTGTATACCTTTCTATATGTATGTTTGATATTGTGTAAAGTGATTTAGAATTTGTCTTAAACATATGCATATTCTACAAGCAACAATTTAATATATTTATTCCTGAATGTGCCAGGTTGCATGAGGTGTTTGTTTTTAACTTTTGTAAAAACCTCCTTACTCTGCCTTTACCACTGGACAAGAGGGACAGTAAAATCATCACTGAAAATGCATTACTGCTGGCTCGTCAATAAGAAGCAAGTAATCTACAGGAATGTACTGTACAATCCCTGTCACAGAACAGTGTGTTCCCAGCAGTGTCTCACCTGGCAGCCAATCTGGAAGACTTTTTCCACCCATTTCTGCCAACTGTGCTTTCCAGTGCAGTCTTTCCCTCTCCAGCTTCTATGGAGCCTGTTACTTTTTTTTGCATATCCCGAACTTAAAATTGTTACCACTTTGCCATAGCTTTTATTTAATTTTTTAATTGGAAGATAATTGCTTTACAATGTTATGTCAGTTTCTGCTATACAACAAAGTGAAAGTTATATGTATACATATATCCCCTCCTTCATGAGCCTCCCTTCCCCCTCTGCATGCCAAGTCATCACAGAGCACAGAGTTGAGCTTCCTGTGCTACAAAGCAGCTTCCTGCTGGCTATCTGCTTTACACACGGTAGTGGATATATGTCAGTGCTCCTCTCTCAGTTCATCCTACCCCCGCCTCTGTGTCCACACGTGTTCCCTACATCTGTGTCTCTATTCCTGCACTATAAATAGGTCCATCTGTACCCTTTTTCTAGACCCGTATATATGCATTAATATACTGTGTCTGTTCTCTTTCTGACTTACTTCACTCTGTATGACAGACTGCAAGTCCATCCACATCGCTGTAAATACCCAATTTCACTCCTTTTTATGGCTGAGTAATGTTCCACTGTACTTACGTATCACATCTTCTTTACTCATCTGTTGATGGACATTTAGGTTGCTTCCATGTCCTGGCTATTGTAAATAGTGCTGCAATGAACATTGGAGTATATGTGTCTTTTTGAATTATGGTTTTCTCAGGGTGCATGCCCAGGAGTGGGATTGCTTAATCATATGGTAGTTCTATTAAAACAAAAGTAAACAAATGGGAACTAATTAAACTTAAAAGCTTTTGCACAGCAAATAAAACCATAAAAAAGATGAAAAGACAACCCTCAGGATGGGAGAAAATATTTGCAAAAGAAGCAATGGACAAATGATTAATCTCCAAATTATACAAGCAGCTCATGCAGCTCAGTATCACAGAAACCCAAACAACCCAATCAAAAAATGGGAGGAAGAACTAAACAGACATACAGATGGCCAACTAACATGTGAAAAGATGTTAAACATCATTAATTATTAGAGAAATGCAGATCAAAACTACAATGAGGTATCACCTCACAGAAGTTAGAATGGCCATCATGAAAAAGTCTACAAATAACAAACTCTGGAGATGATGTGGAGAAAGGGGAATCTTCTTGCACGGCTGGTAGAAATGTAAATTGGTACAGTCACTGTGGAGAACAGTATGGAGGTTCCTTAAAAAACTAAAAAATGGAGGCTGTTACTCCTGAGGTTTCTTCTCTCTCCACTGCTCACCACTGGCCTTTTAGGTCCACCTTCACAGACCAGCTCCTCCCTCTTCCTACAGCTCACTCCTTCTCTTTCTCTTTTGACTGGTGATACCTGTCATACAGCCTCAATTGTTTTTCTTTTCTTCTGGATAAAACAAGAAAAGCTTCAAATCCAGGGAGGTTTGGGGAAATTGAGAGAAGCCAGTTAGAAAAACGTGTACTGGTGTGATCTCAATGTCCTTATCTCTACAAGGCAAAAAAATCTCAGCCTAGCCAACGACTGTCTCTTGCAGGATACCTGTGCACTATTTCATCAAAGAGACCCTCTGTCTCCTATCTTGCCCTCAGGTGCAGTAAAAAGGGGCTCTCTTTTGTCATCCAAGCCTTCTAAGTGCATGTTCCAGAAGGGTGATGGGTGTGTTTTGTGTTCCAGTGTCAGGGTGGGAAGGAGAGAAAACCTCATACATCTTGTAGCTGTTGAAATGGACTTGAACATATTGAAAAAGCCATCACAGATGGTTCTGGGCAAAACATAATTAGAAAACTGTAACATTTCTTGGTAAATCTTGGTTTGAAATCCATTGGCTTACAGTGAAGTAGATCTAGATGGTCAGAGAGGAGTGTTGGGTTCAGCCCATGACATTTTCCCAACCCTTCTTAAAGCAAGTTATGCATGTGGGTGGTTAGTGAGGAGCTTGTGGCTTTCGAAAGAAATCTACACTAGGGGCAAGATTCCAGCTGGTTGAGCAAATAATAGTTCACTTCACACCTGCTTAGTGTAATGGACATTTTCAATGCTTTCTGCACCCCTGCCCTGGAGTTAGGAACCTGGGCTTGAAGATTGGATTGTTGACGTGTGCGGTCATTTGAATTATTCCTGGACTTGTCTCATCTGGTTTTGGCAGAATGCAGTTATAAAGTCAAGCTAAAAATTCTCTAGGGAAAGCAATGCATGTGCCAGCTTTCAATGTTCTTTGGAGATTTTTTTCAAAAAGACATTTATATGGAATTTTCTGTACTGGTAAAATATACATTACAAATGTAAATAAGGACATTGCTAAAGTCATTACCATTTACTGGGATTTAAAATTATTTTCATGTGAATTTTAGAACATGCCCTGGGGTAGTATTTAATCCTCCTAACCGTGTATTTGACTGTCCTTATCTAACTTAAAGGATGCCTAAAATAAAAACTAGAACAATACAATTCAATGCACAATGATTAACTATTGTCTTTAAGGGAGTACACACAAATTCTTTACAGTCTAGTATCATACAGATCCTCAACTGATGATTTTTAAGAGGTGTGTGTGTGTGTGCGCACGCTCAGTTGCTCAGTCATGTCCAACTCTTTGCGACCCTGTAGACCATAGCCCTTTAGGCTCTTCTGTCCATAGAATTTTTCAGGCAAGAAAACTGGAGCGTTTCAATTTCCTAGAAATTGGTGGAAGCCCATCTTCCACCATGAAAAACAACACAGAAAATGTAACATATGCGTGCTATACACTGCTCCCGAAAATGATCAGGGTTAATGTCCTCAAATATCCTTGTTGCTCGACCTCATTTGAACTTCTGAAGCTTAGAACTGTCCAGTGCTCATAAAATTATATGTTTAGGCTTTTAGTCTTGAATATTTAAAGGATAAATGACCTAAACAATGTAAAAAGTGTTTTCTTAAAATGTGAGCTATAGAATAAGAGTATCCAGGAATTTCATTCATGTTAATCCCTCAAGAAAAGTTCAGTTCTTAAATAAATTTGGGAAATTCTGGATTAAACAAATTTAAACAGGATTCATTATTGAAATTCTGTATAGTATGTTACGATGTCACATGCCTCTAGATAGAAATCAGGCAATAAATATTTACCTAGTCCCTACTGTGTGCCAGGAACAGCACCATATTTTGCTCAAACAAACGTCAACAAATCAGATATGGTTTCTGTCCTCACAGGGTTTTCGAAATAATAGGAAGGGAGAGATTAAACAATGATGTAAATATTTAGATTGCATAAACTTTTAAATTGTATGGTGCTATAAAGGGAAAGAATAAAATGCTATAAGAATGAACAAGAGGTACCAATTTAACTAGAGGATGGATTTAGGGAAGAACTCTGGTAAGAAGTAAGATGTAAGCTGAAGCTAAAAGAAGTAGGAATTAGCCAGATAAAGAGGGGCATTTTGTTGCTCAGTCGTGTCTGACTCTTTGCAACCCCATGAACTGCAGCCTGCCAGACTCCTCTGCCCATGGGATTCTCCAGGTAAGAATACCGGAGTGGGTAGCCATTCTCTTCTCCATGGGATTTCCCTAACCCAGGGATGGAACCCCGTCTCCTGCATTGCAGGCAGATTCTTCACCGTTTGAGCCACCAGGGAAGCCCCAATTCCATGTAGAGTGAACAGCAAAGACAAAGCCTTGAGGTAGGAGAGAGTTTGCTAAATTGGAGGAAGAAAAGAGCAGTGGGGCTAGGGTACAGTAGACAAGAGGCCACGAAGAAGGAGAATAAATAGTAAAATGTAAATTCATGCAGAATCTTAGAAGCTATATAAAATATTTTTAAGTGCAATGGGTTTTAGCAAGAGGACTGGTGTTAAAATATCATTTCCATAAAGTAAAATAAAGTATTACATTCAGCATTCCCCAACTGTATTTGACCATGGAAACATTTTGCTGAGAAATTTCCTGGGAGCAGTATCTTTAAAAAACATACTATCTGTTCTAACCAAGGATTGTGTCCTCAGATTGTAAGTGACAGAAAAGCAAAGGAGACTTCGGCAGTTCAAATTCATTTATCAGTATCAGAAACATTCAGAAGGATGGCGGCCAACATGGAGGAGGGGTGCAAATGTTATTAGGCTCAAGTTTCTCTTCATCTATCAGTCTTTCCTGTCCCTGTTTTAGTTTTATTCTGAGGCTCATTAGTATGTCCCCAGAAGCTCTGGAATTTTCCTACCGCAGGGACAAGGTGAATGAATCATCTCCTCACATGCTCCCAGACTGCATGTCAGTAGGAAAGAGAAGCCTCTTTCACAGCATTTGCAGGAAAATTACATTGCCTCGTGTACCTCTCATTGAAGTGCCCGTCTGGAATCCAATCACCGAAGTAACCACAGGCTATGTCAATGGGTTTAGGCCTAGGTTACCTGTAGCCTTGATTATTTGGATTCACAAACATAAATCTAGGGTGAATATGACAAGAAAGACACAAGGCTGGAGAGGCAGAGAGCAAAACTACAGTGTGATTTTTTTTTTTAATTTTAGTGTTTTAAATTATATGAATAAGTTTGAAGTAATCATGTTGTATACCTTGTGAAAAGTATATAAGAGGGAAATGCAATAATGTTTCTAAAACAAACACAATGTGCCTTTGTTGCTTCTGGGTGGTTATAGAAAGTAGAAAAATTAGGGAAGGATGAAGTAGGACACTTACGTTGTTACTACCACTGATAAGTCACCTCCATTTTTGACTTTTCTTTTTTTGTCTTTTCTTTGTCTTGACTTTTCTTTGTCTTTTCCATCTGCATGGAAATTAGCCTACATAGTGAGTGAATCTGGAGAAGGTGATGGCACCCCCACTCCAGTACTCTTGCCTGGAAAATCCCATGGACGGAGGAGCCTGATAGGCTGCAGTCCACGGGGTCGCGAAGAGTCGGACACTTACTGAATGACTTCACTTTCACTTTTCACTTTCATGCATTGGAGAAGGAAATGACAGCCCACTCCAGGGTTCTTGCCTGGAGAATCCCAGGGACAGGGGAGCCTGGTGGGCTGCCGTCTATGGGGTCGCACAGAGTCGGACACGACTGAAGTGACTTAGCAGCAGCAGCAGTGAGTGAATCACTAAATAATGATGCCATGTGCTTCACTGAAATTGTCATCAGCCCTTCCAATACACAGGCACACACACACACAAATATGTATGCACGTGCATGTATGTGTGTATATAAAATATACATGCCTTTATAAAAACATAAAATTTCAGGATTATAAAAGGATGATTTTACCATTAGAGTCTTCAATCAAAATGTTCTCTAGAGTTCTTTTAAGATAGTAATAGATATTAGAATTTATAAGAGGCAGTAAGTCAAACTCCTGAGCATGTAAAATCAAGTTTAGAAGTATAAGAGTGAAAAATAAATGCTCTTCTATGAGAAGCTTATATGTTCTGAGTGATCAAAATAGACTTAGATAAACTACAGAGCCTGCATAAAAACCACAGGTCAAAGAAAAGCTATGACCCTTACAGAATCAACTAGCAACATATTTTTAGTCTTAAAGAGAGTGTTTAACACTTCTGGTCATTTATACTTTGTTCCTCATTTTATGACTGTCATCTAAAAATAGTTGGGGCCATACCAAGGCAGGAATTGTTAGGGAGGAATTTGTGGATTAAATGAGACTTTGGGGAATTCTTTTCAAGGAGGTTGTTGGAAGTCCATTGCAGAGAGTTCTAATAGGATGTCAAATAGACAGGGAAATAGTTTGGCAAATGTTATTTTACCATTTCCAGCTCAAAAACAGGTCTATTTGCCTCAAATCCCAAGAATGGTCCTATAGCAAATTTCTTAAGGATTTCCAGATTTATAGACCATCAAGGCTAGATTATATTTTCTAATTTCATTCTGGATATTTGTGTCCCTCTAAATTCCCCTCTCACCCTAGAGAAATAACAGAATTAGATTTGCTTTTAAAAGTGAAGAGAAAAGCCAAGTATACATTTTCTCTTCTTTTCTCTCTTTGGGTTCTTCTGAATTAGGTACATAGGTGCAGAAGTTTTAAAGGCAGTGGGTTTAAGCATAAATATTATATAAATGTACTGTTTTGCTTAGCAATCATTAAGTGTTAGAACACTTAATTTATAACTTATATCCACAGTTGCCCTGTGTCATCTTACTGGTTGATGTTTCCTTATGAAAATCCAAATTTACACGAGCTTATTCCTATAACATAAAATTTACAAATGTTTATTCTTAAATAGCTGTATCTTTAGGTTTTATAAGAAAAGGGATTAGTAAACAATGAACTGTCACGTGTCTCTGTGATGTAAAGAGGGCGTCATTGGAAATGTTTTTAGAATTATTAATACAACTACTAAAATTATTTCCTGAATCATACAAAATCCCATGCATAATGTTCTAGATGCTTTTAAGTATTATACATGTTTATTCTTTAGTTTAAAATATAGATTCTTGTACTCTATATAAGAATACTAATATTTGTATATGTTTAGTTAATTAAATTTTGCTAAGGTGATGCGTTAGAATAAACACATTAAAAAATCTCTTAGGCATGTGTTATTATAAAATTACTGAATAATGTACTTCAAAAGTTAGTAAGCCAATTAAGGTAAAATGCTGACTATAAGAAACAGTGTAAATGACAGAGGAAAGTAGCAACATGTAATCCCAGTAAGAGTATACATCTACAGATAGGAACAGATTGGAGGTAGAAGATTCCAGGAGCAGTCCAGAAAAACAGAGTAAGTTAATAAATAAAAAATAATTTAGAAAATAACCTTACTATACCAGATTAATGGTGATCAACCATGATTGTCTATCATTTTAGCATAGTCTAGGGAGCTGTAAAATTATATCAGTGGCTGGGGCATCACTAAAGAGTTTTGGATTTCATGAGTCTGAGTGTGGTAAGTGGAGGTTTGAAGGGGAGAGGACTGAGTTCATCATACTCATTTCATGACCATTATTGTCCTTGGCCTTTGCCTGACCAAATTCCTAATTCTTTGATTTTCTTTGATCCCTATGCCACACTTCATTTCTTCTCCCACCATAGGAAACCATTTTGATTTCTTATACAGTGTCTGTATCTGTATGTATGTATACATATCTGTATGTATACATACATTTGTGTGTATCTGTATAACCACATAAAATGGTTTACATCTGTTGAATTGTGGAAAAGCCATGAGTCATATATCTCCACTCCTATTTTTTCTCCTTGGGATTCCATGTTACAAGGTCATTCTATTTTGTTCTGTGTCAATTTCTGTGGAATAAACAATGTACATGAAGCAACAATGGATAGTTATTTCTCATGATTCAAGGGCAGTGCTGTTGGTTGTACATGGTCTTATTTATGTCTCTGCAGTCAGCTGTGATTCGGGCAACTGGAATAGTCTGGACTCTCCCTCTTTGTGGTCTTTTATCTGGGCTTTTTTACATTGTGTTTTCTCATGGTTCCCAGGGAGTAAAAGCAGAAGTTTCAACAATTCTTTTAAGACTTCATTTAGGAAATAGAACAATATCATTTCTTTTATATTCCTTTGATCAAAACAACACAAAGTCTAGCCCAGATTCAAGAGGCAGGGAAACAGCCTTTGCTTTTTAATAGGAGAGGTAACCACATTGTAAAGGTCAAGGAAAAGAGAAACATACTTCGTTGGGACTATCACTGTAACCATCAGCCTTACATGTAAAATACACACACACAAACTGAAGGAAAATAAGAAAATGTAAGAAAATGTAAAAGAGTAATTGCAGACCACTACGAGGCACTGAACAATATTTACATAATCATCATGATAATTTAAATACTATTTATCAATCTGAGTAAAGAGAGGATGATAACTCTAAGGCTAGATGCTCATCTAGCATCATTCAATATTAACGATAATTTATAAAATCAATAAATTATGGAAAAGTAGCATAGTATTTTATTTTTAAAAATTGGGGTAAATACTTAAGGAAATAACTTGAAAAATTAAAAATTGAGCCTCTGGGGAATGGTTTTTGGATTGGAAAAGACAGGAATTTCTATTTATTTTGTGTGAGTGTGTGTGTTATAGGTATTTTGTCAAATTTTTAAAGTGTGCACTTTAATTTTTTAAAGAGTTATTATAGAGCAATGGGCTTCCCTGATAGCTCATTTGGTAAAGAATCCATCTGCAACGCAGGAGACCCTGGTTCAATTACTGGCTTGGGAAGATCCCCTGGAGAAGAGAAAGGCTACCCATTCCAGTATTCTGGCCTGGAGAATTCCATGGACAGGGTCGCAAAGAGTCGGAAATGACTGAGCGACTTTTGCTTTCACTAAACATACCTTAAAATAGACACCAGCATGTCAAAGTTTTAGTGATGCCATATATTATAATACATAAGATATTATTGAACTAACAATAACATTTTGTTAAGGAGGATTTTTTTTTTCATCATGAATCTAGTTGTTTAGACACACGACATTTATTTAAGCTTTATTGAGGTATACTGAACAAATAAGAATTGTGTTAAGGTTACAACTGGATGTTTTGATATATGGATGTTTCTATATATGTATGCTTTGTGAAATTATCAACACAATCAAGATAGTTAATATAGGCCTCACCTCAGCAAGTTACCATTTTCTTTCTTTCTTTACCTCCTCCCTTTCTCCCTCCCTCCTTCCTTCCATTTCTCTCTCCTCCTCTTTCTTTCACATGTAAGATCTACCCTCTTAGAAAGCACCAAGTTTACAGTACAGTATTGTTAACTAGAGTCACTATGTGGTATCTTATATTTTTTAAAAAGCCATGTTTTATTTAGTATCACATTTTGCAGTGAACACTTATCTGAGAATTTTAATCTACCACATTATATTTTTTATTTTCTTTTATAAGACCCCACACATAAGTGAGACCAAATAGTGCTTTTCCTTCTCTATCTGATTTATTTCACTTATCATAATGGCCCCAAGGTCCGCCTCTGTCATTGCTTGTACCATGTTATTTTTTAAAACAAACACAGTAAACAAGGAGGTGATTATGAAAAAAATTTGACTGATATGATGGCTAAACTACATTAAAGTAAAACTCAAGAATTCCTATTTTCTTTTTCTCAAATTTATATAATAATCTGAGGAGCCTCAAAAACACAGGCTGTGACCTAGAACATTCAGTTCAGTTCAGTTCAGTTGCTCAGTCATGTCCGATTCTTTGCGACCCCATGGACTGTAGCACACCAGGCTTCCCTGTCCATTGCCAACTCCCAGAGTTTACTCAAATTCATGTCCGTTGAGTTGGTGATGCCATCCAAACATCTTATCCTCTGTTGTCCCCTTCTTCTCCGCCTTCAATCTTTCCCAGCATCAGGGTCTTTTCTAATGAGTCAGTTCTTCGCATCGGGTGGCCAAAGTATTGGAGTTTCAGCTTCAGCATCAGTCCTTCCAATGAACACCCAGGACTGATCTGCTTTAGGATGGGCTGGTTGGATCTCCTTGCAGTCCAAGTGACTCTCAAGAGTCTTCGCCAACACCACACTTCATAAGCATCAATTCTTCGGCACTCAGCTTTCTTTATAGTCCAACTTTCACATCCATACGTGACTACTGGAAAAACCATCGCCTTGACTAGACGGACCTTTGTTGGCAAAGCAATGTCTCTGCTTTTTAATATGCTGTCTAGGTTGGTCATAACTTTTCTTTCAAGGAGCAAGTGTCTTTTAATATCATGGCTACAATCACCACCTGTAGTGATTCTGGAGCCCCAAAAAAAAAAAAAAAAAATAAAGTCTCTCACTGTTTCCATTGTTTCCCCATCTATTTGCCATGAAGTGATGGGACCAGATGCCATGATCTTAGTTTTCTGAATGTTGAGTTTTAAGCCAACTTTTTCACTCTCCTCTTTCACTTTCATGAAGAGGCTGTTTAGTTCTTCACTTTCTGCCATAAGGGGAGTGTCATCTGCATATCTGAGGTTATTCATATTTCTCCCAGCAATCTTGATTCCAGCTTGTGCTTCATCCAGGCCAGTGTTTCTCTTAATGTACTCTGCATATAAGTTAAATAAGCGGGGTGAAAATATACAGCCTTGACATACTCCTTTCCCTATTTGGAACCAATCTATTGTTCTGTGTCCAGTTCTAACTGTTGCTTCCTGAACTCACTACAGATTTCTCAGGAGGCAGGTATGGTGGTCTGGTAGTCCCATCTCTTGAAGAATTTTTCGCACTTTGTTGTGATGCACACAGTCAAAGGCTTTGGTATAGGCAATAAAGCAGATATCTATTTTTCTGTAATTCTCTTGCTTTTTCAATGATCCAGAGGGTGTTGGCAATTTGATCTCTGGTTCCTCTGCCTTTTCTAAAACCAGCTTGAACATCTGAAAGTTCATTTACTGTTGAAGCCTGGCCTGGAGAATTTTGAGCATTACTTTACTAGCATGTGAGATGAGTGCAATTGTGCAGTAGTTTGAGCATTCTTTGGCATTGCCTTTCTTCGGGATTGGAATGAAAACTGACATTTTCCAGTCCTGTGGCCACTGCTGAGTTTTCCAAATTTGCTGGCATATCGAGTCCAGCACTTTCACAGCATCATCTTTTAGGATTTGAAATAGCTCAACTGGAATTCCATCACCCCCACTAGCTTTGTTCACAGTGTTGCTTTCTAAGACCCATTTGACTTCACATTCCAGGTTGTCTGGCTCTAGGTTAGTGATCACACCATTGTGATTATCTGGGTCGTGAAGATCTTTTTTGTATAGTTCTTCTGTGTATTCTTGCCACCTCTTAATATCTTCTTCTTCTGTTAGGTCCATACCGTTTCTGTCCTTTACTGTGCCCATCTTTGCATGAAATATTCCCTTGGTATCTCTAATTTTCTTGAAGAGGTCTCTAGTCTTTCCCATTGTATTGTTATCCTCTATTTCTGTGCATTGATCACTGAGGAAGGCTTTCTTGCTTTCTTCTCTCTCCTTGCTATTCTTTGGAACTCTCCATTCAAATGGGTATATCTTTCCTTTTCTCATTTGCTAGAACATTACTTTTAACTAATCTTCCTTAGCCTTATCATATGGGTAAAACAGAAAAGATACGTCCTTTTTCAGTTTACTTCCCCTACCTTTTAAGATTTTCCATGCCAGGTTCTATCCAGTTCTCACAATTTCTGTGAGCTCCCACTGTCCCAGCCTCAGCTTTGTGTTCTATCTCTAGAGGCCATGATACTAATTTCTCCTTCACTCATTAAACCATATTCATTACACACAGGACATGGACTTACCTACCTATGATACAGTTCCCAGAGTTCTATAGCTAGCTGTCTTGGTGCCAAATCAAGGAAACTCAGCAAAGATTTAACAATAAGCTCTTGTTTCATAATTGTCCCTGCTGCCCAGTCTCCAAATGCACTGAATCACCTATCACCAAAAGCACAAAAATCAGTAAATGTCATTATTATTTCCAAGTGCTGATGTTTTTCTTCTCCAATATCTGTGCATTCATTCCTTCCCCTCCACCTTCATTAATTAAGTTGTGCTAAATACCATACTGATTACTGTAGTATACTTTTTAAAAAATTCAAATTTTTGTACCAACCCATTATCATTTATTATCAGTGTTTTCTCTGCATTTTAGAAAATATTCAATTCTCCACTTTGGGGTCTTGCACTATTTCCAGTTACACTTTTCAATGAGTTCCATTTTTCTAAAAGTAGGATGGATACAGCAGAGAATGATGATATGAGATATAGATTTATAAAACAAGTTTTTACACAGAATTGTTCAGGATCTTCCCACTGCAAGTGACAGATAAAAATAATTGAAACTGTCTTAAGCTAAAAAATGAATAAAACTTTATGCATGGTTATTCAAAACCTTAACCAACATCAGTTGAACTCCCACTTACTCCATCCATCTTTAAGTTTTGCTTTTTTCTGTGTTGGGTTAAGTCTCAAATACTTTCTTTTCTTGGTGGTTGCACCAACTTCACTTTAAAATTTATCTTCTCAATATTCTATCCAATAATTCCAATAAATGTCTTAAAATGGAGTCTAATAGCCTCTGATTGGGACACATGCTTTTTCCTGAATTTATCCCATAACCAGGTGACTTCAGTGACCTAATTGGACATATCTTGGTTACATGTCACCTCTTATATCTAAGGGTAGAAACATCGTCTTATAGAACCACATGGACTAGAGTGGAGAAGGGGTGACTTTTAAAAGATGAGAGTACTATTTGGAGAACATAAAACCAGTATATGTAAACTTAAAATGAGAGGAAGAAAATCACATAGATATTATATCAATAGAGAGTATATATGAAAATATAAACAAATAATTATGAAGCTTAGTACATAATGATATAGTCTTGGAAATATTTGACATGGCAGTAATTATAGAATAATCCTTATTTTTTTTTTGTAAAAGACATAATATTTAAGCTTATTTGGAGAGTCACCAAAAAGTAGATGAAAGAATTTTCCAACAGGCCCTCTCTAACAAGGGTTCAAATTTTTTTCAAGAACCAGTGATCTTTTCCCCTCTAGATACTGGGGAAAAGAGGTAGATTACCTCAAAGGCATAGGCATATTCATAATACGTGTCAGGATGAGGTCCAAAAGCTTCATTATTATACATTTTTTCTGTACTTACTTGTAAATATCTTTTAAAAGTGTCATTTATGGAATACTTAGCTTCTTTACATATGTACTAATAACAAGGGACATATGAACGGAAAATGGATAACAAAGATGAGTATTACAGTCTTTAACTTAAATCCCTTTCAGGTGTACTTTGTTGCCCCTGCAGCAAAAGCAAGTAAAATTCACAATCCTGTGCAGAAGCTGCTTTTTCTGAAGTTGAGTGTAATCTGCAAAGTTGTAATCAGAGTAGGTTGAGAACAGTGCTCCAGACCCAGAAACAATCTCATCTTGTGGAGAAATAATTGAATTGTGAATAATGACTGGTGACCAAGAAATACCCAACACAATTTAGGAAAAAGACTAGTCTACAAATCAGAGGTCTGGATTCTGGCTCTGATTTGTTAATTTTCTGTGTGATATTGGGTGTCCCTGGTGGTTCAGTGGTAAATATTGACAATGCAGGACACATGGGTTTGATCCCTGGATTGGGAAGGTCTCCTGGAGGAGGAAATGGCAACCCACTCCAGTATTCTTGCCTGGAGTATCCCATGGATAGAGGAGCCTGGTGGGCTACAGTCCATGGGGTCGGAAAGACTCAGACAAGATGGAAACTAAACATTGGCTAAAGACTTCACCATTCTGGGCTTCAGTTTTCCCATCCTTAAAATGTGTGTGCATGTGTACATATGATTTCTGTTTTCTAAGTTCACTTCCAAGTACTAAGCTTCTATAATCCAGTGGGATGAGGAGATGTAAAGACATATGGATCAGAGAAGCACTGTTGAGAGCCTGTACAATTGAAACACAGCAATTGCTGTGCTGCTAAAATAAATACTGAAGAAGGGTTCTAGGCATGGGTGTAGAAGGACATCAAAATACTGGCAGCCAGGATCATCAAGACATGACTAATGGAGGGGACAGTGCCCTGAGCTCACCTCCTTCCACAGCCACATCAAAATTACAACTATTTATACAGCAAATAGAAAAACATCTATTTCTGCTTTATTGACTATGCCAAAACCTTTGACTGTGTGGATCACAATAAACTGTGGAAAATTCTGAAAGAGATGGGAATACCAGACCACCTGATCTGCCTCTTGAGAAACCTCTATGCAGGTCAGGAAGCAACAGTTAGAACTGGACATGGAACAACAGACTGGTTCCAAATAGGAAAAGGGGTACATCAAGGCTGTATATTGTCACCCTGCTTATTTAACTTATACACAGAGTACATCATGAGAAACACTGGGCTGGAAGAAGCACAAGCTGGAATCAAGATTGCTGGAAGAAATATCAATAACCTCAGATATGCAGATGACACCACCCTTATGGCAGAAAGTGAAGAGGAACTCAAAAGCCTCTTGATGAAAGTGAAAGAGGAGAGTGAAAAAGTTGGCTTAAAGCTCAACATTCAGAAAACTAAGATCATGGCATCTGGTCCCATCGCTTCAGGGGAAATAGATGGAGAAACAGTGGAAACAGCGTCAGACTTTATTTTTGGGGGCTCCAAAATCACTGCAGGTGGTGATTGTAGCCATGAAATTAAAAAACGCTTACTCCTTGGAAGGAAAGTTATGACCAACCTAGATAGCATGTTGAAAAGCAGAGGCATTACTTTGCCACCAAAGGTCCATCTAGTCAAGGCTATGGTATTTCCAGTGGTCATGTATGGATGTGAGAGTTAGACTGTGAAGAAAGCTGAGTGCCGAAGAATTGATGCTTTTGAACTGTGGTGTTGGAGAAGACTCTTGAGAGTCCCTTGGACTGCAAGGAGATCCAACCAGTCCATTCTGAAGGAGATCAGCCCTGGGATTTCTGTGGAAGGAATGATGCTAAAGCTGAAACTCCAGTACTTTGGCCACCTCATGTGAAGTGTTGATTCATTGGAAAAGACTCTGATGCTGGGAGGAATTGGGGGCAGGAGGAGAAGGGGACGACAGAGGATGAGATGGCTGGATGGCATTACTGACTCGATGGACATGAGTCTGACTGAACTCTGGGAGTTAGTGATGGACAAGGAGGCCTGGCGTGCTGCGATTCATGGGGTTGCAAAGAGTCAGACACGACTGAGTGACTGAACTGAACTAATACAGCAAATATTGATGATTAAAGACCAGAAGACTAGCAGAAAACATCTTCTACATCTTAAGGTATAGACAAGGAGGCACAACAAGATGGTTCTGAGGGGAAGGAGACATGGTATAGTCAAGACCCATATCCCTAGGTATGACCTACAAATGGGAGGATAATTACAACTGCAGAGTTTCTCCTCAAGGAGCGAGGGATCTAAGCTGCACACTGGGGTCCCCAGTGCAGGACACTTGTACCAGCAAGACTCACCCCAAAAATGTTTGGCTTTGAAGACCAGTAGGACTCAATATCAGGAGAGCTAGAGGGCTCCAGGAAATAAAGTCTCCACTCTTATAGGGTGCACACAAAATTTCAGACATTCTAGGGAACAAATATCTAGGGAATAGATATTTCCTTCTAGTGAATCCAGGGAAGAAGCAGTGATTTGAAAAAAGCCTAGGTCAAAGCCATCTGCTGATTTTGGAGAACCTCCTAGAGAGGCAGGAGACAACTGGAGCTCATCCTGGGAACACATTAATATACACTGGCAGCAGCCATCCTGGTGAGCTCATTCTACCATGAGCACACTGGTGCTGGTGAGTGCCACTTTGAATCCTCCTTCTAGCTTACTGGTCCAATGGACCAGGCTCAACCCACAAGCAGTTCGTCTGCCTTAAGACCCTGTGAGCTCTCTGAATTGAACAATGAATTGGCAAAATTGCAGGATACAAAATTAGTATATAGATCTATTTCATTCTTTTATCCTAAAAACAATCAGAAAGAGAAACTAAGAAAACAATCCTATTTACAAATGCATCGGAAATTTAAAAATATCTAGGAGTTAATGTAACTGAGGTAAAACATCTGTACTTGGAGAAATGTAAGACACTAATGAAAGAAACTGAGGATGACACAAATAGATTGAAAAGTACACCATTTTAATGGATTGAAAGAATTGATATTGTTTAAATAAAAAACTGCTCAAGGTAATCTACTAATTCAAAGCAATTTCTATCAAATGCCAATTCTATTTTTTATAGAACTAGAACAAATAATTATAAATTTTGTATGGAAACACAGAAGACCCCGAATTGCCAAAATGATCTTGAGAAATAAGATCAAAGCTGAAAGGATCACACTCTCGGATTTCAAACTATCCTGCAAAGCTACATTAGGGGAAACAGTACGGTACCAGTACAAAAACACAGATCAATGGAACAGAATACTGAGCCCAGAAATGAACCTACACTTATATGGGCAATTAATCTACAACAAGGAGGCAAGAGTATACAATGGGAAAAAGACACCCTCTTCAATAAATGGTGCTGGGAAAACTGGACAGCTATATGCAAAAGAATTGAACTGGATTACTCTCTCACACCATGCAAAAAATTAATTAAAAATAAAGATTTAAATGTAAGACTTGACATCATAAAACTTCTAGAAGGAAATATAGGCAGTAAGCTCTTTAGCCCTGGTCTTAATAAATTATTTTTTGCAATATATCTTCTCAGGCAAAGGAAACAAAAGCAAAAATAAATAAATGGGACTACAAAAAACTAAAAAGCTTTTGCAGTGTGAATTAAGCTATCAACATGAGAAAAAGTCACCTACTGATTGGAAGAAGTTATTTGCAAGTGATATATCTGATAAAGTGTTAGTATAAAAAATATACAAAGAACTTGTAAAACTCAAACTCAAAAAAACCAAATAACTTGATTAAAAATAAGGAGAGGATCTAAATAGACATTTTCTTATAGAAGACATACAGATAGCCAACAGAAGCATGAAAAGATGCTCAATGACACTAATCATCAGGGAAATGCAAATTTAAAGCCATTATGAGAAACCTCACATATCAGAATCCACCATATCAAAAAGATAAGAAATAACAAGTGTTGGAAAGGAGGTGGGATAAAGGGGACCAAAGTGCAGTGTTATTGGGAATGTAAACTGGTGTAGCTGCTATGGAAAGCAATTTGGATATTTTTCAAAAATTAAAAATAAAACTACCATATGATCCAGCAATTCCACTCTGGGCATTTAAACAAAGAAAACTGAAACAGTAATTAGAAAAGGCTTATGCACCCCTATGTTCATGGCACCATTATTTACAATAGTTAAGATACAGAAACAATCTAAGTGTCCATCAATAGATGCATGGAAAAATAAGATGTGATATATGGGGCTTCCCTGGTGGCTCAGACAGTAAAGAATCTGCCTGCAATCGGGAGACGTGGGTTTGACCCCTGAGTTGGGAAGATTCTGGGCTTCCCAGGTGGCACTAGGGGTAAAGAACCCACTTGCCAATGCAGGGGACATAAGAGACATGGGTTCGATCCCTGGGTAGGGAAGATCATCTGGAAAAGGGAATGGCAACCCAGTCCAGTGTTCTTGCCTGGGAAATCCCAAGGACAGAGGAGCCTGGCAGGCTACAGTTCATAGGGTTGCAAAGAGCTGGACACGACTGAAGTGGCTTAGCACACACGCATATACAAACAATGGGATATAGCCACACAAAAAAAGAAAAAGGAGTCTTGCTATTTGCAACATGGATGGATCTACAGGGTATTAGGCTAAGTGAAAAAAGTCAGGCAGAGAAAGTCAAATACTATATGAGGACATTTATACTTGGAATCTAAAAAATGAAACAAATGAACAAACATAACAAAACAGAAATAAGCTTTAGATATAAAAATCAAACAAGTGTTTGCCAGAGGAGTGGGGGATGTGCGTATAAAACATAAGTGACAAAGATTAAAAGATATAAACTTACAATCACCAAATATATGAAACATGGATATGAAATATAGTGTGAGGAATGTAGTCAATAATTATGTAATATCTTTGTATGACAAAGTGACAGCTAGTAACTAGACTTACGGTGATCATTTTGAAACATATAGAAATGTCAGATCCCTATGTTGTATGACAGGAACTAAGATAGGTTGCAGGTCAGTTATACTTCAAAATCAGAAACAACTAGAAAAAGATTAGATTCGTGGTTACCAGAGGCAAGGATGGGAGGGTGTAAGAATTGGATGAAGGCAGTCAAAAGGTACAAACTTCTAGTTATAAGATAAATAAGTACTAGGGGTGAAAGCTACAACATGATAAATGTAATTAACCCTGCTTTATGACATATATTAAAATTGTTAAGAGAGTAAATCCCAAGAGTTTTCATCACAAGGAAAAAAATGTTTTTCTTTAATTTTGTATCTATATGAGATGATGGATATTCATTAAACTTATTGTGATAATCATTTCATGATATATGTAGGTCAGACCATTATCCTGTATTCCTTAAACTCAAATGGTGCTGTACGTCAATTATATTTTAATAAAACTGGAAGAAAAAAAAAAGAGATGACTCAGGGAGGAGGTAGCTCTCCTGCTCAAGTACATGTGGCCCAGCATGAGAAGAGAGCTGGACAATTGGTCAAGATTGGAGATCGACATGGCCACCTGTGAAACCTGCTTCCTAGAACCTAAAGCATTTCTTCCTAGAACTAACCCCAGCCAGCAGCATGACTGTACCAAGGAGCAACTTGGTCTGAGCTGCTAGATCAGTAATGGGCTCACAAGCCAAAGTTGACCAGTGAACCTGTTCTTCAGAGATTTGAATATGGCTTAAGCAACATTCCCCTCTTGAATGGCTGGCCTTATAACCTGTGAAGTGTGTAACGGTCATGGCTTCTACCACATGGTTGAGATAACAGAAGAAATGAGAAAGAAGGATCAAGTGAATATTCAGAAATGTGAATAGTCGTGAGGCAGAGAAATTCCTCTTGGTTGTGAAATTCCTCTCCTATTCTTCCTGAGATCCCTAGCAACATTCTTGCCCTGGGGTTCTATGAGACTCCCCAGTATT
The DNA here is from genome assembly GCF_002263795.3 of Bos taurus. Lineage (NCBI taxonomy): Eukaryota > Metazoa > Chordata > Mammalia > Artiodactyla > Bovidae > Bos > Bos taurus. The sequence goes on along the minus strand of NC_037341.1, from coordinate 57,392,581 downwards.
ATCTTAAATAGTTATTAATTCATGATTTATTTCCTAAAGTTAATTTGAATTCACTCTAACTCTTATCAGCTGGTGGTAACTGGAGTCAAATGTGTATTTGATCATAAGCTAAGCTTTAATATTTATTATAACTACTGGAGTTTTTGTTGATGAATTATTAGATATTCAGTATTAAACATAGATTATTTCCTTTAGGGCCCCCGGATTTTATGAAGTGGGAAATCTTATCCCCTTTCTACAGGTGAATAAACTGACTGATTTGTTTGTTTTTTGTTTAATGATTTTTTTATTGTGGTAAAAATCCTATAATATACAACATACTATTTAACCGTATTTAACTGTACAGTTCAGTGGCACTAAGTATATTCACATTGTTGGCAACTCTCAGCATTAATCCATCTCCTGAATTTTTCACCTTCCTGCACTGAAACTCAGTCCCTGTTAAACAGTAACCCCCATCTCCCCTCCCCACACACCTATCCCCCAGCCCCTGGCATCTGCAAATGTACTTTCTGAGTCTTTGAATTTGACTATTCTAGGTATCTTGTATAAGTGAAATTAAATGGTATTTGCACCTAATGTATATTGTAATGCATTTTTAAAGTTAATTTAATATATATCCTACAGATTGTACCTTCTTTCTGCCCCATCATGCTGTAACAGTAGGTTTTCATTAGTTACCTATTTCATAAATAGTAGTATATGTTAATATATATAACCCCAATCTCCCAGTTTATCCCATCCCACAAAGAAGATGTGGTACATATATACAATGGAATATTACTCACCTATAAGGAGGAATGAAATTGTGCCATTTGCAGAGATATGGATGGACCTAGAGACTGTCATACAGAGTGAAGTAGGTCATAAAGAGAAAAACAAATGTTGTGTACTAACACATATATGTGGAATCTAGAAAAATAGTACAGATGAACCTACTTACAAAAGCAGAAACAGAGACACAGACATAGAGACTGATGCTTGCTTTTGTCACTCATCCTGAATTCAGACAGCTATTTAGTGGTGAGGCTACTTTCTAATAGACTTCTCTTAGCTCGATTCTAACTCTACTCTGTTTAATCTCAGGCCCATGCTTTTAATCACTAATTCATAAGATTCGGTAAGATGATTTGCCAGAGGTAAGTCTGGGATAGAGAAAGTATAAAAAAATACTGGTTTTCCTAATACTTTTCAATTTTCTAGAAAATCAGTTTAATTTGGGGTTGCTGCTGCTGCTGCTGCTAAGTCGCTTCAGTCGTGTCCGACTCTGTGGGACCCCAGAGACGGCAGCCCACCACGCTCCCCCATCCCTGGGATTCTCCAGGCAAGAACACTGGAGTGGGTTGCCATTGCCTTCTCCAATGCATTAAAGTGAAAAGTGAAACTGAAGTCGCTCAGTCGTGTCCGACTCTTAGCGACCCCATGGACTGCAGCCTACCAGGCTCCTCAGTCCATGGGATTTTCCAGGCAAGAGTACTGGAGTGGGGTGCCATTGCCTTCTCCGAATTTGGGGTTAAGAATGGAGATAAGAGGAGAGTATTTAGGGGAGCGTTTATCAAAATGCATTTTTCTTATGTCAGATCTCTGTAATTCCAAACATTGAAGACTCATGGAGTGGCAAAGGAAAGGAAATTATGTAAGGGCTAGTCATTAAGAAGCGAAGTCTGTGCATCATTTGGCTGGTATTTGCCAGTGCCAGGGGTCAAAAGCTTCCACTTCAAGCATTAGTGGATTCTCCCTCAATGAATTTCCCCCAAGCTGCAGGGCTGTATAACTCTTCTTAAGTCTAGCAGGGTTGCTTTCACAAATAGTTTTAATCACAAACATTCAGTTGGCCACAAACACATTCCTGTACAATTCCTTCATGGGTGCCTTCTTAAGAGTGAGCTGAACTGTTAACTTACTTTTAAACAAAACAGAATAGTTGAAATGTCTGACTGCTTCCTATCAGTATTAAAAAAATATGGATTTATACAACAGCTGCAGCTTGTTCAGTAGGATTGTTTTACCCAAAGAAGGACAAAACAAAAAGTAACAAGGGAACACTAATGTTCGCAATGGAAAGAAATGAATATACCCACAGCTTTTTAATGTTGCTTAACATAAAAATGGCTTTGAGGATTAAATAAGTAACACCCTATTATGATTTATCTTATTTCCAGATGATTAGTAGTGCTGGGCTACAATGATTATACAATGACGAAAGAAAAGGGGAGAGTAGGATTTAGACTACACTATAAAAATTCAACACCAGTAACTACAAAACAGTTGATCAAACTCTATAAAATGACATAGCTGCTTTAAAAAGAATGGCAAAAATATGCCTTTGAAGTTCTTCCTCATTGACAGCCCTAGTAATCTTTCCCCATGAGTGAACGAGTTGGTATATTTTCAACTGACCAAAGTTACATAACAACATTAAATAGATATTAAATATTTTATGAGCACTCGTAACCCACCACTGCCAGTTAACAACTCATCCAAGCATGCATGATGCAGTAGCAGTGAGAGGGGAGCCACTAGCTGGATCTCTTAGTGCTGATATCTTGGCTGAACCACAGATTTTATGGTCAATCCTTGTCTTTAAAATCAGAACTGGGTGTTCTCAGCCTGCCAGAGATAATCAGTTTCTTAGGAACATACTTGTTCATCACATCATTCAATAAGCATGGCACAGAGGATGAGAGAGAAGAGTCAGGAGCCAGCGGTCAGGTGTGAACCTTACCAACTCTCCCACTTGGCCGTATGGCTTAACCACTGTGTAACGCAGTTATAACTAGTCAAATGAAGATAATATTAATTCTAACAGGATTGTTATGAGAATTAAAAATGTTAGTCATTAGAAAACCTTTAGGACAGCACTTGACACTGGAGTAAGCACTATGTAATGGCAGAATACAAAAATGAGTGTCATTGGCTTGTCCCAGCATTACTTATTATGTGCCTTCCAAAGCTTGGACAACATGAGTTGCTTAAGACTGACAAAGTACCTACCCTCGTGGAACTTATACCCTGGTTGGATAAGGGAGACAATGAAAAAGTAACAAATAGACAAGAGTATGGCTTCCCAGGGAGAAGGCAATGGCACCCCACTCCAGTACTCTTGCCTGGAAAATCCCATGGATGGAGGAGCCTGGTGGGCTGAAATCCATGGGGTTGCTAAGAGTTGGACACGACTGAGCGACTTCACTTTCACTTTTCACTTTCATGCACTGGAGAAGGAAATGGCAACCCACTCCAGTGTTCTTGCCTGGAGAGTCCCAGGGATGGGGGAGCCTGTGAGCTGCCATCCATGGGGTCGCACAGAGTCGGACACAACTGAACCGACTTAGCAGCAGCAGCAGCATGGCTTCCCAGGTGGTGCCAGAGGTCAAGAATCCGCCTGTCAATGCAGGAGACATAAGAGATGTAGGTCAATCCCTGGGTCAGGAAGATTCCCTGGAGAAGGGAATAGAAACCCACTCCAGTATTCCTGCCTGGAAAATTCCATGGACAGAGGAACCTGGTGGGCTATAGTACATGGGGTTGCAGAGCTGGACATGACTGAGTGACTCACACACAGCAGATACTAAAAATTTCTGTGAAGAAAATAAACGTTTAAATAAATGATGAAATGAGATTTGAGGTGGGGATATGAGGAGCAGGCACTGATCAGAAAAGCTCTCTTTAATATTTAATATTTATGAGAAGGTTCGTCATGTAAGGCCCAGAGAGAAGAGCTAGAGGATGTGGGGGGATAATCTGTGTCAGAGTGTGGGGTCAGTCTCATAGGAGCAATATGGTGAGAATGGAGACGGAGGGCTTTTCCAAAGGAAAATTTAAGTCCTCCTAGCTGAACATGTGGAGCAGGCAATGGCACCCCACTCCAGTACTCTTGCCTGGAAAATTCCATGGATGGAGGAGCCTGGAAGGCTGCAGTCCATGGGGTCGCTAAGAGTTGGACACGACCGAGCGACTTCAGTTTCACTTTTCACTTTAATGCACTGGAGAAGGAAATGGCAACCCACTCCAGTGTTCTTGCCTGGAGAATCCCAGGAATGGGGGAGCCTGGTGGGCTGCCGTGTATGGGGTTGCACAGAGTCAGACACGACTGAAGCGACTTAGCAGCAGCAGCAGCAGCTGAACACAAACTGATGGATTCTGGGCAGGTAAGCCCAAAAGATTTCTATCAGATATTTGAAGGGTTTTAACCGAGTAAATGATATACTCTTGGTTACATATATTAGGTACAATATTTTTGATCCACTATTTGACCATCAAAGAGGAGAGTGAAAAGTTGGTTTAAAGCTCAACATTCAGAAAACTAAGATCATGGCATCCAGTCCCATTCCTTCATGGGAAATAGATGGGGAAACAGTGGAAACAGTGGCTGACTTTGTTTTTCTGGGGCTCCAAAATCACTACAGATGGTGACTGCAGCCATGAAATTAAAAGACTCTTGCTCACTCCTTGGAAGGAAAGTTATGACCAACTTAGACAGCCTATTAAAAAGCAGAGACAGTACTTTGCCAACAAAGGTCCGTCTAGTCAAGGCTATGGTTTTTCCAGTAGTCATGTATGGATGTGAGAGTTGGACTATAAAGAATGCTGAGTGCCAAAGAATTGATGCTTTTGAAATGTGGTGTTGGAGAAGACTCTTGCGAGTCCCTTGGACTACAAGGAGATCCAACCAGTTTATCCTAAAGGAGATCAGTCCTGGGTGTTCATTGGAAGGACTGATGTTGAAGCTGAAACTCCAATACTTTGGCCTCCTGATACAAGGACCTGACTCATTTGAAAGGACCCTGATGCTGGGAAAGATTGAGGGCAGGAGGAAAAGGAGACGACAGAGGATGAGATGGTTGGATTGCATCACCAACTCAATGGACATGGGTTTGGGTGGACTCTGGGAGTTGGTGATGGACAGGGAGGCCTGGTGTGCTGTGGTCCGTGGAGTTGCAAAGAGTTGGACACAACTGAGTGACTGAACTGAACTGAAAAATACAATTTTTTCTTATTTTTCTGTAATTTAAAATAGATTCTCTGTAAGAAGCCATTCTCCTTAATGTCAAAAAATGTAATCTCAATGCTAGTAAATTCAATCAAATTAGCAATTTTCCTATTCACCTCCCTCCTCTCTCTTTGGCTGAAATGACCTGCATGCCAGCGGGTTTATCTAACATCATGTCTTTATGAGGTTGTATTAAGAGAACCATCAGAATTGTGGTCCAAGGTCCTCGTGTCTCCATGCTGACATCCACTGAAATGCATTTCATTTCCATCCCTCTTTGTGTCTTGGGATCTGTCTCCACTGGTATCTGTGGAGGAGTCACATTTCCATCTGACAAGCAGGCACTGGTCCACACACTGTATCCTCTTGGATGATACTGAAATTGATCCTCTCTGCGGAACTTCTGCATCCTTCTGAGGACCAGAGAAACTTTCTGATGCTCTCCAAATCATCAAACCTTGAGGTGGGAGGGCACACCAGCCCCTCTGTCCTGTATCTTCTTTTCCTCTGTGAATCACCTTGTGTGTGGGGTCACAAGAAGGTTTCTTGCCTCCTTAGGCTCACTCAGAGCTGGGCGCCTAAAATTTGCTTTCTGACCCTACTACACCTCTTTTGGAATGGGGACCATCTAGAGAAGATGACTTGAGGCAATCCTTCAGAAACTATCCAACCCCAGTTCCTACTGCCCTCTTCTCAGGCTCTGCTTGTCCTGCCTCAGTCTGAGTTCTGGAAAACAATTTTAGGGTAGAAAAACTGGATCATCTGTTGTATGCGTTCTTTTCAACTCTATTGGTTACATACAACAATTTTAATTTTGGTAATCAAAAGCCAGGCTTTTGGAACTCAAAAATCCTTTATTATACCCTATACTTTTGCTTGGCATTTCAAAAGTCTCTCTCTCTCTCTCTTTTTTTTTGCGAATTGACTTTTCCTTTCCCCATTCAGTATTTTTCCAATACACTGTATTTTTCCAATACAGTGGGTCCCATCCATACTAGCTGATGTCTGAACTCTCCTCTTTTGATAAAATTTCTATGTGCTCCAGGTCCATTGTCAGTCTTTGTGGGAAAGTGAGGGATGTATATATATGAACATGGTTAGTTTTTCTAAATCTTGTTTTCCAGGTGACCATTCTCACTTGTGGGTATCTTTTCCTAAGACAGAACTTCCAAGAGCTCTTCCAAAGCGTAGTGGTAAAATTCAGTTTTTTATTGTAAGCAACAAAAGTCTACTCTATTTTTTAATCAAAAGGGATCTACTTGGTTCACATCAGATTTCACAGATGGAATGGCATACAGCAGGAATTTAGGAGGCTTGTCACCTCTACAATCAATACAACAAACCTTGTCAATCCTAAAGGAAATCAGTCCTGAATATTCATTGGAAAGAACTGATGCTGAAGCTGAAGCTCCAATATTTTGGCCACCTGATACAAAAAAACTGACCCATTGGAAAAGACCCTGATGCTGGGAAAGATTGAAGGCAGGAGGAAAAGGGGACAACAGAGGATGAGATGGTTGGATGGTATCACTGATTCGATGGACATGAGTTTCAGCAAGCTCTGGGAGTTAGTGATGGACAGGGAAGCTTGGCATGCTGCAGTCCAAGGGGTCACAAAGAGTCAGACACAAATGAGTGATTGAATTGACTGTCACCTCTACAGTGGTAGAGAAAAACCTCTGACCATGACTCAGACCCTGCATCATTTACTCAGGTCGAGGTAGAGAGTGTCTCCCTGGCCAAGATTACATTCTACCTACTGCATGCAATGGGCCATGGAGAAGGGTTATCCAGGCCCAATCACTCTATAATAGGAAACAGAAGCTACTTCCCACCAAGACGTCACACAGTGGCGAAAGGACAACTCCCTGAACAGAAATCAAGATGGGATTAGGAAGGTGAAGAACTCCTGGACAGACAAAATGACTAGGTCTACTGCCACCATTCTATGATTCTGTGTTTTAAATAAAGTATTCAGAAGGCCTAGAGATATCACTAATGTGCTGTTGGGGAGTATTACTGTGATTTCTTTCTAAAGAGTAACAATTGAAAAAATCCTTTACCTAGAAAGAACTTTTTAGACAGTTTAGACAATTCCTCCTCCTCTGCAAGGCTTTAGTTGTGTGATATCATATACATGGGGAAAGACAGCACACCATGAATATTCAGTTCCTCTGCTGACCTAGACAGATCATTCTTTTCTATTAAGAAATAGAAAATAATGAAATGTTAGAGCCAACATATGGAACCCAGTTTGGAAAAGAGTCAGGGAATATAATAGGTAAAAGAAGGGGAATGAGAAGAAGCTGGGAGAGGGAGCAGGAAAGAAAAAGCAGGAAAAGAAAAGTATCATTATAATGATACTTCAGGAACAGTTTTAAATGGAAGACAACAAATGAATCAGTATCATGAACTGAAAGAATCTCTCTCCCATCCTTCTTTCATGCCTCCTTCCCTCCTCTTCTCTGTCTCTCTCTCTCCTCCTTTCTCTTTATTTTGACACAATATCTATTTCCTGGTATCTGCACTTCTGCAATATTAACTCTACTCCTCACCCAAACAATCACCACAAAATGACAATTCAACAGAAACCTAAAATACAACACAGAGATTTCTAGGATTTTTTTTTCTCTTTTCCTTAAAACTTCTAGAATCACCTTTAATATGTTCATTACAGCCAGAATGTAACTATTTCCCATACAAAGCTGACTTAAAACTTTGGCTTTTTGTCATGGTAAAGTGGTAAATAATCATAACATGATTTGAAAATGTATAGTTTTGTCTCAATCTAAACTACAGTTCCATGTAAGCTTGCCCACAAATGTGTTTCCACTAAATCAGGACAGCCTACACCCAATGGTGAGAAACACATAGAACTCCATTTCCCGGGCTTTAACGATTTCTTCAACGGAAGAGTCCTTTAGATCTTAGTTGGATGTAGACCAAAAAATTCATTCACCCAGATCAACAAAATCATTTACTCACTTGGATGGAACCATCAGATAGGTGTGTCATTGGACTGGCTGCAAGATTTCTTAAGCATTCAAGTTGTATGGCTTTTTGTGATTCAAGTTGTGTGGCTTTTCATGAGAATAAAAATAATCACCACTATTACCTTCAATAATTACTGAACACAGTCTATCTTTCAGGAACCATGCTCAGCACTTTAAATGTAGTGTTTCAGCCAATCCTAATAACCTCTGTATGAGGCTATACACTGCCGTGTATTGAGATATGTATTTTGATAGTTATTACCATCCGCATTTTACAGGTCTTATAGTTGTTTAGTCATTAAATCATTTGCAACTCTGTAGCCTGCTAGGCTCCTCTGTCCATGGGATTTCCCAGGCAAGAATACTGGAGGGAGTTGCTATTTCCTTCTCCAGAGGATATTCTTGACCCAGGGATCAAATCTGTGTCTCCCTCATTGGCAGGCGCATTCTCTACCACTGAGTCATCAGGAAGCTCTTTATACAGGTCTTATGAACAGCTGATACATAGTGAGCCAAGCTTTAAATCAAGATATGCTTATTCAAGAGCCCATGAGGCATTACATCCTGAAAGTTATGGGCTGGAGCACTTGGGCAAGGGTTGCTTTATCAAATTTGGCTTTGTAACTTAAACTTATGAGACTGATGATAGCACTCCAATATGCCTTGAGTGGATTTGCTGGAAGAAGGGCTTTTGCTAAGCTCACCAAGACACTAAGTGTATCATTCTGTTTTACTTTCTTCACAGCACTTCTCCAGCTTCAATGTGAGTTGAAGGGAGAAAGGATTTTGCCCATTTTTTTTTAAACGGCTGTTTCAAGAGCATCTTAAAAGACTGACCCATGGAACATGCTCAATGAATATTCTTTGAATGTTGCAGTTGCATATTGAATTTCAGTCATAAAAATAAACTCTGCATCAGATGCCCATATGAAAGGGAAAATCAGGCCATGGTCCCATGGATAATGTAATCTGTTTTCCCAGTTCTTTCCTTTACACATTCATCTGTATGCGTGTGGGCATTTGTATATATGTGTCTGTGTGCATGTTTTTGTATGGGGGAACATTCAGAGTATTTTCTCCAGCCTTAGTAGCATGGAGTCTGAAAATGTGCCACAGACAAACATTTAAAGCCCCAATTGCCTTTGAAAATTATTTGAAAGGACAACATATGAAAGTGATTAAAAATACGAGCTTAGTCTGGCAGCTGAAGTTAGATTACGATCCCTATAAACTCTAAATTACTTACTATATTCCCTTTACATTTCTCATGCAAATATTAGCATTTTCTTTCCCTTGATTACAATGTTAAGATATTTTGTTTCATTTTCTATCATATTTTCCTGGCTAGATCTTCCATTTGAATGTTAAATAGAAGCAGTAATAGAATCCTCCTTCTGTTCCTGATTGTAAAGTGAATGCTTCAAAATAAATTACAACAGTTGTATATTCTTGTTAGATTTCCATTAGTAATTGTGCCAGTTATCAACTTATTTCCTCTTGGCTCCAAGTATATACTTTATTGCCTGCTCTTTGAAAATGCAGATGGGCCCTTTAAATATTTTTCCTTTGACAGTCGGCATGACATTAAACTTGGGCTTCCCAGGTGGCTCAGTGGTAAAGAATCTGCCTGCCAATGCAGGAGATGCAAGAAATTGTGGGTTCAATCCCCTGGAAGATCCCCTGGAGTATGAAATGGCAACCTACTCCAGTATTTTTGCCTGGAAAACCCCACAGGCAGAAGAGCCTGATAGGCTACAGTCCATGGGGTCGCAAAGAGTCAGAAACAACTGAGCATGCGCACATGACAATTACACTTGGGTAGTAGCAGTGGGGAGACATTGCAGAAGGAAAGGGTTCTCCTTCCTGGTTGTGGTGTGCTCCCTGGGCACGTTCCTGCAGCTCACAGGCATTCCAATGCCTATCTCCTAGGCTATAGGCAGCTCTTCCAGCACCTGGCTCTGGAAGCACCACAGCTTCTCCAAGGCCAGGCTCCTACAGAATAGGCAGCTTCTCCAACATCAGGCTCCTGTGGTACACATAGCTTCCCTGATGTCCAGCTCCTGCAGCACTAGGCTTCTGCAGTGAATGGAGATTCATGGCAACTGGAGGCTAGCAGCTTCCCCCGGCATCCCCTTGCACTGTTTCATTGCATAGTTCCTCCAACAAGATACTTTGCCATGAATGACTTTCCCCAAAATCCTAGAGTAGATTTTTGGGCAATTTCCAGAGGGTAGATTTTCTAGCAAATTCTACTAGTATGCCACTAGAGGAACTTCTCTGCCCTCCTTCTCCCTAAAGGAAATCAGGGTGGCTAGGAGGAGAAGAGGAAGGGTCCTCCTTGGGCATTGTATCTCAGTTCTAGGGGTAGTGCTGCCTCTTTATTTTCGCCATATTCTTTAGCATTCTCTTTACTTTTCACTAACCAATCCCTCACTTATTCCAATCAGTTTTTTAAAATTCTTTAAGCTTTTCCCGTTCACATTGCTGTGTTGTTTCTGTCTCCTGATTGGACCCTGACTGATTTGCCAGGTTAAGTATGTTTTCTTCTATACTTATTTTACTCAAATTTTTTATTATAAACATTCTGAATGGGTAATGAGTGTAATTTAAGGCCTTTTTCTGCACTAATTGAGATAATGTCTCTCTTTTTTAAAATTTGTTAATGTCATGATATATATTAATTTTTCAAAAACACAAAACCATCCTTTCACTCCTGGGATAAATCCAATATGGTAATGATTTCTAATGCCCTATTATCTCTGATTTTCCAGTATTTTCTTAGGACTTCTCTGTGTATGCATAATACACAGAAGCTTAAGTTACAATTCTCCTTTCTTGTTTGTCCTTATCTGGTATTAGTTTCAACTTTATGCAAACCTTACGAAACATCTCAGAAAGAAACCACAGCTATCGTCTCAACTCCTTTTCTTTCTGGCCTTCTTTTCTTTGTCTTTGAGCAGCTACTATAGAACCTCTTTTCATTCTCTTTGTCTTTGACTTAGATCTCCATCGTCTTTAATTTGGATATTAACAAAGGCTTCCTCCCTTATCCAAATTGCTTCCTCCCTTACCCATTTAGCTAGCCAAGTTATCAGTCTCAAATAGTGCCCTGTTTTCTTGCAGAATAATATTCTTGAATACTTATCAAAGACAAATATATGCATGCCATGAAAGGAATTATGCATTATAAGAAAAACTCTCTTTCTGGAAGACTAAAAATTGATTCCAAACTCCTAATTGCAGTTCACATTTTAGACACAGACTTTAAAAATGTAGAACTAATATGTCATACATGTTTTTTGACTTTATTCTCTTCTCTCCTAATTATTCATGTAGTCAGCAAGTTTAGGTCTAATGAGTTAGCCTAATGATTCCCATCTTTATCTCAAATTTATTAAGTTCATGGGTTCTTTGCTTGTTATCACTAACATCAGCACTTTGGCAGAGTGGTAATTATGTTTGCAAAATAATAAGAGTAAAATGCAATGAAACATACTATTTGAAAAAATTTCTATGTTAAGAAATTGTAAAGTAAGTCCTACCACCAGAAAGGTAATTTAAAGAATGCATATTTAGATCCTATAATCTAATAGGACGTATAAATAAAATAAACCATGTATATTTAGATCCTAAAAGGCAATTTTAGGGTTTTCCATGGCTGAAAGTGGGCATTGTTTGAAAATATTAAAATGGTCAAGGCCTCTTTTCCAAAAAACTTTGTTTCCTCTTTTCCCTAAAATTAAATCTAAACTTTTGAGCACATCACTCAGTATCATCTGCAATCCCTGCTAGCTTTTCAAGCTAGAGATCTCACTCTTGTCTCACTCCCATCTCCCTGTGTGCCACTCACCGTTCTCAAGTGTGCTTGGTTTGCAAGCCTGATTCTATGACTTGCTGTCAGTCAAGCTTTACCTTCTCATCCCTCCTTTTTAATCATTCTACTTTTTTTAAGTCTTTGGAAACACTAACTCCAACTTGAGTCCTCTCCCTTCTTTAAGCATCTCCAGAACAAATTAATTTTCCTCCTATATTCCTATAATACTTCAATTCTTGAAACTGTATCTTCTAATTAATTGGAGATAACTGTACCAGTTTGAGGTACAATATAAATCACATCTCCTTTTACTATTCCAATTAAATAGCTTGAGTCATCATTTAACCTCTTCCAGTAATTTCTTCATATTCCCAGGGTCTACACTGTAGAACGATTCTGAGAACAATAAAAGTTCTAATAACTGTTGGCACTTATGCAGTACTTTACAATGTGCATTTTGTGTACATCAATGCACTTGGTTATGACAACAACCGTATAAGCAGACCTTATGACAATACCTATTTAATACAGCAGGATACTGAGGCAGAGAAAGGTTAAGAAACTTGCTCAAGATCACACAGCTGGCCTCTGTGGCCTGAGTCCATCCCTCTGAGTCTTATGGGGAAAGATCCTGCAGGCAAAAAGTGAAGAAACTGGTTTTGTGACTCTGAAGACCAGGATGGCAAAGCAGTTTTGAGGACGCGGGTGAAATGACACAGAGTAAGAGCAAGACGCTCTTCTCACTTCTGAGTGAATTGCATCCTGGTTTCGGTGCGGTGAGGACTCAGGGGAAAACAGTGGCCCAGATACCTTGGAGGATTCTGTTTGGGCAGCACTGAAAACCAACATTCTCAGCACAATTGCTGGCCTTCCTATGAGGGCATAAACAGCACAGACATGGGAAAGGATACTGGTTCAGAGGATACTGATGAGGAGAGCATTGGGGTGTCAGATATTGTCGGGGAGATATCCGTGGAAATGTCAAGAAGTAACCAGGTGAGACTGGGATAAACTAAATCCTCTCATTATAAGGGACTGGGTGGGAGACACTGAAATCTACATTGTTATGATTAATGAGACACCACAGTGCTTATGGTTTTGTGACATCTAGAACCACTTTAAATGCACAGATAATCTTATCTATTATCACAATTAGCATTCAAGATATGCGTTGTTATTTATACTTTATGTTTTTAAAAAACTGAAACTCAGATAAACAAATAACTTCCTCAAGACCAGGACTCTTGTAAATAGCAGCCTGGGGGTTCAAACCTAGCGATTTCTGCCTCCAAGGTTCACATTCTCTCCACTGCCTACAATGTCTCCCTGTAACGATGAAAAAAGAAAAAACACACTGTTGTGTCTTTTCTTTGACACACACAAGCAAAGCATTCCTTTCTGAGTACTTGGCATTTCTCATGACCTAGAAATTAGAATTCATTGATATTTTCATAAAATGAAGTCCCCAGTGAAGAGTTTTGTCCTCACCCAAGATAGATAAACCTCGGAATGCTGCTACAGTCTGATGAGTCTCAATGTGGTTTTCTTTAGAAAATGTGAGTGCAGATGTAGCTATCACTTTTAATGTGTGGATAAGTGTGTATGGAGACCACAGCCCTCACTCTCACCTCATATGGTAGACACATGGGGCAGGACCCTCCATTTCCCACAGTACACAGTCCGGCCTCATACAAGTATTTTTTTCATGTTTACAATAAAATGTGTTTCCCAAGAAATGATATTCCTCAAAAATCTGCACGTTATCTTTTTAAAAAAATATTTTCCTTTACTTATTTTAATTAGAGGGTGATTGCTTTACAATGTATTGGTGTCTGCTGTATTCTTTCGGCTGCTGAATCAGCCATAAGAATACACATATCCCTTCCTTCCTGAGCCTCCCTCCCATCCCCCCAGTCTAGGTCCTCACAGATCACCAGGCTGGGCTCCCTGTGTTATATGGCAACTTCCCACTAGCTATCTGTTTTATACACGGTAGCGCATATACATCAATGCTGCTTTCTCAATTTACCCCACTCTCCCTTCCCCGAGGTGTCCACAACTCCGTTCTCTTATGCACATTATCTTTTTAAGAAAGAAAATTTAAGAAATTCTCTGAACCTCTTCCTTTACTAAAAAGAAAAGAAAATGAGATTTTGTCTCAAAAGTAGTAAGAAGAAAGGGTGTTATAAAATCATCAATTGCAATAGAACTCAATTAGGGGATTCTGCATCAAATTAGATTCAGTTCCTGTTGGTTCTGATGAAATTGTACATCTGATTTTTGTCATAGCAAATGTGATTGTGATACCATAACTCAGAAGAAACTTCTTTCCAGAGACAAGGGAATGCCATTGCTTACTGCCAAAGTTAAAGCTTCACTGAGAACCTTAGTTCGTTTGCTGATCACACGTGGATTGGGAAAGCACCTGTGACACGTGAGGACACCTGGGCGGAGCATGTGAGTGTTCCCCAAGTGGGCTACTTCATCTGTACCTGCTCTGTTTCTCTCTCAGCCTATCTGAATCGATTGGGTCCCACTGGTGAAGTGATGCCATCCTTCCCTCCTTGTACCTAATTTTCTGACAAGCTAAAAATCAGCAACATTTCAGAAAATACAGTGCCCTTGGTTAAGGACTTAAATGCCCATGCTACACAAATAGGATTTTTTCTGGAATGCACAAGTGTAACAGGTTTATATTTATATAAATGTGTATTTTTAAAAGTTGTATGTAGAAGAAGAAGAGAAAAAAAAAATTATGTCTGGGAGTTAGTCCCTTACAATTATGTAAAAGTTCCCAAACTAACTGCCTGAAGGAAAATCAAGAATACATTTTGCCAAGAATGTTTCCCTCTAGTATTAAATATTTTAAAATCCCCCAAAATTCTGTGTGTCTCAGAAAATGAATCTATTCTTCTCTAACATCTTTAATTTGCTGGTGTTCATGATCATCTATAATTTTAATGGAGTCAAAGTGTGAAATGGGACATCAGTTCCAAAAAAAAAAAAAGACACTTTGAATTTTGTATCTGGTTAGAAGCTAAAAAGGCTTTTTTTGAATATTTGAGGTTTTTCTTCTTTTAACAATCATGAATAAACTACTGTTCTTGCACAATGCAGATGATTAAATGATAAAACTTGGAAGTAAATTCAATAATGGAATAACAATAAAAACTCATGAGGGCTGTAGTGCTCTCTTTGAGGTATTCCATTGAAATGATTGTTACTTCTGAACAAACGGTGTCTCACTGCTTTTGAGGCTGGTGTGTGATTGACTGCTGAAAATTTAGCAGATTATCCTGAGGCTCAGAGAGTAAAGAATCTTCCTGCAATGCAGGAGTAGTGGGTTCAATCCCTGGAGAAGGGAATGGCAACCCACTCCAGTATTCTCGCCTGGAGAATCCCATGGACAGAGGAGCCTGGCAGGCTACAGTCCATGGGGTCGCCGAGCCGGACACAGCTGAGGGACTAAGAGTGACTAATGTTTTAGAATATCTTAGGAGGGAAAATCTGTTGAAATAAATCTCTAAAGTCAGCACTAGAATCTGAAAACCTTGCAAAAAAGCCTGCTCTGTCCTCTTAGCTAGGAATGAGATACATCACTCTTCTCCCATCACACCAGGCTCCCCCATCTCCAGATGGTCATACTCTTTATGTGTTTCTAAATTCAGTTCAAATACCGCCTTCTCCAGAAACTTCCCCTTCACTCCTTTAAAGTCAGTTCTCTTATTTAAATGCCCTATCTATGTCTTTTTTTGAGGCAGATTTGTTCCTTTTTATTTATGTTCATTTTAATCCCTGTCTTATTTCCCCTACTTGATTCCAAAAGTTCATACACATCAGTTCATACACATATCTGGTTCATCTTCAATTCCTTCATGGAGCTTAAGTAGTGCTGGACACCAGCCAGGCATAATTGTAAAGAGAGCTTACCTTTATTGAGAGTTTACTATATGCCAATCAGTCTGAAAGGTGTTGTTTAATTCTTCAAAAAATCATGCAAGGTATGTACTTTTATTGTTTCTATTTTTATAAGTGTGAGACTAGAGACTTCAAGAGAATGAATAATAAGTAAATGTTCAAACACAGGCTTCAGACTCAGACTGTGTGACTTCAGAGATCGTGTTCTTAGGAAAAAAAAAAAAGACAATAAATTAGAAAGAAATGAATGTACCAAGAAATTTTCAGAATCAATGTGAAACAAAGAACAGATTAAAATTATGTGTTCCAACCTTCCACTACAAGAGGAGTCAGATAATCTAATTCCCATCTTTCATGTGCTAACCCTCTCTAAACCATTATAAAAACAGCAGTACACAGTTTCCATCCAAATAGAGTTTTCTGGTCAGATTTTTTTTTTCTAACCTGGCAGAGCCAGGATTTAAATCCAGGAATATCAGTCCAAAGCCATGTGCTATCCACCGCAACCCTAGGGCCCTCTAATCCCTTGAAGGTTTATCCTCAGCTTCTGTTACGATCGTTAGAGCTCATTTCCACCGTGTTCCTTTGTTGCCCTCTTGACAGGTCACAGAACCTCTCCCTTTACAGCCTGTCTCATATATTCTTAGGCTTCTAATTTCTCCCTAGTTTCCTGTTTCCAAGGTCAAACAAGCCACTTTTTTTCATTCTTTCCTGAAGGTCAGATTTTTCAGCCTTGTAACATTCTTGTGCCTCCTCTCTGTCCCCTCATCAAGTTATGCACACATGATATTAATACTAAATGACTGCTTTGAATTATTCAATTGTTGCTCTAATTGTCATGTGCATTCTTCTCAAAACAATAATTGCAAGATTGCACAGGCCGATTCGGTAACTCTGCTGTCCTGCTCATGAATATAAAATAAACACAAGGGAGTAGATGAGAGGATGGGAAAGTCACTGCCAGCTGGAACTTGAGAAAAGAATGATGTTCTGTAACCTCAGGAGCCACTGAGCACAACTGAACCTTGTCTGTTTTTGGCAATATATGAAGGCTACATGAGATACTGTGGTTTCCCGCCCCTGCCCGCTGTGCTTTTGGGGTATATGGGACTGCTCTAGTACTTAATGGTAAGCAGCCTTGTAAACTTGGTTGCATCGTACTTCCAATTAGAATGTGGCTTAGAACAATTTTTGGCATTTTCTTTTTATTAGGATTCGTAATGGTACATCAAACCCAGTTCTTCTCTGTATTTTGGTATTTCTGTGTTTACTCTATAGAAATAACTAATATGACTTTTTTGTGTACACAGGGCATACAGATTTTATGAAGTTATTATGTAGAGCTGTAGTACAGATCTTGCTGCTATTGCTAAGTTATTTCAGTTGTGTCCGACTCTTTGCGACCCCATGGACTATAGCCCACCTGGCTCCTCTGTCCATGGGATTCTCCAGACAAGAATACTGGAGTGGGCTGCCATTTCCTTTGCTTTTCAGAAAAATGAACCCCTGTCAAAATACATGGTAGTAGAGAAGAATTTCAGTATTTTCCTGTGCACACCATAACATACGAGGCCATTTCTCCCCATACTGTTAAGGGTTCTCCCTTTAACTTAAATTTCTCTAACAGCAAAAGCATATAAAAGCAAGAACTGAGTAACTATACAATGCAAGTCTTAATTATTGTCATAACTACTATTTCTATTATGGCTATTATTTTTTTAAGATTTTTCTGATGTATACTTTTTTTTTTTTTAAGTCTTTGCTGAATTTGTTACATACAACATTGCTTCTATTTTATGTTTTGTTCTTTTGGCCAAGAGGCATGTGGGATCTTAGGTCCCCAACCAAGGATCTAACCTACACGCCCCTGCACTGGAAGGTGAAGCCCTAACCACCGGACCACCAGGGAAGTCCCTAGTTATTATTTGTTATTGTTATATAGGCAGAGAAATAGTCATTGCCAGCACTGTCTTATCATAATGCTTGGGAATTTGAAATTTTGTTTACTAAAATGAAGAGTTTCCATAACAAGTCTCACCTAATTATGTACTCAAGCCCATCTTGAATAGGTGCTTACTATTTTATTCATGCATAATTTAAATATGTTCCTGTACTTTTTCTTTTGGTTTTGATTGTAACCTGCTCTTTTAAGATTATGTATGTTTCAGCTCCAGTGTCACATACATTGGAACATTTCTTCTCAAAGTTCAAAATTCAAGGTGCATACAGATCTCCTGGGGATCTCATTAGCAGCCTCACTTATCGTAGATCTGGGTGGGCTGGAGAGCCTAGTTGTAGCAAGCTCTCCAGTGTTGCTAATGCTCCTGGCTCTGTGAACAATTTGGAGGAAGGCATGACAACCCACTCCAGTATTCTTGCCTAGAGAAGGACAAAGGAGCCTGGAGGGCTACGGTCCATGGGGATGCAAAGAGTTGGACACGATTGAGCGACTCAGGACATAGCAGTGAACAACACTTTAGAAATCAGCTTTACGTATAATACATTCTCAACTGAAGCAATGTAAGTGGTACACTTGATTCTTTTCTCTTCCTAAATGTAAAACTAATCAGTTTTTCAACAAATATTACTGAGGTCCACAACGTGCCAGGTATCAACTATTCTTCATTTTAATACAGAGCCACCTCATTTCCATTGCTACTACCACCCAAGTTCATGCGACTATTCTCTCTTCTGAGAGAGAATGCTGAATGCATTGCTCTACATACATCCTTGCTCCCTTCTTCAATTTTTTTTTAATAGAAAATACACGGATTTTTAAAAATGCATTTCTGATCATAGCATTCCAATGTATCAAATACATCAAAAGCTTTTCATTAACTAAGATAAAAGTCCCAAATTTTTCACAATCAGCAAGATCCTGCTTATATTAGTACCTTCACCTCCTGTCACTCTCCTGATTATTGATGCTCCAGCCCATTTGCCTCTCTTTCAGTTATTGAATTTGCTAAGCTTCTTCCCATCCTAAGTCTTTGGCACATGCTTTTGCTTTGCCTGAAATTCTCTTCTTCTTTATCTAATACTATGTATCCTTCAAACTCAGACTAATATTACATTAGAGAACCCTCATTTGACCTCCTGGATGAAGTCATGACATCGTGTAACAAGTTCCTTTAGTGCCATTCATTTCTTTTAGGGGGCACTTTCATAGGCATAGTTACATAATTAAATATGCAAACTAGCCTGCTTCCTCTAATAATGAACTGCAGGAAGGCACGGATTTTGTTTGTCTTCTCTTGACTTTTATACATCTAGTCCTTAGCAGACATCCTGGCATAAAGCAGAGGCCAACAGATACTTAATAAATGAATGATAAAAAGAAATAGAAAGAGACTGTATCATTCTGGTCCATTTGTATCTCTGTTAAAAACAGATATAGTTTGCCAGTTTTCAAAGAACCAGTCTATAACAAAATACACATCATTAGAATGCAATCCAGTCTCTTAGATGTATCCATAAAGTGTTTCGTGTCACTTCTGTAATTTCCATTTTCTTCTGCATTTCATGAGATGACTAACAGAAAACTTAAATTACTTGCATATGAAAAAAGACCCAGCTGTTTATGTATTTGAGAAGTGTTTAATATACTGCCACATACAACCTCCCACCGCTTCCTAAGTCGTTTCTGATGACACAGAGTCTTTATGTATAGCGAATTATTATATATGCTTAAGTGAAAATGTTACTGACTCAGTCACGTCTGAGTCTTTCTGACCCCAAGGACTGTAGCCCACCAGGCTCCTGTCCATGGAATTCTACAGGCAAGAACATTGGAGTGAGTTGCCATTCCCTTCTCCAGGAGATCTTCCTGAGCCAAGGGTCAACCCCAAGTCTCCTGTATTGCAGGCATATTCTTTACATTCTGAGCCACCAGAGAAGCCCATATGTGTTTCACCCTTTGTCAAAGGGGAAGATGCATCTCTGGGAGTTACATCCCAGAAAATCTTTGTAATTACACTATTTGGGTATTCTAAAAAGCTACGGCCTCATCTTTTTCTGGTTGCCAAATCTCATTTGTGAAAATACATGTTGAATCTATTTCTTGAAATTCTGCCCCCACCTTGGAGCACAGGGGAAGAGAATAGAAGGTTCTTGCTAATTACCCTTGAGCCCTGTATGCCCTGAGATATTCAGGACCACAGAAACGCTGGTTCTAGGAGACCTCTAGGATCTCTTCAGAAAGCATTATTTTAGACATATTTTACAAGGTCTGGAAAGTTATTTCAGAAAGTTAAACTTTCTGAAATCATCAGAAAAAGCAAAAATAATTTTGGAAAATCCCACTATCCATCTTCTGCATAGAAAATAGGAAGATAATTCAAGTTGGTGAACTGAAGTCATACAGTGTGTGGCTTGCTTCACATATCTTCTGAAGGCCTCTATTCCCGTCCAGCCCAAGAAGATCTCAAGCAATGACCTCAGCCCTCCCTGGGCTGACACATTCTGTAACTCCAAAGTGATGATTCAGCGTTATTTAAAGCCCCACATGAAGCAGGGGAGTATGATTCTCCTCAGGTCCATGGTGGGCTCCAGGCCAGCCACAGCTGTCAGCTTGGCGGGTTTCAGCAAGCTGCTCGATGCAGACTGACATGGAGCCCTTGGCCCGCACAAGCGAGAGCCCTGTACTTATGGGAAAACGCTTAAGTTGCCTACTCTCTTCTTGCGGCTGTTGTTTTACAGTTCAAGTTCCACTTAATAGACATCAGGAAAAAGCTGCTCTGTCTGCACTGGCAGTGGAAACATCCTTTCTCCTGGTACTTTGTGTTAAAAAGAAACCGACTTCAGCTCAGCTGAAGGTCACTGAACTCCTGAATCAACCGACAGGGTGGTGGGGGGTGTTCTGCAACAGAGGGGATCTGAGTACACAACGCCACGGGGGTATCCTCAGCTACATTTTGGCCCTGGCTCACTCTTACTCACTTTCTCACATAGACATCTCTAATCTTACCCTGTTCCCAAAGGCTTAATAATATGGATACAATAAGCATTCTTTTTCTTTTTTTACTTTTTGCTTTTTCCTTCCTTCTAACCTCGTTCTAATTTTTTTTTTTTTTTTTACTTTACAATATTGTATTGGTTTTGCCATACATCAACATGAATCCGCCATGGGTGTACACATGTTCATTTGCCATTTTCATTAATCATTTAGCATCCTTAAGATGTTTAAGCTTTAATCTTTGAGCTGAATTTCCTACTTTGGAAACAGGGTAGGTGGTTAAGGTAACCAGTCTATGAGTGAATAGAGAGGCTCCTACTGAATATTTGAAGACTCTTGCTTTTGTGTTCTTTTGAATGTGCCCCTCTAAGTTTTGCTTTCTTTCTAAGGTCAAATTCCATAATTACATTCCCAAAGAATCCCAGGATATGCCAGTAGACACCTTTACCTTGCCATTTAGGCTTGGGGGAAAATGAAGAATTTTTAAAATGACCCACAGGAAACATACAAGCTCTCCTCCTAACTCTCTCCTCTCCTTCACTGGGTCCACATGTTTCTCAACTCCTTTCATCTTTCCATTTCACTACAAAACCTTTTATTCCTCTCTTCATTCACTTATTTAACATTACTTTGGGTTTGTGCAGGACTAGGCATTAAGGATGCTATAATAAGTAAGACAGAACATTTCCCTGCCCACTTTGCATTTCAGTGAGGAAACCCAACAGCCAACAAGTAAACCAAGCCACCATCAGGGAAGTAACACTATTAATAACAGAGATGGGTCCTTTCTACTGAGGGTTCAGGAGAACTTTCTCTGAAGACTTGTATTTAAGCTGAGATCTGAAGAACGAAATCAACTCAAACCCACAAAGAACCCAGGGAAGAAACATTTCAGGCAGAGGGAAAGGCAGGGAGCAGGGAAGAGACTGGCAGAAATTCACAGTAGCTGGAGGATAATAGCGTGCCCGTGACTGAGCTGGCGAGTGAGGCTGGGGCAGATCACCTGACATCCCTGTGGGTCACAGCAACTTCTGGAAGAACAGAGGCAGACTCTGTGAGGACGAAATTGTGAGAGCTCTGCTGACTAACTGGAAAAACCAGGTACAAAGTCCAAGGAAATCACCTGCTTGTTAGATTCTGTACAGGCATGTTCAGTCTGGACCTGGGGTGAGCGTCAGGGGAGAAACTCTTGTTAGATTCTGTACAGGCATGTTCAGCCTGGACCTGGGGTGAGCGTCAGGGGAGAAACTCTAGGAAGTCCATTCTGAGGACTGCTACCCACAGAGAAGCATCCGGAAGAATCAACCTTCTTATTTTCAAGCGTCCACTGTGTAATATAATGTATACAGTGATGCATGCTCCAGCACTTGGAATGTCTCCCCTGTTATTTCCAGTCCATACTTCCACCCACAGGGCCGAGCACTTATCTCTACATCAAGACTTATTTACCAGGCATTAGGTCAGGCAGGACAATGCAAATTTCTCAGCAAATTCAGCAAAGCTCAGTATACTTGGAAACAGACTTAAAGCAACCTCTGAATGCTAATGCCTTTTAGTTTTTCATTCCCATGATTCTTTTCTACATGGATACCTACTGGGTTAGTGCTTTGTGTAATATTCCACATCTGTTAGCATTTGACTTTTTTTTTTTTTAATTCTTAATATGCTTTCATCACCCTCCCTGGTTACATGTTAAAATGTGATCATTTGATTCCTAAATCCCCTTCTTCTATTTCGTTTTTGTCATAGGATTACCATCAAGCTGTAAACTCCTAATATTTTGTAATAGTTTTAGAAACTTAAAATACAAATGGACTCTCTGCATTATTTTCCAACATAACGTTTTTTCAATTCTACTTTAAATGAGCAGTTTAATTGGCCTCCTTAGGCTCTTTGAATTACAGGTTGAGCCAAAGGTGAAATGACATCTTATTATTTGCATTACTGTATTTCAGAACATGTGAGTAACTCTGGTGGAGAACTAGAAGTTACATATATAGGCCCCAGATGGCAGAATATCACATGGTCTATGTCTTAGTATGAGAAACAGCTCAAGCAAGTAAACTATTCCCAGACGTTTATTACATAGCCCAGGTCTGGAATAATTATTGTGCTTCTGGCAAGAGACAAAGGTGAAAAAATGGACATTTAAGTAGAGTGAACATTAAAGGAATTATTGCATTCTTTTCTGAACATAATCACCTGTAACTGGAAAAGTAATAGTTCCACATGTCGTATTCTTTGTTGATCTGTTAGATATTTGCACTTGTTTAACCCAAGTGTAGGTGTAGAATATTGCCAATCGATATTCTTGAGAACTCAGTAAATTCAAGTAATTATTGTTAGTAGAGCAGAATCTAGAGTACATAAGAAGCTAATATTTCCAAAAATGTAAATAGCATGCTTTTGTTAAAATATCTAAAAATATGTCCTACCTCTATGATACAGTTTCAGAAAACATCAATATACATTTTGTACACTCAGTGCAAATTGTGGAACAACTGTGTTTGATCACTTTGTGCATATACTTCTGAATGTGTATGGCAAAGCTCTTTTTCACGGCATTTCTTAACACCAGTCAGTTTTTGAGGTGGCATCTCAATATCTCACTGACATTGCTATTTCTTCATTAACAAATATGTCATTTCTCTTATTGAAATTACCTAGGTTATTTATATATACTTTTATGGCCAGGAATGAAGATTATATAGTATGAGAGCCTTTTGATTAATAAAGTGAAAGTGAAAGTGAAGTCGCTCAGTCGTGTCCGACTCTTAGCATCTTTAAAAAAAAAATTCAGAAATTAGTAAATGGACCAAGGCATGTTCCAGCAAATACTTGATTTCAGCTGATACTACCAGCTATTTCCTTTAGCATAAAAACACAGTTACCTAGGAGAGATAGCTACTCAGACTTCCAAAGAGAAAATCACAAATGAATAACTCCAGGCATAAATCATAGCTCTTCTGGCTTTGATAAGGCAATGTATTATAATGGGAAAGAAATATTTATCCTATGCTTCCTGTGTTAATTTTATCTTAAGGTATCCAAATAGCTTGTGAAGGAAAGTTCTTTGTATATAGAATAATTTAAGCTAATCAATTCAAGAAACAGAATTTAGAATATCACCTAAGATATTCTGGAAAAAAAGTATAACTCAGGCCAAAGTGTCAAGATTTATATCCCATTAATACTTTTAAAACTATGCTGTATGACAGAATTTCAAACATAACAAAGTCTCCCCTGGCCCCGCCCCCCTCCCCCTTTCTTTTTTTCAGAATAGAAATTCAGACCCAGAAAATTAAAGGGATTTGGTCCAGGTTATGCAGGAAACCCGGAGAGGGCAATGGCACCCCACTCCAGTACTCTTGCCTGGAAAATCCCATGGACGGAGGAGCCTGGTAGGCTGCAGTCCATGGGGTCGATAAGAGTCAGACATGACTGAGCGACTTCACTTTCTCTTTTCCCTTTCATGCATTGGAGAAGGAAATGGCAACCCACTCCTGTGTTCTTGCCTGGAGAATCCCAGGGACGGCGGAGCCTGGTGGGCTGCCATCTATGGGATCACACAGAGTCAGACACGACTGAAGTGACTTAGCATAGCATAGCATAGCATAGCATGCAGGAAACCCAGTAACTTTATTCATACTGGAATCACAAGTGAAGTCTGTCCTTTTACGATAACAAATGGGTTATTTTGTTGCTCTTTCTACGACACTATAAGGAGAACATTCCTTCGGATTCTACTGGGTGACAAGGGCAATGGATGATAAAATGGCTGCTATTTTATTGTTCCTTGGAGAAGGAGCGCCAAACTGAAACAGAGTGAGTGGAGACCCAGGCCTCTCTCCCCAGACCGTTTTTAGAGTGAGGTTTACAGAAGTTCCATGTTTGCAGTGTGTGCAGAGGTCAGCATCATGACTGCCCTGACAGTTCAAGCAAAGACTTTGGTTCTTCATAATTAGTAGAATACATTTGAATCAGTTCTAATGAGGTGGATGAAACTGGAGCCTATTATACAGAGTGAAGTAAGCCAGAAGGAAAAATACCAATACAGTATACTAACGCATATATATAGAATTTAGAAAGATGGTAACGATAACCCTGTATACGAGACAGCAAAAGAGACACTGATGTATAGAACAGTCTTATGGACTCTGTGGGAGAGGGAGAGGGTGGGAAGATTTGGGAGAATGGCATTGAAACATGTGAAATGTCATGTATGAAACGAGATGCCAGTCCAGGTTCAATGCACGATGCTGGATGCTTGGGGCTGGTGCACTGGGACGACCCAGAGGGATGGTATGGGGAGGGAGGAGGGAGGAGGGTTCAGGATGGGGAACACATGTATACTAATTAAATAAAAAAAAAAAAAAATAATTAGCGGGTCTGCGGAAAAAGAGAGTCTTCCCAGGCTTTTCCGTAACTCGCCATGGCTTACTGCTGGGAGAGCAGGAAAAGCACGAGGAAAACAAGAAGAAACAGGCCCTCTCTGCACGTGGGCTCTCGGTCTGCCAAGTCAGCCGGCTGGACATAGAGGCAATTTCCTTAGTGTCTGCGGCCTTAAGCTGACTTCTGCACAGGGAAGTTGGGCAATATTTATTGTTGAGTGGGGCCCTGGGAGATTATTCTTGGAAGGGACAGCCTCTGTGAACCTTTGTGTGTTGACTGAAAATCTCTTGTAGCCAGGGTTTCACAAACTAGATGTGACTGCCTCCTTCTAACATAAAAACAACTGGAAAACAGAAAAATTCTTAAAGTTTGGAAGCCCAGTCTTACAGACATGGTTTCTTCTTACTCAAGGTGATTTATGTCTCTGGAGCACTGAGTTAGGGAAGTGCGGAAACAGGGTTATGCTTGAAGATACTCTGAGCTACTTTCTAGGATATTGTGAACCACTGAAATCTAAAAACACCTATTTACTAATCTCTCATTTATAAGTTTTTTTTTTGTTTGTTTGTTTTTTGGGCTTCTTTGACCTGCAGAGTCATGGTCAGGTACTAGGAGAGATGTAAAGGTGAAAAAAAAACATGATCTTTGACATTAAGGTGCTCATTCTATTTACCATCTTTCAAAAAAAAAAAAAAAAAAAAACACAATAAAACTTCCAAAACCAGTAAGAATAAGCCACATGGTATCAATAGTTACTCTTTCTCTCCCTAAATTAGTATCTGAGCATATGGAGAAAGGGATGCCAAGCACATAGCCTCAAGTCAATGGGAAGGGCCGGGCCCTCAGGCTCCACGCTGTCTGACTTGCAGGCTCTTGGACAATGTCTCTCACCCAGCTGGTCTGCTGCTCCTCTTGTCATCTGCAGCTGAAGTGTGCAGCAGGCCAGATTCACGAGCGGGTCTTTGCCAGCATGGTCAGGGCTCAGCAGGCCTCCCTGGCAAATGAGCCTGATGTTGGCTCCTGCTTGGGTAGAGATGTTGCAGGGTCTAACGCAGTCAGCCTTGAGCCTTGCAGGCTGCTCAGTAACCCGTGCAATCAAATCAGTGTGACAAGCTCCCCTGCTACAGTCTCAGTTGCTTCACAGCCCCGAGTGACCCCACAGAGTTCACCTTCCAGGCCTCCCTCTGCCTGACCACGTAACCTTGCCAAATTGCTGCAGCCACCTGCCAGTGTGGTGATGTTTCCAAGGTGACATCTTTCTGGAGCTCTCAGTGTGGGGTGGGCAGAGCCCTTCCCTGCCTTCCCCATTGCCCTCACCTCTCTGAAAAGTTCTCTCCTCTTCACTGTGGAGGGGGCCTCAGAAGACGCCTTCTGTCGCCTTCTCTCACTGTTCTCTTCTCCTTCCCAGACATTTCCTAGGCCTGAAGAGGTTGGGCATTGCTTTTGTTTCCCCCAAATCATGTCTCCTCTTCACATTCACTTGACACGGATGGAGCACACCTCCACAGCACAGCGAGTCCCTTGAGTGTATTTTCATAACCTCAAAGGACAACAAAGGCTCAGTGGAACCTGAAAATTCTAGTCTCAGAACAATAGTCTGTCTGTTTTGATTTCTGAGGCCAAGTATTAACTTGCTCTTTTTCTTTAAAGCATCCAAATGTCCCATGAGGCTAATGGATGCTTTGGGGAAACAGGGGTGAATATCTTGTACTCAGAAAGGCAGAAGAAAGAGCACATTGATGATATTTAATGCATATCATGTGGGCTCGTCTTACCACCAGCATGCCAAAGGACTTGTGCCCTAATCCTCATGTGAGAAGCCTTACAGAAATGAGTGAATAAAACCCAGTTTATTTGTCAGAGTAATCTCCTTGAAACAATGAGACCAGTAACTTTCAACAACTTCTTGCAATGATGAGAAATAGTGCCAGAAGGTTCTAGACTGACAGAAGCCACTCTTAGGGAGCAGTTAGTAGAGCCCTCAAGCTTAAGAAATTAATGACCTGAAGACCAATACTACAGGCTGGCACAGCCTTCCCCTGGTGCCCATTGGCCTCTGGCAACCCTGAGCAGGAGTGAGCACACAAGAGAGCTGCTGCTTCAGGGCTCATCAGCCAGAAGAAGGAAACAAACAAGAAGAAATTAGAAGAGGCTGAGAGTCCTCACCCATGGGCCACATGTAAGATGGTCTGCACAGGGGTGATGACACTCTTCTGGAGGAATTGAGAGGACCCTACCTTCCTTAAACACCAGTGATAGGTTGGAGAACTTGAGGGAAGACCATTTGGAACATCTTACCTTTGTTCCTTCCATTTCTTTCTGTTGGTACCTGGGAAAAGTAAGAGAAACATGTTAGGTCACATGGAAATGACTATATCCATGGAATTGCTATTTCAGTTCAGTTCAGTTCAGTTGCTCAGTCGTGTCTGACTCCTTGCGACCCCATGAATCGCAGCACGCCAGGCCTCCCTGTCCATCACCAACTCCTGGAGTTCACTCGGACTCACGTCCATCGAGTCAGTGATGCCATCCAGCCATCTCATCCTCTGTGGTCCCCTTCTCCTCCTGCCCCCAATCCCTCCCAGCATCAGAGTCTTTTCCAATGAATCAACTCTTCGCATGAGGTGGCCAAAGTACTGGAGTTTCAGCCTTAGCATCATTCCTTCCAAAGAAATCCCAGGGCTGATCTCCTTCAGAATGGACTGGTTGGATCTCCTTGCAGTCCAAGGGACTCTCAAGAGTCTTCTGCAACACCACAGTTTAAAAGCATCAATTCTTCGGTGCTCAGCTTTCTTCACAGTCCAACTCTCACATCCATACATGACCACTGGAAAAACCATAGCCTTGACTAGATGGACCTTTGTTGGCAAAGTAATGTCTCTGCTTTAATTTCTCATTTTATATTGCTGATTTAGTCTCATTCTTTAAGAATTTAAATCTGGTGGTTCTATTATTATTTTTTAATTTGTAAGCATCAAATCATTCACAGGTCAGTTGGTTCTAAAGCCCATCCAGTTTCAGACGGAAATGGATGCTGCTCTTTCAGAGCTACTATCCCAATGATGGTAAAATAGAGTATCTTTCCCTCAGCCAAGAAATCTCTTTCCTCCTACTCTTTAGACATTTAATGTCTGCTGCTGCTGCTGCTGCTAAGTCACTTCAGTTGTGTTTGACTCTGTGTGACCCCATAGATGGCAGCCCACCAGACTCTGCTGTCCCTGGGATTCTCCAGGCAAGAACACTGGAGTGGGTTGCCATTTCCTTCTCCAATGCATGAAAGTGAAAAGTGAAAGGGAAGTTGCTCACTCGTGTCCAACTCTTAGCGACCCCATGGACTGCAGCCTACCAAGCTCTTCCATCCATGGGATTTTCCAGGCAACTGTACTGGAGTGGGGTGCTATTGCCTTCTCCAGAAGGGGTGTATACAACTGTGTAATTTGATAATGGCTAGCTAGTCCTTACCCCGGAGAAGGCAATGGCACCCCACTGGAAAATCCTGGAAAATCCCATGGACGGAGGATGGACGGAGGAGCCTGGTAGGCTGCAGTCCATGGGGTTGCTACGAGTTGGATACGACTGAGCGACTTCATTTTCACTTTTCACTTTCATGCGTTGGAGAAGGAAATGGCAACTCACTCCAGTGTTCTTGCCTGGAGAATCCCAGGGATGGGGGAGCCTGGTGGGCTGCCATCTATGGGGTCGCACAGAGTCAGACACGATTGAAGTGACTTAGCAACAGCAGTCCTTAGCCTACGCAAGTTCTGCCACGGATTGCCAAGGGAGACATGCCCCTTCTATTTCTGAGAATCCTTTTAAAGCCCTTTAACTTCAGAAGCAGAGTCACGTGTGCTTTACTCTTGGTTTGTGAGTCTTCCGGTTGCCGTAAGCTCTCTGGGCTTCCCAGGTGGCACTAGTGGTAAAGAACCCACTTGTCAATGCAGCGACATAAAGAGATGTGAGTTTAATCCTTGGGCTGGGAAGATTCCCTGGAGAAGGGTATGGCAACCCACTCCAATATTTTTGCCTGGAGAATCCTATGGACAGAGGAGCCTGGCCAGCCACAGTCCATAGGGTTGCAAAGAGTCGGACACGACTGAAGTGACTTAGCATGCGTGCATGCAGTTTCTCTAGAGGCAGGGCCCTTTCAGGTGTCAGAGATTTACTCCTGAACACATCTCCCCTGATACACACCACTTCCCAGATTCTGACTTTGTTTTTCTTCCTCAGCTTCTGTGTGTTGCTTGCTGCTTGCTTGTGTTCACTGCCAACCTGTGTTCAGCTAGGTCTCTTAACCCCAGCACCATGCTTTTCTCACTAACTGGAATGTTTGCCAGCTGTTTACCATGAATCTTTGGCACATCTGTGTAGATCGCCTTCTCTTTGTTTATTTTAATATAAGCCCCCCAGAGGACATCTTTGTGGTCTGTCTGGTCACCGGGTCTCCATCATTCTAACCCCACCATCCCTCGTCTGGAACTTCCCACCACAGATATTCACACAATTACCCCTTGTTCTTTATTGCTAACTTGAACCTTCTTTTAATAGCTTCATCATGGATGAATGAGCTTTTAAAAAGAGAAATGTGTCTTTCTTACATACATTTTTAAATGAATTCTTGTTTTATAGTCCCTGAATGGATTGATTTGTTCAGGAAAACAAAATCGAGCACAGATGTTTGGGCCAAGTGTGCTTGCTAAAAGGTATTCTCTATAGGATGATGCGTATGAGCATTCACAACCAAAGATGGACATGTTTTCCCGTTAGAGGGTCTTGTTTCTTCTCTGTCTTGTCAAAAGTTGGATTTATAGACTAAACTGGTATAATAGTTATTTTAAAATATCACTAGCAAAATGAATGATAAATGTATATTAAAAGTTTATGAAACCACTTTCGTAAAAAAAATTAGACCCTTTAAAGGTTGAGATCATCAAACATTCTCCACTAGGTTGGGACCTGCTGGTTCATATTCTTGTTCAGAAGAAATTTCTATTTTTTTTTTTCCTCTTTGAGCAATTGAGACTGGCTCTGGCAAGGATGTGTTGGCAGACTATGGCAAATTGCACAGCTGCTGGTTGAGACCATTGACAAAAACATATCTGTGGAATTCACTGAAGGAAAAAACACTGTCTTTATTGTGAGTTTGCTTTTGAAGAATTTCTGTTTCTCCTGGTAACTGTGGCCATAGCAATTACCTAAAATAAAATTGGTAATTGACTTTCTTTTCTGTATCCAAAATGGATAAAGGCTAACAGTGCGCTTCTAGGGACTTTAACATTAGTTATTATGGCCTTTATTTTTAATCTTCCAATGTTTTTGCTTATGAACAGAAGACCCACACATGACTTGATAATAACAGGTAGAGCATTTTCAATCAGTAATAACAATTATTCATGTTTTTGTAGGAAGAGGTTTTGAATATCTGAAGCTTTGGACTATCATTTCCCCAATAATTACTGATATATATATGAATGTATATAATAGATACATATCTCTCCATATCTCCATATAGATATGGCTTCAAATTTCAGTAAACTGATGAGGTCAAATACATTCACAGTACAATTGACTGTGCTATTTCAAAGAAGTTCAGGATAAGGTCACATCTGAAAAGGGAGTCCTCTCTTCATTCTGGAGAAAATGCCAGTTTGGAATTTTCATATTTAAGACATCCCCTGCCCCTGCCAATAAAATATAGGTTATATGATTCTAAAGTTTTCAGTTAGAAAGTTTTGCTTTCATGGCAGAGGAAAACTGCAAGTTATTATAGTCCATGATGTATATTTAGGGAGAATTGGGGGGGAACACATAATTTCAACTTATTTCTGGACTAAATTAATATGATTATATATTATTTCATACCACAGGAGTAAAACTATTCTCTCATAGAAGTTGATTCTTCTCCCAAATGAACTGGACTGCTAGTTATTTGGATCAATATTTTCTATTAATACCACAACTAGCCAGATTGTTTTAGGAAAGAATAAAATCATGTTTGTCACTAGTAATGATAAGAAACAGGTAGCTTGCAGAGTATGTGCCTACTAGTTTGAATTTGGGGAGGGGATGGTAGTGATCATTGGTGGTTATCCGTCTATATTGCTGTCCTAGAACATAGTCATTATGTACAGACAGATGACCACTTGAGAGACTAACTAAATATGGCTGCCCTCTTGAAGGAAAGAAATGGAGACACATATGGCAGGCATATGTCTAGATGAAGATGTCATCTAATAAAGACTTAAGAATTAAGATCCTTAACTGGTGATGAAATATGTGTTGTAGAAGCCCTGTGGAGGTATCCTCTTACTAAGGAATATTCAGGAGATTCAGTTCAGTTGCTCAGTCATGTCCAACTCTTTGCCACCCCATGGACTGCAGCACACCAGGCTTCTCTGTCCATCACCATCTCCCAGAGCCTGCTCAAACTCATGTCCGTCGAGTCAGTGATGCCATGCCCTTCTCCTCCTGCCTTCAATCTTGCCCAGCATCAGGGTCTTTTCCAATGAGTCAGTTCTTTTCATGAAGTGGCCAAACTATTGGAGCTTAAGCTTCAGCTTCAGTCCTTCCAATGAATATTCAGGACTGATTTCCTTTAGGATGGACTGGTTTGATCTCCTTGCAGTCCAAGGGACTCTTAAGAGCCTTCTCCAGTTCAAAAGCATCAATTCTTGAGTGCTTAGCTTTCTTTATCGTCTAACTCTCACATCCATACATGACTGCTAGAAAAACCATAGCTTTGACTAGATGGACCTTTGTTGGCAAAGTAATGTTTCTGCTTTTTAATATGCTTTCTAGGTTGGTCACAGCTTTTCTTCCAAGGAGCAAGAGTCTTTTAATTTCATGATGTAGTCAGCATCTGCAGTGATTTTGGAGCCTAAGAAAATAAGGTCTGTCACTGTTTCCATTGTTTCTCCATCTATTTGCCATGAAGTGATGGGACCGGATGCCTGATCTTCATTTTTTGAATATTGAGTTTTAAGCCAACTTTTTCACTCTCCTCTTTCACTTTCATCAAGAGGCTCTTTAATTCTTCACTTTCTGCCATAAGGTGGTATCATCTGCATATCTGAGGTTATTGATATTTCTCCCAGCAGTCTAAATTCCAGCTTTTGCTTCATCCAGCCTGGCATTTCATATGATGTGCTTATTTATAAGTTAAATAAGCAGGGTGACAATATACAGCCTTGACGTACTCCTTTCCCTATTTGGAAACAGTCTGTTGTTTCATGTCCAGTTCTAACTGTTGCTTCTTGACCTGCACATAGATTTCTCAGGAGGCAGGTAAGTAGTGTGGTATTTCCATCTCTTGAAGAATTTTCCATAGTTTGTTGTGATCCACATAGTCAAGGGTTTTAGCACAGGCAATGAAACAGAAGTAGATGTTTTTCTGGAACTCTCTTGCTTTTTCTATGATACAACAGATGTTGGCAGTTTGCCGTCTGGTTCGTATGCCTTTTCTAATTCCAGCTTGAACATTTGGAAGTTCTCAGTTTACATACTATTAAAGCCTTGCTTGGAGAATTTTGAAATTAGAGAATTTCAGATTCGTTATTATAAACTTACTCCATATGAACTGAGGTGTTGTCATTCAAACAAGTAAATGAGAGAGAATTAAAATTGAGAAATAGGCTTCTGCTCAGCTTACTTTACTTGTGTCTCCCAGCTAACCTGTCAACTAAGTTGAAAGATGTGCCTCCTAGATGAAGGAAGGTTAAAGTCTATAATATAGAATATCATAGCTCCTAAAGTGTCTGAATTAAAACAAATGCGGAGAGAGTTGACCTTCTGCCCAGTCCACTCGAATGGGAATCTTGAGCATAGCTCCTTGATAGGGAGTTTACCAGAAAAAAGTAGTTTGGTGAGGTGTTCCAGCATGCCAGACCCTTTAGAAGGCATGCCTCACAGAGGAGGCAATGTTCTTGCAACCACTGTGAGGAGAGTCTCTCCCAGGAAGTCCCCCGTGAACCAAAGGTGACTGACAGTAGTTTTCAGAATTTTGATCTCTAGGATAACTGCTTCTGAGCCTCTTTTTTCTCACCTCAAGAAATTAAGTAGATGATTTCCTTAACAACCTGGACTACACACAAATTGTTAAGATAATAAAAAATGTATTCAATCAAAATAAAACAGTGAAAAACAAGTTAAGCAAAAGTATTTGTAGCAAATATCGAACAATCTTATCTATATTAGTTTATGTAAAAGGCTCATAAAAATAGTAAGAAAAACTTCAAGAGTCTCAACTTATGAATAAGTAATTTATATTGAGAGAATGGAAACACTTTCAACATCAGTAACAACATAATACAAGTGAAAATGATCATTTAATTCTATTTCTGGTGAAAAAATGAAAGGGATATTCTAGCCCCCAGCACAGAAAAAAAAAAAAATAATAATAAAAGATGATTTTCTAGAAATCAGTTTGCTAATTCTTACCAAGAAAATTTAAATATTCATCTCCTTTGGTTTAGTAATTTTACTTCTAGAAATATATCTTAAAAAAGAAACAGCAATAAAAGCAGAAAAAATTCTGCACGACCACATTCATTAAAACCTGACAGATTTGTGATCATCTTGGCTCCATTCCTAACTAGTTTTATGGCATTGAGGATTATTTCTTTCTGAGTGAATCTCATTCTTATTATTTGTAAAACATGGGATGGTGTTAAGAGCCTCTATCTCATACAAGTATGAGTGTCAAGATGGTATATATAAAATGCTTAGCAGTATGTGTTCAGTAAATGAAAGAAATATATTACTAATACATCTTTAGAATATTAAAATATTAAGTAATATATAGAATTATCTTAGAATATTAAGTTAATAAAACATATAAAACTTCCCAGAGAGTCAACTCTCTGAGTGCAAAGTGCCAACAAAAGTGAGCTATGCTGAGTTGGATTAAGGCCCCAACTCCATACTTGGAGTAGAGCTCTGTAGACCTGCTTGCCAGCAAAACAACCATAACTGATAAAAATTATTTTTAAAAAAGCAGTCATTCAAAATCTCTGTAAATTTTCCTAGGGGCATACAGCTAATCAAAAACACACCCCATGAACTGTAGGCTGCCAGGCTCCTCTGTTCATGGGATTCTCCAGGCTAGAATACTGGAGCAGGTTGCCATTCCCTTCTCCAGGGGATCTTCCTGACCCAGGGATTGAACTCACATCTCCCACACTGTGGGCAGATTCTTTACCATCTGAGCCATCAGGGAAGCCCCCCTCCTTACCCCCAATCACATGCACACAATCATTTATTCAAGAATATCTCTTAAATAACAGTGAGAGCATGACCTGCACCCTCCCTCCTCTTCCCCAGCTCAATGTGATAGAAGCTCTACTCTGAGTCAATATAACCCAGAACACAAGATTCCTGCTTCCCTTCTTCCCATAACAACAAGCCCAGGGTCAGAGGTGGACACGTTGGGGTGACCATATCCAGAACCATTAAAATATAGACTCTAAAACGGTCAGTTTTCAGCAAAAACTATGAAACATGCAAAGAAAGAGGAAAGCATTTCTCATATAGAGGGAAAAATATTAGAAGGCAATGTGAGAAGACCTGCGTGCCAGACTTAACAGAAAAAAAGTACAAAACAGCTACTATAAACATGTTCAAGAACTAAGGGGAATCATGATTAGAGAAGTAAAGAAAACAATATGACAGTATCTTATAAGATAGAAAATATCAATAAAGAGATTAAAATTTCTTTGAAGAATCAGTGGAAATTTTAGAGCTGAAAGGTATACTATTATAATAGCTGGAGTGAAAAACTCATGAGGGGCTCATAGTAAATCTGAACTGGCAAAAGAAGAACTAGTAAACTTGATGATAAATAGATAGAGGTTATGTGATCTGAAGAACAGAGAAAAAGTGATGAAGGAAAAATCAACAGAGCCTCAGAGAAATGTAGGACATCACTAAACTTGCCATCATGCATGTAGCAGGTGCATCAAAAGGAGAGGAAAAAGGAAAGTTTTTTTTTTTTAATAAAATTACACAAATTTGATGGAAAAAAAATGTATCTAGACATTTAAGAATTCTCAATAAGGTAAACAGAAAAAGATCCACCCAGAGACGTATCATATAGAAAACAATAAAAGCCAAATATGAAGAGAAAATCTTGAAAGCTAAGATAAAAAGAACTCATCACAAACAAGAGAAGAATAATACTAACAAATGACTTCTCATTAAAAATAATGGAGGCCAGAAGAAGTAGGATGATATTAAAATTGCTAAAAAAATAAAAAGCCTGTAAGAATCTTACATCCAGAAAAACTATCTATAAAATATGAGGGCAAAGTAAAGACATTTCAAGACAAACAAAACCTAGAAAAGTTATTGCTAACAGACCTGTCTTGCAAGAAATACTAAAGGAAGTACTTCAAGCTAAAAGTAAGTGATGCCAGACAGCAAGTAATTTAATTCACCTGAAAAAAGAAAAACAGTTCCAATAATGGTGATTATGTAGATAGTTATAAAATACAGTAAAACTTATGTATTGTCTCTCCTTCTTTTAACTAATCTAAAAGCAATCACATAAAACAAAATGTATATAATTATGTCATCCTATAATTATGGAGATGTAATGTATTTGATGATAAGAGCATACAGAAATTGGGTAGGAACAAAGCTATATTATAGTAAGGAAACAACTGTAATAAAAAAACAACAGAGTGTAACTGGAATCCATAGAAAGAAATTAAGAAATATTAAGAAAATTACTGTAGCAAACTATATGAATACATACTAGCTCTTCTCTCAGCTTCCTTCCTTAGAGTACAGAAAATAACGTTAGGTAATAAATATAAAAATGTATTGCTGAATTGCAACATACATAGATGTAAGATATATGGAAATTATGGCACAAAAAGGGGAAGGGGAGAAGCCTTATATAAGAGTTATAAATTCTGTATCTAATTTAAATAAAGTTAATATAAATCTGAAGTAGATCCTGATAAGTTTAGGTGTATATGATAAGTACTAAAAAAACCACTGAGAAATAACTAAAAAATACTGAAAATATCAGTAAAGGAACTAAATATGAATAAATTTTTGGTATTTGGGTTAGGCAAAGCCATCTTAGATATAACAACAGAACTGCATGCAACACAAGAAAAAATTAAATAAGTTGGACTCCATCAAAAGTTAAATGTTTTGTGTTTTGAGTATAATCATTATATGAAAAGACAACCCATACGGTGCAAAAAAATATTGCACTGGGAGATAATTTGTATTTAGAATACATAAAGAACTCTCTCAACTAAATAATAAATGACAACCCAATCAAAAATGGGCAAAGAAATTCAATAGACATTTCCCCCAAAGAAGAAATGCAAATAGCCAATAAGCACATAAAAGGATGTTCAACATCATTCATCATCAGGAAAATGTAGGATACAGTACAGTCAAAATCTCAATGAGACAGTAGTTCATACCCACTAGGATAGATTTAATTAAGTGAAAGTCACTCAGTCCTGTCCAACTCTTTGCGACCCTATGGAGAATCCATGGAATTCTCCAGGCTAGAATACTGGAGTGGGTAACCTTTCCCTTCTCCAGGGAATCTTTCCAACCCAGGGATCGAATCCAGGTCTCCTGTATTGCAGGCGGATTCTTTACCAGCTGAGCCAAAAGGGAAGCCCTATAGATTTAATTAAAAAGTCACAAAATAACATATGATTAAGAGGATGTGGAGAAATGAGAACACTCGTCCATTGCCAGTGGGCATGTAAGATGATGGAAAATCATCTGGTGGTTCTTCAACAGATTAAACATAGAGTTACCATGTGCATGCTAAGTTGCTTCAGTCGCGTCTGACTCTGTGAGACCCTATAGACTGTAGCCTGCTAGGCTACCCTTCCATGGGATTCTCCAGGCAAGAATACAGGAGTGGGTTTCCATGCCCTCCTCCAGGGGATCTTCCCAACCCAGAGATTGAACCCATGTCTCTTCTGTCTCCTGCACTGGCAGGCAGGTTCTTTACCACTAGCACCACTACCCAGCAATTCCACTTCTGGAGGAAAATTTAAGAGAAACGAAAACATATGTCCCCACAAGTCAGTTCAGTCGCTCAGTCATGTCCAACTCTTTGCAACCCCATGGACTACAGTACAACAGCCCTCCCTGTCCATTGCCAACTCGCAGAGTTTACTCAAACTCATGTCCATTGAGTTGACGATGCCATCCAACTGTCTCATCATCTGTCTTCCCCTTCTCTTCCTGCCTTCAGTCTTTCCCAGCATTTTTCAAATGAGTCAGTTCTTTGCATCAGGTAGCCAAATTATTGGAGTTTCAGCTTCAGCATCAGTCCTTCCAATGAATATTCAGGACTGATTTCCTTTAGGATGGACTGGTTGGATGTCCTTGCAGTCCAAGGGACTCTCAAGAGTCTTCTCCAATACCACAGTTCAAAAGCAAGACCACAGTTCAAAAGTCCTCACAAAAACTTCTACATAAATATCCATAGTAGCAATATTCATAACAGCCCCCAAAGTAGAAACAGCTCAAATGACTCATCTAATAAATGATAAACAAAATGTGATCTGTGTGCTATGTTAAGTCACTTTAGTTGTGTCTGACTCTTTGCCACCCTATGGACCATAGCCTGTCAGGCCCCCCTGTCCATGGGATTTTCTAGGCAAGAATATTGTCATGGGTTGCCATGCCCTTCTCCAGGGCATCTTCCTGACCCAGGGATCGATCCTGCCGTCTCTTATGTCTCCTGCATTGGCAAGCAGGTTCTTTACCACTAGCGCCATCTGAGAAGCCCTTATGATGTGTGTCTATGTATGTCTAATATGATATATGATTCCATTTACATGAAATGTCTAAAACAGGCAAATCTATTGAGACAGAAATTAGATTAACCACTTGGGGTGGTAAAGTTGGGGTAAAATGGAGAGTGACTGATAAATACGATTTATAACAAAATGTGCACAAATTCACAAGCATACAATATTAACTTTATCTACAGCAATAGGCTAGTTTATTGTGTGTGTTGTGTGTTAGTCACTCAGTTGTGTCTGACTCTTTGCGACCCCATGGACTGTAGCCTGCCAGGGTCCTCTATCCATGGAATTCTCCAGGCAAGAATACTGGAGTGGGTTGCCATTTCCTTCTCCAGGAGATCTTTCCAACCCAGGGATTGAACCCTGGTCTCCTACATTGCAGGCAGATGCTTTATCATCTAAGCTACTAGGGAAGCCCAGTCTAGTCTATAACATTCCTTTAATGTTAAATATCATGATCCTGTAAGAATATTAAATAGAGAAAAATAAAGATCTTTATAATGATAAAAGACATTAATCAGATAGCAATGTATGAAGAGACTGTAAGGATGAGGAAGAAGTGGCAAAATTTGGAGGACTATCCTTTACGGCATCACTGACTCGATGGACGTGAGTCTGAGTGAACTCCGGGAGTTGGTGAGGGACAGGGAGGCCTGGTGTGCTGCGATTCATGGGGTCGCAAAGAGTCGGACACGACTGAGCGACTGATCTGATCTGATCCTTTCGGAGAAGATAAAACTTGATGGAAGAGGTAATTGGTTAAATAGCAGCTCTCTCGTGAATAAACATGTTTTGTTTTAAAAGGGCTCTTTTCTCTTAAGTAGCTTCTATTTTGTCAGGTAGTTTTCAAGGAGTTTTACATACATTATCTTTAGTTCTCACACAATAGGTTGTTACAAATGAGAGCTCTTCAAAAAGGTAATTTTCACATAACAAGTATATGGTGGAGTTAAAGACTAAAATTCAGGAATGCTTACCACACGGTTCTATGTTGATTATTATAAAAATGTGTGAACCACAAAACACATTTTATTAAAACATCTTTTTCATATTATTTGATTCAAAATGAAGAGGAGAGAATTGAAATGTGTGGTCAAAATCATTAATCTGTGAATAGATTCCAAAGTTCTGAAGGAAAATTCCTGAGACTTCTTAAATATTGAAGGTGAAAGTTGCTGAGTCGTGTTCAACTCTTTGCAACCCCATGAACTATACAGTCCATGGAATTCTCTAGGCCAGAATACTGGAGTGGGTAGCCTTTCCCTTCTCCAGGGGATCTTCCCAACCTAGGGATTGAACCCAGGTCTCCCGCATTGCAGGTGAATTCTTTACCAGCTGAGCCACAAGGGAAGCCCAAGAATACTGGAGTGGGTAGCCTATCCCTTCGCCAGCATATTTTCCCAACCCAGGAATTGAACCAGGGTCTCCTGCATTGCAGGCAGATTCTTTACTAATTGAGCTATCAGCAAAGCCCTCTTAAATATTAAACCTTAAAAAAAAAGCACCTCAGATCACAGTAGCAAGTTTCCCAAGTGAAAGTAATTTTTTTTTTCAGTCCTTTTTGGATAGGTATCATTAAAGACTTATTTTTCATTTAATTCTTTAAAATTGATTGGATGAGGTCAGTCAATGGAGACTCTTGGTCACATTTATGAAAAATCTTAAGAGATTTTTTTCTCTCTCTGGTTTCAAAATGTATCATTCCCTGGTGGCTCGGATGGTAGAGAATCTGCCTACTATGGAGGAGACCTGGGTTTGATCCCTGGGTAAGAAAGATCCTCTGGAGAAGGAAATGGCAATCCACTCCAGTATTTCTTCCTGGAGAATTCCATGGACAGAGGAGGCTGAGAGCTATAGTCCATGGGGTTGCAAATAGTCAGATACGACTAGAGCGATTTGCAGTACATAAGTATCTTCTCAGCTCAATATACTGCATCAATATCCCTCATGTAAATAATGTCTTAAACAATATATACTCAAACACTGCATTCACCCTTATGCTTCAGATTAGATATTAAAGAAAGAAAAAGACTAGGCTTAAGAGGATTTTTAAATTATCTAAAGGTTTGCAGTTATTTGTTATCTGTTCATGTTATTATACAGAAAAATGACTGTTTCTCCCTGATGGAGAGGTAACCAGCAATAGGATTTTGACAAGAAGATTTGCATGATTCCAATTAGGACTTAGGTCATGAAGAGTAATAAACATATTGGTTATAATCTCCTGTTTGTGTGAGCCTCTTAGAACATGGAGTCTCTGATGAGATCATACCTTTCATTACACAAGCATCTGGTCCTAGAATACCTCGGTTTGGTTCAGATAGGCTGATTCAGACCGGACTATGCTGATTAGAGGGGAGAAAAAGGGTGGGCTCCAATCAGAGTAGTCAAAGCTTAGACCAGTACTTTACCTTTAGGGATTGATTGATTTAATATGTTGCAAATTTATAGCGTTTGATTCATTCACCCCAGAGGAACCTCAAACAATTCCCAGATAAGCAAAATGTCCAACACGTCTTTGAGAATAGACATATACATGATATGACAGCTGTTTATGTCTTTTAATAGAAGGGGGAGATCTTTTTGCTTTCCAATTTGGCAATGATATATTCTCTTTGGCCAGCAGAGTAGAGATACTATGGATTAAGATGCAAAGTACAAAGAGAGAAAGGTAGATCATAGGAAGCAATCACAGGGTGATGAGAAGACAGAGTAGGAAATGCTGATTTAGATAAAGGAGGCATATTAAAGGTTAAAATGTCATTTATGAGGATCCTTACCCCAGAGGAATTTATCTTAAGCCCTAAAATAGATTGACATAAAAGTACAAGGTTTTTAAAAAATACATAGTCACACAAGTACAGTCTAAAACCTCTTATTTAAAAAAAAATATTATGTAAGGAGGACATTAATTAAAAGCTCTCCCCACACCCACACCAAAATAAATGCTACAGAGAAGAATAATGCTGGAGAAAGACATCCCTGGGTTTCAGCTTCCTTATCTATAAAAATCACAGTAAAAATACTTACTAGTTTGAACTTGAGGCCTCTGAGATTCTTTCCAAATTATTTTTATGATTCTAGGTAAGATAAACTCATTGTAAGTTCAAGATGTCACATTTAGCAGAAGGATATGAATTTTAAAAAGGAATGAAGAGGCTTCGATGGGATGAACCACTAAGGATAAACTATTGTGCAGTCTGACAGGTTTGTGATGGACACATATGTTTGTGTTAGGAGGGAGAGATTTCCCCCAGCCTTTAAATCACACTGCCATTACCAAAGCAAATTCTCACAAGGAATTCTCAACCTTAGCTGTGTATTAGAATCTGGGGAGCTTTAAAAAATCCTGAAGTCCAGGTCATGTCACAGACCAATTAAATCAGGATCTCCAGGGATGGGACCTGCACATCAATGTTTTTAAAGCTCCTGGGGGGATTCCTTGTGAGCGGTGATGAGTACCACTGCCTCCTGCTTTCATGTTACAGGTTCTAGTTTTTCCTTGTTCCCCATTCATGTCCATTCTCCCTTCTTAACCACTTGTTTTCTAGACTTTGGCTTCCAGCAAAAGACACAAGTTAATAAACAACAGCTTCAAATAGACTATGTAACCAGCTCTGACAATTGCATAAGGTCAAATTCTTATAATAAATTATATCTATATCTATATTCCTAGAGCTCAGCTTTTCTGATTGGAACCTGACCCATTTGTGGGCTAGGGCTGGGTGAATAGAATCAACAGGCTTTGCTATCTTGGCCACGACTTACCTTTGTCTGCTGCTGCTGCTGCTAAGTCGCTTCAGTCGTGTCTGACTCTATGCCACCCCATAGACGGCAGCCCACCAGGCTCCCCCGTCCCTGGAATTCACCAGGCAAGAACATTGGAGTGTTTGTCTACTGGCAGGGAAATCCAAGATCTGACAACGCCGGATCTTCACTGAGCTTTTGACAGCAACCTGCTAAGTCAGAGCAGTGACTCTCCCTCCGTTTTCCATTGTCTCTGTCCCTGCCCATTACCGCTGTACAGTGCCCTGTCCTGTACGTTTACCTTCCCCGCTGTCCACTCAAATCCAACCAACAATAATCAGCTTTTCCAATCACCTTTTTCTGATACCCCTTTTAACTATTTCTCTGATTTTGGTCATGCCTCTGAACTTTATGCCATCTCTTCACATATGTCTGTGATATTACTACTGTTCTCATTTGTGCCACTTCCTATTCTTTGTTAAAAATCTTAATTCTTGAATTTAGAATGCAATAATTCTTATATCTCTTCCTATCTATATGAGACAAAGTTAGGAATGTAATAGAGGCTCACTGAATAACTGTTGAAACGAATAGATTTTTATTGAAGGTCCATTATTTATTTATTACTATACCTGTTATGTTAGAATGGGGCTGGCAGTTTGCCAGCTTTAAAGAGAGCCACAGTATTAACCCAGAGCAACTTCTGTCTGCCTGCCTTTAGGACACATTAACACCTACAGACCTGGCTAATAAATTTGTGAATTAGTTGTAGAAAGATAACAAATATGCAAAATGTTTTAGCCTTAGAATTTTGAAAAGGAAAAAAAAATTTATACCTAACCACTCAATAATAGAAAATATTTTTCTTTGAACAATTTATTTTAGCTTTTTATTTTTAGAGCAACATTAATAATCTGTTTTCAAAAAAGCATATTATGATACTATGTTATATGACATATTTCATTTAGCCTCATTTTGAAGTCTGAAGTGATCGACTTGTTTTTAAAAGCTGCAGCTGCAAGTAAGAGGAGTATGCGAAACTCACACTTGACACTTGAAAATCAAAACTTTAGAGATACAAAATTTTTCAATTCAATAAAAATTATGTACAGTTAGATCTTTATTCCATATGTAAAATTTTATAGTCTGCTCAATTTTTACTTAAAAGAATAAGAATTTTGCAATAAAGCCTAATTTTTAATGCCCACATAACATTTTATTCCATAAATGTAGCCAGTTTACTTAATCAATCTCCCACTGTACAACATTTGATTACAATTAATGGTTTACTCCTACACTGTTCATGGGAATGTAAATTGGTATAGCCACTGTAGAGAACAGTATGGAGGTTACTTAGAAAACTAAAAATATAGAGCTATGATATGATCCAGCAATCATACTCCTAGGCATATATCTGGAGAAAATCATAATTCAAAAATATACATGCACTTCAATATTCATTGCTGC
Organism: Bos taurus; assembly: GCF_002263795.3. Classification (NCBI taxonomy): domain Eukaryota; kingdom Metazoa; phylum Chordata; class Mammalia; order Artiodactyla; family Bovidae; genus Bos; species Bos taurus. The sequence goes on along the minus strand of NC_037341.1, from coordinate 57,349,518 downwards.
ACTATTTACAATAGCCAGGACATGGACACATCTTAAATAGCCATTGACAGAGGAATGGAGAAAGAAGATATGGTATTTATATATACACAATGGGATATTACTCAGCCATAAAAAATGAATGAAATAATGCCATCGCAACAACATGCATGGACATAGAGATTGTCATATTGAGTGAAGTAAGTCAGAGAAAGACAAATATCATATGATATTGTTTATATGTGGAATCTAAAAAAATGGTAAAGTGAACTTATTTGTGAAACATAAATTGAGTCACAGTTGTAGAAAACAAGCAAGGGGAAGGAGGGGGGAGGAATAAATTGGGAGATTGGGGTCGACATACACATTGCTGCTGCTGCTACTGCTAAGTCACTTCAGTCGTGTCCGACTCTGTGTGACCCCATAGACCGCAGCCCACCAGGCTCCCCCATCCCTGGGATTCTCCAGGCAAGAACACTGGAGTGGGTTGCCATTTCCTTCTCCAATGCATGAAAGTGAAAAATGAAAGTGAAGTCACTCAGTCGTGTCCAACTCCTAGTAACCCCATGGACTGCAGCCCACCAGGCTCCTCGGTCCATGGGATTTTCTAGGCAACAGTACTGGAGTGGGGTGCCATTGCCTTCTCTGGGCATACACTCTACTGCTGCTGCTGCTGCTGCTGCTGCCGCTAAGTCGCTTCAGTCGTGTCCGACTCTGTGCAACCCCATAGACGGCAGCCCACCAGGCTCCCCCGTCCCTGGGATTCTCCAGGCAAGAACACTGGAGTGGGTTGCCATTTCCTTTTCCAGTGCATGAAAGTGAAAAGTGAAAGTGAAGTCGCTCAGTCATATCTGACTCTTCACGACGCCATGGACTGCAGCCTACCAAGCTCCTCCATCCATGGGATTTTCCAGGCAAGAGTACTGGAGTGGGGTGCCATTGCCTTCTCCGGACATACACACTACTATACATAAAATAGATAACTAATAAGGACCTACTGTATAGCACAGGGAACTCTATAATACTCTGTGGTGACATGTATGAGAAAAGAACCTAAAAAAGAGTGGATATATGTATAACTGAATCAGTTTGCTATACAGCAGAGACTAATACAAAATTGTAAATCAGCTATACTTGAAAAAAATGTTTTTAATAAAAAAGATAAAACAAGATATGGTTCAGTAATGTATCTGCTCATCAATCTTTTTGACCATGATTTTAATAATAACCTTAGGATAAAAATTTTAAGGCAAAGCCACTTAAAACATATGTGCATTTAAAAATGTTTCATACATATTTCCAGCTTTTTCTTAGAAAGGGTATACCAATTATATCTTCATCAATAATTTATCCTTTTTATTTTGCCAAGTTGTTCAGCCCAATTATATAATTATTGTTTTGACTTGTATTTCCTGTAACCTACAGTTCCAAAGACAATACAAATTTTTGTGGTTTGATAGGCAGAAGGATGCACTTCTTCCTCAAAATTTAGTTTACAGAATTCTTTTATATGCAATAAATAAATAGTGATAGAAAACACAAGGGGGAGAAAGAAGCATAATTTTGAAAGGAGAGTAATGAAAGCCAAAGAAGTAGGAAAAATTGCAGAACAGTCATTCTTTCCCCATCCCAAAATCAGCGGTGGACAGCGAGGGGAGAGATTTGCCTAAAGTGGGGATTAAGTTGCTCTGGATATCAAACAGATTGTGTAAACACTCTGGCTGGGACTCTGCAAGTATTAGATGTTATAATTAACAGGGCATCAAGCCAAACATTATACATCCAAGACTGATAAAGGAAGTTAGAGTAGAAATTGGAGAAGTGTCGATAGATAATTTCACAACTTAGTTGAGCTCAAAATGAGATCCCTGAAGATAAAGACAATAATTAACATAACCATATTATGATAAAAAGGGAGAAGGGCTGGCAAATTACTCGGAATTACACATCAGTCTATTTGAACCTTATTGGGAGAGAAACTGCACAAGCCTTTTAAGGAATCCAATAGAGCTCTACTTAGCAAGCCCATGGTTAGAGGGAATGGAGCCCCTTGCTCTCGTTATTTGGGCTCATTGGAATTTTTTGAGGATATTATTACAGTGAAGGTGCGAAGTCATTTTCAGAAAAGAGGAATCATACAGCATGTGCTATTTTTGCTTTGTTTGTGCGGGTCTGGAGCTGGGATACTGCCTACTGAGAGGAGACTTCATTTGTAATCATATACAAGCTGTGAATAATCTGGATCCTTCTGAAGTGGTTTGTAAGAGGAAATGCTTTGTAAATTTCCAAAATTCTTGTTTAAGAAAAATCTTCTTCTACCAGAGGGGACTGTCCTTCTATAAAGTCTTCAGAACATGGCTGTTTTGAGATGAGTGGACTAGCGTAGCAAATGTATGAGGTGGCTGGCAGGCAGTCTCAACCTACCAGCTCCCCCAAAGCCTCTGGGGACCTCTAAGAAGCAGCACAGCCTGGAGGCTTGATTATTGCCCAAAGTTCAAAGAAGGGGAAAGAAAACACAAGAGGGGAGGATCTAAATGACAGAAGAGAGATAATGTATAACCAGTATGTCACACAGGAAGGCTTTGAAGGACATGCCCCTCCACCCTCTCTTTACTCTCATTTTGAGTCTTTCTTACACTGTATCTAAGGTCCCCTGAACCCACAAAACTGGGCAGAAATTTTCTGAGCCAATTATTTGCTTGACAATTCTTTTCTCACATGCGAGGAAATAGAGAACAATCTATCATTTCCTGCTTTAGACACAGCTGGGGGAAAAAAAGAAGCCCAACACATGTATTAGCTTTCAAGTATACTTTTCAAGGACATAGGGGTAAAGAATTTGCCTGCCAGTGCAGGAGATGCAAGTTCAGCCCCTCGGCTGGGAAGATCCCCTGGAGAAGGAAATGGCAACCCACTCTAGTATTCTGCCTGGAAAATCCCATGGACAGAGGAGCCTGGCTGGCTACAATCCATAGGGTCACAAAGCGTCAGACATGACTAAGCACATACTTTTCAACAGAATAAATATAATGTAAGATTTTTTTTAAATGTTAGCAATCAATAATCTGCCTGAGACAGTGGTCACACCCTACTGTTTCATGGGCTTTGGCTTGGCCAATCTAGCAACTTTCTAGTAAAAAAACAAAACGAAACAAAAAGACAAAACCTCTTTAAATATTTGAGTCCCTATCCTTCTTCTGAAGCTATTTGGATTGCTTCTAATATAGGCTTTCTGCCCTAGTTTAGAATAATTTCCTGTAATCCAGACATAGTGGTTGTAAAACTGAATAACCACAGAACATTTACAAGCCCCTTGAATGACCCATCCTGCCTGGAAAAAGGTTCCCTTCCTTTGGCAGCATCTCTGAAGCCATGATCTGGGCATCCTTGGACAGAACATGCTGTCCTGGCTTAACGGGCACAGGGTGAGCAAGAGTCTCAGTTGCACCTGCATGGCCAGGTGGTGCCCATAGTTCGTATTTATTTTCAGAAACCAAGGACAGTGTTACTCCACTTTATTGAACCACAGCCCCAGTTGTGGGAAATCATGGAGATCAAATGTATTGGCCTAAAACAAGCTTTGGCAAACCTCTGGGAAGAACATGTCTTTTCTGTCCTAGTTGAGTGGATACATTTCCTCGCTTCGAATGGGGTCATGCAACCACAATTCCTTGTAATAGCTTCCTTTAATAACCAATACCTTTGTCTGGGTATACCTGGCTCTGTCTGAGTTCCTAGGGTAGATTAAACACTTTAAAGTGGATAAAAGAAAGAAAATTACAGTCACTGTGCTCAACTGAGTCTGATGCTACCAACCAACCTTTGTGATTGTCAAGAGGTGACAGAGAAGGTGAGAAATGGGAGGACTTCTCAGGATTGCTTACGCTCCCCATTAAATTAATACTGAAAGACTTCAGGGTCAATTCAAAAGCAGGAAAGCATACTTTAGCCAGTAGGAATGTTTCTACAATTAGGCAAAGCAAGTAACTGTGCATATTTAATTACCATAAGTTTTCTTCCCCCTGTCAGCATGGAGAATTGGTTTTCTGAACTTCATACTTTCACATGACATCTCTCTCTATGCCGTATCTTAAACTAAACAGGTTCTCATAAGATTGCCACAAGTTTCTTATGCTACTAATGAGTAATAAGCAACTTAAAGATGAGTACAAGTTGTCATCAGATCTACAACAGTGCTCAGTAAATGGTAAACTTGCACTGAAAATCTGTTGCTATCTCACTGATATGTTTTTGGGATATCAAGAGACTCATCCTTCTCTGGTATACATTTAGATCTTTTCTATCCTTAACACCAGTCATGCCACTTGATTTCCCAAGAATAAAATTTCACATTTCTCTAGGCTTGGAAGATTCTCAATATTTAACCATGTCTAATTGAAAATGCAAATACATATAAGGGGAGTGAACCCAAGGTCTCCTCTTCCGGCAATGTGTTCCTGCTCTCCCAAAGTATTTCTCTTCTTCAGGTCCTTGCTTCCTAGTATCTTCTTTATTATCTGAAGAGGCATGCAGAAGATAATTAGGATATTTTGTTTTCCCTTGCATGGAGATTAAAATAGCTGCTAATTTGTTTTAGTGTATTAAGTCAAAGAATTTGCTCTAGCTCTTCTTGAAATTTTTGATTTGCAACTTTGACGCATCTCTGTGTTAAAAACCAAATTCTACTTGGCTTTTTGAAAGTCCAGGATAATTTCATATTTGCATAATTAGCTTAAATAGTGAGTAGCTGAGCCTTTCTCTGAAAGCCTTCACCATTTGAACTACCATGGTGTTCCTTTTTGGTATGTAGGGGAAAGAACATTAATTTTTATAAAACTCCAAAAGACAAAAGATCAGTCAAAGCAGTGATGGTCTATATCCTATTATGCATAGGAATTCAGTGTTAGAAAGAAGGGAAAATTTCACAATTTTCAAAAATTTATACTCCAACTGCCTTAATCCACAAAGGAAATGTCAGGGTTGCAATACAGGAGGAGACCTGTTTCTAATTCACATCCCTGTCTGCGGATTTGATGCTTTTTAGAGTTTGGAGAAATTCATCCCCTTACTCCCAGCTTCACTGTGAAGTCTTTGAGTGTTCTCCACTCCTCTCTGGCTCTTTCAAGAATAATTAGCACCCTCATCAATTTCCCTGCTGCTGCTCATTTGACAAAAGAGTGCCATTTGAGTGAAATGTTTGCATTCTCTGCTGAGCAGAATTTGGGGGCGGTTTCTAATTCTATAGGTTTCACAGCAGTGATGCTCCCAAGAGAGTCATAAGTGAATTTGTGGTAACACAAGCAGTTTTTGACGACCAGCAGTGTTTGAATTGGCCTTTCATTTCAGTGATTAACAGGTGTGGTGCCAAAGCCTTTGGTTTCAGCTTCACTTACTTCAATAGCCTGCTTCTGCTTTGCTACCAGCTCTAAGAAACAATAGTATCAGACTTACAGAAGAGCAACTAGCCTTCCACACATTAAGATTATTTCAGAAATGATTTAGGTAGAAAAGTCTAACCCATAGCACTAAATAGGCACAATTTCCCAGCTTCTTACTTTCACAACCATGTCAATAAAATAACTTATTTTACACTAGGTGTCTTAACTAAACAATCTCTTTTAACATCAGCACTACGTAACAAATTATGACCATTAATCAATAAGACCAATCCTGAATCATTAGCATGAGGATGAGTCTTTCCTCCTGAATTTCTTCCTTTTTTCTCCACGTGCCTACACTTGGGCAATATACTTCCAGAAAGTTTCCTCTTGCAAATGATGATCAGAAAGGAGAGCGGGAGGATGTAAACATAATAATTCATGTTACTGTTTGTTTTCAAGTAGCCTCAAAGTTGGTTTGAAGGGTTAACCAAAAAAAAAAAAAAAAAAAAAGAGTTTTGAAGAGGAATGATAAGCTATTGAAATGTTTTCCCAAATTGCACTGATGTCCCTTCACTCATCTGGAGTATCTACTGTACACTGAGTATTGCAGCTGGCTCTGGGTGAAATGCCAGATAAAAAAACCACATTGTTTCTGCCTGTTTGAGAATGAGAGACAGGCCAGTGACACATGAAATAAAGAGTAATACAAATAGCTAGCAGGGTCAGGAAACTGAAAATAAAGGGATTGGCCCCCTGGAGCGGAGACTGTCAGAAAAGTTACGGCACTGAAGGCAGAGGGCACAGAGACAAGAAGGATCGAGTACGTGGGCCAATGGGTGAGGCTGAGTCAGCTGCACAGGCCAAGGAGGATGCCACTCAAGTGGCTGTGGATCCCGCTACATTTAGGTTCCAGATAATGGCATTTGTAGTGAGAGAAACTCTAGTTTCTTAACGAGAGAACTGAGGCAGAGAAAGCTTTTGTGTATTTCCTTATTGCAATCTGGATTAGACTGGATGTTCAGGATCAGCTAAAGTTCACTTTTAAAAGAACAGTTGGAAGCAAACAATCATTGATAGTAATATGAACAATCAAGGAAGTGCTCCAAATCGACTAACTTGTGGTTAGTTATTCTGCAGTATGTACTTGCTCAGTCAGTGTCCAACTCTTTGCAACCCCATCGACAGTAGCCCACCAGGTTCCTCTGTCCATGGAATTTTCCAGGCAAGAATACTGGAGTGGGTTTCCTACTCCAGGAGTCTTTCTAGTTACTTTAGGACTGATATTGATCAAAATAGTAGATTGAATCTAATGAATTCACTGGTGCTAAGTCACTTCTGTCATGTCTGACTATTTGCGACCCCATGGATTGTAGCCCACCAGGCTTCTCTGTCCATGGGATTTTTCAGGCAAGGATCCTGGAGTGTCCTTTTGCCATTACCTTCTCCAGGGGATCTTCCTGACCCAGGGATTGAACCCACATCTCTTATGTCTCCTGCATTGGCAGGCGGATTCTTTACCACTGGCGCCACCATATTAATCAAAATAGTAGATTAAAACGAATGAATTCACTTGAGCTCCAACTAACTTCAAATGTTACTGAGTCACTGGAGCCATCCACGTCTCCAAATGATTCACCTTAAATAATTGTAAGGCAAAACTATTACCTGAGATGTGATCAAATCCAGACACCTAAGACAGGAAACCTACAGATTCAAGGCTATTGACATATTCCATTCCTTATCATGACACTTAAAATCCTGAAGAAATAAGGACTTCTTATTCACAAGTTTATGGAATTCACTGGAGCCAAGGCTGACCTTGTAATCCCTGCCGTCAGTCTTCAGAGAGTTCTCACCCACAATATAACTGTTTGATAGCAGACTTGTCATTATAAGATCTGGACTTAAAGTTGAAATTTATGATCAGCACAACATTCATGATATGCACTGCAGTGTGACTCAAGTTTTGATATAGCTTGACATTCACTGGAGAATATTTTTTAAAGGCAAAACTTGGCTTTAGTTTTAGTCATTGGTGCTTTGTTATCTAAAACAGAAGAAAGCATTTATCAATGCATCAATCAAGGTTTCGGGGATCTCAGAATGTAAAATTACTTAAGGGGACTCAGGGGAGCCATCCCAAACTGTCTACCTAAAATGACTTCAGTGTTATTTTTATTTTTTACTGTGAATACTAAAGTTATCTGATTATAGCGACTTTGCCTCACACTTACTCAGGAACAGATTCATGACCCTGCTTTCAAGCTGAATTTAAACCTTAGAGAGATTCCAAAGTATAAATAGAGCATCATAATCAATACCACCCTTTTACAAGACTCTGGGAAATACGTTAGAAATTCCATTCTTCTAAAATGAAACATAAATTAATGATATTTTCAAAACATAGTTTAAATGATGTATTCTGGCTGCATCTTCAGGGTTGTTTCCAAAACTCAGAAATTAAACTATAGCATATTTTATTGAGAACACTGCATACTTTGGAATTGATAGGAACACATGCTACAGCTTTTTATGTACTGTGTTTACATTAATTTATTCATTCTACAAATATTTATTTAGCACTTATTATGCATCAAAGATCATGAGAGATGCCAGGACACAAAAGGAAATGGGAAGGAAAACTATTTTTGTCACAATTCATTTTCTCATTATCTCAAGATATTCTAACATTTTAGACTGTTCAGTCCATGATTCTTTTTTATCCCCACAGAATTTAAAGACTATTTCAGTGAGAATCTAAATAAAGACTTCAGCTAAATATAGGGATGGTTAATCTAGGTTGATTATTAATAACAGGTTGGAAATTATTAACATGCTTCCCAACCATTTTAAGATTGGTTTTTCAAGTATTGTTTAGTCACTCAGTCCCACTTTTTGCAACTCCATGGATGGCGGCATGCCAGGCCTCCCTATCCTTTACCATCCCCCAGAGCTTACTCAAACTTATGTCCATGGAGTCAGTGATGTCATTCAACCATCTTTTCTTCTGTCATCTCCTCCTCCTCCTGCCTTCAATCTTTCCCAGCATCAGGGTCTTTTCGAATGAGTCAGTTCTCAACAGGTGGACAAAGTATTGGAGTTTCAGCTTCAGCATCAGTCCTTCCAATGAATATTCAGGACCGATTTCCTTTAGGATGGACTGGTTGGATCTCCTTGCAGTCCAAAGACTCTCAAGAGTCTTCTCCAACACCACAGTTGGAAAGCATCAATTCTTCAGTGCTCAGCTTTCTTTATAGTCCAACTCTCACATCCATACATGACTACGAGAAAAACCATAGCTTTGACTAGCTGGACCTCTTTTGGCAAAGTAGTCTCTGCTTTTTAATATGCTGTCTAGGTTGGTCATAACTTTTCTTCCAAGGAGCAAGCATCTTTTAATTTCATGGCTGCAGTCACCATCTGCAGTGATTTTGGAGCCCCCCAAATAAAGTCTCTGTTTCCATTGTTTCCCCATCTATCTGCCATGAAGTGATGGGACAAGGTACCGTGATTAGTTTTCTGAATGTTGAGTTTTAAGCCAACTTTTTTACTCTCCTGTTTCACTTTCATCAAGAGGCTCTTTAGTTCTTCTTCACTTTCTGCCATAAGTGTCATAGCATACTTTGGAGCAAGTAGGCCACTATATTCAATTCTTGATCTTCTTTGAAGAAATGATTGCACCAGATTTCAGGGTGTCATTATAGAAAGTATAGAGGTAATGAAAGGGAATAAAAGGGCTGAAGGGAAGCCAGTTTCTATCTTGATCGCAGGAGTTAGGCGGAGGAAGACAGAGTGCAAATAAGGAGACACATGTGGCATCTTTGAAGACATTCATTTTTTAAGAGCTTGTAATATTCTGCAGAGAAACGGTGTGTGTCTCTACATGTTAATCATGTTAGAATCTTTGACAACCACATTAGTGTGAACATAAAAATCAGTATAAATTAAATGGACATAAGAAAGGGGAGGTATTATTGTAATTCCTCTATATGATTAGCAAAGCATGGATTTCTTCTTTTCTAGTAAGTGTGGACATGTTGTAAATACTATGGACAAAATACAGAAGATGAAAATGAACCAAGAGAAATATTTACGATGATCCTTACTTTGGCTGCCTGTGAGAATTGCAAAAGTGTGACTGTCTTACTGCCAATGAAGACAAATAAGATAGCACAGCCTAGGGGGCTAAAGCAAGTATTACGTTTGTCTCTATGATGATAGGTTTGAAGGCTGTGAAATATGTGGGCAAAAACATCTGAAAGCTTGTAAGTATAGGTCTGGACAGGAGGAGTAGGAAGGTTGGCTTAGAAAGGTAGATCTGGGGATGATCTGCAAGATGCTGCTGTTGTATCTGGAAGCCCACAGGAGTCTGCCAAGGAGAGGGGGTTCTGGGAGCCATGTCACCCAGGAGTCAAGCCAAGATGGAGGTGGTCCAAGACACGGGGATAGGAAGGCTGGGGCGAGACTGCAGAGACACATTTCTGGAGCTTCAAGATTCAGTGTGTGTACTAATCCTGCCCCTTCTTATGGCTAGACACTTGCATTTTAGAAACTAGCAAGTAAACAGCAACAGCAGCGAAACCAAAAACAAAGAGAAGACAGATGCTTGTGAGAACAGAGAGATGCCCACAGAAAATGAAAATGCGACCACAGACCGGTGTGAATGGCAAGTACACCAGACACATTTAGTTACTTTAATTTTATAAAAATTTTTTGCTCACATGATTTTTAATTCAAGAAATACATACATAATACCTTATATGCCTAGGCTTTGTGCTATAAGCTAAAGATATAAAGGGGTCGAAACCTTCTTCCTGCCTTCAAGGTGCTGCCAGACTAGTGGGGTTAATTGAAAAATCACACCGACATATGTAACTTCAGACTGTAACAGATGCAAAAAATAAGGAAAGATGGAGGATGCTATGAGAACACCGAACAGATCCAGTTTGTGGGGGAGCATAGTCCAGGAGAAGGTGTGGGTGGGGAAGGAATAAATACTGGGCAGAGGGGACATCAGATGTCTTGTTGGGAAGGAGGAGCTTAGAGCATAAGAAATACTGAGATAAAGTTGGTGTAGCTGAAGCCCAGTGAACAAGCTGCTCTATTTTTTTATCTTAGATAATTTGATACAATATCTACTGTGCCACTTATAACTTATGTTTGATTCAAGTTTTAAGTGCATTTGCTTTCCCTGACATCATAGATTGATATTATGGATCAGCACTTCAGAATGGGATTTCCCTATCCTGGGCAGAACACCTCAACTAATTTCCTGGTTAGCACAGGAAATGACTGAAGAGTCGGCAGTCTGGCTGAGAAACTAAAACTGATGAAGCAACATTAAGCAGGGAGCAGAAATAGGGATAATAAAGGACTAAATGGTGAATTACACGTCAATTGCGGCTACAGGATTTCATAATGGAAAATACAGGGAGGGCTCAAGGAGGAATCCTCTGAACTGGGCTTTGAAGGATGGGTAGGATTTGTCTTGAAAGGGAAGGAGAAAAGCTTTACTCGTATGAGAAATGACATGAAGATTAGACTAAAAATGGCATCTGTGAGGTCTGGTAAGATAACCAGGCTCTCACAAATAAATGGTGTACATTCCACAGTTGTGGGAGCTAACACTCTAGATCAAGGAGAACTTGGAAACATGGGTTGAGGAGCTCATATTTTAAGCTGGGTCCTGGTGACTTGCCTCTACAGTTTGAAGGGTGAGTTCTAAGAGAGGCAGCTAACCTTCCTGACTTAGAGGACCACTGGAGCCCAGAAGAGGTGGAGGGGGACCAGTGTCCCTTCTCACACAACAGCTGATGAAGGGCCAGCTGTGCCCAAACTCCATCCACTCCAGTGGAAATATTCCACCACACCAGCAGCCAACAGCCTGTCCCAGCACTGAACACCAACCTATAGCTCTTCCTCTCCTTGCAAGGCTATTAGCCGTGATTCTAACACTCAGCCTGATCTAACTTAAGCGGTATGCTTAAGACTCAGCAGTTGTCTTGTTTAAGTACATGTTAAACGAAAGCTAGAAACAGCTCTTACCTCAGAACGCAGCACATGATAAGTGGCAATAAATAGATGGTATGGCCTCTTTCTTCACAGCAACCAGCACACCCTAGTTTCTCTATCCCAACTTGCATTTTCTTTCTACAATTTAAATGCTATCATGTGCTTTATTTTTCTAAACTGCTTCTGGTTTTTGAACACCCACAGCAGATGGTCTCTGGGTCTGAGCCGTAGCACTGGCCTCACCTGGGAGCCTGTTAAACACGCAGGTTTCCTGGTGCTCCCCCACCCCCTCATGCAGCCCTGCTTAACCAGAAACCCTGTGAGGGAGCGGGGGGGGGGGGGGGGGGGGGGCGGCGGGGGGAGGCCCCTGAGTGCTGTGGTTTAAAGAGCCATCCAGGTGATTCTCCAGCGTGCTAAAGGGGAGAATGACTCCCCTGCAGTATGCAGCTACTACGGCTCCTTAGAATATCTTACAAGGTTCTTTACAGTCTGTCCCTAACGCACTTCCCCGGCTGTGGTCAGCCTTTGCTCTGGCCCACAGCCCAAGCCCCACACTGAGGATTATAGACAATGTACAATTTTCAGAGCCGCCTGACCGCACCGAGCCCTATAATGCACCCATGCTTTTGAATGGTCATTCCTAGGATCTTGTGTGATGGCACTACACTCATTCTGGCAAACTCCACCTTTTCTTTCAAGTCCACCCTCAACATTCCTCAGCGGAGCCCAGCACTTACTCCCTCCTTGGTCCCAAAGCCCTTTGTTTCTCCCGCTAATATAACATTATCACAATGAACTGAAGGCTGTTTCTGTGTCTGTCTAGGCTCAGGACAGAAATCTTGTTCCAGTCAATGCTGAATACTTACCCACCTCAGACAGTCATCAGAAGCCGGACTCCAATCCCAGTTCAGCTGACTGACTGGTGCCCTGGAGCACAGGGCTTCGCTCTGACTCCTGCATCCCTATTTGTGCATCTGTAAAACAAAGGGGCAGATTAAATAACTCTGGGGCTTCAAACTAGGACTCCCCATTTCTAAGATGCAGCCTGGTGATTCTTAGGCAGTCTGAAGTTTGAGAACCACTGTTTATAGCCTCCTTACCCATATAAAATTAAAATACCTCCAGCTACGTCGTATTTAGGAAAATGTCATCTTTAGTTCTTGCTACTTCAAATAATTCAGACTCCTATATCGCTGCCTACTAAGCAAACCATAATAAGGAAGCCAAATTGCTTCTTGGACTTTTGGCTAAGAACAAGCATAATAAGGGGTTTCCCTGGTGGCTCAGACAGTAAAGAATAGGTCTGCAATGCCAGAGGCCTGAGTTTGATCCCTGGGTCAGGAAGATCCTCTGGAGAAGGGAATGGCAATCCCAAGGAAGAGGAGCCTGGTGACCTGCAGTCCATGTGGTCACAAAGAGTCAGACATGACTGAGTAACTAACCGCACAAGCATAATAAGGAGTTTTGTATCTACCATCAGCTGTACTAACTTAAGGAACTTTCTCCTAATTTCACAAGTCTGTGGAGGCCCAGCAAAGAGTTACCAGTGACTTGAAGAAGAAGCTGAAGTAAGGTCTGGGAAGGAAGTGGGAAATTTAAAAAAATATATTAATATATGCTACAGTCCATTAGAACAGCAAAGAATCTGACACAACTGAAGTAAATTAGCAGGCACGCATGTTGGACACATTTCTGTTTGACCAAACAAACAAACAAAAAAAATTAACAATTCAGTAATCACATATTCAAATAATCAAATCCGTTCCCAATTAAAGATAAAATGTCATAGCCTCTCCTGCCCCAATTTCTCAGGAGCTGGTTGTTGTAGTTTTTATAAAGTGGTAAGATTCCAGGAATGTGCCTATCTGAATATTTTTTTTCTTATCAGCAATGGCTGATTCAGGGGCAAAGACAGGCCACCCACAGTACCTCTAAGCCACAGTTTGCTACCAGCAATGATTTGGTTAACCTTTGATTAAACATAGGAATTTAAAGCATGAAAAGGTCTGGAACCCAACACAACCTTTTGACACAATGCTGTCTGTCATTAATGATAATCCACCATTAGATGTTCAGCTTTGAAAATGGAATTAGACGACTCCAGTTTGCAGCCCTAACCCTGTAGTACTGTAAACTGAACCCTGCTGGGTTTGGAGACTTCCTGATTTACTGCTTCGCCTTTTAACTGTTTTCAGGCAAATGGGAGTCGGGGGCAGAGGAAAAGAGACTAGGGATCAAGTGAGCACAAACAAGGCGTCTCAACGACCATCAAGGGAAGTGACTTTTGGCTTCAATAAGTCACCAGGTCAAAAGAGCTTTATTCCCAAATTGATTTAATCTTCCCTCTTTTCTTTCTTTCTTTTAAACTAGGTGTAAGAATTTCCTTGCTGGGACATCATGCAAGAAATATTTGGTATCCTTTTTCACTTCCTTTTAAAAACAACAGCAATAATGTTCGAGTTCCCTGGGGTCCCTCCTAAGTCTCAAAGACTTTTTTCCTTTTTAGCCACAGTGGATCGCTGTGCCTGAAGGTTCCACATCTCATTTCACACGTAGTGTGACGTTCAGAGCAGGGTTCAGTATATGTCTAAACAGCTTGTAGAATGAACAAATGACCCAATCTGCCTTCTAGTTCCAGGACTGTGGTTTGCACATTAAAGCAAGTTTTAGACAACAGTAATATTACAGGCAGTTTACCTGACCTCTTCCTGTTAACTGCTGCTGCTGCTGTTGCTAAGTCGCTTCAGTCGTGTCTGACTCTGTGCGACCCCATAGACGGCAGCCCACCAGGCTCCCCCGTCCCTGGGATTCTCCAGGCAAGAACACTGGAGTGGGGTGCCATTGCCTTCTCCGTTCCTGTTAACTATTGCCTTGTTATTCTCAGGTTCACTTTTCTGGCTCTTGAAATCCATGGCCACCCTTCTCGACTCCCACCTGGTAGATTTGGCTAATTGGAGGTTAGCATCTCTCTCAGCTGTAGCTGGTGAAACAGGGATTTCTACGTCAAGCCTCCTCCTTCAGTCTCTATCCTGAGAAACCCCTCAGGAGGACTGCAGTTTGCCTTCCCTGCCCCCTGAGAGGAGAGATTTGGACATCATTTTTCATCTGTCTGAGTGTGAAGGACTAGGATAAGTTGTATTTTCTCTGGGTCTCAGATGCAGGGATGGTTTGACATAATTTAATCATTTTATTCTCTTCACCAAATGTAATGACATTGTTATCACTGCCATTCTAAAGCTTGTCAAACTGTAGTAACCTCCACAAAATTTGTTTCAAATAAAGGGATGTGACGCAACCACTAAGGCCACGACATCAGCTTTACTTTGGGAATCTGGAGGCTATTTCGCATTAAATTAGCCAATCACTGTATGGAGAAATTTTACTTAACAAACACATATGGCACTTGAGCTTCCGGGGTTGCACTCACGGTAAAGAACCTGGCTGCCAATGCAGGAGACATAAGAGACTTGGGTTTAGATCCCTGTGGTGGGGACGTCCCACGGAGGAGGGCATAGTAACCTACTCCAGTATTGCCTGGAGGATCCCATGGACAGGAGAGCCTGGTGGGCTAGTCTATAGGGTCCTGAAGAGTAGGACACGACTGAAGCAACTTAGTGCGCACATAGAACTTACCATAAGATAGCACTGCTTTTTGTGCTTTATAAGTTAAAATTAATCTACTTTCCAAAATGTACGAGGTAGATACTATTATTAGCTCAAAATGAGGAAAGTGAGACACAGAGAATTAAGCAACTTACCCAAGATCACTTTAGTAACAAATGGTAGAGTTCAGATTCAAATCCAGAGAATTCCAGCTACAAGGTCTGTGCTCATAACCACTTCACTTGACTCCATCTGGTATTTCTCAAAAAAACCTTAAGCTAAAAATGAATGATAATTTAATGATGTCATTAAATATCAAAGAGGCAAGGAATAGAATAACTGATTTTATTAATAATAATAGATAATAAGATAACTGGAAGATAATTTCTCCTATTATTTGATAGTATGATCTATGTTCTGATATATATTATGCCATACACAGTTCAGATATTCTTTTAAAAATAAGATTATATTTTTTTACTATGATACATAGGTACTATAACATTAGTGTTTGTTTCTTTTTTATTGTGAGATATATATATTTATATATGTAATAAAGTTTGCCATCTTAACCATTTTAAGTGTACGATTCAGTGGCCTTATTTTCACAGTGTGTGAAACCATCAACAAGATCTTCAGAATTATTCATTACCTTAAGAAGATACTCTCTACCCATTAAGCAATAATTCCCTATTATTCCTTGCTGCAACCACTAATCTCCTTCCTGTCTCTATGCATGTGCCTATTCTAAATATTTCTTATAAGTAAAATTATATAGTGTTTATCCTTTTGTGTTTGGCTTATTTCTCTTAGCATATTTTCAGAGTTCATCCATATTGTAGTAGGTTTGAGAACTTTATTCCTTTTTTGACTGAATAATATTCCACTATATGTATATACCACATTGTGTCTCTCCATTTATCTGCTGATAGAGCCTGAGGCTATTTCTTTTTTTCAACTGTTGCAAATAATGCCTGAATAAACATCGACATACATGCTTCTGCTGGAGTCCCTATTTTTTAATCTTTTGTAATTGCTAGTTGGAATGGTACTTCTCTAGTTTGAGCTTTTGAGGGATGGCCAACGGTTTTCAATAGCAACTGTACTATTTTACATCTCCAACAATAATGTACATGGGTTCTAATTTCTCCATATTTCAGGAACACTTGTTACTTTCTGGATTTTGTTTGATTGATAATAGTCATCCTAATGGGTATGAAGTGATACTTCACCGTGGTTTTGATTTGCACTGGGCTAATGAATAATGTTCAGATCTTTTGGTCATTTATATATCTTCTTTCAAGAAATGTCTATTCAAGTCTCTCCATGTTTTTTAGTTGGGATGTTTATCTCTCTATTGTTGAGTTGTATGAGTTTTTTTCTTTAATACATATTCTGCGTATTAAACCTTTGTTAGACTTAAGATTTTCAATTATTTTTTCCATTGTGTGGGTTGTCTTTTTACTCTCTTGATATGATGTACAAAAGCCTTTTTTTTTATTTTAATGAAGTCAAATTTATCTAGTTTTTGTTGTTGTTGCTGTTACCTGTGCTTTTAACATTATTTTTAAAGAACAACTGCCAAATTAAAGCTTGTGAAGATTTGCCATGTTTTCACCTAAGAGTTTAACAGTTTTAACTCTTAAATTAGGTTTTAATCCATTTTGATGTAGTTTTTGTATCTGATGTAAAGTAAGGATCTAACTTCATTTTTCTTAATTGTGGATTTCCAGTTTCCCCAGCACTACTTGTTGAAGAGACTATTCCTTCCCCCCTTGAATGGTTTTGGGAAGTTTTGGGGAAAATCATTTGACCAAATGTGCAAGAGTTTGTTTCCTGGGCCCTCTATAATATTCCTTTGGTTTATATGTTTATCCTTATGCCAGTTTCACACTTTTTTTTTAAATTACTATAAAGAGCGAATATTTACATAACTATATTCCAATCAGCTACTGTAAGATCAGAAGGTCAGCAGTTTTGTATGTAGGGAGATTATTTGTGTTCCATAAAACACTGAATTTAGCTGTTGTTCAGTCACTCAGTCATGTCCAGCTCTTTGGGACCCCATGGACTGGAGCATGCCAGACTTTACTGTCCTTCACCATCTCCCAGAGTTTGCTCAAATCTAATTCAGTTAGCTAAATGTAATTACTCTAAACACATCACTCCTTTCTTAGAGAATTGTAGCTCACTGATAGTCTTCTCATCCTGGGAGGACTGGAGACTTCAGGGGTCATGTGCCTAATTCTGGCCAATAGATCCTGAACAGACATGACATGTGTCACTTCTAGGTCAAACAGGAGAGAGTAGCTTGGCTGAGAGATCTCCACGGCTCTCCCCCTGCTCTGAAAACCAAGGATGTGGTGGGTTCTAATGGTAGAGCCACGCAGATGGAGTCCAGCCTGTGTCTCTGAGTGGCTATGGAGCATAGAGCTCACCCTACTGCACCTTCACCTCACCCTGTGAAGGACTA
Organism: Bos taurus; assembly: GCF_002263795.3. Classification (NCBI taxonomy): domain Eukaryota; kingdom Metazoa; phylum Chordata; class Mammalia; order Artiodactyla; family Bovidae; genus Bos; species Bos taurus. The sequence continues at coordinate 57,332,073 of NC_037341.1, read as the reverse complement.
GTTGCACGTGTGACAAATAACCCTTTGCTGTGGCAAACCACAGGGATGTGGAGCATAGTGTTAAAATAGCACGTGTTCTCAAGATGTGATGCCTGGACCAAGAGCATAGCTTCAGCAAAACACTTATTAGAAATGCAAAGTCTAAGGCCCTACTGCAGAACACTGAATCAGAATCTGAGGCTGGGGCCCAGAACTCTATATGTTAAAAACTTATGCAAGTTAAAGTTTGCAGAAAGTCGGACACCACTGAGCCACTGAACTGAAACTGACTGAAAGTTTGAACACTACTGCAGAAGATTTAGCCTATCTTAATACTTGGTAATGTTTTGTTTTTTAAATAGAACCGTCTTTTGGACTCTGTGGGAGAGGGAGGGGGGGATGATTTGGGAGAATGGCATTGAAACATGTATAATATCATATAAGAAATCAATGAAGAAATGAAGTCCAGGTTCAATGCAGGATACAGGATGCTTGGGGCTGGTGCACTGGGATGACCCAGGGGGTGGTACGGGGAGGGAGGTGGGAGGGAGGTTCAGGATGGGGAGCACGTGTACACCCATGGCAGATTCATGTTGATGTACGGCAAAACCAATACAATATTGTTAAGTAATTAGCCCCCAATTAAAATAAATAAATTTAAATTAAAAATAAAATAAAATTGTTTAATAATTAAGTAAAATATGTGTGTAGAAATTGGAAAAAAGTAAAACTAACTGCATTTTCATAGTGGTCTTCTTTACTGTTCCTATTATTACCATGTGAGTTTGGGGCAAATTGAGTTTAGCTGTAGTATAGGGTACATGAAGTGGAGTAATGGAGAAGAAGATTGAGAATGGAGGTTTGTGTCATTATCAAGCATGCCATATGGACAATTAATGCTCAGTAAACGAGGATTATCTTCCTCTGTCCTTCGGCTCCTTAGTTCTTCCTGAATGGACTAATGCAGAAGTCCCCTCTCTTCTGTTAAGTTTTTCTCTGTTCTAGTGCTCTTACACTGCACTACCAGTTTGCATTAACCTTTCTGAAGTTCAGTTTTGATTACATTATTTTTAGCAGCTTTAATGGTGATGGAATTCACCTTGGGAAGCTTGGCATTGAGGGAGGGTTTCCATCATTACTAAATGATAAGAATGGCTCACTGTGCCTAAACTCTGTGCAAAGGCTGTGTTTTGTGCTGAACTCCTGCTTTCCTTTGGGGAATTGGGGCTTTTTACACAAGCTAGGCAGAGTGCCTGGCCTCCAATAAAAACCAGTCTCTAATGAACTGCCCTGCTAGATAACTTTCACATATGTTGTCACAACGTGGGACTGGAGGACTGAGGCTTCCTGTGTGACCCACCAGGAAAGACCCTTGGAAGCTTGCACCTGGGTTCTTCTGCACCGCACCTCATTCACCTCTGCTACTTGTTAATTTTGTCACCTTTCAGTGCAATAAATGACAGCCCTGAGTATAACTGTATGCTGAGTCCTCCGATTTGCCCTAGTGAATTGCTAGGCTGAAGGTAGACTTGGGGATCCTCAATATAACCTCCAACTCCTAGCTTCCACGAATCCCCAGCTGATTGCTCTGCTGTTTTTGACAATGCCCTGGGGCACAGATTGCTTCACTGTTTAAGCCAATTAATATCCAACCCTTTGTAGGGGTAGGAGGGTTGCCTGACATGGAGACTAGCTTCACCCTAGCAGGGCTCCTTTTAGCTGTCTCTTTCCCTGTTTCTGTTTCTCTCTCAGAATTGCTTATTGCTACCAGTATCATGGAGCTGTCAGTTTTTTCTCAGCTTCTCAGGACCAAGGTCACCAGTGTTTACGACACCTTCAGGCATAAATTTCCCCCGTGCGTGCGTGCACTCAGTCATATCTGACTCTTTGCAGCCCCACGCACTGTAGCCCGCCAGGCTCCTCTGTCTTTGGGATTTTTCAATCAAGAATCCTGGAGTGGATTGCCATTTCCTTCTTCAGGGGATATTCCAAAACCAGGGATGGAACCCACGTCCCTTGCGTCTCCTGCATTGGCAGGCGGGTTCTTTACCTCTGCATCACCCGAGCCCAAACTTCCCCATGCTCTGTTCCAAATGAAATCTGGTTCCTTAGAGAAACAGAGAACTTCAGAGCTCTCTGATCTTATGGCCCAACTGACCGCCCCACAACTTGAGGGCAGAACTTAGATCATATGACAGTGAAGCTGGGGCCAGGGAGCCAGGCCTGCTTCTTCCACAAAGATGTTCTACTCTTCAGCAGGGAGAGCTAGGTGGGGAGGTGGCCCTGTTCTTGCAGGTTGCCCCTTCTGGCATGGATCCTCCTCCCTGTGAGTGAACTGATTAGAGTCAATTAAGGCCTTGTCTTCTTGGCCCGACATATCTGGGGTTAGGGACCCTGCCCTACGAGTGGGGGTTGGGAAGGAGAGGCAAGCACCAGTCCTTTTAGTTTGGAAGGACCTTTGCAACACAGGATGTGGGAATGAGACAGGGCAGCAGCCCCTTCTGGGGTGAAACTGTCGTCCTAAACTAGGAGCCGGGGAAAGAGGGAGCCCCATCTCTTGGCCACCCTTGCCTAGAGCAGAGCTTCTCTTACACTGATCAAGGGAAAGGGTGGGAGTAGATTGTGACTAAGATGTCATAGGTGCTCACTGTTCTTACAAAGAGTTAGTAGTAGATTTCCTTGAATGACTATTTCCCTATTTAAAATTTCCAGAGATGAGTGGTTGTTTTTTAAAATTATCATTTATAATTGTCATCAGTCAATCAGTTTCTTTACTGGGCAAAGAGCTCCCTGAGCTCCTCACACCACTATTCTGGAAGTTCTACTTCTGATTATATCATTATTATGCTCAAAATTGTCAAAGACTCACTATTTCCTACTAAAAGAAAATCTATGTTCCTTGGCTTTATTTTCAGTGTTCTGTATAATTTATCTCCATATTTTATCACTGTAAGTGTGACAGAGCAAGTCTGATGTTCCTTGAACATATCTTGTGTTGTTCACTCTGTCAAAATTTTCATTTCCTTTCATATCATAGCACATATTTATATCCTTCATTACACCAATATAAATAGCCCTTTTTGTTTCTCTGGCTAATTTTCCAACTCGCAGTTGTCTCTCTCTGTAAACTGTTAGTATCTAAAGACATAAATCACATTCTCTTTTTCTAATTTTGTACAAGTATTAATAGATGTTGTCGTTCACTGCAATTAGCACAATGCCCGGCACACAGCAGACACTCTTGAAATATTTCTTGCTTTGTGAACAAATGGTTGAATGAGAATAAATCAGAGCAGCACGTCAAAAGGAAGGTCTTTACCATTTACAGAGGACTTTCTCACGCATGCTTCCCAGTTGCTTGTCCCAGCAACAATTTTGGGCAAGGTTGTCTTTGTTACTCCCATGAGGACACTGGGGCTTTTAAATTTAAGATTGCTGCCTCAGATCATAAGGATACTGAGTAGCCATTGCAGATCTGAATTCAGAGCCTGTGTTCTGTTAAAAAACAAACTCTTTCTAGAGTGAAAGGGATCAAGAAAAGTAAATGCTTTCTCCTACTGAGGCTTGCTCACGTTTCAATTAGAAAGGGATAAGGGCAATTAAAAATAAGGACAAAATAGATAAAGAAATTCCTTTCTGAATTTTTTGCTCAGATTATCTAAAATGTAAACTCAAGGCTTTGGTAATGAATGTTGGTTATATAATAGATAATAACAAAGTCAGTCTATTCCTCACAAAAATGCTCTGTGCTAACCTAACCACATGGTTGTTCTATTACAGTAACTGTGTTGTTTTGAAAAATAACTCATTCCACTGGAGATGAAAGATAAGTGACTACAGTACGTGGAGCAAAAAGGGGAACTTTGTTGTATGTATGAGCAACGCTATACAAAGACGGGTGAGAGTTGACTGAAGAAAAGGATTTGGGAAGGAATTAACTTCTGGGTGAGGGGATGGATATAATTTAGAAATTATATCCCACTCCTTTCTTTTAGTCACTTAGTCACCTGTGTACGCATTCATCCAGGGTTACTTTAGCCTCAGAAAATCCCTGTTTAATTGATATTCAGTAGATTTTGTTCACAACCAGGCTGGCATAGTATTTGATTCCTTGACTTAGACACCTAATTATCAAGAGAAGGGCTTTTTAGTAGGTGTTGGGTTAAGAGATAAAAAGTAACTCTGTATCCAGACTCTTGAAGAGGAAGACCCAATACAACAACACTATGTATCCAGTACCCCGAACCCTGAACCCTGAGCATCATTTTGCCAATCTTTAAAATGGGCATTTTATTTCTATTTATGTGTCACCATGAAGATTAAAAAAATAGGTGGCCATGTCTAGGAAAATGCTTGGCATATGACATGTGCTCATTACGTTCTACTTGCCTACCTTGCTTTCCATCACCGCCACACTCTAGACACGGTCCCAGATCCCCTGACTGGCTTTATCAAAGTGGATAAACATATATACAAAAGAGTGTTGATGAGGCAATACATTAAGGGGGCTTGAATTTCCCCATCATTCACTTACCTTAACTGAGCCTTTATAGTGGTGGTGCAGAGTGGGTGGAAAGAGAAGGATACTGGGGAAATGTAATTTGCCTAGGATACCACACAAATAATAGACGATTTACTCTGTGTGCTTACTAGTTTGAAAGGCATTTTCATGTACATAATCACACTTGACTCACCCCAAGCATGATGATGTAGACGGGCTTATCTTCCTTTTACTGAGAGACTGAAATTAAGAGGATTGGCGGCACCCCAAACATATTAGAACAGAAACATTAATATGGGTGACCGTGTTTTCTATGGAGAGAAAAGAAGTGGTCGTGTTACCTTGAAGAAAGTAAGTATGGCTTCCCTGTTGGCTTAGTGGTAAAGAATCCACGTGCAATGCAGGAGACACAGGTTCAGTCCCTGGGTGGGAAGATCCCCTGGAGAAGGAAATGACAACCCACTCCAGTATTGTTACCTGGGAAATCCCAGAGAAACCTGGAAGGCTACGGTCCACGGGGTTGCAAGAGTCTGACACAACTTAGTGACTAAACAACAACCAGAGAAAGAAAGATGCCAACAGACAGGTAACTTTAGATTAGGAATGAACTGTCATATTTTGCTTAGGGGTGAAGAATAACATTTATTTGGGACTTGCCATTACTTGCCATTATGCAACTTCTCATTTCTGGAATCAGAAACTTTTTGAAAGAATTTTCATCCTTTTTCTTGTTCCTATAGAATTTCTGATGAATGCACATGACATTTCAGAGTAAAAGCATAGAAACTTTCACTTATATGTTCCTCCAGCAAAAATCTCTTATTGGATAACAATGAATTTTGAACAGTATAAAAGAATTGTGTTTATCGACCATTTCCTTACTTTTTGTTCACTTGTAATAAATGGGTTGAAGAGTATAATCAATGTGTTGAATGGCATTATTATTTGCCAGTATATTTTTACTCACTTTCTTTTAACTTTAAAACTCTGAATGTTTCTGACTTCCTGATGCATTATTTTTAAATCCTAAATACTTTCATTTCTTTCTCTATTATTTTATGGGAATAATATTTATGTGGTTTGTTTCCAATTAAAATAAGAGTAATTGTTATTCGGTCACTTAGGTCCAACTCTTTGAGACCTCATGGGCTGTAGCCTGCCAGGCTCCTCTGTCCATGGGGATTTTCCAGGCAAGAATACTGGAGTGGGTTTCCACTTCCTTCTCCAGGGGATCTTCCTGGACCAAGGATCAAACCTGAGTCTCCCACATTGGCAAGGCGGATTCTTTACCATTTAGCTACCAGGGAAACCCTAAAATAAGGGTCATGTAATAGTAAATATTTATAGTAACCAATTTACTCCTATAAATATGAAAATATTTCAATAAAAATACTAATGAACCAAAATAGTTAAGTTTAAGAAAAAAAATTAAAGTAACTTAAGCAAATCTGAGTTTAGGAGAAATAAAACGAAATAACGTGAATATTTTTGTCCTATGGTCTTTTATACTAATACTGAATTATTTGAACAAATTATTTTATTCACTTTGTATGTTATTATTATTAATGTCATTGTTTAATTAATATAAACAACAAGATTTTAGAATTCTTGGCCAAAGACAAATAAAATTTAACATGAATTTAAGAGAGTTTTACTCCTTCCTGGAAATATATATTAAATTTTATTCTAGGATCACTTTACAGAAAATTAAACCTTGATTTATTTTTAGTCTGATTTTCACTACAAGTTTGGAACTTCTTTTTAAAAAATTGTTATCTCTGATAACATTACCCAGAACACTTGCTGAAGATAAACACAGTGGAATCAACACAGTAATGTGATATTTCCTCCTGGAATACTAAGCTTATCCCTCCTGGGACAGGAAACCCATAATCAACTGGCAGGGTTGTGAAGGTCTTTCTTACACACTAGATTGATCTGATAATCCATACCATGTTTGGACATATTTTATATATTACAACTTATATTCTTTTGCTTCTATGGCAACTGATGGCTTTGTAGACTTTCGAAGCACTAGGGAAAGAAACATATTGGCAGGATGCTTAGTTTCATTTTTCCGCAAGATATTCGACAACTAGCTGTGATGATGTGACGAGAGATTATTTAATTATTCTTGACATGCTCCTATGTAGCCAAGAAGTAATCTTAACTTCGTTAAAGGCTGGCATGGATTTAAAAACAAACTCAAATACAAAAATTTATTTTTTTATTTTAATGAAATAATAGATTTTTTAGTACAACAACATGCACTGTAGCATATGTGCCATTTTTGTAACAGAAATGAAACCTTGCAATTTTGAGTATTCCCATTGAATTTTAGTTTTGAGTCACTGTGTTTTAATGACACAAAGTTGATTAGATTTTTTAAAATCTCAAGTTTCTTAAATGTATTTCTACATGAGAAAATTTAAATAAATATTCACAGTTTTTATCAAAACTTTTTAGTTTTCTTAATTGATTATTTCTATTGAGATAGTTCAGGGGTTAGTAAACCATAGACTATGAGCCAAATCTAGCCCAGTGATACGTTTGTACAACTTATGATCTAAGAATTATATATATATATATATGGTTGAAAACATTTTTTAAAGAATAACATTGAAATAACAGTTCATAACATATGAAAATTATCTGAAATTTAAAATTTAAAGTGTTTATTAATAAAGTTTTATTGGAACATAGCCATGATCATTCATTTATGTATAGTCTATGGCTGGTTTTGCACTATAATAGCAGATAGAGTAGTTGAGACACTGATCTTGTGGCCCACAGAGCTGAAAGTATTCATTATCTGGCCCCTTACAGAAAACGTTTCTTACCTCTAAAATGTCAGTTACCTCTAAATCCCAGATAGCCACTAAAATGCACACACAGACACCCCCCGCCACACACACAGTCAGTGTATCTTGTGTGTGTGTCCTGTGAAAATGTTTCTATTCCAAATATTTTGATTCACAGGAGCTATCATTTTACATTTTGAATATATCTTTTCAAGCTTAAAACTTATTAGGAAAACAATTTCCTATAATTACCATCAAGACTATGACAGCAAAAAAAAAGAAAGAAACAAACAAAAAAACTAAAGACCACCTATTGTGCAAATACAAATGTCATGGGTTAAGTGTACTTAAATCCTGGGGTCACAAACTGATTGTATTGATAAGTGAAGCATCCATATTCTACTTCCTTATTCCCCACCACTGGACTGAAACATTAGTATAATCATTATTAAGACATTTGTTGTTACATGGTTAACACTATTGTTCAGAGTGGTATGTTGGACCATTACTGAAAAATTATGGAATCCAGAGTAAACTTAATTTTAATTATTTTAATAATTTGTATTATCTTAATTTTAATTTTAATAATTTGTATTATCTTGACTAGAAATCCAATTATATGTTACTGGATAGTAGGATGCTTAATTGACATCATATTTCTATGATTTGATAAGAAACATCTAACAATTTACACGCTGATCTGTATTGTCCAAAGAAAGGGCTCAATTGAAAATAGCTTTCAAATTGTCCAGAGTTCTGGGGAGGGGATGCTGTGTAGGAAAGATACATGGAAGAAGCCAAAGGGTTTAGGCTCCTTGACCTTTGCCCTTTCCAGCTAAGCAGATCTGTCTTCTGATTGCAGATCCTTCATGAAGATTTTTAATATTCTACTTTTGCTAAATGCAGTGGTTTTACACCGTGTTGATTTAGGCTAACTAGAGCTACATTTCCAGAAATCCCTTCCCTACATGATTTCAAGTTAGCATTGGTCACAAGGGAAGCTTGCATTACAGTTGGTGGTCAAGTGGAGAGGTGTCACTATGCTCTGAAGCTCAGTGTAGGGCCAGCTCATAACCACTGTCAATGATCTGCCAGATCCCTTAGTTTGCATGAGATAGCACATGGTCCCTTGGCTCCTTCAGCGTCTCCATGCCCTCAGCCTGTCACAATGCAACTCTTGGATGGTGCAGAGGTAAATTCCAGTTTGACCTCATGGCTTCCTGTTGTCGTTGAGAGTTTCAGTGTGTGCATGCTCTCTCTGCTTCATGTTCAGGATTTCTTCCCTGAAAGGCTGATTCTGCTGACCTATAGCAATTTCAGACCCACTCCCAGACACAGATGTTTTTACAGATCACATACATGTCTTTACAGATCACACCTTTGTATACAGTGTGATATCAAAAATAAGTTCCTTATTGCCAATGCAGAAGATATAAGAGATGAAAGTTTGATTTCTGGGTTGGGACCATCCCCTGGAAGAGGGCAATGGCAACCCACTCCAGTATACTTGCCTGGAGAATCCCATGGACAGAGGAGCCTGGTGGGCCACAGTCCATGGGATTACAAAGGGTCAGATAGGACTTAAGGTGACTTAGCATGCACTCAGGCAAGTCCCTTATTCCACATCACTTCAAGAAGTATACCTCTCTAATGGAATCATAACAGGTATACTAAAAAGTATTTGAAAGTTATTCATCATCCATATATACTGTTTCATAAATAAGGAAATTACAATTCATAGACAGTAGTAGTTATCCTGATCATAGGAGTAGTAGTAGTAAACATTTACCCAGGGCTTACTCAGGAAATACTTTAACATGTCAAGTCACCTAATCCTCATTCTAGCCCAATAAGTTAGTGTTATCATTTCCCCTATTTAAAGGCAAGTAAAATTGAAGCAGAGAGAATGTAAGTTTAAGGTTTGAAGTTATAGCTGTTTAAATGGTAAAATCAGAATTTGAATCAAAGCAGTTTGATTTACTCCAAGTTCTTAATCATTGCTTGTCTTTGATGGCAGAGATATTGTAGAGATGAACTGAAGGAAAACAAAACTGCTTTCCAGGTCTCTATTTTCCAAGGCAATTGCTTAAACAATTCACAAAAAAATTATTCAGTATCTACTAGCAGGTCTGTCCTAGATAAGCAAGACACACATGATTCCTGCTTCATGGAACCAGCATATATTTTGTTATATTTGCATTTGTGAAATGAGAATTGTGCTCCTGTTTGAAGCTATATCTATCATTCTCACTCTCTCCCTTAGTGACTTGAAAATTATAGACATTTAGTGCAAATCTAGGACATAATAAAAACTTTATAGTTTTTTAAATATTTAAAATAGATTTGAATTTTTTAAAATGTAATCATTTCACATGAAAATTATGATCCATATGATTTGGGAAGACATTTATATAGGTCATTTTCTACTTCGGAAGTGAATAGACAGGTCAAATATGCGGCTGGCCATATATTATCATGAATAAGCTGCAATAGTAAAAACCCTTTAGATAGTTACACGTTTTAGAGAACCGTTTAGTGATCACTCTGAAGATTCTTGATAACATGTGTAATTGACTAGAAACTAGAATCAATATTAACCTTGGGTCTAGTGTGGAACTTCTGTTATCCAAGAACTGTCTTTCCAGGCAGCTCAAGCTTCTGTAACAAGTTCTAGTCTTTAAGTCAGAGAAGGCAATGGCACCCCACTCCAGTACTCTTGCCTGGAAAATCCCATGGACGGAGGGCACTGGTGGGCTGCAGTCCATGGGGTCGCTAACAGTCGGACACGACTGAGCAACTTCACTTTCACTTTTCACTTTCATGCATTGGAGAAGGAAATGGCAACCCACTCCAGTGTTCTTGCCTGGAGAATCCCAGGGACGGGGGAGCCTGGTAGGCTGCAGTCCATGAGGTCGAGAAGAGTCAGACACGACTCAGCGACTTCCCTTTCACTTTTCACTTTAACGCATCGGAGAAGGAAATGGCAGCTCACTCCAGTGTTCTTGCCTGGAGAAGAAGCAACTGAAGCGACTTAGCAGCAGCAGCAGCAGTCTTTAAGTAGCCTTCTAAAATGAGCCTTTCTGTGCTTATGAAGAAGAAGCCTTAAAAGGCAATGAAAATCTTTAGGGCCTGTCATTAGTCAGGTTGTCATGCAGAAAGGATCTTTTTGCTGGCTGAGGGTGTCAATAAATGTCATTGTTTCATGCATTAATTGGAAGGTTTGCTAGAGAAGTGACAAGAGATGAATGAGACAAGAAGAAAAGAGATTGAGATAAGAAGAAAAGAGATTCAAACAAGGTAGGAGAGCAATAAAATGAGATTCCACACAGAGGTAATTGCAATTAGAAGTGACAAAAGGAGGCGTGAGTAGCAAACTGTGGGGGAGGGGAATGAATACTTGTGCTCGGTTAGCCCTTAAATGCATAAGACAGCATTAAGGCTTAATTCTGAGTGTATGGTTAGATGAAGCAACCTCCTTTCCCTCTGCTTTCTCTTTCCATTTGTGTAGCATTGAACCCTCCCTGTGCTCCCCGACTGACTCTTCCTCTTGCCAGATAGGATGGCTTACATGTAGAATTTTCCAAAAGGACTGCTTCCCTGTAATATTGTCCTTTCTGCTCTCTTTTCTCTCTGTGAATATCTTGGCTATTGAGAGCTTGTACTCAGGAATGGAATGAGGCTAGAGGAAAGGATTCTGCCTCTGTTGTAGGGGAATTCTGAGGGTGTCCAGCAATGCCTATGACTAGGGGGTAATCTGTCTAGTTCTGTAGTTCTGAGGTCCAACGCTGGGAAGTTGACCCCTCCTGGCTTGGGTACCTTAATGTCAGGGTGTCCTGGAACTCAGATGAAAGTGCAGTCTACTCTCTTACTAGCAGGTCATGGGATGTGCAGACATATTGAGAAGTGGGAGATGTGTCTTATCTAAGTCATTTGTTCCAGCGTTTCTCATGGGAGGCAGAGGCGGCCCAGTCTGTGACACATCCACTGTCTGACGGCACACACTCCTACCCCAGGGGTCCTATTGGACTGCAGTGCTGCGGGGCGACAGTGGCATTACCATGTTCATACCAGGGGCTGCCTATTCCTCTGTCTAACCCTCATAATGCCCATGGCAAGTAAGAAGGCATGCAGAGAAACTTGGAGAGCTCTCTTCTAGGCTTTAGGGAAATATGCGCATTTTCTTTTGGGTTCATCTTTCCATGACTTTTACCATTTACAGTGATGAGATTACAAGGACTAAGTTTGGATCTGAGACAAAGGTTCTACCAAGTCTGCTTGGGCAAGCCTCAAGCAAGAGTGTCCAGCGGAAACCATATGTTTCTCACAACAGCCAGCCTAGTACATGGCATAGAAGACCAAAGAAGGACTCAGGGCTAAGGCTTCTCAAGTAACACAGAGTATTGTTTGCCTGGAGTGTCAAGTGGTATCCCTCTTAGGACCTGTGATGGAAAAGGCATCTGGTTGCGGATGGGGCACTTCGCTAGTCCAGCCGCATTTCCTTCTTTGTCTCAGAGATGGTTCTGAGAAAACTGCTACCTTCTTCTCACAAAGAAACTAACAGAAGCCCTGGCTCAGTGTGTCTAAGGAAAGAGGCTATAGCCAAAATTGCTTTAATTTATAGAATTCTGATAAACCTTTTTTTTTGGTAATGCACAACATTCTCAACTTCTAAAATATCACCATATAGATTAACACTGTAGCTTTTCTCTTTGGAACCCTTCATTCTGGGGCCTCATTTACATATTTGCAAAACGTTCTTCAGTCTTTATCCACTTGTTCATTTAAACTGCCACCTTGAAAATTTCTGCAAAATGTTGTATTGTGCCAGTTAACCTCAGATATGTGTTGTGTTTGTTTCCTTGGATCTGCAGCCCACTGTGGCTTTGATGCCCTATTCTTTTTGTCTTCTCTTTGCTGGATATGCTCCATGATGTGGGAGATGGTTATATTCTTCTCCTTGGATGGGAAGGGGTTCTCATTCCTTTACTAGGGTTATTGTTGAAAACTAGACCCTAGGTCTAGGTGTTTTTTAGCACCATGCCTAGATTTTGGTGTGGAACCATTACAGTCAGGTCAGGGGCACTTCTGCTAAGCAACTTCATACCTAGTATCATGTGGGATTTGGGCTTTGGGCTTTGGGGCTTATCTATACCTCACTACTGTGATTGTTGAAGGCGTTAGAAATAATAGGATAAGGAAAAGTATGGTTCACAGTATATCTATGAGCATACTGGTTGTTCTATACATAATATTTTCTATAACATGCTGTTTTCTTAAGTGCACTCTAGGGAGCATGAATTTTGAGACTTTTGGATAATGGTTCAATGAGAAAAGCATTTTGATACTGGGAAATGTTGCATATGATAACCACCTCAGGGAAAATTACAATTCTACTAGCATATTAAAGGCAAGCCTGGGGTGCTGCAGACCATGCAGTGGCAGAGTCAGACACAACTGAGTGATGGAACAACAACAAAACATATTAAAAGCAAGTAATTTTTGCAATAAAGAAACTTTTAGTTTTTTAATCCAGAATTTCTGGATTTTATTGGAACACAGAATTTTCTTTGTTGTCATCAAATCATTTTTTCATATGGAAGATGATACGAATGAAAAGCAAAATGCTGCAGAACCACATTATTGGTTGTGCTCACATGAAGAAAGAAAGCGGACATTTGCTTATATCCAAGGATGGGAAGGGTCAGTGAGGTAGTATAATATAGAGTCACACCCCTTGTTTAGTATCAGGGTTAAGAAGGGGCAGATATTGAAAGCCTTTGTAAGTCTTGAGTGGAAAAAATATGATTACATACCTCATTGAGTGATGTGTTAAAACTGCTTTGAGGATCCGTGCCAGCCTCTCTGATGAGCGTGGTGGGCATTGCTGGCTTTCTTCAATAACTGTTTCTCCTCTTCTGCCAGGCACATGGGAGACTGGACTTCTCAGTCCTTTTACTTTTTGGCTGGGCAACGTGATGAGTACTGGCCAGTGAAATGTGGGCAGAAGTGACACGTTTTACTTCCTGGAAAGGGAGAATAGAATGAAGACTCTATGAAATTACTCTGTCCTCACTACTAAGTCCATCAGCTTCTGAAAGTAAAGAATGAGATGGGGGAGTCTCCTTTAAAGTGTATCCTTGAGTGACTGTGGGGAGCTGCATCTACCACCCTTGTTTCCCCCATCCCACCACTCCCACTTACCTATCTCAGACATACAGAACAAGCAAGAAACTCTTGTTGACCAAAGTGACTGAGGATTAGAGATGACTTGTTACTGCAGCATACCGAAGCCTCCTCTGAGCGTGTGTGTGTGTGTGTGTGTGTGTGTGTGTGTGAGTCCATAGCTGCTGTGGGCGGATGCTAGCCCTGGCCTCCATACTCAGGGTTTCTCCTCTTCAAACCTCCTAGCTTCCCCACTACAATCAGAGACACTGTAATTCGTTTGTTTACCAGTTTGGACTTCTAAAATAGATTTTCTCAAATAATTCCATCGCTAAAATGATTGGAAGTCATTGTTAAATATTTCTTTTCTTTTTTTATTCCAACTCAGTAAACTTTTTGGCAGCAGTGGAAACAGAAATAGAACTCAAATTCTTGTTGTGTTATATATTATTTTATCTCCTTTTGTTGCACTATAAAGTCAGGAGTTAGTAATTTTTTTTAAATGAAAAATAATAATACAGAACAAGAGAAGAACAAAAACAGGCTCGCCACCCAAAGACAAGCGCTCTTTATCTTCTCATGTGTTTATGATCTTTTGAATTAATAATAATGGCAATAATCATTTGTATTTATGGAGTCCTTCCAGATGCAGATACACAGCAGTGAAAGGCAAGAATTTCGGAGTCTGCCTGATAAGTATCCATATGCCTCCTGTTATCAGCTATGTGACCTTGTTCAACCCTCTGTGCATCAGAGTCCTTGTCTTTAAAACAAGGGTTTTACTATGGCTTCATAAGATTGAATAAATTTTAAAGTATGTATAAAATATTAACACTTGGAAGAATGCCTGGATTATTGTAAACACTTAATAAATTTTAGCAATTTTACTTTTTATTTTTTTTTCCCAGTTAATTCTCATGTCAAGCCTATGCAACGGGTATTACTAGCCTTCTTTTACAGATAATGTAAAGAAGGATTAGGGAAGTTAATGATTTCCCACAGTCACACAGCCAACAGGCAGCCAAGGCTTATTCTAGAACTTGTTCTCTTAATTACTGTAATATAAAAATACATAATTTTTTGCAACATTTTGTGCAACAAACAAATGACAGGTATTTCTGTTTCTGATTTTCTTCACTCTTAGAAACAATATCTTCCATGAAGTGAATGTTACTGTGAATTAAATATCATTTATAAATTTTTTGTGTGTTTTTATAATTATTCCTTAGGCTGCTGCTGCTGCTGCTAAGCCGCTTCAGTCATGTCCGACTCTGTGTGACCCCATGGACGGCAGCCTACCAGGCTTCTCCATCCATGGGATTTTCCAGGCAAAAGTACTGGAGTGGGGTGCCATTGCCTTCTCCATTCCTTAGGCTAGTTACCTGTAATTAAGGGAGAGGAGTGAGGGGAGAGAAACAGGTGATGGAGATTAAGAAATACAAACTTCCAGTTACAAAACAAATGTTATCATGGTGATCATTCTGAAATTATAGCAATATTGAATCACTATGTTGTACACCTGGAGCTAACATACTGCTACAGGTCAAGTGTGCTTCAATAACAAACTTGTAGAAAAAGAGATCACATTTGTGGTTACAAGAAGAGGAAGAGTGGGAAGAAGGGGAAATAGAAGAAGGTGGGCAAAAGGTACAAACTTCCAGTTATAAAATAAATGAGCACTAGGGACTGTATGGATCACAATAAACTGTGGAAAATTCTGAAAGAGATGGGAATACCAGACCACCTGATCTGCCTCTTGAGAAACCTATATGCAAGTCAGGAAGCAACAGTTAGAACTGGACACGGAACAACAGACTGGTTCCAAATAGGAAAAGGAGTGCATCAAGGCTGTATATTGTCACCCTGCTTATTTAACTTAAATATGCAGAGTACATCATGAGAAACACTGGGCTGGAAGAAGCACAAGCTGGAATCAAGATTGCCGGGAGAAATATCAATAACCTCAGATAGGCAGATGACACCACCCTTATGGCAGATAGTGAAGAAGAACTAAAAAGCCTCTTGATGAAGGTGAAAGAGGAGAGTGAAAAAGTTGGCTTAAAACTCAACATTCAGAAAACGAAGATCATGGCATCTGGTCCCCCCATCACTTCATGGGAAATAGATGGGGAAACAGTGGAAACAGTGTTAGACTTTATTTTGGGGGCTCCAAAATCACTGCAGATGGTGACTGCAGCCATGAAATTAAAAGACGCTTACTCCTTGGAAGACAAGTTATGACCAACCTAGATAGCATATTGAAAAGCAGAGACATTACTTTGCCAACAAAGGTCTGTCTAGTCAAGGCTATGGTTTTTTCTTGTAGTCATGTATGGATGTGAGAGTTGGACTGTGAAGAAGGCTGAGTGCCGAAGAACTGATGCTTTTGAACTGTGGTGTTGGAGAAGACTCTTGAGAGTCCCTTGGACTGCAAGGAGATCCAACCAGTCCATCCTAAAGGAGATCAGTCTTGGGTGTTCATTGGAAGGACTCATGCTAAAGCTGAAACTTCAATACTTTGGCCACCTCATGTGAAGAGTTGACTCATTGGAAAAGACTCTGATGCTGGGAGGGATTGGGGGCAGGAGGAGAAGGGGACAACAGAGGATGAGATGGCTGGATGGCATCACTGACTCGATGGACGTGAGTCTGAGTGAACTCCGGGAGTTTGTGATGGACAGGGAGGCCTGGCGTGCTGCAATTCATGGGGTCGCAAAGAGTCGGATACAACTGAGCGACTGAACTGAACTGAGGGATATAATAAATGAGCACTAGGGATATAAAGCAACAGTTAGAACTGGAAATGGAACAATGGACTGGCTCCAAATTAGGAAAGGAATACGTCAAGGCTGTATATTGTCTCTCTGCTTATATAACTTCTATGCAGAGTACATCATGTGAAATGCCAGGCTGGATGAAGCACAAGCTATAATCAAGAATGCCAGGGGAAATATCAATATCCTCAGATATGCAGATGACACCACCCTTATGGCAGAAAGCGAAGAACTAAAGAGCCTCTTGGTGAAAATGAAAGAGGAGAGTGAAAAGGCTGGCTTAAAACTCAACATTCAAAAAGCGAAGATCGGGGCATCTATTTCATGGCAAATAGATGGGGAAACAACAGAAATAGTGAGAGACTTTATTTTCTTGGGCTCCAAAATCACTGCAGATGGTGACTTCAGCTATGAAATTAAAAGGCGCTTTCTCCTTGGAAGAAAAGCTATGACCAACCTAGACAGCATATTACAAAGTAGAGACATTACTGTCAAAGGTCCTTCTAGTCAAAGCTATGGTTTTTCCAGTTGTCACATAGGGATGTGAGAGCAGGACTATAAAGAAAGCTGAGCACCAAAGAATTGATGCCTTTAAATGTGGTGTTGGAGAAGGCTCTTGAGAGTCCCTTGGACTGCAAGGAGATCCAACCAGTCCATCCTAAAGAAAATCAGTCCTGAATATTCATTGGAAAGACTGATGCTGAGGCTGAAGCTCCAATACTTTGGCTACCTGATGTGAAGAACTGACTCACTGGAAAAGATCCTTATGCTGTGAAAGACTGAAGGCAGGAGGAGAAGGGGAAGACAGAGAATGAGATGGTTGGATGGCATCACTGACTCAATGGACATGAGTTTGAGCAAGCGCCAGGAGTTGGTGATGGACAGGGAAGCTCGGTGTGCTGCAGTCCATGGGGTCACAAAGAGTTGGATGTGACTGAGCAACTGAACTGAGGGATATAACATACAGCCTGATAAGTGTAATTAACACTGCTGTATGTTGAAAAGAAAGTGAAAGTCGCTCACTTGTGTCTGAGTCTTTGTGGCTCAATGGACTTATACAGTCCATGGAATTCTCCAGGCCAGAACACTGGAGTGGGTAGCCATTCCCTTCTCCAGGAGATCTTCCCAACCTGGGGAGTGAACCCAGATCTCTCATTGCAGATGGATTCTTTACCATCTAGGCTGTATGTTATATGCGAAAATTAAGAGAGTAAATCTCAAGTGTTCTCATTTCAATGAAATAGTGTTTTCTTTTTCTTTTATTTTTTTATCTGTGAGATGATGAACGCTCACTAAACTAATTGTGGTAATCATTTTACTATGCATGTAAGTCAAATCATTATGTTGTACCCTTTAAAATTATACAGTGTGTATGTCAAAGATCTATTAACAAAATTGGAAGAGAGAGAGAGAGAAAAAAAAAATCTATTGCATTTTTAGTTTTTTGACTCCTACTCCTAAGATGCTAAGATTGTTTTACCAAACCAACCAGTTGTAAATAAGGATGTGCTATCAGAGAAAGATATTTGCTATTAAGATTTAAAATGAGAGTTGGTGGTGGTTAATCACATAGATTTAAAAAAAGACATTTTAATTTGCAGTGCTTCCATGTTCATTCTTTAACAAATAACATTTTATTTAATAATATATTTTATATAATCAGGTGCTTAAATTGATGTATCATATGGCCCCAAGCCATTCTTTAATTGAAACAGAAATTTAAAGTTTCTGCATAGCTTTATCCTCTGCCATCTTTTCTCCTCACTGCACATTCACTCCTGGGGATAGCATCCTTACCTGAGACTCATTTATTATCGCCATCCTGCCCATAACCAAAGGTCCGTATCTCTAATTTTCCAACCCAGATCTTTCTTCTAAGTGCTACTCCAGACATCCACATACCCTCTGAAAAGTACCATCTGGTTATTCCTTGTGTACTTTGAATTCACATCGTCCAATGCCTCATTCATCTTCTTTACCTCCAGACTAGTTCCTCTTATTTTGCTCTGTATGTGGTGACTGGATGATTAAAAAAAAAAAAAAAAAAAATCTAGCAGATTACCCAAATTTGAAATGAGTTTTTTTTTTTCTTGGTTTTTCTCTTTCCCTCACACTCCAAGGCACATGAGTCCTGAGCCCCCAGATATCTCTAAAATCCACTTCTTCTCCCCTTCACTCCGCATGCTTAACCCCTCCACTAGAATCAATAAACTCTGGCCTCCCTTCCTCCTATCCAGTTCCCCTTTTAATTCAACTTTCACACCACCTCCCAAATGGAAGAGGATGACTCTCCTATCATACCACACTCCCATTAAAAACTTCCCATTGAAAAATTCTCTACTTTTCTTATATGACAAGACCTAATTTTTATCTGGAAATCTGATGGAGTGCCCACCTCCAGCATTGTTTCTTCTCTTTGTGCCGCTTCTCCCTGCCCCCATATGCACTTTGCTGGAGCAACAGTTCTGAAGTCTGACTGCGCATTAGAATCACCTTAGGAGCTTTTAACAAAGACCATGCCAAGACCCCATGCCCAACCTAAGAGTGTGAGTGAAGCCTAGAAACTGTTTAAAAAAGAAAATAACCCATCAAGAGATTCTAATGTACTGCCAGAATGAGATCCATTGCTCACCAAATTAAACTACTGGAATTCCCTCAATTTTCTTGTTCCTGTCTTACCTTTCTGCCAGGGGTGACCATGTTCATCATTTTAATTTTGCAAACCTCTATTCATCTTTTTGGAGAAGGCAATGGCACCCTACTCCAGTACTCTTGCCTGGAAAATCCCATGGACGGAGGAGCCTGGTAGGCTGCAGTCCATGGGGTTGTGAAGAGTTGGACACGACTGAGCGACTTCACTTTCACTTTTCACTTTCATGCATTGGAGAAGGAAATGGCAACCCACTCCAGTGTTCTTGCCTGGAGAATCCCAGGGACGGGGTAGCCTGGTGGGCTGCCGTCTATGGGGTCGCATAGAGTCGGACTCGACTGAAGTGACTTAGCAGTATTCATCTTTTAAGTACTCAGTCGAAGTTACTTGAGGGGGGAGAGAGTTGGAGCAAATTTGGCATCCCCTCCAGCACATCGGTCATGTCCCTTCCACATTTTCTCTTAGGAATACCTGACATACATCTGGCATTTTATCAATCTATAAAGTGCTATGCAAATACAAGTTCATGCCAGCCACTTGTGACAGACTACTGCCCCTAAGGGAGCAGTTATTCCAAATATTCCAAGTTATGCCCCCAGGCAGTTCTTCCAAATCCACTGGTTCAAAGTGCTTCAACCTCACCAAAATCTTTTCTGTCCCTTGGGTAAAGTGGAGTGCCCCTTCCTCAGGTGTACATGGCATCTTGCATTTTGGCAGCTCTTTGGTAACTTTTGTTGCCACGCTATACTCATCATTTATGCTTCTAGCATCTCTGGATGCAATAGAATTCTAAGGCTGGCTGCAGCAGAAGCATCTTAGCCATCTTTGTTTCTTTGCAGTCTGGCATAGCATCTGACTATATAATAGCGATTCAATATATGTTTATCCAATGAATATCTTTGTTAATCAACCCAGCTGCTCCAAGTTGACTTCTACAAGCTCTGAAGCTCTCAAAGGGACTTAGGTAGGTGAGGATTCAGTCATAAGGAAATGACCCTCTGCCCTCTTGAGTCTTGGCTTACCTATCAAGTTCACCTTAGGGTTGTATTGCATTTTTATTATCAATCTTTATTCTGTGTATCTGGAAAAAATCCTTTCCATGTGTTAGGGTTTAAGTGAAATAGTTTCAACCTTGAAAACATTGATCCCTGCTTCTGGAGTATGGACAGTATACTTCCTCCATTCTTTCTGCAGTTCAGGAGTTTGTGATATATAACAAGTTCAGGATGTGCATTCCTCCAGTTTCTTTTACATCTAAATAAATCAAATTAATGAAAAGCCATTATTTACTCTGTTTTTAATAAGCTTTATAGTCTTTAAACTGGGATAGGCAGAGAAATCCAATTTATTTCTGCTTTTCTTAAAGGAAAATTGTGATCCTTAATCTTAATTAGCTTGCAGGAGTGTGTTTCTTTATTCTATAATGTCAACATGACCGAAAATGTCTGTTGGTTGACAACACTTATGTTTGACCCTGTGCATTCTGATAAGGCCCTGGTAGGCTGCAATCTTCCTCTGGGGTTGGGGTTTAATAAAAACAATACTAATAGTACTACTAGTAATACAGTGATTGTCTACCTGGACCAGACAGTGAGCTAAGTGCATCTAGTGCATTATCTTATTTAATGCTTATTACTGAAGTTCAAGGTAGTGAAGTTAGTTCTCAGTGTCACATCCCTTCTAAGCCATGGAGCTGGCATTACTTTATTGAGCTGAACACAAAGCTGAATCCCCTGAAAGCCTGCCAGATCTATGATGAATGCCTAGAAGCACAGTCCAGCACCTCTGACACCTAGGAGTATAAATGCTGGATACACCCCAGAGGTGGCTCCTGAGAAGCCTCATGCCCCTCCCCCGTCCCATGCAGTAACCCTGTCACCCAATGCAAGAAGGTGTCTGAGCTTTCTCTGTACAAATCTCTTGAACCAAGATATTTTCTTGTGTTTTTGTATTGATTATTTACAAAGCATATAATACAACAAGAAGGAGAGATTGTTTAAAACATGATAGGAATCACTGTACCTGGTAAACTTGACATGTGTGTCTCTGCATTCTGGGAAGGGTTATCTTTCAGCTAAGAAACACAGATCAAGGGTTTGTGATTGCCAACCAAGGACTGTATTTCTTGAAAGTAAAAACAGGACACACATTTTTGAGACATCTTTGAAAGGAAATTTTAGACTCAGAGCTGGTTGCTCTATAATAAATCACATTTTTCATTTTTTAGAAATGTTAGTTAACTAGCAATTAGTTAAAATAGGCTCAGTTGGTATTGTCTTAATTCCACATAGATCATATATGCCTATTCTGCCATGTTTATGTCAGTTTCTATTTTAGGGTATTCAAGAAATATCATTATTGATTTGTATTTTTAAGACAAGTTTGTTTCTGAGTGCTAGTGATTCTGCAAAATAAGGAATCTCTCTTTGGTGGTCACTTATTTGGTGGTATTTACTTCCTTTAGCATGTAAACGGAGAAGGCAATGGCACCCCACTCCAGTGTTCTTGCCTGGAGAATCCCAGGGACGGGGGAGCCTGGTGGGCTGCCGTCTATGGGGTTGCACAGAGTTGGACACGACTGAAGCAACTTAGCAGCAGCAGCAGCAAGTAAAATGTCATATATTGTGTTAACACTAGGAAAGTTATATGTGATTAGTGATTTTTTGATGATGGGTTTGGGGAGCAGAATGGAAACACTCTACATGGACTCATAGCATGGTCTCTATTTAATTAAAAGTGGACTCATTCTCCCAATGGAAATCATTTTATAGCACTCTGTATAAAAGGAGATGAAATTGCTTTTCATTTATCAAAAAGTTTTCCCCCAAGACAGCTTAATTTCTGTATAGAGCGTAATACTTATTCTTTTGCTTAAATTTCATGCTATCAAAGAAACTGAACCACATTCCTCAAGGATGACTAATTGTTTGATAAAGATGTTAGTGAAGGCTCTTTCTCTCCAACTCCACTTTCCCTCCCTCCTTCCCTCTCTCTCTCTCTCTCTCTTTTTTTTTTTTTCTGGTCTAGTTTCTGAAATTCTCATTGAGTGCAAACAATCCTCTATGAATCCTCTGCAAATGTATGTGAGCTCAATGTGTACCTAAAATCAGGCTTACTGTCTGTCATTCCAAGCTTACAAGTTGAAAGAAAATTTAAATTCAGTCCATACCAACAACAATAAGAGCAACAACAAGAAGTGATTGTATTTCGGCAATACAGTATCCTTTATCTGTGTTATTAAACCACTTCAAATCATTCCGAGTCTTGTGGTACACCCTCCCTCGAAAATTAAGCACACATGAAAGACACCTGGTTCTACATTTTGAAGTGAAATGCAAACCAGATGGATTCTGTGGTCCTAGACTCACGCTGAAATGGGAAGTTGACTTTCGCAAATGACATCTACAAATACACACTTAAAAGGCAGCTCTTGCTGGTTAGATGTTAGGGCCCTCGGGGTTTTGGCCTGTCCTAAGAAGCTGCACTATAGAGAATTCGGCCTCTGTGTATTTGGAGATAAGAAAATAGAGCTTCTGTTGAGATCTAGTATTTACAATCCAAAAGCCGTTTTTTCTCAAATTTTGAGGCAGTGTCATTGTTTTAATGTACTAGTTCAAGTCAGAAAGTGGCAGGGAAATTTTAATCTTTTTTTTTTTTTCAAATTAGTGATATGGTCTATATGTTATAAATTACAATATTTTATTTTTGTGGGCCTACATTGTGCTAAGCCCTGAGTATGTGATAGTAAACTACCAGATTTGTACTTACTCGTGCAGCTTAGTCTTGTGAAACTGTTTTGTTCATTGCTTAAAAACAAACTTAGATAATTAGTTGAGAAGAAAAGTGACATATAACAAGAACTAACTATGTACTGGAACTGAGCTAATAAGAAGATTTGCCCCCTTATTTAAACTTCCCAATAGCCCTGAAAGAGAGTTACAGTGATCTTCATTTTAGAGACAGGAAAACTGATGCTTGAAGGAGGTGAGGTAACTTGCTTAAGGTCACACAGCCACAGCTAGTGAATTAGTATACAGCAGAGTGAGCGCTTGGACCCAGGGCTTATTCCACAGAATGGC
This sequence comes from Bos taurus, assembly GCF_002263795.3. Taxonomy (NCBI): domain Eukaryota; kingdom Metazoa; phylum Chordata; class Mammalia; order Artiodactyla; family Bovidae; genus Bos; species Bos taurus. The sequence goes on along the minus strand of NC_037341.1, from coordinate 57,309,127 downwards.
GGCTCTCCTAGGTTTAGTGCTGTCTCTGCTTTATAGAATTTTGATTCAGCAGTTCAAAGTGCCCTTCCCTCAGCTCCAGTAAAGGATCTGAAGAAATAATGTAACGTAGAACACAAAATACCTGAATGAAAATATGGAAATCCACACTCCCAAAATTGGCACTGGCCATTAGAGCTTTGATAGTTATTTTCTTTGACTCTGGTCATAGGACTGAAGAAACTTAGTAAATGTACCTAATGTCATTTAAAACTAAAAAAAAGAAGCCATACTGGAGTGGGTAGCGGGCTATTCCCTCCTCCAGGGATATTCCCAAAAGGATCCAACCCAGGTCTCCCACATTGCAGGCAGATTCTTTACCATCTGAACCACTTAGGGAAGCCCATATAAATAAGAGGGACTTTTTTTTCTTTTAAGCTTAGAAAAGAGGTCAATATTTTAACAATTAAATGTTGATAGTTTGGGTTATTTGGTGGAATAGTCAGGAAGAAGTCTTTGTCGGCTAAGATGGGATTTTATGAAAGTTGGTTTCCAATTCATTTCTATTTTTCACCCTCAGTGGATACTCAAATCCTTCCAGGTTAACTAATGTAAAACTTAAAGTTTATTTTTTTCCCACATACTTCCTGAATTCTCTCTATAGCCTACTTGCCAAGAGTGTTCTGGCTTTTCTTCTGAACATCTGTACAGATAGGAATCTCACTACTTTTTGGAAGAGTTCATTAGAACATCTCTGTTTAGTTCTAATAATTAGGCCTTTTTTCCTCAAAATATGACAATCCACATGTAGTTCCCATGTACAGCCATTCAGATCTATCCCATACAGTCTTCTGTGTGGCTGCCACTCAAACTGACACTACTTAAAAATAATTATCATGATCTCCATCTGTTTCTTCTGTTAAATATTCACAATTTCTTCAACGGCTCCTGGAATAACAGAAACTTGAGTTTCTTCCCTTGAAACAACGATAGTACCAGAGCTAAGCTCGACATTCCCAATGTGATTTTATGTAAATAGTGCACATTCTAAACCCTTTTCCTTTATTCTAATACAGGTTCTATCTTTTTTTATCAATAAGGTCTAAGTTCATATTAGTTTATTCTGGAAGTCACTTCTTAATTTTGACTAAAAGTGAGTTTACTCTCAACTTAAAATCCTGTGCTTTTAAATCTATGCTGTGTTTCAGCATTATTTTCAGTGTTGTTATCTGGATGTTTATTGTCAGTCAAACTTTATTTCCATACTATATTAGCCATTTTTTCTCCCTACTTGCTTTTAAATTTTCTTTATTTGGTGTCCTATAGTTTTATTGGATGAGCCCTAGTTGTAGATTTGTTCTCTTTCCTGAATCTAACCATTTATACCTTGTGCTGGTTCTATAACTTCTCAGCCACTTTATTTTCAATTTGTCTCTCCTATATTCTCTGAATTTTCTTTTTCTGATTCTTGAATATGATTTTTTTTTTATTATTTCACTGTATCCCCTATGTCTCATTTCTTCTGTTTTATTTTTGTGTTGTATTTTGACTATTTTATTTATATCTTTATTTGTTGTTTGCAGATTTTTTAGTGAAATTTAAATTTAGATATTTATTGGGATTTTTTAGTAGATCACCTATATTTTCTACCCTTTGATCTAATAAGTCCACTTTTGAAAGTTTATGTCAATGTACAAAGATTGGTGTATCAGGATGTTTGAGCATTACATATAAATAAACTGACTTTCAATTTACAGGAAATTAAAGAGGCACTACTTAGTAGACTGTTATGCAATTGTTAACAAGAATTAGTGTGTGAATCTATCTATATACATATATATGCATATATCTACATATTATACTTACATTCACGCAAAAAGTGTCCAAAAGGATTGGGCAAGAAGCACTGAAGAGTGATTATATTTGGGGAGTGAGTAGGGGTCCAGAAGGATGGGAAAGAATCCTCTAAGTTTTACTTTAAAGCCTTATGTCCTGTTTGATATGTGCTGCAGTTCATGGGGTAGCAAAGAGTCAGACACGACTGAGCGACTGAACTGAACTGAATGTCTTTTACAGTGACTATGTCCTTCTATGGGCTTCCCCGGTGGCTCAGTAATAAAGAATCAGTCTGAAGTGCAGGAGACGCAGGACACTTGGGTTCGATTCCTGGGTCAGGAAGATCCCCTGGAGAAGGGCCTGGCGACCCACTCCAATATTCTTGCCTGGAGAATCCCATGGACAGAGGAGCCTGGCAGACTACAGTCCACGGGGTCACAAAGAGTCGGACACGACTGAAACGACTGAGCACACGTGCACATGCCCTTCTATATTTAAGATGTAATTTTAAAACCTTCTATTAAATTCATCTCCTCACCCCATGTATCTTTTTTTTGGTGGCGGTGAGGCAGAGACTTGACAGATGGTCAGTAGGTTAGGTAGCCTCCTTTCCTTTGTGTCATCCGAAAATTGGTTAAACGTGAATTCTATAACATCATCAGTCTTCGCTAAGAGTTTGGAATGCCTTTCAGAAACCTCGTTCCAGGGAGATCTTATCAACTGGTAATCTGGCACAAAGGAAAATGATCTGAATCCTTTTTTTTTTTTCCTTTTTCTTTCTTTCCTTTCTCCTTTCTTCCTTCCTTCTTTTCCTTCTTTTTCTTTCTCTCATATATAAACTTATGTATGTGTATGTATGGATTTCCCTGGTTGCTCAGACAGTAAAGAAGCCAACTGCAATGCTGGAGACCTGGGTTCGATCCCTGGGTTGGGAAGATTCTCCTGAGAAGGGAATGGCTACCCACTCCAGGATTCTTGCCTGGAGAATCCCCATGGACAGAGGAGCCTGGCAGGCTAGAGTCCATGGGGTTGCAAAGAGTCAGACACGACTGAGAAACTAAGGACACACACATACTAAGGAGAAAGTCAAGTGTGCAATTCAATCCTAATCTACTGATACAGGACAATTTTTTTAAAAGGCAAGTGCTTGGAAAATAGTGGCCCACAGTAGAAATCATGAGGGTGTTACAGGTCAACAGTTACTGAGGAGAATTTCAGAGATGCTTGCACGAGGTCTGGTTCTAATTAGTAGTTCATTGTGAAGAATACTAAACACAGACGGACATTCAAGATTAAATGAAAAGAAGACAAGGCTTTTTTATCCAATGGAAACCTTTTAAACATTGTCCTGAATAAACTGTTGCATACCTAACAATTTTCTCCTGGTCTTTATTACAGGATGTTGCCAAAGTTTGCCTATTTGGTGCACAGCCAAAAGTTTTGCAATTTCCCTCTGATCTGAAAACAGTCTTGTCAGATTTTCTTTTGAGTCATCAACTTTTCCAGACATCACACAGTTGAGTCAATTAAAATAAAGTTAATTGGTATTTTTGTCCTTTGTCAAATTAAATCATTCCATATGGGAGAGTTTGTAGATTGCTGGAGATGTCTTTTGGGAAGGTGAGAGTTCAGAGGTGAAGGCCAAGGAATTGTTTTACTCCTTTGGAAAAAAAAAGTGCTCTGTTTCAAAAAATAAATGTCATTTTAAAATAATCTAGGTGCTAACCTTCAGAAAAATAATTTCTTGAGTTTCATAAGATTTTACTTAAGTGTGTCCACAGAGGAATGTTAAGTAAAACTGACCATCATAAAGAAATCATCCTGAGAGATTGTTCTCTTTCATAAATATTCAATCTTATTATTTCTTATTCATGTTCTTTAACTCTTAAAACACATATTTGAAAGTTGAGCTATTTTGTGGTGAAAATGAAGTCGTTCAGTTGTGTCCGACTCTTTGCGACCCCATGGACACCAGGCTCCTCCGTCCATGGGATTTTCTAGCCAAGAGTACTGGAGTGGGTTGCCATTTCCTTCTCCAGGGAATCTTCCCGACCCAGGGATCGAATCCAGGTGTCCCGCATTGTAGACAGACGCTTTACCGACTGAGCCACGAGGGAAGTCCATTTTGTGGTGAATTTATCTAAATTGTGGTTAAAAATGTTCACATGTTCATATAACCTTTTGACCTTTCTTATAAGCCCTTGTGGGTGGGTCTCTGCATTTTTTTAGGTGGTTCAGGGACCAGAAATGGTTATAGGTTCGCTATCTTCTTTCTTTTAATCAAAATATGAGGCTACATTGGTAATTGTTATTTTAACCACTTAAATAATAAAAGCTACCATTTAAGCATATTTACCATGTTTAGGGTACAAGAATGTGAGGTTTCTATAATTTCCCCCTTAACCCTTATTATAGTCTTAGGAATAGGAATGCATGCATGCTTAGTCATGTCTGACTCTTTGTGACCCCATGGACTGTAGTGTGCCAGGCTCCCCTGTCCATGGGATTATCCTGGCAAGAATACTGGAGTGGGTTGCCATCTCCTCCTTCAGGCATCTCTCTGACCCAGGGATTGAACCTGTGTCTCCTGCATTGTCAGGCGAATTCTTTACCACTGAGCCACTTGGGAAGCCCATCACAGTCTCATTCCCTTGTGGAAACTGAGGTTCAGACAGGTTAGATAATTTGCTCAGCAACACACAACTTTAAGTGGGAGGGATTCAACCTATTCTCTGTATGTGAAAATGTTATCTTCCAGAGTTTGCTTATCCTGAATATAGTTTTTATTCATCGTATAAGCACATAAATGATCACAAGATTATATTTATTGGTAATGAGAATTGATTAGGTGGCTCAGATGGTAAAGAGCCCGCCTGCGATGCAGGAGATCCGTAAAGGAATGGCTACTCCCTTCAGTATTCAGTCCATGGGGTTTCAGAGCATCAGACATGATTGAGTGACTAACACTTTCACTTGGACAAATAGAGACATGACCAAATGATGACCTGAGTGAAAAGGAAAGAAGCATGTAGGATGGGACCTTTTAAACAAATAATTGTATCCATCTTGGTGGCAAATAAGTAGTGTACCTGACTGCAATAGGAAATGTACAGCAGGATATATGCAGTAGGGAGTGTGCAATAGGAAATGCAGAGCAAGAAATGTGCCAAAAAGAAGGCAGCAGTGACTGAGAGAGCACTGAGGAGCAGAACCAGAATCAGGAAACATTCATCTCTTGCCAGAATTCTGTCCTAGTGTGTTATTTTGATGGTGATAATCTTTTAGGAAATTTTAGTACCTTTTCTTTTTTTTTTTTCCAAGAGAAAAGTATACACCATTGTTACTAGATCTTCTACTATCAGAAGAAATTTACTATCTTTGGGAACATTTTATACATTGAAAGTTTTCCTTCGTAGAATTCACCTTTCCTGATTGTTTTTATTGTCTTCCTAAAATTTTCCACAGTAAAGTCTATGAAAAAATTTATTTCTGGAATAATACTTAGGATAATATTTGGCATATGCTCCGTGCCATGGTGACATCAGTGATAAGAAAGGGATGTAGGGCATTAGAGATACAGCTATAGCTCTCATTATTACAAAGCAAAAGAAACATGTATAATATCATGTATGAAACGAGTTGCCAGTCCAGGTTCGATGCACGATACTGGATGCTTGGGGCTGGTGCACTGGGACGACCCAGATGGATGGTATGGGGAGGGAAGTGGGAGGGGAGTTCAGGTGGGGAACACATGTATACCTGTGGCGGATTCATTTCGATATTTGGCAAAACTAATACAATATTGTAAAGTTTAAAAATAAAATAAAATTTAAAAAAAAAGAAAAAGAAAAGACTAAAATCTAAAAAAAAAAAAAGAAAAAACTGAGATAATTTTTAAGCATGCATTCAGATCACAATGCTTGCTACTCAAAACCCTCCACTGCTTCCTATAGCACCTGGAACAAAACCCGATTCCTCAAAATACACTGTGAAGATGACAGGACGCAGCTGCTGCCAACCTCTGCAATCCCATCGACCACTCCCAGACCTATTCCCTCCATACTGACCTTCTCTCTCCCAAGCACACCAAGCACATGCGGGCCTCTGCAGCGTTTCATTTGCTGTTTGCTCATCTAGAACACTCTGTACCCAGAGGTTTTGCCTAATTCGGTTCTTCACATTAAAGTCCCCTTCAAGTCTTCTTCTCACTATCATCTGACCACTTTCCCTGAAAAGGCCCCACCATCCCCTGCCCGTTCATGCTCACATCCTATCCTGCTTTATTTTCTTAATAGCATCTGTCATTATCCGAGACTGTATCAGTGAATCATTTTTGTGTCACTTAAGTCTCCCTGAGAAAAAATATAACCTCAGTGATGCAGAGAATATGTTAATTGTGTTCCCAGTCTCCAGCTGTATGTACATAATGTCTTATTAATAAACATACAAACACAAAGCAAATTCTGCAGGAGGTGACTTCTAACTCCCCTTGCTCTCTCACAGTAGTGCTCGAATGTCTCCTTGTTTTAAAATTAAGGCAAAAGACAAAGAGAAAGCTTTGCCTCTTATCAACCGAATGTTTGTCTTCTAAGTCACTACTTCCTCTCTGAGTTTTGGACATGAGAATGTCCTCCACCTCCAGGGGAAACACTGGCCCCTGATAGTCACTGTTTATCTTCCATGACAACTTCCTAAAACTATTTTCCTATCTTGTTACTGGGATCTCCCAGCCTCACCTCCCCTACTACACCCTGGACTGGTCTTTGCAGTTGTTCTGCCTTGATTATGGTGAGATTTCCAAATACAATTTTGGGCAATCTGCTCTTTGCCCCAGCTCCACCAAAATGTTAAGATGATGCCTCCTTTTGTTAAGCCACAGATCAAAATTCCCTCAAACAGTCTCCACACACCTACCCAAATATATACTCAGCCTTCTTGTAACACTCGTGTAACTAATTCTGTTTTGGAATGTACATCTAATTGGTGCTGGTTTCCTGACAATCTTGTCTTTCTAGACCTGGTCTTCAATGCTCCTGACATGTTTGTTAGTTATATATCCTGCTCAGTGGTGCCTATTACCCTCCAGTTGAAGATGGCCCTTTCATTATCCTTGAGCTTTCCTTTCTTCTTGCTTGTTTGAGAGTTTCAGTTTTGCTTTCTGGGAACCAAACCCTAATTCCTAGTCACTGTTTTAGGGAAGGGAACTAAGAGCTTTCAAGCAAATAAGATCTGGGAAACTTGCCTTAGCATGCCAAAGACCTGGGATAGAAATGATGAACAACCTTTGTTAGGATCTGCAAGATGTTGCAATCAGCATTCAGGGATGCGACCTTAAAGTTTTAAAAAATAAAAATACTTGAATTAGTTCAGTTATTAATGTTCCATTCAATTATCTATCAGAGTGACCTGCATGATACTAGGCGTCTGACTGTGATGTCCATTCCTTACGTGTTCATTCCTTGTGATAAAGTGGTTATTTTCTTTTTTGCTATCCATGGTGCCACTGCAGCTTTTTCCACACAGTGGGTGCTCCATAAATATGGGCTGGTTGGTCTCCTCATGATTGTAACTATGAACTACAAAAGCAGCTAAAACTGGATCTCTACATTGAATTAATTCCATTCAGCCTCTAGTTTAAGTCACACAGCAAATCCTTAAGGCAGAAATCATCTTTTTATTTAAGGCCAATAAACAGTGGTTAATAAATGGAGAGGTCTTAAATTTCAGGTATGTTTTTAGAGATTAAATCTAATAATATTATTAAGTGGAAGCAAAGGAATGTTGTTTGGTGGTAGTCTTTAAATATCTAAGAGAAGCACACATATCATGCCTCAGTAATGGTTTTGTGGTTTGCCTCTTGCTTCCTTAAATACAGGAAATGACACTGAGGACAGTACTATATATATATATTTAATGGTCAGAGTCTCCCTTTTAAGTTAAGCAGATATTTGTAACATTCTAAATCGATTTCAGGTATTTAGGGACACAGTTTTAAGAACTGTAATAAAATGAAATGAGTGTTACTGTTAAACACTGATACATGTATAATCGGTGTCATTTAAGAGTGAGTGAAATAAACCTTAGACAGTAAGCTAAGTGAATCAGGCAGAATTTTCTCTTCTGAGAGAGTAAGACTATATATAACTTAATCAATATCTAATATTTCAGTTCTTTTTAGCTCCATAAGCAGCTATTTAGCATGTGCCATATGCTGAACTTGGATCCAGCTTTACAAATATGATTACAACTTTAGTCTCTAAATGAAGAGTTTGGGGTTTCCCAGGTGGCTCAGCAGGTAAAGAATCCACTTGCAATGCAAGAGACACCGGTTCAATCACTGGGTGGGGAAGACCCCCTGGAGGAGGGCATGGCAACCCACTCCAGTATTCTTGCCTAGAGAATTCCAAGGACAGAGGAGCCTGCCATAATGTCACAGAGTCAGACACAACTGAAGTGACTGAGCATGCACACATGCATAGGAAGTTTACAAGAGAGAAGAGGGATTTCAAAGTGGGTTCCCTATACCAGAGGCTTGTAGAACAGAACTTTGATCACAGGGAGAAATACTAGAATGTCTGCTTCTGTTTTAATTTTAAAAATTGTTTTAATCATAAAAAATAAATCAGTAAACTATTAAGTCTAAAGATTTTCAATGGAAAGAATTAAGACTTACTCATCACCCACATGGCCCCTGGTGACTCTCATATTTATATGAGGAATTTGGAGGAAAATCGTCAGAACATAAAAATAAATATCTATACATTTGCATGGGCTTCCCAGGTGGCTCAATGGTAAAGAACCTGCCTGCTAATGCAGGTTTGATCCCTAGGTTGGGAAGATTCCCTGGAAAAGGAAATGACAACCCAGTCCAATATTTTTGCCTGGAAAATCCCACGGACAGAGGGCCCTGATAGGCTACAAAGTCCAAGGGCAGTCCATAATCTTGCAAAAGATTCGGACGTGTCTCAGTGACCGAACAACAACAATAAACCTTTGTACAATATAGACAATAGTAAGAAACACGAGACTTTACACAATTTTAGTAATTAAAAAATTCAATGTTTAAAAGATGTTTTGAGGTTTGTTACTTGATGATGAAAAACAGAAAGCCAGATACTTTTGGGGACATGTTTATTCTTCTCGTCATAACAAAAGACTAAAGGAATATACAGAAAATAATATAAAATATAATTATCTATTTAAATGCATGCCTTTGGTGTAAAATCACTGAAAAATGCCCAAGTTGATACAGATGAATGGACACGAGAATTAGGAAGAAGCCACCCACCTAGGTATTTGGCAGTGCTGATGGAGGAAGGCCCAAATGTTATTAGCATGTCTCAGCTGATGGCATTTTCTCACTTTGATTTCAATATGAATTGCATAAAGAACTGTTTATTTCTTTTATAAACCACCAAAGGAAAGATGTAGCAGAGATGACGCATTCTCAGCAGAAAATCATTTTCTTAATAAAAACAATGTTTTGTGGAAATAACTATGAATTGTAACCACTGAGGAAGCAGCTGGTTTTCACTGAAATTCTGCAAAGGGATTCCAGGGATACATTGGCGAGAACATCATTTCCTGATTTCTTCATAGGTAAGCTATTTAGACAAAGGAGTACATAAACGTAGAAATGCTCGGAGTACACAAACTCTTAAAGAGTATCTTCTATATAAACACAAGGCATCTAAGATGCAGCAGGCTCTTTAAAATACTTTGTATCGAGATAGGCAGTAGTCATAAAAATCTTCTGTGTAAGTATGTTACAACTGGAAATGCAAAATACTTTAAAGGAAGTTGTAAGTGCTGGCTTTAAAGTTAATGTACACACTTCATTTTATTGAAGTATAGTTGATTTATAATATTACATTACTTTCAAGTGTACAACATAGGGATTCAATATTTTTATAGATTGTACTCAATTTAAAGTTATTATAAATTATCGGCTGTATTCCCTGCACTATAAACTGTATCACTGTAGTTTATTTTCCACATGGTAGCCTGTACCTTTTAATCCTTTACTCTGTCTCATCCCACTCCCATGCCCTCTCCCCATGGGTAACCGCTAGTTTGCTCTTCACATCAGTGAGTCTGTTTCTGTTTTGTTATATTCATTCTTCTGTTTTCCTTTTTAGATTCCGCATATAAATGATAACATACTGTATTTGTCTTTCTATGTCTGACTTTATTTCTCTAAGCCTAATACTCTCCAGGTCCATCCATCTTATTACAAATGGCAAAACTTTGTTCTTTTTTATGGCTGAGTAATATTTCATTATATATAATATATCTAATGTTCCATTATATGTAAATTAATATTGTATGCATGTATATTATATATATATATATATATATATATATATATATCTCCATTTGGCCATTGATGACACTTAAGTTGCTTTCATATCTTGGCTATTGTAGATAAATGCTGTTATGAACATGGACTGTATGTATCTTTTCAAATGTGTTTTACTTTATTCTAGATATATGCCCGGGAGGGGAACTGCTGGATCCTACAGTAGTTTTACTTTTAATTTCCTAAGGAATCTCCATAATGTTTTCCATAGTGGCTGCATCAATTTATTGGGTTGGCCAAAAGAAGCTCATTCAGTTTTTTTTACAGTAAGATGGTTCTAGTAGTGCATATTTGTCTTTAACTTCATTTAAAGTGATTTTCTTAGACTGTATTGTGAGAGTTATCATATCAGTATGCATTTAAAAAAACTTATCAGAGTTGGTGAATTTTTGTGTAGCCATTTTCATATCGAAGATGAAAGAAAAAACTCTTCAGCATAATATGCTTTATTATTTCAAGAAAGCTAAAAATACAACGGAAAGGCACAAAAAATTTTGTTCGGTGTTTGGAGATGGTCCTGTAACTGATTGAATGTGTCAAAAGTGGTTTTTGAAGTTTCATGCTGATGATTTCTCTCTGGACAAAGCTACAGAGTCGAGATGATCAGTTGAAATTGATAGTGATCAAACCCAGACATTAATTGAGAACAATCAATGTAATACCATGTGGGAGATAGCACACATACTCAAAATATCCAAATCAAGCATTGAAAATCATTTGCGCCAGCTTGGTTATGTTAGTCACTTTGATGTTTGGGTTCCACATAAGTTAAGTGAAGAAAACTTTCTTGACTGTGTTTCCACATGTGATTTTCTACTTAAACATAATGAAAACATTCCATTTTTTTAAAACAAATTGTGACAGGTGATGAAAAATGGATACTGTACAATAATGTGGAAAGAAGAGATTGTGGGGCAAGTGAAATGAGCCACCACCAACCACACCAGAGGCCAGTCTTCATCCAAAGATGGTGATACTGTGTATACAGTGGGATTGGAAGGGAGTCCTCCATTGTGAACTCCTTCCAGAAAACCAAATGATTGATTTCAACAAATACTGCTTCCAATTAGACCAACTGAAAGCAGCACTCCACAAAAAGTGTCCAGAAGCAGTCAACAGAAAATGCATAGTCTTCAATCAGGATAATACAAGACTGAATGTTTCTTTTATGACTGGGCAAAAACTATTACAGATTGACTAGGAAGTTCTGATTCATCCGCCACATTCATCAGACACTGTATCTTCAGATTTTCATTTATTTTGGTCTTTACAAAATTCTCATAATGGAAAAAAATTTCATTTCCATAGAAGACTGTAAAAGATACCTGGAACAGTTCTTTGCTCAAAAATACAACAGGTTTTGGGAAGACGGAATTAAGAAGTTGCCTGAAAAATGGCAGAAGGTAGTGAAACAAGACTGTGAATACATTATTCAATAAAGTTCTTGGTGAAAATGAAGAATGTGTCTTTTGTTTAAACACTGATGGAAATTTTTGGTCAATTCAATACATTCCCACCAACAGTGGACTAGGGTTTCGTTTTCTCCATCCCCTCAACCATATTTATTATTTGCAGTATTTTTGATGATAGCCATTCTGACAGGTGTGATATGCTATCTCACTGAGGTTTTTATTTGCATTTCTCTGATGATTAGCGATGTTGAGCATCTTTTTATGTGTCTCTTGGCCATCTGTACGTCTTCTGTGGAAAAATGTTTGTTCGTATCCTCTGCCCATTTTTTAAATTTCTGTAAATTGATAGTTACATGTAGAGTTTTATAGGATTCAGGTTTGGTTTTTGGCAAGAATGCTTCATAAACAATGTGTGATTCAAATAGGAGTTATATGGTGTTTAGTTCATTATTTTTATTAATGTCAATAACCATTGCTTTGGAGAAGGTGATGGCACCCCACTCCAGCACTCTTGCCTGGAAAATCCCATGGATGGAGGAGCCTGGTGGGCTGCAGTCCATGGGGTCACTAAGAGTCGGACACAACTGAGCAACTTCCCTTTAACTTTTCATTTCATGCATTGGAGAAGGAAATGGCAACCCACTCCAGTGTTCTTGCCTGGAGAATCCCAGGGATGGTGAAGCCTGGTGGGCTGCCGTCTATGGGGTTGCACAGAGTCGGACACGACTGAAGTGACTTAGCAGCAGCAGCAGCAGCAGCAACCATTGCTTAGATCCACTAGCTCATCAGGGAACATAAAATGATGGCATTGTAATTCTATCATTCTAGGAAGAGAAATATTCCCATCAACTCTGAGGTATTATTTGTCCAGAAAAGGCAAAAAAAAAAAAAAAAAATCACAATTCTTTCCCTTCATTTATCACTTTTCAACATGAGGATTTCACTTCCTAGTATTGCCTGCAATCTCATATACATAATGTATATGTATAATGTATATGATATATCAGATGCATAATATGAGACATAATATACAAAGGCATGGGAAGGAAAGGGCCAGATCAACAGAATACACTTAAAGTTCAATAAAACTGGAATATAGAGTGTAAAAAAGGGAGAGAAAATGGTGAAATTCTTTCATTAAATATTTATTTTGATGTACCACATTCTACATGGTTGAATTTTGTGCTAAATTTAAAGCATGCAACAGTTAATTACCAGAGTCAAGTTAACAGAGTCTTTCTCTTGGGGAACTCATGATCTAGTAAGAAAGAAAGGCCATCACTAACAAGGAACTCTAATACTTTGTATCAGGTGCTCCTATACATTTTAAGATGGTATGGACTCATAGTCATGGGGATGTGGTGATGTGATCAAGGAAGATATAGTAATGTTTGAGCAAAATTTTAAGAATGTTTCAGAGATATTCAATAGCCCTAGATACAGGGTAGAAAACTGAAGGCATTCCTGAGAGTGGGACCCAAATGCACAAAGATAGAGAACTTGGGTGGGGAAGACTTCTGTGTTTGAGGATTGTGATTTATTAACAGTCAGGCTACAATAGATTGTGGGTCCAGCTCCCAACCCTTTAGCATCCCAGAGCTGATGGAAAAGATTGCCCTCGGGACAATGGGTGGCTCGGGGGTCACTGATGTGGAGTATGACTGGAGGTGTGGTCTCCATGACCTTGCCTCTCCATTACACTCTAGAACCTCCACACTGTGCTGGGATAGGGAAGTCGCAAGTAACTGAAGTGATTTCCTTGCTGATTTGAGGCGGAGTTAAAATTAAGCTGATTAAACCATATAATGTATTATATAATTATATTATCACAGTGTAAATTATTGTGGTCTTTCTTGCTTGTCTGAGCTTGTGAAATTGAGATTTATACTCACAACAGTGCTTAAATATCTCATTGATTCTGATAATGATACTGCACAGGAAAGGAAAAAAAGCAAGCAAAGACTGTTATTATTATCCATGTTTAAAATCTGAGGAAGTAATATCAGAGAGGGTAAGAGAATTTTCTGGGGTAAATATCCGTGCTAGGCTGGTGGCCTAGGTCTTCTGACACACATTGACCTGAGACGTAGATCTGTGGGCTTCCCAGGTGGTGCTGGTGGTAAAGACCCCGCCTGCCAATGCAGGAAGCATAAGGGACGTGGGCTGGACCCCTGAGTCAGGAAGATCCCCTAGAGAAGGGCACAGCAACCACTTCAGAATTCTCGCCTGGAGAATCCCACGGACAGAGGCCTGGCTGGCTACAGCCCATAGGGTCACAAAGAGTCAGACACGATCGAAGCGACTTAGCATTCATGTATGAGATGTTTATCCGCAGAGATACATTCTCTGTTGAAGATTGTTTCTTGAGACATTAACTACATATGTAATACATGACAATGTTTTCTTGAATATGCACCATTTCTAAAACACTAGATCTATTTCCTGATAAACAGAGCATTATTATATACTTTGTTTCTCATCTATGTTGTTGTTGTTGTTTAGTTGCTAAGATGTATCTTACTCTGTGGCCCCATGGATTGTAGCCCACTAGGCTCCTTTGTCCACAGGATTGTTCTGCACAAGAATGCTGGAGTGGGTTGCCATTTCCTTTTCCTCTCCAGGGGTTCCTCCCATCTCAGGGATGGAACCGGCATCTCCTACATTGGTGGGCAGATTTATTTACCATTGTACCACCCAGTAAGCCCCTTCTCATCTATGGGAGGCAGAATTCTTTGCTGGTCCCCAAAATTCTTTACCTCATATTGCACTTGCCCAGTATAATGCCCAGGACTGTGAAGGTAATGGATTTCACTCCTGTCTCTAATGTCTAGACCCCAATTTACAGGGTTCATATGATTAGGTTAAGCCCATATAATCAAACTGTGGTGTTAGAGAGGACTCTTGAGAGTCACTTGGACTGAAAGGAGATCAAACCAGTCAATCCTAAAGGAAATCAACCCTGAATATTCATTGGAAGAACTGATGCTGACGCTCCAATACTTCGGCCACCTGATGTGAAAAGCCGACTCATTGGAAAAGACCCTTACACTGGGAAAGACTGAGGGCAGGAGGAGAAGGGGGCAACAGGGGATGAGATGATTGCATGGCATCATTGACTCAATGGACATGAGTTTGAGCAAACTCTGGGAGATAGTGAAGGACAGAGAAGCCTGGCATGCTGCAGTCCATAGAGTTGCAAAGAGTTGGACACGACTGAGTGACTGAACAACAACAACGATATACAGTCTTCCCTGAGAGTGGCCGAGAGTCAAGTATGGCCACCGGCTCACCTCCAGCAGGAAGGAGACTCCAGTTCTACAACCTCAAGAGCTTCATTCTGTCAACAGAGTGCTTAGACGGATCCTAAGCTCCAGATGAGTGTGCAGCTTGCTGAGGCCTTGATTTTGACCTTGTGAGACACTGAGCAGAAAGCTCAGTGCAATAATACAAAAGGACCTGACAGTTTGAAATAAATATTTTGGTAAAATGTTTCTTGTAGAAAATAAATAAGGTTTGCATGTTGGAAAACAATGAAACATACTGAAATGTTTTAAGCCAAATACATTTCTCACTGAAATAATAATATGGGAAATCAGATTGTATTTAATCACTTTTATAAACATGGCAGACTGTGTTATAAGGTTGATAGCACTAACAATGCTCTGGGTCTATATAATCAGGGAGGAATGAAGTTGGAGCAGTAGACATGTAGCCGGGAAATGACGCTGGGGCAGTGAGAGGTGTGCCAATAGAGAAGAGGTGAAGAATAGTATAAAACTGAGAAGCAGGCCATTGGCTTGGCTCTCAGTGAATGTAACCAGTACATACAGGATGCATTTAACTCAGGGGCCACCCTAAAGAAGTCTGATGATTCCCTTAATCTGGAACAGTCCACGGTTACCGTGGCAGCAACATGTTCTCATGAGGAAACCCGTAGGACTTAACTGCTCAAAACCGTATCAGTCTAGGTTCACCTCCCCCTTGGAGACGTCCCAGTCTCCAGGGCCACCCCTGAAATTGCCTTGGGGATGGTCACTTTTAACTTTTCTACTCTAGCACAGAGTGGGCACAAATCCTTCTCTCAACTATCCATGGTATGTTTTACTCTAGTCTGGCATATTTAGCAAATTTTATAAAGGGAAGTACAGTGGCAACATATAAAATACAACTTACAACTGGTTATTTAGATGGATGCTTTCAGAGACCACCAGCTCCATCTGTCCTTATAAAGGCTCCTCTGTGACTGTTCTCACTCTCAACTGGTCTTTACATTATTGAAGGCATCTCTGTTTCTCAGTAATTAACCATGCACCTGATACACATAGACTTCTCCTGATGTGGGTTCTGCCTGAAGCAGAGCATGAGAAAAAGATTTGAGGGCAAGTAACTCATCTGAGAGGTGATTGCAGGGACATGGGTAAAGGGTTGGAGATAAGACAGGTAGGAAAATAACACAACAAAATAGTGTGCTATCGAGTTAGTTGCCAGTGTGAGCAACGGGAACTCATTTCTGCTGAGAGATTTGGGATACAGTGTAGAATTCATCCCAGAGTTGCCTTGATCAAGGGGAAAAGAAGGGCTACAGACGTTTGTCATCTGCTAAAAATTGTTTATTGAGACATTCACCATTCAGCACTTCTAGGTCACCTTGTGTGGGAGCTGGGCACAGCCTCCTGGTCAGAAAAACCAAACCCAAACCAAAACAAGTGAACAAACAAAAACCCAACGGCAACCTAAAACACCCTGTGACTCTTGATAGAGAATCACAGGTTGCAAGATTTCTCAGTTAACAGCCTTTCCTATGGGGACAAAGTGCCACAGGGCACCAATAATGTTAGAATTCTCAGTTTTGAGGTCCAGAGACTGTCAGTGAATACAATTTTACTGATCTCAGTCTGCATACCAGGCACCTTTTCCAAGTGGCTCAACCTCACTCTTAATCTACAAACTCACAGAAGCAATAATATATTCCAGAAGATACAATTGTTGAGTCACTAAGTTGTGTCTGGCTCTTTTGCAACCCCATGGACTGTATCCTCTGTCCACGGAATTTCCCAGGCAAGAATACTAATGTGAAAGTGTTAGTTGCTCAGTCGTATCTGACTCTTTTTGAACCCATGGACTAGCCTACCAAGCTCCTCTGTCCATGGAATTTACCAGGAAAGAATACTGGAGTGGGTAGTCATTCCTTTCTCCAGGTGTCTTCCTGACCCAGGAATTGAAGCCAGGTCTCCTGCACTGAAGCCAGATTCTTTATTGTCTGAACCACCAGGGATACCTACAATACTAGAGAGGGTTGCCATTTCCTTCTCCAGGGGATTTTTCCAACCCAGGGTTCAAACCTGCCTCTCCTACATTGTCAGGAGGATTCTTTACTGCTGAGCCACTACAGCAGAGGCTTTTGTGGGTTTTTGGTACAATAATGGAAATTCCCACATCTCCTTTTCCTCGTTCCACTGCCCCTAGAAATTCTGTCATCTGTGCTTTGGCTGTCCCCTCCTTGGCTGAGGTTCAGATCAGTGTTGTCGCTCTCTGAGTACTAGACTCATTGTGCGTCTTACTAGTTTGGACATAGGCAGCTCAAGTATTATCAGATGTTTTTGTTATGCTAGGATCCATGGTTTGTTTCTTGTTGTTCCTTACACTCTAAACAAAACATGTCTAATTCAGAGAGAAATGTAACCCACATGATTCTCATTAGTATATAAATAATCTGATGTTCTTTGATGTTTGGAGAAATTGTCTTTATAATCTTTTTGTTGAAAGCAGAAAGGCATTTTTCTTACAGTATAACCTCTCAAGAAAAAAAAAATTACAGATCATTTTGAATTCCTGCAGTTTTCATTCACGTGTCATGGGTCTATCCATTCCTCCACCTACTCAGCCCCAATTAACCCAATTTACTTACCATCTAAGCTGTCTTTGCATTATACTGGTTCCTGGAAACACAATGTAAAATGAGACATGGAATAAGAACTCTGGTTATAATCTGGAACAGAAAAAGTGTAAATCATCTGACATTTAATGGAGATTCAAGAATGTTCTAGACACAATGTTAGGTTCTGGTAACAACAACAACAAAAACTAATTAAATTCCATCCCTGACCCCAAATGCTCATTATCTGGACACAGAACAAGTATATTCATAGCTGATTGGAGCACAAGTCAAACTGAAAATTCATTAACGTAAGTAGAAATAAAATGCCATGGGAACACAGAAGAAGGGTGAGAAATTTAGTCTGGGGGAGTGTGGGTGGGCTTTAAAGAGGAGACAGTGAGCTTTAGGAGAGGCTTTTTATTTCACTATCTTCACACATATGAAATCACTGGGAAAAGTAGATTAGTCTGTTCACACTCATGATTTCCAATCTTAATTAAATCGTTAGAAAGTGTTAGTTGTTCAGTCGTGTCAGACTTTTGTGACACCATGTATGTGGTCCGCCAGGCTCCTCTGTCCATGGGATTCTCCAGGCAAGAATACTGGAGTGGGTTGCCATTCCCTTCTCCAGGGATCTTCCCAACCCAGGGATCGAACCCAGCTCTCCTGCATTGCAGGAGCTGCCCTTTGAGCCACCAGAAGTACTTGATAAAGTTGTGACTCCTTTAGATATTTACTTCACCCATTATGTTAAGTGGTCATGTCAAACCTATTTTCAAACACTGTTTGATTGAACTGCCCACACTCTTACAAATATGCTCCCTTTCTTCCACTTCCTCTAGGAAACAGAGACCATTAATTGGCTGTGCCTCCTATAGCATTTCATTCTCTCCTAGTCTCTTCAGAGAGACATTTCTCCTCCTATTAAAAGTAAACCTCCTCTCCCTCCCTCAGTCATGCTCAGCCACCTCAGAACACTTGTTCCATCTAAGGACCTTTCTGTTCCTCCTTTCAGCCTCGGTTCCTTGAAAGGCTCATCTTCCTTAGTCTGCGTGTACACTCACACACCCGTCATCCTAAAAAAGAATCCTAAAAGCCACTCCTGTCCCTTTAGTTCCCTCCCTAACTCCTTTCATTCTCAGCCTTCTTTTTGAAAGTCTAATCTAAACCAATGGGTTTTTCAGGTGGCTCAGTGGTAAAGAATCAGTCTGCCAAGCAGGAGACCTGGGTTCAATCCCTGGGTTGAGAAGATCGCCTGGAGAAGGAAATGGCAACCCACTCTAGTATTCTTGCTTGAGAAATCCCATGGACAGGCATCTTCAGTTATTGATGCAATCTACTCACCTGACTTCTATAACTCCATTCCCTCACGATGATTTTTCTCTAGTTTATCCAGCTGTAATTTCACATCTCCTTTTTGAATTAGTGTCATTTATCTGCTCCTTAAAATTATACTTGATCAAATATTTAAGTGAGATCTATTTCACTACATATGCTTTTGAAATAATCTTGTCTAATAATTTTAATTTCTGCCTAAATAATCTAGAGTCCAATATCATCCACGTTGGTCCTGCTTGAGCTCAGACTCATTATATTCCATTGGCAAGCTTGAATCACTAGCATCTCTAATTCAACATGTAAAACTGAACTCATTATCCACTCCCCGAAACCTGTGTTCCTTATTTTGGATATTTGCACCATCTTCTCTCTAATTAGCCAAGACAAAAATCTGGAATGACCTTGATCCTTCCCACCTTCCATCTAATCATGGAATTATTTGAATTTTTCCCCTTAAATCCTCTCAAAATTTAGCTTATCCAGTCCATTCATGTTATGCTGCTGTATATATCAGGTCCTCATTCTAACAGATTGTATCATTTGTCCTCAATGATCCAAACTTTTCCAGTTTTACCTCCTTCGAACGCATTCACTAATTGCAGGAAGTACAGTCCTTCTAAAGTGTACAAAGAACAAAGCTCAGACACAATCTTCTATAAAACGTATTGTGTAAATTGAGGGATGCCTGTGTGTTTCCTTAAATTTTAAAAACACGTACATATATATTTACTATTGAGTAGTAGTTACTCACTTTTTTCCTTATACATTATTATTATACTCTACACAGAACATAACCTTCAGCACATTATCCCAGCATTCTTGTTGCAGTTTAAAAAAACAATAATTTTATTAATATAAACTTCCTTGTACTTCTCATTAATGTAACTTGCTTATTTTTCTGATTGTAAATTTCCTTATGCTTTAATCACCTTTACCCTTAATACCTTCTTAATGCTTCATTTGGATGCTAAGTAGCTGCTCACTGTTTTTGTTAAAAATATTTCACATTCTGCTCATTAAGCCTATAAAATGATTTCCTAAAGGGAGTGTTATATAATTACAATCCAAAAACTCATTATGAATATTTTTGTTATACCTTTCCCCAATGGAAACATTCAAGTTAATTTAGAGCCTTAATAATTTTCTTCTGTAAACTTTTATATTACTGTTTTGATGTTTAGACACTGTATTAAAGTGCACACGTATTCTTATTTTCTTTTAAGTCCATTTTAAGCTTACAATGTTTTAGCACCTTTTTATTGTCAATTCTGATTCTTTATAACATACATAGGAAGTATACATTTATTTTCAAATTAGCTTATATAAGAGGAACTTAGGTAAGGTAGTCCTGGTTTTGTGGCAAAAATAGCTGAAAATGGTACCCACCTTTATGCCCTTTTCCCTTTATACGAAACTCAGATATTCAAAATGCATCCTATTACTCCACACCAAGTTCTGAGAATTTATTGTCAATTGTCATATAATAATTCAGCGTTTAACAATTGACAGGACATCCTAAAGCAGAGAAAATAAAGGCAAAACCAAACAAATGGGACCTAATTAAACTTAAACATTTAAGTTAATTAAACTTGCTTGCACAGCATAGCAAACCATCAACAAAGCAAAAAGACAACCTACTGAATGGGAGAAAATATTTGCAAATGATTTGACCCATGAGGGGTTAATATCCAACATATATAAACGGCTTGTACGACTCAACATCAAAAAACAAATGAGCATCCCAATTAAAAAAGGCAGAACTGAATAGACATTCTTCCAAACAGCAAAGGCAAATGACCAACAGGCACATTAAAACATCGTCAACACTGCTAACCATCAGGGAAATGCAAACCAAAACCACAATGAGGTATCACCTCACACCTATCAGAATGGCTATCATCAAAAAGAACACACATAATAAGTGTTGGCCAGGATGTGGAAAAAAGAGAACCCTTCTACCCTTTGGTACAGTGGAGCCTTCTCAGAAAACTAAAATTACAACTAACATCTGGCCTAGCAATTCTGCCCCTGGGTATATATCCCCCAAAGAAAAAAACACGCTAATTTGAAAAGATACATGCAACCCAATGTTCAAAGCATTATTTATAATTCTTAAGGCATGGAAACAACCTAAGTGTCCATCAACAGATGAATGGATAAAGAAGATGGGCTATACATACACACACACACACACACACACAATGGAATGTTGTTGTTGTTTAGTTGCTAAGTCATATCTGACACATCTGACCTCATGGATTGTAGGCCACCAGGCTCCTCTGTCCATGGGATTTCCCAGGCAAGAATACTGGAGTGAGTTGCCATTTCCTGCTCCAGGGCATCTTCCCAAAGCCAGGGATTGAACCCACATCTCCTGCATTGGCAGGTAGATTCTTTACCACTTAGCCACCCGGGAAGCCCGTACAATGGAATACTACTCAGTTATAAAAAAAGAAGGAAATTTTGCCATTTGCAGCAACATGGACAGACATAGGGCAATATGCTAAGTAGAGTAAGCCAGAGAAAGACAAATACTGTATACTATCACTTACATGTAGAATCTAAAAAGCACAGCAAACTAGTGGATAAAATAAAAAAGAAGCAGACTCACAGACATAGAGAAAAAACTACTGGTTACCACTGTGGAGAGGAAAGGGGGGAGGGGCAATAGAGAAGTAGGGTTAAAAAAAAGGCTGTTATGGGATTGTATTAAATCATATGTGTGAAACTTTTGCAAATATAGAACACTATAGAATTTGAAGAATTTTTCAATAAAAAAAGAACACAAGAAATAAAAAAAGATGATTATTGACAGGACATAACAATTATAGTAGAGACGTGGGACTCAGACCCGTTGCTTTGATCTAATGTTCTAATGCAGCTAAGCTTTCTTATCATATCCAAGACTGAAAGATTTTCAAAGATTGAGACTTTAGCACATTTGGTAATTTTTTTCATAGAACCCATACTTCCATATATCTCTAATTTTAAAACTTGTAAAATATTTAAAATGAGTAGTTGCACAAATATGTTACTTTCAATTTTATTTAAATCAAATAAAGCTGCCATTGATGTGCAGAAATTGGCATAGAAACTACATGAGTTTAATTCATATAAAAATTGAAAGACAAAATCCTATTACCTAATTGTCTTATCCTGAATAATTAAATGCAAAGGATATACATGTTAAATGGCCACAGTGCACATAATGGAGTCATAAAACATTTTATACTGCTTTATTATAAATAATTGGAACTATTTCATTTTTTAAACCCAGATAACAAAACAGTAAATATCATGCTTTTTCCCATTATTTCCTTTTATTTTTGTATTATGAATTGGAAAACGTATTACTTTTCAAAAGAATGGTAAGTAAAAAATCTCTAGGAACACAAAAACAAAACACTCACTTTCATTCACTTAAATGAAAACATCAAGGAGGTTTTTAGAGGAAGCAGCTAAACAGTGCTATGAAAGAGTCGACAAGAACAGAAAAGCTGCGGAATACCGGCAAACATCAATTTTAAGCAGAACAGGTTTGTATACACATGTAAAAGTATAAACGTTTGATGGTAAACTTTGAAAAAATAACTTCTGAAAAATGTGAGTAGCTTTATTCTCTCAAATGGAGGAAACCCACAAAGGCACAAGAGATCAAGTCACCAGGCCTAAAACTGTGCCCGATAAAAACTTTTACTTTTTTTAAGAAAGGAAACTCAAAGTGGATTTCAATTTTCTTATATCAGAGTATACCTTATGTTTTGATAAAAACTGTTCACGCTTGTAGCCTTGAGCACTTAGAGGCAGAAAGCACTTCTTGACAAAATACTATAGTAACTTCAAATTGCCATAAATATCTGTGTCCAAAATTGACTTAAAATCAGTTAAGCCATAGAAATATTTTCATTGTGATTTATAGTAACTAGTAATTAGAATTTTCTTAGTCAAGTGACTATGATTAATTTTCCCTTTTGTTCATGTGTTTTAACATATAATACAAAGTTTGCCAATTTTTTTCCTGTAATGGTAATGTCTTAAAATCAGAAATTGCCTAACAAAACAGAGCCCAAGGTAGAAAAATATGAAGAAATAGTATATTTCATAAAGTTGTATAGTAGTTTTTTGAAAATGTGCTTATTTGCATCAATTGAGGGCAATGTTGCATATTCCAGAATAAACAGCTATTAGGTTTACTGTAGATATAAACATGCTATGTACAATGATATTTATAATTCTTCTTTCACTTTTCATAGACTTCAAAGTGTATCTTTTATAGAAACTGGAACAGAGTGAATCTGGAAAGCAAGTTTCAGTTAATTAGTAAAAATTAAATTAGCATGAAATAACAGGGTGAAGGATTGAAGATAATTATTTTAAAAATAATAAAGTTACACTTAAGTGGACACATGCAAGAAGATACTGTAAAATGACCTGTTCCAGTTTACTTGGTTTTATTTCAACTTATTACACTCTAAAATACTGCTTTCATGTATAATATCAAAAGAAATATTAAATGCATGTATATTATTTTAAGGGCTTGATGATATATTTCACATTCTTTAAACTTTACTCAGGCTATAAATATATTTATATATCAGTCAGTTTTTAAAATAAATGAAAACTGTAGCATGGGGGGAAGGATAAATTTTCATCTCATATGTCCAATAGTTGATTATGTCCATCTTTTCTGAAAACTGTATCAAAAAATCAAAGAATAACGGAGTGTGTTTCTACTTCACACTGCTATTCTTCATGCACTACAATTCTTTATAGTTTACCAAAATGGAATTTACATTTGAAGATGGGTTAACTGATATCAACTAGCAAGTATGATTTAGGAATTAGACTTCTGAAATCCATTTCACTAACTCAGAGGGCAATGCTGTTCTTCCTGAACTTTTATTAAAATTGTGCAACAGTACAAACTTATTAGGTTTGCATAGAAATAACACCATTCACTGGTGTAATATATCTTTTCCGAAGGATTATGGCAAGCCAGATTTTATTATTCATGTATACTCTTTTTGTTGCTGTTCATTTTCTTCTTCTTCTCTCTCTCTCTTTTTTCTTTTTCTTTTTTTGGTTTTACATGAAATAAACCATATTTATCATCTGGCTACCATAGTTCCAAAATAAGATCCAGTAGTAGTTTGAAGCACAGTGAGCTTAACAGTTTCTTCCCTTTTAAAAGCATGACAGTGAATGGCAGTCTATAGTCAAGCCGTATGAACACAATCATCCCAAGTAGAGACTCTGTGAACTCAAAAGGTTCCAAATTCACAGTCAAGGACCTTGGTGACTTCACAGAACTGCTACTTGTTGCTAGAAGGGAGACCATATGTTTGCTTCAGAAATTTTCAAGCAGTTTCTCATCTGGTGGCTTCTCCAGATTTCTTGGTGGCTTTTATAATTGCTCTTGACTGACATTATGCCTTCAAAAGTCCAAAGGTCGAATCATCATAGTTGTGGAACGTAAGGAGTAACTGGGCCCTTTGAAATAATGCCATTTTATTCCATTCAGTTTTCCATGGTTCTGTCCCGCTGTATAAAACATTCCATTTAGATTGGATGGGCCACAGGCATCAAACCACCAGCCTGAAAAATTAGTTAATAATGAAAGAGAAGGAGAAGAAACAATTACATAAGTAAATTGAACATTTGGAAATTCATGCCACTTACTGAGGGGAAACATTCATACTTATGATTATTTGCAAATCAGAGGTATTCAAAAAATATCTTCCTGGTAGTGAAATTGTTTTAAATAGCATCCAACAGTGTAATCAGAAAGAGGAACGCTCTCATGAAAATCAGCTTTCAGTGTCACTCCATTGGGACTCATTTCCCAATGTAATGATGGGAAGCATTTGGGTTTCAAATACGATCTAGTCAGGCCTGGATTTGTACAAAGGGTAAGTAAAATGAAACCCTTCAGAGGCATTCCACCTGAAGCCTGTTATTGGAAATAGAGCAATTAATTATTAGCAATGAAGTTCAGAAGCTTGGACAGCTAACATCTAAACAGAAAGAAATGTCCTCCATGTAGTTCATAATTTTGCCTACTGGCCCTTAGCTGCTTCTGAAATTAACTGGATAGCAGAAAATAACTATGAATTTGGATGGCTATACCCTCTCTGCAGTTTATAGCAATATGGGAAGCATTCATTCAGAGTAACCACATAGTTCCTATAGAGCAGCATGTTTTCCTGTGATTGTCAAAGTTCTTTCTAAACTTAGTAAAAAGAAAAATGATGAGTAACATATAGATCCTGTGCTCACATAGCTCTCTGCAAGGATAACTCAGTACTTTATTTTTTAAATGAATTAAGTTCTTAGCTTTTAGATAAAACATAGTACTTTTCCCCTCTCTCCTGAAGCAATACTACTAAAATCTTTAGGGAGAGATTTATGCCAGAGACATTCTGGCATGTTTGTATTTGGATACAGTTGACCTCCCTTTGATTACAGAGTTATACCTAAGGGACTAATAGCTAAAGAAAGAGAAAGCTGTACAGCTGATGTTTAACTGTAACATGAGCATCATCTTGCAGAAACTTTAGAAAAAGTTAAATGGAGAAAAACTAGTTCTCATTTTTCAATTTTGGAGGGTGAATACAGCTGGGTTGTGTTTATAAAGTCATACTAGAGGCCTAACAAGCTATATTAATCACTAACTCATACTAGGAAAAAGTAAGGTATGTCAACGAATTTGGAAAGACACTGTATTTAATGTTTTAGCAACTGTATGCAAACAACATAGATGTTAATGTAGTCAAAACACGGGGGACAAGAAAGTTCTTATTTGGCAAGGAAGGAGGAAACTGTAAAATTCCACCTTTTTCTTCTTAGGATTAATTCCTTTAAAATTTTTTGGTAAGTACAACCAGTAAAACTATGCTATTTATATTAAAAAAAAGGCATTCTAATAGTAGGGAATTTATTTACCCGTAAGACTCTTAAAGGACAAAATGAAACTCTACTTGATTGCTTCAGTATTTTAACTTTCTCCTCCTTTTCTATGACCTTCTTGAGGCACTCTTCCATCATGTTAACGAGCCTTTCATAGTCTTTCAAATATCCACCACGGTCTCTAAAGCAAGCACAGTTACTCGATTGTTGAGGACCACTACAAATCATAAAAGGATCCTCCCAGTTACATTAAGATACTCAGGGCAGAAGTGTGCGGATTTGTTTGGTTTATAGAAAGTCATAAGAGTTCTGGAAGAGTGTGGGAAGGCAGATGTCTGTTGGAACATAGCCTGGCAATGAAGGGCACAGACTGAAGAATGCATTCATTGGGAAACTACAATGAACTTCCAAAAGAGACAAGAAAAAGTAGGGACACGTGAGGGAATAGGATAAACTGATTTTATGTATCTTTCCTAACGAGTAAAGTGGGAAAATGTTCCAGGTAAGAAGAAAGGCATTTTGGAGACACTGAAAGGAGACCAGTATGGATAGGTCAAAGTTAATAAGAGCAACAGTAGCCTGAAGCTGTGAGGGTCTGAAGATCGAATCACATAGTCTTTTATTCATTATCCCTGGTTGCTCAGTGGTAATGAATCAGCCTGCAATGCAGGAGACATGGGTTTGATGCCTGGTTAGGGAAGATCCTCTGGAGAAGCAAATAGCAACCTACTCTAGTATTCTTGCCTAGGAAATCCCCTGGACAGAGGAGTCTGGCAGGCTACAGTCCACGGGGTTGCAAAAGAGTCAGACATGACTTAGCAATTAGACAACAGCAACAACAAATGTAAAGGCATGGTTTATATTCCATATTCTTAGTCCCACACCTAACAGAGTGTGCTTAGCAGATGACTGGCAAGGGCCTACAGACTTATTGACAGACTGTTTCTTCTTTTAAAGCCTCTATGGTCTGAATTAGTCTAGTTTATTTTTTTTAAAGCTATATTTGATAGATACCTGTATATATAACATCCGAGTTTATTGTATTCATTTTTTATTTCTTTATTCATTCAATTTATAATCCTCATGAAGTGTTGTCATACAACACTCAACAGGACAGATGTGGTCCTTACTCTTATGGAGCTTACTCCTAATGTGACAAACAGGCAAAAAAAAATGTAGCAAATAAATAAAATATGTACAAATCATTAGGAAATGATGATGGAAAAAGGAAGAAGAAGAGGATGAGGGGAGGAAGAAACAGAGAAGAGGAGGGGGGAGTTAGAATCAGGGAGCTATGAAGGAGAATAATAGGAGACCTATTTGACTTTTCAGGTTCATGGAAGAAGTTGATATTTCATGAAACTTGACAGATGAGAAGACTGCAAAGTGAAGATGGGGAAAGACTTTACTAAGCAAAGCATAGCACATGCCAATGCCATGAAGCTGAAAGAGAGTTTGGTGTTTAGGGACTAAAAGAACTTCAGGGTAGTTGGTGGTATCCAGTGGCCAAGGGAAAGACTTGCAGGAAATTAAGGTGGAAAAATGGCAATCTTGGTGGAAATTAAAACAATGTGGAAAATCTTATAGTTTATCCAATCTACTTGTCTATCATCAGGTGAACAAGTGGAACATTCTCTAGGAATGGGAACCAATATTTTACCAGGGGAACCACATCTGCCAGGTTAAATGTTTAATTAAATATTATTTAGAGCCCTTGATCTCTAACTGTGGTCTACCAAAGCCACTCTGAGCACGTGTTGATGAAGGGGAATCAGTTCAACAAATACTAACCAATGGACAGATATAGGGGTCAGAGTTGAGTAAAACAAAATTCCTGACTTCAAGGAGTACACAATTTTGTGTAAGAGAGAAACAAACTGTTAAATGAGAAGATAGCTATTTAACAGAGATAAGGAAAATCTTGAGAACAGAGGCAGAATGTCCTGTTTGTGGGTCTGTAAGGTTCACTCATCACTTGATCTGGATCCTGAAGGATGGGTGGGAGTTCACAGGGTAGAAAGAGATTATCTAAAGACTGTACGTACTCTGGCAGAGCAGGAGAGAGTGCCTGCCAGCAGCGTGGCTTGGCTGCAATGCCAGTGGGTAAGGGGTTGGAGAACACAGGGCTGGCAAAATAAACAGGAACAAGAACATGGAGGGTTTTATTGTATGCTTAAAAATGCTCTTGTGGGCAATGGGGAGCCTAAGCACCAGACTAGAAATTAGAAGACCCTGACTTTGATGCTGACTTCACCAGTTAATAGCTAAGGGATCTTAGGCAATAGTAAATGTAACATTTGATATCTGAACAGTTACTATGTATCGGGACTCTGCTAAAATACTTATACGCATTTTCTCAGTTTATTCCACACAACCCTATGTGGTGTGGCAAGTACTAAAATGAAGACCCTGATGCTCAGACAATTTAAGGAACTTTTCCAATGTCGCATAGTCACTTACCTCCTCATTCCTAAGATGTGGATCATAAATATCTAATCAACCATTTTCACAGCACAGGTGCAGAGATCATATAAGATGGCACACTATTAAAGCCTCTAAAAGCCTATCTAAAGGTTCTTTTGTAAGTTATTTAGGAAGCAGGCATAAACTTTAGAGCAGGAATAAAAAGAATCAGATCTTATGGGATCATCACAATCATTTCATAATGAAGACCAAGTCATCAGTGCCAACATATTTACTTATGTGCTTGCTAGGGTTAATTAGAGAAATATGAAAATAATTTGGATTCAAATGAGTACAGTTGTTCAGTGTTCGTGTTGTAAAGATATGGCATTTAACTACCTAATATGGGTTTTATGGGCTTATGTAGGGTTTAGGAGGTAAAGAATCTGCATGTAATGGAGAGGCAGATATACAGGATAGACTTGTGGACACAGTGGGGGAAGGAGAACGTGGGACGAATTGAGAGAATAGCTTGGAAACATATACATTACCATATGTAAAATAGATAGCAAATGGGAATTTGCTCTGTGACCAAGGGAGCTCAACCCAGTACTCTGGGACAACCTAGAGGGGTGGGGTGGGGTGGGATGGAGCGGGAGATAGAAGCGGGGTTCAGGAGGGAGGGGACATTTGTATACCTATGGCTGATTCACGTTGATGTATGGCAGAAACCAACACAATACTGTAAAGCAATTATCCTCCAATAAAAAAAAAATCAGACTGCAGAAAATAAAATGAAAGGGCAATTATTACTCATGACAATTTCAGTTGTAGTGTCAGTGTTCTTCCCGGGGACGGGGGAGCCTGGTGGGCTGCCGTCTATGGGGTCGCACAGAGTCGGACATGACTGAAGCGACTTAGCAGCAGCAGCAGTCCTTTATAAAATACTCTGAACTTTCAGTTCGCAAAACTAGTTATCTGTATGCAAGTAAGTATTTCCTGTTTTTTCTGACAAGGAACAACAAGGAATTTCTTTGTATCAAATATTTAAGTTTGCCCACTTTCTACCGCTCTTTGAAAAAATTAAGCATGACCTGGTCATTTAACACAAATCCTGAAAAGAAGTGGCTTTAAAGCATATTCATAGAAAGGAGGCAAAGAATACAGCAGGCTCCTGGTTACTCCTGGTTAATCTCCTTTCACATTCACAGATAACCATATGTACTCATGGGTCCTCAGAACAAGGTAAGTTTGCGTAGATTGAAGGTATCCTTGTGAACATATAAAGGAGTATGCCTGGGTTTGCATTTCCTCTCCGATTAGATATCAAATAGCTGAATTAAATACCTTCTAAAATTCTGGGGTGATATCAACTTTGTACTTTGTTCTATAAGTGCCTGGGGATAGATGAGCAATATGTTAAACAAGTTAATTAGAAGAGGCACTTTAAGCTTTAAAGAACTTAGCAATGAACGCAAAGGATGGAAGGGAGCGGCAGCTTCCATCTGCTGTTGGGACAACTGATAAAATGTCTTAAATGTTTTAAGATTGGCAATTGCTGAGATGAACTTTGCCAAGCATTTTTCTTCATAACCTGTAACCTTATGTATATTTTAATAAGAAATCCGAGAAGCATGTTTCTAATTCATTTACACTTAACTCATTAAAATTTAGTTTTGGAATAACTATCTTGGGCTTCCCAGGCCTTGAAAAATCATTTGAGTCTTTTATCTCTGAAGCAGAAAATTCACATTTTATCACCAATACATGAAACTTTGCCCAGAAAACAGGAACTTGATTCTAAACTTTGTACTCAGGAAGTTCAAATTTATTTGAAAGTCAGGAAACCTAACTCTCAAATTCTTCTGATCCTAAACAAAATGTCTCTCAACACTTCTTTTCTAAGGTAAAAAGTACAGCAAAATAAAAAGATCTACCTGTGGTTATGGATTTCTTTCTAATCAGCAACATGCAAAGAACTGGCACAGAGAGTAAGAATCTTCCTCTTTTAAGGAAGGATGAAGCTGAAAAAAAAAACTGACTGATGCCTAGTGATCATCGGGACCATCATTAAAATCACTCACTGATTTCACGGGTACAAATCCAGCTCCTACCCAGAACTAGCCTCAAGGAGCAGCTGCAAGCTCTTGTGTGCGGAGCCGAAGGATCCTTCCAGAACTCTGCATTCCTTCTGTCATTTCATCCCATACCCTCTTCAAGTCAAGGACTTGGCTTTTTTCCCCTTTCTCTTCTTTTTGTTCCATAGATAGAAAGTTGTTTATCCTGGCTGGTAATCTTGAATTCATTTTAATCCTTTAGGTATTCTCTTACTGCCTCTTTCCTCCCTTGGACTTCATTTTACTTTTAACTACAGTTAAGTGAGGAAATCCTCATGAAAATGGGCCTTAAACAGTAAAACAGAGCTAAATTCTTGTCTTTGAGTGCTGTTTCTTTTAAGAATGGCAGTAGAAGGAGTGGATAAGGTAATGGCTTATCTGGAGGTCATATTCAAATCCTCTGAAATTAATTCTGCGACCTTAAGCAACTTAGCTAAGTCTTCCATATCTTAGTTCTCACCAAAGATCTCTATCGAATGGTTTGTGGAAGTGTCCTTTAAACTATTAAGTGTGTCATTTATGATAATGCAGAAATGACTGTT
Organism: Bos taurus; assembly: GCF_002263795.3. Lineage (NCBI taxonomy): Eukaryota > Metazoa > Chordata > Mammalia > Artiodactyla > Bovidae > Bos > Bos taurus. Next base: position 57,278,360 of record NC_037341.1, on the reverse strand, counting down.
ATACACTAAGAGTGCAATGTATATTCACTATATTACTTATTATTATAGTAAAATATAAACAAAATTGTTTGGCTATTCTCATCAACTATTAAGCTTTGGTGGCAGCCTTGTGTTATAGGCCTATCAGTTCTTATTCACTTTTTTCCAAATTGAACTTTTAAGAGACATTTTCTGATATTATTTTTTCCTTTTTCCAATAAATATAAACTTCCTCCCAGAGAACAGGAATATAGTCCTAAATTCTGCACTTAGAATGTTCAAATTTATTCAAAAGTTATAAACCTAACACTCAAAAGTTTTCCAATATGGAATTTAGTCTTCTGGGGTTAGGTTATTCTTAAAATGTGGCTCTAGTCTTTAATATTCATCCCTTTGTTCCATGTGTGTGCATGCAAATTAATACACACATGTGAAAGTGAAAGTGTTGGTTGCTCAGTAGACTGTGTCTGACTCTTTGCGACCCCATGGACTGTAGCCTGCCAGGCTCCTCTGTCCATGGAATTCTCCAGGCAAGAATACTGGAGTGAGTATTCTTCCCTGATGGCAGTAAGTAGCCATTCTCTTCTCCAAAAGATCTTCCTGACCCAGGGATTGAACCTGGGTTTCCTGCATTGTAGGCAGATCTTTACCATCTGAGCCACCAGGGAAGACATATACACACTTTGGCATTTTAAATCTAAGTTCATGAAAAAGTTACATTCATATTCACATTGATTTATTTTTATGTCTTTTCACCACGATAATTTGTGATTTCACAATGTCCTTTCAGAGTCTGATAGCCTACTCATGCATTTAACCAAAATTTATTAAGCACATCCTGTGAGACAAGCACTACACTAGGCCCTGAAGACACAATGGTGGAGAGCATGATGTCCCTGATTTCAAGAAATGTACCTTTTTTGTGGAACAGGCTTATGCACTAAATAAGAAATTGCTTTGAAATACAGTAATGCAATGTAGATATCTGTGGTCAATCTTAAATTATCCATATGGATCTTTTCTCTCAACATGTTTGCCTTAAAACCTAGGGAATGCCAGTTATCTGACAATGCTTAGCACATCCTTCCTGTGTTATCAAAAACTCTAAGATTATTACATTTTCCCAAAGATCTGTCACTTTAACCAGTTAGGGAGCCTGTTAATTTCTTCCATTTTGTCTTCTTCAAGGTTATATAGCAGGCAAGGCAAGCATTTATCAACTCTCTACTGCTAGCATCTGGTAAGTTCGAGGGTGTACTAAGAATTTATGTGTATGACTTTATCCCGTCTTTTAGAATTGAACTGAGAATATCCTTTGTTAGCTTTAGCAAAGTCTTGTCTGTCGACTGACATAGTTTATGCGTGGGAAAACAGATTGGAGTTTCTACCACAACAGATTCTTTCTGCAGAGGCTTAGGTCACATTTTTACATAGCTTTTATATTAGATACCAAATAAGAAAATTGTGTTGAAAGAAAAGGTAAGAAAAATAATGTAAAACAATACCATATTTTGTTAGGGGTCATTTTCTTTTCTTTTGGTCAGCAACCTTTAGTAATTATAGTTTCTAGCAGAATTTTAGAAAAATATATTTTGAAGAATACTAATTTGGTACTAAAGCCCATGTTTTCTTTGCATGTAAAAATCTAATGAGAAAAGGTTTTCATTTTCATAATTTGAGTCATAGTTTTTTGCATATTTAATACAATAAATTCATATAAACAAAAGCATGTGTTGACTGATATTAAATTTTCATTTTGTAAATATTAAATAATAGGGAAAACATTAAGTTTATAATGAAACTGATTCTTTCCTTGGATTCATGAGGGTACAAGAAGGGCTCTCCTGTGAGACTAAGAAAATATTTCCTATAATCACCTATTAAATTTATCCCTCCCACTACTGAAATATATACATTTGTTGTAATATACTATATAAAGGGGGAACCTAAGGAGAAAACGTACACATTTTCTTAAGTTCAGTGAATCACAGAACATAGATATTTCTGGTTTATAATAAATGCACACTAACAAATCATCTCTAATGATTAATTAAGAGGTCAGTTTCATAGAAAATGTGTGTGGCAATTTTGATTTTGAAATAGATTGTATGGTCCCATAACAACAGTGTAATAAAACATAAAAATTATTCAGTTTTTAAATTGGACAGAAGAATTTCTGGTAAGGTAGAAATAAGTACATATATGTCTGGAAAAGGACATATCAAACACTGTGGTATCTATTTCTACTGCTGCAAATATGCTTTTTTAGTCAGCTATACTTCTTTTCCACTAACAATGAACTACAACCAAACTGAAAAATAATATTACTTGTTTTTCTCTACTGCAGCCACTAAGAGTACACAGAATAACAAACTCACAGAACCGGAAGAAAACGTAGGAGACAATCTTATGTAGACTGGCAACTAGAGGAATGTGCATACGTAAACTCTCTCATGTAACTACTTTATTTTCTTGAAGGTGTCCATAACTAGACATCCACAATCTTTTCTGGAAACTCATTCCAGCCTTTGATTCCTGGACACTCCATCAAAAGTCACTTTTCCCTTCCTCCAATAACGATCACGTGCTATATTTTGTCCCCAGAACTTGCTATAATGTGAAATCGTGTGTTTATTGTTTACTTTTTATTGATGGTCTTCTTCAAAAAATACAAGCTCTATTCTGTCTTGCTCATTTTTCTAATTGTGTTGACTCTTAACAGTTACTCCTTAAAATTATGTTAAGTAAATAGAAGGAAGTTAAGATGTTAGGAAGATGGAAGAACAAAATGTTCTACTTTCTGTCTAGCTGAAATACCTTCTATTTTTAATTAAGCCTATCTCTTGTTTTTCAGTCGTTGATAGATAGGGTAACAACAATACCACCTTCTCCAACAAAAATCCCTCCATGTACTTGAAGAAAACTATTTAGGATGGTTAAGCAGGCAATAAATCTGACTTTATCCTTAATTTCTTTTAGAGGAAACAATGGAAAATATATAAATAAACAAGATAAAACAAAGCTTTAACTGATGATGACAGAGAACTAAGAATTATTAGTTTCAAAAAGCATGAAATCTATCTGCTTAAGACATGATTTAAAATATGTAATAAGTCAAAATACACACCTTTTAAAAGGAGAAGAAAAATCATTAGATGGAGAAAGTGTTTCTAAGGTGAACCATGGCAGAGAATATAGAGCGGTGGTGGTGTGGGGGTAGTTAAGTAGAACATAAGTTTCAGATAATACTCAAGTTACCTGGACTGTCATTGACATTCACCCTTGTGTACCCCAGTTCTTAGCTATCTAAATTCCACATATTAGTTTTGCAGAGTGCATCACTTTGCAAGACCTGGATTCTTTTAAAAGGATATTTGATAGGGTAGTGGTGTTTATTACAGAAACATATTTACTTAGACTATTCCAGCCCAAGCAATAAGTGGAAATTTCTTCTCCTCAATATATGTGTTTATTGATGGGTAAGAAGTAGGTCCAAGAATGATTATGGATGAAAGAACATGACAAAGTTCAATCATCTGAAGCAGAAATAAAATCACAATACTGAGCGATGTAGTTTTCTCATCATTAACCAAGAGATGCATTCTCCTCTTTGCTTTGCTCAATATTTTCATTATTATGACAGTAATATGAACATATTGGAACACTATTCTAAGTAAACATTTGAACAATTTTACTGTTGGTCTTTCATGTGTTGTATTTATTTGATAAGAAAAAAATATCTGTAAAAACAGACATGGAGAAAATGAAGTGCACGTCTATATTAAAGTGGGCAAAAAAAGTACAATCAAAGTCCGTTTGTCCTTGTATAAAGTTGCTGATAATTTCACTTAAAGGATCAAGGAGGTAATAAAAAGCGGTATTTTCTTTTAGGAAAAAAAAAAGTTCAAAACCTAACCTGTGGGTAACATTTTCAAAATATTCTAAATTTGTTACAGCTAAAATTGCATATAAAAGACTTTTGAATGTGATGTCAAAATGGCATTTTTAAAGCTTAAGGAGGAGGATATGACAGAGGCAGAATCATAACAAGCTGGCTTTGGTAATGATAAGGCCAGGTTGATGTTGAAAAGATGTTACTATAAGTGGAGTGGATGGGAATCCAAATGGGATGTGATTTGGTAGTGGTAGTAATGAAGGGCCTGGGTATGGTGATGAAGTTGGAAAGATTTTTCCAAAATGTTGCCTCTGTACTCTTTCATGCTTTGTTAATTAATGAGAAAAAATTCATTTCATTGGTTTCAAAATCTGAAAGTGACTTCAAGGGTTCCAAGATGGTTATTCATTCATTCATGCAACACATATTTTATTGAGTTCCTATGTGCCACAATCTACCAAGCTAGATGTTAAGGATAAAATGATGAATATTTAATTACTTTCATTTTCCTTATGTACAAAACGTACAATCGAGTTTCTCTCCCTGTGTCTTTCATAGAGTTGGTTTGAGATTCAAGGAAGATAGTACAACACATATGTAACAGGTAATAATATATAATTATAATGATAGTAATACTATATTTGGAGAAGTAAAATGTTAGATTTAGAGAGTTTTTTCTCTACTAGCATGAGTTTGTTATAGGATAACAAACAGAGGATAAGAATAGTTAAAGGTGGGAGTGATTACTCTTCCATTAAGAGAGGGAAACAACACTAAACTGTGAGAAGAGAGACACTGGGACAAAGCTTCCTTTACAGTTTTGCTTGGTGCCAACTCTTTTATGCCAGAGCCTGGAACAATTTTGAGCGACATCATTTGCCGTAAGGTTTTAATTCAGTTGTTTCTTAGACTTCACTCAGTCATTTATTAACTTCACGAGCAGTTTTTGCCAGGCCCATTTATAACTTTTATTAATATTTAATGAATATTTTTCTTGAAATCAATGATTTGTTAAATATCAAATATTGTGAATCCTTTTTAAAATGCAAAGTTTACATCATTCCTTTAAAGAGGAAATCAGCACCACTTTCTATAATAAAAGGGAGACATAAAACTCAGCAAAAAAAAAAAAAAAAATTTAATTAATTTGAGGTAGATGCTATTGCCTTACCAGGGTCTTGAGACTGAGGCTGAAGAGTTTGCTCCTTCTTTGCTAAGAAGAGTAATTATTAAGTGCTGAAAAAGTATAGATAAGCTAGTACTAAACTGAGAATTTCTCTTTGACACACAAGGCGAGAAAAAATATTTAAAAAGTGAAAGAGGATAAACTCTCTTACTCAGTGATATATATTTTTAATGGTATCTTCTGTACCAGCTAAATTGGGCTCCAAAATCACTGCAGATGGTGACCGCAGTCATGAAATTAAAAGACGCTTGCTCCTTGGAAGAAAACTTATGACTAACCTAGACACCACATTAAAAACCAAAGACATTACTTTGCCAACAAAGGTCCATCTACTCAAGGCTGTGGTTTTTCCAGTAGTCATGAATGGATGTGAGAGTTGGATTACAAAGAAAGCTGAGTGCTGAAGAACTGATGCTTTTGAATTGTGGTGTTGGAGAAGACTCTTGAGAATCCCTTGGAGATCCAACCAGTCCATCCTAAAGGAAATCAGTCCTGAATATTCATTGGAAGGACTGATGCTGAAGCTGAAACTCCAGTACTTTGGCCACCTGATGCAAAGAACTGAATCATTGGAAAAAACCCTGATGCTGGGAAAGATTGAAGGCAGGAGGAGAAGGGGATGACAGAGGATGAGATGGCTGGATGGCGTCACTGACTCGATGGACATGAGTTTGAGCAAGCTTCAGGAGTTAGTGATAGTCAGGGAGGCCTGGTGTGCTACAGTCCATGGGGTTGCAAAGAGCAATTGAACCGAGCAACTGAACTGAACTGATACCAGCTAAATGTCTTGCAGAGGTCAATACCTTATAATGTAAAAGCACTGGTATAGCTAGTTTGAATTGCAAAACTTTAGACCTACCTCCATCTCTCTTCCCTCTTGACTCCATTTCAATAGAATGATCAATTACACAGTTGTAAAGCATTTTGTAAGAAAGTTTGGGTTTTTGCTTTTTCTGTATACTGAATATTCAAATTGTTGTTCATTCCACCACAGGGATCATTATGAGTATTTAGAAAGTAGAATAAGGGGGACTTTAAGAGGTTTAAGAATTTATTCAGAACCAAGCTTAGCACACCCCCACCATACATGCTGGGGGAGGAGGCAAACTTCTAAGTATGCTAACAATGTCTTGCACAAGAACATGTGGTAAATTAGTGGGCAGAACAAAATGATCTCTAGGGAATTGCTATTCAGTTTCCTGACCAGAAGATCATAGTCTTTTCTCACAGATAAGAAACCTCAAGCCTCAAACCAATGAAACATAACTTAGAGAATGGCCCCGTAGGACTTACCTCCTGTTAGCATGAGGGCACATTTGCACATGCAGTTGTCGTTATCAGCATCTTTAGTGCTGAAATCAGCACCATGCAAGATCAGGCTGCTCTGTTTTCCTGCTGTCCCAGTGTGACCCTTCAAATACAACCTGAAGTTAAAAAAAAAGAAAAGTCGTTCAATAGAATAATAGAACCCAGAAGACTGGTTTTGCTGAATGTTTGGCTTTTTCATCATTTTCTCCCTTCTCTGAACTCAGCCCTTCAACGACTGTTTTATAAGATCAAAGCTCTCTGAACAAAAGAAAGACAGAGAACGGGGTAGGAGGAAAAAAGAAGGAAGGGAGGGAGGCAAAATTCCACTTTACAGACAAGTAAAATTCTCTACCTGTGGGTAGAGAAGTCAAGTGGACCTTAGGAACCATCACTATGAACATAACTAGAGGAGGCGATGGAATTCCAGTTGAGCTATTTCAAACCCTGAAAGATGGTGCTGTTAAAGTGCTGTACTCAACATGTAGCAAATATGGAAAAATCAGCAGTGGCCGAAGGACTGGAAAAGGTCAGTTTTCATTCCAATCCCAAAGAAAGGCAATGCCAAAGAATGTTCAAACTACCACACAATTGTACTTATCTCACACGCTAGCAAAGTAATACTCAAAATTCTCCAAGCCAGGCTTCAATGTATGTGAACTGTGAACTCCCGGATGTTCAACTTGGACTTAGAAAAGGCAGAGGAACCAGAGATCAAATTGCCATCATCTGTTGGATCTTCAAAAAAGCAAGAGTTCCAGAGAAACATTTACTTCTGCCTTTTTAACTACACGAAAGCCTTTGATTGTGTGGATCACCACAAACTGTGGAAAATTCTAAAAGAGATGGGAATCCCAGACTCTCTTACCTGCCTCCTAAGAAATCTGTATGCAGGTCAAGAAGCAACAGTTAGAACTAGACATGGAACAACAGACTGGTTCCAAATTGGGAAAGGAGTACGTTAAGGCTGTATGTTGTCATCCTGCTTATTTAACTTATATGCAGAGTACACTATGTGAAATGCCAGGCTGGATGAAAAACAAGCTGGAAACAAGATTGCTGGGAGAAAGATGAATAAACTCAGATATGCAGATAACACCACCCTTATGGCAGAAGCAAAGAACTAAAGAGCCTCTTGTTGAAAGTGAAAGAGCAGAGTGAAAAAGTTGGCTTCAAGTTCAATATTCAGAAAACTAAGATCATGGCATACGGTCCCATCACTTCATGGAAAATAGATGGGGAAAAAATGGAAACAGTGACAGACTTTATTGTTTTGGGCTCCAAAATAAGATGGTGACTCCAGCCATGAAATTAAAAGACACTTGCTCTTTGGAAGAAAAGCTATGACCAACCTAGGCAGCATATTAAAAAGCAGAGACAATACTTTGCCAACAAAGGTCCATCTAGTCAAAGCTATGGATTTTCCAGTAGTCATGTATGGATGTGAGAATTGGATTATAAAGAAAGCTGATTGCTGAAGAATTGATGCTTTTGAACTATGGTGTTGGAGAAGACTCTTGAGAGTCCCTTAGATAGCAAGGAGATCCAACCAGTCCATCCTAAAGGAAATCAGTCCTGAATATTCATTGGAAGGACTGATGCTGAAGCTGAAGCTCCAATACTTTGGCCACCTGAGGTGAAGAACTGACTCATTGGAAAAGACCCTGATGCTGGGAACGGTTGAAGGCAGGAGGAGAAGGGGATGACAGAGGATGAGATGGTTGGATGGCATCACCAACTTGATGGACATGAGTTTGAGCAAGCTCCAGGAATTGGTGATGGACAGGGAAGCCTGGCTTGCTGCAGTCCATGGGGTCGCAAAGAGTCGGACATGATGGAGCAACTGAACTGAACTTAAAATTCTCTACAGCTTGTGTGCTTGATGTTTGTTTTACCATGTATACTCAAACTTATATCATTCTGATAATGCAAGATCTACCAAAGGAAAATGGGTTTATTTTTATTACTGTAAGTATTAATCTCTAAACAAAGTACATAGAGTGTTGCTATAGCTTATATCATTTTGTTAATATTAATATTGATGATGTGCTAAAGGGTATTTACTCTGTGACAAGCACTTTGTTAAATGCTTTCCTGGTGTTATTTAATTTTTATAGTAAATCTGTGATTCAGGTATCAACATTCCAATTTTTCATTCTAAGCTCAAAGAGGCTTATGACAATTGTTGACTATAAAATCCAAGTTCTTATTAATCATTGCTGCTGCTGCTAAGTCGCTTCAGTTGTGTCCGACTCTGTGCAACCCCATAGATTGCAGCCCACCAGGCTCTGCCCTCCCTGGGATTCTCCAGGCAAGAACACTGGAGTGGGTCATTAATCATTATGTATCCACTAAACAAATATTTGTTAAGCACATACTATGTATCAATAATTGTTCTCAGCATTTAAGATATATCATTAAACAAAACAAATGGAACGTCACCATGCCCTGAGGGACCTATATTCTGGTGGTGTACCTAAAATTAATTTCAAAGCCCCAACTGTTTAATGTCAAATATGGCATTCTTCAAAACCCTGCTTTACTCTCTAGGAACATTTCTCATATAAAATTTACATTAACCTAGGTCATGGGCTCTCCAACAGTTGCCCGTACATCAAATCATCTGGTTATCTGTGAAAAAGACCTACTCACTGGACTGAGGAATGTATGGTTTCAACTCACACCTCAGATTACTCTTGCACACTGTCCAAGGAGAACATTTTGAAAAGTATTTGTCTAGAATTCAAAAACTAGTGAACAAAACACAGTAGTTGCCTAATGTAGTCCCCTCACATCTGCTCATTTCCTATGGACCTGACACGCTGCCTTCATATCCATCTGGGTACTTTGAACAAATGCAAACTTGCTCAGCTCCTTCACTGGCTCCTCAGGGCTCAACACAGTTAAGGTTGTCCGTAGCCTGTGTTTGATACTCAAAGTCTTCTCTGACTGAGACCTTCCCCTCTCTCTAACTCTGCCTAATATCCCTCTGTTCTCACTCATCAAAGTCATCTAGCAATACTCCCTTCAAATCCATGCGTGTTACCACTTTTGCACCTGAGTCTCATTTATGAACCTTCTCCACCCACAGTACAGATAATGGGTGATTAAAGCTCTGTGTGAATGAGATGCTACTAGGACTGAGACCAGCTCTGACCAAAATTTTACATGATTCTTAAACAGATAATAAATATCAGTTAATATTTTGAAGATACATATGTAAATATATTTTCCATATAAATATGATGTGTTTGCACCTAAGGACATGTACTGTCCCATTATTATTTTGTAAGAGTGATATATTTTTAGCAAATAACAGTTGTGTGACTGTGCCAAAATAGTTTACAAATACATTCTGCAGAGACTTTTCAGCAAGAGCGAAACATACAACTAAACCCTCCTCAAGTTTCAGTTGTTTCAATAATTAACAGAACTTGTAGCTAACAGAACACTAAAGGAAGCTTCTAATGCTGAATTATCACATAAAAGCTTACATTTTAAAACTCTGGAGATGTCAAGCTAAAAGCCACTCATAACACAAAACTGTAGAATTTCCAACTGGGAATTTGCATTTTACATTGTAGGCAGCCCATGTAGAGATGCGTCATACCAGGGGAAAGCAAGGTGAGAGGTTACCAAGGGGAGTCCTAGGAACACGTTACCTGAGTGACTTCACAAGACCTTCAAGATACGGTCTGAAGTTTTAAACTGATCACTTTCTCAGCCTCTCAGAGGCAGACACACAACTTGAAAAACGGAGGGAGACTTATGTCCGGTCTCCATTTCCAGTCAAAATAGGGGGCCCAGTCTCATGTTCTCCTTAGAGGGAGTTTCACACAGAAAGCCAAATTATAATCAGAAAGTTGCTTGGTTGGTGAACACAGAATCGGAGTCTGGGGACAAGGATGAATGACTTCAAAATTAAGTAGCTATGACTCTGCTGGCCTGAAATCTCCCTTTCCACTGGGAGTGGGTAAATTTAGCCCACAGGCGCTCTTGGATGAGTGATGCTAATTCCCACTCTGATTCTTGGATTCTCTATAATTTGTGATGACTTTCCTTCTTATTGGTTTAAGGTAAGTCAAAACCATTTTCCCTGCAGTAGCTTTAAGCTCACTAATGGGGATAGACTTTCTAGGACACAATGATTTTCTACATTGTATTCTGTGGATAAGTGAGCACAGATGTTAAATTGATAGTAACTGAGTGACTAGATGTGCTGAACATAGTTTGTACTTTTATGTGTGCCTGTACTAAGTTGCTAGAGTTCAGTTCAGTTCAGTGGCTCAGTCGTGTCCAACTCTTTGTGACCCCATGAACCACAGCACAGCATGCCTCCCTGTCCATCACCAACTCCTGGAGTTCACCCAAACCCATGTCCATTGAGTCGGTGATGCCATCCAACCATCTCATCCTCTGTTGTCCCCTTCTCCTCCTGCTCTCAGTCTTTCCCAGCATCAGGGTCTTTTCCAGTGAATCAGCTCTTTATATCAAGTGGCCAAAGTATTGGAGTTTCAGATTCAGAATCAGTCCTCTAATGAATATTCAGGACTGATCTCCTTTAGGATGGACTGGTTGGATCTCCTTGCAGTCCAAGGGATTCTCAAGAGTCTTCTCCAACATCACAGTTCAAAAGCATCAATTCTTCGGCACTCAGCTTTCTTTATAGTCCAACTCTCACATCCATACATGACCACTGGAAAAACCATAGCCTTGACTAGATGGACCTTTGTTGGCAAAGTAATGTCTCTTACTTTTTAATATTGCTTTTAAGTTGCCTCAGTAGTGTCAAACTCTTTGTGAACACATGGACTATAGCCCACAAGGCTCCTCTCTCCATGAGATTCTCCAGGCAAGAATACGAGAGTGGGTTGCCATGCCCTCCTCCAGGGGATCTTCCAGACCAAGGGATCAAACCTGTGTCTCTTATGTCTCCTGCATTGGCAGGTGGATTCTTTACCGCTAGCACCACTTGGGAAGCCTTAATACTTTTATATGAGGGTTGTAATTTAAGCCTCATCATTTGCAAGGGTTTCTTTGTGTTACCAAGGCAATGGGAATGCACAATTAGAAATTGGGAAATAGAGAAAAGCAAAAAGAATTACTCTTGACATTATGGTTTACATACACTTAGTCTTTTCCTTGTTTTTTTTCCTCTCCAAATAGAAAATATTATTTATATCTAATGAAGGAGACACAGGTTCCATCTCCAGGTTGGGAAGATTTCTCAGAGGAGGGTATGGCAGCTCATTCAAGTATTCTTGTCTGGAGAATCCCATTCTCAGAGGTGCCTGGTGGGCTACAGTCCATAGAGTTGCAAAATGTTGGACAGGACTGAAGTGAATGAGCATGCATGCATACATTAATACCTGATTATATTCTATAAGCAATTTTGAACAATGGGAGTAAAGTTTCTGCCCACAGGCTCATCTCAACTACACTCCAGAAGTAATCACTTATGTCAGTTTTGTACCCTTTAAAGTTTCTTCTCATATAAACACAAATGAAAATAAAATAATGTTTTTGAACAACACATTTTTCATATATGATTTTATGACTATGTTTCCATACCACTACATATTCTTCTTCAACATCATTTGGAAGCTATCCTATGAGTATATCATCAATTGTCACAAGTTTAAGAGTGTCTTTATATATCTCTAAACATACATGCAAGTATATATGTTAGGGTTAGAATAAACTGTAGAATAAATATCTATAATGTTGTTTTGTTATGACCTGCACCAGCATGCAGCTCATCAACAATGGATGTTAGGATCTGTGGGTAAAAGGAGACATTTTTCTAGATCCACTTAATCAAGACCTGAAGGTCAGTCTTACAGTCCTGTTAGCTCTTCTTTGTATTACTGATAAAAATCTTACAACTGGTCTCAATGTCTTGAGCCCTGATCCTTCTCCTTCTCCTGAAAATCATTCTCCAGGTGGCTCATGCAAAACATGCCTCTCATTGTAATTCCTCTGCTCTGGTTAAAAGCCCTCAGTTGTTCTCTCAACACATGAAAGGTACAGTCCAAGTTTCTTATTGTGGTTTATAAGGACTTTGAAGATCTAGCCCTCCTCCACTTTCTCCCACACCAACCCCACACCTCCCATCTCTTATTTCATGCACACATACATAATGCTCCAGGCTTACCAAACACTTGCTCCCTCAAAGCATCATATTCTCATTTCTCTGTCCTCTCTTCCTGGAAGGCCTAGAATTTCTATCTGCTGAACCCCTACTCATCTTTGAAGATTTATTTCTAGTATAATCTCAAAGAACATCAGATGGATACCTCTATGATGAAACTTAACTGTGCTATATTTTAGTTGCCTTTTCTTAACTTGTCTTCTCTCATAATAAATCGTAAGCTCCTTGAGGCATAAGATGTGTCTGATGTATCTTACACAACTGAATCACCAGAATCTAGAATAAACAGCATCTGATACTGAAGAAAAGCTCAATATTTACTGAATAAATAAATTATGAATGTGAACTAATGATTTATATAATTAATTTTCAATTGGCTGAAGGTAGCAAGTAAAATCAAATCCAAATAAAAATAGCTCTAATAACTAAAATATGCCTGGCCCATATTTTCAGAAAGACAGCTTTTGCATCTTATTTAGCCAGGTACTCAAAATCCTACTTCCTTGTCAACCAACTGAATAATTTAAAAATACACACACATGTATGCTTCTTTGGATCTTTCCAATTCTGTTTTTGTTCTCATATTCTCAGAGACTCCAGGATATGAAAACATGTCTGATATATTGTGCAGGTAGAATAAAGGAAGAGAACTTAGGTCTCAGTTCTCATTAGTTCTTCTGTGTTATTGAATGACTCATTTGTATTGTGTGCATAGCCAACTGATATCAGAGAACATTCAAAATATAAAAATGTTTATGGTAAATTCTTTAGCTAAAATTATTTCAAAAACAAAAAGCAAAATAAGGTGTAAAATATTTTCTTAAGGGCCTGCCCAGTCCAGGGATCTTAAAAACAAGAAGCAGAAGCACAGGGAAGTCCCAAGATAGTATACTGCAAATACTGGGACATACGTGGCTGCAATGATTTAAAAGGAGAAGTGAGGGGTTGGCAAAAGAGGGGCAGGGAGTCAAAAAAGTAGGAACTTCCAGTTACAAAATAAACAAATCTTTGGGATGCAATGTATGGTATAGTGATTATAGTTAATAATACTGTATTTTATACTAGCAAGTTCCCAGGAGAATATATCTTAAAAGTTTTCATCTCAAGAAAACAAAATTTAACTATGTATGGTGATGGGTGTTAACTGGGCTTATTGTGGTGATTATTTTGCAATATATACATATAGGCATATATTAAATCATTTTGCTTACACCTGAAACTAATATAATGTTATATGCCAATTATATCTCAGTAAAACATAATAGAAGAGAGCAATATTTTTAGGAACAGTGGATTTTTCACCATACAAGTCTGAGCAGAACTTGTAATTTATATACAGGAGTATTCATCCCCTCTATGTTTATATCCTTAACATGTTGCAGGGGACTGCTTATATGCTTCTAAGCAAGAGTCGTTCTTTTGCACTGGGAAATAGAGATGGTATTTCTTAAATATAAATTTTTCAACACTCTTTTAAGATATTTACAAATGAGGACAAGTGTGCTTCTGCAGAATCCCACAAGGATTCTGGGAGTAATGGCATAATTAAGGATAGGTCTCTTCACAGTTAAGGGGCTCATTTGTTCTTAGCATCTATCTAGCTAGCACAGAATAGCAATTATTAACCCAAAGCTAACAATCATAGTTGGTTATTTGATAGGGCCAGACTAAGTGCTGGCCATTCACTAATGCCAAGTATTTTTTTCTAGTTAGATAAGAATACTTATTTGAATTGAGCCTCAAACAGAATATTTATGTGGTTCTTTTTATTAGAGGTTCTGGTTAATTTCTAAAAGCTTCATGTATAATTAACTATCCATGACTTTCTCTATTCTGCTAATGGAATATCACTTTACAAAAGAAAAGTCAATATACAGAAGGGCCAAAGTCAGCCTTGCGTCTGACTCTGCTGAAAAGGACTTAAAGTGTGAGTCACTGGAGAGAATGCTTCCCCCAAAATAACACTATAGAATCTTGGACATTTATTTCTTGTGTTCAGCCAGTGTAGATGGGGCTTACATGAAGGATGATGTGTTAGGAGATAAAAAACAAATGTTATTTCAGAGCAAAGAATTTGGCTTAGGAACTAAAATATGAAGGATGCTAAAACAACAACAACCAACAAAAAATAACAATAGCACAAAACCCCCAAAGAACACCATTAGTTGTGACCAAAAAAGCAGCCACAAAATAAAATCATGGCGTTTATCCTTTTAAACCTATTTTCCCTAATTAAGGGAAAAAAATATGAGTACCACTTGGTCAGTGACTGTAAAGAATGTCAGTATTTTTATTTTTTCAGTTAGCATCTGAAGGGAAAATGAAACATTCATACTGAAATTAGTCACGATTTTCTAGTCATTCTTGTTGAAAATATACTTTTTCTTTCACTTACAGAAGTTTCAATAACTAGAAAGACTAAATCATATTTCCTAATGAATGTAGGACAATAGTGCTTTCTATTATGGAGAAGTAGGTTTCAAAATATACAGCTGTATCATGTAAGTGATTCTATAATGTTCTTTTCTTTAAAATAAGCAGCCCAATACCATGCATCCAGTTTCTCACTGACTTTGTCGACCTAAGGGACTGTCATACCTCTCACGCACGTTTTTACATCTTCACTGTACTGTCGGGGGGCGGGGGGGAGGGGGGTGGGGCGGGGACGAGGGGAGGGTCTCTTTCATTATCCAAGGCAGTGGGAGTTGTATGTATGACAAATTGAAGTTTGGCCTCAGCGCCTTTAAACAGTAGACAGGCTCTTAGATATCTGAACTTTAAGGTCTTACGTACTGACAAGCTGAGCAGATTTTTATTTTGGCTCTGAGTTCTCTCCCTGCCACCATATGGAACTAGTTTGTCTTTTTCATAATCACTTGAAGAAAATGCAAAATAACCCCCACAGTTCTGTTTCAGAGCCTGGTAGCAATGACTCAATTTGACAGAGTTTCCCAACACTGTTATGTCTTCTGGTTGCTGCTCCAGGGCTGTCTCTGCTTTAACCACCCTCCCTGCCCTGCCCCCACCCTACTGAAAGGGCTGGGCACCAGCAAAGAGTGATACCAGAACATGTCTTTTAGCACTGAGTTTAAATGATATAGGTAACGTCTTTTGCTGAAAGTAAAGACAATATTTCTCTTGTCAATCTATACAGAGAGAAACCAGTGTTTGCCTTAGCGTAGACTTCCAGCAAGATGAGGCGTTTATTTGGTGTCATGAAGAGGTCGTAGAGAGATATACAATGATTAGTATGTATGAAAGAAGGTAAGGGAAAAAAAATCAAAAGATGCCAAAGTGTTCAAAAAGTTTGGTGGAAAAAATTAGCTTTGCAATCTATGGAGGACGTGGACTTTGCGAGAGGGATGAGGAGGGTATTTTCAATAAAAGGGGTGTGAAATTCATAGCATAATTAAAGTGAAGTAACTTAAGATAAAAAAAAGTAAGATATAAATGGGACTCATCCTTTGAATGTGTTGGGAATGTCGAGTGAAAAGGCAGGCAAAGAACTTATTTAGATACTAAGCACTTAAGATAGATTTTTATTCCTTTTTTCATTTCTATTAGTATTTGAAGATGAAAATTACTTGTTTTGTTTTTATATATTGGTCTTTTTGTTAAGTATAGAGTTCTACAATGGGAATTACTAAGGCTGGAAGTCTTGAGATAAAGACAAGAATATAAATTTTTCTTAGCACAAAGAAGACTTGAGTTCTATATTAGCCATTCCTAATATAGTAAACTTATCTCTAGTTAAACAATGTTTTCTATTTCTTTTCAAAATAGCATCAAGATGAACATTTTATTCCCTTTAAATAAAGAGATTGTGCAGGATTGTGCAAGCACATATTGGACTTATAAATGACCAAAACTTTACTGAACCGATCCTTTGCTCCCAAGTCTAAAATCAACCATCTTTCAAATTAAGGATAAGATAGAGATTGAGAGATACTTAAAGATATAAATATCAACAAGATATAGGTGTTTTGGTACAGAGTAAGTATGAATGAAGAAAATAATTGGCAATAAAGTCGTTAACTAAAATTTTTCCTTCTTTCATCTACCCACTGCCCACAAAAAATAAACACATAAAACATTAGCTTCTGATGAGTAGGACTGTGTTATGTACATTTGCATATGAGTGTCTATAGACCACAAGAGATAACAGAACAGAGTTGGGAGCTTAATCGTCTGGGTATGCACTGTAGCTCTTATCCTTTCTGATCCTCGGTTGTTCCTCTACAAAATGAATCTAATAATAGTAGTGTCCTTCTACTACTGTGGTGACAAATAAATGAAGTAATACATATAAAGGGGCTTCCCCAGTGGCGAAGTGGAAAAGAATCTGCCTGCCAATGCAGGATGTGCAAGAGATGCAGGTTTGATCCTTGGGTTGGGAAGATTCCCTGGAGAAAGAAATGGCAACCCACTCTGGTATTCTTGCCTGCAAAATTCCATGGACAGAGGAGCCTGGAAGGCTATAGTCCATGGCATTGTGAAGAGTTGGATGCAACTGAGAAACTGAGCTCAAAATATATAACTCAATATATATAAAAGCCTTGAAAAGATTGTTGCATGTAGAGTACTTATCAATTTTAACAAAAAATTAAACAAAGAAATCAAACTTCCCTAACCAATAACTATAAACAACAGAGAAGCACAGTAAACATTAGCTAAACAAAAAAAGTCTAAATTAAACAAGCAAAATGTATATGACATTGATACATATGCATAAGCATACTGAAAGTGACAAAAATAGTGCGATAGACGTGCGGCTAAATAAGACACATATGTAGGCAATAAGCTGGAGAAATAATAGATGAGAAAAGGCCAGTTTTCTCAAATTAATAGGCCCCATTTCCTTTGAACATTTTTCTCATTTTTATACAGAGCAAGCAGAATACTAAGCACAAAAAAACAAGAAAACAGAGTTGCTTTGATGACCACTTAAGTTAAGGTCTACATTATTTTGAACCCAGAGGCCTGAATAATAATCCTTTAATTCAAAGGTCCGTCCCAGTCAAGGCTATGGTTTTTCCAGTAGTAATGTATGGATGTGAGAGTTGGACTATAAAGAAAGCTAAGTGCCGAAGGATTGATGGTTTTGAACTGTGGTGTTGGAGAAGACTCTTGAGAGTCCCTTGGACTGCAAGGAGATCCAGCTAGTCCATCCTAAAGGAGATCACTCCTGGGTGTTCATTGATGCTGGGAAAGATTGAGGCAGAAGGAGAAGGGGACAACAGAGGATGAGATGGTTGGATGTTATCACCAACTCAACGGACATGAGTTTGGGTGAACTCTGGGAGTTGATGACAGACAGGGAGGCCTGGCGTGCTGCGGTTCATGGAGGTGCAAACAGTCGGACACAACTGAGCGACTGAACTGAACTGAATTCAAACATTTATTCTTTAATAAATTAATATTATAATCTTTTGAGAATCCTATGTTTTTCTTGCAAGTATGCTTTATTGGCTGAATCTAGTATATACATTTTTTCCTTTCTTTACTTATAATTGATACTTGGAAAAATCCCTGAAAATATCACCCATTCCAACCTATACTTTATCATTTCTACTTTCTGAAATCTTCCTTCATGACACTGTCTTTTTAAGTTGGCATTATCTGTTCGCAAATGGAACTGTATCACTGGTAAATCACCAGAATTTGTGTAGTGTATTAGTTCAGTTCAGTTTAGTCGTTCAGTCTTGTCTATTTGCAACCCCATGGTGTATTGTAATGGCGTTAGTGTATTACTCTAACCATCATTTAAGAAGGAGTATCTTATCTTATTTGCTTCGTAAGCCTCAGATGTCCTGATGCAGATATGTAATTCGATGCATATCTTTAACATGATCAGTGGAAGATGTGCAAGTGTGAAAAATGCCTGAGATAGCAAGGGTCATGGAAATCTGTGCTGTGATTAAGAAAGAAGCATTTCCAGAATTACAGAAAATTTCAGCCCCAAATAATGAGAAACTTCAGAGAAGCCAGTTTCATTTATTCCCTGGTTCTATTATGACTGGAGGAGCCTGGTAGGCTGTAGTCCATGGGGTCGCTAAGAGTCGAACACGACTGAGTGACTTCCCTTTCACTTTTCACTTTCATTCATTGGAGAAGGAAATGGCAACCCACTCCAGTGTTCTTGCCTGGAGAATCCCAAGGATGGGGGAGCCTGGTGGGCTTCCATCTCTGGGGTTGCACA
Source organism: Bos taurus (assembly GCF_002263795.3). NCBI lineage: Eukaryota > Metazoa > Chordata > Mammalia > Artiodactyla > Bovidae > Bos > Bos taurus. The sequence goes on along the minus strand of NC_037341.1, from coordinate 57,259,645 downwards.
GAGTCAGGCATGACTGAAGCGACTTAGCAGCAGCAGCAGCAATATAGTATTAGTTTTCACTGTACATATTTAAATTGTACACTCATTTTTCATCTAAGTTTTGACAACACAGATTTTTAATGTCCCTTTCTTGACTTCAGTTCAGTTCAGTCGTTCAGTCGTCTCTGACTCTTTGCGACCCCATGGACTGCAGCACACAGGGCTTCCCTGTCCATCACCAAATCTAGAGCTTGCTCAAACTCATGTCTATCGAGTTGGTGATGCCATCCAACCATCTCATCCTCTGTCGTCCTCTTCTCCTCCTGTCTTCTAACTTTCCAGCATCAGGGTCATTTCCAATGAGTCAATTCTTCGCATCAGGTGGCCAATGTATTGGAGTTTCAGCTTCAATATCAGTCCTTCCAATGGAACACCCAGGACTGATCTCCTTTAGGATGGACTGGTTGGACCTCCTTGCAGTCCCAGGGACTCTCAAGAGTCTTCTCCAACACCACAGTTCAAAAGCATCAATTCTTTGGTGCTCAGCTTTCTTTATGGTCCAACTCTCATATCCATACATGGCTACTGGAAAAACCATAGCTTTGACTAGATGGGCCTTTGTTGGCAAAGTAATGTCTCTACTTTTTAATATATTTAGGTTGGTCATAACTTTTCTTCCAAGGAGCAAGCATCTTTTAATTTCATGACTGCAGTTGCCATCTGCAGTAATTTTGGAGCCCAAGAAGATAAAGTCTGTCAATGTTTCCACATTTCCACATCTATTTGCCATGAAGTGATGGGACTGGATGCCATGATCTTAGTTTTCTGAATGTTGAGTTTTAAGCCAACTTTTTGACTCTCCTCTTTCACTTTCATCAAGAGGCTCTTTAGTTCCTCTTCACTTTCTGCCATAAAGGTGGTGTCATCTGCATATCTGAGATTATTGATATTTCTCCTGGCAATCTTGATTCCAGCTTGTTCTTCATCCAGCCCCATATCTCTCATGATGTACTCTGCATATAAGTTAAATAAGCAGGGTGACAATATACAGCCTTGTCATACTCCTTTCCCAATTTGGAACCAGTCCATTGTTCCATGTCTAGTTCTAACTGGTCCTTCTTGACCTGCATACAGATTTCTCAGGAAGCAGGTAAGGTGGTCTGGAATTCCCATCATTTTAAGAATGTTCCACAGTTTGTTGTGATCCACAAGATCAAAGGATTTAGCATAGTCAGTGAAGCAGAATTAGATGTTCTTCTGGAATTCTCTTGCTTTTTCTATAATGCAACGGATATTGACAATTTGATATCTTGTTCCTCTGCCTTTTCTAAATCCAGCTTGAACATTTGGAAGTTCTTGGTTCATGTATTGTTGAAGCCTCACTTGGAGAATTCTTGACTTACAAATGTTAATATAATAAAATGAGTTGATCAGTTTTTCTCAGTTAGATGACTGTATTTGTTGAAAATTTATGATAAATTCTTTCTCCATTAAAAACAAAATGGTAAACTCGCACTCTGTTATCTCTGAGTGCTTTTGCACAGTGCTGACAGAGTACACTCTATTCTGTACATGTACAAAAATGTATTTTCCTGAAAGCTGTAACAATGAAATCCCATTTCTCAAAGTTCAGAAATACATACTACAGCGATTCTCTGTTTTTAGTTCTAAAGAAAAATAATGTTCTTCTAGTATTCTTCCCTTTTCTAAGGATACATTAAAAAAATGAGTGCCAAGTGAATTACATGGCACTGAGACCCCTGTAAAGAACATAAACAGTCCCTTAAACTTATTTCAATTTGGCATCATGTGTGGCTGACAGAGTTAGTTCTGAGTGAGTGGCTCACTGACCAGACCTCTTCTGGTGCCTAGCAGACCAGGCCAACAGCCATCTCAGAGAGTTTATGGGTTTGCTTTTTTAACAAAAATTAAGCCAGGATCTTGTAAAACTTATGATTGAAACTGGTCATTTTTTTTTTTTTTTAGTATAAACAAGTTCAAGGGAGGTAGTTTTGTTCTCATTTTTATTTCTGTCTAAAGAGCAGCAAGAAACTTTCTTTCCAGCATTCCGTAGGGGAATACAGAGGAGAAGGAAAGGGTGAGTAGAATGCTGAAAACCATTGAGAGACACTGTCTGAGGATTTTTGCAAAGAGAAAATATGTTCTCTTGTCCTTGGACAATGTGTTGTTATAAGTTCTGCAAATAAGGCTTCAGATTGTTCTGTTGACCCAAAATCATCAGTATACTTATTTCTCTCCACAGTTAATGTAATACAGAGTCCATTTCTTTATCATGTAATATGGCCTTCATTTTCTGTAGTGCAGCAAACCTCAACATATAAGATACTTGCTTTTGTCTAACTAAGGCAGGCTCTCTCCCACCTCTGGGTCTTTGCCCACATTGCTCCTTCTGGCTACAATATCAAGACTTTCCTCCTCCTGCCACCATCCTCCATACAAGCTTTGTGGACACTTATTATTCACAAATAACCAAAAATTTCCTCTAGGAAGCTTTTCCTGGTCCCCTTCAATCTCCTCCAATGTACCCCATCCATCCTCAAACTCAGCCAAGTTGACCTCTTTTCTTCATTGCCCAACTTAGCTTAATTCTAAGGGTTCTTATTATGAAGCTGAATCACACATAAATGCAAGCAAAATCTGTGCTTGTTCATTTATTCTGGGAGAAGATGCATAGCTTCAGCAAAACTTTTAAAAGATCTATAATTCCTTGATCAAAAGCCAAAACAGTACAAAACAAATAAATCAAAAGGGCATGTTAAAATATACTGCAGCTGAAACTTTTAAGTCAACTAACCCATATTTTCTTCCATCTCTTAATCTATTTATTCCACAAGACCAACAGGGATAATGTTTCCTTTCAGTGTCATTAAAGTATTGATTCTGCCAGCATCATCTGGGTATACTTGGTAGGCTTGAGATACGTAGGTTCTATCCCAGGTTCAGAATCTCTGGATGTGAGATTCAGAAATCTACACTTTAGATAAACATCTTAGTTGACTATATGCATACTCAAATTTTGCAAATAACAGAGTAGTACCAGTACCAAGGAAATAATAGCAACATGGTAAATGTTTGGTGGGTGACCAGCTGACTGAATGAATGAATGCAGATTCTGATTTCAAAAGAATTGTAACAACTATTAAGAGAGTAATTTTAGTGAAGTTATGTAAATTAAAGCAAAACCATATTCACGTAAGAGAAAAAAGAAAATAATTATGAATATTGGACCACTAAGTATTGGAGAAGGAAATGGCAGCCCACTCCAGTGTTCTTGCCTGGAGAATCCTGGGACGGGGGAGCCTGGTGGGCTGCCGTCTATGGGGTCGCACAGAGTCAGACTCGACTGAAGCGACTTAGCAGCAGCAGCAAGTATATTATAATTATTATTTATTAACAAGCCAAGAAAATATTGACTTAACATCTCTAACTGTCAGCATATTCTCTAGGTTAGGAGACATTAAAGAAGCATATCATATTCAAATGTAATTCTTCTCCTAAGAAAGAATACTACGTATATTTTAAAAATCAGATTATAAATAGGTACAAACTATTCATTTGCTCTTTAACACACCCATTATTTTTAAGGCACAGTTAATTAAAATAATTATTTTATAACAATGTTGTCACACCAATCGTTTATATAATGACTTCTGATCTTCAGATCTGGAAAATTCTCTCTATAAATGATCATAAGCACATGTGAGGAGAATGAAGTATTTTTCATTTGCAGTCTAAAAATGAATAAGACTAAAATTATTCTTTCTCCAGGTGTTTAGTTGAGTTTCTGGGGCAAGTAATAAAATAGTACTTTTGATTCTTTAGAGCTTCCTTGGTGGCTCAGAGGATAAAGCGTCTGCCCGCAATGCGGGAAACCTTGGTTCTATCCCTGGGTTGGGAAGATCCCCTGGAGAAGGAAATGGCAACCCACTCAAGTATTCTTGCCTAGAGAATCCCATGGATGGAGGAGCCTGGTAGGCTACAGTCCATGGGGTTGCAAAGAGTCAGACATGACCGAGCACCTTCACTTTCTTTTTCTTTCTTTCTTTTGATTCTTTCAATAGAGAATGAGCAGAACAGTTTAAGCACTTGTATGTTAGTATCAAAAGAGACATAATCTAAGCATTCTGCAAATATTTGGCATGAAGTAAATGCTCAAGTAAAGGGCTTTCCTGCTGGCTCAGACGGTAAAGAATCTGCAGGAGACCTGGGTTGGGAATATCCCTTGGAGAAGGGAATGGCTACCCACTACAGTATTCTTGCCTGGAGAATTCCATGGACAGAAGAGCATGGTGGGCTACAGTCCATGGGGTAGCAAGGAGTCGGACACAACTGAGCCACTAACACTTTCACTTTGGGCTTCCCCTGTGGCTCAGTGGTAATAGAATCTGCCTGCAATGAAGGAGACACAGCACAAGCCGTGAGTTCAATCCCTAGGCTGGGAAGATCCCCTGGAGAAGGGAATGGCTAACCATTCCACTAACATTCCAGTATTCTTGCCTGGAAAATCCCATGGACAGAGAAGCCTGGGGAGCTCGTTCTATAGGGTTGCATAGTTGGACACGACTTAAAAACTAAACACACACAAATGTTCAATTAACATCGAGAAGGCAATGGCAACCCACTCCAGTACTCTTGCTGGTAGGCTGCAGTCCATGGGGTCGCTAAGAGTCGGACACTACTGAGTGACTTCACTTTCACTTTCATGCATTGGAGAACGAAATGGCAACCCACTCCGTGTTCTTGCTTGGAGAATCCCAGGGACGGGGAAGCCTGGTTGGCTGCCGTCTATGGGGTTGCACAGAGTTGGACACGACTGAAGAGACTTAGCAGCAGCGGTGGCAACAGCAGAGTTAATTGTTATGATTATATTATCAGCACAGAATTTATAGTTGAGCTTTTAATGTTCATATATACTTGTTTAGTTGCTAAGCTCTGTTCGACTCTTTTGAGACTCCATGGACTGTATCCCCCCAGGCTTCTCTGTCCATGGGAATTTCAAAAAAAGGATACTGGAGTTAAGTTGCTGTTTCCTTCTCCAGGGTATCTTCCCACCAGGGATCAAACCCACGTCTCCTGCACTGGCAGGTAGATTATTTACCACTGAACCATCAGGGAAGCTTCATGGGTAACTACTTATGGTTGAAATGAGTAAAGGTTCTCAAAAATAAATAAATCATCTACAAAGAAAAAGCATTGTATTAGTTACAGGGTAGTCAATATTTTATATTGTCATTTTCATCAGTTAAAAGCTTTTTACTAAAAATATAACTAAGTCTTATACTTTCTGATAAGTTCACAGTTATTTACCTGTGATTTCTAAAACAAACAAACAAACAAACAAACAAAAAATCAGTTTACTCACCTAGTGGCAACTATCAAAATTATAGGCAGAGTACTTAGTCCTTGTAACCCACAAACTACTTATTTATGACAGCAATAAAGCATCCTTTTCCAGAATTAATTGGCCGAGGGAATAAGATATGCCTTACATTTATTTTACTAATATTTTATTTCATTTGCTTGGCATCATGCAAAATAGAAATTCTTGCATAACTTTTGGAGGTTAAAAAAAATAAACAGAAAAGTCTGCAGTTGAATAGATCAAAGAAATGAATCTCATCCAAGAAACAATCCAAGAAATTAAAAAATACTACTTTATTAAAAACCTTACATGGAAACTGTCATATGTTGCCATTCTTTACCATAAACCTCTGGATATTGACTTGGTCTCTGAATTTCTAGCATCTGGATCAATAATGGCCATATAGTAATCAACTGTGTTTGCTGAATTCACAAAAGACATCTTTGTTGATGTGTCTTTCATATACTTATTAGAAAGTGCTTCCTTTCTAGACATATGCCAAGCATTGTAGAGAGGTCCCTGCCCTCCTAGAAACGGCAGTCTAATAAGAGGGAATAGTCCATTACAACCCGCTGTGATAAGAAGTCTGATAAAGGTATGCACAGAGCACAGGGAGAGCACACAGAAGGGGCTCATTACTCAACCTAAAAAACAGAGCTCTACAGTCTGAGCTAAGACAGTCAAGTCAGGAAAGAGGTTAAGCTCTTGAAGGACAAACGTTAAGTTGTGTGTATTTGCCTCACCCACCATGTTCTGCACACTGCTGTTGCTCATATTTATTGAACAGGGTAATAAAAACATTGAATGACAAGAAAATTGATTGAATGTGAGAAAAGATCATGAAGACAGGCTGTGCTTGGAGGCTAAGTCGTAAGTCTCTGACATATTACTAGCTGTCTGGCTCTCCTCTTTGCTGTTAGCATCGTACTCCATCATTATATTTTTATACTCTATAAAATACAATACCTTACTACTTGCAGTTCACCTAATGAGACATACTGGGTCTCACTTACAAGCTTTCACATATGCTATTCACTCTTCTGCCTCCAACTTGACTTATTTCTCCAGCTAAATCTAATTTGCCATTTTAATGTCAACTTAGGTCACCACTTGGAGGCCTCCCCAGTCCCCTAAAATTGGTTAGGTCCCCCTATTAATGCCATATTTCTCTTTGTCCCTGAACTCACTATGTTCATGGCACTGTAATTGCCTGTTTGTCTGCTATCTACCCCTAGCCTCACTGCACACGAGTATAGACATGTATGAACACACACACACATGACTGTACTGAAACATCTCTGGAAATATTACCCTAGGACAGCACATAATAGAAAATAACAAATATTTTCTTCATTGAAGACAGAACCTTCATCATTTCAGTGGTGGCCAATATTAGGAGGACCTCCAGCAGTGGGATCATAGGACATTTCCACAGATTACTTCCTGGAGGCAGCGCTAGCTGGTTCTAACAATCTTTGCCAATCTATACATTTCCAGGACAGTAGTTCTCTGAGCCCCAGCACTACTCACTCTGGAGCAGGAATCCTGGGAATTCTTAGACCTAGCAGCACCAAGGTGTTTCTCATCTTGGAAAAATCTGACTCTGGAGACTGACATTAATCTGCATTAAAGTCAAGAGATTTTTTGACCCTTATAAGACCTGAAGAAGACACAGAGTGACTTTGTAAGATCATGTCTTTTTCTTCTTGAAATACTTCATCTCAGTTTAAGGATTATAAAATACAAATTTTGTTAAATAAAACAATTCCTTCTCTGTTTTAGAAAGCATAACCACAACAAACATCATAGTCTAAATAAAAGTAATACAACTCCCAAGTTGGAGAAATTATTTGAAAATACAAATAAAACTACTTAAAGCCGTAGGTTTGATATCTAGGTTAAAAATTTAAGAGGCTAGAATCTGCCAAGAGATTTCCTATGTGTTTATTTTCTACCTTGATCAATCCAGAACCGCTGTAAGAAATAAATTTCCCCTTAGTATTTCAACACATATGCTACTGTTCTATCTGGGACCAGAGGATCAGAGAAATTAAAAACATTTCACTAAGAATTGAAAAAACTTTTGAAATACCTATAAAAAATGCAGGACTTAAATTCACGTGGGAGACTCAAGAAAATTCTTTTCAATCCACACTAATTTGTTTTTCCTTTAAAATACATACATGGTTTGGGAATGCTTTAATGACTGGAAAAAAGGATTTTGGAATTGGAAAGACTTCATCCTTCTTATCCCTCCTTTTTACTCCTTTTGCTCCTCATTTTACTTCTGAGTACCTGAAAACTGGGAAAGTAAGGCCACTTGTCCAAGGTCACTCAGAAAAGTAACTACTAGATCCAAGTCTAGAGTTCATGTCTTTTGATTCCCAATGCAATATTTTACCCAATACATAAAACTGCTTCCCAATAAAGATATTTACCAAAATAAACTTTGTGCCAAAAGATGCTTCATGGCCAAATTATTTTTAAGTTGCTTTTTTTGGGTAATTTTGTTTAAACATCTTATTCATCTCTTCCATGTGGAATCTCTTTCAGAGCAAGGCTTTACTATAGCCCTGAAAGCATCATTCATCTCCAACAAATAATAGGAGAATGACAAAATGAGAAGAATATTCCCAAACTATAAATATAAAGTATATTTGTAAATATAATGGCAAGATTACAATTATAATCTAAAATGTAAATTAAATAGTTAAACATTATCATTCAGATTTCATGAATACAAACTTTCTATTGGCTTAAAGAAGAGCTATCTTTAAGCCTGTCATTATACTATCCGTGATCGAGAATTTATTAATTTAGTTAATATAAAAATATCAAAGGAATAAACTTCAGAGAGCAAACTACAACCAAGAATGGAAAAAATTAACTTGCAAAGTTACTTGATAAAATCATACACAAAATTTATCTCCAGTTGGTAAATCATTATTTTTCCAGGTATACTAAAATAGTACAGTGTAGTACAAATGTCTGAGGCACTAGAAGGGGAAGACCAAAGGGATATTGTAGTAATAAAGTCCCCACGACCACTTCAACCAACACAAATCAGCTTTATGTGACATATCTTGTAAGAATTTTCTTTATAACTACATATTCTGTTGCCAAGAAATCTCACAAAACTTAAAGTTATTAAACTCAGCCCAACCAGTAATGGGACAAAATGACCTTTTGTGTCTTTTAATATGATAAAATGGGAAATACATAGTATCATTTATCATTTATCCAGCATTCTTGTCTAAAAGATGTAATTTGAATCTCATCAGAAAGAAATAATCAGATAAATTAATAAAGAGACATTTCTGAGGAAAACTGACCAGGTTTTTTTCTTTTTTTTTTTTTTTAATACTAATGATGAGTGTGTGATAGACTGCTCTCAGTAAAAGATGACTAAAGAGATCTCAGATGCTTTGAGGGAATCTGAACTAGGTCCTGCATCCAAAGAAGTAAACAGATAACTACCAATCAGTAAAAGACATTTTGGGGACAGGGGTGGTGGAGAGTTGAATTTTAATAGAGGAATATACTAAATTTTTTATTGAATAAATAATAAACATCTTGAGTATGATAAAAATTGAATTAAACAATAAAACACATCTTTAATAGTTGTATCGCACTTAAGCTTGCCCAATACAAAAATATGTTTACAAACTCTTTCTAATTGGATTCATATAACAAAATGGTGAGAACTACAGAAGAAAGGACATTATTCCCAACTAAAGATGAAAAAACTGAGGTATAAATGTATTATGTGACTTTCCCAAGTTTTAGCTAGATTATGCTATGTCAACTTGGTTAATCTGAGAACTACATTTCTTAGAATCTTCTTCTTTGTACTGTTTCAGGTTAGAGTTGGCCCAGAGAGGACTTTGCATGAGACCTGGTGGAAGTAAAGTGTGGTGTAGCTCTCAGATTAGCAGGAAGTAAAGCGTGGTCCAGCTTGCAGATTAGCAGGAAGTATAGCGTGGCCCAGCTCTCAGATTAGCATTAGACATGGTAATGCTCGGGGTCAGAGGTGTCCAGCAGCTCTCAGCTCGTCTTCTTTCTACTCTGAATCCAGCCTCCTTCCCCCCATGCTAGGAATGTGTCCAGACTCACCGCTGGATGCTTGACTCACAGCCCCAGGTGACATCGTTACAGCTGTCTGAGATCTCTTCTGCTGTGGTCCACTTTGGATCTACCTGATTTCTCAAATTTCCCTGCTGGCTCCAGCTTCTCCACCACTACACTGGGGTTCAAGTATATGTGTTACTGACCCTTCCTCTGATTATTCACCTTCATCTTCTAGAACTTCACTTCCCAAACTCATTTTATATTTGTGTAAGGTGTAATATGTATAAATAAATCCCTATTTCCATAATACTCATCAAGCTTTTGTTTCCCTGACTGAACACTGACTGATGGAACCAAGTTGGCTTTATGGATATGAAGCCAGATTTCACTATTTAAGTTTTTACATCTTCTGATTCCAGTCTTCCCTTGCGGCTCAGCTGTTAAAGAATATGCCTTCAATACAGGAGACCTGGGTTTGATCCCTGGGTTGGGAAGATCCCTTGGAGAAGGGAAAGTCTACCCACTCCAGTATTCTGGCCTGGAGAATTCCATGGACTTTATAGTCCATGGGGTCACAAAGAGTCAGACACAACTCCAGAGTTCTTTCTGGTAGATCATAGTATATTCCTAAACCCACAATTAAACTTTTATTTCTCTTCAGCATCCGATGTGGTGGTGGCTATGTATTTTTTTTTAACTCCAAATACTTGCTATTGTTCAGTCCCTCAGGCACGTCTGACTGTTTGTGACCCCGTGGACCGCAGCACGCCAGTTCCCTTGTCCTTCACTACCTCCCAGAGCTTGCTCAAACTCATGTCCGTTGAGTCGGTGATGCCATCCAACCATCTTGTCCTCTGTCGTTTCTCCTCCTAGCCTTCAATCTTTCCCAGTATCAGGGTCTTTTCCAATGAGTCAGCTCTTTGCATCAGGTGGCCAAAATACTGGAGCTTCAGCCTCAGCATGTATTCCTCCATTGACTATTCGTACCAGCAAAAACCAGCAAAGTTTTAATGAGAAGAAAAAGGTTACTGTAAGCCCTAAGCTGATAAAACATCTTACTGAAGTATTTTTTTTTTTTTAGTGAGATCAAAATGTTATCATTTATCAGAGAATTAAAGGGGAGAAAAGTAAAAAATAAATGTATACATAAAGGTGATTCTAGTGAATAAATTCTGAGCTGCAAGGAGCTTTATAAATAATTTATAGGATGGAAAATTGAGCAATGAGATAATGGGTTCACAACATTAAGATTATTGAAGACAGAAATGGGGTTAGAAGAAACATATTTTATCTCTTAGAATATGTTATTTGAGTGTATTTAATTCCAGAAATTAACTGATACATTTCCCTTTATAAAGGCATGGCCATATGGTGGGTAGTTATAAGATTAAAGCTCAAATTGTGACATTATTAGTACCTGTGACCTTGTGTGAAGTATCGTACTTCAATTTTCTTATGTAAAACAAGGTGCCTGGTGTATACTGTATATTCAGCAAATAACAACTATTAATTGTTAGTAATAATATGGCTGGCTTAGGTATACATCTTCAAATGTATACCTAAATGGTTTCTATAGGCTAGAAACTTAGAAATTAGTGGGAAAGATCATAAACATTGTTATGTAGTTATCTTACAATTTGTATGATCTTTCCCACTAATTTCTAAGTCATGTGTATGATCTTTCCCACTAATTTCTAAGTTTCTAGACTGTAAAAACCATTTTAAAAAAAATGTGGATTGTTTGTTATTTAGTCTCTAATTTGTGTCCAACTCTTTTGCGATGCCATGAACCAGAGCCCTCTAGGCTCCTCTGTTCATGGAATTTTTCAGGCAAGAATACTAGAGTGGGTAGCCATTTCATTCTCCAGGGATCTTCCAAACCCAAGGATAGAATCCACATCTCCTGCATTGGCAGGTTGGCAGTCAGATTTGTGGATATTTACAGATTGTTATGAATCTTTGTTTGGGACCACAAAGCATCCAAACTGACCTGAGAATGAGGGTGACATTGCACTTCTCTGGGAAATCAGTGTAGGGAGATTCATAGGAATGATTTTAGGACTGATTCCTGTGGCAGACTGAAGAAAGCTGTACTAAGCAGAAGGAGAAGCTGGGTTCACATGCAGTCACAGTGACCATATCAGCTAATTTCAAGTGAAAGCCCTGGATAGTCCCTCAGAACTGTCCTGAATTAGGGCAAGTAGTCTTTAATATATTCCTGTACTGACTCCCTGGATGCAATCTGTCTGTAGGAAGGAGCAGTGACCTTGAATGATATGACTTTCTTCAGCCATACACAGGCATACTCAGGGGACCCTGGCTACAAGCTGTTAGGGCGCACATCCCAGCAGGTGGGAGAAGGAGTGCTTCCAAGGAGAGCCATAGGTGAGCACATCACAGATTACACTATAACAGGTGTCACAGAAGACTTCCTGGAATAAAGGAAAGTCTTAAAGGTTTAGAAGATGCATCCAAAGTTGGGTTCATGTGTATAGGGTAAGGATATAGAATTCCTTTTAATCAGTATGTATCTAGAGCATGAGGAAGATCTATTTAAAATTCTTTTTTGGTTTATACAGTGTGGCCACAACTATTACAAGAACTTTCAAAATTAAATTTGTATTAAAATATTTTTAAAAAGAAAACTTAAGAAGAGGTGTGGATGGTTAAGAGAAATTGCAAGTAGCTTCTGGACCATATTCACAATGAGGGGTTATCTGTGCAGGGCAGCATGGCAGTAATAGTTGAATAAGTAGCTAGGATCAAGTCATGATGAGTTTTAGGTGGCAGACTTTACCTGTAGATATCTGAGCATTGTTGAAATATGTGAAGGATGGCAGAGACCAAGTCAGATTATCTTTCAGAAAAAATCTTAATAATAGCTTGGAAAGTATATTTGAGAGAATCAAGACTGGAGGCAGGAAGGCTTTATAATAGTCTGGGTGTTGGATGACAAGATCTACATAATACTACCTCTCCAGAGGAAGTATTTAATAATTTCATGTTGATTGTGTGTTATTTCACATGATGTATCTATCACAACACTCTCACATTATTGTTTTTTCTTATTTATATTCTCCTGGGTTCTATAGATTTTATTTTCTATCTGAGATTGAATTTTCCTTGGAGGATAAAAGAAAAATACATGTATTACATGTACATTTGTAAGCTCATCAATCTATTCACATTTACTTTTAATCTAGAGTAAATGTCTAGAGTATGAAAAAGATATTTAAACCATTTTTTTTGGTTTATACAGTATGACCACAACTATTATAAGAATTTTCCAAATAACAATTACTATTAAGATAAAATACTTTAAAAAAGAAAACTCAAAAATTTCTGAATTTAATTTCAAAGAGGAACAAATATAGAAAATGTAAAAATAGAAAACAAAAACCTATCATGAATTTCATAGTTTTGATTTTAGTTGAAATTTAGTTGAATTTGAGCAGGTCAATCTTCCAAAGCCTCACCCAAGTTTCTTCATCTTTATATGTATCTAATAGTACCTGGCTCAAAATTCATTGTAAGGATTAAATGATTATAGTACTGAAAATAATTTAATAAATTATAAAATACGTATATATAAGTGCATTAATTCCTTTAAGAATTTATCACAGCGAGGCATTCTAATTGAGAGAGAAGAGAAACAAGCACAGAAGCAAAGCTGGACATCTGGAGCCCCGACTCGAGGCCACCCGTGGTGTTACTGGACTTGGAGAATCAGTGCGGGGCATGAGTGAGGAGACAGGTGGAGAGGTTCTCTTTTCAAGCTTCTGTTTGATTTTCTTTAAAAGAGTGAATAATAACGCCAGTTTATAGTGTGCTTATTTCAACTAAGCTTTCACCAGAACAGGCATTATATTTTAATGAGCTTTAATTTCTCAATTGATGCCAGTGTGAATCTTAATATTTAACTGCATAAGAAGGTGATGATTACAGATCTGTTTTCTGCTCAGTCTTGGCAGGAAAGAGGGCCGGAGCCACAAGCTTTATTACAGTAGCATTACAGACTGAAAATTACACAGAACCAGCAGGATTCAAACATCCTATGTTTAAGTCTTTCTCCTTCCTTGGGCAAAAATACTGTAGATTTCTGAACCTCAGCTTTGTTTTCTTTAAAACCAAAGGTTTGGAATTAAATGATGAAGTTCCTTCTGGATTTGTAATTCTGATTCTCAAGGTTCACAATTCTCTCAAGGGACAAAATGAAGATCTCAGAGTGCACAGCTTACTTTAGCTTTCTGATCACAGATCTGCATCATTTGGGTCAAAATTACAAAGATGCTCAAGGACTAGGAAATGCTCAGTGAGGGCAGAGGGCCTGGAAGAGGAGACAAGAGTGTATTCCTCAAGCAGATGCCAGAATGACAATCATACTACGCATCCTGAAGCCTATTTCAGAGGCCTCTAACACCCCTAAACCTGTACCCTTAATACCACCCCATCCTCATAAGCATGCTCACATACATACACACACACACACACACACACACACACACACACAAACTGGAGATGTTTTGGAAAAGAACCAAAGCAAATTCTTCAGGAGCCTAGAAAAAGACTAGACTAATTATTTGCTAGTCCTATTGTCAGTCTGTCTGACATTAGCCAAGTTTCATATAGTTTCAAGTTTCAACTCAAAACATTTACACAAGAGTATCCCTGATGTTTTACAGTGGTTTTTCTTGTTTTAAAACTCTCAAAATATTGACCTCCTTGGAAACATTTCTTCTCACACTCCATTGGATTTTATAAATGTCTTTTCTTTTGTTTCTTGAGTTGCCATATGCACACCCTCAGTCCCCACCATGAGACTATCAACTCCTTGGATCAATTTCACATCTTCTGTTGTAGTGATATCATCACTGTTTGTTAAGAATATGATTATTATGTCTCCAAGGATTCAATCCCATACATAATCCATTAAAATAAAATGAGATGCATTCATAAAAGTTATAGATTTAAACTCCTGAAGGATGGTATGTCTCGGAAATATAAACAAACAGCAGAAACAGTTGAATTATGAGGAGGTGGCCACACAGGTTGGAATATAAGCATCAGGTCTTGGTAGCTGTCACTGCATTTTGCTTGAAGCAGTGTGCCAACCCTTTAATGTATACACTTGTGTTTCCAAGACCAGGGTAGAGTAGCTACAATATCAAGAGTTTAAAATCACTGCAACTCTAATTTACTGTTTATCTAATTTACAGAACTGAGTCACATGTAATCATTAAGGACCTGCTATGTGCCAAGTATTGCCTTTATGGGTAGTGATATAAAAGCAACTGAAATATACTTCCTGTTCTCAAGGAAGGCCAACCAGTTATTTAGTGACCTAATTTGTAACAAAGATAAACTGTGAGGTCTGGGAGACTAGTGATCTCATCACTGACCGCAAATTTGCCAGTGCCTAGTAGAGTTCCTAGAAGATAGAAGCAATGCAGTGTTTGTGAAATAAATTTACTGCCCTGTGTTACTTACTTAGCGATTTTTTCCTAGTGTATAAGCTGCTAATTGAAAAAAAAAGAATATCTGAGATATTAACAATTAAGGATATAGTCTATCCTTATATCTGCAATGATATAAAAAACACAACATGTTGTGTATATTGATGTTATTACTTGGAGTTACTTCTGTCTTTCACATTTTGACCAAAAAATTCTAAATTATGCCTCACCTTATTTTTCATGTAAATCACTCAAACATAAAATTTTATCCCTCTTTTGTCACCTTCAAGATAATATAAAAAATAATTTAAGAAAGGTAAATGAGGAAAGTGCAAGTAAAAAATCTGGTGGAAAATAGTATTTATTTCAAGCCCCCGAGTTTGAGTCAATTCTCTGTCATCAGTTTTATATGTATGAATTCACTGCACCTTCATAACAATGATAGCAATAATGAAAATACAAACAATAATATCACACTTGAATTAATTCCCTATCTCTAGAATTTGAGCCAACATCAAAATAATCAGTCTGTGAAAACTGAAATTTAAAGTTTTGAACACGACTTTACAGGGCTTTTGGTATCTCTCTGTCATAGGCCAAAACAGACTGATTTTCATTTTGAAGGATCATTTCTTTATTTTCCACACTTTTCCATTAAAACTCTTAAATGACTAGGCATGAGGCAGTTGAACACCACATCCAAGAAGGATTTACCTGTAGTTCTGCTTTTCATTTCCTATGTGGAATCTGTCATACTGTGAATAGGCTCGGTTTCCTTCCCAGTCCAATAACTCAATTCTTAGAGTGTACTGCCTCTGACTGGTTATGGCAAAAATAAACTCGTTCCCCAACCAATATTCACCAGAGGGATTTCCAAAACCCTGCCAAAGAAGACAGAGATGCAGTTGTTAATTCACAGAGAAGATCTTTTCAAGTTTAATATTATGTTCAAAACAATAATAAAATATTCTTTAAAAGATGGTTCTTTCATATTTTTATACACTTTCTTCAGTTACTCACTCAGTATTTTTCTGCTATGTTCCTCTCCAAGGCTCATTACAGTAATTCTTAATACAGTAAAAATATGATATTCAAATCTGTGTAGATGAGATTTTTTTGAATTAAATGAATCTGGTTAATAGGTTTAACCAGTAAATGCTTCTCAATCACAACTTGCTTTTGAAAATGGTTCTTACAAATACTAGTTAATGGAATATTTTCAACATAGTTTAAACATTTTTCAATGAGTATCATCAGAAATTATTTAACAATACTATTATTGTTTATGATATTATTCACAGTCAAATTATGTTAGATAGTAACAAACAGATTACTAGTCCCTTAACTTCTATAGCTTTTAACATTTTCAAGTAATAATAAGCAAATCGGTAAATCCAGGACTTCAGTTACTTAAATATGTCACACCCATAGATCAGGATTTAGAGGTAGAAGGCTGACACGGGCTAGTGAGGGAATCTAGCTGGAGGCTCCAACCCTGAATCTCAACAAGTTTCCTCTGCTCTCTTAAGGCAATCACAGTCATTGCTACTGCTTGCTGCTGCTTCTGCTAAGTAAGTCGATTCAGTCGTGTCCGACTCTGTGCGACCCCATAGACTGCAGCCCACCAGGCTCCCCCGTCCCTGGGATTCTCCAGGCAAGAACACTGGCGTGGGTTGCCATTTCCTTCTCCAATGCATGCAAGTGAAAAGTGAGAGTGAAGTTGCTCAGTTGTGTCTGACTCCTCGTGACCCCATGGACTAAGTGTTCAAAACAGTTTTGTTTGTGGGATAAAAGAAGTAGTACATAAAAGAAAGCTAACTTTTAATGCTGGTTATGTTAGCGATAGGAAAATTAAAAACCCTAGGAGATTACACGGAGAAGGCAATGGCAACCCACTCTAGTACTCTTTGCCTGGAAAAATCCCATGGACGGAGGAGCCTGGAAGGCTGTAGTCCATGGGGTCGATGAGGGTTGGACACGACTTCACTTTCACTTTCACTTTTCACTTGCATGCATTGGAGAAGGAAATGGCAACCCACTCCAGTGTTCTTGCCTGGAGAATCCCAGGGACGGGAGAGCCTGGCGGGCTGCAGTCTCTGGGGTCGCACAGAGTCGGACATGACTGAAGTGACAGCAGCAGCAGCAGCAGGAGATTACCAGTGCTCTAGATTTTGGATATTCACAACTGCCTCAGAAAGTATCCCTTGGTAAAACTTGAAGTTCAGTGTAATTCCTGATCTACATGTTTTACCAGCCAGACTATGAAGTCCTTGAGGACGGAAGTTGTGTTGTATTTGTGAATCCTCAAAGACTAGTAGAATGCTGGTATACACTGGGCACTCCATATGCTTTACTGAAGTTCAAAGAAAATGGAAGAAAGGCAGGAAGGAAGAAAACAAAAGACTATAGTATTCTGCAATTGAATTCAGAAAAATAACCTTTAAACTTAGTTCTTGTAGGTAATTTGGTTGAACCTCAAGGGTGTTTCTTAAAGTGCCCAACTGAATCATAATCACTGGAGCACTAGTTGAAAACAAATATTCCTGGCAGGCTCCAACCTGAATCAAAGTGTCTGAGACCAGTCCATAAATCTGAATATGAAGAAACTTTCCATTTATCTTGAGCACTTTGATACTTGGAAAACTTGGGGGTGTCTAGTAATCACATAATATACTTTGATGTTGCAGAAAGAAACATTCTGGTTCACCTGCTGCTGCTGCTAAGTCGCTTCAGTCTTGTCCGACTCTGTGCGACCCCATAGACGGCAGCCCGCCAGGCTCTCCCGTCCCTGGGATTCTCCAGGCAAGAACACTGGAGTGGGTTGCCATTTCCTTCTCCAATGCATGCAAGTGAAAAGTGAAAGTGAAAGTGAAGTCGTGTCTGACTCTTAGCGACCCCCTGGACTGCAGCCTACCAGGCTCCTCCATCCATGGGATTTTCCAGGCAAGAGTACTGGGGTGGGGTGCCATTGCCTTCTCCCCCCGGTTCACCTAGGTATTCACTAATAAAGGGTCTTATTCTATCTGTATGAATAAGAATGAGGAAAGTACTGAAAAATCACAGCAATTCTTTTTTTAAAAAATTAATTTATTTATTTTAATTGAGGCTAATTACTTTACAATATTGTAGTGGTTTTTGCCATACATCAATATGAATCAGCCAAGGGTATACATGTGTCCCACCACCCTGAACCCTCCTCCCACCTCGCTTCCCACACCATCCCTCTGAGTTGTCCCAGAGCATCAACTTTGGGTGCCCTGTTTCATGCAGCAATTCTTATTTCCTCAATACAGAGGATAGAATTTGAAAAATATTTATTTATTTAAAAATTTAATGTATATCAACTTTACAGAATTACAACTATAGTAGAAATGTTCTTTAATGAATTCTCCTTTAACCAACTTACATGAAGCAGTATTTTTCATTTCCTCTTTAAAGTATATTAATACTCAGAGTACACTAAAAGTATTAAATACAGTTGTGCACTCCCATCTGCCAAATGAGTTACTTACCAAAAAGACCAATTGTGTTTGGTCTCAAACTCATTTATGCCAGTTCTCTTATGGCAATGATAAGATTTATAACGTTATGTAAATAAGTTAAATATTAGTCAGGAAAGAGGAATTTTGTTTTGTTTTTGGTAAAAACTAATTTAGATGTTTAGATTTGCTCTATGAAAGCAAATCACTAAAAATTCTTTTGAACTATAAGTTGTTGCAACAATCCTAAAAGACTGAGGAAAATAATAAAACTTTAGAGGACTTTTAACATACATTGCTTTTTATATGCCTTACTTGCTCTAGTTTTTAAAAAAACAAAAACAGAAGCTAAATATTTGATGCATTTGATTATGGGAAAGTTTTATGAAAGAATCTCTAATTCAGAATTGTAAGCTTTGAGCCTCCATTTTAAAAATGTGGGCAAATGAATGTATTTCCAATGAAATGTATTAGCATACATATATATATATATATATATATATATATATAAATGTACACTTTTAACGTAGTTGCATATATGTATCTCAATTTAAATTAGTTTTTGATTAACTAAACACCTTTTGTCCAGATTGCAGTGGGTACATGCATCCCCTAAGATCATCTCCCTGTACAGATGTAGGATCTATTGAAGTCCATACTCCAGGGTCTCCTTTCTTCTCTGTTCTTAAGATGCTCAAATCACAGGTAGCAAGAGTTCCACAGTGGCAAGAAATCTTAATTTAAAATGTGCTAAGAATTTTACACATTCCTAGGGCAACTGGTGCTATATACCATGGAGAAGAGTGAAATTTACCTTCTTCAATGAGTAAGCAAAGCAGAAAGTTACAGGGGACTGAAAATTAGCACATTCTCAGTTGCAGAAGCCACTGGGAAGGAAAAGAAGACTGCTGGAATTCTCCTTGGATTTCTTTTCAGCTCAGACATGAAAAAACTCTATAGCCACTTGAGGATTCCCTCTTTTGTGTGGTCAGTTAGAAGAGATTCAGGGATTATACTAAATGTGAATAAGGAAGGTGGGGATGATGAAGTGTGAAGTTTTAGGTCAAACACTTCCATGCAGTTGCAAGGATATAAAAGCTCTCCAGCCTTCCTAGGGAAAAGCACAGTGATCTCCAGCAAGCCTCCGAAAAGGAAGAACATTTGTGAATTCCTCCACATGTCTTCGTTCCCAGCTTGGCATGCAAGCTTGTACCCCTTTAAGTGGAGGCTAATAACCATTCCTAAACAGTTTGCTTTTTGTGACTGAAGATAGAGGAAGAAACAACTGAAGAGAAAGCAAAGAAATTTGCTTTAATAAAACAAAATTTTATTTCATGCACCTTTCCGGAAAACTTTCTAAATATATGCTCTATTGGCTGCAAGGAATCAATGTGTTAGAGAGATTCTAACACAATCAATCTCCCTGTTAGAGAGAGAGTGTAGGAGGAAACCTTCTAATAGCTAAGTGCAATGATGCAGAAACAAAAGATGAAAAAATTCAAGCAAGAAGGGAAAATGGGTTCCTAATTTAGTAAACTGTCTATTTGGATAGTTTATTAGGCAACCATGAATCTGACACCTAGTCACAAAGACAGCTTCAATTAAACAAATTCTACTCCCTACCTCTGGCTCCAATTGGAAGTCTTGCTCAGCCACATACTTGCTCTTATTTTTGAGTCTTAGTTTCCCTATATGCAAAATAAGGATTTAAAATATTTCCGCATATAATGTTGTGAGAAAGAAGTGAGATAATATACTCGAAGCATTTACCTCAGTGTTGATGCATGAGAAGTACTTAACAAAAATCTAGTTTCTATTACAATTAGAGGATATATCACAGTATATAGTAATTTTCTGATTATCTGCCTCTGTTCCAAGAGACTATAAGCTACTTGGCATTAGGCAGGTTCTCTTCCACTCTATATGAGAAATCCTAGGTCTTGTCTTAGACTGAAATTTAATAAGGAGATATTGAATCAATGCTTTAAATGGTTTTCAGATGCTAGGAACTAATGTATTCTTATGATAAGTTGAGTATTGGTTTACACAAATGAGTACTGTTGTTTTAATCCAAGAAGTTAATTATTAAATAAGAAGTTTAAACCAACTGGTGGCAACAGGGGCTAAGCTATGGCACAAACAATAGTCTGTGTCTACTGATTATCTTCTTACTCTTGTTTCTGCTTTCCTACTGATAAAGAGAAGTTGTCCTCTTTAACTCTACCTTGGTTCTATTTTTTAAATTCCTTTCTCACTACATCTCAAAAGTTTTAGGATCTACAAAAGAAATTTTTGAGATCTTAAACCCATGCTAATAACTTGACAGTTCTGACATTTGCTTTCAACTGGCACTGCATATCAGAAACAGCTGTGGAGTTTTTTCAAAGTATAGATGACTTGGTTGGTTCCCATATGGAGGTTCCCACTTAGTATGTCTGGGGCAGTCTTAGAGATCTATGCATTTAAAAGTTCCTCAGGTGAGTGTGCTGTGTACTAAAGGTGGAGAACCATAGGATTATAATGCAGAATACCTATTCTGAATGCAAATGAGAAATAATAAATTAACCGATCAAATTCTCTAAGAGGTACATAGGGGGGAAAAAAAAAGCAGGCATAAAACTAAAGTTCATCTTCATATTGAAGATATTAGGAGTTAAGTGTTGATTGTATATTATGGGAGTGTCTTTGAAAAAAATTCATATTTTTTTGGAAATACAGAAATGGACAATGCACAAACAAGCAAAAAAAAAAAAAAAAGATTTACATATTATTGAATACCTAACAGTTTACCACAGGTTTTATATTTTATTCCAAATAGCTTGCAACAGTCATAAGAATGAAAGTAAAGTCTTATACAAAATTCAGTGTTGACACTGAAAAAGCAGTAAGTCCTTTGAATAAACAATAGTAATAAAAACAGAACTTGTTCTTTTTTTATAAATAAAATCCAAGGATGCTATACCATACCCTGCCAATCATAACAACATAATTAAAAAAATCACATATTATGATTCTGATATCATAATTCAGATAGATTGTTTATCAATTTTATTTCTCCTTTAGCTCTTTAATAAAAGGCAAAAGACCCTGGAATTTAGCTTAAATTAATGCTAACTTTAAATTGGCCTTATAAACCACATTTTGCTTTAAAAAAAAAAGCACACAGAGAATAGATTAATATTCATTAGCTTTTGCCAAAATTTGCAAAAATGTTCAGTTTTGATTCGTATTTTTCCAAGTTGATAAAATAATTGTCTCTGATACTTTGTTTTGTCTGATAATATTCGTAGGAAGTGTTGACTTTTTATGACTGAAACACAATTGAAACCAGACACAGTCTATGTACCCTGTAGGTTTCATCTCTTTTCATAAAATGATCAAAGAAAACAAATAAGAAGTCAGGGTTACTGAGCTGTGGCTTTCCAAAGGTGCTTTATATACAATTCAATTGTGCATCTCCTCTAACTACTGAGATAGCCCAAGAAAGATCAGAAGATGAATATTTCAGCATTTTAAATTTCTGATATATATTTTTCTCCTTTTA
This sequence comes from Bos taurus, assembly GCF_002263795.3. Lineage (NCBI taxonomy): Eukaryota > Metazoa > Chordata > Mammalia > Artiodactyla > Bovidae > Bos > Bos taurus. Next base: position 57,237,739 of record NC_037341.1, on the reverse strand, counting down.
ATGTGAATACGATAAAATGAAGTTGAAAATGTGCTCTTAATTTCTTTCCAGAAACAAAGAACTCCCAAAAGGTATGGTGCTCAGAATGAAATATTTGTGTAAATAGGAAGCTCTGTTTATGGAGCTAAATGTTTTCAATACAAAGACAGGTTGTCTCCAGGGCATTAGTCACTACCTTCTATAAAGTTAGGCCACTGGGGTACGGTTTGGAACGCCTAGCTTGATTGGGCTGTATATGCAAAAGTACTGCTGATAAGTGTTATTGCTGTAGGCCACTAAATGGTATTCTCATGGCTTGAAGGAGTTAATGTTGTTCCCTAAGTGCCTCATTAAAAGAGCCCACTCCAGACTTCCCCCTTGGCAAACATCTTTACAAATCCGTAAACCAGATTTTGCTGAATCTCCTCATAAGGAAGTTTTAAGTGAAAACAAAGCTTAGGTAAAAGATTTTGTAGTCTTAAAGCCAACATTAAGAATCAATTAAACTGCAAGTCTTCCATGGTGAGAAAGGTTTAAAAATAATAATTATATATTTGTAACTTCATGTGTTGACAATTTTAACATATGTTCTGGAGACCTTATGAAGCAAGAGTCAGCCCACAGATATCAACCAGTTTAAAGGGAAGGAAAGAGGAAAGGCAGAAAGGAAGGAGGGATGAAACTTTAGTTCTACAGTCAGTGCTTGAGAAAGAAGTGAAGCATCTTATTGTATATAATAGAACAGTGAAGATTAAGGAGTAACTGGTACATGTCAAGTTCTCTTTCCCAAAGGATGTAGCAGCCGGTTCTGATTCAGGGAGCAGAAGTGGGTGTGACTGATAAGAGCTGGCATAAGGAGTCTATGCTCATTCTTTGTGGAGTCATGTTGCTTTGTCTGCAGGTGAAAGAAAAGCTCTGGAGGAAACAACTGAAACATTTTATACCATGTGTTTTGGTGACAGTTAACCAAATTATAATATATGATAAATTGTGTTTTTTAAAATTTTCATTTATTTATTTTTTATTTAATTAATTTATTCTAATTGGAGGCTAATTACTTTACAATATTGTAATGTTTTTGCCACACATTGACATAAATTGGCCATGGGTGTACACGTGTTCCCCATCCTGAGCCCCCCTCCTACCTCCCTCCCTATCCCATCCCTCTGGGTCATCCCAGTGCACCAGCCCTGAGCACCCTGTATTATGCATCGAACCTGGACTGATATTCTGTTTCACATGTGATAATATACATGTTTCAATGCTCTTCTCTCAAATCATCCCACCGGCGCTGTCTCCCACAGAGTCCAAAAGACTGTTCTATACATCTGTGTCTCTTTTGCTATCTTGCATATAGGGTTATAGTTACCATCTTTCTAAATTCCATATATATGCGTTAGTATACTGTATTGGTGTTTTTCTTTCTGACTTACTTCACTCTGTATAATAGGCTCCTGTTTCATCCACCTCATTAGAACTGATTTAAATGTATTCTTTTTAATGGCTGAGTAATATTCCATTGTATATATGTATCACAGCTTTTTTTTTAAATTAAAACAAAAGAAGTCATCAGACTCATTTTTGCCAAAATGTTTCAAAATTTTAGAGTTTATCTCATTTCTGACTGTGTAGAATTGACACTAAGCTGATAAATTGTTCTAGTTTGAATAAAAGATAGTCTTTCTGCTGCTGCTGCTGCTGCTGCTAAGTCACTTCAGTCGTGTCCAACTCTGTGTGACCCCATAGACGGCAGCCCACCAGGCTCCCCCATCCCTGGTTCTAACTCCCCTGAAAAAGGGAGAGGAGAAAACTTCACAAAAGCTATGATTAAAGAATAATTCAGCCCCATTCCAACAATAAAAAAAACTTGCTTAAATATACACATTTGACAAATGCTTATAAGACATGAATCAATGACATCCTTCATATGTCAATCTTTCTTACTTAATATACCTAGTTTGCCAAGGCAGCAGATGATTACAGCTAGTACATCACCATTTTGGAAAGTCACCGTGATGACAACTTTATATTAAATTTTCTTTTATTATTAGTATTAATAATAATGTATTTCAGACTTGCCAGAGTCTTTAGCTATAGTCTAATTCTCAGATAACATCTTCAAAACTCACTTTAGTAGTGAAAATAATCATGACTTAAGATCATCTGCCAAATAATATTTTTGCCAGAGTTAAGAAAACATTTGCAGTTTTTGATGTTTTAATCTTGGATAATAATAATACCTACAGTTTACTGACAATTCAATGTGCCAAGTGCTTTACTTACAGCTAATTCTCACAATACCCCTGGCAAGGCAAGTGAGGTACTATTAGCAATATCCCCTTCCAACAAGTGAGAAAGTTAAGGTGTGGGTTAAATGATTTGCTAAAAACCACTCCACTTTCAAGTGGCAGAGTGATGACTAAAACTGTGCATGTGCAGACAGGAGGCCATGTCTCCAGGGTGACTCCAGAACCAAGAACACTCAATCTACAGAACCAAAGAATTGAAATGTTGCCTCTGGAGGACTTTACAAAACAAGAAATCTTTTAATAAATAAAACCTGGGTTCTGCAGCTTGTATGGACTGATTCAAGACTAGCCAATTCGTCCATAAGTATGACATTCCCCTAGTCATTTAAATTTCACCGTGGTCTCTGGATTGTGGAGACAGATTTGAGAGCCTTGCCTCCTGGCTCCTTTCTAGTTTACCTCAAAATGAAAGCTCTTTCTTTTTTCAAAAGCCTGTGCCATAGTATTGGCTTCTTTAGCCCTTGCTCAGTAACATCATCTTTTTCTAAGTTCTCACAGTTAATCTTGTATGTTTTTGGTCTAGGTTGAAAGACTTCACATTTATCTTTGTAGAACTCTATCTTGTTGGCTTTAGCCTACATTTCTATTTTGAGTTTATAGATTATTGAAGATATCAAGATTCCAACTCTGTGTAACTCCAAACTTTATTAACTTACTTTCAGCATTAAATCTGATAAAAAATACTGTAGATAAAGAGACCCCAGTAGACACTTTCCTTCATCTCTTAAAACCCTTCGTTTACTGATGTTTGGTCAGTTCTAACCTACTAATGGGTAAACTGCAATGTTGACAAGCAAACCACTGTTTTTACACATTTTCAACATGAATATCAAGGCAGAACTTAGGTTAGTACAGTATTTCTCTTTATCTCTTTCTTTACTTTCTGAGAGGAAAATTTGTCAAAAATTTGTCAAGACAAGAACTACCCAGAACATTTAGATGTAAAAGATGAGATTGGTTTGCAAAAGGAAATCCTCTTCCATTACTATTTCTTGATAATTCGTCAGCAGATTTTAACAGTTAATATTGTAGGCACTATGTGATTATTGGATTATGGATTATTTCAACCATCTACTGTATTATCTTGGAAAGATTGATCTCCCAACTTGCTCAGTTTCCTCTTAAAATGGGGACAGTATTAACTGATACATTTGATATAAAAATTAGATAAGAATTTATGTATGAGACTTGTACATAAAAATACTGAAAGGGTAGCTATGATGATGGTGATGATGGTACTGATGTTATTTACTGTTATTCTGGAGACCTCAATCACATCTCACAGTTCAAACCCTTGTGTACTTGTCTGACTTTGAATCTGGACTGGTCCTGTCATCAACTTTAACTAAAAGAATTACAGTAGAAGTGACATGCCATTTCTGGGTTTAATAAATCTTAGAAGACCTGGAAGCTTCTATTTTTGTGCTCAAAGGATGTCAACTGCCACATAATAAATCTGATGACCCTGGATCACTATACTGGGGGAAGCCCACCCTAGCCACATTGGAGGAGTTTTCAGTCCATAGCCAGCAGCAACTTGCCAGCCACTCGAGTGAAGTCATTGATGGTGCCCACCAGTTCTGCTCCACAGCTCACAGCCCTATACACTTCTCTTGTCCTGGCTCATGTATCCCAGACTGGGTCCAAATTCCAGCTTCCTCCACCCTCACTCAATCAGGAACAAATTCAGACAATATATAATAGTTTGCTAAATAATTTCAGTAATATATTTTTCTTTCTGATGTACACATGGAAATCATTTATTGAAAAAGATTTATGAATGCTTTGTGTTTAATGAGAATAATGTCAGGAATGTATCATTTTATTTTTTAAAAGACATCTAAAAATACAAGGGCTTATCACATAGTGTTGTGAAGAAAATCTCACTATAAAATGTCAAAAACTATGTAAATTCTTCCAACTTACCATTTTATATTCTTTCCAACCTCTTTGGAAATCTAGACTTCCGTCTTCACGATGCTGTATTACAGTCCAACCTCCCCCGTTGAGATCCATATTGCAAAATACCTGACAAAGAAACATAAAGCCAAGTGAAAATTATGTCTAATTTAAAGAAACAGGTATCATATATGTTTCAAAACAGAAATAGGATGGATAGCCTTATAGAAAAAAAATGATGAAAAATTGCCAAGTTGAAAATATTAATTTAGATATTTTATTGGCTATTTCTTCCTATATCCAAGTTGTTTCTGATTAAATTCCATCAAATGTGCATAAATTACTTGTAAAGTTTTGAATCAGTCAGCTGAAAACTGTCTCTCTCAGTCACAGACTATAAAAATTATTTTTAAAAATTTGTCTTAAATGGCAATAGGCACTGTGTATAATCAATTTTTAAAATGTTACTAAGGTGGCCAAAATTACATACCATTTTACTGCTAAAACATAAGATTTGGAATTTTTATCTTTAATTTATTAAATTACAATATACCAATAATAAAGGTTTTGGAAAAATGGTGTTTTAAAAATCACATATATTTAGTATTACACATTTCATTGCATATTTACTCCTATATACTCATATACTACAATAATTATTCTTGACAGTTCAGTATAACATTAGAGGCAAAATTTGGTCCCCAGCATATGGAGAACACATTATTTGCTTGAATTTTCATCATGAACAATACAAGGAGAACATGACATACTATATTCCTTCTGACTGTGAGAAGCTTTTCTTTTGCATGTGGAAAAGTTATCCAAATCTTTCAAAGACTTATGCTTATTTCAATTATTCTAAATATAATGGTATTTATTTAGAAATGGATTCATTTCCCCCAGAGCCCACCAAGGAGAGAAACATATCTGTAATAGGATTATCTTTAGAGAGCAATCACTGTAATTGATGAAGCATGAATGTGGCAGCTTCATTATTCAAGGGCTCAGCAATGAGGAGCATCATTCCCCTGGCAATCATTCCTACTAATGCAATTTGGAAGCTGGCTAAAGGTGTAGACATGAGGCAACAGCAGCAGGCAGGCTGTGTGGGCATAGAGCCTGATTAAAGGAAAAAACCTCAAGTGTTTTCCCTGAGGCATTAAATTTTGAGCACAAATGGCGAAAGGGTATGAAAACATTGGCAAGAACTGTCATTCAAAGGACAAATTGTCCATGTATTTCCTCGGAGTAAAGGGAACTATGAAATACACACTTAACTGTAAGCATATGAAAATAGGCAGAATGCTCTCCTGTGGACTCTTCCTCTAACTTGACAACAGCCGCCCATCAGTATGCATTCGTCATCACGAGGAACTGACTCCCTCCAAGATTACAAATTTGAAATCCCCCTCCCTATCTTAAAGTTCTACTAATCCCTTAGCTTCTATGCACCTGCTCTTTGTCCTCAACATAACCTCTATCTAGTCTTTTGTCTTTCTTAACACTAATTCAATTTTTTCACCCCACAAGCATTTTGGGGCACTGAGTCTATGATACAACTGGTGATATTTTGATGAACAAAATATGGATCATATCATCAAAACACCTAAAAGTTTAAATAGTGATTGTTCCCATAGAAATAAGAAGATGTGAGAATTCACAATTTTCAACTCCAGTGACCTGAAGAATAATAGAGTCAGCAATCTAAATGAGAAATTTAAGGAATAGAGCTAACGTGAAAAAAGAAATGATCATGGTTTTGGAAACCTAATGTTTAGGAGAGCACAGTCATCCAAAAGGGGGAGTTTATTGATTAGAGATGATATAATTATAGGCAGATCAAGAATGAATAAGAATAAGGATAAGAGAATGAGGAACTAAGAAAGGAATAGTCATAACAATAGAATGCCTTTTAAGTGCTAAATAATTCAAACACTTTACTGCATTTTCCAATTTATCTCACAACAGCCCTACAATGTAGGTATGATTATTATGTCCATTTTGCAAATGAAAAATCTCAGACTTCAAGTTATTTCAAGAACTTATCAATGATTATTATTAACAAAACAAGTACTGAATTTAGGATTTGAATCCCTTGTTCTAAATCATACTGAGGGTAATCTTGAAAGCAGCAGTTGATAGCATAAAGACAGATTTCTAAAGAAGTAAAAAAAAAAAAAAAATAGTGGAAACAGATATGGGGAGGGGTGATGGCCGAAGAATGGGCTTTGGTGAACAATGGAGAAAAAAACAGACATCAAAATCTTTAGGTAGGTAGGAAATTCATTTTATTTGCTACTGTCCCTAGTGTCTAGAGCAGTGCCTAGCTATAGTAGGCACTAAATGAATATTTGTTGAATAACTAACTAGAGATGCAGTAAGGAAAGATAAAACAGGAAAACTTGATTAATGGAATGCAATGAAAGTTGGGGATGGATTTCAAGTTTGGGGAGTGATCAACTTAGTCAAATATTCCAGAGAAGTCAAGATAAAGATTAAGAAAATACACACTTAAATTTAAAATGAAGGAGCCATTAGTGATCTTGAAGAGAGAAACTGCAGGATTCCTATAAGAATAAAATCCAGATGGCTCATTTTACAGAGGACATTGTTGGTGATTCAACATAGCAGACCAAGTGGAACTCTACTGGTAAAACAGATAAGAGTAAGTAAAAATGTCAAGGAAATATTTTCTTAGAGGAAACTAATGTCACTTGTATTTTAATTAAATTTTACCCTGCCTTGACTGGTTAATTTAGATTTTTTCCCCCAGATTTTGATTTCCTAATGGACACTGATTGCCTGAGAGTTTGTCAAAATGTGCTTGCAAACCTATGAAGTCCATTTACACACTCAGGGAAAGGAATAACCACAACTATAAATATATAGTGTGTAGAGAAAACTGTTCTTTACAGTGGTTTTTTTTTTTTTTTTTTGTCACTATTACCTATGTTATTAAAATTCTATGCACTTAAAAAGTTTTGAAAAAGTGATTTTTTAAAAAATCACTCGCTAATTTTAGAAAAGACAACTTTCCTTTGCTGGGAGCATTTCTTAGGTAAAGACCCAAAGAAAGTTAACCCAGAGGAGAAAGGTTACCCAGGCAGATTACTGCCTTGGAAGCTAAAGTGCAGGGAAATTAAGAAGTTAGATTTACACTCCACAATTCCTACTGGGACTCAGTAATAACAGCAAAGGTAACAGCTTCTTTTTGGTGAATATGGACACAATAGAAGGGAATGATATATTGGTTAGGGGCGTGGACTTGGGTGCTACATTACCTGTGTTCAAGTCCCATTTCAGCCCTAACTATGCTGTAGATCTTTTGCAAGGATTAAATTAATTAATGCATATAGTTTTCAGAACAGTGTTTGGCATATAACAAGCTTTGTCATTAATCTCTTAGATGTATTTTACATATGTGATGTGTATTTATATTGTGCATATATACTTTATGTATATAATATCTCATATATAATAATAGATTACTATTATACATTTCATATAATTTATTATTTATTATGGATAATATAAAACATATAAAGCCAAAATACATAGAAATTCAATAAACTGTCCTTATGATTACAATTCCCAGATTCTTGTTAATAATACTGGCATCATCAATTTCTAAGCACGCTTGCTATTGTATATATAGATATTTATGTAATATATATACATATATGTATATGTCCATATATACATATGAAGTTGGGCTTCCCAGGTGGTTCAGTGGTAAAGAATGCCAATGCAGGAGCTGCAGGAGACGTGGGTTTGATCCCTGGGTTGGAAAAATCCCCTGGAGGAGGAAATGGCAACCCACTCCAGTATTCTTGCCTAGATAATCCCATGGACAGAGGAGCCCGGTGGGTTACAGTCCATGGGGTCACAAAGAGTCAGACACGACTGAGCTACCAAGCTCATATGAAGTTGGATTAGTGCTAGCAACCTGCCACACACAAAAGACCATGATTTTTAGTCAGAAGAAAAACAAAAAGCCTATGCTTAATAGATGAAAGGAGTTCAGAAAGATAGGTGGTTGGTTTTGAAAGATTTGAGACATGAAAGGACCTGAGAAGTTCCTTTGCCAATGTAGTGTGGTCTGTGCTATCTGGCGGCATCCTTCCTGTAGACACAGGCACCCTGCTACATTTACTATGACTGTTGCATTTATTGATCATATGACTTGGGCTTAACTCTATCCAAGAACAGATTGAACTGGCTTCTATCCCAGGCAAGGTCAAAGCTTTCAAGCATTAAAAATCTTTTAACATAATAATGATTTAAACCCAAATAAAAAGGGGAAATTTGATTCACATAGTTTTATGCTTTTATGCTACATACAAGTTGGAATGATTAACCTTGTGAGTGTTAATTATTTTTCCATAACCTTAAATAAAAAAGGCTCCTCAACACATTTGTTATAGTCCTTTTCCAAGAATTAGGGAAATTATAAATTCAGAAACAAATTTTTAAATATTTTATAGTAATCAGAGCTATTATTTAATGGTTTGTTTTACTGTATGAAACTAAGCAGATTACAGTGTATTTGGTGTTAGAAACTTATGAAATCAAAGGAAAAATCCTGCTTCCTACTACCATGTACTGAAGGAAATTCAGAGTGGAAAATATCCACAAGCCATTAATAATGAAAAAAAGTAAAAAATAGATATATAAATGATCTAATTCTCATTTTCTATCTGCTTGAAAATTTTAATAGTCCTAGAAAACTGCCTTTGGCTTCCACGTCACATTTGAAAAGATAATACTTTTCTAACTTTTGCAGACATTCTTTCTTGGCAGGGAATGATGTCAGTCAAAACAACTATATAGCAACTGTGTATACTTGCAAATTTCACTCTGCCTAAAATTAATAATTTGTACTAATAGTTTTTGTTAATTGCCTAAATAGGTCAATTTAATTGATTAATCCATATATCATACATAGCTAGACATTTTGTTTTGTTTTTACATAAACTTGCCTTGAGTTTCTTATCCTTGCTAGAATTTCTGGAAGTATTAAAATGAGCAAAATTTTTGCTAAGCATATCATGATTAGCACCAAACTTTATAGCCACAAAGCAAAATATATGTGGAAGGGTGATGATCCTAAGGATGACTTTTCCAAGCACTTTTTATAGAACTTTTTTTTACAGAACTGAGAGGATACCAATGATCTATATAAAAATAAGAGAAGGCAATGAGAGTACAGGGTGGGAGGAAGCAGGGTGGCTTACAATCATACCTGACAATGAACTCTTAGCTGTGTCACTCACATAGGTTCCTATAAAAAATTATGAAAGGTGTAGCTTCAGTCATCACTAATATAAGTAATTATCTCACTTAGCCCCCTGTTAGGATGGTATAGTCTAGAGTTGATTTCTTTGTTATGAAGCCTGTATTCAGTATTTGCTGCCCAAATTTGTGATTTGGGCAAGTTATTTTTCTAAAATAGGGATAATGAGAGCAACTATATATATCATGCTGCTGCTGAGTCGCTTTAGTCGTGTCTGACTCTGTGTGACCCCATAGACAGTAGCCCACCAGGCTCCCCCGTCCCTGGGATTCTCCAGGCAAGAACACTGGAGTGGGTTGCCATTTCCTTCTCCAATGCATGAAAGTGAGAAGTGAAAGTGAAGTCACTCAGTCGTGCCCGACTCTTAGCGACTGCATGGACTGCAGCCCACCAGGCTCCTCCATCCATGGGATTTTCCAGGCAAGAGTACTGGAGTGGGGTGCCATTGCCTTCTCTGATATATATCACAGAGTTATTGAAAGGGATAAACAAGTAAGTATATGTATCTAAAGTGCTCAAAATAGAAACTGGCAAACTGTAAGTGCACAGTACATTTGAACTATTATATTAATCAGTTTCTCAATAACATTGGGAAGTTCACACAATGTTTGTTCTTACTAATTCTAAGATATGTGACTATAACAAGGGATATAAAACAAAATTTGCTACTTACTAGTAAGTGCAGGTATATCGTCCTAAAATGTCCATCTCCATAACAGAACATTATTACCACTTGCGAAAGTACCATAATCTCAAAGGGGAAAGAATAAAACAAGGGAATGAACACTTAAATAAAGAAGCCCAAAGTCTTTCCTTCCTTATGGTCAGTTATCTCTCCCTCTCACCATGCTCTGCTGTTATTTCCAACTAAATTAAACCTAACGACAGTAAAAATAACATGTGAATTTCTCCTCCTTCCTCTGAAGAAATATAAGTGCCATTTCTATAGTGATAAAATTTGCCTTTTATAGGCCCGTATTGATATTATTGCTAATCTGTCTGGTGTACTAATTTTCTCTAGGCCCAAATGTAACAAGTCTAATCCAGCATATATTTAGCATTTGTGGCTTCAGTATTTTAGATTTTTTTAAATTTAAGAACAATATTGAAGTTCTCTAACATGAAAAATTCATCATGCTGCAGAGACATAAATTTAAATCATGCTGTTTCTGAAACCCAACATAGAAGTCACTGAACTAATGAACTGGATCCTCTAACCCACTCTTTTATGTAAATATTTAAAAAAAGCAAATTCTTTTAAGTTTATAAGTTGTTATTCAAGTTTATGACTTCCCCAGTGGCTCAGCTGGTAAAGAATCTGGCTACAATACAGGAGACCCAGGATCAATCCCTGGGTAGGGAAGATCCTCTGGAAAAAGAAACAGCAACCCACTTCAGTATTCTTGCCTGGAGAATTCCACAGACAGAAGAGCCTGGTGGGCTACAGTCCAAGGGATCGCAAAGAGCTAGACATGACTGAGCAACTAACTTTCACTTTCATTAAAGTTCATGAGTTAAGATACTTTTCTTCCACCCTAACAGTAGCAGCGGTTCTGCAGATAGTCTGAGAATTATTTGTTTCTCAAAACATTCTGAACTAGAATAGAGTTATGATTATTGCATAACTTAAATTTAATGGAATGATCAAACTTTACTTGTAACGCCCTCACTAAGGGCCATGTGATAATGTTGATGGACTGAAAAAAGATTCTTAAAGTATGAAAGTTAGTCTAAAAACTTTAAAAAACATTTTAGTTTTATATTCATACATAATAATTATTAGAGTCTAAAAGGAGGGTCACTTAATATTTTTAGTTAACTTTATAGTCACTATGTTAGAGGGGAACTGATAATCATTTTGGGGTTTCTATCAGGTCTTGGGAAGAACTACAGGTAAATTGCATGAAGTATTTACATTACCTCGGGTTCTCTCCTCCAGGGAAGTTTCTGACACTTTACATGCTCTCTGTATGATGTATCAGTGTGGGCATGTATAGCATGCCTGTGCATATGTATGAACTGAATTTAAGTCTGATTTTAAGATATCAGCAAGCAGAATAGGAAGGCTTTATGTCATATGATCCAAAGGATTCAAAAGGCTGCTTTGGTGATTGCAGCCATGAAATTAAAAGACGCTTACTCCTTGGAAGGAAAGTCATGACCAACCTAGACAGCATATTAAAAATCAGAGGCATTACTTTCCCAATAAAAGTCCGTCTAGTCAAGGCTATGGTTTTTCCAGTGGTCATGTATGGAGGTGAGAGTTGGACTATAAAAAAAGTTGAGCGCTGAAGAATTGATGCTTTTGAACTGTGGTGTTGCAGAAGACTCTTGAGAGCCCCTTGGACTGCAAGGAGATCCAACCAGTCCATCCTAAAGGAGATCAGTCCTGGGTGTTCATTGGAAGGACTGATGTTGAAGCTGAAACTCCGATACCTTGGCCACCTGATGTGAAGAGCTGACTCATTTGAAAAGACCCTGATGCTGGGAAAGATTGAGGGCAGGAGGAGAAGGGGACGACAGAGGATGAGATGGTTGGATGGCATCGCCGACTCGATGGATGTGGGTTTGGATGGACTCCAGGTGTTGGTGATGGACTGGGAGGCCTGGCGTGCTGCGGTTCACGGGGTCGCAAAGAGTCGGACATGACTGACTGACTGAACTGAACTGAACCCTTTCCTCACTTCCCTGGTGGTTCAGTTGGTAAAGAATCTGCCTGAAATGCAGGAGACTCGGGTTCAATCCCTGGGTCAGGAAGATCCCCCAGAAAAGGAAATGGCAACCCACTCCAGCATTCTTGCCTGGAGAATTCCATGGACAGAGCAACCTGGCAGGCTACAGTCCATGGGATCGCAGAGGTGGACACGACTGAGCAACTAACCCTTTCACTTTACTCCTAAATTTGCTATAATACCTTCACAGTTTTTGTTTTTTTTTTTTAAAGACATGGTACACCTGATTCATTGAAAATTTTCACAGAAGCTCAAAAAGAAATACAGTGAAATCAAACTTCTCTTGTAGGTAACCCGGGTAGCAATGTACATAACTGCCTGCCACCTCTTTTACCCACTGTACCATCTTTATTTCTCCCCACCTTGACAGCACAGTATAGGTCTCTTTTCAGAAGAAAAATTTTGTCCCAGCAAAGGGAAAAACTATTGAGCTAACTTAACCCACTAATCCTCACTGGAATCAGCAGGGCTGGTAGAGTCCAGACTTTGCCTCTTGACAACTGTGTGACAACTGGCAAGCTGGTCTCCAAGATGTATTTCCCTCACCTATCAAAGGGAATGAATAGTTGGAATGACTAAGGTAGGCTTACTTACTATATACTACACAGAAGTGTTGACATTATCATCAGCAGGTCATCTATTCATTCATGCATTTCAGCACATATTTACTGAGGGACTACTATGCTCCAGAAACTATTCTGGGTCCTAGGAAGTCAAAAATAAAAGTAAAATCCTTCCCTTGTAGAACTCTGATAGTGAGCAAGTCATGCAAAGTTGTTTGAGAGAATCAGGGAAAACCTCTGAGAGTGTATGCATAGAACCTAGAAAAAATGGGAACACAGAGCTGGTAATTTAGGTGGGGCAATGAGAGGAAAAAGACTGTTCCATCCTTTGAGGATAAAGCACTGCAAGGACAGGTGGTCCTCTCAGGGTCTTGAGCATCTGGTTGAAGCTTTTCACATGTTGAAGAACAGAGTTCTCCTCCAGGCTCTCCATAAACCCTGTTGCGGTCTCTATCATTGCACTTCTACAGTATATTACAATTTCTGCGTATTTGTCTGTCTTCACCACTACATTGGGAACGATTTTATATTATGTCTCTAGTCATTTACTGACAAATAAATGACGTACACTTACTATGTATTGAATGAAGGAATGGATGGATGATTTAATGAAGAAATAGGAAGAAAGAGTATATATAGAAGAGATATAACAGCAAGAAGACAGTGTTTTTCTTACTTCAAAGTATACTTTGGATCCTGTTCAATATACTGATGAAAAATATCCTCCAACAAAGTCCTTTAGGTAAATATGCAAAGCAAATCCTTTCAAGATTATGAATTAAGATAGAGTATCTTTCTCTACCCTAATAAGAGCAGAGGTTTTGGAAATATGTCCCTAGCTCTGTCTCCACAGTATCTGAACATGGATGATGTGTACCATCTGTGTCCTTGGGACTTTGGAAGATGGTTCCTAAGTTATTCCCATGAGCTTGAAGTATGTGCCTTCAACATGTAATCTGTATAAGGCAAGAATTTATGAACAAATGGGATATCCTAGGAATGAGCAGAGGGTAAATGGAAAACTGCATGTGAAATAGGGATAGGACATGTGGGGGTTGGAAGTGGTCTGTACAACTGGGTTTTCATCTTTTATGGACCTGGGAAACAGAGTATCTTCGGGAGAAAAGAGCTTAGGCATATATATTTTTGGTTTAACAAGCTCACAAATCAATCTGATTATTCAGCAATTCAACTAGGATCTGCTTTACATCTCATAAACAAACACTTCTGGTTTTACCTTTTTGGGTTCTGGCATATTATTAATATAAATAGTGTAGATTCCACTTTTATTAAAACCAGCTTGATATACATCTGCACAGTCTCTAAATGGCTTTTCTTCCTCTTTTTTTCCTCCCTTTAGTAAAACTGCAAAAAAAAAAAAAAAAAAAAAAGATCACAATATGTGAATATCAGTACCATTAGTTCCCAAATGGACTTCAAGTATAGCCAAGTGAGTCTTCATTTCCTCCAAACAAATGTCAATGTTGCATTTATTGAAAAATCAATCATAGGAACAATGCTAGATTTTGAAGTGACAGAATTATAAAACTATAAGAAAAACATGATTAATTCATAACTGAGTATTTTTTCATGTTTGGCTTAATTTCTTAAATCTTGTTTTTCTCTATCACTTTCAGAACATCAACTCAATAGTTAGATAATCTGATCCTGAAATACTGACAATTGGTAACAATTATGTCAATGTTTCTGCAATATTTTTAAAACCTTCTTAGCTACATTTTATAGGAGAGTTTGAAAAATGCTACCATTTTTGGAGCAGGAAGAGTTGAAGATAAATTCAGATATAAAAATACAATATAAAGGTTTAATATGCTAAAAGAAGGATTTACTATTTTTCTGGGGCTTTATATTGAAGTTCTAGAATTTTTTAGTTTTAGAAAACTCTCAAAATAAAAAATAGAAGTCTCTGATCCAATTTGAGTATCTAGAGTGAAAGGGAAGTGAATTTTGATTTTTATTTAATGGCCTGAAGTTAAGCTATCAGGTAGATGACATAAAAATAGAAGAACAAAAATCAGTAAGATTTGAAATTAAGTTATATAAGTGGAAGAGCTAAATAGGGGCTGGAAGTCTAATAGAAAAATAAATTTAATTAGAGATAGTCTCTACTGGGAGGAACTTTATTTCATTCACTGATCTTCATCCATTATTAAGTTCTTATTATGAGATCAAAATACAAAGATGATTCATTTAATAGTTTTTAGCTAAAAATATATGCAGCATATATAAAATTATTTATGATTTAGTATTTTCTAATAAATATACATTATTCTAGCAATTTGCTTCATTACCCTTTTCTTGAAGTTAAGATTCAGAATATTTTATAATTTTGCCCTTAAAGTCTCTAGTTATTTAATCATTATCTGCTTTAAATCACTCTGCATCACAATGATATTTTAAAATAATAACATCAAAGGTAAACTATGAATTAATGCTTTTAAATTGATTTTAAACATTCTAACAATCTAAAATACTTAATCTGATTTCAATTTGACACACAATGTTACTACTTTATATGTAATTAAAAATGAACAGTCTAATCTTTATATAAAGAATGACTATCTCAATATAAACTTTTCAAATTTTCAAAAATAACTATGATTCAAGTAAATGAAATATCCATGTCAGATATGTTGCCATAACAAAAATACAGAATTATAACATTTAATAGCATTATAGTTCTCTACATAGCTCATGTTTACACTAATGATTTTGCTTACTTATACTAAAAAGTACCTCTAAATATCATCATCACAACTGCAGTATCAACACAAAATAAGTAATCAGAGGACTAACAGTTCATATGCTAGTAAAGAAGTATTGCACAGAATGCATGCAGATAGCAATTGAAAATGAGCATTTATGTACTCAAAAGCCATCTTTAATGGCATTGGGCGTGTCAATGGATTATACAAAGGCCTTTTTTTTAAAAACATCAGTGCATTTCATTTGTGCTTTACTTACTTTAAGCTAACTGGACTATTATTTTTCTAAAGTAAACTTTCCTAAATTGTAAATGCTTGTTCTTCTGTTGAAAAATTAAAAATAACCAAAACAGATGCAATAAAAAAGGGATGTAAAGAAATATTAACTAAAATTTATAATCCCGTGAGAGCATCCACAGCACAGGAAGATGTGGTCAAGAGGAATTTAACGGTAAACCCATTTTTCTTTTTTGGGTTAGAGATGGAGAAAATCGTTTCTTCAAAGAAAGAGAAAATTCTTCCTTGTTAAATGTACCACTTCCTGCCCTCCCTTATTTAGTTATGCAAGGCGAATACATTCCTTTCCCACTTCTCTGCCACTTCCCTTCCCCTTTTCTTTTCCTCTTCAGGATGATGCGGGTGAAGGTTGTATGGGAAGAGGGAAGTTATTTCACACACATTTTCAATAACACAGAAAAAATAAAAAGTTAGATATTGTCTTATTTTCTGGAAACTAATTTATAAAATGATGTTCAAGCTCTGAATGTAAGTCTTATAACTAGAAAGATGGTTTGAGGAGTCTACCATAAAAGGTACAAGTAGTATCTTGAAAAAAGTACAAAGAATTGAAATATACTTTTCAAGAAATGTAATAGAAAAGAAAAGCCTATTTGAAATGACCAAGGTTTTGACTGAGCAGCATAGAGAACACAACTGAGGTTAGAAAGCATGCATTTGAATGGCATTAAACAGCTTCACTTTAGTGTTTGCAGTCTAGAAGTGGGGGTGAGAACTTGAATAAACATCCTCCCTTGGGTCAGGATTTACCCATACAAGGGGCTACTGGCTGAAAGGACGGTGGAAGGAAGGCACTAGCAGGTCCACCTGAACCGTTCCCTCATGTCTCACTCTCAGCCTGAAGATAGGAAGAAAGAAAAAGGAGGTTAGGAGGAGACAGATTAACGGTGGGGTACAATACTATGGACATGTTGTAGTTATGGCACCATATCTAATATAGATATTTCATTTTCTTGAAATACAGTCTGGTGTTTTTGAAAAATCGAAACACATTATTTCCAGAAAGATTAGACTGCTTGTTTTTACTTACTCACTTATTAGTAACAGAATCCTTGAAATTTTGATCCAGACTACACTTAGAATACTACAGCATTTAAAAGCAATTTAAAAGTTTCATTCAGAGCTTACCTTTACATCTGTATAATAGTCTATGGTCTGATGACCCCTTCTATAGGAGTAGATTGATTTTCAGTTCCTTTTGCTTTCCTTTTAGTGTATAAAGTGGGGTACTTATGAGGCAAGTATGTGAATTATATAACAGAGTGACTGAATTATGGTAAGTACCAAGAAATGGTAGTTAGTGTTATGGTAATAATATCATTGATGGCAACACTATTTTTTCTTTCTTATGGAAAAGACATTTAGGCTGTGGAAGGCTAGCCAATCTACCACACATGTGGGTGAAGGCTATTGTGTGGGAAGAGGGAAGCTGTTTCACACATATTTTCAACAACATAGAAAAAAAAGGAAAAGTTGGATAGGATGGATGTTCAGTGGAGTGGTGGATGCTACTGTCTTTCATCCTCAAATCCAAATACTGCAGCTGACTAAATGCAGGGAAGTTGTATTTGGTTACATTTAGGACTATATCAAGTTGGCCCCTCCCTGTCAGAGTTGGGTAACTGCATTATTTCATTCATTGACTACACCAGGTTATATCACTACTAAGTCAAAGAAACCCAGTAATCTAATCTTTCTATATGTGCATAGTCACTCAGTCATGTCTGACTCTTTGCAACCACATGGACTGTAGCCCACTAGGCTCCTCTGTCCATGGGGATTCTCCAGGCAAGAATCCTGGAGTGACTGCCATGCCCTTCTCCAGGGGATCTTCCCAACCCAAGGACTGAACCCAGGTCTCCTGCATTGCAGGCAGATCCTTTACTGTCTGAGCCACCAGGAAAGCCCAATCTTGCTATATAATGTGAGCTTTATCTATTAAGAATTAAAAATTATTTCAGATGAAATGATATATGATATGTATACCAATATGCTGCGTGTTTTTCTAGGCTCCAAAATCACTACAGATGGTGACTGCAGCCATGAAATTAAAAGACGCTTACTCCTTGGAAAGAAAGTTATGACCAACCTAGATAGCATATTCAAAAGCAGAGACATTACTTGGCTGACAAAGGTTCGTCTAGTCAAGGCTATGGTTTTCCCTGTGGTCATGTATGGATGTGAGAGTTGGACTGTGAAGAAGGCTGAGCGCTGAAGAACTGATGCTTTTGAACTGTGGTGTTGGAGAAGACTCTTGAGAGTCCCTTGGACTGCAAGGAGATCCAACCAGTACATTCTGAAGGAGATCAGCCCTGGGATTTCTTTGGAAGGAATGATGCTAAAGCTGAAATTCCAGTACTTTGGCCACCTCATGCGGAGAGTTGACTCACTGGAAAAGACTCTGATGCTGGGAAGGATTGGGGGCAGGAGGAGAAGGGGATGACAGAGAATGAGATGGCTGGATGGCATCACTGACTCGATGGACGTGAGTCTGAGTGAACTTCGGGAGTTGGTGATGGACAGGGAGGCCTGGCGTGCTGTGATTCATGGGGTCGCAAAGAGTCGGACATGACTGAGCGACTGATCTGATTTGATCTGATGCTGCTTGTAGAAATTTTAATCTTATAACTCCAATTTTCATGACTATTTTCTTTGTCAAATATTGGAGAATACAAAATTTAATGTTATTATCAGATATTGTAAAACTAGAGATAGTAAACATTTTAAAACATAGAAAGACCATAACAAAGATGAATTAACTGAACAGGATAAATGATCAGAAACAAGGATAAATTTTTGTAGGAGGTCTTGAGATTCAATAAGATGGAAGATAATGCCTGGAGGAATATAAGATAAATGGCAAGAGACAAACATGAAAAACCTGATGGAAGAAGATAAAAGAAGCATCAGCTGGACAGAGCAGGGAGGGGTGATCTGGACATATGATATGGTGTTTTAATTTCTGAAAACGTAGTTTAACTTGTTATAATAATACACTGGTTTAAAGCATACATTTTTTTAAAAATGATTTTTACCTCTGAAAGTTCCTTCTTTGACCACATACTCTTGTATTTCTTCTCCCATTCTTTAATTCTTAATGAGTTTGTCTTTCTTTTTAGGGTCTAGATCCCCACTGTTACTATCTGCCTCCTCCTAACCTCCTTTTTCTTTCTTCCTATATTCAGGCTGAGAGTGAGACATGAGGGAACGGTTCAGGTGGAACTGCTAGTGCTTTCCTTCCACTGTCCTTTCAGCCAGTAGCCCTACCTTGTATGGGTAAATCCTGACCCCAGGGAGGATGTTTATTCAAGTTCTCACCTCCACTTCTAGATTGCAAACACTAAAGTGAAGCTGTTTAATGCCATTCAAACGCATGCTTTCTAACCTCAGCTGTGTTCTCTATGCTGCTCAGCCAAAACCTTGGTCATTTCTAACAGACATTTTTTCTATTACATTTCTTGAAAAGTGAATTTCAAATCTTTGTACTTTTTTCAAGACTAAATCTTACTCCTGTCTTCTCTCACTATTTATATGTGACTTTTTTAATGCTTTGCCATGAAGATTTAAGACATTTGAAATAAGTCTCCTTTGCCTATCTTTCCCCTTGCCTTTTTTGTTGACTCTCTTAGTCCCTTTTTCTATTTCTCTAGTTGTCCTTTCTCTTTCCTCTTCATTGGGTTCTGTTCCTCTCTTCACCTACCAATAGATGTTCCCCAACATTCTATTCTTGGATCTCTGTTCCTTTTTAATTTGCTCTTTTTGCAAACCATCTTCCATGGCTTCAGACTTTTACACAGATTTGTAAGATACAAGCATTTCTGACACTGTGTTTGCGGCCCTCATGACTTCCAGATTCACATTTCTACA
Source organism: Bos taurus (assembly GCF_002263795.3). Taxonomy (NCBI): domain Eukaryota; kingdom Metazoa; phylum Chordata; class Mammalia; order Artiodactyla; family Bovidae; genus Bos; species Bos taurus. The sequence continues at coordinate 57,218,074 of NC_037341.1, read as the reverse complement.
CTGAGCAGTTCCTAATGCTACTCCAACTTCATTTGTTTAATGTCACCTAATATTTTCTCCAAAACCGATGTTCTCTTCTTCTCTTATTGATCCCACTATCTTCCCTCTGTTGTCATCATTAAAAATTACTAAAAGCCTAAACATAAAATGGGCTTCCCAAGTGGCTCAGTGGTAAAGAATCTGCCTGCCAATTCAGGAGACACATGTTCAATCCCTGGGTATTCTTGCCCGGGAAATCCCAGGCCTGGCAGGCTACAGTTAATGGGATTGCAAAAGACTAGGACATGACTTAGCAACTAAACAACAACAAATACAAGACAAGTAGACTGAGGTTTTTAAATTGGTTTCTCAAATAAAAAGACTGCGTGTTATTCCTTCTTAGTTTAACCCATCCTATATTGACAGTTTCAGTAAATACTGATTAAACATCTGCTATTTGCATGACTTTTTCTAGACAATGGCGATATAGACATAAGAAAACCACAACCTGCCCTTAATGTGATCACTGTCTGATGAGAGGAAGACCCATTTGTAGGTCTTCCATGATATCTCAAAATAGCTATAACCATGGGTAGTATCCTCCACGATACGGAAAACCCAACTCAAGCTTGCTTAAGTAAAAAGATAATTTACTGAATCATGTAACTGAACAATCTAGGACAGAGCTTTAGGGAAAGCATGATCAGGTTTCAGTGTGATCAAGAACTGGTTTCCTTATCTTTTTCTTGATTTGTTGTTGGCTCTCTACCTGGTTACAAGATGGCTAGAAACAGCTTCTCAGTCTAATGTTACCAGTTCAAATATAATACCAAACACAGATAATGCACACAATTACTGTTTTGCAGGTAAGCATCAAGTGCATTGACAGTAGGCACAGAGACTACAGGCTATTTCTGACAAGTAGACTTGGGGAAGGCTGTTCAGAAGAGATAACATCTGAATGACTAAAACATGTAAAAAAGCTCTCTGAACTAAAATTTAAGAGCTTTACCCATACCAATATCAGTAAATAAATCTAGAAAAGCCTGACAAAGGAATCATTATTCATTCCTTATCTATACAACCAAATCTCTGTGATTTAACAGAGACACAAGCAGGTGCATGTCTGTCTTTCACCAGCCAACACTGAGTCAATAAGCAATATGAGACACTGACTCTAGCAGCTGTTAACTTTATCTGGTCCTTCCCTTTCATTTGCTCAACCAATTTCAATCAGATGGCATGTCTGCCACCAGGCCAATTTCAAGGAAGAAGTGTGAAAGCTAAGGCAGAGGGTCACTTCAATTCAGATGAACCCTCAAGAGAAAACTTCCTGGAATGTGGAACTGGTAATTCTGAGTCTCAAAAAACCTAGCAGAGAACACAGAAGACAATTAATTAGCCTTGCTACCAGAGACAATATCAAAAACAGGAGCCCTTGATCCTACTTATTTTCTAAGTTGCTATAAAGGGATCAATTCTTCAACTATTCTTTTAAAATCTTACATGTGGCTAGTTATTCATATCTCTCTAGTATTTAGAAAACATCAGAATGTATGTAGATCACATTATTGGTTTAAGGATATTCCTTGTGGTACATTTTTGGCTATTAGCATTAAAGAGATGGTAGTACTAGGAACTGACCTTTAGCCTGTGATTTTCAACACAACAGGTCATTGAAGGTAACTGAACATACAATGAGTAAAACTGCTTCTTTGGCAGTTTGGCAAGGTGCAAACAAGCAAGACTGATTAGATTCTTTACTCTTCAGGTGTGGGGGCATTTTGTGGAAAAGCCATCTGAAGAAATTCCCTGATATCCTAATTAATTTGAAAGGACTTTGAGAAGTGGGAGAAGGCAATATTTTAAAATTCAAGGGTGTAGACATTTTTTAAAGGTTTGTAGGCAATATTCAATATTTCAATATTTTGTGGGTGGGTGAGGATGACTTCCCAATGATTTCATAAATATACATCACATGTGTATAGCTATATAAACACATAAGATTGTTAAGCTTATAAATTAAAAGCTTCAAAATTGGTCTTATTTCATAAAATATATATGCATATGAACCTAATATTTGTGGGTTGATATCTACATGATTGTTTTCAACCTACAAAAATGCAATTACCTATGGTTAGTCTAATACATTGGAGAAGGAAATGGCAACCCACTCCAGTGTTCTTGCCTGGAGAATCCCAGGGACGGGGGAGCCTGGTGGGCTGCCGTCTATGGGGTCGCACAGAGTCTGACACAACTGAAGCGACTTAGCAGTAGCAGTAGCAGCAGTCTAATACATATGTAATATAAATTGCTATGTCACAAAATAACAAGCATACATTTATAAATACTTTGAAGTCTTCAGTTAAGTAGCTAAAGGCTTCCTTTTGGAGAATCTACTACTCCTTTTACTCACGGTCTGTTAACTGTGGTATAAGGGAACATTTGAATATTTTTTACTTGCTGCATGATAATTTTAATTAAATTTTTATTTAAAAAAACTGTTTTTACTCTCACTTCTTTACATGTATATATTTTGTAGATAATGTATAAAATCTTAACTATCATCTTGGTGGAACTTTAATAATTGTGATCAAATCAATCAGCTTTGATACTATGTGCTTAACTCTGAATTTCTTGCACTAAGTATGCTTTATATGTTTCTTTTCATACTCATAAACATCTTATGAGATGGATTTATTAACATGTCATTTTATATATGAGAAAACTGAGGTTTTGAGATGCTAACCTCGCCAAAACTTGTAAGTAGTGTAAGTCTTTAACTGTAAAGCCAAAAATCTTAACTACTTCTTACTGACTTCTAAAGTAATCTCAGACTCAGATAGAACTCTAATACATCATTTGTCACAGGGTGCTTACCCAGCAATACGTATCTTAACTGCAAAGGTCCCACCTAGGTCTTAGGTGGGTCATGAATAAGCACATGCCTTAATTATGAATGGGTACAAGCTCATCTCATGGAAGCAGGAAATACGGAAAGAATGACAGGATGCAGAAATGACAAGAAAGAAGATGAAGATATGTTGAGATCAAGATAGAAGAGAGGTATAGGTAGCAGAACTTTCTGTGAGAGGGGAGCTCTCAGCAGAAATGTGAAGCAGTGATGGCCCTCAACTTCAAAAGCAGAGGATTAGGAAGTAAGAGGTCCCTGAGCAGCCATACTGAATGTAATAATGTCCGTACCCTACAAGTCATGCTGATCAGGATTTTTCCCCATTAGTCTTACACATTATAAAGCCTAATTACTTGATCCTCCAGTCTATGGACCATTTGCTAGAAGCTACAAGTTTAGAGGAAGGCTGGTTGGGAAGTTGAGAATGGGCATGTGTGTGTGTTTGTGCTCATCTTCTAGAATTAGGCCAAGGAACAATGATAAAATTGATAATTCAAAGTTCTTTTTGTTCTTATGAGGAAACAATATCAATTTTCTAAAGTAGGCAAAAATAAGAAATGATTATAGTTTAGGCAGTATATAATACAAGGGATAAATTATATACATTTAAAAAGGCATCATAGTAATATGGTACAAATTATATGCTGATGATAATTAAATTATTTTAAAAAGCCTTCATTTTATTTAGTATTATTACAGGAAAAACAGAGAAGAGGATGAAAATATTGCACAAAATTTGCCATCATAATATTTTAAAATTTTCTTAAAATTTTATTACTTAAAGAGACACATTATTTAAGAATATATTGCTGCTGCTGCTGATGCTAAGTTGATTCAGTCGTGTCCAACTCTGTGTGACACCAGAGATGGCAGCCCACCAAGCTCCTCCGTCCCTGGGATTCTCTAGGCAAGAATACTGGAGTGGGTTGCCAGGTTCTTCTCCAATACATGCATGCATGCTAAGTCACTTCAGTCACATCCAACTCTGTGCAACCCCATGGACAGCAGCCCACCAGGCTCCTCTGTCCACGGGATTCTCTAGGCAAGAATACTGGAGTGGGTTGCCACTTCCTTCTCCATTTAACAATATATTACTCATTATATATAACTGTAGGTAAATATATACATTTTAATAATATTGAGACATGCATAATGTACAGAAAAGATTAAATCCATGTGGACATGCATAGTACCTTATGTCACAGATGGATTGCTAATTTTATGGTGCTTTTTTCAGTATGGAATAACGAAATGTGAAGTAATTCTATATAATATTATTTTAATTTGATTAGTATATTTAAATAAATTTTTGAACACTGCTAATGTGAAGTGACTCAATGTATATCCAATGCATATTACACTTAGAGCAACTAAGAATAAAAAAATTACTAAAAGTTGAAAATGGATTTACACACAATCTTTGTTTAATCAAATGAGCATCCATTTTTTATAAAATTCATTCCTGTGTTTTCCCTTTAGGCACCCTGATGGGCAGTTACGAGTGCTACAGGATCCTTGTTATTTGTTCAGAAGGTCATTTCATTAACAAATATATCTCAGGTGTTTCATGTGTGTTAATTTCCCATGTAATGTTTTCAGTCTGGCTGGAATATATTGATTTTCAACAAAACATTCCTCACGCATGTGGGAAGACTTAAAGGGCATCTTTTGTGCTTTGAGTAGACAAATAATTTCAGCAAAAGCCATTAGAAATGGAATGAAAGTGCTTGGGCAATGCTGTAAACATAGAGAGCAGTTGCCACATGCTTATGAAAATTGACAACAACAAAAACCCCAAAGCCTGTCACTTTGAAGTTTTAAATAAACAAAGGCTGACACCAGAGTTGTGTCACTTTGAGTCTTGTTGTGAGATACACTTGAGTACTACTTTACAAGCCATGATATACATGGGATGACAGAGGATGAGACAGTTGGATTGCATTACCGACTCAATGGATATGGGTTTGAGCAGGCTCTGCGAGATGGTGAAGGACGGGAAGCCGGGCAAGCCGCAGTCCGTGGGGTCACAAAGAGTCAGACACGACTGAGCGACTGAACAACAACAACAAATTAAAGTTTCTTTGCACTTGACTTTTAGAAAAATCTTCTGCTAACAAAAAAAAATCAATATTTTGTTTATAGATAAACCAAACTGAAATATCAATAACCTCAGATATGCAGATGACACCACCCTTATGGCAGAAAGTGAAGAGGAACTCAAAAGCCTCTTGATGAAAGTGAAAGTGGAGAGTGAAAAAGTTGGCTTAAAGCTCAACATTCAGAAAACGAAGATCATGGCATCTGGTCCCATCACTTCATGGGAAATAGATGGGGAAACAGTGGCAACAGTGTCAGACTTTATTTTTCTGGGCTCCAAAATCACTGCAGATGGTGACTGCAGCCATGAAATTAAAAGACGCTTACCCCTTAGAAGGAAAGTTATGACCAACCTAGATAGCATATTGAAAAGCAGAGACATTACTTTGCCAACAAAGGTTCGTCTAGTCAAGGCTATGGTTTTTCCTGTGGTCATGTATGGATGTGAGAGTTGGACTGTGAAGAAGGCTGAGCACCAAAGAATTGATGCTTTTGAACTGTGGTGTTGGAGAAGACTCTTGAGGGTCCCTTGGACTGCAAGGAGATCCAGCCAGTCCATTCTGAAGGAGATCAGCCCTGGGATTTCTTTGGCGGGAATGATGCTGAAGCTGAAACTCCAGTACTTTGGCCACTTCATGCGAAGAGTTGACTTATTGGAAAAGACTCTGATGCTGGGAGGGATTGGGGGCAGGAGGAGAAGGGGACGACAGAGGCTGAGATGGCTGGATGGCATCACTGACTCGGTGGACGTGAGTCTGAGTGAACTCCGGAGTTTGTGATGGACAGGGAGGCCTGGAGTGCTGTGATTCATGGGGTCGCAAAGAGTCAGACACAACTGAGCGACTGAACTGAACTGAACTGAAACCTAACTGTTTAGTTGCAACATTTTTCAAGGTTTATTTTGTCTCCCTTCTTAAAGCATAAGTGGCTTCCCCAGTGGTGTTAGTGGTAAAGAACCTGCCTGCCAATTCAGGAGATGTAAGAACCGCTGAGGGTTTGGAACAAAGATCCCCAGGAGTAGGGAATGGGAACCCACTCCAGTATTCTTGCCTGGACCATCCCATGGACAGAGGAGACTGACAGACTATAGTCCAAGGTTTGAAAAGAGTCAGACACGACTGAAGCGACTTAGCACCTATGCAAAGCATATGAGATTTTTTGATAAAGGTTTCATTCTATGGTTGCTGTGATGCATGCATACTGAATGATGTTAACAGAATATTTTTCCTTACTTTCTGAGTTATTATAGGTGCTATTTGGCTTAGTATAAAGTACCATAGCTTATTTGTAACTGGTATCCACTGACCCATTTTGTCCCTGGACTTTAGGGAAAAAACTTGAATTTGACTTCAGTATGGATGAACCCAGGGAAATGATTTAGTTAAAATTCTATTAAAAATATTTTGTGCTTCTTTGTTTTAGCCAACCAGGTCATTAAAGTACAAGAGAAGACGGAATGGAGTTTGTTCATAGCAATGTTAGAACATCAAGGCAACACTTTTTTCATGGCCTTTCACCCTGGTAACTTCCAGGCCCAGCTGGAGTTAAGGGATACCCCTCTGCATTTTAGAGAGTTTGTTTTCTGAAACTGAAACTGTAATTCCAAAAGAGAATTAACCACAAAATTTCAAATTTCCCCCAAAAGATGTGATTTAGTAATAGTTCATGGGAGAGGTCAAGGACTGTATTATTTCTTATTCTGTTATCATTATTTTGGCTATCTTCTATTCACACAATTTTTTTTAACAGAAATTATGACTTTTCAGAAGGCTGATAACATGCTCCACCAAAAAGGAGAAACATACCATTTCCAAAAATAAATAGTCACTTTCCCCTTAAGCCATTAGGTTTTGTGAAAGGAAGTGCTAGAAGTGTGGTTCATTTTAAGGAAATTGTAAATGTTTGACATGTAATTTTCTGTCAAGATAAAGCATTCCCCTCATTAAATGGAAACAAGCGCTCACTGTAGTGTTCAGCAGATGACTTCCTGTATTTTTCTTTCTCTTTCTACCTAATGTTAAATTGTGCATTACAAGTAGTCAACGAGAAACCAAATATTTTACTAAGTCAATAAAAATGATATTTTCTATTTTTTATAAATGTTTATATGAGTGACATTCAAAAAGTTTTAATTTCCTCCCATCGCTTGTGATGTTTTTAAGAGTTGTTCTTAACTCAAGGGACTTGCAGGAGTTCAAGCTGTCTCATCCCTTGACTGAATGATTTACTTCACAAACTCAATAGACACTGCACGGGAGGTAAATTCTTTTCAGATGGTAGAATTATTCTGAGAACAGAGCCAAATGTCCCCTCAGCACTGCAAAGGAAGCAAATGCCTCATTTCCCCTTTTCAGAAGGCCAGAAGCCTGAAAATAATGATCAAACGTTCCGTACCATTGCAATCAGCCCCTGGGAAAGACACATTAAACCAAATAATTGAGATCGCTTAAAAATTTGTAGTATCAGTCATTATCTCTTTCAGATTATATGAAAGAAACTTTTAAAATAAACTTCAGGAGAAGCTTCTTATGATTTGAAATTTTTATACTTCATATTAAGGAGCTAAGCATATAAATATGCTCTTGTCTCTTGGTATTTATTTTTAAGTTTCTTTTTATTCCTCTCTACCCTGAGTGCTTCTCTACCTGAAACTGCTATCCACCCTTTCACATTCAACATTTGGATGGGGGTGGACAACATTTTAGAGAAGGAAATGGCAATCCACTCCAGTACTATTTGGGGCTTCCCTCATGGCTCAGTGGTAAAGAATCTGCCTGCAATGCAGGAGCCACAGGAGATGTGGGTTCTATCCCTAGGTTGGGAAGATCCCCTGGAGGAGGAAATGGCAAACCACTCCAGTATTCTTGCCTGGAGAATCCCATGGACAGAGGAACCTGGTGAGCTAAGCCCACAGGGTCACTAAGAGTGGGACCTGACTGAAGCAACTGAGCATGAGCACGAGACAACAGTTTCTGCTTTTAATTCATCTTATCATTTTAGCCTGCAGTCTATGCAGTTGAGCTCTACAGTTCATTCAGACTCTCCCTATGGAAGGTGACATCCCAGTTTCAAAGTTCAGTCTGTTTGTTTGTTTGAACTTTCTGCTTTTTTGCCACTAAAATAGACCCTACATAACAGTCTTTTCTCTCTGCTTATAACTGCTATTTTGGTCTCCTTTATCTGTCCCTCAAAGAACTCCCAACTTTCTGTATTTGATTCACATTCTTAATATTTTAAAAGGAGTTCATATTATGTAATTTCTGTATTTTATGGATTTCTGTAATTCACTCTGTTTATCCCCTGAAATCGTACACAGATTTGTGCCAAGTAGTTGCACTAAGTAATGGTAGACTAGTTTTTATCAGATTCTTGAATGGATTTATAACCCCCAAATGGTTTTGTCATTGCTTTATACACACGTTCAGTGAGTCCACTGAACAGCATGGCTTTACCAACTGTCTCCTCTGAGGACACATCAATCTATATGGTCCTCAGGATTTCACTACTGAACTCCAGACTCATTCCCCTGCCTTCCGTAGTCACCTCTGTCCATATGCTCAAACTAAATCTTGCCTCCTAAGCCTGTTTCTTTTCTCATGTTGCAGATTTTAAGAAATATCAAAATTAGTCAACCCAGAATTTCTAATATATTTGAGTTTACTTCTAAATAAGTGGTTATCTCTTGTTGATTCTAACTCTTTGTTCACAAAATTTCCCTCTAGTTGCCTTTCCATTTGCCCTGGTTTGATCCTGACCTCATTATTTCTCTCCCAGAAGATCCTTTTGAGAACCTGATGAAAACCATCAATATACCTTTTCTCTCAATCATAGTATAGTGGATAACGTACAGAATCAAGATCTAGACTGTGGGTTCAAATCTCAGCCTTCTCACTTGCTAGCAGTGTAATATTTAAAAATTATTTACCTTTATATGCTTAATTTCTTTGTCCGTCAGATAAGGTTAATAAGAGCACTTCGTTTACAGAGTTGTTGTCAGAATTAAATGAGTTAATATATGCAAGGGGCTAAGAAGACTGGCTCATACTCTCTTAAGTATTTGTTAATATTTTAATAAATGGCAAAGCATCCATCTGGCCCCTCTGCTTCCAGACTTGTCAACTTAACAATGTGTTGTTCCTATACTGTGACTTGGGGTAATTTTTCTAAAATGATAATGTCATTATTGTCCTTATATACTGACAATGACTTCTTATTGCTTTCAAGGAAAAAAAAAACACACACAGCTATTTTGATCTCCTTCTGTTTACCTTTCTAACTTCATCTTTCATTGTTCTCCTGCCTTCAATTCTGAGAAATAGGTTGTACATTTAGGTGTACACCCCCCACCCATTTTGATGACTCCTGGCAAATATACATGTTGTTTATGCTCTCTGGAGTACCCTCGGTCTTCTTCATTTTGAAGACTTAGTCACTGTCTCCTCATCAGAACCATCCTGCCTATGTTTTATTCCTGGATTGACCTTTTCCAGCTATGCAGCCTTAGGCAAATTACTGATAGCTTGTGGAATTTATAAAATGGGGCTAACCACATTAGTTCCCTTATACTGTTACTGTGAGGACTAAGTTAAAACACATAAAGCTTAATCAATGCCTGAATCATAATAAGGATTCAACAAAAGCCTTACTTAAGAAGACTCTGCAGATGCTGGATTCTGCCCTCATTCCTCTGTCTCTGTCATGATTCTAGTATTCTTCCTGTGTGTTTCACTAGTCCCCTGGCACCCTGGCCTCACGTCTAGCAAATATTTATGAAATACAATTGTCTGTTTACCTCTCTTTCCCTACCAAATTCTAGTTTTCTTGAAGCCACAGACAGTATACTTTTCTCTCTCCCTAGTGGTCTGAATAGTACCTGGCATATTATAGGAACTCAGCAAATATTTGTTAAATAAAAATAGATGGATATCTTTATTCTCAGAAGAGAATCTGAAGCAAAATAGTTACTGTATAACTATTTAATGAATGAATGACAAGTTTATAAATCATATCTTGGTATCACAGGAGTATGTTCTAAACTGATTTCGACAGTAAGAAAATCAGTCAGTGTAATTTTACAATGGAGCCTAAATACTATTTTCTGTATTTCTCTTTCCTATATTTTATGGTTTGTTAATAATTAAATTCTTGGTCACATAATATCATGTTTGTCTTGTGTGTGTCCAAGGTACGTGATGATGCTTCAATCACCTCTCAACAGAGATGACTGCTGGATGTTGACAGTCACAGTACCTGATTATCCTCCCCCAAAGAATTCTAAACCTTGCTTCCATGCTGTTATCAATGTGAACTGTTTAATTCCCAGAATAACTTGAATTGCCAAAAACCTGAAGCAGTCAGCTAAGGTTTGACACTATGATAACATTGAGAGTACTATTTCTTCAGTGGTAATTCTAAGAATAAATGCAACCAAGTGTTTGCAGACAAAGATTAGACAAAAATAAGTGTGTTACCCAGAAGTCTTAAAAAACAGACACAATTCAGTTTGCAATGACTATTTGCCTAAGATACTGCTATTGCCTGTTAAGACAAGAGGAAAGTTTGCTAAACTATTTTAGAAAATGACCTTAAGTGGTTTAGTATGAAAAGTGAAAGTGAAAAAAAAAAATACTACATAACACTTGATGCTATGAGTTTTATACAAATCTCTGTTAATTCTTACTCACCAGGAATTGAATATCATGATTCCATTTTAGTGATTTGGAAACAAGTTAAAAAGAAGGGACTTGGATGACTGTCAACAGTCAGACACTCTAGAACACTGTATTCAGACATTTTCTGTGAAAGAAATTTTACTTATAACTAGCACTTAATAAATTTGCATTTAGCTGAATTTTGTCACTTGGAGGAAAAGGAAGGAACTAAAGTTTAATGAATCAAATATGTCCCATACTTTTGTTTTAATATGAAGTATCTAATGTTCTCACTATCATTGTGAAGTAGATATAATTATCCTACATAAGAAATGATTAGCAAGCTCAGTCCTATCCGACTCTTTGCCTCCCCATGATTGTAGCCCGCTAGACTCATCTGTTATGGGATTTTCCCCGCAAGAATACTGAGGTGGGCTGCCATTTCCTCCTCCAGGGGATATTCCCTACGTGGGGATTGAACCTGTGTCTCCTGCTTCTCCTGCATTGCAGGTGAATTCTTTACCACTGTGCCACTGGGGAAACCCCTATAAATGATTAAACGCTTCATAAAGATTAAATTAGTTGCCAATGACAGAAAAAAACTCAGTAGAAATTTTTTCTTCTGTTTTGTAGTATTCTATTCAGGCTGTATCCATATGACTGACTTAGTCAAGTTAGAGTGAGAAGAACCTTAGGTCAATTAAAATTTTTGCCTTTTTGGATTATGACACAGATTTTTTGAAACTCAGAAGACTATTCTTTGCATTTTTTTTTGAAATATACATTTTAGAAAAGTGGTACATTTATTGTAATATATTGATTTAGGCTTATTTACATATATTTATTTTTAATGAGAGAACATTTATGTATAATCTTTGATAAATAACAAATTTACTTGATAAATGAATTTTTGGTCTTAAGAAGGAAAAGATTTTACTCATGTATTTTGAAATTAGAATGAAATAAGTTTGTTTCAGTAACTGATATTTAATCTAGTGGACTTCCCTGGTGGTTCAGATGGTAAAGTATCTGCCTGTAATGCAGGATACATTGGTTCGATCCCTGGGTTAGGAAGATTCCCTGGAGGAGGGTATGGCAACCCCTCCAATGTCCAGAGAATCCCATGGACAGAGGAGCCCACAGGGTTGCAAAGAGTCGGACACGATTGAAGCAATTTAGCAACATGCATTTAATCTAGTATTATGCAATTAGTCATTTAAAGTTTTAAATTCACTGTAACCAAATGCTATGGTGCCAGTGAAAATGAAGTGAAATCTTTGTAGAAAACTTAGTGAGAAACACATTCCATTTTTGTGTCTCATGAATTCTTAAATCACCAAATACTTAGTAGAATACTTAACTGTGGGATTAGAGAGAAAAAAAAAAGTATAATAAGAAACAAATAAAATCTATGGTTATGAGAGCATGGGCTTCCCTGATAGCTCAGTTGGTAAAGAATCCACCTGCAATGCAGGAAATGCTGGTTCAATTTCTGGGTTGGGAAGATCCCCTGGAGAAGGGATAGGCTACCCACTCCAGTGTTCTTGTGCTTCCCTTATGGCTCAGCTGGTAAAGAATCCACCTGCAATGCAGGAGACCTGGGTTCGATACCTGGGTTGGGAAGATCCTCTGGAGAAGGGAAAGACTACCCACTCCAGTATTCTGGCCTAGAGAATTACATGGACTGTGTAGTCCATGGGATCACAAAGAGTCAAACACGACTGAGCAACTTTCACTTTCACTATTTGGGCTTCCCTTGTGGCTAGCTGGTAAAGAATCTGCCTGCAATGAGGGAGACCTGGGTTTGATTCCTGGGTTGGGAAGATCCCCTGGAGAATGGAAAGTCTACCCACTCCAGTATTCTGGCCTAGAGAATTCCATGGACAGTCCATGGGGTCGCAAAGAGTCAGACATGACTGAGTGACTTTCACACACTATGAGAGCATAGAATCCATTGGATAATAGCTTAATATGCTTACATTGTGTGTGTGAGAAAGTTGGATTATAAAATATAGTTAAATAGGATTTGTTTTATAATTTTATCATTAAAAAGAAAATAAATGTCTAGAGGTATGAAGTATTAGACAATTTCCATCTCCCTCTGTAGTGTTAGTCACTCAGTTCTATCCGACTCTGTCTCATGATCTGTAACCCGCCAGATTCCTCCGTCCATGGGATTTCCCAGGCAAGAACATTGGTGTGGGTTGCCACTTCCTTTTCCAATTACTTTTTGGATGTGCTCTATAATAGAATAGGCATAGTTATAATAGAATAGGCATAGTTACTTTTCTCATACACTGAGTGATGTTGTGGGTAGCATCCATCAGGAGTGCCATTGTTATTGTTCAATAAATTACATTTCTTGAACAGATGTTTGATTCCTGATGTTGCACCCAAAGACCAAAACTAGCCAGGAATTTTAATTTTGAAGTCACCCTCCTGCCTGAAAAAGTTTAAAGACATATTTATTGGACAAGTACTCAGAAAAGAAGTGAAATTATGATAAGTAGGCAGACATATGAGCTTTGTGAGAATCACCAAGGCTTGATATTTCTAACATCATTAATAAAAAAAAAAGAACTACTCAACTCCATGTGCATTACGTCTCAGGATGATAAGAAAAATATGTTTCCAATTTTTCCCCTAATGTATTCAGTTCAATATGAGAATAGATATGTCTCATATTAATACTTAATTTCTAAATACTCATGAGCTCTATTAAAATTCTCTGGCAAAATTCTATCATGTTTTCCTTCCAGTGGACTCTAACTCAAGGTTTTGGCAGGCTCTGACTGATTAGCAGGTTTTTTCCTTCTCAATCACATTTCTGAGCACACACAAACGGAGCCCTGGGAACTCACTGTTTAAAAAATATTCTTCAAAAAGTATATTAAGGACTTGTTTAGACTATCTAAAGGAGATAGAACCGAAGGTAATGGAGTGTAATAGAGAAATGCTAAATGTCTTTAAAACAAGATCACTTAAAATGGAGTTATCCTCTGTATTCATATGTATACATGAGACTATGGAACTGAGCTATTTTTAATATAGCTCAAGTCCACTGTTAAATTAAAGGAGCCTCCAATTATGTACATTACATATGAACACTGAACCGTTACATGAATGATCACATAAGCGACAGCTTAATGATAACCATGACCTTCAGATATAAGTGGTGTTTTCTTGTCCATGTTCACTCATAGAAAGACTGATTAGTGAGCAGAACTATAGAAACTCCAAACTTTGAAGCGTTCTCCTGTGGCTCAAGTGAGGTTCTGCTTGAAGTGAACAGGTGTACACAGAGACATTTTTTCAATAACTGATGGGTGGGCAGGTGGACAGATGGATGGATGTCTTCTAAAGAGACACAGGCCTACAATATTTCCAATGGCTAAATGGCTCCAGATATTCTGGTGGGTATTAAAAGTTTATACTTTCACTATCATGAAGATAGCCCAGAATAAGTTTGCTCATATGCCCTTGTTAGGTCTTCTCCATACAGGGCCACATGAATAATCCTAAAACAGGTTTTTAATAACAAATATTCCTCCTCTTTCATAACAGTTATTAGGAACTTCTCTGCCTCTTTGTCTCTGCAGGTAACTCTTCCCTCTCCTCCACTGCAAAAGAAATAGTTTTAAAATGGGAACGCTCCTGAAATTCTTCTCAGCACTCTGAACTAATCTTTAATAGAGTCTAAATTCTGTCCTGTATAGTTAAGTGTCTAACATTACAGTACTAGATATTTATCTATGAGAACCTAATAGATTTTATTTAAGGCCAAAAGGCCAATAAAAAAGGAGAAATTAGAAAGATATGGTGAATTCATGAACCCAAGCTTATGAATAATTTCTCTGAAGTTAAAAACATGAGAAAATTGTCAGTGCAAACTTCATTAAATGCTTCTAAGAACAAAGTTCTTTTGCTGCTTCTATACTAGCAATCAATGCAACTTAGAAAGTTATATTGGATATTTACTTGCTCTGTATTGAATAAAATATTTAGTATAACCAAAGTAAGGAAGAAATTCTTACTACCTTCTTTAGTGCAGAGGTTGACGAGGTTGTGCACTGTGTCCATGAGCTCCAGCTGCTGCTTCTGAAGGACACTGTTATTGGTGGTGGCTCTGTTCAACTGTTTCTCCAGTTCCTGGATTATGTACGTCTGACGAGTAACCAAGCCTTGAAGATTCTCTTTCTCTTCCTTTAAGGTGTCCAATTCTTCCTTGTGCTTTCCCTCCATTTCAAAGATTTTGTGTTCTAATAAACTACAAGGAAGTGAAGATAAGATTTAGTTTTAAAATGCTGTAAGAAGCATGATTCAACTAGTTCCTGAGTTTATTTACTGTAAGAAATTTTAGTTAGGTATTTCACCAGGGAAATATTTATTAAGCAAGTGACTCAGAAAAAGTATATACATATAAATGCATTTATACATAAATATATATTTAATAGGAATGACATTATACAGCATTTGAAATGAAGAGTTATTAGATCAGTTATTGTTAGAGTGATGTTTGTTTCCTAAATGTAATTTATTTCTTGGGATGTATCTTACATCCAGGGTAGTTAACTTGGACTCTGTCTGGAGAAATTATAGCATAATTTTCATTAAAGAAATGGATCCAATAAGAAATAGAAGCAGTAGTTCAGAAAAAAGTTTGAACAAACTATAGAAACTATTTTTTATTTACTTTGTTTCATTCATTTGGGATTTTCAAAACATTAACAGGGATTACATTTCACGAGGAATAGCATATTGATGCAGAAACCAGAGGACCAGAAACTAAGCTATGTAAAGTCACAGTGAATTACGTTTCTTGGGATTATTGATACCTGGCCCTGTATTGTAACCACTAGCTTACTTTACCTCTCAATCAGAGCTTCAAGATAAGGGCTAAAGGCATAACAAATTTCCAAATTACTGAATAATTGGTTCCAAAAAGGAAGATTATGTTGCTGATGGGATGGTCTTACAAAAGGACTTGGGAAGCTTTGCTTGGAGTGATACAGTCCTCAGCCAAGAACCTTCCTTCTTTCAGAACTCTTCACAGGATACTCCCTTTGCATATTGCACATTAAAAATGATAGAAAATGCAGAAGCACTGTTGGATGCTAGCAACTGACTGGAAATAAGAAGCACTTACATTTTATAGAGTGTATAATATACTAGTATTCCTCAGAGAAGAGCCTTATTCAGTTTTCTCAGTTTCATTTACAGAAGGTTCAACCAGTCCTTAGTTTACAAGGTGTTATTCAAATGTAACATACCAGACTGGGTATTTAATTTACCTTGGAGAAATGTAGCACTGAATCATTACTATACGTTTTCCAAAAGGGGACACTAGGGAGTGTTCTAAACTTAATACTTAAGTCATAAAATAGAGATTGTTTGAAGAGCCAAGTTTTCCAACTCCCTGTAGTAGGGGATGAGCTGGAATATCTGACTGCCCATAACACAGATTAAGAAGTGTGGCGAGACCTGCAAGTGGTAATTCCAGATCTTTGCTGATAAACTTATCCTCCAAAAAAAATGTGGAACATCAAAGAAAATCTGCTCATTGAACTAAGCCTGAAAAACACTGTGATGCTTCTATGTATAAGAACTTACTAATTTACAACACCTTTGGTAGCATGCCCAGAAAACTTCACATTGAGACCCATTGACACAGCTCTGTGACTTTTGCAATCTAAGAAGATCCGCTTCTCTATTTTGAGTTGCTTTATATTCTACAGCACTGTGAAAGGATCTCTGTCATTAAGCAAACTCAGTTGAATAGATCTTGGGTATAATGATTTGGGAAAATGTGAAGGTCATTTTTATTTATTAAAGCATTTTTTGGAAAGAAAACTTCAGGCAAGGAAGCTGGAGAAAGATGAGACACACACGGCATTTCTGAAGGAGTAGGTATGATTCGTTGCATTTTAGTGTTTCCTTCTGTGTCAGTAACTTGCTGCTGGAAAAGTTAGTAGCTAAAAAGCAAACAAAACCAAATAATGCCAAATACCTTTTTTATTGGTTAAAATCTTTATCCCACCCATTGTTAAGTGATTAGTATGCTAGCTATGCATGTCAGAGGAGGTTTTCTCTGTGACTGTTAATTTTTGGCCTTCTGATCTGAGAATTAAGCACAGTTGGATGCCTTAGCTCATTCTCAGTTTACTTTTAATTATTTTTGTTTCTCTTCCTAGGGTAATGATCAGATGTTAAATGCCTATAAAATCGAGTCCGTGAACTTATGGAAAATTTTCTTTCAAATTCACAAGAGTTACAGTATACTACCAAGAAACCTTAACTGTAATAATGAAAAGAGCAACATTTGGATGTATAGTCATAAAATACTAGATAAAAATTCTGAATTATCATTTTGTTCCTGAAATAAGATGAGCACTGGCTTTTAAGTTTTCTTAATTAGTAGGTAACATTCTGATTTGGAAAATACCATGCTTTTGTTTGCATTTATTAGTTGCTGAGTGCCAATGTAAAATATAAAATGACACTATTCCCACTCTAACCATTTATTTTCAGAGAGAAATGGGAAAAAAAATTCAAATAAAAGAAAAAAGCAGCTACAAGAAACTTCTGTTTCAGACATAATACTTTTTGGCATTCATGTTTTCCCACTTTCTACTTTTGAAGCATTTTTTTCTCAAGAAGACATATACTAAAAGATGGCTACTATCTGAGATGTCAATAAAGGAGTTTTTGTTCTATTTTGATTTTCAGAATTTTGGAAAGAGCTGAGAATGAAAGTTGATCAAAGAAATCCCCGTGCCAAAGGAAAAAATTCTGAACTCTGGCTTGTGTAACAAAAAGTCTGTACTTCCCAAGTAGAAGGAGTATACATTTAGCATGTTGGGAAAAAAATGTTAATTTTCATAATTCACCAAACAATCTTAATGGACCATGGCTGCTCCTGCTGCTGCTAAGTCGCTTCAGTCGTGTCCAACTCTGTGTGACCCCATAGATGGCAGCCCACCAGGCTCCCCCGTCCCTGGGACTCTCCAGGCAAGAACACTGGAGTGGGTTGCCATTTCCTTCTCCAATGCATGAAAGTGAAAAGTCAAAGTGAAGTCGCTCAGTCGTGTCCAACTCTTAGCGACCTCATGGACTGTGGCCCACCAGGGTCCTCCGTCCATGGGATTTTCCAGGCAAGAGTACTGGAGTGGGGTGCCATTGCTTTCTCCGACCATGGCTACTAGGTATTAAAAGACATCAACATAGCTTGTCATTTTAAAATACAAATTCATGTAAAGTAAAGAAGGGATACCCAGGGAAGAAATTTGCTTTGCATCACAGACATCTCACAGGATTGAGAATGAAATATATGTCTTAAAAATCAAATGCATAAAAACTACAAGCAAATTGGGAACATGCTGCACTGTTTCACAAATGGCATGTCTTAGCACCTAATTAATCTCTTCAAGTCATTTTCTTGTCTCATTTCTTCACTTGGATTCTCTTTAATTGCTTTTATTCCATAGTATTTCTCTATTAACTTTATTTACTAAAGATACCCTTTACATTAATGACAATTTTTAGACTTTTTCAGGCAAAATTGTTATCTTTTTGATACTATTTATCCCCTCCCTTCCACCTCTTCATATTTGGCTTCCAAAATACCATCCTCTTTTCTTTAACAATTCTCATCCATTAGTTATTATCTACTTGGGAAGTTAGGCCTTCCTTACTATTTCCAAACTGGCTTGAATTCAAAACTCTTCTGCCAGAAAATATTCATATACTATCTGTACTTACTAATTATATTGTTGTAATACACCATTTTTGCTGTAGAGCATTAAAAAATCCCATGTCTTTTTATTCTTAAAGTAAAATAGTGATACAGAATGAGAAGATGTTACAAGGCCTAGATTTAGGTAAAAATCTATAAATACCATGTATAAAATTGTGCAAACACTGTATCAGAACCAAAATAAAAAGCCAACTGTTCTAACTTCTCAGACTAGAAAACTGTCCATGACAACCCAGTGTTATGAAAACTAGCTTTAGAGTCTCATTTCTCTGATTTACTATAACATAATCTCTATCTCGGAGAAGGCAATGGCACCCCACTCCAATATTCTTGCCTGGAAAATCTCATGGATGGAGGAGCCTGGTAGGCTGCAGTCCATGGGGTCGCTGAAAGTCAGACATGACTGAATGACTTCACTTTGACTTTTCACTTTCATGCATTGGAGAAGGAAATGGCAACCCACTCTAGTGCTCTTGCCTGGAGAATCCCAGGGACAGGGGAGCCTGGTAGGCTGCCATCCATGGGGTCATACAGAGTCGGACATGACTGAAGTGACTTAGCAGCAGCAGCAGAAGCAATCTCTATCTACTTCCACATACTTACATTATAACAGCCAAGAATCAAGGCGTCAACTTAATATCCCTTTACTATTTGCTGCTCTCCATCTGGTTATTTTTGGGAGCTTGTCTTTCACAATATTTCAACCTATTCATCTTTTCCATGTATAAAAACAAATTTTTTTTGCCAAGCCATTAAAAAAAATCTTAACTGAGATTTTCTTTCTGCCTTAAACCCTCTGCCATTAAATTTAATTTTCTTACTCAATATATTGATTATATCCCATTGTGTCGTGAGGTCTTTTATTGGTCCTCTTACATTATCCCTATCCAGTTAAGTAGGCAGAGGCCATCTCAGCTGCGCACGGAGTCTTTTATTTATAAAAGTTGATCTGAGGAACACATGTACACCCATGGCAGATTCATGTCAATATATGGCAAAACCAATACAATATTGTAAAGTAATTAAGTTCCAATTAAAATAAATAAATTTATATTAAAAAAAAAAGTTGATCTGAAGAATAAGACAGCTCCACTGTCCTAAATTCAATAGGCAAAGCAGTCATATTTTCCCTGATGATGGATGGCCTTTAGCAACAAATTTAGTTTAGGTTTAAATGCATAATCTGAAACCTGGATGCTAATTCCAAAGTCCAATGCACTGTTTTCTAGAGTACATGCAGTATATTTTTATTCAGCTCAGTTCAGTTGCTCAGTTGTGTCCAACTTTTTGCGACCCCATGGACTGCAGCAAGCAGCAAGGCAGTCTTTCCTGTCCATCACTGACTCCCGGAGCTTGCTCAAACTCATGTCCATTAAGTTGGTGATGCCATCCTCTGTCGTCCCCTTCTCCTCTTGCCTTCAATCTTTCCCAGCATCAAGGTCTTTTCCAATGAGTCAGTTCTTCATATCAGGTTGCCAAAGCATTAGCATTTCAGCTTCAGACTGGTTGGATCTCCTTGCAGTCCAAGGGACTCTCAAGAGTCTTCTCTAAAACCACAGTTCAAAAGGATCAATTCTTTCACACTCAGCTTTCTTCATACTTCAACTCTCACATCCACACATGACTACCGGAAAAACCAAAGCTTTGACTAGAGGGACCTTTGTTGGCAAAGTTATGTCTCTTCTTTTTAATATGCTAAGTTGGTCATAACTTTTCTTCTAAGGAGCAAGTGTGTTTTAATTTCATGGCTGCAGTTACCATCTGCAGTGTTTTTGGAGCCCCAAAAAACAAGTCTGTCACTGTTTCCATTGTTTTCCCATCTATTTGCCATGAAGTAATGGGACCAAATGCCATGATCTTAGTTTTCTGAATGTTGAGTTTTAAGCCCACTTTTTTACTCTCCTCGTTCACTTTCATCAAGAGGCTCTTTAGTTCTTCTTTGCTTCTGCCATAAGGGTAGTGTCATCTGCATATCTGAGGTTATTGATATTTCTCCCGGCAATCTTGATTCCAGCTTGTGCTTCATCCAGCCCGGCATTTTGCATGATGTACTATGCATAGAAGTTAAATAAGGAGGGTGACAATATACAGCCTTTACATACTCCTTTCCCTATTTGGAACCAGTCTGTTGTTCCTTGTCTAGTTGTAACTGTTGCTTCTTGACCTGCATACATATTTCTCAAGAGGCAGGTAAGGTGGTCTGGTATTCCCATCTCTTTAAGAATTTTTCAGAGTTTGTTGTGATTCACAGAGTCAAAGGCTTTGGTGTACTCAATAAAGCAGATGTTTTTCTGGAACTCTCTTGCTTTTTCAATGGTCCAGCAGCTGTTGGCAATTTGATCTCTGGTTCCTCTGCCTTTTCTAAATCCAGCTTGAATATCTGGAAGTTCATGGCTCATGTACTGCTGAAGCCTGGCTTAAAGAACTTTGGGTGTTACTTTGCTAGCATGTGAGATGAGTGCATTTATGTGGTAGTTTGAACATTTTTTGGCATTGCCTTTCTTTGGGATTGGAATGAAAACTGACCTTTTCCAGTCCTGTGGCCACTGCTGATAATATTTTTACTTTTATTAGACATTCTATAGTTAAGAGTTCTATGTCAAGTTTTGGGGAAGTCTAAATTAAATAAATAGTTTTATTATGATGCATTCCTTAGAATTGGTGTTCCATGGAACTGTAATTTATGGAAAGTGCGAGTTGTTTAGTCGTGTCTGACTCTTTGTGACCCCATGGACTATACAGTCCATAGAATTCTCCAGGCCAGAATACTGGAGTGGGTAGCCTTTCCCTTCTCCAGGGGATCCTCCCAACCCAGGGACTGAGCCCAGGACTCCCGCATTGCAGGTAGAGTCTTTACCAGTTGAGCCACAAGTAAAACTGTGTGCTTATATCTATTCAAATTGAACTTGAAATCCAAAGAGTTTCCTCATAGGACTTTTAGTACTTCCTGTTTCTCTTCTTTCTGGAAACACTTTGAGAAGAGATATACATAGAATTTTGGCATTCAACTTCTAGTTTGAGGCAGAGGTACACTTCAATGAAGAATAAAATAAGCTAAATACTCCAGACCTTTAACTTCAGTAAAAGGTTCTAATTGAGTATATACAAAGCCCTTCTTGACGTTTTTGGTTGACTTTTCCTCCTAATATTCACAGTCTGCCTCCTCCAGCTTATCTCATGGAAAACACTGGCATTTCAAATCACTGAATAGATCTTGAAACTTTCACAGAAAAAGTTCTCCCTTTCAGATTGTCTCCTACAGTAGAGTTCGTGCCATAGCAGCAACTGGATTCACAGTAGTGACAGTTCCTTAAGTCCTCTGTGTGTAAATGTGGCCCTCAAACAAGGAGGTAGGTGTCAGTATTATGGAAACCTTCTCATTGTCATCTGCCTGAATCTCCTCAGAGCTCTTTCAATTTTTAAATAATTTTTAATCTGTATGGTGCTTACATTTGTTGCAAATATGGTTTTCAAAGAATTATCTTTCCATCCCCGTACTCAAACAAGGGCATATACTAAGTTCAGGTTAAATTTATATTGAATTTTCTAACTTGAATGTAGTAAATTGTTTCTTAAAATACAAAGTTAAATATTTCTGTAATTCAAATGTGGAACAGAAACATAGATCACTACAGGTAAACAATCAGCAAATAAACTTTTTAAAGTTTGAGGCAGATAAGAATAAGCTAAATATTCTGTGGAAGCCAGAAGCTGAGAAGAAAAAAATATGTATACAACCTCATAACACTAAAAAATCTTCCTAAAAAACATGCTGAAAAATAAACAACAAACTAGAGAAAATATTTGTGATATATACTACAAAATTTTAATATCGATTAAATAACTTATATAAGGAGTTAATGATATTAGAGAAACAATCCAATAAAAAATGAGAAACATACATGAATAGGCTAGTCCCAGAAGAAGAATTCAAATAGTCAATAACCAGGAAAGATGTACAATATAACCTCTTAGGTAAACAAGGTTAATAAAATGGATAGCAAAGTTTGAGGAAATTAGAAAGCCCATGAACACTTGGGGAGAATGTAAAATTTGCTGATAATTATCAATATCTTTGAATATATAAAATAATACAGAAAGTTCTACTGAGCTGTAAATTTTAGTGCATTTCTAACAATGAATGAGGTATAGCATATAGTTAAATATATAATATATCCATGATAAATTGTTATAAAGTAGAAATAAACCCAGCATTTTAAAAATAGTTACAATGTATACACATATGCATACATGATATAAATATGTACTTGTGCATATGTGTAATTGCATATGGGTATGTATCTCTGTAACCACACAGATAAATATGTACTCTCTATCTACATGTGTATATTTTAATATATTCATTAAAAAGTCTGGAAGAATAGGTACCAAACTGCAAATCTGTTAATGATGATTCTCTGTGGGGGGTGGGGGAATATGGAATTAGGGACTTTGAATTTCAATTCATACACTTCTGTACAATTTAACACTTAGATGAGTTAGGCTTGTGTTGATTTTTTTTATTAATCAGGAAAATGCAAACAGTCATGAGTCTAGAATGGTCTGAGGAGATACTATCTAGGGCTGAATTAGTGAACCTCAGAATGTGGACTGATAACCTTGGTTGCCATGCAGTGGGCTTTTAGGGATGCAGAACAGTGGTATAAAAGCCATCTGTATTTTATTTATGTTAAGAACAATGAAAATGTTTACAATATTTAATGTAAACTATGTGATCTGTGTTTTCCATTAAAATATTTTTAAGTTGTGTGTGCATTTGTGTGCACATAGATAAATGACATTTGTTGGGATATTTGCCAATTCACTTGCCAGTTCATCAGTCAACATTCAAAAAGCATTTAAAATTATATATACTATATGTAGAGAACTGTGCTTGGGAGCATGAGCACAGAAATAAATAAAGCACAGTTTCTATGTTCCAGAAGGTCACAGTCCAGTGGTTCATAGATAGATACACACACACACCCCCATGTAATGGGATAAGTGAAGTGACAGGAGGAAAAAACAAGGTAGATTGTAATCCCATAAGTTGTAATAAGCAAATATATTTGGCAGAATCAGAAAAAAGCTTCTTGGAAGGGGTAATATCTACATTGAGTTTTGAAGGGACAGACGTGTGTGAGCTCTACAGGGCATTTCGGACAAAAGAAAGAGAAAGTTAAAGTCACTCAGTCGTGTCCGACTTTTAGCGACCCCACGCAGTATACAGGCTATGGAACTCTCCAGGCCAGAATACTGGAGTGGGTAGCCTTTCCCTTCTCCAGGGGATCTTCCCAAGCCAGGGATTGAACCCAGGTCTCCCTCACTGCAGGAAGATTCTTTACCAGCTGAGCCACCAGGGAAGCCCAACAAGGCAAGCATCAATCATGTCTGAACAAACATCAAGTCTTCAATGTGATACTAATAATTAGCGTGATTAAACACTTACTGTGTGTTTCAAGCACTGTATTCAGTGTTTTTTAAGCAATAACTCAATTAATCCTCATATCAACTCCATGCACTATTATCATCACCCCTATGTTACAAATGAGAACAACCAAAGCACAGAAAGTTCATATAACTTGCTCAAAATCACACAAATTATAAGTGGCAGAGCAGGTTACAGCAGAATCAAGGCCAATCCAGGCAGTCTGACCTTAGAGCTCCTGCTCTTAGTTATTAGACCATGCTTCTAAAATATAAAAAGACTTCAAAAGTAAGGCTATAAAATTAGGATATTAATGATCATGGACCATGTTTCATGCTAAAGTACTTGACAACTTTACTCAGTCCATTACAGAGAATCAGACGAGGGTTGGGCATATGCTCTCTAGAGATTTAGAGGTTGAGCTGAACTAGTACATGTGGAGATCTAAAGAAAAAAATGGGGAAAATAATGTGACTTGAATTTTAGAAAGAAGACTTTGGCAGACTTCTGGATGATAGATTTGAAAAGTTTAAGGCATTAAGCCATGCAAAGAGGTCACTGCAATGGCTGAGACAAAAATTAATGGGATTTTGGCCCAAGAAACAGATTAAGAGTAAATAGAAAAAACAAGACCAATTGGAAAAATATTTAGGAGATGGAATTGGCAGTATCAACAGTGACTGATGAGTTGCGATTTTACTTCAGTATTTTATAAAGAACTTATCAGATGGAGGATAACTTTAATTAGAAAGACAGTTTTAACTGATTTAAAAATCAATACTTCACTATTCAATTACAGTAATTTGTTAGAAAGTTACAATTTAGTATCATGAAATTAGGCATATTTCAATCACTTAAAATTAACTCAATAACTTTCCATAAACTCTATCTAAAAGACAGATGAAGCTTGTCAAATAGGTTCAGTGAATTCCCAAGGTAAAATAGTTATACTGCCTACTCTAATATTAGAAGGAATAAATAATGATCTATATATAGGCCAAAACCAATTCCTATTCCTTTCTTCAAATTTGTATTTTATTATGCTAAGAGGATAACTTGACAACCACATCAATTAATCTTCAGGCTGCATCACATTGCGAACACATTTTTATAATAATTAAGACAGAGAATCATCAAGGACTTGAACCCTAATTTTGCAATATATCAGCTGTTTGGTCCCGAGCAAGTTACCTGACCTCTTGAAACTTTCAGTGCAGTTCAGTTCAGTCACTCAGTCGTGTCCGACTCTCTGTGACCCCATGGACTGCAGCACGCCAGGCCTCCCTGTCCATCACCAACTCCCGGGGTTCACCCAAACCCATGTCCATTGAGTCGGTGATGCCATCCAACCATCTCATCCTCTGTCGTCCCCTTCTCCTTCTGCCCTCAATTTTCCCCAGCATCAGGGTCTTTTCAAATGAGTCAGCTCTTAGCCTCAGGTGGCCAAAATATTGTAGTTTCAGCTTCAACATCAGTCCTTCCAATGAACACCCAGGACTGATCTCCTTTAGGATGGACTGGTTGGATCTCCTTGCAGTCCAAGGGACTCTCAAGAGTCTTCTCCAGCACCACAATTCAAAAGCATCAATTCTTCAGCATTCAGCTTTCTTTATAGTCCAACTCACTTAATATAAAATAAAAATGATGCTAAACACTTTGGAGGATTAGTTGGAGTATTAGCAGTAGTTAGGTAAAGCACCTAGCTCATATGCTCACCTGCCTGATATTAGATAGGTAGGCAGTAAAGAATTTTTCTGAAACTGTCAGAATGACCACCACTTGTGTAGTTTCACTTTAAACAGTCTTATGGAAGAGTTTCCTTCATTCTGCATATTTGATACAAGTTTGAACAAGAAAGCTCAAGGGTTCCATCTTCCTACACATGGAGTACACAGCTGATTTATCCTTCCGTGTACCCTGGTGAGGCCAAAGAATTTCTTCTAGATTTTTTTTATTTTTCTTTTTGCTTGGCTATGTTCCAACCTTGGAAACAACTGGGATTAAGTCAGAGATCAAGTGTCTTAAAATCTGGTCAGCTGACCGTATCTTTACACCAAAAGATGCAGTTACATATTTGATTCAGCTGAAGGAATTTGCATTATGACATCTTTCCCAGTCTTACTCTTTATTTTTTTGAGCAGAAGTGGCAGGAAACATACTGGAGGAATCCAATAAAAAATAAGTTGACAATTACATCTCTCAGTTTGTCAATACCAACCTTGTGTTTGTGGTAAATATTAATGCTTCCCATTTCTTGAGTTTTTGGTTGCATAATTTCAATTATATGAGCAGCTACTGATCTCTTACTTCTAAGTGCTATCTCCTTGAGGTAAGGAACAAAACCAAGTATTGAGATTAGGACAGCATCCAATCAAAAAAAAAAAATTCTAAAAATTGCAAACTGGAAGCTTCCTGGAGTCGCCCCCCTCTAGACTGTTAGGTAAACAAACACCAGAGCAAGTGTCGTTAATCCTGCTCCTGCTTTGTGCCTTTCACCATTCAGGGGAGAAAGAAGTGAGTCGAATGCGGCCAGCCTTCTATTTTCAATCCCACAAATGATGCAGTCAGTTTGTCTGGATGCAGATCAGCAGGACCTCTCAGCATGACTGTGTAGTATAATCCTGTCTATAAAATATTCCTCCATGTTCTGCCAAAGAAGTGGTGGGCTCTTTGAAGGGCTCACTGACTTGGCAGCTGAAGCTCCATCATACTCAAAACTAGTAAGTCACATACCCAGACACAACTTCTGACATTCCTTGGGGAGGAAGCAAAGCTTAATTTAGATAATCCCCTTTGCAAAGTGTATTAGCTGATCCAAACCAGACCTGGCCAACTAATGGCATGTTGTTCTTACATTTCAGAGATGCTTCGATGTAGAAATAGCTTCTTGTTGCATTTGAGTATTAAGATTCATTTAAGGAATAGGAGGAATGATCAATAAACTATTTAAAAATATATAAACAGCTTTGTGCTTGACCTTGACCTTTGATCCACTTAAATGGTGTTGGGGGGGGGGGCACATTTCTTCGTTGTTCTAGAAAGACCTTGGCAGAGTTTCTCCAATTCCATTTCACATACGAAAATAAATAATAACAATAAACATAACAGGGAAAGTATGCTGTGTATCACAAATACGTATTTCTGGCTTGTATAAAGAAAAACACTTTTTTTCGAAGTGGTTTGTGGAAGAATATACTTGGTTTAAGAATAGATGTCCCACCAACACTCCATTGCACACATGGATCCATCAACAGAAGACACAGCTAATTATAGAGATATAGAAATGCTAGAAGATTCAGCACTTTGATAGAAAAATACCCCCAGGAGCCACATGTGCAGCAACATCACACTTGAGGGTCAATGCATGTAAATTTTTTACAGCATGTGCACAGAAATGAATTTCAAGCTAAAACCTAAATCCTTGAATACATTTTGAAATGCTTGTACTGCTAGAAAATGGAACTGCTATAATCTTGAAAAAAGAAGGAAAAAAGAGAAAGGATGACTCTGAGCAGGAGGGAGGGAAAGAGAAGAGAGAGACAAGGAGAGATGGAAAGAGCTGAGTACAAGTGACACTTAGGAAAGTCATTTCATTTTGTAGGAAAGGGTGAGCCCTTTCAGGCTTCCCAGTTTCTTTAAAGTATCCTGACAGCTACAGTGTTAGATACGGACAAAGAGACGACATGCATGTCAGCAGGTGGAGGACTGAATAGCTTAAATTCATGTTGATGACTTTCTTTCTAAACAAAGAAACCACGTGTGGTAACACACTTAATGCGAGATAAATCAAAACCACCCTAGGATACATCTATAAAATGAAATAATATGTAGTTTTTAAGAATTATACTAGAGGAATCTCCGAAGAAGGCTGCAAAACAGTGTGTACAGCATGATACAACTTTTTAAGAAAATATATTTATGTTTTTTTTTTACAGCAACATATGAAGCTCTCTCAATGTGATGGGGTCATGGTTTTTAATTTTCTTCTGAAATTTCTCATTTTCTACAGTAAATGTGTGTTATTTATAGAATTCTAAAAACAACCTAAAAATAAGGCAAAACTGTCATTATTTTACTTCTTCATTCAAAGACAAATCTTTCACAATAGCATCTTGAAACATGATTATAAATGAGGTGTGCTTTTAGTAACAAAGTTAAAGCATGGTAGGACCCTAAATCAAGGGATAGGTGCAGTCAAGTATACCTGTCACATGTATGTCTCTGGTTACTGTGAATCTGCAGTGAGGTTTTGGTACTTTTAAACAGGATTTTCAATTCCAGAACATTTCATCATGCAACTAGTTCAGGGTAAAGTCCTATTGAGTTTATTTATAGTTACACAGTTTACCCTATGACACAGTACAAAGATAAATGAATGTAGAACTTAGAAATACAAGTCATAGAGCATGGAGTGACCCCATTTGGACTCTATACCAAAGTCATGTTTATCTTCTTCATGTAAAAGTTTAATTATAATCATTGTCATTAAAGTCTACACTTAGCATAAAGTTGGGAATTCCTTCTAGGTTGCAGATGGTATTGTGAGAATGTGCCACAGTGGAAAAGATAGGACTAGGAACAAAGAACATGGATTACGTTCCCAGTTGTGCCACCGGAAGCTGTGTGACCTTGGATAGATCACTCACTTCCACTGAGTCTGTTTCCTCATCTATAAGGTGAAGAGGAGAACTAGAAGTTCATTGTAGGTGTTTTTTTGGTTTGGAATATGGTGGAAACTCCTGTTCCACCAAGACAGTGGTATTGAACTAGTTTGTAGAAACACAATGATCTTTAAATCAAATAATACATAAGAACTGAAACTTCTTCAAGCTGTCCAAATATCCAGAAGAAAATACAGTTAATATAAAATATATTTGTCTTACAGAGGTCAGCATTTTGACTGAATTGTCCATCATGAATGTTAGTAATTTCAAAATAATGAGTTTATAAATCATCCTGGTTGCAAGATCTGTAAGACCCATTTCACTTACCTGAGATGATTAATTGTTTATAAAATATATCTATCAGTTCAGTCAATTCAGTCACTCAGTTGTGTTTGATTCTTTGCAATCCCAACTGCAGCATGCCAGGCTTCTCTGTCCATCAACAACTCCCGGAGCCTACTCAAATTCATGTCTATCATGTCGGTGATGCCATTCAACCATCTCATCCTCTGTCATCCCCTTCTCCTGCCTTCAATCTTTCCCAGCCTCAGGGTCTTTTCTAATGAGTCAGTTCTTAGCATCAGGTGGCCAAAGTATTGAAGTTTCAGTTTCAGCATCAGTTATTCCAATGAATATTCAGGACTGATTTCCTTTAGGATGGACTGGCTGGATTTCCTTGTACTCCAAGGAAATCTCAAGTCTTCTCTAACCAGACTTCAAAAGCATCAGTTCTTTGGCACTCAGCTTTCTTTACAGTCCAACTCTCACATCCATACAAGACTACTGGAAAAATCAGAGCTTTGACTAGATGGACCTCTGTTGGCAAAGTACTGTCTCTGCTTTTTAATATACTGTCTGCTGCTGCTGCTAAGTCACTTCAGTCGTGTTCAACTCTGTGCGACCCCATAGACGGCAGCCTACCAGGCTCCTCCATCCCTGGGACTCTCCAGGCAAGAACACTAGAGTGGGCTGCCATTTCCTTCTCTAATGCATTAAAGTGAAAAGTGAAAGTGAAGTCACTCAGTCATGTCCGACTCTTCGTGACCCCATGGACTGCAGCCCACCAGGCTCCTCCATCTATGGGATTTTCCAGGCAAGAGTACTGGAGTGGGATGCAATTGCCTTCTCCAATATGTTGTCTACGTTGGTCATAAGTTTTCTTCCAAGGAGCAAGAGTCTTTTAATTTCATGGCTGCAATCACCATCTGCAGTGATTTCGGAGCCCCCCAAAATAAAGTCTGTCACTGTTTTCATTGTTTCCCCATCTATTTGCCATGAAGTGATGGGACCGGATGCCATGATCTTAGTTTTCTGAATGTTGAGTTTTAAGCTCACTTTTTCACTTTCCTCTTTCACTTTCATCAAGAGGCTCTTTAGTTCTTCTTTGCTTCTGCCATAAGGGTGGTATCATTTGCATATCTGAAGTTATTGATATTTCTCCAGCAATCTTGATTCCAGTTTGTGCTTCATCCAGCCTGGCATTTCACATGATGCACTCTGCATATAAGTTAAATAAGCAGGGGGACAATATACAGCCTTGACATATTCCTTTCCCTATTTGGACTCAGTCTCTTTTTCCATGTCCAGTTATAACTGTTGCTTCTTGATCTGCATATAGATATCTCAGGAGGCAGGTCAGGTGGTCTGGTATTCCCATCTCTTGAAGAATTTTCCAGAGTTTGTTGTGATCCACACAGTCAAAGGCTTTGGCATAGTCTCTAAAGCAGAAGTAGATATTTTTCTGGAACTCTCTTATTTTTCCAATGATCCAACAGATGTTGGCAATTTGATCTCTGGTTTCTTTGCCTTTTCTAAATCCAGCTTCAACACCTGGAAGTTCACAGTTCATGTACTGTTGAAGCCTGGCTTGGAGAATTTTGAGCAGTATTTTGCTATCGTGTGAGGTAAGTGTAATTTTGCAATAGTTTGAACATTCTTTGGCATTGCCTTTCTTTGGGATTGGAATGAAAACTGACCTTTTCCAGTCCTGTGGCCACTGCTGAGTTTTCCAAATTTGCTGGCATATTGAGTGCAGCACTTTCACAGCATCATCTTTTAGGATTTGAAATAGCTCAACTGGAATTCCATCACCTCCACTAGCTTTGTTCATAGTGATGCTTCCTGAGGCCCACTTGACTTCACATTCCAGGATGTCTGGCTCTAGGTGAGTGATCACAAATCATGATTATCTGGGTAATCAAGATCTTTTTTGTACAGTTCTTCTGTGTATTCTTGCCACCTCTTCTTAATATCTTCTGCTTGTG
The DNA here is from genome assembly GCF_002263795.3 of Bos taurus. Taxonomy (NCBI): domain Eukaryota; kingdom Metazoa; phylum Chordata; class Mammalia; order Artiodactyla; family Bovidae; genus Bos; species Bos taurus. Next base: position 57,187,324 of record NC_037341.1, on the reverse strand, counting down.
TTAGGTCTATACCATTTCTGTCCTTTATTGTGCCCATCTTTGCATGACATGTTCCCTTGGTATCTCTAATATTCTTGAAGAGATCTCTAGTCTTTCCCATTCTATTGTTTCCTCTGTTTCTTTGCATTGATCACTGAGGAAGGCTTTATCTCTCCTTGCTATTCTTTGGAACTCTGCATTCAAATGGGTATATCTTTCCTTTTGTCCTTTCCCTTTAGCTTCTCTTCTTTTCTCAGCTATTTGTAAGGCCTCTTCACACAACCGTTTTGCCTTTTTGCATTTCTTTTCCTTGGGGATGGTCTTGATCACTTCCTCCTGTACGATGTCAGGAACCTCTGTCCATAGATCTTCAGTTACTCTGTCTATCAGATCTAATCCCTTTTTATCAATTTGTCTATAGAGCTAACCAAAGAAATGTATTATGTTCAGAGTTAATGACCTTAAATGGGGGGTGAGGGGAGACAGCTCTTGAACCAGTTTGATAGGGAAGTAATTTTCTGAAAAGAAAATGTGCTTCTCTCTAGTGCAAGAACTCTGAATTCAACCATCTTGTAGGTCTGTAAATGGTTGAGGGCAGATAAAGTGATAATTCAATTTAGAGTTTCAGAGGCTCTATTTTTTTCATTATCACTATAGATTTTGGTTCTACTGAAACTTAATATTTTCTGTTACCAAATTTGGTCATAGAATTATTTTTTGTGGATATAGTAAGATTTGAACAACAGAATATTAGATAAATTAGTGTTAAAAGTTATAAAAAGCAAATATTTCAAGAGTGAAAGCTATAGTATTAATCTTATTTTTGCCATACTTGCTATAGTCACCTTAGACTCTCATTTCCTTTTATATTAAAAATTAATTTGCCTCTGTATTTTTTTCAAATTACATCCATCTTAAGAGGTGGCAGAAGGTGGAGGATATAAGTACATATGTTCATATTTTTGCAATACAACAACCCTCACCTGTTTTTCTCATGAATCTTTAAGATTTCATTTGTCTGTTGAAGAAGTTGTTTCTCTAGCTTGTAGGTTGATAATGAATTCTCCAGCAGTTGTATTTCAAGTCGAGATGTTTGATTTAGTACCTTAAGATAAAAGACAAAAACTTTTAAATCTTCACAAAGAGTAAAAATTATTATTTTGGGTTTTTTATTTAGCTGTGTTTTCTTTTCAAATAATATTTCTCTAGGATAATAAAATGGTCTACATTCTACTAAAAAATGCTTTACATGTCTCAAACATTATATTTGTTCAAGACTGAACTGCAACTGAATGAGAAAACTGAGTTGTTAAAACCATTTTCATATTTAAATTTTCATGTCCTCAATCCCTACATGACTTAGCAACTAAAATACCACCACCACAATCCCTAGGATAGCCCACTGTGCTAGCTGCCTTATATGTATGTGTATATATATCTCCAATATTTACAAGTACAAGATAATTGTTACTACAAGGTCTTAGGTACTGTATATAACTAAGAATAACTAATAGGCATGTAAAACATATCTTACTTGTCCCATCACCTAGCAAAAATTGATTAGAAATGTACAAACATCTCATGATACAGTTTAGACAGATTCATGAGCACAATTTACTGAACACTTATCACATTAGAGAGTTCCAGAAAAACATCTATTTCTGCTTTATTGACTAGGCAAAAGCCTTTGACTGTGTGGATCACAATAAACTGTGGAAATTCTGAAAGAGATGGGAATACCAGACCACCTGACCTGCTCCTGAGAAACCTATATGCAGGTCAGGAAGCAACAGTTAGAACTGGACATGGAACAACAGACTGGTTCCAAATAGCAAAAGGAGTACGTCAAGGCTGTATATTGTCACCCTGCTTATTTAACTTCTATGCAGAGTACATCATGAGAAATGCTGGGCTGGAAGAAGCACAAGCTGGAATCAAGATTGCCAGGAGAAATACCAATCACCTCAGATATGCAGATGACACCACACTTATGGGAGAAAGTGAAGAGGAACTAAAAAGCCTCTTGATGAAAGTGAAAGAGGAGAGTGAAAAAGTTGGCTTAAAGCTCAACATTCAGAAAACTAAGGTCATGGCATCTGGTCCCATCACTTCATGGCAAATAGATGGGGAAACAGTGTCAGACTTTAATTTTGGGGGTTCCAAAATCACTTCATATGGTGATTGCAGCCATGAAATTAAAAGACGCTTACAGAGTGAAGTAAGCCAGAAAGAAAAACACCAATACAGTATACTAACGCATATATATGGAATTTAGAAAGATGGTAACAATAACCCTGTGTACGAGACAGCAAAAGAGACACTGATATATAGATCAGTCTTATGGACTCTGTGGGAGAGGGAGAGGGTGGGGAAATTTGGGAGAATGACATTGAAACATGTATAATATCATGTATGAAACGAGTCGCCAGTCCAGGTTCGATGCACGATACTGGATGCTTGGGGCTGGTGCACTGGGATGACCCAGAGGGAGGGTATGAGGAGGGAGGAGGGAGGAGAGTTCAGGATGGGGAACACAGGTATACCTGTGGCGGATTCATTTCGATATTTGTCAAAACTAATACAATATTGTAAAGTTTAAAAAAAAAAAAAAAAAAAAGACGCTTACTCCTTGGACGGAGAAAGCAATGGCACCCCACGCCAGTACTCTTGCCTGGAAAATCCCATGGATGGAGGAGCCTGGTAGGCTGCAGTCCATGGGGTCGCTAAGAGTCAAACAAGATTGAGCGACTTCACTTTCACTTTTCACTTTCATGCATTGGAGAAGGAAATGGCAACCCACTCCAGTGTTCTTGCCTGGAGAATTCCAGGGACGGGGGAGCCTGGTGGGCTGGCGTCTCTGGGGTCGCCCAGAGTCGGACACGACTAAAGTGACTTATCAGTACTCCTTGGAAGAAAAGGTATGACCAACCTAGATAGCATATTGAAAAGCAGAGACATTACTTTGCCAACAAAGGTCTGTCTAGTCAAAGCTATGATTTTTCCTGTGGTCATGTATGGATGCGAGAGTTGGACTGTGAAGAAGGCTGAGGGCCGAAGAATTGATGCTTTTGAACTGTGATGTTGGAGAAGACTCTTGAGAGTCCCTTGGACTGCAAGGAGATCCAACCAGTCCATCCCAAAGGAGATCAGTCCTGGGTATTCTTTGGAAGGAATGATGCTAAAGCTGAAACTCCAGTACTTTGGCTACCTCATGCGAAGAGTTGACTCATTGGAAAAGACTCTGCTGCTGGGAGGGATTGGGGGCAGGAGGAGAATCGGACAACAGAGGATGAGATGGCTGGATGGCTTCACTGACTTGATGGACATGAGTTTGAGTGAACTCCAGGAGATGGTGATGGACAGGGAGGCCTGGCGTGCTGCGATTCATGGGGTCACAAAGAGTTGGACACAACTGAGCAACTGAACTGAACTGCTTATGTTAGTTTATGCCAGTCCTTCTAGTATCATCATTTCATAGACATGGGTACCCAGTGAATTAGTAAGAGGAATTATTATTATCAATTTATAAATGAAGAAACTGAGGTTCAGAAAGAAGCCAGAATCCACACAGGAACCAAGGGAAGAACTGGGTTTTGAACCCAGATACTGTACCAAGAAGAGGGGGACTCAAACTATCCTGGATCTTATCTGAGGAGATGAAGTAACCAGGAACCCAGATTGCACTGAAGACTGACTGTTAGTTATTTTTCAACTGCATACATGGGGTCCTCCAGAAACTCTAAATGTTCACCTCATCTTGAATCACAAAGACGCATGCTGCTAGTCAGGCTTTAATATAACATGACTCTGAGCCATGAATGCAAACCTACCCATCCTCTGAACAAACAACATACATTCCTGTTCTAGATGATGACTTCAAGCTGTGCCAATGCCCTGGTCCTGACCCTTTCTCATCCTTCTTTAACAGAGGTTAAAAAGGACAAGGAAGAAAGTACTATTAATTTTAAAACTCCTTAAGTTGTTTGAGAACTTTTATAACCATGGTACCTTTTTTAGAACACTTGTTGAAAAGGACCTGGGAAACCTTCTGGAGGGTCAATATCAATCTAAAGGGTCCTCCTCTAAAAATGACACCAGTAAAACTTTCTTCTTTTTCTGTAGCAGGTTTAAACCTGTAATTATATAAGAATCACACAGAAAAAGCCTTTTCAAAATATCCTGACATGATCAGGGCTGGGGCTTGGACTAATGGAGAGATTGTAGGTGAAGAGGATATATTGGCAGGGAAGCAGAATAGGGACTAGGTGAGATGAGAGAGGCAACTGCCTCAGGTGTTAAGATTTAAGGTGTAAGATTTAAGCCAAAAACTCAATAATCAAGTAATATTTGAATGCAATACTTTGAAAGATAAAAATTAATGTAAAAAATATCCACATGAAACAGAATATCATTTTAAACTAAAGATAGGATATGCCCCCACAAATGTATGATTCAGTCTTGCATAACTTGATCTCATTGCTTTCACCCCAGTCCCAGCCCTGCTGAAGGGGTTAGAGAAGAGAACACTAAGGTGGGGCATTTGGGCTTTAAAAAAGTTTTAAGCGACTATAATTTATCTATACAATTATCATATTGATTACAGATCTGAAAGCTAGTCTAAAAGTTACTACTACTAATTGAAATTCATATTTGTGTTTAAAAAAGTATTTCCCATCCTAAATTGTTTCATCTGAGAGAAAACAGGAGCAGGAGAACCTATGCTTTGAAGACAGAGCTAAAAGCAGCCCAGAGGAAAAAACTGTAGAGAATATAAAGATTAGGGACACACAAGATATAATTTTAAACTATCAAACATATCTTGAAGAGATCTCTAGTCTTTCCAATTCTGTTGTTTTCCTCTATTTCTTTGCACTGATCGCTGAGGAAGGCTTTCTTATCTCTTCTTGCTATTCTCTGGAACTCTGCATTCAGATGCTTATATCTTTCCTTTTCTCCTTTGCTTTTTGCTTCTCTTCTTTTCACAGCTATTTGTAAGGCCTCCTCCAACAGCCATTTTGCTTTTTTGCATTTCTTTTCCATGGGGATGGTCTTGATCCCTGTCTCCTGTACAATGTCATGAACCTCTGTCCATGGTTCATCAGGCACTCTATCAGATCTAGTCCCTTAAATCTATTTCTCACTTCCACTGTATAATCATAAGGAATTTGATTTAGGTCATACCCCCAGTCTTGTTTTTGCTGACTGTGTAGAGCTTCTTCATCTTTGGCTGCAAAGAATATAATCAATCTGATTTTGGTGTTGACCATCTGGTCCATGTGCAGAGTCTTCTCTTCTGTTGTTCGAAGAGGGTGTTTGCTATGACCAGTGCATTCTCTTGGCAAAACTCTATTAGCTTTTGCCTTGCTTCATTCCATATTCCAAGGCCAAATTTGCCTGTTACTCCAGGTGTTTCTTGACTTCCTACTTTTGCATTCCAGTCCCATATAATGAAAAGGACATCTTTTTTGGGTCTTAGTTCTAAAAGGTCTTGTAGGTCTTCATAGAACCATCCAACCTCAGCTTCTTCAGCGTTACTGGTTGGGGCATAGACTTGGATTACTGTGATATTGAATGGTTTGCCTTGGAAACGAACAGAGATCATTCTGTTGTTTTTCAGATTGCATTTAACTTATATGCAGAGTACATCATGAGAAACGCTGGGCTGGAAGAAGCACAAGCTGGAATCAAGATTGCCGGGAGAAATACCAATCACCTCAGATATGCAGATGACACCACCCTTATGGCAGAAAGTGAAGAGGAGCTAAAAAGCCTCTTGATGAAAGTGAAAGAGGAGAGTGAAAAAGTTGGCTTAAAGCTCAACATTCAGAAAACTAAGGTCATGGCATATGGTCCCATCACTTTACGGCAAATAGATGGGGAAACAGTGGAAACAGTGTCGGACTTTATTTTGAGGGGTTCCAAAATCACTGCAGATGGTGATTGCAGCCATTAAATTGAAAGACGCTTACTCCTTGGAAGGAAGGTTATGACCAACCTAGATAGCATTTTGAAAAGCAGAGACATTAGTTTGCCAACAAAGGTCTGTCTAGTCAAGGCTATGGTTTTTCCAGTAGTCATGTACGGATGTGAGAGTTGGACTGTGAAGACAGCTGAGCGCTGAAGAATTGATGCTTTTGAACTGTGGTGTTGGAGAAGACTCTTGAGAGTCCCTTGAACTGCAAGGAGATCCAACCAGTTCATTCTAAAGGAGATCAGTCCGGGTGTTCTTTGGAAGGAATGATGCTAAAGCTGAAACTCCAGTACTTTGGCTACCTCATGCGAAGAGTTGACTCATTGGAAAAGACTCTGATGCTGGGAGGGATTGGGGGCAGGAGGAGAAGGGGATGACAGAGGATGAGATGGCTGGATGCATCACTGACTCCATGGACGTGAATTTGAGTGAACTCTGGGAGTTGGTGATGGACAGGGAGGCCTGGCATGCTGCAATTCATGGGGTCGCAAAGAGTCAGACAGGACGAGCAACTGAACTGAACTGAACTGAACTGAAACATATCTTTGGGTGAGTTTTCTGTTTGTTTATTAACAAGAATGAAAATTTAGGAAATAATTAACTAGGGGATGAAACAGCTATATTTTTTGGTGAGATTTAGGACAGTGCTTGGCATAGACAGGACCCTCAATATTTATTAAATGAATGCATTCATTGTCTCATTAAGTCAAGCATATCATATGCCATTAAAATCTGTTTTCTCCTTTATTCTCTGTAGTCTCTGATCATACTTCCTAATATTCTCAAATACCAAAATTTTCATTTTACAGAGGACAGAATTTGGTCTTCATATCTGAGAAGAACATGAGAAAACATTGAGAACAAAATGGAACCATCAAAAATTGAAAATTAAGTTGCCTATATCTAAGTCTGGAGACACTACAGCCCCTAATTTTTCTCTATGTTGTCCTACTTCCAGTCCCTGTGCTACATAGCAACCAGAGTGCTCTGCTAAAAAACACAAATCAGATGTCATGTCCTCTGTTAAATATGCTTGTGACTTCCCTTTAAAATCAGAACAAATTCCAGAGTTCTCAGCCTAACTTTCAAGGTCCTATGTGATCAGGACCCTGACTGCTTCTCAGATCTCACTTCTTTTCCACTCTCTTCCCTGATCATTATGCCCCAATCACACTGGCCTTCTTACTGCTACCCCAACATGCCAAATTAATCTCCACCTCAGGGTCTTTGCAGTTTCCCCTGCCTAGAATGTCCATCCATTCCCAGATGCATGGGTGATTTATTCTTAAAATTCAAGTCTTGTCTAAGGAGGCCCGTTCTGGCTAGTCTCTGTAAAGGAGCTCCCACATCATTGATCAGGTGGCCCTGTTTTACTTTTTAAATGAAATCATCCTGTCAGTTCACTCATATACTATCATTTCTGCCCCGTGAAGATGTCAGCTGCACAAAGGGAGGACTAGTTCACCTGAGGCCCTTGAAACCTCTGGAGCCCAGCATGAGGCCTGGAATCCTGGACATTCAGAGCTACTCGTTAGATGCTAACCAAAGGCTAGTGAGTCAGTTTTCAAGTTGGGTAATGCTCAGAGACAGAGTAACAGACCAGGTGAGCATCAAGCTGGACTTCCGTTTTAACAGTTCCAATCTAAAGCAGTGTCTGAATGTAGCAGAAACAGGGGAACAAATCTCAAATGTCCAGGCTAAGCTTTAGGTCATCTCAGGCCAATTTTGAAAACAAAAGGCAATCCCTTTTCTTCTCTCTCCATCACTTTAATCAAAGAGCTGCTTTATTTCAACTCTCTCCCTTGATGTATTAAAATAGGCCTGAAGTTCAAAAGCAGGCAACTGAAGAGAATTGTACAGGAAACTATGATAAATTGACCACTTTCTTTCTATGTGTCTATGGAACTTGCTGCTTAGCAATAATCTGAGTGTTCCATTAAAATGACAAAAGACATTTCCTTCTTTAGCCTAAACATGTTCCAAAAGCACATATCAGAAAGAAAGAGAGAAAGAAGGGGAAAACATAAAAGGGGAACGAGAGGAAAGGAGAGGACAGAAGCGGGAAGGAAAGGGGAAAGTGAAGAGTATGTAACACAAGCCCTCAAGAAACAATTTCAAAGCATAAATTTTTCACAATACACCATACAGTAAGGAAGATATGGGCTTCCCAGGTGGCTCAGTGGTAAAGAATCCACCTGCAGTGCAGGAGAAATGAGTTCAATTCTTGGGTCAGGAAGATCCCTTGGAGAAGGAAATGGTAACCCACTCCAGTATTTCTGCCTAGTAAATCCCATGAACAGAGACGCCTGGTGGGCTACAGTCCATGGAGTCACAAAGAGTTGGATATGACTTAGCAACTAAAGAAACAAGAAAAAATGATCTAAGACTTGGAACTGAGGATTTATAGACTATAAAATTTTGGTTCTTTCTTTAAAAAATAAGCAAAATTTTAAAAATAAAAATTAGGATTTTCTTAAAGAAAGTGAGCTAGATAATTTCATCCAGCTTCCCTTTAATACTTAAGTTCCTCTAACTTTTCTTAAAAGGAAAATATTCCACATAAAAAAATTCCTTTGACTGGCATATTAACTTTAAAATCTGCCTTGCTGTACGATTCTCTTTTCTTTACTTTAACTATGTTTTTCAAAAAAAAAAAAAAAAAAAATAGAACACAAGGTATGATGACTCAGCAATTAGACTTTTACAGAAGAATGAAGGCTAATATGCGTACATGGAAGGAGAGTTAGAAGTTAGTTAGATGATCACCATTTTACAAAATCAAGGAAATAATTTATTTGGTCAGTGATGGGTAGTGTGACAATGTATCAGTCTACAGGGCTTTTGCTAATTTCCAAGGGGAAAGTGGACAACTGGAATGGAGAACTATAGGGTCTTTTTACCCTAACCAACTTAAAATTAGTGTTACCGAGATGGTGGCAAGCTGGCATTTCTGTCTCCTGATGAGATAAAATAAGAAGTGACTAGTAATTCTACAAAGCACACCCACCACCATGTCCAACTTAACCCAATTAAGCCTGTAGACTTAACTTTCAGTTAAAAAACATACAGGGGATGGAAAAGTAAATTAAAAACATATCATAAAGAAATATTCAGACAAATTAAGAATATGAGACACTATACAGAACAACTGACCAAGTACCTTTAAAATCTCAAGAAAAATAAAAAGTTAAACAGAAAGACAAATAGTATATGTTATCACTTATATGAAGAATCTAAAAAAACAAACTAGTGAATATAACAAAAAAGAAACAGACTCACAGTTATAGAGAACAATTTAGTGGTTACCAGTGGGGAGAAGGAAGTAAGGAAGGGTCAAGATAGGGGTAGGGGACTAAGGAGTACAAACTATTATATATAAAACAAATGGATCTTCCCTGGTAGTTCAGCAGTAAAGAGTGCCTGCAATGCAGGAGATGACCCAGGTTCAATCCCTGGGTCAGGAAGATCCCCTGGAGAAGGGCAGGACAACCCATTCCAGTATTCTTAGTAGAGAATCCCATGGATAGAGCCTGGTGGACTACACAGTCCATAGGGTCACAAAGAGTCAGACAATGACTGAAGCGACTGAGCGTGCACGCACACATAAAATAAATGTTAAAATGATACACTGTACAACACAGGGAATAGAGGTGATAATTTATAACTTCAAATGAAGTATAATCTTTAAAAATTGTGAATCATTATGCTGTATGTTGACTTCCTTGCCTGGAAAATCCCATGGACAGAGGAGCCTGGTAGGCTACAGCCCATGGGGGTCGCAAAGAGTCAGCCATGACTGAGCGACTTCACTTTATGCTGTACACCTGAAAGTTATATACTATTGTAAATCAACTATACTTCAATTTAAAAAAAATGTAACATTGCTCCAAATTAAGAGAGACTATTAAGTGGTAAAAAATAAAGTTCATCGCAGCACTGTTTATAATAGCCAGGACATGGAAGTAACTTAGATGTCCATCAGCAGATGAATGGATAAGAAAGCTGTGGTACATATACACAATGGAGTATTACTCAGCCATTAAAAAGAATACATTTGAATCAGTTCTAATGAGGTGGATGAAACTGGAGCCGATTATACAGAGTGAAGTAAGCCAGAAACAAAAACACCAATATAGTATACTAATGCATATATATGGAATTCAGAAAGATGGTAACGATAACCCTGTATGGGAGACAGCAAGAGACACTGATGTATAGAACAGTCTTTTGGACTCTGTGGGAGAGGGAGAGGGTGGGATGATTTGGGAGAATGGCATTGAAACATGTATAATATCATATAAGAAATGAAACGCCAGTCCAGGTTCGATGCAGGATACAGGATGCTTGGGGCTGGTGCACTAGGATGACCCAGAGGGATGGTACAGGGAGGGAGGTGAGGGGGGGGTTCAGGATGGGGAGCACGTGTACACCCGTGGTGGCTTCATGTTGATGTATGGCAAAACCAATATAATATTGTAAAATAATTAGCCTCCACTTAAATAAATTTAAATTAAAAAAAAATAAAAAAATAAAATGCCAATAAAATTTTTGGTAAAAAGTTGAGGAAATCTGTGAAAATTAGATAATCTTAGAGAATTATTATTAATAATATATCAATAATCTATATGTAGATGACACCACCCTTATGGCAGAAATCAAAGAGGAACTAAAGAGACTCTTGATGAAGGTAAAAAAGGAGAGTGAAAAAGCTGGCTTAAAATTGAACATTCAAAAAACTAAGATCATGCATCCGGTCCCATCACTTCATGGCAAATAGATGAGGTAACAATGGAAAAAGTGACAGACTTTTTCTTGGGCTCCAAAAGCACTGAGGATGTGACTACAGCCATGAAATTAAAGTTCGCTTGCTCCTTGGATGAAAAGCTAGTCCATCCTAGACAGCACATTAAACAGCAGAGTCATTATTTTGCCAAAAAAGATTCGTATAGTCAAAGCAATGGTTTTTTCAGTAGTCATGAATGGATATGAGAGTTGGACAAGAAAGAAGGTTGAGTAGTGAAGAATTGATGCTTTTGAACTGTGGTGTTGGAGAAGACTCTTGGAGAGTCCCTTGGACTGCAAGGAGATCAAACCAGTCAATCATAAAGAAAATCAATGCTGAATATGCATTTGAAGGACTGATGGTACAGCTGAAACTCCACTACTTTGGCCACCGGATACAAAGAGGTGATTCATTGGAAAAGTCCCTGATGCTGTGAAAGATAGAAGGCCGGAGGAAAAGGGGACAACAGAGGACAAGATGTTTGAATGGCATCACTGACTCAATGGACGTGAGTTTGAGCAAGTTCTGGGAGTTGGTGATGGACAGCAAAGCCTGGCGTGCTGCAGTTCATGGGGTCACAGAGTCAGACATGACTGAGAGACTGAACAATAACAACATGACTATTATTAGTGAATTTAATCATTCAACATGTATTTATTGATAGCCTGTTGTGTGAGTACTATTTTAAATCCTAAGGATAGAGTAGTGACCAAGATAGACAAAATCCTTGCTCTCTATGAGTTGGAATCTTGGTGCAGGAGTTAATCAGCTATTGCTGTAGAAAGCCAGATAGTAAATATCTTAGTCTTAGCAGGCCCTGGTGCAACTACTCAATTCTGCTCTCTTATTAAGGAAAAGAAGCTATGACAAACCTAGTTCATTCAGTCAGTTCAGTCGCTCAGTCGTGTCCAACTCTTTGCGACCCCATGAATCACAGCATGCCAGGCCTTCCTGTCCATCACCAGCTCCCAGAGTTCACTCAAACTCATTTCCATCAAGTCAGTGATGCCATCCAGCCATCTTATCCTCTGTCATCCCCTTCTCCTCCTGCCCCCAATCCCTCCCAGCATAAGTCTTTTTCAATGAGTCAACTCTTCGCATGAGGTAGCCAAAGTATTGGAGTTTCAGCTTTAGCATCAGTCCTTCCAAAGAAATCCCAGGGCTGATCTCCTTCAGAATGGACTGGTTGGATCTCCTTGCAGTAGACAGCATATTAAAAAGCAGAGACATTACTTTGCCAACAAAGGTCTGTCTAGTCTAAGCTATGGTTTTTCCAGTAGTCAAGTATGGATGTGAGTGTTGAACTGTAAAGACAGCTGAGTGCTGAAGAATTGATGCTTTTGAACTGTGGTGTTGGAGAAGACTCTTGAGAGTCCCTTGGACTGCAAGGAGATCCAACCAGTCCATCCTAAAGTAAATCAGTCCTAAATATTAATTGAAAGGACTGATGCTGAAGCTGAAGCTCCAATGGTTTAGCCACCTGATGCGAAGAGCTAACTCATTAGAAAAGACCCTGCTGTTGGGAAAGGTTTAAGGCAGGAGGAGAAGGGGACGACAGAGGATGAGATAGTTGGATGGCATCATTGACTCCATGGTCATGAGTTTGATCAAGCTCTGGGAGATGGTGATGAATAGGGTAGCCTGGTGTGGTGCAGTCCATGGGGTCACAGAATCGGACACGATTGAATGACTGGACAACAACATTGAGAAACCACCCATATGCAACATATAAAACTTTATTTTGCAAAAATAAAATGCCATTGAAAAATGGCATTTCAAATTTGACTGAGCCCTCTTCTAATGGGTTATCAAACCCTTTTCCAGACCTTGTGAGAAAATTAATTATCAGGGTATTTTCCTTGGATGACTCATTAGCAAATTTATTTTACTGCCATTTCAATTCAGTCAAAAAGTTAAATATTTACTCAGCTATCCTCTCATCAAGTTAAAGAGATAGTGGTTCAACTTTGAGTGCTGACCTTTCTGTTCTTTCAAACCTATTTTTGCTTACACATACAAGCTCATTGTTTAAATGTTCCTGAACTACTTTAAGTTTACAACTGTATGAGTCAAGTCCAAACAACAGGTGTGATCGTTTGTGACCTCTAAGAAGCAGATACCAGACTGCAGGAAATTAATTAGGGGAAATGCCTGTGAGAGAAAATTGGGGAAAAGCCAGAGTTGACTAGGGTCACCTTCTGACTGGGATGTAGATCTAACCACAATGAAGAAGAGAGGGAAAGGAGTAAGGCTAACTGGATGTCTTGGTATGCAGGGAGTTGTGCTAAAGTTTGGCAAGGCTGATGATGGAGAGCCAAGTCATGTGTCAGTGGCATCTTACAGCTACCAGGGGTGGGTCTAAATATCACTGCCACAATACGTCCTTGGCTGGAAGGGGCCACTGAGAATTGTGGTCTCTGTACTAACACAGTGATGGATTTCAGAGCCCAGCAGCTGGGGCCATTGATCTATTACACCTCTTCACCAGCAAGAGATCGGAAAGATGCATTTTATGACTGTGAGGGAGGCTCCATAGCTAATTAAGGGAAAGTCAAGGAAGAAATGGTTTAGCAAATTTTTGTCACATTAACTCAAGCTCACTGAGTATAAAGACTGCTTTACTTATCGCTGTATTCTATTTGGTACTTATTAAAATATTTTGCATCAAGGAGGTATTCAAAATATATCTTTAAAATTTTTATTAAATTACGTTTCTAAAACTATGGCTCTATATAAATGATTGGAAGTTGGAGGAGAATTGTACTGTTTCTATAGAACTTCTTTATATTAATAGTTACACAGCCAGAAAGTGACAAGGACAGCAGTGGTTACATGAGATGATGTGCAGGCACAGGGTAAAAACCACCAATAGATGGTGGTTCCCTCAGCAGCAGTAGCAAAAGCAGCAGCTTCATCATTTATAGAAAATGTTCTGTTGCCACTATTAGATCCACATTAATTTGCTTCATCTGAAATTCATTTTATCTTCTGCTAGAACCCCAGTTGCATCTGTAGCCTCTGAGAGAGAAAGGAATCACAAGAGAGAGAGAGTACAGACAAAGCCTGTAAAGCATGTAGACTCTGATGCCAGACAATCTGGGTTCAAATCTTCCCTCTAATATTCACAAGTTTTTTCACCTGGGGCCAATTTCTTTACCTCTCTTGAGTTTCAGCTTCCACATCTTTAACAAGGGATGGTAATAATATCGACCCCACTAAATATTTGTTTAAAAATAATTAAAAACTAATACAGATTGATTATACTCTTTGCAGCCAAAGATGGAAAAGTTCTACACAGTCAGCAAAAACAAGACTGGGAGCTGACTGTGGCACAGACCATGAACTCCTTATTGCCAAATTCAGACTTAAATTGAAGAAGGTAGGGAAAACCACTAGACCATTCAGGTATGACCTAAATCAAATCCCTTACAATTATACGATGGAAGTAACAAATAGATTCAAGGGATTAGATCTGATAGGCAGAGCGCCTGAAGATCTATGGACAAAAGTTCCTGACATTGTACAGGAAACAGGGATCAAGACCACCCCCAAGGAAAAGAAATGCAAAAAGGCAAAATGGTTATCTGAGGAGGCCTTGCAAATAGCTATGCATAGAAGAGAAGTGAAAGGCAAAGGAGAAAAGGAAAGATACACTCATTTAAATACAGAGTTCCAAAGACTAGCAAGGAGAGATAAGAAAGCCTTCCTCAGTGATCAGTGCAAAGAAATAGAGGAAAACAATATAATAGGAAAGACTAGAGATCTCTTCAAGAAAATGAGAGATACCATGGGAACATTTCATGCAAAGATGGGCACAATAAAGGACAAAAATGGTACAGACCTAACAGAAGCAGAAGATATTAAGAGGTGGCAAGAATATACAGAAGAACTGTACAAAAAAGATCTTGATTATCCAGATAATCACAATGGTGTGATCACTTACCTAGAGCCAGACATCCTGGAATGCGAAGTCAAGTGGGCCTGAAGAAGCATCACTACAAACAAAGCTAGTGGAGGTGATGGAATTCCAGTTGAGCTATTTCAAATCCTAAAAGATGATGCTGTGAAAGTGCTGCACTCAATATGCCAGCAAATTTGGAAAACTCAGCAGTGAAAAAGTTGGCTTAAAACTCAATATTCAGAAAACTAAGATCATGGCATCTGGTCCCATCACTTCATGGCAAATAGATGGGGAAACAGTAAGAGACTTTATTTTGGGGGGCTCCAAAATCACTGCAGATGGTGACTGAAGCCATGAAATTAAAAGATGTTTGTTCTGCTCCTTGGAAGAAAAGTTACGACCAACCTAGACAGCATATTAAAAAGTAGAGACATTACTTTGCCAACAAAGGCTTGTCTAGTCAAAGCTATGGTTTTTCCAGTAGTCATGTATGGATGTGAGAGTTGGACTAAAAGAAAGCTGAGCACTGAAGAATTGATGCTTTTGAACTGTGGTGTTGGACAAGACTCCTGAGAGTCCCTTGGAATACAAGGAGATCCAACCAGTTCATCTTAAAGGAGATCAGTCCTGAATATTCATTGGAAGGACTGATGCTGAAGCTGAAACTCCAATACTTTGGCCACCTGATGTGAAGAACTGACTCATTTGAAAAGACCCTGATACTGGGGAAGATTGGAAGCAGGAGGAGAAGGGGCCAACAGAGGATGAGTTGGTTGGATGGCATCACCGACACAGTGGACATGAGTAAACTCTGTGAGTTGGTGATGGACAGGGAGGCCTGGCATGCTGCAGTCCATGGGTTCCCAAGGAGTCAGACATGACTGAGTGACTGAACTGAACTGAATTGAATATATGTAAAATTGCTTTAAAGAGAGGTAAGTGCAGATTATTAGAGGTGAATTTTAATATACATTTTTTTTGTCTACTAGTGTACATTGACTCAAAATTGGCCTGAGGAAGAAGTCAGAAATAGATTCACACTACAGGAAGAGGCATGAATAATATCTGAAATGAATCCCTTCACACTGTGCGCTTGGAAGAGGAACTAGAAAGAGAGGAGATATTGGTATGAACTGGTAACAGAGTTAAGAAAACATTGCAAGCTAAACTAAGGAGGAAGGAACAGGCCCAGCATTGGTTCCTGGTCTCACCACCATGACCAGCAGGGTTATTTAATTATACTCATTCTCTGTCTTTTCTCATTATGATGCTTATTGAGCACAAGAATACTTTTAAACACCACTGCAATAATTCCAAGGTTCTACCTACTTTAATTAAGTTCAAGTCTAGAAGGTCAGCAGAAGACTAAAAAGCAGTAAGTTACTTATCTTTATAACAACATCATGTAAAAGCTAGGGCATTAAAATACACTGCAAAACTATTGCCATGAGTTCCTAAAATAACTGAGACCTGAAATGAGTTTAGGAATAGTAAGACTTACCAAAGTGAAATAAAGTAGACTGAATAAGGGAAGAAAAACCTGGGAGCATACCTGGATAGCACTAAAGGTTTATAAATGCTTATGACAAAAGAATAGAGTGTACTGAGATTAAGGAATAATCTAGGACTCACTTTGTAAACCTGGCCTTGCATTAGAACTTGAATAATTAGGTTTTAGGACTTCTCTGATAGCTCAGTTGGTAAAGAATCCACCTGCAATGCAGGAGACCCCAGTTTAAGCCCTGGTTTGGGAAGATCTGCTGGAGAAGGGATAGGCTACCCACTCCAGTATTCTTGGGCTTCCCTTGTGGCTCAGTTGGTAAAGAATCACCTGCAATGTGGGAGACCTGTGTTCAATCCCTTGGTTGGGAAGATCCCCTGGAGAAGGGAAAGGCTACCCACTCCAGTATTCTGGCCTACAGAATTCCATGGACTTTTAGTCCATGGGGTTGCATAGAGTCAGGCACAACTGAGCAACTTTTACTTTCAATTAGATTTAAGTAGAATATGTATGGTGCTTCTCTGATGGCGCTAGTGGTAAAGAACCCTCCTGCCAATGCAGGTATTGTTACTAATCAAGGAGGCCAGAAAAGGAAAGAAATGTGTATGTTTCAGTTTGAGTACCAAACTCAATTCACTAGCTGTATCAACAGAGGATGAGATGGTTGGGTGGCATAATTAACACAATGGACTTGAGTTTGAGCAAACTCCAGGAGATAGTGAAGGACAGGAAAGCCAGGTTTTCTGCAGTCCATGGGGTCAGAATTGGACACAACTTAGCTATGGAGAAGGGAATGGCACGCACTCCAGTACTCTTGCCTGGAAAATCCCATGGATGGAGGAGCCTGGTAGGCTGCAGTCCATGGGGTCGCTAAGAGTCGGACACGACTGAGCAACTTCACTTTCACTTTTCACTTTCATGCATTGGAGAAGGAAATGGCAACCCGCTCCAGTGTTCTTGCCTGGAGAATCCCAAGGACGGGGAGCCTGGTGGCCTGCCATCTATGGGGTCGCACAGAGTCGGACACGATTGAAGTGACTTAGCAGCAGCAGCAGTAGCTACTGAACAACAACAAGCTGTATCAATATGAGAAAACCACTCAAGCTTTCTGTTCTAAATAGTCTTCATGAGTATCATTTGTCCATGAGAAAGTGGTTTGCATAATATAAAATGCCCTGTCCATATAAATTATTATTGCTATTTGTCTTTAATTATCAACATTTGACGCCATTAACATAAATGACTTAAACCAGAAACAAGGTTATATGTTGGAGGACAGGGAAGCCTGTCATGCTGCAGTCCATGGGGTTGCAAAGAGTTGGACACCACTTAGCAACTGAATAATAACAAAGATTGCATATTATTTTTGAATTTATATTGTTAAAAGTTAAACATTAGAGGCCATCAGACTGCGATGACTCTAATGCCTTGGTAACCTACATAAGCAAACCTAAATCTAAGCCAGAGTCAATGGGCTTAAATCCATGAAAATGAAACTTAAGAACAACCAATCACAAACAGCCAACTAGGCTTTCCTAAATAAGGCAAATGCTTAAGCTATGGCCAATCAAATAATTTCCTTGCTTTGCTTCTAAATCTTCCATATTAAAACCTTTCCCTTTGTGCCTGTAGTAGAGCTACTTTTGGGCTGCACAATTTAAATCAATGTTTGCTTAAGTAAACTCTTGAAAAGTTTAATGTGCCTCGGTTTATCTTTTCACAATATAGTTCACCTTCAATTCCAGTTATCAACTTCATTGAGACAGAATCATTCTCTGGATTTCAAGATGGTAAACGGACTAACCATTTCCATGTCTAAAAGGGGACCAAGAGATTATCTTCCAGTCATCAAAAATAGTATTTTCATTAAACTGTGACAGTAGACTTGGTAGACTTGTGACTGCTAAGTCGCTTCAGTCATGTCTGACTCTGTGTGACCCCATAGACGGCAGCCCACCAGGCTCCCCCATCCCTGGGGTTCTCCAGGCAAGAACACTGGAGCGGGTTGCCATTTCCTTCTCCATTGCATGAAAGTGAAAAGTGAAAGTGAAGTCGCTCAGTCGTGTCTGACTCTTAGCGACCCCATGGACTGCAGCCTACCAGGCTCCTCCGCCCATGGGATTTTCCAGGCAAGAGTACTGGAGTGGGGTGCCAGTGCCTTCTCCGAGACTTGTGACAGTGATAGTTAAAAGACATTTTACTGACTTGAACATAAGTATGTCATTGTCCATAGTAGGGTGATATATAATATATAATACACATACATATGTGTACATATGGGGCTTCCCAGGTGGCACAGTGGTAAAAGAATCCACCTGCCAATGCAGGAGATTCAAGAGACATGTTCGATCCCTGGGTCAGGAAGATCTCCTGGAGGAGGAAATGGCAACCTGCCTGAAATATTCCATGGGCAGAGGAGCCTGGCAGGCCACAGTCCAAAGAGTCAGACACTACTGAACAACTGAGCACACACACATATCTGAACATACATATGAAGACAGAGTTTTAATTTACTTTTCATTATAAAATCATGCTGACAAAAAGAAAATCTACACATTCCAGGTCAGTTCATTTGGGGTTATCCTTCCTATCCACTGACTGCACAAAACCTCTGCAGGTGCCATTATGGTAGAGTACTACCTGAGATAAAAGAGTACAGGTCAAAATGTACATCAGAGGCACTGATTTGACGTAAACGCTTATTCTGTTTGACATAGGTCGTATCACAGTTGGTAGTTGCAGTGTTTATTTGAAATTTAAATGCTGATTAAGTGCTTTGCCAGTCCTGTTTCTGCAAACATACAAAGCTAAATATATCAGCTCTCATGAAATCGAGAGAAGCATGCCTAGCATGTCAGGCAGTCATTGTTGTTATTACCAATAAACAAAAATGTACATGTTTCCCCAATCTCAGTGCTGAAATGTGCTCTGTGTTTATGAAGTAAGCTAAAGGAAAAAAAAGAAATCTTTCCAGTTAAGAGTTTGTCAACTCTGGGTCTGCGACATACCTGGGTCTCTACATCTGTCAGCTTTCTGGTCTGCTCTGCGGTCTGAGAGAGGAGGCTGGTCCCTATCTCGAGCATGGTGGCCGTGTGGTTCTGAACTGCATTCTGCTGTATCTGAGCCATCTCCGACTTCATATTTTCCACAATGTAATTCTCAATCTGCAAGAGATGAAGGGCAAAGCATACTACATTATAAGCAAAGCCTTTCGGTTGGAGCATGTAATATTTACAATGACAAAACAAGACACAGCTGGCAAATCAGCCATCTGGCAGAAATCCTCTGCAACTCTGGGAGCTGGGGAAATGGGACAGAGCACACAGGAACACAGTTGCTAACAAACTCCTGATATACTGATGCACATATCTAATCAACACAATCAGCATGGAAATTCCCACTTGGCTAGTGGTTTCTCATTTAACCCTTACAGCAAAGGTGTGAGAGTCACGCATGGATGAACTCACTGTTCTTTTCATTTTATAGGTGAGGAAACAGAATTAGAGAAGGTCAATAATAAGCCTAAGGTCATCCAGCAAAAACTCAACAAAGTAACCAGAATAATTTAAATCTAAATCTTGGTTCTCTGGTCTTTTCATTATTATCATAATGACCACTCAACTTTGAGAATAATTCCACCTCCTCTGTAATGAAAAATAAAAGATTATGCTGGGTTAGAGAAATGGGACAAGTAGTGGGAGGGGGACAGTTATCCAAAACACAAGCCTTTTAAAGGAATATTAAAGTATGGGCAAGAGCATATGAAATGAGCGGCAGAGCCTCAGAGCTTCTCAGTGCTCCTTCACAAAGGGAAAAAAAAAAAAAAAAACCCTCACTGAAACTCTGGTCCATAAGCAGCATCTGCCTTTTTTGCTTTGGGCAACATTTAGTCCTTTATGGTGCCATCTTAGAAAATACTACAGTTGCAAAATAAATAGTACCATAGAGGCCAAGAAGAATTACTAAGTGACTTCATATAAGGGAGCCCATTAGGCACCTGGGAGAATATGGCTGAGCATGTGCACTGCTTGAAAAATACAGAAAGAAGCCTGCACTTCCCTCTCAGTGCACTAAATTCTCCCCCAGCACTGTGTGGTGACTACATTTTATTACCCAATTACACATATGGGGAAAACTGCATCCGAGAGAAGTCAGGTCCAAGGCCACACACCACAAAACAGTCAGACTTGGAATTGAGTACTGAAGTCCTTAACTCTCATACCAACACTGTTAACCACTGGAGAGTTCTGCCAAGTCGTGCTTCACAAGCTGGGTTCCAAATCATTAACAGCTACGTGATTTTTACTGATTTGGTGAACCAAAATACATCCCCTATTTTATAATCTATAATAACACTATTGTCATGTAATAAATATAGCCTAAAACTAAATTTTTCTCTGTAAACTTTGGCAGTTCACTTTCTAACAACATCTCTTATTTCTATTCCTCAAATGTGAGTCTGCTCCAAGCTAAAGAAAATGAAAGGTAAGAATTAAACTCATGTTATTACTAATAAGTTCTGACCTTGTTTGTGGTCAATATAAGGTAACTCCCCTTCATCCTTTATTACCAAATTAGAAGTAGGGGGAAACAAATTTTTTTTATATATAAAACAATTACAAAATAGATTAGGATACATATCTAGAAATTATCTTAACAATATTTATGTCTCTAGGCTAAATTCAATCTTGGCTTTATTCCACTTGAACTAACATATTTAAACAACAATAGAAGCGTAGAGAACAGAGGGTAGATTGGAGTATCAGACATCTATTGTTTTGGATTCTGCTCATATGTTCCTTTTTTTTTTCTAATAACATCCCTTAACTTTCTTTTGGAATAGTGTCTTTCCTCCTTCACAGCAAATTCTTTGAGTAGAATTGTCCTACCCTAGCTTCAGGGATAGGTACATGTTTGAGCCTGACAAACCACAATGTTCTGCTCTTGCTTGGAGAGAATGAATTGTTCAAGAATGAAAAGATACCATAAGCAAAGCCATTAAGTCTCAGTTATGCAATTCTGTCCAATGTTTACAAAAGAACTTCTTTTTCCTCCGTGGTAAGTTGGTAACATATATGCTTGACACTTGATGTCCCATTTTGCCATCACAAAACCAGTGCCAGCCTAAGAATGAGGCTAAGTCAGAAAGACAGGTAGGTAGGTAGACAGATAGCCAGGTAATACAAACAGAAGGGTACTTTCAGAGTACCTCAATCCTGTCATGTTTTTAGCCAGATTCATCCTTGGACATGCAGTTGTAAACTGTGTGATGTTCCTTGAGTGAAGTTGCTCAGTCGTGTCCGACTCTTTGCGACCTCATGGACTGTAGCCCACCAGGCTTCTCCATCCATGGGATTTTCCAGGCAAAAGTACTGGAGTGGGTTGCCATTTCCTTCTCCAGGGGATCTTCCTGACCCAGGGAGCAGCCCACTTTTTTTTTTTTTTTTCTTTTGCTTCAATCACATTGATTTAAGTTTCTAACAATGAATGCTTAGCAAAGGAAGCCTCAAGCACGTATTAGCAGTATGCTTCATGCTTATCCAGAAATCTGGGGCAGTATATAAATGTGCATATTCTCAAAAACAGCAGATAAATCTCCATCATGGAGATGATATCTGGCATTTATAGCTGACATTTAGCCATTGTCTACTATGCTGCAGGCACTGAGCTAAGTGCTTTTCCTTTTATGATAGCACTTAAACCCTATAACAATTATATATGGTAGGTATTGTTATAGCCATTTTATAGGTGAGACTACTAAGGCTTAGAAAATCCACAGCTTGCTCAAGAACAAATAAGAATTCAACCCCCAGTGCTAAAATCCATGTTTTTAACCTTTAATCTAGTCATCTTAAGCGCTACTTAATTACTCTATGAGTTTCCCAGGTGGCTCCAAGAATCCTCCTGCAATGCAGGAGACACAGGAGACCTGGGTTCCATCCCTTGGTCAGGAAGATCCCCTGGAGGAGGAAATGGCAGTGCAGTCCAGTATAATTGCCTGGGAAATCCCACGGACAGAGGGGCCTGGCAGCCTACGGTCCATGGGGTTGCAAAGAGATAGACTCGACCTAGGGACTAAAGAACAGTTAGCCTCTTACCTTGTTCACAAAATGGCAATTTTCTTGAGTAAAAGTGATTTAGACCATCAAAATTATTTTATGCCAGATTCCATGCTTACCAAGAAATTTCAACTAACAACTTGTTTTCCCTATGTAGATTTCTTTCCTGAGTGAATATTCACTAACCAGTGAGTTCCAGTATAGATCTGCTGATACAATTACATCAACTTCTTATGTGGTTGGATAGTGGGAGTCAGTTCCCAGAGTCTGACTTATTCTGGGTGTAGTAATAATCATGTGTCCCAGTCTCCATAGAGGAGGACTCCCTCTGACATAGAGTGACTACATCAAGGCTTAGCTGCTTTGTGGTTTATCAATGTTAGATACTATCCATTCATCTATTCTGCATTACTGTGCCTTTAACTGTAAAAATCAATACCAGCAAATCAAGTATCTGCCTTATGCCAGTATTCATCACAAAGAGCACCCCAATTCTATTGCTGATCCTGTTGTAGAAATAAAGCAGGTCTCCAACCTGTCCTAAAATTCTTCTTCGGGCTGCCATGATGAGTAACATGAATCTAATGCTAGCTAATTATTTTTTAATCAAATGGGGCTTCTCTCTCTAATTGTTTTTTAATGTAAAAGGTAATGGCACACTTAAGTAGCAAAAACCAGATGTAGTTGATTTAAATGCTGAGGAGAGAGGCAGAAGTCAAATATACAATGTGTAATTAATAAGAAGGACAACTTTCATCTTATCTCTAAATATTCCTCTGTAGATGTGTATTTGTGAAATCCATCTTCAAGTGCTACATTAGCCAGGTTCTGAAAATATATGCAACAAATTTGATTGTCTTCATATATTCTGTACTGGTTTCAAAATACGTTTACAGAATATGATGGCTACTTCAAGGTTCCATGTTTTATAAACATCTAAGATGTGAATCTTAAGCGTAGAATTTGGCGGCCACAAGAGCTAATAGGTTATAAAGTAGGAGACTCCCAATCTGACTCATAAAATTATTTGACTACAGTGCCACTCTCAGTGTCTGACTCCAGAGCTTTTATAAAGTATAGGCCAAAAAGCTAATAAGAGGATATAGGATGCGATTCAAAATGACACAATAAACAATCAGTGATGATTTTTAAGCAAGGAATTAATGTTACATTTGTAAAGTGATTTTGTGTTTACAAAGAACTTTCATACTCTGTCTGACCTGATTCTTACACCAACCTTAAAAGCAAAGTATTGACTCCATTTTATGATTTAAAAATCTGAGGCTCAGAGGGCTTAGGTGTCTTGTTAGAAAGGAAAGAAAGGACTCAAATCTACCTTCTGCTGTTTCACTAACATCAGAGTTGTGGGAACTGTTCTCCTGTGGACTGGTTGGCTGGTTGACTGATTGACTGATTACATTTTTAGCCAGTTCATTGAGAATTCACTTACTTTTTTCTTTGATAAAAACAAGCACCATTAGAGAGTGACTACTTCATTCCAATTTACTATATTAGAGGGCAAGGTAATTTGAGATGAAGTGACAGATCTCAGGCCAGGTAGTTGGCAAGTTTACTTTGCCAGCACTTTTAATACAATGTGTCATTAAAAATACTCTCATCAGCACCTACCTTTTTTGTCTTAGTATACAGTTTACAATAATGTTTTCTTCCACTGATTTTATTTCTTACAAACTACTGTTTAATATAACAAAAAGTAATAACAACAATGACAACACACTAAGCCTCTACTAAAGCTAGGTATGTATAAGGTTTTACAAATACATAGCTCATCGACTACTTATAACAATCCAGCCATTCTATTATTTTTCTCATTTCACTTATAAGGAAACAGACTCTGGAAGTTAGGCAAATTGTCTATAATCACACAGCAAGTTGGGGTAGAGCCGAGATGTTGCTTTGAAAGAAGCTAGATGGGCCCCCTCAGGATGTGCTCCTTCTAAAGAATGATCACCCATCAAGCACAAGCACACTCTCATGAATGTCACAGACAAATTCTGGTAACACACAATATTCATGCAGGGAATACAAAAATGAAGGCTACAGAATGAACGAGGTGCAAGTGTTCAAGGATAGATAATTTTTCATTTTTTTATTTAATCATTTTCACAGTGGTTGATGCCTGTAATATCCTGGGAAATGTTATAAGTGGTGGGAAAAGCAAATATAGAGTCCAGTGTTTGACAAGTAGCATTCTTAAGTAGAGAAAAACAATTTTTAAGAAGTGAAGATTATCAGACATTTGTTGTTCATTCATAAATTGCATGCCCAAGTCTTTTGCCCAGGGACTAGCAGAGAATTAATGCTATAATTTTCTACTACAAAAGAGAGTTTGGGGAGAGATTTTTTACTGGGCCCTCAAAACTCTTGCCACTTCATGTTCATAAGAATGACAATCTGTGTGAGATTATGACATGTCTTGCATATGAAATGCATTCTCTATCATTTCACTTCAAGAGATCACTTCAAGGAACCTCTTAAACAAGAGCATATCTTAAAGCACAAAGAATAGAATTTCCCCATGTAATTCTTAGGAAAATAACATTTTAAGCCCTATAAAAATTGACAAAGGCATTGTACACTTAAAATATGTTGTAGATTAAATGGACTCTCATTGAATGTTGGTGCATATGGTATTACTCAGTTATGGCAAAACAACCATGAAATAAAGTAAAAGGGTAAATATGGGAAAGTAATAAAAGGTAAATCAATGCAAAAAAATGCCTTAAATGTTGATGCTTTTATCTAATATTGTTGTTTCATAAATCAGTGGCAATACTGAACATGCACCCAAATCTTGGTTTATGGTTTTATAAAAAAAAGATGGCTGAGACCAAATATATTATTTTCAAGAATTTCTATTATTAGAATTTCCAGTATACTGCTTCTTTTATGAAATGGAGAAGCATTATTGTCTTTATAGACAATAGATCCATCAAACTGACATTTGAAATAGTTTCTGTAGTGAAATGCGTGACATGAATCTCATTTCTTATTTTGGTATCTGAAAAAATAGTATTCACAGAAGAAAGAAAACCATTAGAATAAGTGAGCTGGAAGAGACATTAAATATTATGAGCTCCAAGAATCTCGTTTTATAGATGTGGTGACTGAGGTTCAGAGAAGTTATAGAGAGCAAGGTGAAACAACTAATTGATGTCAGATGTCGGGCTGTGGCCACTTGGTGCATGGGAAACTCAACTGTATCAGCAGGCTGAGCCAACAGCAATGGCTGCTGGTGCTGTTGGCTCATCCCACATTTCTTTTCCAGCCTCTTGCTTCTTCCTACTTGCTTTACTTCTGATGGCTCCTAATTTGAGGCTACCCTGTCACAATACTAATTCATGCTTATCAGTTTGGGGGGGTTTAACTTTGCTTTTTGGATTCTACTCTCACTTTCCAGCACTAATACCCACTAGCTGCTCCTTAGCCCAGGAGTCTCAGCATCTCCCTGCCTTTTATTCTCCCTATGCATCACCCTTCAAATGGAAAAACACTGAGATCCAACCCTTTATTAGTTCAGGCTTATTAACCCTGCACCAGTTCACGTTAGTCCTAGCAATATGTGTTGAATGCATCCTATGCACTAAGCCTGGTGCCAGATATTACCAGTACAAAGAGTTGAACCTTCCCAGAAATGATGCTTATAGATTGGTCATTTCAATAGATTAGGTGAATATTCTGATGGAGTTTACTTCTGACTGTATTTCTTCTTGTAAATATTTTTTTTTGTAAGAAGAATCTCTCAGCTGCTGTAATTAATAATGTTGAGGGGACGTTTGTTACATCCCTCCAACAGAGTAATGGCAAGACCCCTGTTGAGACATATGGAGAAGCTAAGCTTCAAGGGTACCCCAGAAGAATCCCATAAGAATACATTTTTAAATTATTTTTCTTGGTTATGACTCTTTCAAGACCACAATTTTATAGATTCTGAAAGTTGTCATTTCACATAATTGAGTCAGTACCCAGGAAAATCATTCTCTCTTCACATAAACAAATGAGATGTTTCCTGTACCAAAACTCATTTCACTAGCCTGGAACATCTCTTTTGCATCCCACCTTTTCATATGTAGAAAAAGTCAGTCATGAAACTTTAAAAATGTTTATAAACAGCTGCTTAACTTTTCTCTTTACATTGAATGAAAAATACACTCAACTAGGAGTTGGGTTATCTGGGTTTTAATTCAAGGTACTATTGTTGATTTACTCTGTGACCTTGGACAAGTCACTTAAGCAAACTGGGTTTCAGAGATTCATCTAGAAAGGAAGGGCTGGTTTAGATTATTTTTAATATTGTGTGAAGCTCTCCAATTACTTGATTAAAAACATCCTTTACAAAGTACAAGAGTTTGCAATATTTTAATTTTTATTTATTACAGGAAAGTCAAAATATAGATTATATACCTATGTCTATAAAATATATAATATACATCCTTAATGGCAGTTTTGAAACAATGATACAGGAACACAACAGAAAAGCCCTGATTCAAATCTCTGTTTTGAGATAAAGAGGCAGAATCTCTTATTCCCTTAATCTCCAGGCACCATTCTGTCTGAAATATATTCCCTGTTTTCCTCCCAATACAGCCAGGCTATCTTCCTATGTTTCTTATGTCACTGAATGACATCACCACTACCTTCCCATTCATTCAAGCCATGGAAGTTATCTTTTACTATTCCTTATCTTCATTTTCTACATTCATTCAGCATTAGATTGCTTTGCTTCTGATTCCTGAGGGGTGCTTAGGTCCATTCCTCTCCCTCATTCCCTTTCTCCCTACTATATCTCTTTATCCTCATTAGTACTGACTTAGGTCAGATTCTTGCCATTTTTCTTCCAGATTTGTTAATGGCCCCATAACTGATTTTCTGACTACAGGCTTGCTTCCTTCAATCCATCATCCAGGTTTAATAAAAGGGATCAGTTCAGTTCAGTTCGCTCAGTTCAGTTTGCTCAGTCGTGTCCGACTCTTTGCGACCCCATGAATCACAGCATGCCAGGCCTCCCTGTCTATCACCAACTCCTGGAGTTCACTCAGACTCACATCCATCGAGTCAG
The DNA here is from genome assembly GCF_002263795.3 of Bos taurus. Classification (NCBI taxonomy): domain Eukaryota; kingdom Metazoa; phylum Chordata; class Mammalia; order Artiodactyla; family Bovidae; genus Bos; species Bos taurus. The sequence continues at coordinate 57,160,050 of NC_037341.1, read as the reverse complement.
TGATGCCATCCAGCCATCTCATCCTCTGTCATCCCCTTCTCCTCCTGCCCCCAATTCCTCCCAGCATCAGAGTCTTTTCCAATGAGTCAACTCTTCGCATGAGGTGGCCAAAGTACTGGAGTTTCAGCTTTAGCATCATTCCTTCCAAAGAAATCCCAGGACTGATCTCCTTCAGAATGGGGTGGTTGGATCTCTTTGTAGTCCAAGGGACTAAAAGGGATAGACTAATCTAAAACACAAAATTGGCTTTGCCACGCCACTTCTTAAACTCTTTCATAGCTTCCACCATCTGCACATAAAGTCACAACTCCTTAATCAGCACTGAAGAATACTTATGATCTGGACTTGGCTTCCCTCGCCCTACATGTACCTTATGCTCCAGATATACCAAATTATTTGTCTTTTTCTAAACATTATTTTATTTTGCTTCCATGCCTTGGCATATAGTTTGCAGTAACTAGAATGTTTCTTTTCTATCTCTTTCTCCCTTTTCCTGGGTGAAGTCCTGATTTTCAATATTGGTTCAAATATTGTCTCCTCAAGGAAACTTTTCATGAATCTCCTCTCATGGGTACTTAGAGAGTATCCTGAGATTCCTTTTTCCAAAACAGCATTGCCCACACCCCAGGACACCATTAGTTCCTTGATGGAAGCACTATCTTGTTGAGCTTGGTATCCCTTACTACCTGGCACAAAGTGAGTCCTCAATAATATATAGATAAATGAATGAATGAATGAATGAACTTCAAATGAAAATACTAACAGCTTCCAATCGTGAACTTGGTTTAGTTACTTCTTCCTGACAGTATGAAATATCACAGTACCAATTCTTAGTAATGTCTTTTTGTATATCAATGGGACCAATGTAAATGATGCAGAAGTAAAAAGGTCTGAAGACAATATTCTCACTCACTGAATCATATAATCCTACTTTATTTTCTTGTTATCTTCTCTACTTTTTTCAATCATCTATTATGGATAATTATTTAAATTAGGTTAAATACAGTAAACACATTGAAAATGAACCATGTGTTAATCACTGGGCTATACAATGAAAGCAAAAGAACCAGTAAACCCTGACTCTCATGACCAAGGCTGTTTATAATGCAAGTGTGTTACAAGTGCTGGCATGAAGGTACAAATGTCCTGCCTGCCTGCTGGGGTAGGATGAAGGAAGGAATGCCTTTTCTAAAAGGGAATCAAGAACATCCTCCCAGAGGCAATCCCATATGAATATGGCAGGGAGGGCACACATTTCTTATGTTTGCCTTAATTCACAAAAATATGACTTGGAAAACCTGGAGGATGGGAGGATAAAGAAGGAAGCCAGGAGGACTGTGACAGTATGAAAACTGCTTGTTTGGGTAAGGTGACTTTCCTGACCATCTCTTGGAATGTGCTGTTCAGGAAATCAAGAGGTAGATCAGTCAGAAGCATGGACATGCCACCAAGGCCACACACACAAGGCAAGGGCATGCTATCAGATTTTTAATATGAGATTCATTGGAAGGCTCAGGGAGATAATATCTTTGCCCTTAACTAAATTTCCAAACATACTAAGCATAAAATTCACTCTTTATAATAAAACATAAAAGTGCATCTTATGTATATGTGTATGTGTGTGTATTTGCTGGCACATATATGCTCTCACACACATTTATTCTTATACTCTCAACCTACATGTTGTCAGGTTTACATTCATACTCTGGTTCCATTCATTTCACTGTAGTTTGTTTCATTAAAAATCCATTTAAAATAACTAATGGATCACTTTCCTTTGGATGAGGTATGTTTCATGTCAGATCTAATCAGTATAGATAATGCCTGTTAAACTGTCAAGGACAACTTCAGCATTCTGCCCAACAATCGAGAAACCTTTCTCCCAAATTCAAATATACGCTTAGATGACAGAAAAAAGAGAAGAACCACAAAGCAACTTTGTATACATGGTTTTATATCAATAAAAGTATAGTTTTTAACTAAAGAACATATTGTTTCAAACAGAAAACTGCAAACAACTTCCTTTAAGTTAATGCTTTTTAGTTTCTTATCTGGAATGAAATTTACCCTCCTGCAAGCTCAGTTGGTAAAGAATCTACCTGCAGTGCTGCAGACCCAGGTTCAATCCCTGGATCAGGAAGATCCCCTGGGATGGAAATAGCAAACCACTCCAGTATCCTTGCCTAGGAAAATCACATGCACAGAGGAGCCTGGTGGGCAGAGCTCCATGGGATGCAAAGAGTTGGGCATGACTGAGTGACTAACATTTTCAACAAGCTACATCAACGCATCTGGTTCACTTACAAAAAGAAAGCTTTGACATCTGGACTAGAGACCACCCCAACAGATGGTAGGTTGTGGGGAGCTGATAGGGTAAAAGAGACTCTCCATGGAATAATTCTAAGAAACATCTTCTGCAAACTACATTTTTCCTCCTATGACAAATGGCTGTGATGCAAACAAGTAGCTTATGATGTTCATTTTTTAAAGGAAACCTTCTGCGTTAAATGAAAACATGGCAAGAGAGATCATGCGATCCAAATCCTTAGCAGATGATAAAAGATACACAGTAACAACAATGGAAAAGCCTTAATGATTAAAGAATTTATAGATTTTAAGAAATACCGTTTCAGTTCAGTTCAGTTCAGTCACTCAGTCGTGTCCAACTCTTTGCAACCCCATGAATTGCAGCACACCAGGCCTCCCTGTCCATCACCAACTCCCAGAGTCCACCCAAACCCATGTCCATTGAGTCAGTGATGCCATCCAACCATCTTATCCTCTGTCACCCCCTTTTCCTCCTGCCCTCAATCTTTCCCAGCATCAGGGTCTTTTCCAATGAGTCAGCTCTTTGCATCAGGTGGCCAAAGTATTGGAGTTTCAGCTTTAACATCCTACCAACGAACACCCAGGACTGATCTCCTTTAGAATGGACTAGTTGGATATCCTTGCAGTCCAAGAGACTCTCAAGAGTCTTCTTCAACACCACAATTCAAAAGCATCAATTCTTCGGCACTCACTTTTCTTTATAGTCCAACTCTCACATCCATACATGACCACCGGAAAAACCATAGCCTTGACTAGATGGACCTTTTGGACAAAATAATGTCTCTGCTTTTTAATATGCTGTCTAGGTTGGTCATAACTTTCCTTCCAAGGAGTAAGCGTCTTTTAATTTCATCTAGTAGGTAGAAAAATACCATAATTTTACTCTGATGTTTCATACAAAATTGCAAGGTATTAGCACATAAAATCTAACCTTATTCCAATAAAACCCCTCACAATAAAATCCCTCTGTTCAACATTCTGATGTTTTAGGCTATTACTTTCCCATATGTGCTGTTTCTTTTTTCAAAATACAGTTGCTCTATCTGCTTTTCTTATTTTCTATAAATCTCTCAAGTTTATAATTGCTTTTTAAAATTAACTTTTATCTGCTTAATTGTGGCAAAATTAATGGTAAGAGCATGTGTGTATGTATGTATGTACGTGTGTATTTCTCCTATATATGGAATTCCTCAATGGAATGTACAATAAGCTTGCACAGGCATAAAACTGTCAAAGTCATTGTATAATACACATTCCAAAGCATTCCATGTGAGGTCTACCTAATTTTTCATGAATAATATTTGTTGAGTAGTTTTTATTTAAATTACTTTTGGTCCATGTACTAGAAAGATTAGTAGGCTGGAAATAGTCATTCAAAGCATAAGAAAGGGATAATGATTGCTGACATCTTATAAATGAAATAAAATCCCCATTTTTCGTCACTTTGATCAAAGAACAGCAGACACTGGACATTGTTTCTTCTTTCACAAAGACCGTTCTGGTACCCTAGTGATGCTTGTTACATCTCAAGTGTTTTTGGAAGAGAGCCCAAATTACCATTACAATGAACTAGTCTCTCTTAGAATTAACCTCATACCACAAGAGAGAATGACACTGAGCATGAGTAACTGTTTAAAAAAGCTGCTCCCATTACTGCATGCATTGCCAGAAGAATTCTGTGAAAGTTTGTTTTAAAGACTCACTCATCTAGTTTTGCAAGCTGCAGATCACCTCAAAGTGTTCCTTTTGATTTCATTCCATCCCCAACAAGCAATGACCACCCCAAACTACTTTTCATTAGCTGAAACAAGGCTGCTCTAACTCACTAGAAAGACTAAATCTTGGAAACAAACTTAAAAATATTTTTAAAATCATGACACATTATTAATAAACACAATAAAGATACCATTAAAACTTAGCAGATGTCATATTTTGACATATTTGCTTTGAATTTGTTTTTTTTATTATGAAATAAAATGTTATCTAAAAACACCCCCTCCAAACTCGCACCAAAATTAACCATTATCCTGAAGTTGATGTGCATTTATATTACATAGATATATACCAAAATAATGTTATACTGTCAAGTATAATTTCTAGACTTACAAAAATATTACCTTATTGTGAAAGTGAAGTCGTGTCTGACTCTTTGTGATCCCAGGCTGCAGCCTACCAGGCTTCTCTATCCATGGGATTTTTCAGGCAAGAATACTGGAGTGGGTTGCCATTTCCTTCTCCAGGAGATCTTCCTGACCCAGGGATTGAACCCGGGTCTCCAGCATTGTAGGCAGAAGCTTTACCATCTGAGGCATCAGGGAAGTCCCTTATTGTATGGCTTCTTAAACTCTTACTTTTTAATCAACATTATGTTTTTGAGACTTAGCCATATTAGTAGACTTTTTAATCAACATTATGTTTTTGAGACTTAGCCATATTAGCAGTGTACTTTTTATTATGCATCGTAAGACTGAGTCAGATTTAGTAATTTCAACTGCTAATAAAACAGTCTTATATCTCAAGGCTTATCTTACCCAGAAGAAAGGAGTTCAAACTCTAATCAGATCCATTACCCTGAGTTCTAGCTCCGTCACAAGAACAAAGTGTTTCTTAGCATCTCACAAAGCCCCTAGGATTTCTTCTTTAAGGAGAAGAAAGAAAGCTGCATGATGAATCTTCTCACATTTATAGACTGTATCTCAAGGATCCATACCAATAATTTTTATCTTTGGCAAATAGTTATTTCCCAGAGAGAGCAATTACAGTATTGAGAAAAAGAGGAAAAAGGAAACAAGTTACCAAAATTAAAATTCACTCTATAGTCCTACTCAAGCATAAATTACTACATTAAGATATTAAAATAACCATGACATAAATTATAATGACAGTTCTCCCAACTTCCTAGGGAGTTTTTCACTGAATGGACTGTGTAGTCTAGATTTTAAGGTATAAAGTGATGAAAAAGTACCAGCTCTCCAAGGCTTAAAAAGACCCTTCTATTTAACATAACAAGTAGTATACAAATGCTATATGTAGTATGTTCTCATTATGGTAAGTGTATTCAGGTACACATTTGTATGCATTGGAAAAAGAAAAGAAACACTGAATTGTGAACAATGTATGTCTCTGGCTGATGGGAATACAGGTGAATTTTATTTTCTTCTTAAAATGCTTTGATATTTTCTACTTTCTTTAAGAAAGTAACAATTTTATTTTATATTCAGAAAAAGACGTAAAGAACGAGAGAAGGACACTAAAGATATTAGAATGCATTCATTCAGCGGGAAACTTATAAACATGTGGCAACTTAGGGGAGGCTGAGTTAGATCAAACCTGTATCCACAGATATGCCACTGGTTCCACTGCTTTTTTTCTTTTATCTTTTTCCTTTAGGGCTGTTCTTTATCCACCCATCCCCAATTCCATGGCTTCAAAAGAACTAAAGAAAACAAATAAACAGAAGAAAACAAAAGAGCAGAAACGGTCACAGGTAGTTTCTTTGAAGGGGAAGGGTTTTGTGGAAAGCTTAGAATAGCAGCTGTCCTTTATTGAGCCCTTCCTACGTCAATAGGGCTTCCCTGGTGGCTCAGCTGGTAAAGAATCCATCTGCTATGCGGGAGACTTGGGTGCGATTCCTGGGTTGGGAAGATCCCCTGCAGAAGGGAAAGGCCACCCACTCCAGTATTCTGGCCTGGAGAATTCCATGGACTGTATAGTCCATGGGGCCGCAAAGAGTCAGATACGACTGAATGACTTTCACTTCACTGTGTGTCAATGAGCTTTAATTATTCCTCACAGCAGTCATTTTGAATAGGTATTGTTACCATCTTATATTGGTAAAATGGTAAAACTGAGAAATTAAGGGATGTGATCAGGGTCAAAGAGCCCAAATGCTAGAAGTGGTAGTCTGTCTTGATACCTGTCCGTTTTCTTTCCACTTCAGTTGGCTTCTGGTTCGTGGTTAGTGCAAGGATTACAAACATGCCATTTGCTGCCCAAATTCATCCAGCTGAAGCTAGCACTTTGGCTAGCACTTTATTCTTTAAGTATGTGACTTCTCTGGTGGCTCAGATGGTAAAGTGTCTGCCTACAATGGAGACCCGGATTCAGTCCCCTGGGTTGGGAAGATCTCCTGGAGAAGGAAATGACAACCCACTCCAGTACTCTTGCCTGGAAAATCCCATGGATGGAGGAGCATGGTAGGCTACAATCCGTGGGGTCGCAAAGAGTCAGACATGACTGAGCAACTTCACTTCACTTTATTCTTTAAGTATAGTTTCAAGACCTTTATCCAGAACTCATAATCTCCAATTAACCTATCTCTCTTTTACTTTAAGTTACTAAGGGAAGCTGTCCTGATCCTAAAGCCGTTAGAGTTGCCACTAGTGTGCGGGAATGGGGAAAATAAGAGCACTTAACAATCATCACCTTCCAATGGTAAAACACAGCAACAACTCTTCATTCACTGTTCTCCATTTTTAAATAAAATGAAAAATCCCCTTCACCACTATCATGCTGAGGAATACTGAAAGAATGATTGGGCCGACATGCAGTAGGCTCCCTAAACCCACCTAAACTCTGAAGCCTTTCTAAACTGAACATGAAGTAGTAATTTTATATGACAAGGTGACTCTTTCCTCAGCTCCATGACGATATGCTTTTTATTGCCTCATTAATTATCCTTACTGAAAAGTATTAGTATTTTCTTTCATTTACTCAACCAAAAGAGATATCAACTTCCTATAGCATATGGATTAGTATCATGTCATTCTCCGGTTCATTATTCTGTTACCTCTTCAAAGCAACACAAATGCCAAGTGAAATGCTTAATCTAATGTTCATATAATCATTGAAAGCTTATTATATACTATAATATTGTGATGTAAAATAAGCTTACCAATAAATTTTCATCAAAACTCTTCAAACAAGCCTCTTTTTAGGTTGCTTTTGAAGTTATTAAAACTGGTTGAACTATATATAAATTAAAATTTCTGAATTAAATCTTTGCTCAAAAATTTTCAGTTGTTAAAACTAAAGGTATATTTACAACTAAATACACTTACTGTATCTTGCAGATATATATATCTGTAAAATAATGAATCAGAATATATATATATATGATACAGTAGTAGACTAATTGTTTCCTTTTAAAAATGTCACATCTTATCAAGTAGGTGTAAGATTATAGATAATAGATTATATACCAACAAAGACATAAAGGACATGCACAGATGTGGGTGTGTAATTACATATGTTTACATAATATAAATATATATATATGTATGTATATACTTTATTATGTGAGAAAAACCCAGTTAGGTAAACATCTCTTGAGGCACTTTTATATGTTTTGTATGTTAAGAAGTCTTGTATCATGAATATAAGATGCGAAATATATAGTTCTTGACTAGTCCTTGTCTAGTGAGAAAGACAGTATATAAGCAGACATTATTTAATGTGGTAATGATTAGAATATAAATTGCCTATACAGGATTGTGAAATATATACCCCAAGTTTATGAAATCCATTACAGTTTTATTCCACATACTCATACAGAAGAAATAGTTTGGTAGTTTTCTCAGTTAGCACAATGTGACTGAGCACAAATATAATTTGCAAAATGCACATGTTTAATCAGCCTCTCTTCTGTTCTGATGTGAATTCCCACCCAGGACTGATTTCTGTCAGCATTCACAGTTTTATCATGGCTTTTTATATTAAAATTATATCAGCATCATTATTTCCAGGAAACCATGAAACTCCAAAATTACATATCCTGGGATGTCAGAGGTCTTTTACATTCTTGACTTCTTAAAGCCAAGCATTTTCATGCCACAGCATGAGATATGTTACATTAAAAATTTAAGGAGTTTGCCAGAAAATCATCATCATAGCAGGATATCATACATTTGTTTTCTTACAACATTTTCATCTGTAGAAATGGAGAATAAAAAAATAGGCTAACTTCCACCAAAGAAACAGTGAATTAGAGCTCACAGCAGAACCAGAATTCTTGCTGTGCCTTTTCTAAATCCAGAGTCCAAAGTCTGTACTAATACACATCTACACATGATGTCTATTAGCCCAGATTTAAGGGTTTCTCCTATCAACAGTTAAGATTCATTATGGCCTATCTGACTTCTTCCAAAGAGGAAGAAAGCTCTTGGTAAACCTACATAAGCAGGTGGAACCTTACAGGGTGCTGGGTAATCTTTAGCATAGTGTTACGGGCTTTCCCTCGTGGCTCAGAGGGCAAAACGTCTGCCTACAATGCGGGCGACCTGGGTTTGATCCCTGGGTTGGGAAGATCTCCTGGAGAAGGAAATGGCAACCCAGTCTGGTACTCTTGTCTGGAAAATCCCATGGACGGAGAAGCCTGGTAGGGTCGCAAAGAATCGGAGACAACTGAGCAACTTCACTTTTGTTTTCACAGAGAGTTCCCAGGATGTATCATCAGGAGATCTGGGTGATTTTTTTTTCACTTATCAGCCATACGAACTGTATAGTCTTTTTCTCCTCTGAGATAAATATTTCTCATCAGGAAAATCATCCTGTTAATTATACCTGTCCTAAGTATCTCATAAGTGTGTTGTCATGATCAATGAAATAAGTATGTGAAAACACGTGGTCAGCTCTAAGATGCTATACAAATGACAGATACTTATACTTTGGTTGAGAGTCAAGTTAGGAGAAGCAGTCTGAAAATCTATTAGAAGTGAAAATTCTCCAGTGTAAATATATATATCTCAATGAGAAGATAATTAATGGTTCAAACTAGCCATTACCTTACTTCCCTTACTGAATTCAGATTTATAGCCACCAGTACGTGAGACGGAGAAGGCAATGGCACCCCACTCCAGTACTCTTGCCTGGAAAATCCCATGGACGGAGGAGCCTGGTAGGCTGCAGTCCATGGGGTCGCACAGAGTCGGACACGACTGAAGCGACTTAGCAGCAGCTGCAGTATGTGAGAAGAAGCAGTGTATAAGATAAAAGAGCAAGTTTTGGATTCTGATAGCTTTATACTAGCAATTGATTAACTGTGTAAGGTTAAGCAAATTGCCTTCCCTCTCTGTGCCTCAGCTTCTGCATCTAGAAAACGGGAATAATAATGCACCTACAACATAGTATTGTTCAAGGATTAAAAAGGGAATATTATGAAAATACCTACATTGAAAAATAAAATAATAAGTTTCTAATGGAAAGGAATGGGTTTAAACTTTCTCAGCAGATATGGACATAAGAGATGGTGAAAAGTGAAAATGAAAATGTTAGTTGTTCAGTTGTGTCCAACTCTTTGCGACCACATGAACTATAGCCTGCAGGCTTCTCTGTCCATAGGATTTCCCAAACAAGAATACTGGAATGGGTAGCCATTCCCTAGTCCAGGTAATCTTCCCGACCCAGGGATCGAACCTGGATCTTCTGCATTGCAGGCAGAGTCTTTACCATCTGAGCCACCAGGGAAACCTGACTAAGTGATGGTATGGTAGAGTTAAAAAGGAAAAATTGATGAAGAATTTGTTCTTAGAGACATAGCTTCCTATCACTGAGCATTGTGACTATGAAGAAGCTGCTTCACTATTCTGAGCCTTGATTTCCTCATCTGTACACTAGATGTACATCAAAACAGTTTTATAAAGCTAAAGTAAAAATATTTTGTAAACCACAGGCATACAAAGATAAAAGATTCATTACAGCATGTTGTCAATCTCTGATACTACTGCTTGCCTAATGCTAAAGGGTTTTGCAAATCTTCATTCTTAGAGAACTGTATCTTTCCTATTTACACTGTCTCAGAAATCCATGTGCTGTAGGGTGGCCAAAATGTCTGGGAACAGATAATAATGTTTTATTGTATTTTAATGTAATGTCAGAAAGCCATTTATTACATATATTCAGTAATTCTTCCAGACATTATGGCCACAGGGTGTAAAGAAACCTCTTGTACAACATGTGCTGGTTGTTTCAGACCTTCAGAGGACACTTTCTCCATGAGCAATTTTAACCCCAAAATATCTACAATTATGATTTTGATGATGATTAGACTCTGAATTGTTAGGCCAGCAAGGAATAAAGTGTAAGACTGCAGTGAATAAAGTTCCCAGATGTCTTTCATAAAAATACTGGGGCCAGGAGGAGAGGGTGGAATTAGGGGAAGGTTACAAAAGAGAAAGAAAAGTCTTTCTCTTTAAAAAAGTCTTCTCTTTAAAATTTTAAACATTATAGCTAGTTCAACCAGCTGAACATCTGACTTAAAAGCAGATAAAGTATAAAATTATTCACCTTATAAAAGTGTTCATCACTTTACTTATGATGACAGGGATCTGAAAGCAACAGTATTGCAAGTGTTTAGGTTTTGTTTTGTTTTCAGATAAATTGATTGATAAATTGAAGATGAAGCATTACAAACCACCAATGATAACTATCAATAAAAATTTAAGACAAAGAAAATATATTAAAACAATATAAACAGCATTTACTTGCATGGTTCACTACTAGACATTTGGCGAACTTGAGAATGTAAGGCCTCAAGTGTAGTTTCTCCCATGAAAAGCATGCTTCCTTTGAGACAGATTGACGTTTACAATTTCATAAACCTTGGGGACTTAGCACGTCTTTATTTAACCATATGACTAAAAAAGTCGCTGTGGAAACTTGCTACACAAAAGATTCCAAACAAGTAAGTCTTTTGAGATTTCTGAGCTTCCTGCTGTGACACCTACCATTAATGCATCTACAATGACCATGCTATTGGGTACAAAGAAATGAGTCACACACTGGTCTGGGGCACATCTAATGGTATAATACAGGAAGATCATGGCTCTGTGTGTACTGGAACTTCATTTTTAGATGCAATTCTAAAGAAGAGGCTCTCCAGCAAAGAGGTATTAAATAGTCCAATTTCCAAAATATTCAGAGGGATAAACTCACTAGAACAGAATAAGGTTGATTACACAGAAGAACTGTACAAAAAAGATCTTCACGACCCAGATAATCATGATGGTGTGATCACTGACCTAGAGCCAGACATCCTGGAATGTGAAGTCGAGTGGGCCTTAGAAAGCATCACTACGAACAAAGCTAGTGGAAGTGATGGAATTCCAGTTGAGCTATTCCAAATCCTGAAAGATGATGCTGTGAAAGTGCTGCACTCAAGATGCCAGCAAATTTGGAAAACAGCAGCGGCCACAGGACTGGAAAAGGTCAGTTTTCATTCCAATCCCAAAGAAAGGAAATGCCAAAGAATGCTCAAACTACCGCACAATTGCACTCATCTCACACGCTAGTAAAGTAATGCTCAAAATTCTCCAAGCCAGGCTTCAGCAATATGTGAACCATGAACTTCCTGATGTTCAAGCTGGTTTTAGAAAAGGCAGAGGAACCAGAGATCAAATTGCCAACATCCGCTGGATTATAGAAAAAGCAAGAGAGTTCCAGAAAAACATCTATTTCTGCTTTATTGACTATGCCAAAGCCTTTGACTGTGTGGATCACAATAAAGTGTGGAAAATTCTGAAAGACATGGGAATACCAGACCACCTGATCTGCCTCTTGAGAAATCTGTATGCAGGTCAGGAAGCAACAGTTAGAACTGGACATGGAACAACAGACTGGTTCCAAATAGGAAAAGGAGTGTGTCAAGGCTGTATATTGTCACCCTGTTTATTTAACTTATATGCAGACTACATCATGAGAAACGCTGGACTGGAAGAAACACAAACTGGAATCAAGATTGCCGGGAGAAATATCAATAACCTCAGATATGCAGATGACACCACCCTTATGGCAGAAACTGAAGAGGAACTCAAAAGCCTCTTGATGAAAGTGAAAGAGGAGAGTGAAAAAGTTGGCTTAAAGCTCAACATTCAGAAAACAAAGATCATGGCATCCGGTCCCACCAGTTTATGGGAAATAGATGGGGAAACAGTGTCAGACTTTATTTTTCTGGGCTCCAAAATCACTGCAGATGGTGACTGCAGCCATGAAATTAAAAGACGCTTACTCCTTGGATGGAAAGTTATGACCAACCTAGATAGCATATTCAAAAGCAGAGACATTACTTTGCCAACAAAGGTCCATCTAGTCAAGGCTATGATTTTTCCTGTGGTCATGTATGGATGTGAGAGTTGGACTGTGAAGAAGGCTGAGCACCGAAGAATTGATGCTTTTGAACTGTGGTGTTGGAGAAGACTCTTGAGAGTCCCTTGGACTGCAAGGAGATCCAACCAGTCCATTCTGAAGGAGATTGGCCCTGGGATTTTTTTGGAAGGAATGATGCTAAAGCTGAAACTCCAGTACTTTGGCCACCTCATGCAAAGAGTTGACTCATTGGAAAAGACTCTGATGCTGGGAGGGATTGGGGGCAGGAGGAGAAGGGGACGACAGAGGATGAGATGGCTGGATGGCATCACTGACTCGATGGACGTGAGTCTCAGTGAACTCTGGGAGTTGGTGATGGACAGGGAGGCCTGGTGTGCTGCGATTCATGGGGTCGCAAAGAGTCGGACATGACTGAGCGACTGATCTGATCTGATCTGATTCTTAAAAGAAAACACAATTGTAACAAAGTAAGGCTAAAGTAGTGGCTTTCTCATTTTTTGAGTGTTGTCGTTCAGTCACAAAGTTATGTCCGACTCTTTGCAACACCATAGACTGCAGCACGCCAGGCTTCCCTGTCCTTCACTATCTTCTGGAGTTTGCTGAAATTCATGTCCTTTAAGTCAGTGACACCATCCAACCACCTCATCCTCTGCTGCCCTCTTCTCCTCCTGCCCTTGTACTTTCCCAGCATCAGGGTCTTTCCCAATGAGTTTTCATTTCTTAACAGATGGCCAGAGTATGGGAGGCTCAGCTGCAGCATCAGTCCTTCCAATGAATATTCAGGGTTGATTTCCTTTAGGATTGACTGGTTTGAACTTCTTTCTGTCTCAAGAGTCTTCTCTAGCACCACAATTCAAAAGCATCAATTCTTTGGTGTGCAGCCTTCCTTATGGTCTCAACCCTCACATCCATTCATGACTACTGGAAAAACCACTGTTTTGACCATACGGATCTTTGTCGGCAAAGTGATTTCTCTGCTTTGTTTGTCTATGACAAACCTTAAACCCTGATTTTTCCATTTCAAACCTTCTCTGAAGGTTTGTCATAGTTCTTCTTCCAAGGACCCACAGTAAAAGGTATAGTTTTAATCAGGATAAGGAACAAATATCACACACACACACACACACACACACACAAACATACAGACACACACAAGCTTGCATGTAGACACAAATAAGAAACAAGTTTAATGGAACAATGTTTACTTCAGTGACACAGCTAAGGATTATAACTCAGGTCTCTGATCCTCTGAGATTTTTATATTTTCTGTACTGTTCAATTTTATTTCATTTTTCCAAAAAAATTTTACTGAACCAATTATTTTAGTTTCACAACCTATTAATGGTCATGATGTTCAAAAATACACTGGACTGGAAGCTGATGTTCATGGCTACTATTTATTATGCCCTCACTATGCGTGAGGAAATGTGCTGAATAGTTCATTCACATCATAGCCTTTAGACCTCAAAACAACCATTAGAGATGAGTGCTATATACATCTATTTTATAGATGAAGCATTTGAAACTTGGCTCTGACTGTGAAGCCAGGAAATGGAAAAATCAGGGTTTAAAAGTCAATCTTTTCTCTCACTCAAAATCACACTTCATATACCACCAAAAAGCCTAAAGTTGATATTCAGGGCAGACTAGACAGGCTTCTGACTTAAGGAGCACAAAAACTGTTTCTGTACAATAAAGAAACTAGCAGAATCAAACATATTTTTTTTAAATGATCATTGTACATATTTTCTACAAATTCAATGAAGTTCTTTTTAGAACACTTTTTTCCCCCAATAAAACTCGCTATCATTATTTTAAGCGACCAGTTACAGAGCTTATTTGTATGTTGTTACATACGGACATTGCAATAGGAAGGGTTCTGGATGGTTATTATGTTGAAAGACAACATCAGCATGGTAATCAGCCTATAAGATGATCCAGTGATCCCCTCTTCCTGTTCTTTGTATTCATGTTTAGTCTTCTCCTGCATTCTACTAGAGTTGTCTGTGTGACAAAGAGAACAGGGCAGCAGAGATGATGAGTCGCTCCAGAAGACACTACGGCTTCTTTGCTCTCCCACCACTATTCACTCTGGGGTAAGTCCTGTCATAAGCAGCCCCACAGAGAGGTCCACACAGTGAGAAACTGAAGCCTCTGACCAGCAGCCAGGTGAATGAGCTCAGAATGGGTCCTCCATCTCAGTCAGGTCTTCAGAGACTGCAGCCCAGTTAAGAGGCTTAACTGTAACCTCACAAAGGACCTGGAGCCAGAAACACTCAGTTAAATTGCCCCCAGATCCAGATCCATGATTCTCAGAAGCTATGTGAGATGATAAATGTTTGCTGTTTTAAACTACTAAATTTTGGCACAATTTGTTAGACAACAAGAGACAATATAAGTAGATCATAAACTCTGTAGGATGCTAGCTCAATAGGTTTTTGTCTGTATGTGTTACACAGAACCTTTAATAGCAATAACGGAAAGGTAACAGAAAACTCAGATTGGAAAACACTAAAGAAAGAAGAGAAGCAAACTAAACCATGAATGGCATAGGAAATCTAATAGTTTTAAATTAGATTTTGAAGTCAAACTATATAGTGTAGATAAGAAGCTTCCTAAACTCAAGCAGTTAATATAACAACTTGTCAACCAATCTATAATTCATCAGCATCTCCTTTACTCTTATTCTCCTCAATTAATTATTGGCTATTTTAAAAATCAGACATCCCACTTGAAGTTGAATTAGAAAAGAGAAAAGAACTGAAACTCACATATGTGAGTTCTGCTATTTTTTGTAGCTTATGGTGGGGCTAGTCTTTGAAATTTGAAAAGTAGTCAAACTGGGCACCATCGTCCTTCCTGAGTGCTTCCTAAGCACTTCTCCTAAGGAGGGCTTAAGACTCTCATACTGTCATCCAGCTGCCTAAACCCTTCTACCACGACATCTACCCAAGTCTGTCTTTCCTGGCAATAACTTCTCATTGCATTAATTCACACAAAGGCATGAATGAGTGGTTTCTAATTTACTACTCTTCTGGCTATTTTAATTTCTAAAAGACACTTGTTTACTCAATTAAATACTGACTTTTGGGATCTTGTGCAGCATTATAAGCTGAAATAAAGGTTTTATAATTGAAAATACATGTATCTTACTTATGTCATATGAACTCAAACTGAAACTTCTAGAAAAAAAAGTAACTTGTTTTATGATGTTAAGATCATTGTTCAAGTATCTATAAATTTAAATAGTGCTTCTCAACTTCAGCATACTGACAGTCAGAACAGTGTTTTGTGTGTGTGTGTGTGAATACACTGTATCTTACGCACTAGAATGTTCAGCAGCCTTACTGGCCTCCAACCACTAGACACCAATGGCAACCCCACTGTGACAATCAAAAATGTTTCCAGACATTGCCAAATGTTTACTGGAAGTCAAGATCATGCCTAGTTAAGAACCACTGATATAAATAATTGTTACAATTTTTGAACAAGTGTGTGTGTGTGTAGTTAGTAAAAGGATGTAAGAAAATGACTTTAGGAAATGTTGTGGGGTTATTTAAGATGTGACTTCTTTGGTGCTCCTAAAATTACAATCATAGTATAAAGCCAAATTGATTTATCTAACTTTTATCCAGAATTCTATTAAGAGGCAGAGGCTGAAATTGCTAATTTTATTTTAACTCTACTATTTACCAGGTAACTTAAATTTGGCTATATTTACAAAGCACAAACAGACATTCTCATAAAGTACACCCTGGAAAGGACCATGGCTACCATTTTCCTGAAATTCCTTTTCTTTAAAGACCATGGTCCAGAGAAAAGAAGGTCTCATAGAGATTCAATCACCTATTAAAGACTAGGATCCAATTCTCTGACTCTCATTTGCTTCCCTGTAAGGTAGAAGCAACAACACGTACTTTCCTCTTGGTTACTAGCTCACCGGCACTACCTGTGATGTATGTTTCCCCTGGATCTGTGTGTTTTATTTGCTGTACATGCACCTAGAAGCACCAAGCAGAAGACATGAGCCTGATCACCAGACACAGCCAGGTATCACCGTGAAAGCTTTGTAAACTATCATATGCAATTACAATGTGAATTAGTTTATTGTCAAGCTAAATTGTTCGAGACAGTTATATAAATGATGAACACAGACAAAAGTTTATCTCAGATAGAAAAATGTGATAATCCCAATGCTGTCAAAACTAACTTTACAAAGAGTTTATGTTATTGCTGTGATAAGGTGCTAAAAATGGCCTCTTTGACAAAGTGTAAATCCTTTTCCATTTCCTAACTTCTTTTCAGTATCTCAATTCCCTACTCTCTTAAGTGGGAATTAACTTTAAGGCTATTTTTAGTCAAGTACAAAATAGATTGAGCTTTGTGGAAAGAAGAATTCATTTTACGCAATCAGAAGAAAATACATAAAGTTTTAAAGGAACACTATCTTTCTGCCATTGTATATGTAAGTCATAACATCATATTTAAGATAGAGAAGTTGAATTCTGAAATACGCTCAAATGTGAAAAACAGACAGTTGACTACAGAGGGAATTGGATCACAAATGCATCGATGGGGCATCTGAGTACAATCATGTTTGTCATGTTGGAAGATGAAATGTAGATTTAAGGAGTGAAATGATGTCCATGAGAGCATTCCTAGAAGCATTTCTTCTCTAAAAAGACACTACTTGCCATTTGAGCCTGGATAAACACAAGTTTGATATGGTCTACCCTGATTTTCTTTCTGAGGCTCTCTTGAATATCTTCTTTAGTGCATCATTAATTTCTGATGAACTGAAGACTTACTGTGCTTAGTTACTCAGTTGTGTCCGACTCTTTGCAACCCCTTGGACTTCAGCCCACCAGGCTCCTCTGTCTATGGGGATTCTGCAGGCAATAATACGGGAGTGGGTTGCCATGCCCTCCTCCAGGGGATCTTCCCAACCCAGGGATCGAATCGGGGTCTCCCACATTGCAAATGGATTCTTTACCAGCTGAACTACCAGGGAACCCTGAAGACTTACTAGATTTTTCTAAATGCCTCACTTTCCCCTAAGGGATAACTTAGGCTTTGGGGAAAAATCTGACTTACTTTATCTTACAATAGAGTATAAATAAATAATTAAATAAATGAGGGTTGTGATAATTCTTTCTTTTCTTTTTTTTTTTTGGGTGTCTCATTATTCTTTTAAGAGACAGGTGACCTATTTAAAGACTTGGAAGGATATCACCAGTGCTTAACACCCAACTCTTGAAATGGCTTTTTCTCTAGTGAAAGTCAGCTGTTTGGTTCCATTTCCAAAGAGTGTCTGAACTCAGCACCACTTCAGTTGGCTGCTCTAAGAATGCTGACCTTAATTCCCTTTTAAGAGAGTGAAGGGTTAGGATTTATGTTTCTTTTTTACATATGCTGCCTTGCGAAACCCTTTCCATTTACTCATAAAAGAAGTTTGCCAACCTCTTTTTATTCAAAGAATTAAGATCAGGTTATTTCCATCCTAAAAATGATCAAATAGAGTTGTGGTAAATAAATAGGAGGCCAGGAGAGCCAACTGCAATAGACTGTAATATAATCTACAGACTATTTTATCAAGTATATTTATCAGGAAATTATTATAAGATTAGAAAGTATAATGTTTATATTTAATTATACTTTACACAATGGCAGTTCTCATGAGGAAAAATACTTTTAAAAAAAGACAAAAAAATTAAACCAACGTATTCACATTCTCTGTATATTCTCATTCAAGGTCTACCTTGAATACCTCAGTATTTATGTAGGTTCTATCCTGCCCAAGAGCACCCCACCATGGGGATAAGTGGACACTGAAATCAGCCCACTTTCAGCTCCCTAAACCTTAGTGCTTTGGGCAAGATCAGGGGGGTTCTAATTCTCTCAAAACTCTGATATGGATTAGTGGTGGTCACTTCTGGACAATCTGAGGTCCCAAATTGCCTTTCATCTAATAGTCCAGAGGCAATCCTCTCTTTAACAATGCTCTATCAGAGGAAAGGGGAGCATGTGGCTAAAGGCCAGATAGTTGACTTACATTTCCCAACCTGACATGTTCCCACATTCATTCCCCAAAAGTGTCTAGGGATACCTATTCTTCATTGTTAAATGTCCTGGAAACTGGGGGAAGTGTCAGATGTAGTCAGCTAGGGGAATAGAAATGCTTAAATCTTTATCTTGTCCAGTCATAACCCTGTCCCCTTGAGTTACCTTAGGAAAATATAACCCAAGAAACAGTGTAAAAAAGAAACCCATTTCACATTTTAAATATTTGTACTTTGTGACAAATTCCAATACAGAGCTCTCAGATAAACTGTACTGAAACACAAAGCCTAGCATTGAAGTGCAGGAAGTCTCCACTGAAACTAAAACTCAACTTGTATATGCCAAATAGTCTGAAGAGGTATAGCACAGCACTGTAATGCCCCCCTCCTTCCACACCTAATATTCCGTGCCTACATTTCTCATACCACCGTGGTGAGCATCCTGAAAAAAGTCAAATCCATACTATTTATCCTAAGCTGCATGCCATGTGGTTGGAATGATAGAATTTATGTATGTGGAAAAGTTTAGCAAAGTTTTAAGGAATAATTTCAATATACATTATGTGAACTCTCCAGGTTTATTTTGCAGGAAAGAATGCTGCAATTTAGAGGGGAGATAAAATTTTCCATGGGAAAGGTAAAAGTTAAACTCACACTTAATGAACATCTAGGGAGAAACAGAGGGGGATTGTTAGTAGGAAGAACAGCCTCGACAAAGGCATAGAAGCCATAAAAACACATTCTTCATTTTGGTAGAGGTGGGAGGGAGCAGTATAGATCCCACCCCAGCCAGAGTGGGGTTGTGAGAAAGGAAAGCAGTATGAAGGAAGGGGTGTGTGTGTGTTTGTCTGTGTGTGTGTGCGCACACGCACGCATGCATGTGTGCGCGTGTGTGTGTGGCATGTTACTCATTCAGTTGTGTCCAACTCTTTGTGACCCCATGGACTGTAGCCCTCCAGGCTTAGGCCCAGACAAGTTGTGGTGGGTATTTACTGTTAAGCTAAAGGGAATTTGAATTTTACCCCACTGAAAAAGGAGAAAATTCAAGAACAAAGGCCTTCAAATTTGACTTCCAGCTCTTCCTAAATTCCAAAATTTTTAAAAAATCTGTTTTAACAACTGGAAATGCTATTTCCAAGCTATCAACATGTGATCTGTGGGTCAGTACACTGGGGAAATAGAGTATTCCTAAGATTTTTGAACTTGGAGCTGAGGAAATTCCCTATTTTGAAGTAATTATTCTCTGATATTTCAAAAGATCAAGTACAATTTTCCATTTTTTTTTTCTTCTACTGCTTAATCTGCAGCACTCCATTTCAAAGCACAGCTCATCACTGATTATACAAATACTTACAAACAGGGCTCATTTTTAGTAGGTAATGAAGTGTAAGGATAAAGCTTAAATGATGCAATATACCCAATGTCTAGCCTTACATAAATAAATAAAGAACCATTTGTTTTATTTCATTTCAGTACACACTCTTGCAAGGGAATGTTCTATTTCTTTTGGCATACTCAAAAAATTCTGAGTATACATCAACATCTTTTTAACGTTGAAATATAGCTTTTGTTTATCCTTTATTCCAAAATAACTATATAATAAAAACATACTGGAAATTTTTTGTTGCCTTTTTCAAAAATGAACAGGCTTCCTTCCCAGATGCCTCATGACACTGACATAAGCATAGCCAGAAATTTACAGACTTCCAGTTATAATCTCATCTGGATGAATCTACTATGTGTGCTAGTTAGGCCAGACTTCACCTGCAGATATTGAAAATGAATCCAACTCCAAATCTCATTTAGGGTCTTTCTAAAGACAGCAACCCACTGGAGAAGAAATTTAAAGATTGCTACTCTATGGGACTATTTTAAGGTATTTTCATCTTTGGAGAAGTGGAATAAAATAGGAAGATTTGAACGGAGCAACATTTCTGAGCACTGTTGATACAAGCAAGGACATACCCTGCATTGTAAGTGTTGTTCCACCTGTTTCCACAGTTTAAAAAAAAGAACTGATGCTCATATGTAGTGAAAGCCAGTGCTATATAACAAGTCATAGTGGAGGTGAGATTTGTCTGTTTTTGTTGTTGTTTTTATTATGATTATATTAAGAGCCATATATTTTAAACCGCAACTTCATCTGAAAATTTCTATTCACATGTTCTGAAAAGGAAGTATGTGGTGAGGAAAGTACAGATGAAAATTTTACTAAATGGTCTAATCTACAGTGAATATCATGTGTATAGTATAAAGGCAAAACGCAGATGTCACGAATACATTAATTATCGTAAGAGAGAAAGGTGTGTATCTATGCATGCATGTATGTGCATGTGTATGTGTGTGTATATATATATATATACACTATGTACACATTAACTATATTGTATATTATTAATACTATTATATACATATTACATATACAAACTCATTCAAGACTATCTGTAATCCTAGAATCTATTTAGATTTTTGCTAAATTTCCAAACATTTTATAAGCACCTATAATTTTATTTTTCTTACTTTAATTAAAAATCTACTGTTATAAATATAGAGGGAAATGAGTATTTAGGAATGGAGGATGAAAGTGATCCATCCTGAGGGGAATAATATCTCATAGGTTGTTTAGAACTGCTATTGCCTGATATAATAAAATGTAGACCAACTTTTAGTTGGTTTTATTATTAATTTAAATTTAATAATAAATTTATTAATTTATCCAATAATAAATTATTAATATTAATTTAATTTGGGGCTTCCCTGGTGGCTCAGATGGTAAAGCGTCTGTCTGCAATGCACGAGACCTAGGATCAATCCCTGGGTTGGGAAGATGCCCTGGATAAGGAAATGGCAGTCCATTCCAGTCCTCTTGCCTGGAAAAATCTCATGGATGGAGGAGCCTGGTAGGCTACAGTCAGACACGACTACGCAACTTCACTTTCACTTTCATTATTAATTTAATTTAATTAAGTCAATCCTAAAGGAAATCACCCCTGATTATTTGTTGAAGGGCTGATCCTGAAGCTGAAGCTCCAGTACTTTGGCCACCTGATGTAAAGAGCCAACTCATTAGAAAAGACCCTGATGCTGTGAAAGATTGAAGGCAGGAGGAGAAGGGGACAACAGAGGGTTGGATGGCATCATCGACTCAATGAACATGAATTTGAGCAAGCTCTGGGAGATGGTGAAGCACAGAGAACCCTGGCACGCTGCCATCCATGGGGCTGCAAAGAGTCGAACAATGACTGAGCAACTGAACAACAACATTATTAATTTTAAATTATCTCCTAATAGGAACCTGGAATGCCCTACCTCAACTGACCTACCTTGGTATGTCACTGACTGAGGGTTTCTAGGTGAAAAATAACCATGCTTAAATGTCTCTGTCTCTTTTTCATTAAAGAGAAACTAAAAGTGCTTACTCCAAATGTCTGCCATGAAAATTAAATAGATCACATTTGAAAAGTTCTCAGAAGAGTGCCGGGCAAAGAGTAAGCATTAAAGCATTGTTTATTTAAAAAATAGTATGTATGAAAAGTCCAAGGTATGAGCCTACCAGTTTTACAGATTAGAAAATTGAGTGTCAGAAGGATTAAAAAAAAAAAAAAAAAAAGGTATCCAATGTGAAAGTGATAAAATCAAGGCTTAAATTCAAGTTTATCAATATTAAAACTGTACCTCTTCCATACACAATAAATGTTTTATGCTATCCATGCTTCTACTACCAAATCATTTCTTCAGCTTTCATTGAGTATTTCAACATTTTCACATTTTGTTATTAACTTGCCAAATTTTCATTTGCATACATATTTTTAAGCTAAAATTTCATGCTATTTCAGAACAGGTGCACTGATGTGTGTGAGCACTGATGTGTGATAGAGTAAAACCTGACGTTCATTAAGGAAAAGTGAATTTTATACAATCCTTTAAGTTACTAAACATGAAAATTAAGTTGTTATTGTTATTTTAAGCAAAGGAACATTTTGTATTGAAAAAGTGTGTCTTTTCAAGAAACCACTAACCAGATGTTGGTGTCTTGAGATATCCCAAAGGGATACAAATGATGAAAGAACTTCTTCCACACAAAAATATCTAAAAAAATGTGCACACATTTTATAACTGTGAGTATTGTTTGTGAAAAATTTAGTGAATGTGCTTTATCATCAGATACCAGAGCCCTGGGATATCCTACTTTTGAATGTGGTTTAAGAGAGAAGGAAAACACAAAGAGCTAAGAAAAATTACTAGGAAAATGTTAATACAATGATTAAATGGAATAGAGAGAGGGAATGCCAAATATCTATAAAGTTTATTGCACGTATCACAGACTAAAATTTGATGTGTGAAAATGAACTGCTCAGTCTTTGATTATACTCACAAAGGCAGCATTTAAAGGCTACATGATATATTCATCAGCAAATTATTTATCATCAAATTTCTACTGAGAGTTTATTACACAGAGAGCACTTTATTTATATTACTTATACATACATGTGAAAGGGTTAGTCGCTCAGTCATGTCTGACTCTTTGCGACCTCATGGACTGTAGCCTGCCAAGCTCCTCTGCCCATGGAATTCTCCAGGCAAAAATACTGGAGTGGGTTGCTGTGCCCTCTTCCAGGGGATCTCACCAACCCAGGGATTGAATCTGTGTCTCTTGCATTGCAGGCAGATTCTTTACAGTCTGAGTCTCCAGGGAAGCCATATAAATGTATATAGAGACTACACATACATACATACACACTGAAAATGAGATGTGATTTTTAACTGTTTTAATTATATTTTCACTCGTTGCCTTTTTCTTATTTTATTTCTTAAGGTGATTTTTAAAATTTGTTTTGCTTGCAGCACAGTAGATCTCCGGAACTCATTCAGTGTGTGTGCCTTTTTTTTTTTTTTCAGTTTTATTCATTTATGTATTTTTTTACTTTACAATATTGTATTGGTTTTGCCATACATTTGATATGAGCCTGCCATGGGTGTATATGTGTTCCCCATCCTGAACCCCCTTCCCACCTTCTTCCCCATCCCATCCCTCTAGGTCATCCCAGTGCACCAGCCCCGAGGATCCTGTATCATGCATCAAACCTGGACTGGCGATTCGTTTCACATATGATAATTTACATGTTTCAATGCCTTTCTCCCATATCATCCCACCCTTGCCCTCTCCCACAGAGTCCAAAAGACTGTTCTATACATCTGTGTCCCTTTTGCTGTCTTGCATAGGGGGTTATCATTAACATCTTTCCAAATTCCATAAATATGTGTTAGTATACTGTATTGGTGTTTTTATTTCTGGCTTACTTCACTCTGTATAATAGGCTCCAGTTTCATCCACCTCATTAGAACTGATTCAAATGTATTCTTTTTAATGGCTGAGTAATACTCCATTGTGTATACGTACCACAGCTTTCTTATCCATTCATCTGCTGATGGACATCTAGGTCGCTTCCATGTCCTGGCTATTATAAACAGTGCTGCGATGAACATTGGGGTACATGTGTCTCTTTCAACTCTGGTTTCCTCAGTGTGTATGCCCAGCAGTGGGATTGCTGGGTAATATGGCAGTTCTATATCCAGTTTTTTAAGGAATCTCCACACTGTTCTCCATAGTGGCTGTACTAGTTTGCATTCCCACCAACAGTGTAAAAGGGTTCTCTTTTCCCTACACCCTCTCCAGCATTTATTGCTTGTAGACTTTTGGATAGCAGCCATTCTGACTGGTGTGAAATGGTACCTCATTGTGGTTTTGATTTGCATTTCTCTGATAATGAGTGATGTTGAGCATCTTTTCATGTTTGTTAGCCATCTGTATGTCTTCTTTGGAGAAATGTCTGTTTAGTTCTTTGGACCACTTTTTGATTGGGTCGTTTTTTTTTTTTTTTTTTCTGGAATTGAGTTGCAGGAGTTGCTTGTATATTTTTGAGATTAATTCTTTGTCCGTTGCTTCATTTGCTATTATTTTCTCCCATTCTGAAGGCTGTCTTCTCACCTTGCTTGTAGTTTCCTGTATTACTGTGTATAAGCTTTTAATTTTAATTAGGTCCCATTTGTTTATTTTTGCTTTTATTTCCAATATTCTGGGAGGTGGGTCATAGAGGATCCTGCTGTGGTTTATGTCAGAGAGTGTTTTGCCTATGTTTTCCTCTAGGAGTTTTATAGTTTCTGGTCTTATGTTTAGATCTTTAATCCATTTTGAGTTTGTTTTTGTGTATGGTGTTAGAAAGTGGTCTAGTTTCATTCTTTTACAAGTGGTTGACCAGATTTCCCAGCACCACTTGTTAAAGAGATTGTCTTTAATCCATTGTATATTCTTGCCTCCTCTGTCAAAGATAAGGTGTCCATAGGTATGTAGATTTATCTCTGGGCTTTCTATTTTGTTCCACTGATCTATATTTCTGTCTTTGTGCCAGTACCATACTGTCTTGATGACTGTGGCTTTGTAGTAGAGCCTGAAGTCAGGCAGGTTGATTCCTCCTGTTCTATTCTTCTTTCTCAAGATTGTTTTGGCTATTTGGGGTTTTTTAAATTTCCATACAAATTGTGAAATTATTTGTTCTAGTTCCTTGAAAAATACCATTGGTAGCTTGATAGGGATTGCATTGAATCTATAGACTGCTTTGGGTATTATACTCATTTTTACTATATTGATTCTTCCGATCCAAGAACACGGTATATTTCTCCATCTATATGTGTCCTCTTTGATTTCTTTCACCAGTGTTTTATAGTTTTCTATACAGGTTTTGTGTTTCTTTAGGTAGATATATTCCTAAGTATTTTATTCTTTTAGTTGCAATGGTGAATGGAATTGTTTCCTTAATTTCTCTTTCTGTTTTTTCATCGTTCGTGTATAGGAATGCAAGGGATTTCTGTGTGTCGATTTTATATCCTGCAACTTCACTATATTCATTGATTAGCTCTAGTAATTTTCTGGTAGAGTCTTTAGGGTTTTCTATGTAGAGGATCATGTCATCTGCAAACAGTGAGAGTTTTACTTCTTCTTTTCCAATCTGGATTCCTTTTATTTCTTTTTCTGCTCTGATTGCTATGTCCAAAACTTCCAAAACTATGTTGAATAGTAGTGGTGAGAGTGGGCACCCTTGTCTTGCTACTGACTTTAGGGGAAATGCTTCCAATTTTTCACCATTGAGGATAATGTTTTCTGTGGGCTTGTCATATATAGCTTTTATTATTTTGAGGTATGTTCCTTCTATTCCTGCTTTCTGGAGGTTTTTTTATCATAAATGGATGTTGAATTTTTTTTTAAGGATTTCTCTGCATCTATTGAGATAATCATATGGTTTGTATTTTTCAATTTGTTACTGTGGTGTATTACACTGATTGATTTGCAGATATTGAAGAATCCTTGCATCCCTAGGATAAAGCCCACTTGGTCATGATGTATGATCTTTTTAATATATTGTTGGATTCTGTTTGCTAGAATTTTGTTAAGGATTTTTGCATCTACGTTCATCAGTGATATTGACCTGTAGTTTTCTTTTTTGGTGGTATCTTTGTCAGGTTTTGGTATTAGGGTGATGGTGGCCTCATAGAATGAGTTTGGAAGTTTACCTTCCTCTGCAATTTTTCTGGAAGAGTTTGAGTAGGATAGGTGTTAGCTCTTCTCTAAATTTTTGATAGAACTCAGCTGTGAAGCCGTCTGGTCCTGGGCTTTTTGTTTGTTGGAAGATTTCTGATTACAGTTTCAATTTCCGTGCTTGTGATGGGTCTGTTAAGATCTTCTACTTCTTTCTGGTTCAGTTTTGGAAAGTTGTACTTTTCTAAGAATTTGTCCACTTCTTCAAGTTGTCCATTTTATTTGCATATAGTTGCTGATAGTAGTCTCTTATGATCCTTTGTATTTCTGTGTTTTCTGTTGTATTTCTCCATTTTCATTTCTAATTTTGTTCATCTGATTATTCTCCTTTTTTTTCTTGATGAGCCTGGCTAATGGTTTGTCAATTTTATTTATCTTCTCAAAGAACCAGCTTTTGGCTTTGTTGATTTTTGCTATGGTTTCTTTTGTTTCTTTTGCATTTATTTCTGCCCTAACTTTTAAGATTTCTTCCTTCTACTAACCCTGGGGTTCTTCATTTCTTCCTTTTCTAGTTCCTTTAGGTGTAGAGTTAGGTTATTTTTTTTCCTGTTTCTTAAGGTAAGCCTCTATTGCTATGAACCTTCCCCTTAGCACTGCTTTTACAGCGTGCCATAGGTTTTGGGTTGTTGTGTTTTCATTTTCATTCATTTCTATGCATATTTTGATTTCTTCTGTGATTTGTTGGTTATTCAGCAGCATGTTGTTCAGCCTCCATATGTTGGAATTTTTAATAGTTTTTCTCCTGTAATTGAGATCTAATCTTACTGCATTGTGGTCAGAAAAGATGATTGCAATGATTTCAATTTTTTGAATTTACCAAGGCTAGATTTATGGTCCAGGATGTGATCTATCCTGGAGAAGGTTCCAGGATTTATTAAGACTGTACTTGAGAAAAAGGTGAAATTCATTTGTTTTGGGGTGAAATGACCTATAGATATCAATTAGGTCTAACTGATTTATTGTTTCATTAAAGTTTGTGTTTCCTTGTTAATTTTCTGTTTAGTTGATCTATCCATAGGTGTGAGTGGGGTATTAATGTCTCCCACTATTATTGTGTTATTGTTAATTTCCCCGTTCATACTTGTTAGCATTTGTCTTACATATTGCAGTGCTCCTATGTTGGGTGCATATATATTTATAATTGTTCTATCTTCTTCTTGGATTGATCCTTTGATCATTATGTAGTATCCATCTCTGTCTCTTTTCACAGCCTTTGTTTTAAAGTCTATTTTATCTAATATGAGTATTGCTACTCCTGCTTTCTTTTGGTCTCTATTTGCATGGAATATTTTTCTAGTGTGGGTTTTTAAAACCAGTGTGAGTTCATTCTCTACTACTGTAGCTTTCTTTATTAAGCCTGTATTTTTTAATCACTCATCTGGTGCCATGCTGAACCTTTCTCATTTTATGAAAAATGAAATGTATTTCAAAAATGGGTATATCATTATTCTGACAGAATAAATCCTTCTACCCCATATTACACCCATCTTATCTGTGTATCTCTTCTACAAATGTGGAACAGAGCCACAGAGAACAAATGGAGTTTTACTCACTTTGGTGATCACTGTGTGAGACAGAGTGGCTTACAGGACCCAATTATTTACTCCTTTGTGTTTTTTATGGGGTTTGGTTTGGTTGTATATGTATTTGTTTAATACTCCATTATTGGCAAAATACAAGCAAGTTCCCCTCTGATGGGAAGTGTAGTGAGTACTCTTCCAGATGGATTTTGCTAACTCTTGGGAAGGCCTGAATTTTAGATAAGTGGAAACTGTAGAAAGTTGGATTATTCCTATCCCTGATTTCCTTAGTGTTTTAATTTCATCTCCTAGTGGGTTGCTTTTTGTTTTATGTCACTGGGCAAATGGCCATTGGCTTTCTTTCTGGTTTTATTGGAAGTTTCTTCAAATGGCTGTGGTAAATTTCAATGAACTTTTTTTTTTTTTTTATCAAGCTCATTTCACTTAATTTGGTGGTTGGGGAGTTCCAAGTCAAACAGAAATTTCAGGCAAAATGCTAAAAGGGAAAAACTGAATCCAAATCAGCAGGACTTAAAAGCAACACTGTGCATGTCCAGAGATCAACCCTGTTGAATAGTGATAGGCAGTTGTGACATTACCTGTCAATGTCTGCTTCTCTAAAGGTTCCCAAGAACGACCATGCTTACTGAAGCCCTACTTCATAGCTTGGAGCCTGAGTAACTGGATATCTTTGAAAGAGAAGACTAGGTGCCCTCATGAAAGCACTGTGCTGGGTCTTGGCAGACGTGTGAGGGCAGCCCTGAAGAGGAATTATACTCATGAAGCCCCCTGAATTCTCTCTTTGTGAAACCCCATCCTTTCTATTGCTTGCTTCTGGCAAACTGAGAGCATCCTGAGAATGGGTCAAGGATCTTTCAAAGGAATCCCTGCCAGCAAGACTGAATCACATTTCCAAAGGCAAACTGGAACATTTTTTCCATGTCAGACTGGGACGTTATGACAACTGGGTATGGAGACGGTGAGCATGACAGGAATGGGATATGAGACAGTATTTTTCCAAATGAGAAAATAGTTCTACAGGGCATTGAGCCTTAAAAGTAGCTAAAGTTTCATATTTGATTGGGAAATGCTTCTTCTCTGCCTGTTCCATCATTTTTTTCCTATTCTTTCTCTAGTATTCCTCTACTCTGGGTGGTCAAGATTTTTTTTTTAAGACACAGAGGATAGATTGTCATTTAGGAGTCTTGGTAAGAGGCACAGACCATTTATGTTAAGGATTGTTACTTTAAGTTATTGACTCCATTATTTATTTATGCATCTAGATTCTGAATTGAAACAGTAGGTTAGTTACTATTTCAGACAGACCAGAGGAACTTAACTTTTAAGTTTTATTAAATGGAAGAAATGTATCAATAGGTCATAAATCTGAAGAAATAAAAAAGAAAAATTTTAAAGGAATTTTGACATATGTTTAGAAAACTTTCACGTCCCTATTACTTTTTATTTTTTCTTTCGACAAAGTATAAGAACACAGACTAGTTTAGCTAAATTGCATATGATAATTAAGAAAGAACTTCCAAGTCAAACTGAAGAGTGTGTGAATCCCATGCCGTCCCAAGATCTGTTGAGATTTTCTATGAGTTGAGCACCATAGCAAGTTTCCAGTTATTACATATGTGTTCCATAGCACAAGAGAATTAAATAGATAGACTGTGCTGTACTGATAAATTGGATTTTTTTAAAGCTTCTATTTATAGCATTTTCCATTTTCTATGGTGCAAATGTTCCCATAATAGCAGATTTCAAGCTAATGTCACTAAACACAGAGTTGGGAGAAGATGTGTATAACTGACCCTCAGGAGTCTGTTCTAGCCAGCACATTACATATAGATATACTTGGAGCTAGGATACAGTTAAGAAATCCTCTATCTCAAACTCCTAATTGTTTAAAGTAGGAAATTAGACTTGGAAGTGGTATGATTCATAGCAAGCCAAGCAAGAGTGGCTAAGTTGGAAATCAATACTGTACATTATTCCTAGTTCAGGGCCCTTTCTACTACACTAAAATATAATGAATGAATTTGCCTGTGCACTTCCCTATTTCAAACTGAAGAATGATAAAAGAAAAAAAAATGAATTTTTTTTCTCATTTTTCAAAATACAGATAAATAATAGAGGTGAATATATTGAGGGAGGCAGTGGTACCTACTGAAAGGCTATTCTTACTTCTCATTGTATGTCTCCCTCCCATCTCCCGTCCAGCTCTTTTGGAAGTTCTTGGTTTCAAATCCATACCATGAAGGAACAGTTCCACCCTCTCTGTCTAACAACAGAGCGCTGTTAACACTTTTTGATGTAGCTCCTGCATATCAGTATATGGAAACTCTATTTTAGTGACAATAGAGATTTGGCTTCTTCAGATATGAACTAGATCAGTAGTTCTCAAAACACAGTCTTCTGGTTCCTAAGGATTCCTTGAGACACTTTCAGGGGGTCTACAAGGTCAAATTGTTTTTATAATAATCTCAAAATATTACTAGTCTTCTCATTGCATTGATGTTTGCCTTTGTGCAAATGCAATTAGAATGAAACAGCAGTTTGTGTCTCACTGCAAATCAAGGCAACGTTAACCATCAAAATCAGTCATCATGGCATTCTTGGATTTAAAGAGCCAGTTTCCCTTAACAGTGCATTGAGTGAAGCAGTAAAGATTATTAATTTTATTAAGCCTTACCTCTTGAGTACACATTTTTAAATATTCTGTGAGAATACAGAGGATTTTGTATAAAGTATTTATGCTGCATACTCGAGTTCATTGGTTATATGCAGAAGAAGTACTCATAAATTGTGAATTGTGTGATTTTCAGGCTCAATCTGACTTTCTAATCATCAAGAACTAAGTGAATGACAGGACAAGATATTCAGATGTGGATATC
Source organism: Bos taurus (assembly GCF_002263795.3). NCBI lineage: Eukaryota > Metazoa > Chordata > Mammalia > Artiodactyla > Bovidae > Bos > Bos taurus. Next base: position 57,129,551 of record NC_037341.1, on the reverse strand, counting down.
TGACAGCCATTTTCCCAAAATGAATGAACTCTATCAGTGAAAGGAAAGAAACTTGACAATATTTGTTGTGAAATTCAGGATTTCAAGAGAAAATTAGAAAACTGAAAACCCTGTGTCCACCCATTTAAGCCAGATAACTTTCTAATATTTAAAGACTTTTCTAATTCAATAGTTGTTGACATTTATAAAGGTGATTTTTATATTTGAATGATCTGTTTAATTCAGTAAACCAGTATCTTTAAAACAACCAATGTTTAATGTTACAAAATCACAGACTGATGAAAGATCTATTCACAGTGCAAAATACACCAGTGAATTTTAATATAACACTATAAAAAATGTGTTGACATAGATTCAGTTTCCACATTTGAATGAAAACTAAAGAAATTTCCACAGGTCTGGTCTATCAAAAAGTTATTAAAGAAGAATATTCATAATTATCTGAAGAGGTTATTTAAACACACCTCCCTTTTTCAACAAACCTCTCTAAGGTGATATTTTCTTCAAATTTAAACCAAAACAACATATTACAGAAGGAAATACAGGAAGTCGGGTGTCTTTAATTAAAAAGACTTGCAAAAATTTAAAACAATGCCACTCCTCTCACTAAAAGTTTTTGTTTTACAAGATATATATTTCATTGGAATATGTTATTTATGTTAGCAAGTAATAGGTTTATCATTGCTATTTTTAAATAAATAAATGCCTTAAATATCTCCATTTTACTTTCTAACATAATAAAATCAATAGACTGAACTCATACAGATAAAAGGGCCTCAATAATTTTAAGACTGTGATGAAGGGCCTCTGATATTAAAAAGTTCCAGCACCACTGGCTTAGAATACCATTCTAAAGAGAAATGACATAGTAATTTAAAAAGGTATACAGTGAGTGGGTGACAGACATTTATTGATAGTTTCCATTAATCCCTTTAAGTGAATGCCACTCCTAACATCAAGAGGTGAAGTCTGTTCCCTTCATTCTTTAATCTAGATGCCCTTTTGACCTGGCATTACTGGTACAATGCAGCAGAAATGACATTTTGGGATTTCCAAATCAGACTTTGAGAAGTCTTGCAGCTTCTACCTGGGTATCTTGGAACTTTCCCCCTTGGGACATGGGGGAGCTAGTCACATGGAGAGGTCATGTGTAGTTTCTTTGGTCATTAGTCCATGTAAGTGCCAGGTCAAAGACTAGCATCATCTGCCAGTCATTTGAGGAGGCTCTCTTGGATGTCTGGCCCATCTGATGACTCCAGTCTCATGTTTCATCTGATTGTATTATGCATATGAGAAGCAGAAGTAAGAACCTCTAAGCTGAGCCCAGTTTATCTCCTAGGACAATAAGATATTTTAAGCACAAAGTTTAAGGGTAGTTTATTATGCACCAGTAGATAACCAGAACCAGGAGGAAAACTATAAGACTATTAGCTGTAGAGTTTGGCTATAAAAGTGGCTGCTGCTGCTGCTGCTAAGTCGCTTCAGTCGTGTCCGACTCTGTGAGACCCCATAGACAGCAGCCCACCAGGCTCCCCTGTCCCTAGGATTCTCCAGGCAAGAACACTGGGGTGGGTTATATTTCGGGTAATTATGTGGTAATCTAGTTTACGTTTAAGATCCTAACCAGAACCTGAGGGAACCTACTTAGGGAGGAAGTAGGCCAGTTTGAGAGGTACACAGTAAGTATTAGACTGGTTGTGAAAGTTCAGAAAGGAAAGAGTTATCCTAAGCAAGAGTGCCAGGAAAGGGGTGGGTGTACAGCTGACACTGCAAGATAAGGGGAGAACTGGCATACTGGTCACAGCCAAAGCTAAAATCTAGCTTTAGGAACTGAGCAAACACAGCTATAGCAGAGGATAATTTAAACTGAGCTTATCCATATCCAGGATTCACTCTTGCCACACCCAATTCTAGATTTATCACAGTCTAATACTAGCAGCAGCAAGTCATACTTCAAGTCCCATTGGCTACTGAGTGTTTGAAGTGTTTGAAGGTGCTATTACAACACCTGTCACATTTAGAATTATTCAGCCTGAAAAGATGGCTAAAATAGACATTCTAACATCAAAACCTCAGGAGAAAGTGTTAGACTATGAGACGAAACTCCATAATTTTATATGTGAGGGGTTGTTGGTCTATAAACTTTTGGAAAGAAGGACTAGAACTCTCTTTAAGGGACATTTACCCAATAAGCATACTGTTTTACTCTAGACTATTTTCTTGGGAAGTTCTGGGGGCTAATTGAGGTTTGATGGTGGTGATGAGGTCTCTATGACACCTCATCTTTCTACAATTGAAATGAGATTTTCAGAAGAACTTGAGGCCATCAGTATTTGGTATCATTCATCCAAACCTACAGTTGTGGATGAAAACAGAAATATTCTACTGCACATGCGGCCATGTCAGTAATCCCTAGGAAAAGAAACCCAAAGCGGTGTGTGTTTGATGAGGTGAACATGACCTACCACAGCCTGCACAGTCAGAAGTCCAGGATTTAAGGTTCAGCTTGTGAATCAGGTGACTCATTTAACCTAATGGTTCTCAGTCTGATTGCACATTAGAATCATTTGACGAGTGCTTACACAATGTTGTTGTCATGGTCCAGTCCAGAGATTCTAATTAATTAGTCATGAGTGGAGTTCAGATGTCAGCATGGTTTTTTTGTTTGTTTGAAGAAAGACACATGATTCTAATGTGCATCTGTGGTTGAGAATCTCTAAACAACCTCTCTGCATTGTATGGATCAGGATTATATTCATACTAGAAAGTACTACTTAAGAGTACTAGAAAGGAAATACAGAGTTCCTACACGATTTAATAAAGAAATAATGTGAAAAGTGATAAATAGTTCTTCTTAAGTCACTGGAGCCCAGTAAATCCTTAAAATGATATACAAAATGAGAGCATTTTTATGAGAAAGAGGAGGAGAGAAAAATGAAAAGGTGAAGATTTTGATGTGTATTCTATGTATCCTAAAAAGTAGGATACACAAGAACAAAGAGGAAGAGGATATTCATTGAGCTCTTCCATTGTCTAGACAGTTTTTAGCACTTACAATTATTCTGTTTATAAGCATAGCTTTTTTACAAGGTAGGTACTATTATTATTTCTATTTTATAGAGAAAGAATCGAAAATAATGAACTAAATTGTGGTATACATGGTACAAATTTCAAGTAAAAAAAAAAAATCTCCTTGAATTTCTGTGATGTGAAACAGTGAAGTACTACCAGGTAGAGCATTTTCAAAGTTCAGCACAGACTTTGGTTCAGAGGAGGCTGTAAAATTCTGTTGTTTAATTTGCAGATAAATGACCAGACAACTGTATACACAGTGGGAATATATTCACTTACACAATTAAAGTAGTCTTTGGGATTCCAATAGGCCAAATGGACCTAATATTTAAATTTCATATAGTTTATAGTTATGATGACCCAGTATTAATATGATTTTCTAGAACAAAACTGTGGTGATACAAAATGGAGAATTACTGAGCCTGGGAATCTGGGTTCAAATCATGACTTTGCCACTATCTAGTACTGTGACTTTGGAATCTTTAGTTTTCTCATGTATAAAATGGGGAAAATGCGTCTTCTACTTATCTCACAGGTTTGTCTGAACAAGGCAAGGGCTATATATGCTGTGTCTGAATACCCAGCGTCCACTCCTTGGATTCTTTGGGAATATCTAAATCAACATTGCATAACATGTTGGAGTTTAGTTATCCAAAGTCATATTAGCCTGGGAAGTGAAGAAAAGGATAATTCTGCAGGGGTCTGAGAGAGGTAAATTTGATATGTAAAGCATTTACACTTCATGGTAATGGATGTGGCAGAAACTTGACAGGACAGCAAATTAAAGATGATCCTCAGTCTCTGTTAGTTCCATTGCAAATCCTCTCCTGGGGACTCTTCCACATCCAGATTTGAAAACTGGCTTAATTTTCCTGGACATCTTCTGTCTGTTTTAGCTTATAGTAAGGCCAAACAGAGGATAACATATAATAAAAACAATTACATACTGCCAAAGTAAACTTCTGTGCAAAACAGGGATTTTGTAGTTCTTCAGAAACATTTGAAATATAATTAGGAATATATATAACACACAGAGTAAATTCAAACAACAGAACTGTAGAAAATGGCTGTGGCTACTCCTTCCATCTAAAAATAATTTCAACCCAGGCAATGTGGTAAGGGTGCTATAATATCTTCTGCACATTCTTACATGCCAGAAATACTGAAATATAGGGTTTTTCCCTTAAAAAATCAAGTTGCAGCAAGCACTTTGAGAGTACAAAATTAGCATCTCATGGTTCCTACTTTGTTTCCAAAATGTGTTATAAATTATAAACTTCAAAGGCTTTAAACCTTAACTCAATAACTGCATTCTCTTTAAGGCCAACAGGCCAAACACACCATAAGGTGAACTACCCATAATAATTTTTACCACATCATCTACTCTTCAGTATTTTTAAGAGTTCCTTAAATTGTATGCTCAGAAAATATTTTCCTTATCAACCCACCCATATAATATGTATATGGCTATTGGAGAGAAGCCTGCAAGTACAGACTTAAATTTTATGAAACTGAGTGCACTGGAACCTAAAGCTGACCCCAGAGTTAAACAGGAATGTACACTTGCATATGATTAAAAAGTAGGAGTTAATTCACTGTGACCAGGAGAGTTTGACTATGTAGTTCAGTTTGGTTTGTAACACTGAACTGAATGCTCTGCAGTTGTCCTATCCTTAGTCCAGATATACTTAGATTAGTATAACATTTCCTTACCCCAAGCATTAGTATTAGTATAACATCTAAGAATAAGATATACTTAGATTAGTGATAACATTTCCTTACCCCAAGCAAGCTCACAAAATGGTTTATATTGTTTATTGTCTAAAGGGTCTATATGGAATCATGATGTGAAATTGTATCATCAGGGAATCTGTAGTTTGAAGATCCTGAAGAGAATACAGAATAAATTCCTAAAAGAATGTTTAGAAAATGGTACACTATGGTCAGAAAAATAAAATAATGTCTTTATTATTCATTTATTCAATTAATAAACACATGTACAGCATTTTCTGTTACTTTTAAGTGCTTTTACAGATAATAACTCATATAATTCTTGAAACAACTCACTGAGATAGGCACGATTATTATACTATTTTGCAGATAGAGGTGCTGAAGCACAGAGAAGTTCAGCAACTTGCCCAAGATCACAGATCTAGAAGAGACTAAGTTCGGTTCTGAATCCAGGAAGCTGGCTCCTGAAATGATTCTCTGACGTCTCTGCTATTTATTCCCTCGGCTGTTAAAACAGATGGGCATAACAAAAATCCCAGAGCCCCAATGTTTAATATTTGTTAGTCTCAAGATTTTCATTATAAAGGTTGCATTTTAAAATTTAATATTACCTGGTAATATCAGTTACCAGGTACCATGGCAATGGATTTTTTTAAATTAAAGTAACTACTAATCGAGAATAAACTTAACTCTCAAATACAGATGCCCAAGCTCCAGCCTAAATTCTGTCTGCAACTGTGGCTTCAGATTATATGTGTCTCCACATCTCTGGCTCCCATTATAAGCAAGGCTTGGTCTCCTGAGAATAGAGTAGTAAGTTCCTCAGTATATGTGACAGTCTATTTATTGTATCCGGCCCTAGTTCACCTGGAAGCCCGGCTCAATCTTTTTATTTTCCCATTTATTTTATCAATTGCAAAATATATGTATGTTCATTATAATAATGCAATAATCTAAAAACATATTTTCTAAAAATAATAATCTCCTCCAACTCTGACATTCTTGGGTTAATAGCCTCACATTCTGATGTGCATAACATTTTCTCTGTGTTCATACATATAAATATATGAATATGTATTTGTTCTAAAACATGACACTATTTTACAAAACTGGGATCACAGTATATACATTAGTGTTCAATGTGCTTTCCCAAAAAAAAAAAAAAAAGATACTCACCTGAGTCAAACAATAAATATAAATCGTTTTAATAACTACATGATATTTCAAAATGCAGATGTGCCATAATTTATTCAACTATTTTACTCTTGAAAGAACTTCAGTTTTTTTCTTGCTCCTTAAACAATAATTCAATAAATATCTATGAATATAGTTTTGTGGGGGTGGTGGTGAAGTAAGAAGACCCTGAACTCACTTCTTTCCATGGACACACAAAAATTACAACTCCCTCAGAGCAACTAAGAGAACAACCTGAAGACTAGAGGGAAAGGTTTTCTACAACCAAAGATGTAAAGAAGGAACCACAATGAGATAAGTAGAAGAGTAGGAGAAAAAGCATAGTTAAGACTAATACCCACTCCCCAGATGAGCAAGCTACAAAAGGGAGAAATATCATTGTAGAGGTGCTCCGCAAGGAGTCAAGGGTCCAAGTTCCACAGTGGGTTCCTCAGCCAGGAGTCCTGAACCAGGAAAAGCCCTCAGAATATATGGTTTGAGAACTAGAGGGGCTTGAGACAGCCAGAGGGCTATAGGAAACAGACATTCTGTTCTTAAAGGGCCACAAGCAAAATCACATGTGTTCTGAGTTCTTCTCTGGTGGCTCAGATGGTAAAGCATCTGCCTGCAATGCGGGAGACCTGGGTGCGATTCTTGGGCTGGGAAGATCACCTGGAGAAGGAAATGGCAACCCACTCCAGTACTCTTGCCTGGAAAATCCCATGGATGGATAGTAGGCTACAGTCCATGGGGTCGCTGAACTCACTTCTTTCCACTGAGCGACTTCACTTTCTTTCTTTCTGAGTTCCAGTGCAGAGACAAGGCTCCTTTGAAAGCAGCCTTGGTCAGACACACCTGCTGATCTTAGAGAACTTCTTGTGAGAAGGAAGGCAACTGGGACTCCCCCTGAGGGCAGCGATGCTGGCAGCAGCCATTTGTAAGAGCTTATTCTCCTTGACCATAACAGCACTGTGTGTGCTGTGTGCCCAGTCGTGTCTGACTCTTTGCGATCCCATGGACTGTAGCCCACCAGGCTCCCCTGTCCATGGTATTCTCCAGGCAAGAATACTGGAGTGGTTTGCCATTTCCTTCTCCATAACAGCACTAGTAAATGCTATTTTGGAATCCTCCTTTTAGCCTATTAGCTTCTGGGACTCAGGTAAGCCCACCAATGGGCCAGTATCCACCCAGAGCTGCTTCCCCAGGCTGTACAACCAAGTGAGGACCTAGCCCTGCCCTCCAACAGGCCAACACCAACTCTGTGTTCATTCCCAGGCCCAGCCCTCTAGGTCATGTAACCAATCACATGAGACATCTAGCCTCTCCAGCAGGCCCACAGTTCTGCACAAGGCACAGCTTCACCATCAACCAGATCAGGGGCCAACCCTACCTATCAGCATGCCCACAGTAATCAGCCCTACCACAATAGAGGAACATATGTAGCCCACATGGGGGCCCCCCTAGAATACACAACTCTAGCAAAGTGGGGGGGGGGAATGTGCTTCTGGGCTCCACAGGACATCTCCCATATAAGGCTGCTTCTCAAAGCCTGAGAAACATAACTGACCTACCTAACACACAGAAATTTAAAAAATTGGGTAAAATGATGAGACTGAAGAATATGTTCTCAATGAGAGAACAAAACTTCAGAAAAAGAACTAAATGAAGTAGAGATAAGAAATCTGCCCAATAAAGAGTTCAAGGTATAATTATAAACATGCTCAGCAAACTTGGAAGAGGAATGAATGAACACAGAGAGAAATTCAACAAAGAGTTAGAAAATATAAAGAAAAAATAAATAGAACTGAAGAATACAATAATCAAAATAAAAAGTACACCCAAAATAATCAACAGTAGATTAGATCAGGTAGTTCAGAGTAATGGATCAGTGAACTGGAAGATATAGTAGTGGAAATCACCCAAGCTGAACAGAATAAAGAAAAGAAGAATTTTAAGAAGTGAAGATAGTTTGAGATCTCTGGGACAGTAGCAAGCACACGAACAATCACACTTTAGGGACAGCAGAAGGAAAAAAGAGAAAGGAGCAGAGAACTTATTTGAAGAAGTAATAGCTAAAGATTTCCCTAACTTGGAAATGGAAACAGACATCCAAGTTTAGGAAGCACAAAGTCCCAAACAAGATGAACTCAAAGAGGTCCATATAAAAACTCATTACAATTAAAACGGCAAAATTTACAGACAAAGGAAGAATCTTAAAAGTGCAAGAGAAAAGCAACTAGTTATATACAAGGGAAGGAAACTTCTATAAAACAATAAGCTGAATTTTCAGCTGAAACTCAACAGGCCAGAAGAGAGTGGCACAGTATAATAAAAGTGATGAAAGGGAAAAACTTAAACCAAGAATACTTCACTGAGCAAGGTCATCATTCAGATTCAAAGGAGTGGTAAACAGTTTCACAGACAAGCAAAAAATAAGAGTTCAGAATCCTCAACTGGCTTATAAGAAATATCAAAGACTTCTCTAAGTGAAAAGGAAAAAGGGATAACTAGAAATGTGACAACTGTGAAATAAAAAAATCTCACTGGTAAAGGAAAACATACAGTAAAGGTTCATTTACAAAGCTAGTTTAAGAGACAAAATAGTAAAATCATTCATAGCTATAATAAGAGTTAATGGATACACAAATCAAAGATCTGTATAAAATATGACATCAAAAAAATTTAACTTCCTAGGATGGAGGAGTAAAAATATAGAGCGGTTAGAATGTGTTCATTAAAAATAAACTCAAAATGGATTAAAGATCTAAACATAAGACCAGAAACTATAAAACTCTTAGAGGAGAACATAGGCAAAACACTCTTCGACATAAATCACAGCAGGATCCTCTATGACCCACCTCCCAGAATATTGGAAATAAAACCAAAAATAAACAAATGGGACCTAATTAAGATTAAAAGCTTCTGCACAACAAAGGAAACTATAAGCAAGGTGAAAAGACAGCCTTCAGAATGGGAGAAAATAATAGCAAATGAAGCAACAGACAAAGAACTAATCTCAAAAATATACAAGCAACTCCTGCAACTCAATTCCAGAAAAAAAAAACAACCCAATCAAAAAGTGGTCCAAAGAACTAAACAGACATTTCTCCAAAGAAGACATACAGATGGCTAACAAACATGAAAAGATGCTCAACATCACTCATTATCAGAGAAATGCAAATCAAAACCACTATGAGGTACCATTTCATGCCAGTCAGAAAGGCTGCTATCCAAAAGTCTACAAGCAATAAATGCTAGAGAGGGTGTGGAGAAAAGGGAACCCTCTTACACTGTTGGTGGGAATGCAAACTAGTACAGCCACTATGGAGAACAGTGTGGAGATTCCTTAAAAAACTGGAAATAGAACTGCCTTATGACCCAGCAATCCCACTGCTGGGCATATACACCGAGGAAACCAGAATTGAAAGAGACACATGTACCCCAATGTTCATCGCAGCACTGTTTATAATAGCCAGGACATGGAAGCGACCTAGATGTCCATCAGCAGACGAATGGATAAGAAAGCTGTGGTACATATACACAATGGAGTATTACTCAGCCATTAAAAAGAATACATTTGAATCAGTTCTAATGAGGTGGATGAAACTGGAGCCTATTATACAGAGTGAAGTAAGCCAGAAATAAAAACACCAATACAGTATGCTGCTGCTGCTGCTGCTGCTAAGTTGCTTCAGTCGTGTCCGACTCTGTGCGACCCCATAGACGGCAGCCCACCAGGCTCCCCCGTCCCTGGGATTCTCCAGGCAAGAGTACTGGAGTGGGTTGCCATTGCCTTCTCCCCAATACAGTATACTAATGCATATATATGGAATTTAGAAAGATGGTAACAATAACCCTGTATGTGAGACAGCAAAAGAGACACAGATGTATAGAACAGTCTTTGGACTCTGTGGGAGAAGGAGAGGGTGGGATGATTTGGGGGAATGGCATGGAAACATGTATAATATCATATAAGAAACGAATCATCAGTCCAGGTTCGATACAGGATCCTCCGGGCTGGTGTACTGGGATGACCCAGAGGGATGGTACAGGGAGGGATGTGGAAGGGGGGTTCAGGATGGGGAACACGTGTACACCTGTGGTGGATTCATGTTGATGTGTGGCAGAACCAATACAATATTGTAAAGTAATTAGCCTCCAATTAAAATAAATAAATTTAAATTAAAAAAATAAAATTCACATTAAAACAAACAAAAAAAGAGATCTCAACTTAAAATAATCACGTATAAGATTATATATAAAGAACTGGTTCTTTGAAAAGATAAACAAAATTAATAAACCTTTGGCCAGAATCATCAAGAAAAAAAGAGAGACAGTGCAAATAAATTCAGAAGTGAAAGAGAAGTTACAACTGACACCACAGAAATATAAAGGATCATAAGATTATCATGAACAATTATATACCAGTAAATGGACAACTTAGAAAATATGGATAAATTTCTAGAAATGTGCAATCTCCGAACACTAACTCAGCAAGAAATAGAAAAATAAACAAATCAATAATCAATAATAACACTGAAATGGTAACAAAAGGTCATCTAACAAACAAGAGTCCAGAATCAGACTGCTTCACAGGTGAATTCTATCAAACATTTAAGGAAGAGTTAATCAACATTATGTTAAAAGGATTATACATCATGATCAAGTGGGATTTACCTGCAAATCAATCAACATGATAAAACACATTAACAAACTGAAGAATAAGAATCATATGATCATCTCAATAGATGCTAAAAAACCTTTGACAAATACAATATCCATATATGATAAAAACTCTGAACAAAGTGAGTATAGAAGGAATATATCTCAACATAATAAAGGTCATATACGACAAACCCACAGCCAATATCATGTTCAATGGTGAAAAGCTGAAAGCATTTCCTCCAAGATCAAAAACAAGACAGGGATGTCCACTCTCATCACTTATAGCCAACATAGTTTTGGAAATCTTAGTCACAGCAATCAGACAAGAACAAGAAATTAGAGGAATCCTAATTGGATAGGGAGAATTAAAACTATTACTGTTTGCAGATAAAAAAAAACTTTATATAGAAAATTCTAAAGATACTATAACAAGATTATTAGAACTAATAACTGAATTCACTAATGTTAGAATATTAATATACAGAAATCTATTGCATTTCTATACATTAATAACAATCATAAAGAGAAATTAAGAAAACAATCCCATTTACAATTTCATCAAAAAGAATAAAATACCTAAGCAAAAATCAAACCAAAGTGGTAAAAAAAATTGTACTCTAAAAACTGTAAGACACTGATGAAAGTAAGATTACACAAATGGAAAGGTATACTGTGCTCATGGACTTGAAGAATTAACGTTAAAATGACCATATTACCCAAGGCAATGTATAGATTCAATGTAGGAGGGACTGGGGGCAGGAGAAGGAGGAGACAACAGAGGATGAGATGGCTGGATGGCATCACTGACTCGATGGCCATGAGTCTGAGTAAACTCCAGGAGTTGGTGATGGACAAGGAGACTTGGCGTGCTGCGATTCATGGGGTCGCAAAGAATCAGACACAACTGAGCAACTGAACTGAACTGAACTGAATCTCTATCAAAATATCAAAGTAGAATAAATAATTCTAATACTTGTATGGAAACACAAAAGACACTGTCTGGCCAAAGAAATCTTGAGAAAAGAGAACAAAGGAGGAGATATCACATACCCTGATTTCAAACCACCCTACAAAGCTACAGTAACCAAAACAGTATAGTACTTGTACAAAACAGATACACAGATCAACAAACAGAATAGAGACCCCATAAATAAACCCACATTTAATTAATTGTATCTATGAAATAATCAATGTATCTATGAAAAAGCAGGCAACAATATACAATGGGGAAAAGACAGCCCCTTCAATAAAGTGTTGTGAAAACGATGGTTCCATGCAAAAGAATCACACAGACTACTTTTTCACATCATATACAAAAATAAACTCAAAATGGATTAAATACTTAAATTTAAGACCTGACACCATACAACTCAGGCAATAAACTTTTGACATTAGTCTTAGTAATATTTTTTGGACTTGTCTCCTCAGGAAAGGGCTTCCCTGATATCTCAGTTGGTAAAGAAATCCAAATGCAATGTAGGAGACTCCAGTTCAATTCCTGGGTTGGGAAGATCCTCAGGAGAAGGGAGAGACTACCCACTCCAGTATTCTTGGGCTTTCCTTGTGGCTTAGCTGGTAAACAATCTGCCTGCAATGAGGGACACCTGGGTTTGATCCCTGCATTGGGACAATCCCCTGGAGAAGGGAAAGGCTACCCACTCCAGTATTTTGGCCTACAGAATTCCATGGACTGTATAGTCCATGAGGTTGCAAAGAGTTGGATATGACTGACTGACTTGCCTTAGGCAAGGGCAACAAAGTAAAAATAAACAAATGGCATTACATCAAGATAAAAAGCTTTTTCACAGTAAAAGAAACTACCAACAAAATGAAAAGGCACCAAAATAAATGGGAGAAGATATTTGCAAATGGCATATGATGAGGGGTTAATATCTAACATATACAAAGAATTCAAACTATACACAAAAAAAACACCCAATGAGCTCCATTAAAAAAAAATGGAGAGAGAACTGAATAACATTTTTCCAAAGAAGACATGCAGATTACCATTCAGTTCAGTTCAGTTCAGTTGCTCAGTCGTGTCCGACTCTTTGCGACCCCATGAACTGCAGCACGCCAGGCCTCCCTGTCCATCACCAACTCCCGGAGTTCACTCAAACTCATGTCCATCAAGTCGGTGATGCCATCCAGCCATCTCATCCCCTGTCGTCCCCTTCTCCTCCTGCCCCCAATCCCTCCCAGCATCAGAGTCTTTTCCAATGAGTCAACCCTTCACAGGAGGTGGCCAAAGTACTGGAGTTTCAGGTTTAGCATCCAATGAACACCTAGGACTGATCTCCTTCAGAATGGACTGGTTGGATCTCCTTGCAGTCCAAGGGACTCTCAAGAGTCTTCTCCAACACCACAGTTCAAAAGCATCAATTCTTCAGCGCTCAGCTTTTTTCACAGTCCAACTCTCACATCCATACCTGATCACTGGAAAAACCATAGCCTTGACTAGATGGACCTTTGTTGGCAAAGTAATATCTGTGCTTTTGAATATGCTATCTAGGTTGGTCATAACTTTTCTTCCAAGGAGTAAGTGTCTTTTAATTTCATGGCTGCAGTCACCATCTGCAGTGATTTTGGAGCCCCAAAAAATAAAGTCTGCCACTGTTTCCACTGTTTCCCCATCTATTTCCCATGAAGTGATGGGACCAGATGCCATGATCTTCGTTTTCTGAAAGTTGAACTTTAGGCCTACGTTTTCACTCTCCTCTTTCACTTTCATCAAGAGGCTCTTTAGTTCCTCTTCACTTTCTGCCATAAGGGTGGTGTTATCTGCATATCTGAGGTTATTGATATTTCTCCCGGCAATCTTGATTCCAGCTTGTGTTTCTTCCAGCACAGCGTTTCTCATGATATACTCTGCATAGAAGTTAAATAAGCAGGGTGACAATATACAGCCTTGATGTACTCTTTTTCCTATTTGGAACCAGTCTGTTGTTCCATGTCCAGTTCTAACTGTTGCTTCCTGACCCGCATATAGGTTTCTCAAGAGGCAGGTCAGGTGATCTGGTATTCCCATCTCTTTCAGAATTTTCCACAGTTTATTGTGATCCACACAGTCAAAGGCTTTGGCCAAGAGAACTCACTGGTAATAGCAAACACCCTCTTCTAATAACACAAGAGAAGACTCCACACATGGACATCACCAGAGGGTCAACACCAAAATCAGATTGATTATATTCTTTGCAGCCAAAGATGGAGAAGCTCTATACAGTCAGCAAAAACAAGACCGGGAGCTGACTGTGACTCATATCATGAACTCCTTACTGCCAAATTTAGACTTAAATTGAAGAAAGTAGGGAAAACCACTAGACCATTCAGGTATGACCTAAATCAAATTCCTTATCATTATACAGTGGAAGTGAGAAATAGATTTAAGGGACTAGATCTGATAGACAGAGTGCCTGATGAACTATGGATGGAGATTTGTGACACTGTACAGGAGACAGGGATCAAGACCATCCCCATGGAAAAGAAATGCAAAAAAGCAAAATGGCTGCTTGAGGAGGCCTTACAAATAGCTGTGAAAAGAAGAGAAGTTTCATCCACCTCATTAGAACTGATTCAAATGTATTCTTTTTAATGGCTGAGTAATACTCCATTGTGTATATGTACCATAGCTTTCTTATCCATTCATCTCAGTTCTAATGAGGTGGATGAAACTGGAGCCTATTATACAGAGTGAAGTAAGCCAGAAGGAAAAACACCAATACAGTATACTAACGCATATATATGGAATTTAGAAAGATGGTAACAATAACCCCGTGTACGAGACAGCAAAAGAGACAGTGATGTATAGAACAGTCTTATGGACTCTGTGGGAGAGGGAGAGGGTGGGAAGATTTGGGAGAATGGCTTTGAAACATGTAAAATATCATGTATGAAACGAGATGCCAGTCCAGGTTCGATGCACGATACTGGATGCTTGGGGCTAGTGCACTGGGACAACCCAGAGGGATGGTATGGGGAGGGAGGAGTGAGGAGGGTTCAGGATGGGGAACACATGTATACCTGTGGTGGATTCATTTTGATATGTGGCAAAACTAATACAATTATGTAAAGTTTAAAAAATAAAATTTAAAAAAAAAAGAAGAGAAGTGAAAAGCAAAGGAGAAAAGGAAAGATATAAGCATCTGAATGCAGAGTTCCAAAGAATAGCAAGGAGAGATAAGAAAGCCTTCCTCAGTGATCAATGCAACAAATAGAGGAAAACAACAGGATGGGAAAGACTAGAGATCTCTTCAAGAAAATTAGAGATACCAAGGGAACATTTCATGCAAAGATGGGCTCGATAAAAGACAGAAATGGTATGGACCTAACAGAAGCAGAAGATTACCATTAGGTAGGTGAAAAGATGTTCAGTGTCACCAGTTATCAGGGAAATGCAAATCAAAACCACAGTGAGCTATTACCTCACACTTGACAGGATGGCTATCATCAGAAAAGACAATGAATAAAAAGTGTTGGCAAGGGTGTGGAGAAAAGGGAACTCTGGTGCACTGTGAGAGAGACTGTAAACTGGTGCAGACAATATGGAAAACATATGGAGGTTCCTCAAAAAGCTAAATATAGAACTTCCATATGATTCAGTAAATTTCACTATGGGGTTTTTACCTGAAAAAAAAAAAAGAATAATATAAAAGATATATGCACAACAGTGTTCACTGCAGCATTATTTATAACAGCCAAGATATTAAAGCAACCTGCGTCCATCAACAGAAAAACAGACGAAGATGTGGTGTGTATATACATATACGTGTGCATATATATGTATATATATACACAGTGGAATATTATTCAGCCATTTAAAAAATCTTACAATTTGAACAACATGGATGAATTTAGGTCTTATGCTAAGTGAAATAAATCAGATAGAAAGAGACAAATACTGTATTTTGTGGAATCTAAAAAAAACAAACAAACCAAACTGAAAACAGACTCACAGATAAAGAACATTTGAGTAATTGCTGGGAGTGTTAGGGGCCACAAAATAAGGGGTGGGAATTAAGAGGTAAAACCTTCAGTTTTAAAATAAATAAGACATGGGGATGTAATATACAGCATTAGTAATATGGCTAACAATATTATAATAACTTGCTATAGGGATAGATGATTAGTAGAACTATCATCATGATTATTTCATAATGTACCCAAATGCCAAATCACTATGTGGTATACCCAAAAGTAACATAATATTGTATGCCAACTATTATTTTAATAAAATTTTTAAAGAAAATAGTTTTGTATATGCTTTTTTGAGTACTAGTACTTTTAAACCAATAGGACAGAATGTCAAAATTTCTATCTTGCCATTTCTTTTCAGAATGATAGAAATATTTTGTCTCCACCCCAATATTTTGAATATCTATTTCCCTAAATGCTCAAAAGTATTGGTTATTCAGTTCAGTTCAGATCAGTCGCTCAGTCGTGTCCGACTCTTTGTGATGCCATGAATCGCAGCACGCCAGGCCTCCCTGTCCACCACCAACTCCCGGAGCCCACCCAAACCCATGTCCATTGTGTCGGTGATAACATCCAACCATCTCATCCTCTGCTGTCCCCTTCTCCTCTGCCCTCAATTTTTCTCAGCATCAGGGTCTTTTCAAATGAGTCACTCTCTTCTGCCTTAAAATTTTGTCAATTATATTTTGTCATTTTAATTTTGATTTTGACTAGTAAGGACAATGAACATCTTATTTATCGAATTATAAATTAACTGAAATACTGCTATTCTTACCTGTTGATTATTTTTTCTTGTCAATTTTCAGACAATTTTTATATATGAAAGATAATAACTCATCGTCATAAACCAATCTTTATTTTTTTACCTAGTTTAAATCATCTTTTGCCATGCAACTATGCCTGTTTGATGTCTGTGGTTTTCAAGAGTCTACTGTTCCCAGGAATATCTCCTCTACTCCAATTCTTCTCCTAAATTATTTTCTAATATTTTAATAGCATTGTTTACATTAAAAATTTTCAATCTATTTGGAATTATCTTCATGTGTGATATGAGGTAATTTTGTATTCCCTTCCAGAAGAAAAGCTGGTTTTGCCAAACCGACCACTTAAGTAACTGATACTTTTCTCACAGAAACTAAATACTACCTTTGTCTTATATTACATGCCCATATATATGTGGATCTAGTTCTAGTCTCTTTATTCCATTCCACTGAGGTCTTTGTCTGTTCCTAACCCAACATGCATTGGAGAAAGAAATGGCAACCCACTCCAGTGTTTGCCTGGAGAATCCCAGGGACGGGGCAGCCTCATGGGCTGCCGTCTATGGGCTCGCACAGAGTCGGACACGACTGAAGCGACTTAGCAGCAGCAGCAGCAACCCAACTGTACTGTTTTGATTATGAGGCAGCTTAAGTCTTACTGTTCATCACATAGGACCTAGCACTAAGAAGCAGTGAATGTTTGAACAAGATGAGCATGGTGTAAAGGAAAAAAGAAGTTTGCATTCAAATCAGAAACTATGAACTGAAAATTTCACACCTGTCAAGTTACTTTTTAATTATTTCTTCCATCAGTACTGGCTGATGTCTTTTTGCCCCTAAGTATTTATTACTTGTATTATTTTCTTTTCTTAGTCTGAGTATCAGCATTCTGTAAAAGGCACAGCTATGTGGTTGTTGTTCAGCTGTTAAGTCACGTCAGACTCTCTGTAACCCCATGGACTGAAGCCTGGCAGGCTCCTCTGTCCATGGGCTTCTCCAGGCAAGAATACTGGAGTAAGTTGGCATTTCCTTCTCCAGGGGATCTTCCCGGAGCAGGGATTGAACCTGTGTCTCCTGAATTGGCAGGCGGATTCTTTAACATTGAGCCACCAGGGAAGTCCAAGAGGCAAAACTATAGGGATTAGCTAAGAAATAGATCAGAAAGTCCCAGGGTTTGGGATGGAGAGAGGCAATTGACTGAAAAGGGTGACTGAAAATGGGTAGTTCTTCAGGCTTGAGAATGTTCTATATCTTGACTGTGGTGGTGGTTTAATGACCACCAAATACACATTTGTTGGAACTTATCAAAGAGTACACTTAGAAAGTGTGAAATTCATTATATGCCCGATATATCCCAATAAATTTGACTTAAAGTATATGTGTTGAATATGTCATTTTCTGTATTTTGGGGATAAAACCTGATCTATTTCCTGCAATACACAGAGCTGGAATCCAAGCTTACCTTTGTTTAATCCCTGGCTGCCGTCTATGGGGTCGCACAGAGTCAGACACGACTGAAGTGACTTAGAAGCAGCAGCAACAAAACAAAATCAGAATTTCAGGGGGGCAATGTGGGCACTCCTGTCACTGTTGCATTTTGACTTTCTGTCATACAGAGATATCATGCTAGGAAGCAATTCACTTTCTTACACAGATTTTATTACAATTCCCAACAAGCATTCTACAAACTGTTAAAGATACTGACATTTTCCTAAAGCTAAGGGTTAGACCTGGAGGTCTGGTCCTCAGTAGCATCTAAGCACTAATTTTCCACTTAAGGAAATTGAGGCTGAATGAGGTTTAAAATTGACAGAGCTGTGGGCATATAGTGTTCTTGTTTGCACTTTCTCTATTTTTGTCAGTGCATTTAGGGTAAAACTGTTCTCCTTGTTGACTCTTACTAGAATACACAAGCAAGAAACTATACTATCTCTCAAAAACCAGAGCCAAAAAGCCAGGGAAGATTGATGAGCACTTCTGCAGAGAGCTAGCCCCAGTCTCAGTCCCAGACACAGGGACAGAAGGTTCATCCTGGTAATCTACTGAAACAGCCCTGATGGCAGCTCCAGATTTAATGCTATCAGGGTTTATCTTAGAAGAGTTAGTTTCCAGAGTCAGAACAAGAAGGAGGGGAGAGCGTGAGACTAGGTTTAAGAGATATCATGACAATGTGTCTGCTCTTTCTCACTTGTGAAAATGTAGACTATCTGAAAGTAAACTGATAGGAGCCATGCTGAATTAACAGATTATCACTAATACCTTTTAGCCACTTACCTTGAACTGCAGAATAAATTTATAGACTTTTATTTCCAATGTCATTCTATTCTTCTGATGATGTAAAGCTTTCCCTATACTTATATTATGTTACATTAATTTTATATTTATTATTTGGACAAGATAATAGCATAGTAAAACAACATGGCATATTAATAATCCATTTCAAATAAAACGGCTTTTCCCAGAGCTTCTTTATGGATAACTTTTCCCTTGAAAAATCTCAAGCATGATAAAATTTCTCATAGTGGCCCTCATATTTCTTTCAAGGGGCTATCTCTTTCTATAGATTGAAGACTATCAATTTATTATTATGACTACTAATAATAAATAATAAAGTAATAAATGCCATCAAGTAGTTTAGAAAAGAACACTCTAAAATGTTGAAACTGTTCAAAATAGACAGGGCTGCCTTCAGAAAGGAATTTCTAGGGATGTTCAAGATGAACCCAGTGCCTTCTTTGTTTGTTCATTCACTGTTCCTTTATTGGTCACCTGAAGATTCTTCCCAGCCATATGGCTAAAGGATTTCATGCTGGGGCATGACTCTGGACTCAATGTCCTTTAAAGTTTCTTACATTTCTACACTTCTTGACTCTATGTTTCCACATTTTTATTCAGAGTTTTCAACGGAAGACAACAGGCCATGTGTGTAGTTCACTGGTTTCATGATTTCATCTTCTATGGCTGAATAATTTCCCACCATATCTTTGCCATGTAAAGATGACAATAAACACCTTTAAAAGTTTATATTGATTTATGAAAATCATAACAAAAATGGCAAATACCTCTCATAACATTTTACTTTGGCCTGAATGATAAATCAGGATATTTCATAATACCTACACCAAAAATATACTGTCATTTCTATACATTAGGAAATAGGTTTAAAAAATATGTATGGATAATTATGTACGTATTGGGCTTCTCTGAGTGACTGAACTGAACTGAACTGGGTTTCTCTGATGGTTCAGTGGTAAAGAATCTGCCTGCCAATGCAGGAGTTTTGGGTTTGATCCCTGGGTTGGGAAGACCCCCTAGAGTAAGAAAGGCAACCTACATTAGTATTCTTGACTGGAAAATCCCATGGACAGAGGAGCCTGGCAGGCTACAGTTCACGGGGTCACAAAGAGTCGAACGTGACTGAGCAATTGAGCACACACTCACTGACTAACTGTGAGTCAGTGTCTACCATTTAAAGGCATTTGGAATGAACACTTAGCAGTAGCAGGAAAACTGTTAAAGTTGCAAGAAAAAAAAACAACAACAGGTATGTTCCTTAATCACTGTGTATACATGGTTAGAAAGTGGTGATGAAATAATTGATCTCAAGGAGGATATTATGGCATTTTTCCTCTTCATTCTTTAGTGAACAACCTCATTCTCCAGTAATACAACATAAACTTATGCATAGTATGTTATGCTATTAAGAAAAGTATTTGGTTATTGGGATAGGCAGCACTTCAGAATCTGAATAATAAGGAGTAAAGCTTGTCTCTGAAGTTACTTTTGGGAAGAAAGACAGTGATCTATTTATACCTGAGGTAGTGATAGAATGAACATATAATGGTAAGTTGATGACAACATCAGTTAATAGCTAAGGCTCTTTTACACTTTAGCAAATTGCAAGAAGACCAGAGATTGACCAAACACCATGCTGGGAAATTCACAACAGGAATTTGTTTACCTTCTCTATGCTTGTTTATCCTATCCAGTTAGCTGAATTATTTTTCATTCATCTCTGCATTTTGCTCTTAAAATTAAATCCTAATAGACACTGAAGTATAGGTTTTCAACCACAGAATACTAATACAATTATTATACTATGTAAGCCACTATTATCTTTAGAAATGGGAGATAATGGAGATATGAAAGAAAATTAAATTTAAACATAACTAAAAATAGCCCTTTTTGATTTTTTCAAACTGACTAAAAACTGTTCTCATAGTTTTAATTCCTTCTAAGTATTTTGAGATGAACTTAAAGGAGGCAGAAGTGGGTGACTGGCAATTCAGCAAATGCCCCTTTTATTCTGTAGTGAGGGCTGTAGGCATCTGGTCCCATCACTTCATGGGAAATAGATGGGGAAACAGTGGCAACAGTTGCAGACTTTATTTGTTTGGGCTCCAAAATCACTGCAGATGGTGACTGCAGCCATGAAATTAAAAGACGCTTACCCCTTAGAAGGAAAGTTATGACCAACCTAGATAGCATATTCAAAAGCAGAGACATTACTTTGCCAACAAAGGTCCGTCTAGTCAAGGCTATGGTTTTTCCAGTAGTCATGTATGGATGTGAGAGTTGGACTGTGAAGAAAGCTGAGCGCCAAAGAATTGATGCTTTTGAACTGTGGTGTTGGAGAAGACTCTTGAGAGTCCCTGGACTGCAAGGAGATCCAACCAGTCCATTCTGAAGGAGATCAGTCCCGGGTGTTCTTTGGAAGGAATGATGCTAAAGCTGAAACTCCAGTACTTTGGCCACCTCATGTGAAGAGTTGACTCATTGGAAAAGACCCTGATGCTGGGAGGGATTGGGGGCAGGAGGAGAAGGGGACGACAGAGGATGAGATGGCTGGATGGCATCACCAACTCGATGGACATGAGTTTGAGTGAACTCCGGGAGTTGGTGATGGACAGGGAGGCCTGGCGTGCTGCAATTCATGGGGTCACAAAGAGTTGGACATGACTGAGCAACTGAACTGACTGACTGAGGGCTGTCTTTAAGGGAAGTGGGCAAATGTTAATAATGGAAAGAAGTAAGGGACACTGGGTAGGGAACTGCAGACCTGTTCTTTGGAACGACAATGTCGCTTTTTCTTATAAGGGATACTTAAAAGCTGGGTTACATAATTTTCATCTCTTGCTTTCAACCTCTTTAAAAAAGGCATTACTTACTTGTAGAAGGAATGTGTGGTTTTTGTTTTACTTGTTTTATTTAGCAGAAGACTACTACAAAAGTATCTTTCCTAAATACTAGATACAAATGCACATATATTTGGTTCTCACCTCCTCCTCTTTCTGAAAATGCCCATTATGGCAATGGGCCAGGGACATCTGCAAGGCCCATGGCAAGCAATATGAAAAGAATGCCAATGGGAAAATTTTAGGCTCAAATGAAATAAAGCCAGATGCTTTTGACCCATACAAATATTAATATTTCCTTTTTCTTATGGTAACTTGAGGGCTCTCCTCTCCTTTTAAAAATAGTTTCTTTATTTTCCTCTTTATACACATCAGAGGTCTGTGATAACTCACAGAATACCAGGTGTTTCATGAACATAACTTTGTCATTGAAATGGTTTCCAAAGACCACTTCTTTTACAGCTTCCAGATCATGGATGCTATGCTACAGAGTCAGGCAGTATCACTTTCTTCTAACCTAAAGTTGGGTCCAGGAATACTGAGAAAGGTGATCAAAAGAACTAGTCAGGTCTCAGTACCAACCACTCACATTGGAAGCGTTTTCTCATTGTCTCCATTTCCCCCTACCCCTGTAAGCCCCATTATCTTGCTTTGGGTTCTGTTGAGTTCAGTCCTCAAGGGCCACATGGAAATACAGTTAGCAGTTATATTTACACAGTGAAAACAATTTCATTCTGTTCAACAAACCCACCAAACTCCCCCAAAGATGAACTTGTCCATGCATGGAAGGGCTTTGGTTTTCTATGATTCAAATACCAAAGCTGGAATGAAACTAACTCAAATTATTATCAGATTATCAGGATTTGGCTGACTCCCTGCCCTTTAACATGTGGCAGATGAATTCTTCTGAACTGGCTTGCTCCCAAGTGCTGACACTGTCTTTGAGGGTATTATGGGAGGGACTGAAGTGTTAAGTATCTCTGAAGAAGAATTTGTATGTTTTGTAAACATGCAGCTACCTGAATATTTATAGTCTATCAATTTGCCCCAAAGAATAGAAATAGTTTTTCCATATTTAATTCTTATTTTATGTCATGGCTTTTATTCCACTGAAGATCTTAAGTTAACTGACCATAAGACATGTAGACATGTGATATGTAGACCACCTCGCATAATAGTAAATGTGACAGTTTTAACAATCCATTTTATTTTCTTGTGAACTTTCTGAATTTAAGATAGTAATGGAATATTCTTATTTTACCTAAGTAAATAATTTCATTGCCTATTTGTAGTGACACAAAGGGTTCCTATTTAGTTGTAATTTAGTTTATGAGCTAAAATGTAGTTTAATTTATTTTAAAAGTTGGGCAACTAATATATGAAGAGTCATTAAGCCATGTGTTCAAATTTTGTATATGCTTCAGAATTTCCAGCAAGTAAACCTTAAAAATATAATGCAAACTTAAATTGTTCAAAGTTACTTTTAAGCCCAATTATTTCAAGGGGAATATTAGGACTTTACTCAAAGATTTCCTTGGTTGCAAAGACAAATTGTCCATATGTTTTAAAATTCTTTACGAGTTTCAAATTTCCTACCAAGTGTGAAAATGCCCTGTGACTCAAAGAGTCAACAATTTTGTATTTTTTGCAGTATGCACAAGCATGAAAGGTTAACCGATGGTTCATATACTTCATTTTCTGGGTTCATAGCAGACTTAAAACTGGTCTGGACAGACTAGTACCTAGATTTATTTTATTTTATTTTACTTTTCACAGAAAACTAAATATAACTTGTGTATTATTATAAATACAAATGTTTCTTATTCTGTTTGTGCAAATCTGCTTCGAGATTACCATTAGGAGGAAGAGTAATCTTTACTTCACTAGGAAATAACCTGAGAACACACTGACTGGGCCATTTTCATTATTTCCATAATTCTAGCTGTTCTGGAAAAGTCAGGAGAATGATCCTTTCAGAGTTATTTCTGTAGCTGTAGCATTTAACCAAATTCGGAAGCTACAAGATCAGATAAAATGTAAAGGAAATTAAAATATGTATTTAAAACACAAATTAATTAAAAACATGCACTTCTCAAAGCCTCCGTTGTTGTTCCAAAATATCCAGGTCAATTTCAGTTTGGATTAATTTAACTATTTAGACAAATACATAACAATATGTAAATATTACATTCAGTGGCTGTAAATAAGGACCAACATTTGCAGAGAACAGTAATAACAGGAGAGAGAGGAAGTAGACAACCTTCATGGGTGAAGCTCTTATTCCATCTTCTATTCCAGAAGGGGCTTTCTTCATGTTCTCCAACTTTCTGAACTATATATTCTTTATCACCAATATCAGCCTTTTAGGTGGTTGGTGAGGATAACTCAAGGACTATGATAGGCTTGAGGGAAAGAGTTAAAAAGAGGATACTGCGTGTGTGCTCAGTCAGTCATCTCCAACTTTTTGTAACCCCATGGGCGGTAGCCCACCAGGCTCCTCTCTCCAAGGAATTCTCCAGGAAAGAATACTGAAGGGGGTAGCCATTCCCTTCTTCAGGGATCTTCCTGACTCAGGGATCAAACCCAGGTCTCCTGCATAGAAGGAGGATTCTTTGTTTTTCAATGTTTTTATTTTTATATTTTATTTTACTTTTAAAATTAGAGGATAGTTGCTTCACGATATTGTGATGGTTTCTGCCATACACCACCATGAATCGGCATTAGGGAACGTGTGTCCCCTCCCTCTGGAACCCCCCCTCCTGCGTCCCTCCCCATTCCACCCCTCTAGGGTGTCACAGAGCACTGCCATAGGTTCCCTGTGTCATAATGGAACTCCCACTGGCTGTTTTACATATGGTAGTGTGTATGTTTCAATGCTACTCTCTCATACCATCCTACCCTCTCCTTTCTCCACTGTGCCATCTGAGTGATCAGGGAAGCCCCAAAAAAGGATAATAGCTGGCATTATTTTTTTTTCCCTGAAAACAGTATTGATTACAATGGTTTTATAACATGTTAAGCAAAGATGCTATCAAAACAAATGACTGTAATTTTTACTGTACTATCAAAAATTATGTGCTGCTTTGGATATTAATTCAAATGGAGAAGTATGTACTAACAACCCAAACATTTTTGTGTCTCATGCTGTTAATTTTTTTCCCATTAAAAACTTCACCATTACAAATATAGGCGATTTATGAATTCACAGCAATGAAACAGTAAAGGCCCTTCAAGATCCTTTTAGACAAGAAGGCTATGGCTGGCCCGCAGGTCTCTTTCAGGTTGATGGTTGACCCAGACTCCAACTTCACAGGGTTTCTCTCCTCAGAATTCCGATATCAGACCGTTTCCATTGCACTGTCATAAGAATGTCAATCCTGACAACCCATGTGCAAAGGGGCATGATTTGAAAGAGGTGACTCGGTGGTCAGACATACCAGTAAAAACACCACCACTACTTTGAGAGGCAATCTTATTGATAACTTAAGAAGCCAGGTGCCATACTTGTGTGGACAGACAGGGCTTAGAAAATGTTAGGATAGCTAAAATGCTGCCACAACAATACTGGCCCTCATCACAGGAGAGTCCAGCATCAGAAATTCAAGAAGGTTTTCCTTCTCCTTCCAGACTCCAACTCTGACAGAAACAAGTAGAGCCACCTACACACCATTAGAAGGATGGAAACTTTTTCTAAAACATGTAAATATTTATTAAACACATACTTGTATTATTCGTCTACTGCTCATAGTTTATCTACTTTATTTAGGCCCTTTTCTAAGGTGGCACATTCATTTTCTAACCTCTGTTTGTGGGATATCAAATCAGGAAAGAGGGGAATTTGTTCCTTTCAAATTATTTCTAATATATTTCAAATATATCACATACTTTAAGTCTTCATCCCAAAGGGATGCTGCATGACTATTACTGAACACATCCTGATCCCTCAGCCAAATGGATGAATTCAACACTACTTTTTTGGTAATGTTCCATGAGAGCATGATGTTTTGTCTAGTTTGCTCCCTGCTATATTTTAAATGCCTACAACAATGCCTTGGAGAAGGCAATGGCAACCCACTGCAGTACTCTTGCCTGGAGAATCCAATGAATAGAGGAGCCTGGCAAACTACAGTCCACGGGGTTGCAAAGACTCAGACATGACTGAGTGACTATTACTCACTCACTCACAACAGTATATAGTGTGTCCTCAACAAACAGTTAATGAATAAAAGAATACAATTTTTTTTAACAGTAGTAGACATCAGGGACTATGCCTGTCTAGAAAACATTATCAACTACAAAACTCAGCAAAAATAAGACCGGGAGCTGACTGTGGCACAGACCATGAACTCCTTATTGCCAAATTCAGACTTAAATTGAAGAAAGTAAGGAAAACCACTAGACCATTCAGGTATGACCTAAATCAAATCCCTTATGATTATACAGTGTAAGTGACAAATAGATTCAAGGGATTAGATCTGATAGACAGAGTGCCTAAAGAACTATGGACAAAAGTTCCTGACATTGTACAGGAGGCAGGGATCAAGACCACCCCCAAGGAAAAGAAATTCAAAAAGGCAAAGTGGTTGTCTGAGGAGGCGTTACAAATAGCTGAGAAAAGAAGAGAAGTGAAAGGCAAAAGAGAAAAGGAAAGATATACCCATTTGAATGCAGAGTTCCAAAGAATAGCAAGGAGAGATAAGAAAGCCTTCCTCAGTGATCAGTGCCAAGAAATAGAGGATAACAATAGAATGGGAGAGTCTAGAAAGCTCTTCAAGAAAATTAGAGATACCAAGGGAACATTTTATGCAAAAATGGGCACAATAAAGGACAGAAATGGTATGGACCTAGAAGAAGCAGAAGATATTAATAAGAGGTGGCAAGAATACACAGAAGAACTGTACAAAAAAGATCTTCATTACCCAGATAATCAAGATGGTGTGATCACTCAACTAGAGTCAGATATCCTGGAATGAGAAGTCAAGTGGGCCTTAGGAAGCATCACTATGAACAAAGCTAGTGGAGGTTATAGAAAGCCAATTGAGCTATTTCAAATCCTAAAATATGATGCCATGAAAGTGCTGCACTCAATATGTCAGCAAATTTGGAAAACTCAGCAGTGGCCACAGGACTGGAAAAGTTCAGTTTTCATTCCAAACCCAAATTCTTTGGCAATGCCAAAGAATGCTCAAACTACCACACAATTGCACTCATCTCACACACTAGTAAAGTAATGCTCAAAATTCTCCAAGACAGGCTTCAACAGTATGTGAACTGTGAACTTCCAGATGTTCAAGCTGGATTTAGAAAGGCAGAAGAATCAGATATCAAACTGCCAATATCCATTGGATCATCGAAAAAGCAAGAGAGTTCCAGAAAAAACATATACTTCTCCTTTTTCTGACTATGTCAAAGTTTTTGACTATGTGGACCACAACAAACTGTGGAAAATTCTTCAAGCGATGGGAATACCAGACCATCTGACCTGCCTCTTGAGAACTCTGTATGCAGATTAGAAAGCAACAGATGGAACTGGACATGGAACGACAAACTGGTTCCAAGTAGGGAAAGGAATATGTCAAGGCTGTATGTTGTCACCCTGCCTATTTAACTTATATGCAGAGTACATCATGCAAAATGTCAGGTGGATGAAGCACAAGCTGGAATCAAGATTGCCAGGACAAATATCAATAACCTCAGATATGCAGATGACACCACCCTTATGGCAGAAAGTGAAGAAGAACTAAAGAGCCTCTTGATGAAAGTGAAAGAGGAGAGTGAAAAAGTTGGCTCAAAACTCAATATTCAGAAAATTAAGATCATGGCATCCAGTCCCATCACTTCATGGCAAATAGATGGGGAAACAATGGAAACAGTGACAGACTTTATTTTTGGGTGGCTCCAAAATCACTGCAGATGGTGACTTAAGCCATTGAATTAAAAGACGTTTGCACCTTGGAAGAAAAGTTATGACCAACCTAGACAGCATATTAAAAAGCAGAGACATTACTTTGTTAACAAAGGTCTATCAGTCAAAGCTATGGTTTTTCCAGTAGTCATGTATGGATGTGAGAGTTGGACTATAAAGAAAGCTGAGCACCAAAGAATTGATGCTTTTGAACCGTGATGTTAGAGGAGATTCTTGAGAGTCCCTTGGACTGCAAGGAGATCCAATCAGTCCATCTAAAAGGAAATCAGTCCTGAATATTCACTGGAAGGATTGATGCTGAAGCTGAAACTCCATACTTTGGCCACCTGATTGGAAGAGCTGACTCATTTGAGAAGACCCTGATGCTGGGAAAGATTGAAGACAGGAGGAGAAGGGGACGACAGAGGATGAGATGGTTGGATGATGTCATCGCTGACACAACGGACATGAGTTTGAGTAAACTTGGTGTTGGCGATGGACAGGGAGGCCTGGCGTGCTGCAGTCCATGGGATCGCAAAGAATGGAACACAACTGAGCTACTGAACTGCCTGATAAAAGACAGGAAGAGAAAGAGTTGCATCAGAGCTTTTTAAGCTGGGGACAGTATTAATATTCCCTCCTCACTTGAAAATTCTTTTTAAAGTAACTTGAAAGTGTACAAATTTACATGAGATGCTGCTAGCAAATGCTTGATCTTTTTTTCAGAAACATGAAAGCACACTCCTTACCCCCAAACACACCAATGATTGATTTTAACATAAATGCCAAATTCTAAATTTTGATTCTGCTGTTACCCTTTGAAATGTTTCTGGTACTCCAGAAAACTGCTCTGTAGTTTGCTCACTAGCGTTTGAGTTCATAAACTTTGTTTAGATGGCACCAAGACCTAGGTAGCATACCCAGAACAGTCTCTATTTTAAGCCCTTGTGGTTTCTGTGCAATATTTTTTCCTATTCTCCATTCTGGGTTATTCATTAACATTAACCAACCATCTGTTATTAGTGTAAATGTGCAGCATGCATTTCTTTCCTTTTTCTGTCATTAATTATATTTTTTAAAGCTTAATATTCAGATGAAACTTTTCTCTTCCCTTTTTTTCTTTTTCCAAATAAAGCTACTCTCACAGAACCACTAAAATACAAGAGTTCTCAAAGAACCACTATAATATTCTTGACTATTTCTATAGGTTGGAATAGTCACTTCATTTCAGTAGCCTCATACCCTGCTGAGTAGATTAGAGAGATGAGATAATGCACTAAAGATCTGAAATGACCTGCTTTTAAATCCTCAAAAGGATAATACATAACTGAGGGCAATGAGTGGGTTGATTGATAGTCATTAGCCAAAGGGTAAGATAGTTGAACTTCACATAAAACTTCCATTAAGTTCAACACTCCTTTGATGCAGGATTATTCTATTTGCACTTAGTAATACAGTGAAATTCACTGTAGAATTCAGATTTGTCTGTACACATTCACTGTAACAAACATATATGTTTATATGTGTATAAAATATGTCATGTTTTATATGCTCTCACTGTTCATTTTATAGATTCTTTTACTTTGGAAAATCAATGTTGAAAAATCTGAAAAAAAAAGGAATCTATGATAGATGTTTAAAGTTATAATATCTAGAAATGTAATGTCCTTGTTTTGTTTTAATGCCTATATTGGGTAAAACTACATTCTATCAGTGATGTTCTAATTTTGCTTCTTTTCCAGTACTTTAAAATAATGAAAAGAGGAAAGATTCAGTCAGGATTTGGATGGTTATCTATCTGTGATGCAAAGGAGGAAACTGCTTCACTGCCAATAGATGGGACTACGCTGACTATAAAAATCCTTTTATCTTTTGAAGATACTTCAAAATGTTGACTTTCAAAGAGCAAGTGGTATTTGGGTGAAAACAAATTCATTTTTCATAATCCAGTGTGACCATCCTAAGAATGTTTCATCTAACTATAATACTATCAGCCAGCTCAATGTATTAGCCAGAAAAAAAGGCAAATAACGGAGGCAAAAGCAAACAGAGTGGATTCTAGACACCCATAGGTACGAGAAAATAGTAGTCCAGGTAATAGTTGCAAACTTATTATTCTTACCTTCACTAATTTGATAAATATTTACTACAGCCTACCAGGCTCCTCCATCCATGGGATTTTCCAGGCAAGAGTACTGGAGTGGGGTGCCATTGCTTTCTCATTAAGCAACTGCTGCTGCTGCTGCTAAGTCGCTTCAGTCATGTCCGACTCTGTGCAACCCCATAGATGGAAGCCCACCAGGCTCCCCTATCCCTGGGATTCTCCAGGCAAGAACACTGGAGTGGGTTGCCATTTCCTTCTCCAATGCGTGAAAGTGAAAAGTGAAGGTGAAGTCGCTCAGTCGTGTCTGACTCTTATCGACCCCATGGACTGCAGCCCACCAGGCTTCTCCATCCATGGGATTGTCCAGGCAAGAGTACTATAGTGGGGTGTCATTGCCTTCTCCTATTAAGCAACTAATATATATCAATTACTGGATTAGGAAGTGAGGCCACACAGAGGAACAAACAACATTTACACTGAACAGACAGTTTTAATAGTCTAAGAGGTATTACCTACCTATTCCTCACACACACAAAAACAATAAAGTGGGTACTTTTTAATCCTCATTTTACAGATGAGCAAACTAAGGGAGAAACAAATTAAGAAATACGCCCCAAAGTCAACCTGTAGTAAGCAATGCAGCCAGGAACCCAATCAGTGTCATGTATCTCCTCAGTCCCCGATCTTACTACAATTAGGATATAAAGGGATACAGGATAGAGTAATAAATTATGGAGTAAATGACCTTCAAATTATTATATATTTATATTTAAAGTGAGCTTAGCCATTGAGCCAGGAATTCCACTATGAAGAATTTATCTCAAGAAAACACTTGGACAGATTTACAAAATTATGTATTTAACAATGAACATTTCATCTTTGTCTGAGATAATGAAGAACTGTAAATAATCCTCTATCTGTTGATTTGCTTTTAGCTGCAAGTAATAGAATTATTGACTAACGTGACTTAAACAATAGGAGTTTTCTCAGCTTATAAGAATTACTGGAAAAAAAAAAGGTTCTACAGTTAGTTCAGAAGCTCAGGAATGTCAAAGATCTTAATCTTCATACACTATTATCCTTGGCATAATTTTGTTCTTAGGCTTCATTCCTCATGGTCACAAGAAAACTTCTGCAACTTCAGGCATCACACCTCACAAAATCACATCCGAAGTCAGGAAGAGGGCAGTTTCTCCAAGCATGTCAATTTCTTACCTAGTAGGAAAACCAGGTTTGGGTTTCACGCCCTATGCTTTAGCTGTAAAGAAGACCGAAAAAGTGAGTAACTGGCATTGCAGCCCCTATTAAGGTAAGCAGGAAAGAAGAAAAGGGGAAGCTGTTGTATTGGCAATCAACTGGGCCAGCAGAAGCTTCAATGTCTAAAAACAGAACATCCATATAGTATAATCTTGTGCTGCTACTATAAATGACAATATAGATAAAGAGTCAGTTACATGAGGAAAAAAATTAAGGTTTAAGAAATCTGATGTACAAAAGATATACACCAAAATCCTAGCAATGGTTATTTCTTTGTGATAAGAGAGGATTTTTAGTTTTTTGTATTCTTATAAAATAGTAACATAAATTGCTTTCATAATAAAAAATTCCAGTTTTGAAAAACAATATAATTCAAAGAGAAAAAATATTTCCTATCATAATATGAATGTTCTTTGGCTCAGCTTGGAAGTACAGAGTTGAACAGTCGAAAAATGAACAAGACATTTGAATCAAATTTTGTTTTGAATTACTGTCATGAAGAAATGAAAGAAAGACAAAAGAGAAATCAAGCAAATGGTCACTGGAGAATTTTAAATGTGGAAAAATAAAAATGTTTTGCTAAGAGATGATGATACAACTAAAAGATTTAGAGAAAGAACTGTTGCAACTCAATATATTAGAAGCATTGCTCTATGGATTTCATCTCTCATGAGAATGCCTTTTACTCTTGCCAAGATCAGCTTTTATGCAAAAATTAAAATAGTTTAAGAGAAGAAGGAAAATACTCTTATTTGGGGGAAAGTAATTCACAGTTTTAACAGCATGATGATATAGGCCAATATTTTAGTGTTTAGTTAAAACAAATGGCTAACACTTTTCTTGGTTTTTCACTGAACATTTTAAATCATTTTAATTACATAAGTTATGCATAAATACTTCCCACTGCACAAATTTCAAATACCACTGAAGAATAAAAGTAGATAATAAAATTCATATTTCATTGTCCCAACAATACTTGGCTTGTCTCCCTCCAAAGAAACAACCACTCTTAAATTTAGGATTTCTCTCTTCATATATTTTCTATATATTCAGGTTTTTTAAATCTTAATTAAATCATACTGTACACAGTTATACCATGTGCTTTTTACAACATACAAGTATGTCTCATATATCCCTATATGTCATTATATAGAGATCTCTCTCACATTTTTCAGGAGTTATCAAATCTGTTTAAACATTCTTCCTTTGATGGATATTTAGATTATCTTCAGTACTTTGCTTGTATAAAAAATGCTGCAATTAACATTTTACATATCAAGTTTTGTTCACATCAAAGATAATTTAGTAGTGTAAGGTTTTAGAAGTGAAATTACTAACTTTAAATATACATTTAACATTTTGATAGAAGTGACACAACGCCTTCCAAAACTGTTGTACCAATTTCACACTCCATTTACCAGAGTTTGAATATGCTTCTTGTTTCCATCTTCAGCAGCACTGAACATCAACAGATGTGGTAATATCACTGTATTTAATTCATATTGTGAGTACTAATGCTGCTGCTGCTAAGTCGCTTCAGTCGTGTCCGACTCTGTGCGACTCCATAGACAGCAGCCCACCAGGCTCCTCTGTCCCTGGGATTCTCCAGACAAGAATACTAGAGTAGGTTGCCATTTTCTTCTCCAATACATGAAAGTGAAAAGTGAAAATGAAGTCGCTCAGTCGTGTCCGACTCTTTGTGATGCCACGGACTGTAGCCTACCAAGCTCTGATTTTCCAGGCAAGAGTATTGGAGTGGGTTGCCATTTCCTTCTCCAGTGAGTACTAACAGTTAGGTTTAACTTTCTATCATGTGTTTACACAAATAAACATTTATACTAATAGCAGTGGCCTAGATTTAAATTGGGCAATTATTTCATGAGAACATGATGGGTTGATCCCATGATATATTAGCCATAATCATCTTTATAGAGATATGTACTCTATATGTACTCTTAAGTACTTCATATTCTTATAATTATAAAAGTTATATATACAATATACAAAAAGTTGCATATATATGTATATGTATATATATGAATCAGACATGACTTAGCAATTAAACTATATATATGTATATATACACACACACATTAATTGTAGTAGATTTTTACATGCAGAAACATACAAAGAATGAAGCATACATAATCTATAATTTTACACCTTTACTCAGTAACCTTTTCATATTCTACTATATACAATTATATATGTATATAGGATGTATGTGTGTTAGTTGCTCAGTGGAGTCTAACTCTTGGCGACCCCATGGACTGTAACCTGCCAGGCTCTTCTGTCCATGGAATTCTTCAGGCAAGAATACTAGAGTGGGTAACCATTCCCTTCTCCAGGGGATCATCCTGACCTAGGGATCGAATTGGGGTTTCCTGTATTGCAGGCAGATTCTTTATCATCTGAACCACTAGAGAAGTCCATATGGTATGCACATGTAATATATAATATAGCTTCACTATACATATATCTATTGGAAGATATTTCTTTTTATGTGTGTTTGTTTCTTTTTTTTTTTTTTGGCTGTGTCATGGGATATATGGGATCTTAGGTCCCCTACTAGGGATTGAATTCACAATCTCTGCAGTGTAAGCATGAGATTTTAACAACTGGACTGCCAGAAAAGTCTCAAGACATTTGTTTTTAAAACTGAGATCATACTGTACACATTATTTCATATCTTTTGTCTCATAACAGTATTTTATAAATACTATATTATGCTTTTACATTAATTGATCTTCAAATTATGGCTGCCATATTGCTATGTCACAAACTTATTACCCAGGGCTTTATTTTGCACTGAACTTATAAGCTATTCAATTTTTTTTTTAATTTAAAATGAGATCTGCTAAAAATTCTTGCAAGTAAAATTTTATATACCTCTTTCTTTCCTTCATATAAATTATTATAAGTAAAATTATTGGCTGAAAGAATATAAATATATTTAAATCTTGGGATTTCTACTTATATTTTAAACTATACACATATGTGTGTAAGTTTTAATATTTTATACTCCCACTAGTGATCTTTGAGGTTGATCATATTTCTATAAGCTTCCAACAATAGGTATGAAATAGTTTTTAATCTTTCATACTTTAATAGATTAAAATATTAGATTGCTTAATTAGAATTCCTATAATCACAACTTATATTGAGCATTTTATCATATATGTTTGAGTTTAACTATTTATATTCATTCTTCATTGAATTTCCTAGATATATTTTCTGTTTTCCAGTTCACTTGTTTACTTTTTCATATTGAATCATAAAAACTCTTATTAAAGATATTAACATTCATTTCTGGATTCTTTTTTTATCATTTACTTCTTTAATACATCTGCCATATAAATAAGGTATAGATTCTATTTAAGCAAAACTATGTGACAATATAAATGGAAAACAAATATTGAAAACAATTGTCCTAAGTTTAGAAATCTTGAAATATACATGGGCAATGTTCATGCTTATTGTGCATTCTTATTGTGATATTTTCAAATAACCGTCAATAGCCAAAATTATGTGAAATTCCTTTTTGAGTGTTCTAGAATCAAACTAAGTTAGTAGCCTCTTCAAGAAAGTGTTCAGTATCTTAATGAAATATGCATTATTTTCAACACTAATGCTTAAGTTTTGAAGTAAGATAAAGGAAATTCAAATTATGCTTTGTGAACTTTAGTAAGATACTTCTCTGTGTTTCCTTTTCGTCACTTATAATAATACATATGGATAATAAAACTAGCTATCTTACAGGGTTTTTAAAAAATAATTGAACTGCATAATTTAATTGTGTAAAACACTCAGAATTATGCTAAGTTGGAACAAAATTGTTATTCTATACATCATAATAATAATTACTCTAGAATTATTTTTATTGCTTAACAAAGAAAATCCTGTACCATTAAACTGACAGCAAACAAAAAGTAATTTTATATAAAGTCTATCTCTTTTGGTCAGTTTATGTCTGATGAAAGCCTGCAGTATATTGGTCTTTGGAGAAAGCATGAGCATCTTTGAAGTACTGGTGACTCAGATTGATGTGTTCCTTCCTCTTTGGTGTTCATTCTTTTCCCTTGAACAATTGAAACAGAAAAGACATGGCCTAAGGGCATTCTTTTCCACAATGTCGCTTCCACAGATTTGACCCAGACCATGCATATGGCTCCCAGTAGGCGGATTTTATTTAAATGAATGAGACTGTCCAATGTTTAATTCATGACACAAGAATCTAAATGCACACTGATAGAGAGGGTAGATCAAAATGCAACTCATTGGGGATCATAGTTTTATAAACTGCAGGCTGCTCCCTATAAAGTAGACATACAAAATATGAAAATGCATAATTCAGTAAACATTCTTATATTTAGAACTGTATGCAAATACCAAAGAGTGATGGACTGCCTCTAAATTTCTATCACTGCCTTGTAACTTTCATTTCTGCTCATTACTGACAAGGTTTCACACACAATTTAAAAGCCTGTTTTTAGAGAAAAAGAGGATAGATGGAAACACTGTGTTTGAGCATCCCAAGAACCTGCCAGCCTACCTGGACCTTATTCAAGTGCTCTGCTCCCCCAGTCCCTTGCGTGGAAATAGGTGGTTAACTCTAAGAGAGGAAAGAAAACATAACATGAAAGTCTTCTCAAAAAAACACATCTGAGAAAGCTCAAAAGAGTGAATAATAGAAAACAGCCAACACTTGGCCTCTTGGGGTTGATAACTCTGTTTTTCTTTCCTCTCCCTCCTACTGCCTGCCTGTTGGTCACTTCACTACTTCTTGGTACATCTAGGAGAGGGGGAATGTGTGTAGGGTCAGACAGGGAAAGGAAAAGATCATCAGTCAATTTTGCATCTTGTTAGTGGTTCTAGACAATGGTTGAGTTGAAGCAGAAGACGACAATGAGGATTAAGGGTTATTTGTGACTTTCAAAGACCTTTGTTCCTTTAATATTATGAATACTCAGCAGTGGGCTGCAGGTTCATTCCTTCTTACTCATGCACATGGAGAAAATGAATTCAGTAAGCATTTCCTTAGAGTCCAGTAGTCACAGCTCTGACTGTTAAGAGTAATGTATAGAAATGCTATTGTCTTCTTAAAAAAAAAGAAAGAAAGAAGAAAAGAAAAAGAGCAATTTAGGTCAGACAAAATTAGAGGAAGCCAAAATCCAGCTGTTTTTAGTATTTATCCAATATTAGTAACATTGTGGTTTTTCAGTAACAATATAAAATTGTACTTTCAGAGGTGTTTTTCCATTTAATTCCCTAACTCCTAAATGTTTGCTGTTTTGTCCATATGTTTCTAGTTGTATACATTGAATATTTTTAAAACACCATTTTGCAACATGTATTTGATGTTCAATAAGACTTTTTTGGTTATTATTAGAAAGCAGAAATTATGATTTGTAGAGGGAAAATTTACAAGTTTGAAAAGATTGCTTTTGAGGTTTTGCTTCACTTCATTTCCTTTGATGTCTTTTAGAAAGAAAAATGTATTCCTCCATCAGATACTAAAAAGAGCCTTCATGCTGAAAATATAAAAACAGAGCAGCAGACAAGGTTGGGAGGTGAGGGCTCTGCTGTCTTTATGAACTGCTACTGTTCAAAATCAACCCACCCAACCCCGGGAAAGTACAGCTACTGCAATGAAAGATGTTTAAATAGTGATAATGGATTGCAAATAAAGGGACTCTTATCTTTGGAATTTTGAAGTAGACACCAGGAAGCAGTCCAAATTTAGTTTAAGGCTTACCCCTAAAGCTGAACTTTCATCTTTTATATGTCAGTCTGTGCTTATGTGCTTTGGGACTACATAAAGTAGCTTTAGAAGCCTGGCTAATCACATTAAAAGAAAACAAACAGCAATTTACATAAAACCCAGAAATTTGGGGTAAGATTATTTTTTTGTACTTTTCTCATGAGCACAGTGTCAAATGGATGAGGGAAAGATGTGACAATAGCACAAAAGTGTGTCACAGACAGCAGAATAATAAATCTTACTCCATTATTCATTCCTTCATCTTATTCAACATTCATTCATTTATTCATTTGTTCACCTATTATTTTACTACCAGTAGTTGCTCATCAAATTGGGAAAGATAAAGTAATTATGATCAGAGATAAAGCTCATTTTCAAATAATTCATGTACCTCCTCTCTCTAATTAATCCAAAGGCAGCTGATAAAAAGAAGATTAAATGGCTTCAGAAATGGTAAATGAGATTCTAACCTGGAGCAAAAGAAGTTTCTTTCAATAGGCTCAGGTTTTTCTCTTAACTCTTAACTAAACTAGTGGCCCCCAAATCAATTCTTTGATCTCTAACTGATATACTGTGTCACCTCTCCATCAAAAAAAGCACCTTCTTATGCACCACTTTTCACATTCAGACACCGTTAGTGCGGCTCATCTCTCAGCTTGGAATCTCAGGATGCATCATCTCAGTGGGACTCTGGCCAGTGGTTCTAGACACCTTCCTCCAGGTTTCTAGAGGCTCTGTTCTGGTCTGCTAAGGCCCTCTCTGTTCCAGGCTCCACTGAGCTCAATCTGGGGACTCGGTTTCCCCTTCCTCAAAACGGTTTCCTCATATCAAGAGTTCCTGTGCTCTTAGTGCTCTGCTTTTACTCTCATGGGCAAAGCTCCCCAAGCACATAACCAGGGGCAATGACTTACAGCATTCCTTCCTGTCAATATCTTCACATTTCAAACAGGGTTATTTTTCATATCTGAAATGCCTTCTCACGTCCTTTTCCCTTAGCACCCTGTTTATTTCCTTCTAAATTTTCTGAACCCTCACTTAAAATTGTACTTATTTTATGTTCTTTTCGTCTAACTAGACTTTGAGTCTTGTGAAAAGTAGAAACATACTGATCCTACTTATTGTTAGATATTCTGGGTTTTGTATAATACCTGGCATACAGTAATTACTAATATATATGTGCTGAATAAATTCACTCATTCATCCATCTATTCATCCATCCATCCATTTATCCATACATCCATCCAAAATCTTTTGAGCCAGATGCTCTGCTAGGAAATGGGGACATTATGACAGACCCAGGGGAAAAGAATTAGGGCCAAGAGGGCCTTTTGATGCCCTTCAAATCACACTTGGCTGGCAGCTGCTTACAGCATTTGTGCAGGCCAGCCCTGGACAAAGGTTAGAGGGGTGAAGCATGAGTAAGGATAGAGCTCACAAATCATTGGTTCTTGACACTTCCAACAACTCTGAAAGTATTTGGAAATGTTACCTTCAACTTCAAGGCTCCAGGACTCACCCTGCCAGGAAGTCTTTTGACATTCTAACCCCATACCTTCCTCCCCCACCACTGACTCATGGCAATTGGCAGATCTCAGGATTGATGGTCTAGAAATTGAAGAGAAAGTCCCTAGGTCAGGGTCCTAAGGCTCTGGAATTCCCTCCCTCCCATGTTCTGCTTTCTTCTACACAAGGCATCGTGCCAAAAGAACCCTTTTTATCCCTAGAGTCTGCAAGTGACATATAAATATCCAAAACTTCTGAACCTTTCTTTCTCTCATTTAGCAACAGGGCCTTAATTGTTTTGAATCTGTCTTATCTAAAAAAGTTAGGTGCATATTTGAATCTGAGAATTATATAGAAAAAAGGAAACTGTAAAAAAAGAGATTAAATTAACTAAAATCTTCTAATGCTATGGTAATTATACATCCCAGTAACTTTCAGATTATGTATGAGACTAGCAAGAGATTTGACAAAACGAACAAAGAAGAAATGTGGTAGTTTCTCCTGATAGTACAAATATAGTTCTGTTGTTTAGTTGCTAAGTTGTCTGACTCTTTGCGACCCCACGGACTGTAGTCTGTCAGGCTCCTCTGTCCATGAGATTTTCCAGGCAAGAATACTGGAGCAGGTTGCCATTTTCTTCTCCAGGGCATCTTCCTGACCCAGGGATTGAACCTGTGTCTCCTGCACTGCAAAGCACATTTTTTTTTTTTTAACCCCTGAGCCACCAGGGGAGCCCCAGTACAAATACACTGGCAGTACAAAATAAATTTAACTATCAGTTCGGTTCAGTTCAGTTCAGTCACTTAGTCGTATCCGACTCTTTGCAACCCCATGAATCGCAGCACACCAGGCCTCCCTGTCTATCACCAACTCCTGGAGTTCACTCAGACTCACGTCCATTGAGTCAGTGATGCCATCCAGCCATCTCATCCTCTGTCATCCCCTTCTCCTCCTGCCCCCAATCCCTCTCAGCATCAGAGTCTTTTCCAGTGAGTCAACTCTTCGTATGAGGTGGCCAAAGTACTGGAGTTTCAGCTTTAGCATCATTCCTTCCAAAGAATACCCAGGACTGATCTCCTTTAGAACGGACTGGTTAGATCTCCTTGCAGTCCAAGGGACTCTCAAGAGGCTTCTCCAACACCACAGTTCAAAAGCATCAATTCTTCGGCTCTCAGCTTTCTTCACAGTCCAACTCTCACATCCATACAAGACCACTGGTATAATTTAACTATAAGTTGGCTAATTATATATTAGTCAAGATGATATCTTTTTTTCCCCCCTCTGATACTTTACTAAACTATGGTTATGTTTCTAAAACACTTTGCCCAGTTATTGTTTATCTCTTATATCTATTATTAAGCTTTTCAGCTTTATAAAATATTATATAGTTGTTTGTGCCTACTAATTTTCATATTACATTTTTGTAGGTCTCTATGTTAAAGAATCTTCCTGCAATGTGGGAGACCTAGGTTTGAGTCCAGGGTCAGGAAGATCCCTTGGAGAAGCAAATGGCAACCCAGTCAAGTATTCTTGGCTGGAAAATCCCATAGACAGAGGAACCCGGCAGACTACAGTCCATGGGGTCACAAAGAGTTGGACACGACTGAGTGACTAACACTTTCACTTCATAATTATTCTTATTTTAGAGATATAGTGGGAGAAACAAATCTGTTTCAAAAAATCTGAAGGAAATTAGTGAATATAAAATTGGTAAATGAAGGTTAAGAGCTCAAAAATCCTTAAGGGCTGGTTCAACTATTCTGTAAATATTTAAAGACCTATTTTACAACATTCATGATATAAGAGAACTGACGTAATTCTCCACATTTGTTTTTGCCTAAGAAGAGAATGTTTAGACATACCATTTTCAGGAAAAAAAAAAAGGAGGTTAATCGATAGATTTCAATCTCTTGCTGTTTTAAGTTGCTTCAGTCATGTTTGACTCTGCGATACTATGGACTGTAGCCTGCCAGGCTCCCCTGTCCGTGGGATTCTCCAGGC
This sequence comes from Bos taurus, assembly GCF_002263795.3. Taxonomy (NCBI): domain Eukaryota; kingdom Metazoa; phylum Chordata; class Mammalia; order Artiodactyla; family Bovidae; genus Bos; species Bos taurus. The sequence goes on along the minus strand of NC_037341.1, from coordinate 57,089,512 downwards.
AAGAATACTAGAGTGGGTAGTCTATCCCTTCTCCAGGGGATCTTCTCGACCAAGGGACTGAACCCGCATCTCTTATGCTTCCTGAATTGGCAGGCTGGTTCTTTACCACTAGCACCACTTGGGAAGCCCTTCAATCTCTTACACCAGTGCTGACAGATGGAGTTTTGACTCCCATGTTGTCTCCAAGTTATTTCAAGTACGCTAGACAATTTTCAAAGATCATAAAAACCAATTAAATATATCATAAAAATTGAGAAAAAATTGGTATACAATTATTCAAAATTCAACATGTATCTCTTTAGTCCTTATTATGTATTATCTCAAGATGTTGTTTGTGCCCTCCAAGAGTCTCTGTTTCCCCCAGTCCTGTGGGAGTTCTGTAATAAAATCCCGCTGTTCTTCAAAGTCAGATTCCCTGGGAATTCCCAGTCCCTTTGCTGGATCCCCAGGTTGGGATGACTGATGTAGGGCCTAGAATCTTTGCAACAGTGTGAGAACTTATTTGGTATTATTGTTCATCAGTTTGTGGGTCACCATAGAAAAGCTATGACAAACCAAGATAGTGTACTAAAAAGCAGAGACATCACTTTGCTGACAAAGGTCTATATAGTCAAAGCTATGGTTATTCCAGTAGTCATGTATGGATATGAGAGCTGAACCATAAAGAAGGCTGAATGCCAAAGAATTGATGCTTTTGAATTGTGGTGCTGGACAATACTCTTGAGAGTCCCTTGGATAGCAAAGAAATCAAACCAGGCAATCCTAAAGGAAATCAACCCTGAATATTCATCAGTAGGACTGATGCTGAAGCTGAAACTCTAATACTTTGGCCACCTGATGTAAAGAGCTGATTCACTGGAATAGATCGTGATTCTGGGAAAGATTGAGGGCAGGAAGAAAAGGGGGTGGCAGAGGATGAGATGGTTAGATGATTAGCATCGCCAACTCAATGGACATGAGTTTAAGCAAACTCTGGGAGATAGTGAGGGACAGGGAAGCCTGGCATGCTACAGTCCATGGGGTTGCAAAGAGTTGGACATGACATAGTGACCAAACAGCAACAACAATGTATTATCTAACCTATACACTTCAATAAAATCAACACTTTTAAAATGTGTACTACACATATTCAGTATAAAATATATGAATCAAACTAAAATAAAAGACTATACAGAAAATTCAGGTAAAAGAAAATCCTATGGTTATTAAACTTAAAACAATCTTTTGATTGAAAACCAAAACAAAATGAAACCAGCAACTGAATTACCACTGCCTAATAAAAAAGAATGTACCAGCTTAAATAGGCTAGAATGTTTTTTAATGGCTATGAAAAAATGATCTAGCTCAAATTGGCAGAAGCAATTAGGGAATATGTTGGCTCAGACAGTTCAAAGCCAAGATCAGCTTTAATATCAGTTGATACAACTACTTGGAGATGTAATCAAGAACCCATTATCCTTCTCTTCTTTCTAACATCTATGGTATTGGGCTTCATCCTAAAGCTAGTCTTCCCATGGCTGTCTGGTAGTAGGAAATCATCAGGCTACATGCTTCCCTGTGTGTTTTGATCAGGATTTCTCCACCTCGACACAATTAACTCCAATGACATTTGGACCACATCTTTCTTTATTATGCTGTACTGAGCCTTGTAAGATGCTGACCTTCATCCTTGACCTCTACCCACTAGATGCCAATAGCATTCCCCAAGTTGTGACAATCAAAAATGTCTCCAGACATTGCCAAATGTCCCCTGGGAGGTCAACTGCCAACAGTTGAGAATCACTGATAAGGTTTTCAATACAGGAAAATTTTTCCAAAAGCCCTTGGAAAACATCTCAGATAAAATCAACCTAAATTGCATGGCCATACTGAAATCAACCATAGCCAACAAGATTAGAAATACTTTCATTAGCATTATATCCCAATCAAATTGGGGTTGGGCGTGAGGGATATATTCTTTCATTAGAACTAATCAGGTCAAATTCCTGGTAATAGGAGTTTCCCTTCATAAGGGAAGGTGGATTCCTGAACAAAATCAGAAATGCATTAAAAAGAAACAAAGATGTTACTGGTTTCAGAACAAAATTCACAAAACTGTTCCTCAGAACAAACAAGATAGACTCTGATGTGCATTTATAAAGAAATTACTCAAGTAAATCTTCATAGAGAAACACTGAGGATTGTGGTTGACTCATTTATTTAAATCTTTATTGCACACACAGGAATGCTTCTCTGTGGTTTGCCTACTTTGATCACTCTCTGTTCCTAGCAGATGGAAAAGTAGATAGCTCATAGATTTTTATAAATATTTATTGAATAAATGAATAAGCAAATGCCAAATATCAAGCTCTTACGATGCATTGGGCAGGCTTCCCATGTGGCGCTAGTGGTAAAGAACCTGCCTGCCAATGCAGGAGACTTAAGAGATGTGGGTTCAATCCCTGGATTGGGAAGATCTCCTGGAGGTGTACACGGCAACCCGCTCCCATATTTTTGCCTGGAGAATCCCACAGACAGAAGAACCTGGCAGGCTACAATCCATAGCATCACACAGAGTCGGACACAACTGAACCAAGTTAGCACACATGCACCATGCACTGGGTACCATTCTAGATTTTGAAAGTAAACCTTCTTAAAGAGGAGATATAGCAATCAAATAAATTGACGTGGTCAATATGTAAAACAAGCCTGGCTTGTGACATTACTAGGAACATCAGAATTTTTCTGTTTTGATCTTTCCCCTTATTTAGTTGAAGGAGGAAAGTTCACTCAGCCCTAGATGAAACAGTAGTGGGCCTAATACCATTCCATTGTGCTGTGCTCAGTCATGTCTGACTCTTTGCAACCTTATGGACAATAGCCTGCCAGGTTCCTCTGTCCATGAGAATTCTCCAGGCAAGAATACTGGAGTGGATAGCCTATCCCTTCTCCAGGGGATCTTCCTGACCTAGGAATCAAACTGGAGTGTCCTGCATTGCAAGCAGATTCTTTACCATCTGAGCTACCAGGGAAGCCCACTATTCCATCACCTCTCAGGTAATTCAGCCTGCAGTTACTTTAAATTGCAAATATGATCTTAATCAGAAATTGAGTGATTAGTCCAAGGTAATTACTAACAATTTAAATATTACTTGGTATTAAGTCTTCCTCTCCACCTCCCTTGTAACAGCTTTAGACTGGAAGGCAAAGTCCTGATCCCTCTGCTCCCTCTGCCTCCCATCCTCTAATCCCTTGCACATATTTTGTTCCCCTGGTGGCTCAGAAGGTAAAGCATCTGCCTACAGTGCAGGAGACCCGGATTCGATCCCTGGGTCAGGAAGATCCTCTGGAGAAGGAAATGGCAACCTACTCCAGTACTCTTGCCTGGAAAATCCCATGGATGAAGGAGTGTCGTAGGCTACAGTTCATGGGGTCACAAAGAGTTGGACACGACTGAGTGACTTCACATACATACAGGTGAAAAAGAAAACTATGGAAGCCAAGAAATGGGGATCTGGGAAACACTGTTGGGACCAAAGTGAGTGAGGTACTTGCCTCAGGCACAAAATTTAACCCCAAACTCCAAAACCAAAATAAATAACACATAATATTTAAGTTTCTATAAAATTGATATTAAAATATTAGTGTCAATATTAATGCTAAAATATTTTAACAAAATATTTTTAAACCAAAAATAATTTTTAAAAATCCATTATGCACAAAATTCAAGTGTTAAATAAACAGCATCAGTGACAGTGCCTTGGTGAGCCATACCGGAGCTTGGGGCAAAAAGAAAATTATCAGTAACACTAAGTTAGGGCAGTGAGGCTTCTCAAAGGTGGATGGATTTCAGAGATATCTCATAGATGGAATGATAAAGATTAATAATTGACTGATGTGGCAAATTGTATAGTTACTCTAATTATTGGGAAAGGGAACACGGGAAGACAAGTAGGTTTAGTAGTTAAAGTAAATTCAGGAATAACGTGATTGTGTTGAGATTATGGCACCTGAAACTCTTTCATCTGATCATGATGTCCAAAAGGCTCTTGATACATCTGTGTAAGATTTATAAGAACACCTTTAACAGCATCAATTGTGACATCAAAGAACCCTCAACAGACCTTGAAGGGAGAATGCTCAATGGAGACAGTTCTTTGGGATCTGGTGGAAAGATATGTGAGGTCCCCAAAACAATGGAATCTAAGTAAACAGCTTCTAGAAATCCATTTTGATTCAGACTAAAACGCAGATTAAAATTCAGGTTAAAAAGGAGACTGGCTAAAGGAATAAATGAATTATGTGTCCCAACAATTATTTCCTATTCACACTGTTTCATTCAATCCACTTTTTGACAAAAATCAAAGAGTAGACAAGTTGAAGTTATTACCTTTGGAATGGACTATGAGTTCAGTCATTTGTATTGCAGATTAACAGCAGATAAAAACCAACTGACTAGACAACACTTCTTTAATATTATAGAAATTTAACTAAACTTTTTCTGCCTATGATAGTAAGAAGGCTAGGGCTGTGACACAGTTTACTGTAAGTTTTTAAAACATGATTTCTCTCTCATGACTACAGAAATCCCTCAATACTCTGGCAACAAAATACCTGATTATAAACAATACTGATGGAAGCACAACCTTCAGGAGAGTTAATGCTGCAGTATGTGGTGAGGTACTAAATAAACCTACCTAATATATGAACAAGAGAGATAATGCATTAAATTTATGGAAATAATGAACAGAACCTCTTTTGGAGAAATTGGTCTTAAACCATTCTATCTGACAACTGCAACATAACAGAAATTCTCACTGCCACCACTACTAATAAATCAACTTTATAAATTAATGAAAAAATCATGTATTAGGGTATACAGAGGAAGGGATACAAATCCTAAAATGTGATAAAATAAACATTTTAAAACCTTAGGAGTCAGTTTTAGAAATTATTTGTGACTTTATTTTCTACTTTGTCTTTTTTATAGATTACATAAATTAATCTATAAATGGGAACAACATTAATTTGAGGTATAATGTGCCAAAAATATTTAAATAATTGGTAACTATATTAATAGATAATGTTGATCATGGTTTCTTTAAATTCTCAAAATTGGAAAGGAAGCTGTGACTAACAACTCAGATCTCTGCTCTACACCTCTAGAGACATTAACTAGCAATATGATTAGAATAAGCAAACAAATCCTTTTTAAATATTTCAATTGGTCTTATTAACATCTTGTAACAAACCACTGCATTAATTATATGAAATGACTGGAAGAAACACAAGCTGGAATCAAGATTGCCGGGGGAAATATCAATAACCTCAGATATGCAGATGACATCACCTTATGGCAGAAAGTGAAAAGGAACTAAAAAGCCTCCTGATGAAAGTGAAAGTGGAGAGTGAAAAAGTTGGCTTAAAGCTCAACATTCAGAAAACTAAGATCATGGCATCTGGTCCCATCACTTCATGGGAAATAGATGAGGAAACAGTGGCAACAGTGTCAGACTTTATTTTTCTGGGCTCCAAAATCCCTGCAGATGGTGACTGCAGCCATGAAATTAAAAGACGCTTACTCCTTGGAAGGAAAGTTATGTCCAACCTAGATAGCATAGTCAAAAACAGAGACATTACTTTGCCAAAAAAGGTCCATCTAGTCAAGGCTATGGTTTTTCCTGTGGTCATGTATGGATGTGAGAGTTGGACTGTGAAGAAGACTGAGAGCCAAAGAATTGATGCTTTTGAACTGTGGTGTTGGAGAAGACTCTTGGGAGTCCCTTGGACTGCAAGGAGATCCAACCAGTCCATTCTGAAGGAGATCAGCCCTGGGATTTCTTTGGAAGGAATGATGCTAAAGCTGAAACTCCAGTACTTTGGCCACCTCATGTGAAGAGTTGACTTATTGGAAAAGACTCTGATGCTGGGAGGGATTGGGGGCAGGAGGAGAAGGGGAGGACAGAGGATGAGATGGCTGGATGGCATCACTGACTCGATGGACGTGAGTCTGAGTGAACTCTGGGAGTTGGTGATGGACAGGGAGGCCTGCCATGCTGCGATTCACGGGGTCGCAAAGAGTCGGACACAACTGAGCGACTGAACTGAACTGAACTGATACATTAATAAACATACCATAGAGATGATTTTACTGAAAAATTATTTCTTTGGAAAGTTTCTACTTTGCTTGGACTTCTTGTATTTGCATCAAAGGCAATCTTCCAAAAGAAATATCATGTTCTGTAAACAATTTTATTTGTTAATCTCTGTGTTAAAATGTTTTTTAAATTGTCTTTTCTATTTGAAGATTTTTCAGGCTATGAATCATAAATGTGAGTCAGAACTGATTTTTACTGACTGAAGAACAATTTGCTTCTCTAAATATATAAAGTATATTTGGGGCGGGGAGGGGTTGGTGCTTCCCAGGTGGTGTGTGGTAAAGAACCTGCCTGCCACTGCAGGAAACATAAGAGATGTGGGTTTGATCCCTGAGTTGGGAAGATCCCCTAGGGAAGGAAATGGCACCGACCCCAGTATTCTTGCCTAGAGGATCCCATGGACAGAGGAGCCTTGTGGACTACAGTCCAAAGGGTCTCAAAAAGTCAGACACAACTGAAGCAACTTAGTACACATGCATGTGTACATGGGCAGGGGGGTGATCTGTAAGAATAGAAAATTTTCAATTAGAAATAGATATAACTAAGATGAAGAATTGATCATCATAGGGTTTTAGGAAGCCTTTGAACTTAAAAGATCTGATACAATCTTGTAAAATTACAGAAAAACAGCATTGAGGAAACATTCAGCTCAAGTACCAACACTCTCCTCAAAAGGCGACTATACTAGAAATGCATTTTGTAAACAAAAAAGTGAAAACAAAAATCCACACTGTCTTAGATACTCTGGCCAGTGACATAAGACGTGAAATAGAAATAAGAAACAGAACTCTCGAATGAGGGGGAGAAACAAAAAATCTTGTTTGCAGACTATTCAGAAATATATTCATTCAATATCTTTATACCTGATTGCTCCAGACACTGTTTCTAGGTGCTGGAAATACAGTGACAAACCAGACAGACAAAGTCTAAGATCCTTTTAAGTATCATTATTCTATGATTCACTAGTAATTCTCTAAGTGCCATACTGTTCTGTGGGACCTCAATATGACTAATGGTAATAGAGACCAAAAATAACAGGGACATAATCAACACAGAAAGTTATTTCTCTTGCAAATAAAGTCTAGATACAGCTGCTTAGATCTGTAAAGAAAGCTCTGCTCATCAAAGTCCTAAGAATCCGGATTGTTTCCAGTTTTCTTCCTGGTCACACCAGGAAATAAATTCTTTTTCAAGGTCCTAACTAGAATTCTGGCTACCACATAAAAATTCCAAGAATAAGACGGAGCAAGAAGACAAGAAGAAATAGAAAGCACATGTCTTTAAAGGAAATTCCTAGAAGCTGCTACTTTATGTTTCTGCCAGCATCCCTTTCAACAGAATTCTGTTGGCTTCACTTGTCTGGAAAAGAGACTGGAAAATGTATTTTTTGTTTTGTTTTGTATATTTTCTTATGAGGCAGCTATAGGTGGCTCAGATGGTAAAGAATCCACCTGCAATGCATGAGACCCTGGGTTAGGTCCCTGGTTTGGGAAGATCCCCTGAAAAAGGGAATTGCCACCCACTCCAGTATTCTTGCCTAGATAATTCCATGGACAGAGAAGCCTGGCTGGCTACAGTCCATGGGGTCTCAAACAGTTGGACACCACTGAGGGGAGTAACACTTGCACTTTCATAGACCCAGCCCCTACTCTCCACAAAAAGTGAGAGTTCTAACTTACATAAAGCAGGTATTAGGGTAGAAAACTAGTAGTTTCATCCAAACCTGACAACCATAATATTATTTTAACATCAAGTTCTGAGATCTAATATACTGCTTCTTACCTTCAACCGTCTGTCTAAGCACTAAATTCCAAGTGAAGCATAATTCAACTACAAATATAAACTTAAGTCTTTAAATTTTTTGGATATCCCACTTGCCTACTAACGGAAGAAAAACCTATGAATGGCCACTAGATATGAGAGGAGGCGTAAAGAAAGAAGAGTACGATGGGCATCTTGCACAGAGCTGCCTCTCTTTAAATTTTGTCAAATTGATTATAATATTAGTATTATAAACAGCTCTGAACATACTAAGCAGATAATCATAGTATATACCAGGGTGTAGGACTAAAATATACTGCTTGCTGTAACTGTAACAGAGTGTCTGCTGAACTAGGTGGTTGTCAGATCCAGTTTTCACTGCCCTGATAAGGACTATGGGTTGTTGCATCATTCTAAATCAGCATAATTAAAAAAAAAATCTTGTACAGAAACAGTAGTGCTAAAATTTGTTGCTCATCCATGATTCTGTTCTCCATGATTATATGGTAAAATATGTGTGGACATGTTCTACAGAAAAGGTCATGTCCAAGTGGAAGAGCTTTCTCACAGTAAAACTTTAGTGCAAGACTATTCATTTCGAACGGTATAGAATGAAAGAGCCCAATAATTTCTAACATTATCTAGGTTTTTGTTTAGAGTTAACTAAGATTTCTTTTAGTGACATTCCAGTCTAAGTGAAAACCATTGATAATTTTACAAAATGGACCTGAAACCTTTCAAAGACCATACTCAAGTTTCCCATCATAGAGCTCTGCACGTCGAACCAAGTGTGTGAGTTTATTAAGGTATTCCCCATTGCAAGAAAAGGTTTACTTTACCCATTAAAACCTCACTCAAATGGATATCAAGTATCTCTTGTGTCCTGTTACATGCTGTAATTTAAGTCTGAAAATGTCCATGCTTTACTTTAAAGGAAAGTTAAAATCTTGCTCAGTGGAAGCAATAGTATATGCCACTGATAAGGTGAAGGTGATCCAGTACCAGGTCACGACTTAGTGCTTTTTGGACAAACAATAGAAAGAAACTCGTCTGCTCCCATGTTATGTTGCATCAATAATTCAGCCGATTTTAACACATCAAAAATCCTCTGCATGCTTTAAAGCCAACCCTTCTATAAACACAGTACTAGATGGCCATGGCAGCCTTCCCCTTATAATGGAATTGTAATAGAGCTATTGAACAACTGTGTGTAACTGTGTACTAACCAATGAGATAAATAAATAAATGAGATATAATCTCAATTTTTAAAGAGCTAAATATTTCAGGAGGAAAAGGAATGTGACTAGAAAATATGAAAATCTGACTCAAGATTCCTATGACCAATGTCATGAAAGAAATAAAAAGCTAAATAAAAGAAAGATCTCCTTGGTCTGAGGGAGTCAGAAAATATATAAGGTGAAGATGGCATCTGAAAAACATCTTGAACAGTACATAGACACAGAAAAGAGGACTTTCGATGTACTGCGAGAGGGGAAATGAGGACTATGCTTAAGACATAGTAAGTACTCAATTTCCTGGTACACACAGTAAGAACAGAAACAAAGTGCAGAAAGAATGGACAGGTGAGTGGTAACCATATTACAAGGGGCACTACTGAAGGAGTGAGGAATATTGCTTAATTTATAATCATGCCATAATCATTATAGACGTTTTTGGACAGAAAGTCATAAAAGAGTTGTACTTTTAGTAGAATAATACACAACATTAGGATGCCAGGTAGAATGGGTGGAAAGGCTAGTTAAAGGCCAACACCACTGTCGTTACATGATACAACACCAGAAATATCATATATTCATGAAGACCTCTAGAAAGAGCAGTATTAGCATTTGCCAACTCTCTTCTTTTTGGAAGGGCAGCGTCCAAGCACAGCACTCTAATTCAAGTTTCTTCAATCAAGAAATCTCTCTAGATCAGTCTCCATCCCTCGTTATTTTCATTCCTGGGAAGAGAACTTGGTAACTGTCCACATTTAAATGTTGCATTTCCCTCAACTAGATCATGAACATCCTAGAAGCAGCTAAGATAACAGAAGGCTGCTGGCAGCAAGAGTAAATCTTAGCTTATTAAATAAAGCTGCAAATTCATCTGGAGGAATCAAATCTGACGAGGACATATCTTAAAGGTATGCTATTTTCTCTCTTCAACAGAAAGAAGAAAGTTACAAGACAGGGCAGAAATATTTTGTGACTATGAATTTATCAGTTGGTTTCAATCCCAAACTACTTAAAAACAAGCTATTTAAACAGCAGCAGCAATTTTAAATTATGTAATTTTACAGTGGGAAAGGAGTGCCTCTGAGGACAGGATTTTCTCTAGAGTCCTGTAAAAATAATGAATACATTAAACAAAGAATTGTTCTGTCTCTATAAACTGGCACGTAGATATTTACCTTCGGTAACATGCTATGGCCTCAGATCATTTACTAAAAATTACAGCTATGCAGTGTCTTCAAGGGACTGAAGTACTATAATACATTTTTTCCTCTTTATGTGAGATGTGTATGAAGCAGATATTTGCTTTTCATGTAAGAAAGAAGGTTTAGACTTTTTTTTAAGCTAGAGAACTTCAGACAAACTATGCATTGAAGATTATTAAATCAAATCTGATGTAAGACAGTGATTTACTTTATCTTCTCTAGACAATGCCCCTCCTGCAACTTTATCACTTTCCATGACAATTTATTTAGCTGAGCATAATATAATCTTTTCAAGCCAAAAGCTGTAAACTGCTTTTCTTTAGACAACATCAAAAAATATTGATGAGAAAAGTTTAGAAAAAGTGGGCATGTACATGGGTATTTCTGCTCTTTTGTTTGTGATTATACCAAGTTGCTTAGTAATTATATGACATTCAGTTGAATTTAGTATTGGCTTGGGATGAACCAACAGATTTGATGGGACACTTGCTAATCTGGATTGACAATTTTCATGCTTCTCTATTTAGCTATTTGAAGAAAACTGTAAGAATGTAATGCCATATTTGTTGATGTATGCAATACTACTTGAAAAATCCAGTAAGAAAGACGGTGAAATTAAAAGGGCTAATGACTTTTGAAGGTGTAAGTAAAGTAGCCATTCATATGCAAATAACAAAGGAGAAAAAGGTGAAACAACATCTGGGTCACACAAATTAGGAATTTTGGATCCAATCTGAAAGCTTGTACTTTGTTCACATAATGAGAGCCAGCTAAAACCAGACAAGGATAAAATACTGGACTGTCATTAGCCATAAAGCCCTTCCTTCAGAGTTCTAGCTTTTACTTTAGAGTTCCTGAATTAATAGAGATTTTTTTTTTCTATTCAGGCAAAGTTGTAAAACTGCCTGAAGATAACCATCCTTTCAAATGAAGGGAAGAAGATCTTGCCTCTGGAATTACTTGATGGAGTCAGTTATTTGTATAAAACACAAATACCTATCTTTTACTTCTCTTCTGACATAGAAAGTTAATAAGTATCCTAAGCCAAGAATTAATTCATAAATTTATCAATAATATATTTTCTAGGTCTAAAATCAATCATGACCCCTCTTCATCCTATCATGTACACGAGTAGAGAGAGAGAGAGAAAGACATGAACATCGACCAAGGAGGATAAACTTCGATCAGGTCAAAGCTTTGAGCTATTTCAAAGCTTTTGAGTGGTAAAGATTAGGTATCTAGTTTAACTAATTTCAAAGGGTCTCACAAGATAATGTTTCTTAGTAGCCATTATAAATATGTATTGCACCCCTATTCTATGTCAACCACTATTAAGCACTTTATATTCATGACTTCATTTATTCTCCACAATAACCCCAGGAGTTAATATATACCCATTTTATAGACAAAGAAGAATTTTAAACTTAAAGAAGATAAGGACAGGAGCCAAGATTTTAATTTGGGTTTATCTGACTCAGAATCCAAGAGCCATTAACCATGAAGCTTTCACAGAATGCCTATCAGCATATCACAAGTGGATCAATTGCACAGATCACTGTTCATAGCCCCTAGTAGTTTATTTGACAAGCAATTACTTAATTATTCATCTAACTTGCTCTCTGAGACTGTCTGTGTCTATATATAATTATTTACAGGTAAAAAAAGAAGGATTTGCTAGTATGGCTGCTAACATTAGACATGATACCTCTGTTCAACAAGGAAACACACTTGGGCTCAGCTGCAGTTCAAATGTAAAAAAAAAAAAAAAAAAAAGGTTTTAATACCTGACTGTATTAATCATGAACTATAAATGAAATAGCCCATGAGTTCTTTAAAAAAAGATGCCATGATTTTATTCTGAGAAGGAATCACCAGGATTTAAAACCATGATTGCTAGTATCCAAGCAAACATCACAGATTTGCTGTGAGTCTTTACTGTCTCCTTTATTTAACTGACTTTTTCATTCCTAAACTTGGTCAACTACATTGTTAAAGATGTATATAATTCCCAACCAGGTGGAGAAGAACAGCCTCAGGTTTCACACCCTTTCAGTTATCTAATACTCTTCTTGTCAACCCTGGAGGAATTGGGAATTGCCCCCAAACTTTTGTTATCAATCTGTCACTTAGATCATCACTTATGTATGGTCTGTGGAGAAAGAATCTCTAGATATTTGGTTTAGAAATTTCCTTTCACTACATAAGAACACACAAATAGTTCAAAAAATTAAAAATAAAAGTTTTTATTGTCCAAATACTTTTTAGTTCTGAAAACATGCCCATCAATGTAAAAACAAATAGATATGTACCAAGTCCGCATAGCACCAATCATTAAAAGAACTGATCTCATACGGAAATTACATTTATTCATAACTATTTCTTCTAACACTTGTATTTGTTGATTAATACATAAATTAGAACATGTGTGAAAAAATAATCCTTGGATGTTTAATTCTTTAAATTCCATCAGAATATGTCTTCCAGTTGGAATTTTTCTAAAGATAGTCATAAATTCTGACACTTTTATATTATTGATTCTTATAAAAATAGCAAGACAATATTTTACTTTGACAGGGACAACATGATACTAGATATTATGGATATAATTTTTAAAAATTTTCTATTACATATAAAGAATCTCAGAAAGCAAGAAAGTAAAGGGTATATCCTTTACTTATCTAGTACCTGTCAGCATTTTTTCATTGTGAGTGAAAAATTCTCTTTTATTCTTTTGTCAAATAACAATGGAAACAGTATTACTCACACTTTGCATGAAAACATGCCAATATAAAAAAGTTAAGCAACATTTCTCTCCAAGCCTATTAAAAATGGCCCACAGCCTTTATGAGGACATGACATATGACTAAGACACAAGTCAAAACAAAGTAAAACTGGAAAGAAAAGAAAAGATAGTAAAGTCTACTTTTTCTGTACCACGTACAAGTATCCAAAAGCCATGCTAAAGAGTAAGAGAAATGAGACTTCAGTGTCTCTCTCAGTCCTCCCCTAAGCTACAAAAGGAAAAAAAACCTCCTTCCCCATCCCAAGATTACAAAAGAGGAGTCTTGCTGGTAAGGTTAGCATCTGTCAGTATAAGGCCTGGTACAAAAGCAAAGCCGCTCTTTGAATTGTTTGCTTAATGAGTTCTCCCAGTGAATGGAGTCTATCTGCAGCTCAGGGTTTCACAAGAAACACAATATTGCGTGTGGATTACTTTAGATAGGAAGGAGGTTAGTTTCAGGAAAGCAAGTGGGAAATGGTTAAGCTTGTCGTTTCATTATAATTTGAGCATTTGCTGTGATACCAATTAAAATAGCTTTCTAACATGCTGTTCATAAGCATGATAATTCATATATTTTATCTCAGTTATCTTATTTTTTTTCTGGGACATTTCTTATTTGTACTGGCTTCCATTCATTGTTTGTGTTCCATTTGTGGGCCGCTGATTAGAATTTTAATGAGTTTCACGTTAAATACCTATTAGAATTCATTCTTTCAGAGTTATCTATAGGGAGCAAGTACATACATACTCCTTGAGTTTATTGATATCTTCTACTCACAAATGAAAATAATTTATTCTAACTTTTAAGGAAAATGCCAAGAAACATCAAACAATTGTTTTTGTCTGCTGATAACTCAGTTCCAAATACTCAGCTTCTAACATTAATTACATCAGCTATAATTTATTATGCCCTTGTACCGTGAGCAATCAGATGTCCCATTTAAACTTGTCAACAACCTGCAAGAGAGGTATTATTGATATGTTCTCTTATACAGATAAGAAAACTGGGGATCAGAGAAATTGAACGTTTGCCCAAGAACATGCAGTTAAAACTCCAACCCAAATCTCTCCTTCTATACAATGCAGGCTCTTTACACTACATTGTAGTTGCTCCAAAATGTTCATAAAACATAACCTTAGCTTTGATTTCTTTAAAGATTTTATTTAGGATAGAACACTTTTAGATTCACAGACAAAATGAAAGGAAGGTAAAAAGATTTCCCACATGTTCCCTATCCACCCCCCACATGCATGACTCCTCCATCATCAATATCCATGACCAGAGAAGTAAATTCACTACAATTGATGAACCTGCATTAGCACATCATTATCACCCAAAGTCCATAGTTTCATGTTTAGGTTCACTCTTCCAGTTGTACATTTTGTGAGCTTAGACAAATGTATAACTATATCTATCATTATAGTATCATAAGAGTATTTTCATTGCCCTAAAAACTCATTTTAGCTTCTTAAAAATAATGCCATACAAAAGAATGAACAGGTTTCTATGATCCATTAAACTTGTTATAGTTAAATTCCAAACACAGCTGATACTAATCTTGTTTTCTTAGCCAGACTGAAAATCTTGATTCACTTTTCCAGATGTCTCCAGTAGCTTCTTACAAAAGATTTAATACACAGTCACCTGCATTTGTTACTTTGCCTTTAGTCTCAAATATTCAGAAATCTCTACATATCACACTTGGAATACAAAAAGGCTTAGACTTTATGATATAAATTTTACATTTAGAGTTTCCTTAGCACTCAGTCTAATTTAAACTTTTTACTTAACCTAAAAGAAATCACTATAGTAGCTCACCAAATCAGTATTTAGATATTATTTTTTGGAAAATTTTTAAAACATAGTTTTACTATACATAAGAAATTGAATATGTATAAATAGGCATGTTTAAATGCAACTGTGGAAAATGCTACAGTTAGTGTTTATTTTGCAAGGAAATCTGCAAGTTGAATACATAGAAGAATTAAGCAATGTGTTTATTTTTTTTCCCTTCAAATATATTATATTTTTTTGGATAACATATTGTCTTTCTAAAATTCAGATGGTAGAGAGGAAGTGAAAGTAACCCTATAATGCCATATCCTTCAGAATCACTACTATTAACCTATTGAGTAATGTGTTTCTTATATGCTCTCCCATTTCACAAATGGAATTAATACTATTTTTTATCAAAGAGTTAATGATTAAGAGATGTTCTGGAGCCTGTTCATATTTCTAGGAGCTGATTGTGGACTGATTGTGCCCACTTCTTAACTCTGTTCATTATCAAGTTGTTAACTTGAAATTGGCCAAGGGTGAGAGTATTGACACCATGGAAATTGACAAAGACAATGAATCAAGGCTGCCTTTATCTGCTCCCTATTCTGAGCCTACTGGGAAACAGTTTTCACATAACACTGATGATGTAAGACAATATGTAAGATAATATGTCATTATAGTGGATAAGAAGGGTGCCTCCACACCTCCAGGTGCAGGCAGTGTTGGCTGCTGATGACCCTCAGCTTCACCCTTCTGTAAACTGTCAGCTGAAGGGTGCTGTCCTGCCCAGGATTATGCCCCTTGCTCTTTGGATTGTCTGGCTGAAATACAATGACCAGGGCCCTCAAGAAAGAAATTCCAGCTCCAGAGCTTCTTGTGGGATCAGATGAAATCTCAGTTTCAACCACATCATAGTTTAACTTCTCCCCTTGCTCAGTTCAGCTTCCTTCTCTCCTTTACAGGTATTGTTCCTGAGAGCAGTGCTCCCCTTCCCCACAAATTACACAGAAATCTCTCAGAGTTTGTTTCCTAGGAAGACTAAGCCAAATCATGCAGGAAACATTGCTTAATAAATGTTCGTTGTTAACAATATATTTGTAATCATTCTTTCACTGTACATTACTACTCTTAATGCAGTTGTTAAAATAGAGAATAAAAATGGTTTTAAGTATATTTTCCTTTTCTCATGTTAAAAATAATTAGATTCTACTATGGAACATATAACAATAATGAAATAATGATTGTCTATAAACATAATGGCAACCCACTCCAGTACTCTTGCCTGGAAAATCCCACGAACGGAGGAGCCTGGTAGGCTACAGTCCATGGGGTCGCTGAGAGTCGGACATGACTGAGCGGCTTCACTTTCACTTTTCCCTTTCATGCATTGGAGGAGGAAATGGCAACCCACTCCAGTGTTCTTGCCTGGAGAATCCCAGGGACGGCGGGGCCTGGTGGGCTGCCGTCTATGGGGTCGCACAGAGTCGGACACGATTGAAGTGACTTAGCAGCAGCTAGGCAGCATAAACATGGTTAACTCTTTGAAATGTTGGAACTGGATGAAGTACATATTTGGGCCAAGAGAACACCTGTAACTTGAGTAGATTTCTTGGGGATTTTATATGATAAAAATCCCTTAAGAGTCAGGAAACGATGGTAAAACTTGATTAATACTGTTAAGAATTTGTCAAATTATTATTGCTGAATCTTAGGCATGTGTAATTCCCAAGACACTACATTCAGGAGTCTTTCCCTGGGCTTCCTTGGTGGCTCAGATGGTAAAAAATCTGCCCGCAACGTGGAAGACCTAGATTCAAGATCCCCTGGAGAGGTGTATGGTGACGCACTCCTGTATTCTTGCCTGGAGAATCCCATGGACAGAAGAGCTTGGTGGGCTCCAGTCCATAGGGTTGCAAAGAGGCGGACACAACTAAGTGACTAACACACAAACACACACACATTCAGGAGTCTTTAATTGTAATATTAATAAATATTTGAAAACATTACAGTTCCAAGAAGGCTAATGAAGAGGTTAGTTCATCAGTAATATGATTAGCTAATAAAAACTGTCTTTGGGCAATTGCAGAAAAAAAAAAATGAATGTAATGGCCACATTATTCCCCATCTAAGACTGCACAGTACCTGAGCATAATGTATCCCTAGGCAGGATTTGATGCTAAACATGACTGGAAAACACTGGGCAGCCATCACAGCTATTGAGTAAAATAATATTCTGTGTGCATTCTTGATTATGTATGAACATAATGATGACTATTAAGGATTTAGGCATTTTATTTGGAATCATAGTGTTTCTTAGACCCTGTGAGGAAATTAACAAAATTAAAACAACAATTTGCATATTGGTCATATATTGAAATTCTGACACATTAGAAAGACCATTTACGTATTTTCCATGCATTAGAAAAATCACATTAAGGGAATATGAATATTGTTTGGTATCTGATTTCTAGTATAAAATTCAGGCTCTGTTAACAATATAATGGCTATATTCTATCACAGGAGGATGCTACATTGATTATTTTTTCTCTTCATTTCCTGATTTATTAATTTAGCCAGACCATTCTGGTCAAGACATTATAGAAGATACTGAGGCTAATAAGATAAATGAAAAACGTTATCCCTTTTACAAAATCTGTATTTTTATGGACAAGACGTACATATAAAGAAACTCAATTAAAGTAGAGATAATTTAGTAAATATCTTCCCAACATGTTTTACTTTTTTCCATAGATGACATCACACTGCCTCTCCACATCCATTATCTCCATTACCCTTTCCATTGGCTCTTCTGAAGGCTTCCTGTCACAGAAATTAAATCCCTGGACACATCAGTCTCAAGATGAGTCCATCAGAGGCCTATCATGGGATTGTCCCAACCAAGGTTTCCTCCCTTTTGGATCTGGAAGTTTGTGAATGGGAGACTACAATTATTTTCCCATTATATGAATAACAAAGCCAAGGCAAAAGGAGTTGAAATGGGTCCCAAGCTGTCATCCAGAGCACACCAAGAGCTGGTGTCCATTGTTGTTCCTGGAAGCAATCTGGGTATCCCTTCCAAATAAGCTTAGGCCAAGTTTCTTCAATTTCCAGTAGAACAATCAGGAGAGCTCCAGATTTTCTGATGGCTGAAGCTTATACTATTTGGGAGTCCCCTAAGAAAAGAATTAAAGATTATGAATGCACAACCAGGTACAAATGTGATTATTTTGAACAAGAAGGAAAAATACAAGTTATGGGACCCTTGCAGGATTGCAGCTTTGGTAATTTACAATACTTTGCTTACAAAAGGCTGCTTCTGAAATGCAACTGGCCTCCCTTCCCACACTGAACTCTCTACAACAATTCTGAGGACACTAAGAGGCGTGTACAGATGAGAGGGCCTGAAGCTCAGGCTCCCATTAGCTTTGAGGTAAATCTGCCTTCACTGACAAATCTGTCCAAAGTACAGTGGGCAGTGGGACAACCGAGTCCTGGAAAAGCTTTCAGAGGATGAGCACTCCCTAGATGATTAACAAGCGTTCTTAAATAATGGAAGTGGATGGGGCCCAAGACTGTGTGAGTTATCAGCACTATGTTGCAGTTTCAAGAAATAGCTGCATGTTAGAGAAAACTTATTCAAATGGAAAGAAAAGGTGACTTGCGGTGGCAGGTCTGAGAATCCTTCTCCATATAATCCTACAATATGCCTGTTAAGTCTGTGGTTTTCCTCCCCTTATGCGCTACTCCTCCTTCTTTTCACTTTCTTGGACTTTGGGCTTCTAGGAAGAAAGATACTTCAAAGGCCTGCTTCTATGCATATGCTTTCCATTTTGGGGATTTTTGTCCTTGTCCTTAAAATAAACACAGCACTCAAAAAGGAGAGGGGAAAAAGAGTAGAAAATAATAAATGACAAGGCTTTTCTCTTTTATACCAAGACCCTTATAGCATTAAGAAGCTTAACAAGAAAAACAAACACTACCCTTTCCATATAGGAACTGTGTCAATGAAAGTTCATGGAGTGGGTGGAAACAAGTAGAGGAAAATGACACCCCATATTTAAGAAAATTTAAAAATTAAAATCAAGTAAGTTCAACTTCTCACAGAACTAACACAAGAATTCAAATATGGATAAAGAGTGTGGGTCCAAACTCTGCTATCCATACACTCCCTTTTTCCTAATCTAGATAAAAACCCTGAATATGGGTTTCCCTGATGGCTCAGTTGATAAAGAATCTGACTGTACTGCAGGAGACCCCAGTTCGATTCCTGGGTCAGGAAGATGCACTAGAGAAGGGAAAGGATACCCACTCCAGTATTCTGACCTGGAGAATTCCATGGACTGTATAGTCCATGGGGTAGCAAAGAGTTGGACATGACTGAGCAACTTTCACTTCACTTCACAGAGTGAACTTTGTGAGTTCTTTAACGGAGTGAGTTCTGCTTTAGTCGATAACACAGTTAAAACCAAAGAGAATAGATTGGTCTCTGGTTCCTAGAACTGTGAACGGTACTTCTGTGTCTGTTCTGGAGGAATGGGGATTTGAGAAGCAGTTTGTCTAAGGCCAAGGGCTGAACTTTGTTCTGAACTTTCTATAGCAGAATGTATGATCCTGTAAGAATTCCAGTACCATGCCATTGTTAGACTCTAAATACCCTACCAGACATTCCGCCCAGTCGGACTATAATCTAAACTTGAGCACCAGAGAACCAGCTGTGAGCCATTTGTGAAGCAGATCCTAATGTCTGCAGAACCTCCTCATCTGTACTGGCTATGTGTTGGGGTACTTCTTTCTCCCTTCAGTTGCACACATCATCCTAAAGATGTTCCTATCGATGCAAAACATGTGGTCACACCAGGCCTGTCCTTCAAGTCAATATCCAGTGTTCTGTATCCTTTTGGATCCTCTGGTCCATTAAGTTTGTCTATTTCATTCTTCCTTTGCCCAGGTAAGATTTTCTAAAACAACTGTAATCACTAAGGAAAGATCTCTCTGCTATTGTATGATTGAAACTATATGAAAGTCTACTTATTGTAGACTGTCTTTCAGTATGGCATCCAGGTGTGGTCTATGGAAAGGGAAAATTCCTATGGGTGCGCACACATGTCTGACTCTTTGTGAGCCTATGGACTGCAGTTCGCCAGGCTCCTCTGTCCATGGGGTTTCTCAAGGAAAGAATACTGGAGTGGGTTGCCATGCTCTCCTCTAGGGGATCTTCTTGAACCAGGGATCAAACCTGTGTCTCTTAGGTCTCCTACAATGGCAGGCAGGTTCTTTACCACTAGTGCCACCTGGTAAGCCCATTCCTATGGGTAGGTGTTAGTATCTACTCCCAACAAGAAGGGAAAAGGAAATGAATTATTATCCCCAAGATCATTTTTAGAGAAGATGCAGCTCCTAAGATAGGACACTGGAATTTGGAAAACAGAGACCAAGCAAGGCATAACAGAACTTGGAGGATACTAGGCTGCTTGAAGGGGTAGAACCACCAAGTAAATAAAAGAAAAGGGATCCAAACATTTCAGATTGAAGAATCTAGATTTTGAAAGCCAATTTGTTAAGTAGGTGAATTTTCAGGGGTCAGGCAGGACTACACATTACATTTGCCCCTTCACGTGGCTTTCCTCCACTTATTCAGTTCAGTTCAATAGCCAGTCATATCGACTCTTTGTGACTTCATGGGCTGCAGCACACCAGGCTTCCCTGTCTATCACAATCTCCCGGAGTTTACTCAAACTCAAGTCCATTGAGTTGGTGATGCCATCCAACCATCTCATCCTCTGTCATCCCCTTCTCCTCCCACCCTCAATATTTCCCAGCATCAGGGTCTTTTCAAATGAGTCATTTCTTCCAATCATGTGGCCAAAGTATTGGAGTTTCAGCTTCAACATCAGTCCTTCCAATGAATATTCAGGGCTGATTTCCTTTAGGACGGACTGGTTGGATCTCCTTGCAGTTCAAGGGACTCTGAAGAGTCTTCTCCAACACCACAGTTCAAAAGCATCAATTCTTCAGTGCTCAGCTTTCTTTATAGTCCAACTCTCACATCCATACATGACTACTGAAAAAAACAAATCTTTCACTAGACAGACCTTTGTTGGCAAAGTAATGTGTTGGCAAATGTAAAGCTTTATAATATGCTGTCTAGGTTGGTCATAACTTTTCTTCCAAGGAGTAAGCGTCTTTTAATTTCATGGCTGCAGTTACCATCTGCAGTGATTCTGGAGCCCCCCAAAATAAATTCTCTCACTGTTTCCATTGTTTTCTCATCTATTTGCCATTAAGTGATGGGACCAGATACCATGATCTTAGTTTTCTGAATATTGGGTTTTAAGCCAACTTTTTCAGACTCCTCTTTCACTTTCATCAAGAGGCTCTTCAGTTCTTCTTTGCTTTCTGCCATAAGGGTGGTGTCATCTGCATATCTGAGGTTACTGATATTTCTCCCGGCAATCTTGATTTCAGCTTGTGCTTCTTCCAGCCCAGCGTTTCTCATGATGTACTCTGCATATAAGTTAAATAAGCAGGGTGACAATATACCACCTTGACGTACTCCTTTTCCTACTTGGAACCAGTCTGTTGTTCCATGTCCAGTTCTAACTGTTGCTTCCTGACCTGCATATAGGTTTTTCAAGAGGCAGGTCAGGTGGTCTGGTATTCCCATCTCTTTCAGAATTTTCCACAGTTTATTGTGATCCACACAGTCAAAGGCTTTGGCATAGTCAATAAAGCAGAAATAGATGTTTTTCTTGAACTCTCTTGCTTTTTCCATGATCCAGCGGATGTTGGCAATTTGGTCTCTGGTTCCTCTGCCTTTTCTACAACCAGCTGAAACATCTGGAAGTTCACGGTTCACATATTGTTGAAGCCTAGCTTGGAGAATTTTGAGCATTACTTTACTAGCATGTGAGATGAGTGCAACTGTGTGGTAGTTTGAGCATTCTTTGGCATTGCCTTTCTTTGGGATTGGAATGAAAACTGACCTTTTCCAGTCCTGTGGCCACTGCTGAGTTTTCCATATTTGCTGGCATATTGAGTGCAGGACTTTCACAGCATCATCTTTCAGGATTTGAATTAGTTCAACTGGAATTCCATTACCTAGTGGAATTCCACTAGCTTTGTTAATAGTAATGCTTCCTAAGGCCCACTTGACTTCACATTCCAGGATGTCTGGCTCTAGGTGAGTGATCACACCATCGTGATTATCTTGGTCGTGAAGATCTTTTCTGTATAGTTCTTCTGTGTATTCTTGCCACCTCTTCTTAATATCTTCTACTTCTGTTATGTCCATATCATTTCTGTCCTTTATTGAGCCCATCTTTGCATGAAATGTTCCCTTGGTATCTCTAATTTTCTTGAAGAGGTCTCTAGACTCTCCCATTCTATTGTTATCCTCTATTTCTTTGCATTGATCACTGAGGAAGGCTTTCTTATTTCTCCTTGCTATTCTTTCGACTCTGCATTCAAATGGGTATATCTTTCCTTTTCTCTTTTGCCTTTCACTTCCCTTCTTTTCTCAGCTATTTGTAAGGCCTCCTCAGTTACCATTTTGCCTTTTGCATTTCTTTTCCTTGGGGATGGTCTTAATCACTGCCTCCTGTACAATGTCACAAACCACTGTCCATAGTTCTTTAGGCACTCTGTCTATCAGATCTAAGCCCTTGAATCTATTTGTCACTTTCAGTGTATAATTGTAAGGGACTTGATTTAGGTCATACTTGAATGGTCTAGTGGTTTGCCCTACTTTCTTCAATTTAGTCTGAATTTGGGAATAAGGATTTCATGGTCTGAGCTTCAGTCAGCTCCCAGTCTTTTTTTTTTTTTTGCCGACTCTATAGAGCTTCTCCATCTTTGGCTGCAAAAAATATAATCAATCTGATTTAAGTATTGACCGTCTGGTGATGTTCATGTGTAAAGTCTTCTCTTGTATTGTTGGAAGACGGTGTTTGCTCTGACCAGTGCATTCTCTTGGCAAACTTCTATTAGCCTTTGCCCTGCTTCATTTTGTATTCCTAAGCCAATTTCCCCATTACTCCAGGTATCTCTTGACTTCCTACTTTTGCATTCCAGTCCCCTGTGATGAAAAGGACATCTTTTTTGGGTATTAGTTCTAGAAGGTATTGTAGGTCTTCACAGTACCATTCAACTTCAACTTCTTCAGCATTACTAGTCAGAGCATAGACTTGGATTACTGTGATAGTGAATGGTTTGCCTTGGAAACAAACAGAGATCATTCTATTGTTTTTGAGATTGCATCCAAATACTGCATTTTGGATTCTTTTGTTGACTATGATGACTACTCCATTTCTTCTAAGGAATTCTTGCCCACAGTAGTAGATATAATGGTCATATGAGTCAAATGCAGCCATTCCAGTCCATTCCTAAAATGTTGATGTTCACTTTTGCTGTCTCCTGTTTGACCACTTCCAATTTGCCTTAATTCATGGACCTAACATTCCAAATTCCTATGCAAAATTGCTCTTTACAGCATCAGACTTTACTTCCATCACTAGTCAGATCCACAACTGGGTGTTGTTTTCACTCTGGCTCCATCTCTTCATTCTTTCTGGAGTTATTTCTCCACTGATCTCCAGGATCGTATTGGGCACCTACCGACCTGGGGAGTTCATCTTTCAGTGTCCTATCTTTTTGCCTTTTCATGCTGTTCATGGGGTTCTCAGGACAAGAATACTGAAGTGGTTTGCCATTCCCTTCTCCAGTGGACCATGTTTTGTCAGAACCCTCCACCATGACCTGTCCATCTTGTGTGGCCCTATATGGCGTGGCTCATAGTTTCATTGAGTTAGACAGGCTGTGGTCCATGTGATTAGATTGGTTAGTTTTCTCTGACTATGGTTTTCAGTCTGTCCTCTGATGGAAAAGGATTAGTGGCTTATGGAAGCTTCCTGATGGGAGAGACTGACTGAGGGGAAATTGGGTCTTGTTCTGATGGGCAGGGCCATGCTCTGTAAATCTTTAATCCAATTTTCTGTGGATTAAAGAAATGGGTGGGGCTGTGTTCCCTCCTTGGTATTTCCCTGGGGCCAAACTATGGTGGAAAGTAGGTAGCCTTTCCCTTATCCAGGGGATCTTCCCAACTCAGGAATCGAACCCAGGTCTCCCAAAATTGCAGATGGATTCTTGACCAGCTAAGCCACCAAGGAAGCCCTCTCCACTTATTATCATAATCTTTTATGTGGCCATCTACTAACTGTAACTCAGTATACATAAACTCAATTAGTGTGTGTCTAACCCATGCTAGAGCACTTTGAGAGATTATAAAGGTGGTCTGAGGTCTGCCATATGAGGAATAGGATTAAATCCCAAGAGACTTTTTAATGTACACTAGGATATGCAAAGTAAAATATACTATATTAAAAGATCAACCCAAACAAAAACAGACAGAGCATTATTATCATGTGTTTCAGAGAAAATGCATGTTTTCCCAAGGTTCCATTTCAGTCCCTCTTTTCTGGTCACCCCATACACTTGTGAATGTCCCAGTTTCTAGTTCAGATCTCTCTTTTTGTTGTGGTGATGATTGGTAGTGTTTGTTTTCCTTTCCTTGTGCTGAGATTAAACAAGAACAATCACAGACATCTGCCAGGTACTTTTATGAGCAAGGACACACATTTTGACAGTGATTGGTGATAGCCATGGAACAAGCAGTAACTAAGCTTTATAAGATTTACACTGGTTATTTTGACCTCTTAGCTCACCCTCTTGGAGAAGACAATGGCACCCCACTCCAATACTCTTGCCTGGAAAATCCCATGGACAGAGGAGCCTGGTAAGCTGGTGACCATGGGGTCGCGAAGAGTCGGACACGACTGAGCGACTTCACTTTCACTTTTCCCTTTCATGCATTGCAGAAGGAAATGGCAACCCACTCCAGTGTTCTTGCCTGGAGAATCTTAGGGACGGGGAGCCTGGTGGGCCGCCGTCTATGGGGTCGCACAGAGTCGGACATGACTGAAGCAACTTAGCAGCAGCAGCTCACCCTCTAATCAAGTTGGTAAAATTCCCAGCCTACAGAAAGATATTTTTTAAAAGCACTCTTCTTATTACTGTCTTCCCCTAAACCCTCAGGTAAAGTGAAGGAAAAGCTATTCATTGAATAACTGCCTTTCATGCACTTTGAAAATTTGCATTCATTTCTGAATATGTTAAAAAATTCTGATACAATAGAATTTTGAAATTTTAAATCATAAGCTTCATGTCTTATTACATGGTCTGAGAGTTATTAAAAAAACAAAACAAAGGTGTTTAAGAGAATGAATAAGCAGGTTAGTCAGGGATAAATGGGTACATAATCCTTTAATTAAAAGATGCTTATATGTTACAACTTCAAGCTTGAGATGATACGGCACTGCTTGCAGGACCATGAGAGAAGTGCGGGAGGAATCAACGCAAGGAGGACGTGCAGTGCACGTAAGGCATGACTAGTTACCATGCTGAATGAAACCAGGACTTCCCAGGGAGGCTTTCTAGTCAGCATCGCATCACTTACCAGCTTGGTTAACAAATGTGTACAAAAAAGCAACTGAAAACTTCATCTGTAATTATCAAACCCCCTTGAATCTTAAGTTCCTCAAAGCTTTGCTAAGAGAATGGGTGTCACTAATTGATAATGACACTGAGTGAGACACTCCCAAGAAGCTCTCTTTCTTAGCTGTTTGTTAAGCCAGCAGGAAGAGTCCACAGTGAAATGCTTCTTACTTTGGGGTTAATTGTCTTTTCTCCCCAAAGCCAATGGGAGCTTGAAAAAACTGTGAAAGCCTATTGCCAAATTCCAGAAGGGCAAAAAGAATAAACTCTGTTGGTTAGTTTTGGGATTGCTTTTATCTTGTTGAAGGAGAATTTCCAGGAGCTTGGTCCAAGGATAGTCCTTGTTTCATGGTATAAAGAAGTATTTTATAGACTAATATTATTTTTAAAATGCAGGCCTTCACAAATCTTTTCTTTTAGGGCACTCTGACATTGTGGTGGCTTGATATGATTTACATGAAAGCCAATGCAATATAGAGGGAACTTTAAAAACTGGGTCAATAACTGGGATATATTTCATTTATGGGGGAAAAAATCCATTTGTCATGTAGGTTATTTTTCATTTAGAGTAATAGTGTCTTAGTGTCTTCTAGAATGTGTCTGGAAAATGCTGAAAGGATTTCTGTTCCTTTTTTTTAGAATTAAATTTTTTAAATTATTTTAATTGGAGGATATTACTTTACAATATTGTGATGGTTTCTGCCATACATCAACATGAATCAGCCATAGGTATACATGTGTCCCCCCTATCTTGAATCTCCCTCCCACCACCCTCCCCACTCTATCCTGCTAGGTTTTCCCAGAGCACCAGCTTTGGGTGCCCTGCTTCATGCATCAAACTAGCACTAGTCACCTATTTTACACATAGTAATGTATAGGTTTCAATGCTATTCTCTCAAATCGTCCTACCCTCTCCTTCTCCCACTGAGTCCAAAAGTCTGTACTTTACATCTGTTTCTTCTTTACTACCCTGCATTAAGGATTGTCAGCACCATCTTTCTAAATTCCATATATATATATATATATATATATATATTAATATACAGTAGTTGTCTTTCTCTTTCTGACTTATTTCACTCTGTATAATAGGCTCTAAGTTCATCCACCTCATTAGAACCAAATCAAATGTGTTCCTTTTTATAGCTGAGTAATATTTCATTGCATATATGTACCATAACTTTCTTATCCATTCATCCGACAATGAGCATCTAGGTTGCTTCCATCTAGCTATTGTAAACAGTGCTCCAATGAATACTGGGGTACATGTGTCACTTTCAATATAATTAAAACTTTTAACTTCAGGATATACAGGAAAAAAAAAATCCTTGAAAGAAATTAAGTTCTAAGGTAATACTTAATGTTTTAGGTATTTCACAAAAGTCATAAAAATAATAATAAGTTAAACTTAAGTTTACTGTTTTTCTCAATGGAAAATTAATTTCAGACAAGAGTCTTTATAAAGTGTTGATAACATTTCAAACACAGGAGAACACTATGTGATTTCTCTGTATCATCATTAGATCAGGCTAACCACTAAATACTTATTCTGTACCCTGTAGTACTTTGTCCGCTTTTATTCATTTTTGATTTGGAGCCCCTTAAGGCCAGAGTTCCTGACTACTCTTCCTTACATAAAGTGTTAGTTGCTCCAGTCATGTCTGACTCTGCTAAACCATGGATTGCAGCCTGCCAGGCTCCTCTATCCATGGAATTTTCCAGGCAACAATAGTAGGGTGAACTGTCATTCCCTTCTCCAGGGGAATCTTGACCCAGGGATCGAATCTGGTTTCCTTACCGAGAACTTAAATAATTTTTCCTAGATTGTATCAGTCTTTGTGACTTGGCTTCCCCAAAGGTGCCCACATTCTAAACCTCAGAATCTACGAATATTTTAACTTACAGAGCAAAGCGAACTTTGCAAATACGATTCAATTAAGGACCTTGGGATGGAGTCGTTATCCTGTATTATAAGAATAGGTCCAACATAATCAAAGGAGACTTAGAAGAAGAGGCAGGAGCTTCTACATCAGCAGGAAAAGATGCTACCATGGAAGCAAGAGGTTAGAGTTTATAAGAGAAGTGATCAGTAAGCCAAGGATCACAGATGGCCTCTAGAAGCTGAAAAAGGCAAAAGATGGATTCTCCCCTAGGGCCTCCCAAAAGGAATCAGACTGCCAATATCCTGACTATGTTTGACATAACTTGCTACAGCAGCAACACGAAACTAATACAGTTTGTTATTATATGGGGTACTACAATCACTTATTCTCCTTGAGTTTCCCTCTGATAAATCTCATGATGTCATGTCTTCTTAGATGAGGGAGTATGTGAAAGGTGAAAACCCAGGCTTTTAAGTCAAATTTCCTGAGTTCAAATCCTAGCTCTGTACTAATTATCTGTCTGACCTCAGTGTTGTTTAATCTCTCACAATCTTAGTTTCCATGTTGGTAAAATGGAGATAATAGTTCATATATCACAGGCCTTTTTTTTCCTCTGAGAAATGAGGTAAAGTGTGTGTGTGTGTGTATTTACATCGCAGGCAGAGTCACACACCTGAGCTGCCAGGGAGGCCTGCTTATTAGTACATTCAGATCAGATCAGATCAGTCGCTTAGTCGTGTCCGACTCTTTGCGACCCCATGAATCGCAGCACGCCAGGCCTCCCTGTCTATCACCAACGCCCAGAGTTCACTGAGACTCACGTCCATCGAGTCAGTGATGCCATCCAGTCATCTCATTCTCTGTCGTCCCCTTCTCCTCTTGCCCCCAATCCCTCCCAGCATCAGAGTCTTTTCCAATGAGTCAACTCTTCACATGAGGTGGCCAAAGTACTGGAGTTTCAGCTTTAGCATCAGTCCTTCCAAAGAAATCCCAGGGCTGATCTCCTTCAGGATGGACTGGTTGGATCTCCTTGCAGTCCAAGGGACTCTCAAGAGTCTTGCTCCACCACCACAGTTCAAAAGCATCAACTCTTCGGTGCTCAGCCTTCTTCACAGTCCAACTCTCACATCCATACATGACCACAGGAAAAATCATAGCCTTGACTAGACGAACCTTTTTTGGCAAAGTAATGTCTCTGCTTTTCAATATGCTATCTAGGTTGGCCATAACTTTCCTTCCAAGGAGCAAGCGTCTTTTAATTTCATGGCTGCAGTCACCATCTGCAGTGATTTTGGAGCTCAGAAAAATAAAGTCTGCCACTGTTTCCACTGTTTCTCCATCTATTTCCCATGAAGTGATGGGACCAGATGCCATGATCTTCATTTTCTGAATGTTGAGCTTTAAGCCAACTTTTTCACTCTCCTCTTTCACCTTCATTAAGAGGCTTTTTAGTTCCTCTTCACTTTCTGCCATAAGGGTGGTATCATCTGCATATCTGAGGTTATTAATATTTCTCCCGGCAATCTTGATTCCAGCTTGTGTTTCTTGCAGTCCAGCGTTTCTTATGATGTACTCTGCATATAAGTTAAATCAACAGGGTGACAATATACAGCCTTGACGAACTCCTTTTCCTATTTGGAACCAGTCTGTTGTTCCATGTCCAGTTCTAACTGTTGCTTCCTGACCTGCATACAAATTTCTCAAGAGGCAGATCAGGTGGTCTAGTATTCCCATCTCTGTGGTAATTAGTGATTTTGTTTCTTAATAGAAAATGTAAGTATAAGACTATTGACTTTATTTGTTGCATCTAAATATTTTATTATTCATTGTGTATAAATAAATCACCTTAGATAAGCATAGATTCTGGTTAGAAGTCACAAGTTGCTTTGCCCATTACATATGTTTCACATTCAGGTTGTCACACAGCATTTATGGGGAAGAATTTTCCAGGTATTCAATTTCTGACACATTTGGTAACTGAGGACAGATTGAGGAAAAACCAGGAATTAGGTCAAGATGAATCAGCTTTAGTCTGGCCATGTTAGAGTACATGTAGAACACAATGAATGTTCTCCCAGGCCTCTGAACCTTGCCCCTTCAAGAATGTCATCCTCCATCCCACAACTACCAACCCCTTTCTCCTTAGCAAGAATCTGTAGTCTCTATGAAGTCTTTGCTGCCTTCTTAAGCTCCCAGTTACAAACTCTTCAGTGCTGTTTAATTTCCAATAAGGGCTTCTCAGGTGGCTCTAGTGGTAAAGAACCCATCTGCTAATAATGCAGGAGACATAAGAGATGCAGGTTGGATCCCTAGATTAGGAAGATCCCCTAAAAGGGGGCATGGCAACCCACTCCAGTATTCTGGCCTGGAGAATCCCATAGACGGAGGAGCCTGGTGGGCCACAGTCTATAATGCTGCAAAGAGTCAGACACGACTGGTCACTTAACACATAGCACACACACACACATATATTAAATAAGTTATTTAGAGAGTATGCCCATTCTAAAATGATGCTATAATGGAAGTCAGGTGAGACAAGCAGATTTACTTTCCCACTAAATTTTCTGAAATACAGCTTTCTAAGGAAGGCAAGAGAAATCTGCAGGAGTGTTCAACTCACCTGTCAGATTTTAAATAAAGTGTAAAATAAAAATAAAATTATATCTAATAAATATGTATTAGATATTTCATAATACTGTAGTGGTATTTATTTCAAGGGAGATATATACAGTTTATGCCTTGGTCTATTCGAACAATTGAGGTCATCATGACAATACAAGAGAACTGCTAATCTCACTGTCCATGTTCTTTATAGAATCTCCAGCTTTAGCTGTACTTTTTTCTTAGGTATTTATTACTGGATGCATTCCTTCCAATTTGCAATTTATAATTATTGCCTTATAAAGAAAGGAAAATAACAGATTCTATTTCTTCAAAAACATCTCAGTAATCATTCATATTTTACATTGATATGAAAAGTTTTTTCTTCCTTTTTTTTCTTAATGTACTTTTTAAGCATTGTACTTTCTTCAATAGTGGTTGAGATGACTGCTCAATTGGGAGGGGTATAAGTGAAACTGCGTGTTTTTTTTAATGATTTCCCAAATACTAAATTGATAAATAGAGGGGGGAAATAGACACAAGTGAATTTCAAACTTTTAATTTGGTACCACATAATTCATTTTCATTCCTGGAGAAGGAAAGGCTACCCACTGCAGCATTCACACAGTACCTAATGGCTACTGAGTGGCAAATAATGTCCAGAAAGGAACATTCTATTGCAAGTGGATTAGAGTGGTGAGTTCTGCCCCAGAAAACCAATCCTTCTTTATGAAATAGTTTTGTTGCTTTCAAAATCCTGTGCAGAGAAAGGACAAGGCAGAACATGTAATTAAGTCATTAATAAAGAGATATATATGCTTCTAGCTGATAAACATTGTGTTATGGCAGAAACCAACATAATATTGTGAGGCAATTATCCTTCAATTAAAAATAAATTTAAACAGAGAAATATTGAATAAAGGACTGAAAACAAAACCCAAATCTCAACCATGTGAGATGAAAAAGAAAACTGTACAAATAAAGACACTGAACAATATTTCCCTTATCTGGAAAATTAATGGCTTGAAAAAAATCATCTTTCAATTCCTTTCGAGTCTGTGATTTTAAATGGATGAAACAGGATATTAACTTCCATCATAAACCAGGGATCTAGGACCAATTCTACAAAAATCCCATCTTGTTAATGCTTTCCCTTATCTTAAACAGGAAATTTAAAAGTTTCAAAAAATACTTTTGTACCAAAGGGACATACACAAAAAGGCACAAAGTACTCTCAATTGAGAAGTTGGAAGTATATGTCTCATTCAGAGGTCATAACTAGTCCAGGTCCAACAATCTTCAAAGGCAAGATTTCAAAGATTCCTCAACCATTCATAAATTCATATATTCTTTATTAAGCTCCTACTATATTCCAGATACTATGAAATGTGGTGGAATACACAATTAATTATGGCATACTGTTCACAATTCTATATAATAAATTTGAGTTAAAATACAATAATAAGTTAATACAAGGGAAAGAGGAAATTCTGATTGAATAAAGGACTGAATATTTAAAAATGGGTTACAGAAGTATTTGCTGTTGTCTAAATATGGGGTTGCAGAGTCAGATACGACTTAGTGACTAAGTAACAACAAAATAATATGATTCCAATGCCTAAGAATGGAGAAAAAGGGATAACATTCAACAGGGAGAGAACAGCCTTAGCAAAGATAAAGAGGATGTGTGATGTGCTTGGCAAGTTTTGAGAACAGAGAAAAGTGTAGCATGCTTAATAGGCCTATGGGAATGTGAGTGTGGCAAGTAATGAGACAGGAAAAACAGGCTGGACTAAATGTGTGAGAGAGAGTTTGGACTTCATTTTGTGGGTAGTTTTGAATCATGTAAGTTTTTGAAGCAGAAGGACTTGAAATACCTCCTCTTGGAGTTGGGAGGACAGAATACAAGAGATAAATAAGTACAGAGTATTGGGGCCAATGAGATCATTTACTGGCCTGCTCAAAAGTCCATGGGAAAGAACTTAAGGACCTGAATTCAGTAGAGGGCATGAATGAGTAAAGAGACTTTTCCAAAGAAGGTCAGTCTCAGCTAACGCAAATTTCTAAAGAAATGCAAAACATCAAATAGCAACTTAAGTTAAAACTTGTAAACTGGCCTAGGGACTGACCCTGATTGGATAAGCAATGATTTGTAATTAGCGTATTAAAGAAGACTAAAATCTTTTGGCTTCTGTTTTTGTTAGACTGATAATGTTTGCTTGTAAATGTGTGCTCAATAAGTTTAGGGAAAAAAAACTATTTGAAAATGTTTTGTTCCCTGAAAGTGGTAAACATCTGTCTTGAACCACATTTGAATTCTTAGTTGTTTATCAATTCCATTTAGATGTGGTTAATGGCAAGTTACATCACAGTGAAACTCATTCAAGAATCATTCTTATTTAGTGAAACTCATTCAAGAATCATTCTTATTTACTGAAGTATGAATGGAAGAGATTTATTTGTTCTCCCTTTAGTTATTCTCTATCTAAAATAGAAAATGGGTGGGTGGATATTAAAACAATATTATTAGAGTAGTTGGTTTTGGGATTGAGGTTGGAAATGGGGAATGACTGCAGATGGGAACTTTTTTTTAGAATCATGGAAATTTCCTGAAGTTAGATTGTAGGACTGGTTGCACTACTCTGTAAATTTACTAAAAGTCATTGGATTTATATTTTAAATGGGTGAATTTTATGGTATGTAAATTATACCTCATTGAAGCTATAAAGAACATGATGTGTACATGTAGTAAGAATTTTAAATCTGCTAAATATAAATTTTATACATGCTAAATCTGCTAAATCTAATATATAATTTGCAGTCATTTATCCAATAATAGTCTATAGAGAAAATACTAGGGACAGGATAAACCAGTGCTTCTTGAATTTAATGTGTTTAAGAATTATCAGTGGATAGTAAATGCAGATTCTAATTCAGCAGGTCTGGATCTAGGTCCATAATCCTACCATTTCAACCAACTCCCAGGTGATCCATGCACTGGCTGGATAACCACATTTGAATGCCAAAGTTCTAGACACTGGAAATATAGCAAGGAATAAGAAAGCAATTTTCTTGCTCGCATGGAGCTGGCATCCTAGGAAAGGAGGCAGTTAAGTAATCAAGTAAATAAATAAAAGCTCAAGATAGTTTCTCATATATATTACCTAACCTTCAAAACAACACTGTGATTCAATATTATATCTCAAAATACTTGTGTTCATTGCCCATCACATGTCAGGCATCACAACAGATGATGGAGACACAACTGTGAGCAAACCACCACCACTACTGATCTCATGAAATTCACAGTCTCATGCTACACTCATTTTACCATCAAAACAACCCTACGAAGTATGTAATATAATTCTCTTTATTTTACAGAAGCAGAAGGCCACACAACGCATACCAGTGCTGTGTCTTAAACCTAAGACCTTCTCAGCACTATGCTAGACTGTAATCTCCTCAATTTCATAATTACATTTGTGTGCTAGTCGCTCATTCATGTCCGACTCTTTTGCAACTCCATGGACTATAGCCTGCTAGGCTTCTCTGTTCATGGAATTCTCCAGGCAAGAATACTGGAGTGGGTTGCCATTTTCTTCTCCAGGGAAATTTCCCAATCAGGAATTGAACCTGAGTCCTTGAACTGTAGGCAGATTCTTTACCAATTGAGCTACAAGGGAAATATTGATACATTTAAGAAATGAGAAAGGTAGATTGCATTTAACATTAGAGAACGCATACTATGTTCTTTTGGGCTTCCACGCCATTGGCAAGTTGAACTATTTGTACTATCTATCAGCTTAGCTCTTTCCTTTTTCTGAGCCTCACATTATTAAAATGCTCATGTGCTTATATGGAAGATTGTTATTTAGGTCTACATTTCTTTCTTTGCTACCAATTTCAGAACTTTCTGAGAATCTATTTATATTCTCCTCTCCTGGGAATTTGAAGTTCATCTTCATTTATCATCTGCAGATATGTTTCTCATGCTACTTACTTCCTTTTCTCAGTTCACTAATGATATAGTTAAACAAAATAGAACTCAACACTGACCCATGAGGACAGCTCCTCAGATTCTGTGTTCATTTTATGTCCATCATCCACTCCTTCAATGGAATGTCTTAGCTTGAAGTATTCGTACTGGAGCAAGTAACAAGCCACTATAGTTAACAGATGAATATAAATTCCTAGATAAATATATGGCAGAAATATTTGAAAATCAACAACTTACTTGCATGAATGTGAACAATGATGGAAATATAAAATTGGAAATATATTCTAATATATTTGAACGCTATAATAGCTAACACTTATTGAACATAAATATGTGAATA
Source organism: Bos taurus (assembly GCF_002263795.3). Taxonomy (NCBI): domain Eukaryota; kingdom Metazoa; phylum Chordata; class Mammalia; order Artiodactyla; family Bovidae; genus Bos; species Bos taurus. The sequence continues at coordinate 57,055,249 of NC_037341.1, read as the reverse complement.
ACTTCATTATACTATTATCTTTAATTTAAAAAATCACCTTCCAATATAGCTACATTTCTCACCATTGCCACTATTTCCCAGGCCAGAAACTGAGAGCCAGTGAGGTAAGATTATATCTCCAGGGCAGACTTTCTTCAAAATTTATATATTTATCTAATACTGCTTATCAGATCAGATCAGTCGCTCAGTCGTGTCCGACTCTTTGAGACCCCATGAATCGCAGCATGCCAGGCCTCCCTGTCCATCACCAACTCCCGGAGTTCACCCAGACTCACGTCCATCGAGTCAGTGATGCCATCCAGACATCTCATCCTCTGTCGTCCCCTTCTCCTCCTGCCCCCAATCCCTCCCAGCATCAGAGTCTTTTCCAATGAGTCAACTCTTCGCATGAGGTGGCCAAAGTACTGGAGTTTCAGCTTTAGCATCATTCCTTCCAAAGAAATCCCAGGGCTGATCTCCTTCAGAATACTGCTTATATTACTACATTTTATACTGATATTTTTTGGTTGTCATTTTAACTGGGCTTTTAAGAAACTAACATGTTACCCTTCTAATTTGGGATTTGAAACTTCTCAGTACTCTCCCAAAGAACACTTGGTTTGGAGAATCTGAACAACAGTGTGTCTCCCCCAACGAATAGTTGACTCTACTAGGATCAGTAATTTGGTCTGGCTTGTTCTAGAGAGTTGTTACTAGCTACTTTGAAATAAGCGCTGTGAAACAAATTCCAGTTTTTATTTTAAAACTGAAGGAGTAAAGAGAATAAAAAAGGTTCAAGTATGTAAATGGCCTATAGTATTTAAACAGCTATGGTTTCAAGACAGTTACATTAAGTACACAAATCTGGTTTTAATGACTGTGCTTAGAAGATGGGCAGAGCACTAAATATGTAAGTAATTGTGAACTTGGCACAGTAGCTCTGTTTATTTTAAGATCTCTTGCTGCTTTGGTTGAGGATGTTTACTTAACCAAACTCTATTAAACATGCTAGAGACATTATTGCAGATTTTGTCTTTGTAAGCACTTTTAATTGACAAGCTATGGAAGTGATAAATCACCAAGCATAGTAGATGATGGCAGATGGACTAGAGCAGACACTAAGAGGACAGGCAGGTATCCATTTATCTAGGACTAAAAAAAAAAAAAAAAAAATAGTTGAATTAAGTGTTTCTGAAAAGCAAAGGACTGATAGTACTGGAACTGAAGTTTACTTACCAGACATCAGGGTCTATTGGGGGGATGGGGGGGAATTGTTGGAGGGCATTTCTCTCCAGCCTGCTTTGACCTGCTGGAACTAGATGATTATTTCTCTCTGGTGTCAGGAAAATCCTGTGCTGGTAACTACTGTATGGAGTTTAGTCTGCAAACCTTACCTAACTCAGTTACTCTTAAGAACTTGATAGGTACAGAAAATCTTAACCATCCATAATGCTATCTAAGCCTAGGAAAGAAGGAAACTCATGTGTGTTTCACAATGCAGGGACAGACAGGGAATCACACAAACTTGTGTCAATAATGATCCATGTGGAAACTCATATTTTAGCTTCATTATTATTTTCCCTTTCCCTTCCTTTCCCTCCACCTTCCTCCTTTTTCATTTCTTCTTTGTCACTATCTTAATCTTTATTATCTCTACCTTTATTCATCTTTGGAGGGAGTTTGTCTTAACCTCATTTTAAATAATTACAGAGGTTTTTCCTGATAAAGATTGTTTAGCTTTATACAAACATTTAAAATACTTATCAGAAATAATTTGATAATTTCTATGCAAAATTTTTAAATATCATGTTCTCACAAAATAGGTTTGCAGTAGAGAGGCAGTGGTTTTACTGTAAACAAAGGAACTGAAGAACTTTTATCATACACTGTAATTATCTATTAAAGTAATCTTGAAAGGCAGTGAATTGGCAGGCAGGAAAAAAACACATGTTTATCTATACTATTTACCTCTCAACCTGATAGACATTTTGAGCCATGGCTATCACAGAAATTATCTGATGTTCTTTTGACAACTGTTGACAAAATCACTCCAGATACAAATCTATTTTATGTGGTGTGTGGTCTTGGAGGGAAAAAAATAGCCTTATTTGGTTTAATAATGGGCATCCTAAAAAAAGCCCTACCAAGGTTTATAGAAGGACAGGATTAACAAAATAATTCATCTGAGAGAATAGCTATATGCTACATCTTTTTCTTAAAAAGTAGCATATGATACATAATTAAGTAACAAATGTACATTTTTAAATGAATTTTAAAAATTAAATATAATTTTTTGAGATCTAAATATAATACCATATTATTGTATAGTTTCTCAGATACATAGGTCTTCTGTGTTCCATGGAATACTGTTTACAATAGTGTTTATGATCTAAATAATAAACTTGTTTATGTCAGTAACCACAGCACCACTTATTTATGAGAAAAGAAACCGAAAGTCTAGATTCATTTTAATTACTTAAACTTGCAAGCGACCATTTGGAAAACAGTTGGGCTGTTATAATACTAGAATTAATGCCATTAATTTAGGAACTATTAAATATAGATTCCAGTTACAGGCCAGTGGAAGAAATGGGTTTTCACAGTCAATAAACCTTTTTTGTTGTTTAGTTGCTAAATTGTGTCCAACTCTTTGTGATCCCATGGACTGTAGCCCACCAGGCTCTTCTGTCCATGGGATTTTCCAGGCAAAATTACTGGAATGGTTTGCCATTTCCTTCTCTAGGGGATCTTCCAGATCCAGGAATCTAGCCCAAGTCTCCTGCCTTGGCAGGCAGATTCTTTACCTATGAGCCACCGGGGAAGCTGCAACAAACTTAGAGGTGATTTAACCTCTTCTAATCTTGTCTTCATCTGTAAAGTAGGAATAATAATTTAACTGTACAAAGTTTTAAGAAGAGTATAGTTAACAATGCCATATACTATGTATTTGAAAGTTGTTACAAGAGTAGATCTTAAAAATTCTCACCACACACACACAAAACTATGTGAGGTGATGGATATGTTAACTAACCTTATTGAGATAGTCATTTTGCAATATATCAAACCATTATGTTATATATCTTAAACTTACACAATGTTACATATTAAATATATATCAATAAAGCTGGAAGAAAGTTATCAAGAAGACTCCTTGACCTAAACCCAGCAACATAAATATACTCAATAAATTTTAGTTTCCTTTACTTTATGAAGTGGGAGTTGTCTTCCTAAGGATAAAAGTCATGTTCCATCCATATTTGTATCTGCCAAAGTGCTTGGTAGAATATCTTACACAAGTGGCTATTCAATAAAATCTATAGGGAAAAAAGGAAGAAGAGAGGGAAGGACTCAGTTCTAATCTTAAACAAACTCCTAATTTAGTATGAAAGATAGAACTTACATAAGTAAACATTTATGCTTGGAATTTATATATAAAAATAAGTACCACCCTAAAGCCACATACCAGCTGCTAAATTATTAGAGTCAGGAATTAAGTTTGTCTTGCTGCTCAAAAGGCATTTGAATGAAAGAATTCTACAACTTTCATAGAGTCCATGAAAATACAAAAAGAATACAGACAGGTAGGTTCGCTTGGAATCCCCTAAAATAAGTCTGGAAGTATGAGGCATGGACAAGGATGAGACTGTGAAAATGCGAAAAACAGAAATGAAAAAACATTGAGTAAGAATCAGAAGAACTTGAGGCTAGCCTCCAGATGTGAATGACTGGGACTGCGCCGGGGAAACCCAGGGTCTCTGCCTGAAAATGAAAAACAGGAAAAGCAGAATAGATAGGCTAAAGGGACACCATGAATTTCTTTCTTTTTTTTTTTTTTTCATGTTTAGATTTAGGTGATGGCAGAACATCTAAGTAAAGATGTTTCATAAACAGGATGAAATCTGTGACTGGGGAGAATATAAAGGTCAGGGCAGAAGAGGAAGATCTGGAAACTGTCTGCATAGAGGTGGGTGGTTAATGAAAATTGGGGCTCAAGCATCCCGATTTGCAGAGAGGACGTGAGCTGCAAACCACAGAAGATTATGGAAAACATTTCCTATTTTAATCACACTTGATTTTTAAGTATTTCTGGATTCTCTCTGGGAGTTGATACATTACCAAATTTACAAATTTACCCATTTACACTAGAAAAACACTTGAAATATTTCAGATTCCTTTCTTTTGTAGACAAGAAGAAGCTCAGAGGTGTCAATGAAATGCTCAAGGTTATTGGGAAGTAAGTTTCCATTTGTTCATTCATTGAATAGGTTCAAATATGCAGATACAGATGAATGCAAATATGGGATGCTTTAAAATTCTATATTGACATGCATTTCTATTTATAAATTCTCAATCTTTTTATGACTGTAATTTAGTCATATTTGTGCTAAGCCAAGGTATATATTGCCAAATTCAGACTTAAGTTGAAGAAAGTAGGGAAAACCACTAGACCATTCAGGTATGACTTAAATCAAATCCCTTATATTATACAGTGGAAGTGAGAAATAGATTTAAGGGTCTAGATCTGATAGACAGAGTGCCTGATGAACTATGGACGGAGGTTCATGACATTGTACAGGAGACAGGGATCAAGATCATCCCCATGGAAAAGAAATGCAAAGAGCAAAATGGTTGTCTGAAGAGGCCTCAAACATATTCAATAGCTGTGAAAAGAAGAGAAGTGAAAAGCAAAGGAGAAAAGGAAAGATATAAGCATCTGAATGCAGAGTTCCAAAGAATATCAAGGAGAGATAAGAAAGCCTTCCTCAGTGATCAGTGCAAAGAAATAGAGGAAAACAACAGAATGGGAAAGGCTAGAGATCTCTTCAAGAAAATTAGAGATACCAAGGGAACATTTCATGCAAAGATGGGCTCGATAAAGGACAGAAATAGTATGGACCTAACAGAAGCAGAAGATATTAAGAAGAGGTGGCAAGAATACACAGAAGAACTGTACAAAAAAGAGCTTCATGACCCAGATAATCACGATTGTGTGATCACTCACCTAGAGCCAGACTCACATTCCTGGAATGTGAAGTTAAGTGGGCCTTAGAAGCATCACTATGAACAAAGCTAGTGGAGGTGATGGAAATCCAGTTGAGCTATTCCAAATCCTGAAAGATGATGCTGTGAAAGTGCTGCACTCAATATGCCAGCAAATTTGGAAAACTCAGCATGGCCACAGGACTGGAAAAGGTCAGTTTTCATTCCAATCCCAAAGAAAGGTAATGCCAAAGAATGCTCTAACTACTACACAATTGCACTCATCTCACACGCTAGTAAAGTAATGCTCACAATTCTCAAAGCCAGGCTTCAGCAATACATGAACCATGAACTTCCCGATGTTCAAGCTGGTTTTAGAAAAGGCAGAGGAAACAGAGATCAAATTGCCAACAGCCACTGGATCATCGAAAAAGCAAGAGAGTTCCAGAAAAACATTGACTTCTGCTTTATTGTATGTCAAAGCCTTTGACTGTGTGGACCACAACAATCTCTGGAAAATTCTTTAAGAGGTGGGAATACCAGACAACCTGATCTGCCTCTTGAAAAACCTATATTCAGGTCAGGAAGCAACAGTCAGAACTGGACATGGAACAACAGACTGGTTCCAGATAGGAAAAGGAGTACGTCAAAGCTGCATATTGTCACTCTGCTTATTTAACTTCTATGTAGAGTACACCATGAGAAATGCTGAGCTAGAAGAAGCACAAGCTGGAATCAAGATTGCGGGGAGAAATATCAGTAACCTCAGATATGCAGATGATACCACCCTTATGGCAGAAAGTGAAGAGGAACTAAAGAGCCTCTTGATGAAAGTGAAAGAGGAGAGTGAAAAAGTTGGCTTAAAGCTCAACATTCAGAAAACGAAGATCATGGCATCTGGTCCCATCACTTCGTGGGAAATAGATGGGGAAACAGTAGAAACAGTGTCAGACTTTATTTTTGGGGGGTCCAAAATCATTGCAGATGGTGACTGCAGCCATGAAATTAAAAGATGCTTACTCCTTGGAAGGAAAGTTATGACCAACCTAGATAGCATATTGAAAAGCAGAGACATTACTTTGCCAACAAAGGTTCGTCTAGTCAAGACTATGGTTTTTCCAGTAGTCATGTATGGATGTGAGAGTTGGACTGTGAAGAAAGCTAAGCACCGAAGAATTGATGCTTTTGAACTGTGGTGTTGGAGAAGGCTCTTGAGAGTCCCTTGGACTGCAAGGAGATCCAACCAGTCCATTCTGAAGGAGATCAGTCCTAGGTGTTCATTAGAAGGACTGATGCTAAAGCTGAAACTCCAATACTTTGGCCACCTCATGGGAAGAGTTGACTCACTGGAAAAGACTCTGATGCTGGGAGGGGTTGGGGGCAGGAGGAGAAGGGGATGACAGAGAATGAGATGGCTAGATGGCATCACCGACTTGTTGGACATGAGTTAGAGTAAACTTCGGGAGTTGGTAATGGACCGGGCGGCCTGGCATGCTGTGATTCATTGGGTCACAAAGAGTCAGACACGACTGAGCGACTGAACTGAAGGTATATATACTTAAATGACTCACCCAAAGCTATATACAATACAATAACTAGGAAATCAAAGGTTTTCTACAAAACTTAATATGTCCTTTAAAACCAATGGTAATGGTTTTAAAACCAAAGCTGATGGTACCAAAACATTCACATTCAGAAACACTTCCTCATTTTAGTTGAAGTCAGAATAATCTATATACCTATATATGTGAAAGTGAAAGTAAAAGTGAAGTCGCTCTGTCGTGCCCGACTCTCTGCAACCCCATGGACAGTAGCCTGCACCAAGCTCCTCCGTCCATGGAATTTTCCAGGCAAGAGTACTGGAGTGGGTTGCCATTTCCTTCTCCAGGGAATCTTCCCGACCCAGGGATCGAACCCAGGTCTCACGCATTGTAGACAGACGCTTTACCATCTGCGCCACCAGGGAAGTCCTACCTATATATGTTGGATGTTTCATAAACTTTAATTTGACATATGAGTTTCCTTAAGTTGATTTCAGCCATATTATATGCTTAACTTGTCATGTAAAATATGAATACTCAAAACTAGAAAAAAGAGGTATGCTTTCCAAGTCACCTTTTATACACTCAAGTAAAACCAAAGAGGGGAAAAAAAAAAAATATATCTACCAGAAACCCCAGCATGGCTATAATCTAGGCTATCAGCTTTCAGTTGTTTATTTGGAAAAACACTCAAATCACTTTCTTTGGTATTTAACCTAACTGCATAGTTTACTCAACTGACAGCAGTCACAATTTTTTAAAAGGCAACTTCATTAAACAGAAAATTTTACATCTGATTGTTTTTGGTAATAGACTATGAAATAGTTACACGCCATATGACTGAACGTGTCCACTGACAGAAAACTGATTAGCTTCGAAGCAACTGCAGTCTATCATTATCTATTTGGAAAATTCTTTCACACAATGACGTTTCCCTGCAACTTACACATATATATGGGTTCACAGTCTACCCTTAGGGACTATATAAATCAATCATAATAGGTCCTTTGGCCTGATTATCCTTCCATTGTTTAAAGAAATCTACCAGGTTCCCTCTGTGTTTCTCCGTACCCTGATCACTCCTCCTATGAACTGGCATAAGCAGCTTGCTCCTTTGGTTTGGTTTTTCCTCCACAGAAGTTTTTCCCATTCACTTCAGACCTTCTGTACCGTGATAGAGCATAGTAGAATGGACAGGTAACTCAAGAACTGGACAGATCTTATTTGAATCTCTGCTTGGTCACTACATTGTGTACAGTTTAAACCTTCCTGAGCATTGGTTTTCTTATCTGTCAAATCTGAAATAAGAGCCATGACCTCAGAGTCAAGTAGTGATGACAAAATGAAATCTTACATGGTCCAGTGCTTGGTTCAGCTCTCACCAAATCCACAACCCTAACGAAAGTCAGATCTTTGCTCCTGTTAAAAGAGGACTTCCATCGCTTTTTAGAATTAGGTATCATGTACTACCTAGAAACCAAGGAGAATTAAAAATATACTTCAATATGTTTCACGTGTGTACACACAGACATACACACATCTTCAAGAGAGACCCTAGTGCAACTCCACAAAATGTAATCACATGCTTAGTATCTTTGGCAATATAAATGAGCCAAAATGTAATAGGAAAGGAAAAAGGAAAACATTTTGGCAAAGATAGTATAGGCCGATAAAAACCAACTGGTAGTGCACTCTTTTTTTTTTTTTTTAATGTTACCATCTAACCCACTTTCAGGTTGTATTTTTCTTCTTATTCTAATTTATGTTTATTTTTAAGGTGTTATGGATACCATACCTGCCACTATATTTCATTCAGTTCAGTCGCTCAGTCATGTCCGACTCTTTGCGACCCCAAGAATCGCAGCACACCAGGCCTCCCTGTCCATCACCATCTCCCGGAGTTCACTCAAACTCACATCCATCGAGTCGGTGATGCCATCCAGTCATCTCATCCTCTGTCGTCCCCTTCTCCTGCCCTCAATCCCTCCCAGCATCAGAGTCTTTTCCAATGAGTCAACTCTTCGCATGAGGTGGCCAAAGTACTGGAGTTTCAGCTTTAGCATCATTCCTTCCAAAGAAATCCCAGGGCTGATCTCCTTCATTACCGGGTAACATATTTGTCAAGAAAGTATAAGAACCAGCAAAGTGAATCCTTTAAAATATTGTCAAATAATGTGAGCTGCTTCTCTTCTGAAAAAATATCCTTCTGTTAGAAAACGGTAACTCTTGGGAAAACTTTACATATTTTAAATGATTACCCTCGCTCCTTATCTAGTTTATTTAGTTATCTATCCCCAAATATAACTGTTTCAGCCTATTGCTTTGAAAGCTGGCAATAATTGCATTTCAACATACACACATGCAGTATAGAAGTACTGCTGAAACTTTGCCTAAACACCCCAATGTCTCATGAGTATTAGTAATCGAGCCTGTTAAGCATCTGTAAGAAGGTGCCACATTTTTTCCGTATAGGGCAAATAAGCAAACATTCTTTCAGCTATACTCATATTTCTGGTAACATCTGCACAATGTCTACATGTCAGAAATTAGAATTAAATATTCTTCCCCTACTGTGAAATGCCTAGCCCAGTCTTTCTTGCAAAATCCTCGAATCATTCTCTATTAAGCATGTTCCAATCACCTACCAGCATAACAGACTATTTTTTTTATCCTTTTTTTCTACTTTATATACTTCTATCAGAATATGAAATATGGTAATTGCTCTAACTTATTTACTGAGCTTTCTCCCTCTTTAGACCACAAGCTTTCTGAGGGCAGAGGAAATGTGCTGGCCATCCTGAAGGTCTGGAACAGTACTTAGCTCAACATATTTTCCCCATTCCAATGAATCTCTTTGGTTCAAATTTTTAAGACAAAATTACATAGAGGAAAAGACAGGGACTATCATTTAGGAGACCTGGGTTTCAGTCCTGGTTCTAGCTGTTTATTGATCAATCTTTGAGGAAGTTAATTAACTTCTAGGGGCACCTAAAATAATGGTTGAACTAAACTATCTTTAACATTTTCCTTGGATTATAAATTCTGATTCTTGGATTAAAATTTCCTTGAAACTGAAAATTCTCAGTACTTAAGCACCCATCATATACTTTATAATGTAGTAGGAGTAGTGAGATATTTTTTCTTTTTTTTTAATCAAAGGATAATTGCTTTACAGAATTTTGTTGCTTCCTATCAAACCTCAACATGAGTCAGTCATAGGTATATATAGATCACCTCTTTTTGAACCTCCTTCCCATCTCCCTCCCCATCTCACCCCTCTAGGTTGTTACAGAGCCCCTGTTTGAGTTTTCTGAGCCATACAGCAAATTCCTGTTGGCTATCTATTTTAAATATGGTAGTGTAAGTTTCCATGTTACTCTTTCCATACATATCACCTTCTCCTCCCCTGTCCCCTTGTCCATAAGTCTATTCTCTATGTCTGTTTCTCCACTGCTGCCCTGTAAAAAAATTCTTCAGTACCATTTTTCTAGATTACATATATATGCATTAGAATACGATATTTATCTTTCTCCTTCTGACTCACTTCACTCTGTATAAAAGGTTCTAGGTTCATCCACCTCATCAGAACAGACTCAGATGCATTCCTTTTTATGGCTGAGTAATATTCCATTGGGTATATGTACCACAACTTCTTTATTCATTCATCTGTCGATGGGCGTCTAGGTTGCTTCCATGTTCTAGCTATTGTAAATAGCTGCAATGGACAATGGGATACATGTATCTCTTTCAATTTTTGTTTCCTCAGGGTATATGCCTAGGAGTGGGATTGCTGGGTCATATGGTAGTTTTATTCCTAGTTTTTTAAGGAATCTCCATAACGTCTTCCATAGTTGTTGTATCAATTTACATTCCAACCAACACTGCAAGAGCGTTCCCCTTCATCCACACCCTCTCCATCATTTATTGTTTGTAGACTTTTTGAGGATGGCCATTCTGACCAGTGTGAGGTGATATCTCATTGTGGTTTTGATTTGCATTTCTCTAATAATGAGTGATGTTGAGCATCTTTTCATGTGTTTGTTAGCCATCTGTGTGTCTTCTTTGGAGAAATGTCTGTTTAGGTCTTTTCCCCACTTTTTGATTGCATTGCTTGTTTTTCTACCATTGAGTTGTATGAGCTCCTTGTGTATTTTGGAAGTTAATCCTTTGTCAATTGCTTTATTTGCTATTATTTTCTCCCATTCTGAGGATTGTCTTTTCACCTAGCTTATAGTTTCCTTTGCTGTGTAAAAGCTTTTAAGTTTAATCAGGTCCCACTTGTTTACTTTTGTTTTTATTTCCATTACTGTAGGAGGTGGGTCATTGAGAGAATCTTGCTTTGATTTATGTCATCAAGTGTTCTGCCTGTTTTCCTCCAAGAGTTTTATAGTTTCTGGTCTTACGGTTAGGTCTTGAATCCATTTTGAGTTTATCTTTGTGCATGGTATTAGGAAGTGTTCTAATTTCATTCTTTTACATGTAGCTATTCAGTTTTCCCAGCACCATTTATTGAAAAGGCTGGATTTTTGAAATTAGATTAGCACACTATTCTAATCAAAAAGACAAAATGAGACTGGGTCATCGATATTATTATTAAAAATGCAAGTTACCATGAAGATGAATATAAAATAATCTGTGGTTAAAGTCTTCAAAATTTTAAGTACAGATTCAGACTATTTGCACATGATTTAGTACACTTGATGGCAAGTGAATTAATAGTTCCCACAATGGCAAATGCATTAATAGTTCCCATGGAGAGTCAACGTGCTTCCAAAATTTTCTAAATTGCTCTCAGAAAAAAGAGAGAATCTGGCTCAACATGTCTGTAGGTTATGCAGGGGTTTATCATGTGTGAATCATTGGCACTGGTGCCTAATGCCAAACATAAAACTCCCAAACCTCAAACTATGAAGTATTGAGCAAGATATTTAGCAACACTGAAAGTACATCTTACTTTGGCTTAGGATACCTATGGAAAATGAAGTTGAAGCTCTAATACTTTGGCCACATGATGCAAAGAGCCGACTCATTAGAAAAGACCCTGATGCTGGGAAAGATTGAAGGCCAGGAGGAGAAGGGGACAACAGAGGATGAGATGGTTGGATGGCATCACTGACTCAATGGACCTGAGTTTGAGCAAGCTCCAGGAGTTGTTGATGGACAGGGAAGCCTGGCGTGCTGCAGTCCACGGGGTCACAAAGAGTCAGACACAACTGAGTGACTGAACAACAACCACCTATGGAATAAGGGCAGATTTTTAGGATCAAACTGGACCTTAGGTATCTTTATCTTTCACAATTTCACACAGTTAATGAGGACACAGCAAATTACTCACTTTTCAAGCATGCATTTATATGTCAAGGTAACAGGCCAACCTTCTGTTTCTGTCACTTAGTTCAAGTGTTAAACAATATTACTGAGCACCCAAGTGAGGTCAACACTCTAGCATAAGGTGTTTTTCCTCAGTGAAATGAAATAGCTCTGTATGTGTGTGTTTACACACACACACTCACATACACATATATGAAGATTTTGCATATATAGGTAAAATTTTATGACACTATCATCAATAATGCTTAGAAGACTCCTTCAAATTTGGTTAAGTCAACCTGATAGGGAACAGAGAGAAACATATAGACCAAAGACTATGCTTACATAGAATTTCCTAAATATTTGAGTTTTAGCAGAGACTCTCTTGAGTCTCAGACTCAGGCATCAGTTTTATCACTTTACAACAATTATGAGAGAGAAAAATTATTTATACTGTCAAAACACATAAGATAATGATTTGTAGTTCAGAGAATGGTTATTAATTTATCTTGGAAGATAAATTATGCTTCCACTCCTTTTCTGAAGGGCAGAGCACTCCTGTGACCAAATAACAAACCAAAACCCTGTTGAGTAAACTATAAAGGGTACATTCAGCATGACAAAGAGAGATTTACATCAAATTAACATATCTTGAGATGTTATTCTTCTTCCCTGCAGGGGTATTTCTGTCTAGACATCTGGAACCGGTCATTAAAATCAATGCACTTCACCCTGAACAGGACCCTGAGCAAACATCTACACCCTAATTTGCACCCTCTAACTCTGCTTTTTCTACAACAGTGTTCTGTCTATGTGAGTTACATTACATTCCCTAGCATATCAGAGCACAGAGCTTCAGGAAGCATTTTACTGTTTTATTCACTGGATTATTCATTTAGGTGTATCCTGATCTCATCAGAATCTCATTGCTCAGTGCATTATTCATTTTAATATTATTTTCAAAATCAGAATGATATATTTGTATACAGTGGGGAGAGAGAAAGAATAAAAGCAAAGAGAAGAAACTTATTTACCCTTACTTTTATCCCTTGGAAATGTTCTTGGGTCCTGAGAATTCATTAAAAATTTACAATTTTCAGTTTACATAAAGTTATATATTATTATGGGCTTTCCCGGTGGCTCAGCAGTAAAGAATCCACCTGCAATGAAGAAGATCTGGGTTCAATCCCTGGATCAGGAAGATCCCCTGGAGAAGGGAATGGGTACCCACTCCAGTATTCTTGCCTGGAGAATCTCACAGACAGAGCAAGTCTGGTGGGCTACAGTCCATGGTGTCACAAAGAGTCGGACATGACTAAAGTGACTAAGCATGCATGCATGCACATATATTACTATATTCTATTTATTTCACAGTAGAGTAAAAGGAATAATAGAGTATGATTAATACTCTGTTAATACATGTTTTAAAATAAAATTCATTATAATAAGATTTTACTTACAAAGTAGAAGTCAGAAACTTGTCTTTGGAAAAAATCAAAGAATTTCACTATAAATGTATGTAAAACTATTCATATTTACCAAAACAATACAATATTTTAATTTGTAACTTCATCCTAAGTGCACTACTTTTAGGAAACAGGTTGAACTAGTAACACAAATATGTGATTAGCTAAATTTGTGAGTGACCTTGCCAAAGTACTTCAGTTCCCTAAATGTATACTGTGGACCTCCTATGCTGATTCATTTTCAAATTCTGTTTATGTTTATGCTACAGGCAATCTGTCTATAAATCAGTGTCTGAGGACAAGCAACAATCAGAAACTTTCAGCTAACTTTTAAGCATCTAGTCATAATCCTACCGGAAAAGGCAATGGCAACCCACTCCAGTACTCTTGCCTGGAGAATCCCAGGGATGGGGGAGCCTAGTGGGCTGCTGTTTACGGGGTCGCACAGAGTTGCACACAACTGAAGCGACTTAGCAGCAGCAGCAGCAGCATAATCCTACTGGGTCTTAGAAATCAAATATAACTTCTCTTCATAAACTCAGATTTCAGAAGAACAAAAAAAATGATGTGATTAACAGAGATGTAATCACAGAAATGTAATGCTCTAAGGTAGAACTGTCCAATAGAAATCAATTGCAAGTCATAAATGAGACGCCACATACGCAATTTTAAAGATTTAAGCAGCTCATATTTAAAAAGCAAAAATTAAACAAGTGAAATTAATTTTAATACATAATTTAAACTAACATCCTGAATATTACCAAGTCACAAGCATATAAATTATAGACAGTATAGTTTATATATCGTTGTACTAAGTCTTTGAATGAGATGTGAATTTCACATTTGCAGCACATCTCAATTTGTACTAGACACATTTCAAGTGTACAATAGTTACATGCAACTAGTGGCTATCATACTGAATGATGCAGAGAGAAGTATACAGAGAGTTCTGAGGGAATGCAAAGGAAAAAAAGATTGATGCTCCCTGGACCATCAGGAAAATGCAACAAAAGGGTTGACTTTTGAATCTGACCTGTAAAGATAAACAGGAGTTTATAGGTAAAATAAAAGCAGATTGTGGCCAGATAGTGAAGCTTTATACTAAAGTTTGGATTTGTCTTTTAAGCTATGACTAGGTTTTTAAGGCAAGGAGTAATAGGATCAGCGTTTTTCTTTCAAAACATAAATGCTGATAGAATGGAAGATGAATTGGAAAATTGGAAGAGTAGAACCAAGTAGACTGGTTAGTTATATGGCTATTGCAAAGAATATGGGACATGGATTTAAATATCATCAATATGTTGAAGGTTCCCAAATACAGCTCTTCAACCAGATCTCTCTCCTAAACTTCAGACCTGACAATTTCATACCTAACCAGTCCACTTGGATACTCAGTATGCAGCTCTGACATAAAATAATAAAAACTCAGCTCCTAATCTTTCACTATACACAGGCTTCCCCATCTCAGTTGAGGCCCCTTTATTCTTATAATCTAGCTGTTTAGCTTGCAATATTAAAATTATTGTTCATTCCTCGTTTTCTTTCCATGTCCCATTACCATCCCCATAGGAAATCCTGTTGATTGTTCCTTTGACAGATATCCATAATCTGACCTCTTCTCTGTATTTCTATAGCTACCATCCTGCTCTGAATAACCAGTGTCCCTCACTGAATTGCTGTGATAATTCCTACATATTTTCCTTGCTCTTTCCTTGTCCTCTAGGGCATATTTTCAGTACAGAAATCAGACTGGCACTTTTGAAGTTTAAACCGGCTTATCTTCTGAAATCCCCATTTCATTCACAGGCAAAGTAATTATGTGGCAGATCAAACTATTCCCAACTCATCATTTCCTCTCTGTAAGAGAATTATGCACTCATGTCCTTAGCTTTTAGTATTAAAATGTGACTTTTTAATATTTCTCCCAAGAGTAGACAGAATACACATCTTTGTTGCATTGACTTTGGGCTTGGTAAATGTCTTTCTTTGGCCAATGAAATAGGTAGAAAAGAATTCATTTCTTTTGGAGAAATAAAGAAATGTGACTTCATTTCTGAGTCACAGCTTCAAGAGACATCTTATGTTTTCATTCATTCCTTTTGCACTATGCCATCCTCTCTGAG
This sequence comes from Bos taurus, assembly GCF_002263795.3. Lineage (NCBI taxonomy): Eukaryota > Metazoa > Chordata > Mammalia > Artiodactyla > Bovidae > Bos > Bos taurus. The sequence continues at coordinate 57,039,850 of NC_037341.1, read as the reverse complement.
AATGATAGAGCCCAGACAGCTACTAGATCCAGAATGAGAAGACATATGGGGCAGACATGATCCCAATTTGCAACCTGGACCCAAGCCCAGCCAATCCAAGCCAAGCTTAATAGAGTCACAACTTCCCAGCTGGCTCCTGAATGAGAAATAAACACTTGTTCCTGGAGATGAGGTTGCTTGTTACATATCACTATTATAGCAATAGCTGCTTAATATACCCTACAGTGGTCAATCAGACCCCTTATGCTCTGTATACATTCCTTCCTTCCATCTCTCTTTCCTTTCTACCTACTTTTCTCTGTTTCATTTACTCCACTTCCACTGCTACAGACTCTTTATTATTCCTCAAATATACCAAGCATGTTCCTTCTTAAGGGTCTTTGCACTGACTGATCCCTCTGCCTAAATTATTTCTCTTCTAGATACCTATATGACTCACACCCTTATTTCCTCCAAGTTAACTGTCAACTTCTCAACCAGGCCTACCTTGTCAGCCTATTTAAATTGCATGTCCATATAGATGGCTAACAGGCACATGAAAAGGTAGTCAACATCATTAATTATTAGAAAAATGTGCATCAAAACTACCATGAGGTATCACCTCACACTGATCAGAATGGCCATCATCAAAAAGTCTACAAATGATAAACACTGGAGGGGATGTGGAGAAAAAGAAACCCTCCTGCACTGTTGACTGTTGGTGGGAATATAAATAGATCAGCCGCTACGGAGAACTGTATGGAGGTTTCCCAGAAAACTGAAAGTTACCATATGATCCAGTGATCCCACTTTGGGCATATATCTGGAGAAAATTCTAATTCAGAAAGATAGATGCATCCCAATTCTCACTGAAGCACTATTTACAATAGCCAAGATATGGAAGCAACCTAAATGTCCATCACCAGATGAATGGATAAAGAAGATGTAGTATATATACATAATGGAATATTATTCAGCCATAAAAAATAGGTCTTATAATAACCTATAAGGAAAGGAAAGAGAGGTTGAGATTGGGGGCAGGAGGAAAAGGGGACGACAGAGGATGAGATGGCTGGATGGCATCACTGACTCGATGGATGTGAGTCTGAGTGACCTCTGGGAGTTGGTGATGGACAGCGAGGCCTGGCCTGCTGCGATTCACGGGGTCGCAAAGAGTCGGACATGACTGAGCAACTGAACTGAACTAAACTGATAAAAAAATAAAATAATGCCATTGCAGCAACATGGATGGACCTAGATATCATCATACTAAGTGAAGTAAGCCAGGCAGATGCAGACAAATATTATATGATATCACTTATATGTGGAATCTAAAACATGATACAAATGAACTTATTTACAAAACAGATATAGACTCACACATATATAAAACAAATTTACAGCTACCAAAGGGGAAAGGCAGGGAGGTACAAATTAGGAATTTGGGATTAGCATATACACACTATTATGTATAAAACAGATAACCAACAAGGACTTACTGTATAGTACATAGCACAAGGAACTCTACTCAGTATCTTGTAATAACCTATAAGGAAAAGAATCTGAAAAAGAATATATATATATATATATATATATACACATATATATACACATACACATATATATACACACACACATTTAAAAAGAGGAAAAAATAAAACTGCACAATAAAAAAACAAGTTTTATTATTAACTTTATTTTATGGGGCTTCTCTGATGACTCAGAGGGTAAAGAATCTGGCTGCAATGCAGGAGACACAGGAGATGCAGGTTCGATCCCTGGGTCAGGAAAGTCCCCTGAAGTAGGAAATGGCAACCCACTCCAGTATCCTTGCCTGGATAATCCCAGAGGATGGACAGAGGAGCCTGGTAGATGACAGGACTGCATGTAAATTATGCCTCAATAAACCTAAAATTTAAAAATATAAATAAATAAATAAATTGCATGTCGATCCTCTAGTCCAAGGATGATGAAGGGGCATGAGGGAACTTTCTGAGGTTATATAAATGTATCATACAGGGTTATATGTTATATGAGTGTGCATATGTGACAAAATTATCAATTTGCACATTTAAGATATGTGACTATCACTACATATATTTATTGCAAAAAGAAAAACTTTAAACAAATATTGAACTCTTAGTGTGTTTACATTTTACAGGGGTATCAGTATTCAATTCTGAAACTTTTTTCATGAGTCATACAATTAAGTAAATATATTATGGATAATTAAAATCAAATTTCTTCCTTTGAAGAACATACTTACATGTATGGGAGAAGGACGATTATACAGAAAATACAGTCTAATATTATAAAGGAACTTGAGACAGAAATGTGAATTAATGGCTTACATACAAACATGCATGCATTCATCATGCTTCATAGATTCAGATGAACATGTACAAATAAAGATATGAGACAGAAATAGATATCTATCTTAACTGTTCTCTAAGAGGGCCTAGAAGTAATGTTACATCAGTAAGAATAAGTACATCCAGTGCCCAGGTCTTGATTTCCACATACCATTCTCTACTAAAAGAAAACACAGTTCTTTGGATAAATGGCTAACTCTCTGGTAGGGGCAGGAAAATATAAGATCAACTGGAATATTTTGATATTGTCAGAAGGTAAGGAAGCACTCAAGGAATCATGGAGATGTCTCAAAAGGTCACAGTAGCCAGCTTGAAGGAAATCCTACTGATCAAACCTGGGACCATGTGTGAATCCAAATATTATAAAAAAATGGATCATAATCTATTAAGTTCAGTAAAAAGCCATGAGTCCATCTAGTCTGAATTAACAAATGAAAAAAATAAGGAAATTGAAGAAGGGAAATGCCTTCCTTGTAATATAAAGTGAAGTGAAAGTGAAGTCACTCAGTCATGTCTGACTCTTTGTGACCCCATGGACTATAGCCTACCAGGCTCCTCCATCCATGGGATTTTCCAGGCAAGAGTACTGGAGTGGGTTGCCATTTCCTTCTCCAGGGGATCTTCCCAACCCAGGGATAGAACCTGGGTCTCCTGCATTGCAGGCAGACGCTTTACGGTCTGAGCCAGAAATAATAATAGATTTAGAAAATTATCAATAGAGATAAAAGTGGTGGTAGAGTGTGCTGAGAAACAGATATTTAAATATTCTTAAAGTATCTTCCTACAAGTTACTTACTAATTATAAAGTTAAAATGTTGACTTTACAATGGAGAATCCTTATTGATCACCCACCAGGAGATCAAAGCTAACATCACCAACACTAGAATAACTCAGTGTCTTGTGACACCTGACATAAAGTATTGAGAAAAACTGAATATAATTTTAGTGATTTTCTTCTAAAAAATCTGTTACCTTATCAATTCCAGAGGAAATAAACTCACTCCAGTGTTCTTGCCTGGAGAATCCCAGGGACGGGGGAGCCTGGTGGGCTGCCGTCTATGGGGTCACATAGAGTCAGACATGACTGAAGCGACTTAGCAGCAGCAGCAGCAGCAAACCAAATGTCACTGGCCTGAATTCTTCAAAAATGTCAAGATTAAGAGATTACGTAAAACAAGAAAAATGTGACAATAAAATTCAATACACGATCCTGTATTGAATTTTGGGCCAGGAAAAGCTGTAAATGACATTACTGGGAAAACTGATTAAATGTGAATAAGGATTCTGGGTTATATAACAGAAGTATATCAATATTTTATATTCTGATTTTGATAATTGCAATGTAATTATTTTTTAAATGTCTTTATTCTTTGGAAATACACATTGAAATATTTTAGAAGTTAAGGGACACACCGTCTTCAACTTCTTCCCAAAAGTTGAGGAACAAAATTCTGTATATGCACATATTTTTATAGATAGACTTATTAACAAAGCAAATGGAGCAAGGTCTGTGGTATTGGTTTGTACTATTCTTGCAACTCTTCTGCAAGTGTGAAATAATATCAGTTCTTTAAATGACTTCTGCTGGTCACTATCTACTCAAATTATTCTGTGTTGTTCTTTTTTTCATAGCACTTACTACCTTTTAACATGCTACAGGAGGGTTCTTTACCACTAGCGCCCCATAGGAAGCCCATATCGTTTATCATCTATTGTCTATTTGATCTACCTAGAACATCTAAAATGCAAATCTATAAGGGCACCCTCTATGCCTCTTTTGGTTCCTTGATATAGTCTAAGCCAGCTCCTGAGCTTCCCTGGCAGATCAGATGTTAAAGAATATGCCTGCAATGCAGAAGACCTGGGTTCAATCCCTGGATCAGGAAGATCCCCTGGAGAAGGAAATGCTACTCCACTCCTGGAGAATCCACGGACAGAGGAGCCTGATGGGCTACAGTCCATGGGGTTGCAAAGAAGTTAGGTCCTAAAAAGTGCTTGGCACAAAGCAGATGCTCAATAATTCTTTGAAGCAAGAGAGAGAGATGATAAAAGAAAAAGTGAACTAGGAAGTGGTGATACAATAGGAGGTTACTGAATCAATGATCACTACCATTATAATAAAACATGCTCCAACTGAGCACAATGGATGAGCACACAATCGAATACTTAATATGTACCCAAAGTAATTCCAAGTGCTTTACTTTACACACTTATTTTTTCAACCAAAATTTCTGAGACAGGTATCACTGTCTTCACTTTATAAATGAGAAACCTGAAGCATAAAGAGGTTAAGTAGCTTTGCCAAAGTCATCCAGCTAGTAAGTGGTGGGGACAGACAGAGAAACCCAGATATTCTGGCTTTGGTCTTTTCAGACAAAGAAACAGGCAAGGTAGGGCAACACAAAGGCAAACCATTCAGGATCAGATGCACTTGGACGAGGGACCTGAATCTATCACATATTCAGTTCAGTTCAGTCACTCAGTCATGTCCAACTCCTTGCGACCCCATGACTGCAGCATGCCAGGCTTCCCTGTCCAGCACCAACTCCCAGAGCCTACTCAAACTCATGTCCATAGCGTTGGTGATGCCATCCAGCCATCTCATCCTCTTTTGTCCCCTTATCCTCCCACCTTCAGTATTTTCCAGCATCAGGGTCTTTTTCAAATGAGTCGGCTCTTAGCATCAGGTGGCCAAAGTATTGGAGCTTCAGCTTCAGCATCAGTCCTTCCAATGAACACTCAAGACTGACCTCCTTTAGGATGGACTGGTTGGATCTCCTTGCAGTCCAGAGGACTCTCAAGAGTCTTTTCCAACACCACAGTTCAAAAGCATCAATTCTTCAGCACTCAGCTTTTTTTATAGTCCAGCTCTCACATCCATACATGACTACCGGAAAAACCATAGCTTTGACTAGATGGACCTTTGTTGGCAAAGTAATGTCTCAGCTTTTTAATATGCTATCTAGGTTGGTCATAACTCTCCTTCCAAGGAGTAAGCGTGTTTTAATTTCATGTCTGCAGTCACCATCTGCAGTGATTTTGGAGCCCAAGAAAATAAAGTTTGACACTGTTTCCATTGTTTCCCCATCTATTTGTCATGAAGTGATGGAACCAGATGCCATGATCTTAGTTTTCTAAATGTTGAGTTTTAAGCCAACTTTTTCACTCTCTGCTTTCATTTTCATCAAGAGGCTCTTTAGGTCTTCTTCACTTTCTGCCGTAAAGGTAATTTTGAGAAAGTAATTTAGTTATTCTGTTACCAAGTTTTCTAATTTCAAAAGATGAACATGAAATCTACTATATAGAAATATGAGGCTTAAATGAGATAAATGAGAAAAAGTACCTGAAAGTGCCTGGAAAAATCATACTTAATCATTATTAGACTTACTCTCCTTCAAGTGAGTGACTATTTATTGCTGTGGTTGTTGTTTTTTCAGGTTGGCTTACTAGGTGGTGATATTATTGAATAAGCTAGAGAACAGTACAAACCATGGTCAATTTCTATATCACTCACTGTTTGGTCTCTAGCATTCAGTTCAGTTCAGTCGCTCAGTCGTGTGTGACTCTTTGTGACCCAATGAATCACAGCACGCCAGGCCTCCCTGTCCATGACCAACTCCCAGAGCTTACCCAAACTCACGTGCATCGAGTTGGTGATGCCATCCAGCCATCTCATCCCCTGTCGTCCCCTTCTCCTCCTGCCCCCAATCCCTCCCAGCATCAGGGTCTTTTCCAATGAGTCAACTCTTTGCATGAGGTGGCCAAAGTATTGGAGTTTCAGCTTTAGCATCAGTCCTTCCAATGAACACCCAGGACTGATCTCCTTCAGAATGGATTGGTTGGATCTCCTTGCAGTCCAAGGGACTCTCAAGAGTCTTCTCCAACACCACAGTTCAAAAGCATCAATTCTTCGGCCCTCAGCTTTCTTCACAGTCCAACTCTCACATCCATACGTGACCACTGGAAAAACCGTAGCCTTGACTAGACGGACCTTTGTTGGCAAAGTAATGTCTCTGCTTTTGAATATGCTATCTAGGTTGGTCTTAACTTTCCTTCCAAGGACTAAGCGTCTTTTAATTTCATGGCTGCAGTCACCATCTGTAGTGATTTTGGAGCCCCCCAAAATAAATTCTGACACTGTTTCCACTGTTTCCCCATCTATTTCCCATAACAAAGCTTAGAAGTAGCTAAATATATCTGATTTTAAAATCCAGGTTTTAAGAGTAAATTCAATGATCAATCATTGTTAGAATGTTTAAAATATGAAAATGTATTAGTATTTTGGTTAAAAGCCCAACAGAGTTTCGTAAAAGTACCCTATCTAAATCCACGTAAAATTTATATAGAAATAAAAATTACTTGAGTTCTTAGAAGAATTATATAGTATATTATGCCATATTGTATATGTTTAAAAGATTTCAGTTTTTCAAAAGTGATTTAAAATCCATTGCACTAGATAAACTATCTGTAACTACTTGTTAATATCCATGTTACATGGTCTCTACAACTAGTTACACATTCTAAGCATCTGCTAAAGTTCAAATTCTGCTCTCACTTCCTGTAGAGGAGTTAAGGATTATTTGCTTTTATATGGTTCATTTATGTCTGTGGTATGTGATAAAGGTGGTGATTTCTTGACACAGCAATATAGATGAGTTTTTCCCCATTAAAGGCTCTGTGGGGGAGGAACCCTTATAAATCACTGTGTGGTCTTGTAAATTGGGCAGTGTTGTGGGATATTTTCCTCACAGGTTTGGATCAGAATAATAAGCACACATGAAATTGCCAAGAACATCCAAAAAGAAAGTGAAAGCACCCAAAACAAACAAAACGAAGTCTAATATTATTTTAAGAAAAAATCTTGAAAAATTGCTCGACACAATTGAAGTATTTCCAAGAATGTTGCCAAGAATATGAATTTAAGAATAGGTTATATATGTGCTCCTATTTAAAATCAGAAAATTATAGAAATATATTACAGCTATAGTAATACCAGTAATAGCAAAACAAATCATATTTGTGATACTCCGTTAATTGCTTTTCCTTCATTTACTTTGTTTAAACCACCACAATCACAGTAAGCAGTTAGCATCATGTTACAGATGAGTAAATTAATGACATCTTTTATGTATTTGCTAGAATATTGTGGAAATGCACTATGATATTTTATTTCAAACAATGCCTCTTTTAGGTAAAAAATATTTGACAAGATATAATTGCTGTCCTCACTTCTTATGGTTTTATCTCTAGTTAGGACAAATGAAGGTGTCCTCATATGTATATTTCTTAAAAAAAGAAAAGAAAAGAAAAAATAAAACTCTAGGGTTTGCATTAACTCTTTCCTATCATCTCTTTCCAAAATAATAATTGCCAACAGTAGATATCAATTGAGTACTGACTGTACACAAAGTACAGATGTATTAAAGCCATTAAAAATGAGAAAGTGCTCTCCCAACACTTAACAGTTGAAAATACACATACACTTTTTTAACTTTATGATACTAGACATAATATCTTTCAAAGAATACAGTAGCCTTATAAGAATTGAGTTTTAACACATAATGAACTTTATTTATAATGAGAAGAGAGCTTTTATGAATAGAAAATTCTGGTTCATTGTTAACAACACTGTAAATACCTACAGAAGCAGATCTATATATGGTAACATTTATTCTTTTCACATTTTCTCAAAGTGACTAAAATGGGTGATTCCTTTAAACATGGAACTTGCTATTTTATCAGTCATTTGAACAACGATTTGTGAGAGCTTCTGATTAGGGTATTCTAACCAGGAAGTCCCTTTCATGGATCACAGCCTTGTCATAGCAAAGGGGCTTGCATAATTCAATGAAGCTATGAGCCATGCTGTGAAGGGCCACAAATGACAGATGGATCATGGTGAAGAATTCGGACAAAATGTGGTCCGCTGGAGGAGCGAAAGGCAAACTATGCCAGTATTCTAGCTGTGAGAACCCATGAACACGAACATGTACAATATGAAAAGGCAAAAAGATATGATACTGGAAGACGAACCTCCCAGGTGGGAAAATGTCCAGTATGCTACTGGGCAAGAGTAGAGGGCAATTACTAATAGCTTCAGAAAAATGAAGTGGCTGGGCCAAAACGGAAATGACACTCAGCTATGCATGTGTCTGGTGGTGAAAGTTAAGTCTGATGCTGTAAAGAACAATATTGCATAGGAACCTGGAATGTTAGGTCCATGAATCAAGGTAAATCAGATGTGGTCAAGCAGGAACTAACAAGAGTAAACATCAACATCTTAGGAATCAGTGAACTAAAACGGACGGGAATGGGTGGATATAATTCAGAAGACCATTATATCTACTACTGTGGGCAAAGAATCCCTTTGAAGAAACTAATTAGGCCCCACGGTCAACAAAAGAGCTTGAAATGCAGTACTTAGGTGCAATCTTAAAAATGACAGAATGATCTTGGTTCATTTCCAAGGCAAACCATTCAACATCACAGTAACTCAAGTCTATGCCTCAACCACTGATGCTGAATCTGACTGGTTCTATGAACACCTATAAGACGTTTTAGAACTAAACCAAAGAAAGGTGTGCTTTTCATCATAGGGGACTGGAATGAAAATATAGGAACTAAAGAGATACCTGGAGTAACAGGCAAGTTTGGCCTTAGAGTACAAAATGAACCAGGGCAAAGGCTAACAGAGTTTTGTCAAGAGAACACACTGGTCATAGCAAACACCCTTTTCCAACAACACGAGAGATGACTCTACACATGGACATCACCAGATGGTCAATACTGAAATCAGACTGATTATATTCTTTTCAGCCAAAGGTAGAGGAGCCCTATACAGTCAGCTCTGTATAGGAGACCAGGAGCTGAATGTGGCTCAGATCATTAGCTCCCCACTGTGAAAATCAAGCTTAATTTGAAGAAAGTCCAGTAGGCCATTCAGGTATGACCTAAATCAAATAAAGTGAAGGTAATAAACAGAATCAGAAGATTAAATCCAGTAGACACTGTGACTGAAGAACTATGGACAGAGGTTGGTAACACTGTATAGGACTCAGTGACTAAAACCATCCCAAAGAAAAAGAAATGCAAGAAGGCAAAGTGGTTGCCTGCAGTGGGTTTACACATAGTTGAGGAAAGAAGAGAAGCAAAAAGCAAAGGAGAAAGGGAAAGATATACCCATCTGAATGCAGAGTTCCAGAGAGTAGCAAGAAGATATCAATAAGAAAGCCTTCTTCAATGAACAATGCAAAGAAGTACAGGATAACAATAGAATGAGAAAGACTAGAGATCTCATCAAGAAAGCTAGAGATATCAAGGAAACATGTCACACAAGGATGGGAACAAAAACAGTAAAGAACAAAAACAGTAAGGACCTACAGAGGCAGAAGAGATTAAGAAGAGGAGATTAAGAAGAATACACAGAAGAACTATACTAAAAAAGTCTTAATGACAGGGATAATCACGAGGGTGTGGTCAGTCACCTAGAGCCAGACATCCTGGAGTGTGAGGTCAAGTGGGCCTTAGGAAGCATTATCACAAAGCCAGTGGAGCAGATGGAATTCCAATTGAACTATTTAAAATCCTAAAAGATGATGCTGTTAAAGTGTTGTGCTCAATATGGCAGCAAATTTGGAAGACTCAGCAGTGGCCCCAGGATTGGAAAAGGTCAGTTTTCATTCCAAAAGAAGGTCAGTGCAATTGCACTCATTTTCCATGCTAGTAAGGTTATGCTCAAAAACCTTCAAGTTACTCTTCAGCAGTATGTGAACTGAGACCTTCCAGATATATAAGTTGAGTTAACAAAAGGCAGAGGACCAAGAGATCAAATTGTGAACATTCACTGGTTCATAGAGAAAGCAAGGGAATTCCAGAAAAACTTCTTCTGCTTCATTGACTACATGAAAGCCTTAGACTGTGTGGATCACAACAAACAGAAAAATTCTTAGAGATGGGAATACCAGATCACCTTACCTGTCTCCTGAGAAGTCTGTATGTGGGTCAAGAAGCAATAGTTAGAACCTTACATGGAACAATTGACTGGTTCCAAATTGGGAAAGGAGTATGACCAGGCTATCTATTGTCACCCTGCTTATTTAACTTATACGCAGAGTACATTGTGTGAAATGCTGGGCTGCATGAATCACAAACTGAAATCAAGATTGTCAGGAGAAATATCAACAACCTCAGATACACAGATGATACCACCGTAATAGCAGAAAGTGAAGAGGAACTAAAGAGCCTCTTGATGAGACTGAAAGAGGAGAGTGAAATAGCTGGTTTAAAACTCAGCATTCAAAAAACTAAGATCATGGCATTCAGTCCCATCACTTCATGGCAAGTAGAAGGGGAAAAAGAGGAAGCAGTGACAAAATCCCTGTGGGAGGTGATTGCAGTCATGCTATTAAAAGATGTTTGCTCCTTGGAAGGAAAGTGATGACAAACCTAGACAGTGTATCAAAAAGCAAAGATATAACTTTGCCGACAAAGGTCCATACAATCAAAGCTATGGTTTTTCCAGTAGTCTTGTACAGATGTGAAAGTTGGATCATAAAGAAAGCTGAGGGCTGAAGAATAGATGCTTTCGAACTGTGTTGCTGGAGAGGATCTTTAAGAGTCCCCTGGACAGAAAGGAGATCAAACCAGTCAATCCTAAAGGAAATCAACCTTGAATATTTACTGAAAGGACTGTTGCTGAAGCAGAAGCCCCACCTGGTATGAAGGGCCAACTCATTGGAAAACACCCTGATGCTGGGAAAGACTGAAGCAACTTAGCACACATGTATGTAATAAGCAATAAAATTTGCTCCTATCCTTAACAATTAAGGTATTGTGGATAAACCATGGACAATCAAGCTAAAGAGATTTTGATTCTTATTCTTTCTTCAGTTCGGTTCAGTTCAGTTCAGTTCAGTAACTCAGTCGTGTCCGACTCTTTGCGACCCTATGAATCGCAGCATGCCAGGCCTCCCTGTCCATCACCAACTCCTGGAGTTCACTCAGACTCACGTCCATCGAGTCAGTGATGCCATCCAGCCATCTCATCTGTTGTCTCCTTCTCCTCCTGCCCCCAATCCCTCCCAGCTTTTCCAATGAGTCAACTCTTCGCATGAGGTGGCCAAAGTACTGGAGTTTCAGCTTTAGCATCATTCCTTCCAAAGAAATCCCAGGGCTGATCTCCTTCAGAATGGACTGGTTGGATCTCCTTGCAGTCCAAGGGACTCTCAAGAGTCTTCTCCAACACCACAGTTCAAAAGCATCAATTCTTCGGTGCTCAGCCTTCTTCACAGTCCAACTCTCACATCCATACATGACCACAGGAAAAACCATAGCCTTGACTAGACGGATCTTTGTTGGCAAAGTAATGTCTCTGCTTTTTAATATGCTGTCCAGGTTGGTCATAACTTTTCTTCCAAGGAGCAAGTGTCTTTTAATTTCTTGGCTGCAGTCACCATCTGCAGCTAACACTGTGAACTTACACAAACTTTCCAACCTCTAAGAGTTTTAGCTTTCTATCTCAAAAATGGAGAGAATATTTTTTGTCATATGTTTGTTAGAATTAAATGAGATTAAGTGAAATTGGCACATAATACAGACTCAGACTCAGTAAATACTGGTCCTGTTCTTAGCCTTTTTTGAAGAAATCTTCACTCACCAAAATCTTCCCTAAACACATGACATTCTGAAAATGTTTAATAAGTGAACTATGTTAAGGAATTATCAGCCTATTTTTCATTACTGGAATTGGCTGCCTAGGGAGAAATTGACTATAGCTTTACCTCCCAGAAGGACAAATGCTTGATGCATTTTTTAAATAATGGTGCCCAATGCTTGAAAAACTGTAAATTGTATGTTTCTACTTGTTGAGAAATGGTTATTCTCTCAGAATGCTAACTTGAATATACATTAATTTGCTAGAGATTGTCACTGGATCTCTGTATGTTACCTTTGATCTGGAAATTGAACCTCCAAAAATTTTGACAAAAAAAAAAAAAAATAGGAATAAGCACAGAAATGTATTTACAAAGATGTTCACTGCAATTCTAATTATTATATAAACATGGTTAGAAATCTATATGTTCAGTAGTAAATGATTAGGCCAAGTGGAATACATTTAAATAACTAAATTCTTACTATTATGATGAGATGGCAAAGTACATCTGTTGATATGAAAATATGTACATATTATATACTGTTGTGACAAAAAGCATCTTGAAATGCCATATATAGAATCATCCTACTTTTTGAATAAATTCATATTTTTCTAAAGACAAAAAATCTGAGGGAGTGTAAGCAAACAATGTGAAGAATGACTATGGTTGACTCTACAGCAAGGCAGGTGATTTGCATTTACCTTAGTCTGTGTGTATAGTTGCTAATTTTCCAGTGAGGAACTCTGAGTCATTAACTGGAAAATAAAAACAACTGCCTAAAGTTCAGCTCCTCTTCATTTCCCTTCTGCTCTTTGCTTCACTGGTGGTCTATTTCAAAGAACCGGGTATAACACGTTACTTATACAGTGTGGTCTTAATCCCGTCCTTTACATTTAAAAAAAAATAGATGTGACCTTGAATAGCCTAAATAATAAAATAGTTGAGAATGAGTTTTGTAGGGAGAGTGACTAGGCTTGTGGGATGTTATCAGCACCATTTAGATTCTCTTTTCTAGCTCAAGACATGTCTCTTTTGCAGTGGGCAGGACTGAATATTCTGTTTACTTGTTACAATAGAATTCAATTTCAAGACAAATCAGTTAGAGCAAGTTTGGGGCCAGTTTTACCTCACTTTTGAGTATCTGTTAGTATTACAGATACTTTGATATAATGTTTCAACTACTTTTTAGTCATTAGAGTAAACTGATATCTATGCATCTCTTTCTACATGTATAGGAATATACTAGAGAAGTACACACCAAGTAGAAATTAGTGCATTTTCTACTCAAAAGTACTACATATATTGTTAACAAATCTAAGTGACATGCTAATGAATTGAGATATAGTGTACAATCCTAAGTATCTAATTTAATATTCTGGAGAGGCTTGAATTCAGGATGGAAATTGCAGGTTTCTTTGACAAATCTCATGTACCTAACATTGTTCCTGGCTCTTTAATTCAATGTAACATTTATTTTTCTGCCTTTAAAACAAACAAATACATCTATGCTACTGTTAAGGTGGCCTGTAAAATACATTTGTGTGTTTTTGTTGAGAAGGCAAAGAACATACAATAGGAGCCCTATCTAAGAGGTGTAAATGTCTAAGTGTCCTTTCGCAAAACATTGTCTGTGCTTGTAAAATGAAGTGGTCTGTAAACAGGTTCTGCTGGCCTCTACTGACCTTTGGCTCCCATATGTCGTCCTCTCTACCCACCTTCTCAAAATCCTCTCTCCGAAGCTTTTACTCAACCTCAAAATAGCTTCCAGATGTCTTGCGACCTCACTGTGTAGCCCCTCTTCCCTTTATAAGGTTATATGGTTAGGAAAGATAGCAGAATGGGTTTAACAAAGGACTTATATTTGGTTCAAAATAAGTTCATTGCATAGCAGGTCTGTCCTTTGTCTCTATATGAACAGTTCAGAAATATAGAAAACTGTTTTCTATAACTTTAAGTGTAAATAAACAAAAAATTTGAAGTTTTAGCATACTTCCTTGGTTTATATTTATATATATATATATATATTTATAATTTTACAAGGAGCTGTCCCATATATCCAACTAATAAGTGACAAACTCTAACATACTGAGTCACTTGCTAAAGGTCCAAATTGAATTCTCTGCTCACATTTCCAAGAAGTATCTCCTGTTTTCCCACATCCTATGATTAATAACTATTACCAAATTCCCAAGGTAGGTAAGTGGTTTAACTCTGGTCTTCCATTCTAGGAATGAAAGTCAAATTAATATAAAAGTGTTTGCATCATGCACCTTGGTCAACCATTTTATGTTTTGAATGGGGCACAATACTTCAAAAGGAGAGTTCATTAATAATAAAATCGATATTTATGGCAATTCCTGACCTGTCTTCATGAATCATTGTAGGTAAACTTTCCTATTTGGTATGGTTGTTGTTAAATATCCCTTACCTGTGGCCAAAACTGCAATAAAATATCTCCAATAAGACGGGCAGTGGGTCCTGACTAAACTCTCAATCAAGACTTTTAAGAAAGAACCTGTTTGAAGAACATCCCTCCTCATTAGTTTCTTTAGTCAACATTTTCAAACATAGAAATAGTCTTGGAAACATCCAAAGTATAGGACTTTGAGATTGGAATGAAGCCATAAAAAGCATTTTTTTATAAGAGCAAGAAGTTAGAAAGTTGATCTTCAGTGGTTTTCTACCATGTGGAAAGTATTCCTGAGACCTGAGGCCTCAGCACATCAACTGATGGGAGAGCACTGTCATTATATCAAAATGAAGTTCATTATGCTTTTCCTTCAAAAGGACAAAAGCAAAAAATCTTAGGTTCAGAAATGTTCTTTGTGCTATTATAAGTAGGTCATCAAACATCATTTGATCAACATTAAAACTGAAAGCTGGGTAGCAGTTGAAGTTACAAATAGTTTTCTGTGAACTTGGATGTCTTGAGCAAAGTGAGGATGTTTGCATAATCTTCTCTGTAGCAACAACATTCCACATGCATATTTCTCTTTAAAAAGAAACTCCATGCTCAGTGGTATTCTGGGTTCAAGGCTTGAATAAAAAGCTTCTCAAGTCAAATGGCCTGATCTAAAAATTGAGCTGTAGAGAAGGTCACAAGTGTTTTGACTTCTCTTTTAAATCATTTATGGATGACTTAAAGTCATATATTGACTCAAAATATGAATTTACTTAAATCTGTGAACTTGAACTTTTAGCTATTTAGCCCAATATCTTCCCCAAAACCTTCCCAAATGTTTACAATGTCTATAAACAAGATAAATCAACATACACAATACTGAGCAGAGAAGAAAGTGAAATGCACAGCAAACCTGTTTGTAGAAGTTTTCTTAAGGCCCGGAAATAAAAAGTTTTTTCAAACCCTGGGAGTAAAAAAAAATGTTAAATGTGGCCTACCATTTTCATGTCACCCTGCTTATTTAACTTGTATGCAGAGTACATCATGAGAAACGCTGGGCTGGATGAAGCACAAGCTGGAATTAAGACTGCCAGGAGAAATATCAATAACCTCAGATGTGCAGATGACACCACCCTTATGGCAGAAAGTGAAGAAGAACTAACGAGCCTCTTGAAAGTGAAAGTGGAGAGTGAAAAAGTTGGCTTAAAGCTCAACATTCAGAAAACGAAGATCATGGCATCTGGTCCCACCACTTCGTGGGAAATAGATGGGGAAACAGTGGAAACAGTGTCAGACTTTATTTTGGGCTCCAAAATCACTGCAGATGGTGCTTGCAGCCATGAAATTAAAAGACGCTTATTCCTTGGAAAGAAAGTTTGACCAACCTAGACAGCATATTAAAAAGCAGAGACATTACTTTGCCAACAAAGGTTCATCTAGTCAAGGCTATGGTTTTTCCAGTGGTCATGTATGGATGTGAGAGTTGGACTATAAAGAAAGCTGAGCGCCGAAGAATTGATGCTTTTGAACTGTGGTGTTGGAGAAGACTCTTGAGAGTCCCTTGGACTGCAAGGAGATCCAACCAGTCCATCCTAAAGGAAATCAGTCCTGAATATTCATTGGAAGGACTGATGTCGAAGCTGAAACTCCAATACTTTGGCCACCTGATGCAAAGAGCTGACTCATTTGAAAAGACCTTGATGCTGGGAAAGATTGAGAGCAGGAGGAGAAGGGGACGACAGAGGATGAGATGGTTGGATGGCATCGCCGACTCAATGAACATGAGTTTGGGTAAGCTCCGGGAGGTGGTGATGGACAGGGTGGCCTGGCGTGCTGCAGTTCATGGAGTCGCAGAGTTGGACACGACTGAGCGACTGAACTGAACTGAACCATTTTCATGGCATTTTTCCAAACTATAAATCTCAGTGTATTATGATACAACATTTAATTTTTTTAATGGAAATATAAAACCTAGAGACCCAAATGTAAAAAATAAAAAGCAAATCTCTGAATTATACATATTTCGAACATCTTACTTTCTCAGAAATACAGTCAAGACAGAATTTAATAGAGCAATATTTTTCTGTTAAAAATTATTTTGGTTTGTAGTCAATGGGAAGCATGCCTCAAATTATAATTTTTCTTCAATATAATTGAGTTGTATCATATGATACTTGATTTTTATGAATCCAACTATGTGGCTGGTATCACAACTTTATTCCTGTGACAAATAACAGAGTCTACTCAATAATATCACATCTATTCTATATTAGGTATTAGGTTGTACATTTACTAAATTATTATACAGTAATACATACATACATAGTGTGAAATGAAATATTTCCTGCTGTTTCAGTAAATAAGAATGTCACAGTCATCAGGCATTCCAGCCTTCCAAATGTAAATTTCTGAGCCCAGGAAGAATAATACTGGCTATACAACAGCCTTTAGCCACTTACCCCGGTAAGTGAGAAAAGAAAGTGCAAGAGTCAGCCATCTACCACATCCTCCACCCTGTATGGTGAAGGAAGAATTAAGGATGTGAACAATCAAGAAGCAGGATGCTGGTGCCAGACAGCTGAGATGCATATGAATGTAACAAATTCAATGATGCCAGACACTTGCATCTTCCCATACACAGAAGAGTGCTAAACCCCTTATGTGAGATATCTGGTTTTCCTAAATTAACAATTATCTTTTAATATTCAGATTACCTGTCCCTTGTAGAAAACTTACAGCCTGGCTCCTCCCACTCTCAGGGTTACCTAGGATGCTGTTTCCCAGACTTGAAGTCCTCATAATTCCCACCAAATAAACCTAGCTCTCAACTTTTAGGTATTACTTTTTTTTTTCAATTTCACACCACCAGTCCATAAAGTTGCTTTCACAAGTCTGAAATCCCTGAGTAAGATGCTCCCAAAAGTCTAATGTAGAGATGGCAGAAGAGTAACTGTCACATGCATGATGTGTCTTATTCTCACTTGGATATAATGATGATGACCGTAATAATAATAATAATAATATAGTAATAAAGAAGTAATAAACAGTAATAAAAGGCTGAGCACCGAAGAAATGATGCTTTCAAACTGTAGTGCTAGAGAAGACTCTTGAGAGTCCCTTGGACTGCAAAGAGATCAAACCAATCAATCCTAAAGGACATTAATCCTAAATATTTATTGCAAAGAGTGATGCTGAAGCTGAAGCTCTGATAGTTTAGCCACCTGATACAAAGAGCTGACTCACTGGAAAAGACCCTGATGCTGGGAAAGATTGAAGATGGGAGGAGAAGGGGACGACAGAGGATGAGATGGTTGGATGGCATCATCGGATCAATGGACGTGAGTTTGAGCAACCTCTGGAAGATAGTGAAGGACAAGGAAGCCTGGCATGCTGCAATCCATGAGATCACAAAGAGTTGGACACAACTGAGAGACTGAACAACAACAATAACAACTATAATAGTAATAGCAAATTTATGCTAATGGGTGAAGTAGTTAACCAACTAATCAAATGGACACTTTACGGGGAATTAAACATCCCTGGAATACACTGTAATATGATTATCAATTAACTCAGATTTCCACATGAGACTGTTTTGTGGTTGCTAAGGTGAAAATTGAGCCTACTTCAAATTAGTTCCAGTAAACAAAATTTAAAATAATAAATATATTTTTGCTAACCCCAATCTCTCTTTTCCAAGAGTTAAGTTGCCATGTATAACTGCCAGAACTACCACTAAACCTAAAAGCAGCCAGCTTTTTTTTATATCTCACAGTCTTATTCAACTGAAACTATTAATATGTGGATAAGTCTCTTTACCAGAAGAAAGTTACTTATGTCATTGTCTGAAGTTTAAACCATTCAGTATGCCTCCCAAGAAGTTTGATTTAGGAAATTACATACACACACATACACACACACACACACACCCCAAAGAGGTGAAAATATACCTAAGGGAATTTTTTTAGGACAATAGCTGTAGGTGCAAGTGAACTAGTTATTAAAACTATTTCAGCTCTTTCTCTACCTATAAAAGCTATTTTTTAACAGAAAGTTATGTTCATACTGAACATGAAAACAAAAATAAAATAGAGAATCAATACAACATTCTGTTGTATCCAATAATTACTTGCAAGTTTCTGCAACTGAAGGCCAAGTTGGGATTAAGACAGTTCTTATTCATCTATAGCTGAAATTCTAGTATGCACTGATAAACAAGAATTGACTGATGTCTGACATTAATTACAGTGGTCTGCTAACTGGTCTTTGTGACTGGAGTATTTTATGTTGAATTCTAACATGCAGGATGTAAACACGAATAAACAATGAGTTTATCTTTGAGATTCCATTAACTTCCATTGTCTGTTTCAATGTATTACAGAAAAAACGCTAATAAAAAAACTGACTTGTGAATTTGCATTATAACTTTAATAAACTCATCAAATGCTCTTAGAACTGTCCATATTAAAAGAAAGTCTGAGTTCTCTGATCCAGTTATAGGTTGGAAATGCCTCTAATCAAAAAATAGAAGTGTCATAAAGTATAAATTTTCTAAAGTAAAACAATGAAAAAACTAATTTTAAAATATTTTGAACAAGTCTTTGCAACTATATCTAGCAGGTAATCTGGTGAGTGAAAGTGAAAATGAATAATTGTATCTACGGAGTGAGAAAGTATTAAAATAAAAATCAAAATGTTATGTTTCATGCAGCAATATATTCTTTATTTCAAATATAAAAAAAAGGTGAATTTTTTTTTTTAAATTTCAATTTCTCTCTTTTCTCACTAATTAAATATTGAACACATTGCACATGGGTCCAAGAGGTCAAATATTATGCTAATGCCTCACATGTATTATCTCATTTAATCTTCCTAATAATCCTATCCGGAGAAGGCAATGGCACCCCACTCCAGTACTTTTGCCTAGAAAATCCCACGGACGGAGGAGCCTGGTGGGCTGCAGGCCATGGGGTCGCCAAGAGTCAGACACAACTGAGGGACTTTACTTTCACTTTTCACTTTCATGCATTGGAGAAGGAAATGGCAACCCATTCCAGTGTTCTTGCCTGGAGGATCCCAGGGACGGGAGAGGCTGGTGGGCTGCCATCTGTGGGGTCGCACAGAGTCGGACACGACTGAAGCGACTTGGCAGCAGCAGTAGCAGTAGCAGCAGCATAATCCTATCAAATAAATTCTATTATCCTCTCTTTATGTGTGACACATGACAAAATTAAGGCCCCAAAGGTTAAGTAACTAGCAGAAAGTCACATAGTTAGCAGTTCAAACCCAGGATAGTCAAACTTTAAAGTTATTTCTCATAACTCCACGAAAATCTGCCCTCTAGTCAGGAAAAAAGTTTCTTTTTTTTTGAATGCTCAGAGCAGTCATTCTCAGCATTTATTATTAGTATTAATTCTAAGAGCTCTAGATATGTAAACTTTTGTGTTCTGGTTTTTCAAACTCTTTTTTTTTTTTTTTTCTATCTCACATGAAGTAAACTTTGGCTTCATTTCATATTCAAAGAGCAAACCTGTCCACATATCCAGCAACTACATGGGAATATGCAATAAAACATTTTAATTAAGTAAAACATTTTAAGCCAGTAGAACAAAATGAAAAGTTGATTAGGATTCAACTCATAGTATGTGGGAACTGGGCATGAATAAGAATATCCACTGTGCCCTACTACCAACGATTACAACAGCTTCAGTAGTCAAAACTCAGGAACGATCACTGTTATTTTTGCTAACACAAGCTTTATGCTATTTGGATGCATGATCAGACCAGTTCACATAACATAAGTTATTTCTAGTATATAGTCTTACATAGTCTTAGACCTTTTAAAACACGCTCAACTGCCTTTCCAGAATGCCACTGTATTAGGAAAAATAAAACACCGAATAAACTGTACAACTGAATCAAAGTGCAAATTTACTCTAAAACTCATTTTCAACTTTCTGTCCTTTGCTTTAGAAACAGATGAACTAAGAACAAAGGACTGTTTGTTGGGTAAACGCTAAAAATGCCTATCATAAATTTCATGGAATCCAAGTAATTTTCAGCAGATTCAACCTGCCCTATGAAAACACGCAGAAAGAATCATCATAATTTCACTACTTCATTTTGGACATTCAAGTCTCCGTGTTAGGCTCCCATTCAAGGGATAAGGACACATGTGAGTCTTTCACAGTATGAGTCTGATAAAACACACCAGGGATCCTCTAAGTAGACTTGTTCAACAATTCCAACATGTGGTGGAGTGTAACGGGGTTATTTTAAATTCTGTGTATCTAGAAGCACATTCTACAGTTTGTAGAGATTCCCAAACTTTTTTTTTTTTTTTTTTGCGGCTGTGAAGGTTGAGGAGCAGGAATCAGGTTGGGGGTGGGATCAGAGTTGAAAAAATTGAAGTAGGACATGTATGTACAGAACATGCCTTTGGATGCACATAAAAGGACTAGTGCTTGCCTACTTGGATGTTGTGAATAAAACTAAAAATGAAACAGGATTAAATTTAGCAAAACAGATTGAACCAGGAAATTATGACTCAAACATTTGTGCATGATGAGTGAACACTTCTCTGCTGTTGGGACACATGAACAACTGCAGATCTTGATGTAACTATGCCACTGTTTTTGCCTAGTGTCAGTTTAAATCCTTGCTAGAAAATGAAAGCCTTTCTAAAGAAGGATTTCTGCAACACATATACAGAAGATAAACAGAGAACACTATGTGCTAGTCAACTTGCTGCAAGATTAATGCACATGGGGGTAGGGTGGAAAATGAACATTCAACTCAAGTATAAATTTTATGATCGAGCAAAACAATTCTAGTTATCTCTCATTTAGATATAATTTTCAGTTAAATCCTAAAGGCAGTAACTCTTCACAGGAAGGCATTGCCTGGATTGGGTCTAATGCAGGAAAGTTATGCTAATACTCTATAATAAGATTCAGTAATTTACGTTTGGTCTTCTGTCAGATTGGGGGAGGGGAGAATAATCAAAAATGATGAAAATCTTTTGCTAGGTTTACATGTTGCCTCAGGTTGCCTGAGTCTCCCAGGGTATTTTGGACTTGAGAGGCATCTTGGAGCAAGTCTAGAACACACAAAGCATCAGGAAGAATATGGAACCTCTGTTTGAAAATGAATTTTATTTAAAAATATGTAAATAAAAGCATTATTGACTAGATAATTTGTTTCATCTACACAAAAAAACACTGGGTCATACTGCTCCTGCTGCTGCTAAGTCGCTTCAGTCGTGTCCGACTCTGTGCGACCCCAGAGACGGCCGCCCATCAAGCTCCCCCATCCCTGGGATTCTCCAGGCAAGAACACTGGAGTGGGTTGCCATTTCCTTCTCCAATGCGTGAAAGTGAAAAGTGAAAGTGAAGTCGCTCAGTCGTGTCCGACTCTTAGCGACCCCATGGACTGCAGCCTACCAGGCTCCTCCACCCAGGGGATTTTCCAGGCAAGAGGACTGGAGTGGGGTGCCATTGCTTCTCCACTGGGTCATACTATTAGTATCTAAAATAAACATTCAGAGATGACAGTCTTTGGAGCAGATAGCAGATACAGGACTTTAGAAATTGAGGGGTTAAATGCATAAGATTTTTACACCTAAAGTTGCTGGCTCACATGGCCCATCTCACAGGTGATCATCAGACTATTACACCTGAGGATCCACAGATAAAGGAATAAAATGTGACTCCTGGGTTTGGAGCTTCATTTAGTAGTAAAAGCTTATGAATCACAAGCCAAGACCAACAAAAATGTACAGCTGTTCAACTATACATTTAATACAACCTCAGTAAAAAGTACAAAACTTCTAAAGGAATTTTTATTTTTTACAATCTGTAAACTAATTGCAAGCATAACACAAGCAACTAATCAAACAACTAATGCTCCCCTTAAAATAAAAACTAAAGAGTAAGAAAGCCATATCCTGAGTACAGAAAAACAAACATTAAAAATAAGCTACACTTATCTCTCCATTCCTTAGCAGTCCTCTAAGATGGCTCCCAATCTTCCCTCCATTCTAAAATTGTAATACCTATGTGCATACTCACACGCACACATTTCAAATTCTATGTACAGTCACTGACAATTTCAGGGTACTCATAAATGACCTTTTTTAAAAGGTTGAAAGTTCTCTAGGATAAATTAAAGGATTACTTTAAAAGCTACATAAGTATTTGTCTTAATAACATTTTGGACATGTAAAATATATTCTAAAGATCAAGATGCTCAAATAAAATAAAACATACTAAGTGCATTATAAAAATTTAGACAAAGATTGAGAATAAGTTAAAATAAGTGTATTTTTTGAACTATACATACAGGATATGGATACAGTGTACTTTGGAAATTAGCATTCACTTGGGATTAGATCTGGCAATGATTAGATATCTGAGAGTCAATTTAGTATTGTAGGCAAGAACATGAATTCTGAAGCCAGTTAACTGAATTCATAGATTTGCCACTTAACAAGTACGAGACACTGGACAACCTCTTTATGCCTGTTTCCTCAACTCTATAATGGAGATAATAAGAATATTTACTCAGATGAGGATTAGATAGGATTATACATGTAAGGAATCTGAAATAGTTTCTGGGATATGATAAAAGGTTAAAAAAACGTCAGCTAAACTATGTAAGTGATCTTATAGATGGAACTTACCCCTATGAATCATGGCTTTCCCAGCTACAAAATAAGAGATTGAATAAGACAAGCTTTTATAGTCCTTTGATGATTTTTGTCTTCTATCACTCAAAATACTTAAGTAGAACATTCATTTATTCATTCAATTAATACTATTTATCAAGTCCCTACTATGTTCTAGACAGTGTACCAGATGTTAACAATACTAAGATAAAAGCCTGCTCCTGACTTCTAGGAGCTGATCTAGAGAAGCAGTACAGGGTAACAGTTAGGAGCCCAAGCTCTGGAATCCGACTTTCTGGGACTTAAGCCTTTATGATTTTGGACAATTTTCTTAACTCTCCGTGCACTAATTTCCTCTCCTTTGAAATGGGAATGATAACAGTTTCACACTCATAAGTTTGTTTTGAGGATCAACATAGCTAATACAGGTAAACCTTGTAGAAAGAACTCAGAACATTATAAGTATTCAATAAATGCCAGTATTATCAGGAGGAGAGAACAGGAAAACAAACACAGTGTGATAGGTATGACAATGGGGGTGGCAAAACACAATGCACAGTGAGCTAGAACAGTAAATAAGCGAAGCGAAAGTCGTTCAGTTGTGTCTGACTCTTTGCGATCCCCTGGAATTCTCCAGGCCAGAATACTAGAGTGGGTTGCCTTTCCCTTCTCCAGGGGATCTTCCCAATCCAGGGATCAAACCCAGGTCTCCCGCATTGCAGGCAGGTTCTTTACCAGCTGAGCCACAACGGAAGCCCAAGAACACTGGAGGGGGTAGCTTATCCCTTCTCCAGGGGATCTTCCCTGACCCAGGAATCTAACTGGGGTCTCCCACATTGCTGGGGGATTCTTTACCAACTGAGCTATCAGTGAAGCTAAATAAACAAGGATGCAAAACACTATAGAGACCTCAAGAAAGTTTTCCAGAGGAGTCAATATTTGATCTCATTAAAGAACTGAGAGAAGTGGTTGAAGAAAGTATAGCACAGTTTAGTATTTCAATGTGAAATATTTTTTAAGTACAACAAAATTTCATCAAAAAATAAGCAAGTAAATAAGATTTACTCCACTTCAATACACATTGACTGAGGGGTCTTGGTTCACACTCTGTCCACTCAAATACATATTCCTTTCTAAATAAATGCAATATAGCATTCACTGAGGTCGCCAATAGATGTCATATGCCAGGAAAAACAATCCAGATATCCATATTAGTCCTCTAGGGGAACATGATCCTAAATACAAATGCCTCTCCAACTGGTAGCATTTTAAAAGGAATTTGGGGCAAGGGTCCGCTGTAGTATTCATGCCATCACATCACTCATCTAACTTTTCCCACATGATAACTATCTTCAAATAGCTGGGAAGCTACAAGTGAAAAGTGAAAGTGAAAGTCGCTCAGTAGTGTCCGACTCTCTGTGACCCCATGGACTATACAGCCCAAGGAATTCTCCTGGCCAGGACACTGGAGTGGGTAGCCTTTCCCTTCTCCAGGGGATCTTTCCAACCCAGGGATAAAACCCAGGTCTCTCGCATTGAAGGCAGATTCTTTACTAGCTGAGCCACAAGGGAAACCTAACAATACTGGAACGGGTAGCCTATCCCTTCCCCAGCGGATCTTCCCAATCCAGGAATCAAACCGGGGTCTCTTGCATTGCAGGTGGATGCTTTACAAGCTGAGCTACCAGGGAAGCCTTCTAAAGGTTTGGCCCGCTTTAATTTAAGGTTCCAATTCTCACATAATTCAGTGAATATGTCCCATTCACTAGCTAATGAGCAATAAGGCGAATCTTCCCATCTGGGAATAAAAACTTCATCAACCTTAATCACTTTTTTTCTTTAAGAGTGGCATTTTGTCTCACAAATCCTGCTCACAGAGCCAATTAATGTTTTGCCGAAAGTTCTCACTTTCATCTCAGGTTCGAAGGATTTGTTAACAAAATAAGCCACTCATTATATCAAACAGTACAGATTTTATTAGAGAATTATCTAGCTTACTTTCAATATACTAACATTAAAAGAAAAGAGAAATAGAAAGTGCAGAGAGTACATCACCAAATTGGGTTTTGACAAACATCCAGACTTAAAACAGGGTAGGGAAGTCCTATGTCATAGCACATCTGGAGTCCCAATAAGGAAAGGGTCCCAGGAAGCATGTCCACTCCATGGGTGAGACTTCAGCTACAAAGTGCACATCAATTTAACTTACATGTTGCTAGGAGGTGAATTACTAAGAACAAGTCCTGGGAAGGGCTTCTACCTAGGAGAACTATCTAATGCTTAGAACTGCTGACCCTGTGGGAGCTTTTATACTACCCTTCTAGTTCCTTAGTGTCATTCCAGGCTCCAGGAGCATTCATTTCAGGAAAAGAAAAAAATCATCAGTTCAGGGGTGTAATAACACATATTTGGGAGGTCAGCCTGAGAGAGGTTTTGTATGGAGAGAGAGGATAAACAAAATGACTTCTAAATTTCCACTCAATCCTAAAGTGCAATTCAATTACTTGAATATCCATTTTATTGGGGAAAAATGTGAGTTGGGAAAATGAGGATTTCCTTTATAGTCCTGTTTATGTGTATTGACTTGGTGAAATTATCAATAGACCGCCCTTGATTTTCAAGAATGTCCAGTATCACGAGAGACTATTAAGTCCTTTTTAAAGTGATATGCCTCCAAGAATCTGTCAACCAGTCCCATGGAGACTGACAAGCTGGATTCTATGTCTGAAAAGAATAATCTCTTTTTCTTACTAGAGTTTTACTACACTAAATGCTAGTGTTGTCTATTGTTCCTCTCAGCTACAACCCTAAGCCTATCAGGCCTGATGTGTCATATACATTCTATGTAGGTGAGAGTGAGAAAAAAAAATTAAGAAAAGAAAATCATGCCTAAAATCAAGGAAGACCAAAGGACTTAAGCATTTACCTGAACACTGGATGTTAAAAATTAAAATTGAGGAATCATACCCAGATTCAATCCCTTATTTTCCAGCCCCACCATTTAGTTCAGTTCAGTTCAGTTGGTCAGTCATGACCAACTCTTTGCAACCCCATGATTCGCAGCACGCCAGGCCTCCCTGTCCATCACCAGCTCCTGGAGTTCACTCAAACTCATGTCCATCGAGTCGGTGATGCCATCCAGCCATCTCATCCTCTGTTGTCTCCTTCTCCTCCTGCCCACAATCCCTCCCAGCATCAGAGTCTTTTCCAGTGAGTCAACTTCGCATGAGGTGGCCAGAGTACTGGAGTTTCAGTTTTAGCATCGTTCCTTCCAAAGAACACCCATTTACCACCATAAACAGGACTTCATTTCCTCTGCAGGATTATAAATACAATGTTGAAATACTAATCCTCATCATGTCTTAGTTAACAATCATGGCTTGTCTGAAGATTTAGAACACAGATTTGTCAGATGTGCAGAAGACCAAAGTTATGATTAAAGCATAATTTGTTGGATAAGAGGTTAAAGATTCTTTAAGTTCTTAATGGGCTAAACCAAAAAGCCCACCCAGAAAAAAATACAGTTTAATGTAGATAAATGGAAAGTTCTATGTTTGGGTTAAGATGAAACAAACAAACAAACAAAAAAATATGAGGAAGGATGGATACAAAACTGTTTGCATAACAAAAATCTGAAGATTATTTGATAGTGCGACCAATGGTGTAATAAAGATACTAAGAATGAGTAATCTTTGGGTTGAAAAAAAGAGAATGTCCAGAAAAATGAACAAAACAGTCCTAAGGTTTTCATAACTTTTGGTCATCTGCACATCTGACAAGTCTGTGTTCTAAATCTTCAGACAAGCCATGGTTGTTAACTAAGACATGACGAGGATTAGTATTTCAACATTGTATTTATAATCCTGCAGAGGAAATGAAGTCCTATTTATGGTAGCAATGGTGGGCTTCCCTTGTAGCTCAGTTGGAAAAAAGTCTGCCTGCAATGCAAGAGACTGGGTTCGATTCCTAGGTCAGGAAGATCCCAAGGAGAAGGAAATGGCAACCCACTCCAGTATTCTTGCCTGGAAAATCCCATGGACAGAGGAACCTGACAGGCTACAATCTATGGGGTTGCAAAAGTTGGACACGACTGAGTGACTAAGCACACACAGCACACGGTTTTCTGTATGCCAGGACCATGTGTGGCACTGTATTTAGCCTATATTTGAAGGTAAAATAGAAGACTATTATGAACAAAGGAGGGAAAGAATGCAGAGCTTCGCAAAAATTTAGGGAGGCAAAATAACCGTCTAATAGCAACAATACTATAACAACTGCAACACTGATCAAGAAGTGCTTTCAATGTGCTGGAGTCCACTTAAAACAAGTCTGCTTTGACTCCTGCATAAATCCTAATAGGTAATGTTATTAGCTTCCTTTTTCAGGTGAGGAATGTGATGTTCAGAAAAAGTAAGATGTCTAAGATTACTTTCATGTTAACTATTTGAAGGCATTTGTGCAGAAGTGAGAAACACTTGCTTTTTCCAAAGGGAAATGAATGGAAGCTACAACCTGATACAAAACAAAAAGTCCAGGTAGTTATAACTACATTAGAATGGAATTATCTGCTTACCTACTAGCAAGTTCTCCTTTGCTACATGTGATCAAGCTGAGGTTGGAAGGTGGGGTTAGGTAACCTTCAGGTTTTCCTCCTTCAGGTTTCGTGAAATGGGGTACTTCTGTTGTCTTGGTATTATATACTATGTAGGTCAAATCAAATTAAATAGAAAAAATCATTCAAACCAGTTTTATGGTGAACTGACAGGTTTCTTCAATCAAATAGCTCTTCCAGTTTATCTATGTAGACATACCCGTTAATCTGTTTAATTGGTCACATTTCACTTGGGTTTTCTATTTTTAAAAGCAAGCTTACAAATATCACCTATACATCGTATTAACATCAAGACTAGTAACAAGGTCCTTATTCACAAGGTTATAGAATATAGTTACTTCAAAATCTCTCAGTCCCCTCTAGATATATGCAGAAGATTGATGATGCTGGATGGAATGAGCATCTAACAAAGCTACTTCTGAATATGTATTGGTGTCATAACAGAGAAATTCTCAGCCCAAGTTAGACACTGGAAAATAAGTCTTATTCCATTTCTCGAGCCTGCACCCTCCATGAATGTAAACTCAGATCCTACCAGAGTGCCCTGGTAAGTGGAGGGAAACCTTCCAACTGAGATCAAATTACAAGGTCTTCAGGAGAGAATGTTACATATTAAATTAGCCCATGTGGCTCTGCATACACAGCTAGTTTCCTTCCTTCCTTCTTCTCCCCTCTGCTTTTGTCAGTTGTTTCAAATTCAGGTGGTCAAAAAGAAAAAAAAAAAGTAATCATGGGTTGTATGCATGGAGCAACAATAGAGAGACTGGGAGAACCAAGAGCAAATACTTGCTACTTAAAGAAGTAGAACCACAAAACTCTAGGGTTTCCCTGATATAAATACAGAGATAGTCAGAGAATATAGACAAACTGAGTTCATTCATTTAGTTCTTTTCTTTTTTCAATTTTTTTTAGGGCACACCATTTGGTATGTGAGATCTTAGTTCCCCAACCAGATATCAAACCTGTGCACCATGCACTGGGGAGTATGATATCTTAACCACTGGACCACAAGGGAAATCATCCCCCCCTTTTTTAAGGTAAATGTTTATAATGTCTATAGTGCATCAGTAGCTGAACAGGTCAAATCCTGACCAAGTCCAATTCTTTATTATATATTCTCATTGTCTTTGTCTCTTCTGTATCTCTTCTTTATTGTGTTAGCTTAAAATTATTTTATTAATTTGATTAATATCCATGTCTTCCTAGACTGTACATCCTATGAAGTTAGATATGATGTCTATTTTTGCTCACTTTTGTCCCCAGAGTTTCAGGACAAAGTTGGCACAACTGATCAGTTCAGTTCAGTCGCTCAGTCGTGTCCGACTCTTTGTGACCCCATGAATCGCAGCACGCCAGGCCTCCCTGTCCATCACCAACTCCTGGAGTTCACTCAGACTCACGTCCATCGAGTCAGTGATGCCATCCAGCCATCTCATCCTCTGTCGTCCCCTTCTCCTCCTGCCCCCAATCCCTCCCAGCATCAGAGTCTTTTCCAATGAGTCAACTCTTCACATGAGGTGGCCAAAGTACTGGAGTTTCAGCTTTAGCATCATTCCTTCCAAAGAAATCCCAGGGCTGATCTCCTTCAGGATGGACTGGTTGGATCTCCTTGCAGTCCAAGGGACTCTCAAGAGTCTTCTCCAACACCACAGTTCAAAAGCATCAATTCTTCGGTGCTCAGCCTTCTTCACAGTCCAACTCTCACATCCATACATAACCACAGGAAAAACCATAGCCTTGATTAGACGGACCTTTGTTCGCAAAGTATGTCTGCTTTTGAATATGCTATCTAGGTTGGTCATAACTTTCCTTCCTACCAGTCAATAAGTATTTAGTGAATGAACAAGTTAACAAATGCAACTGTGGAGAACAAATTTTGATTAATCTCAGGCTCTATAAACCATCTGCACAGATTCCAGGACAGACTTTATTACATACAAAGAATGCATCTGCAAAAAAGTTTAAGACAAAAGCCATTTTTACACTGTTGAACACTACCATTAATTGTGTCATCTCTAAAGAATAAAAAGGGCAATAAACACAGTCCACAAATCAGCCTTAAATTGGCCAAGCTCTAGAATGTTTTTCCATCCCTAATTTATGAGATTTCATCACGGCAATCTTTTTTTTTTTTTTTTTTTGGAAAACCAAGTTAGATTTCTGACTTTTCAAATTATACTTCATAAGCTCCTAGCTAACACACAACAGATTTGTCTTGAGTGACCAAGCAATGAGATCTGACATCAGGCAATATAGATAACACCATACCACATCTTAAAAATACCTTTTCATGAGGCATACGAAACAATAACACGATGCAGATTTTGTTGGCTTGCTTGAGTGGTGCCCTTAACCATTTTCTGTAAGCTAAAGTAAGCAGGGAATATTTCATCATTCATCTGTATGCAATCTATAATTATAAGCATCTGTGATGCTCATTACAAATGTTACAAAATAGAGAAGTTAAAACCATATCCATATTTACAAACCAGAATACTTTCAGATTTGAATTAATATAATAAAATTTTCTGGGTATTTTTACAGGAAGTATTTCAATAAAATTATATAGCTCTGATTTCTTGTTCTGTTCAACTTGTAGCCTTTCTAATGATAGAAAAAAGGAAATTAATAACACTTTTGGAAGAAAAATTATATCCTAGTTTTTCGTTCTAAAGGTATATCCTCAAGGGCATGGAAGAAAGACATTCATAGAGACTGTAATGTTTTGTCAAGTATGTGCTTATTAGCAAAATTACTAATTTTTTCATTTGCATTATTGCAGGAGGGTAATAAAATACATCAGAGTGCACTGAGAAGTTGAAATATATTATTTTGCAGGTTTTTGCTTTTCAAGTAACTGTAAAGAGGAGTCACTGTGACCAAAACTGTTCTCAGATTCTTGCTGAGAGAATTATTCATAGTACTACAGAATTATCTAATATGTCTTCTTAAAGTCTAGAGAAATCCATCACGTGGTATAATCACAAAAG
Organism: Bos taurus; assembly: GCF_002263795.3. Taxonomy (NCBI): domain Eukaryota; kingdom Metazoa; phylum Chordata; class Mammalia; order Artiodactyla; family Bovidae; genus Bos; species Bos taurus. The sequence goes on along the minus strand of NC_037341.1, from coordinate 57,009,178 downwards.
TCTATCAAATGCAAAACAGTACACATTTTTACTAGGATCTGTTTTTGCTTGTCTTTCTTTTTTTTTTTTGTTAAACTAAACTCCACATTTCGTTCAGATTTCCTTAATTTGGTCCAGAATCCCATTCAGGATATTGCTAAGTCACTTCAGTCATTTCCGACTCTGTGTGACCCCATAGACGGCAGCCCACCAGGCTCCCCCGTCCCTGGAATTCTCCAGGCAAGAACACTGGAGTGGGCTGCCATTTCCTTCTCCAATGATTCAGGATTTTACATGACATTTATTCATCATGTCTCCCTGGGCTCCTGGTACTTTGATAACTTTGACAGTCTTGAAGAGTGCCTGTCATATATTTTGTTGACCATCCCTAAAGTGAGAGTTTCTGGTACTTCTGTCATGATTAGACTGAGGTTGTAGGGTTTGAGGAGGAGACCACAGAGGGCAGTGCCATTCTGTGTTATTTTCATAACACTGATAAGCAGACACACTGTCAACATGACTTACTACTGTTGATACTGATTTTCATCACCTGGCTGAGATAGCACTTGTCGGGTTTCTCCACTGTAAAGTTACTCTCTTTTCCCCATTGCATACCATACTCTTTAGAAAAAAGACACTGTGTACAGCCCACACTTGAGAAGCGGAGAGTTATGTCCTACCTCCTTAAGGGAGAAGCATCTATAAATGATTTTAAATTCTTCTTCATAAGAGAATTAGTCATTGGGATCTGAACATGGCAATCTTAAAGTAGTAGTCATCTGATTATTATTAAGCCATGTATCCCTAAGAAATTCATTTAGCTTTGGCTGGGCACAGTTTGGGAGAAGGCAGTGGCACCCCACTCCAGTACTCTTGCCTGGAAAATCCCATGGACGGAGGAGCCTGGTAGGCTGCAGTCCATGGGGTCGCTGAGGGTCGGACACGACTTGAGTGACTTCACTTTCACTTTTCACTTTCATGCATTGGAGAAGGCAATGGCAACCCACTCCAGTGTTCTTTCCTGGAGAATCCCAGGGATGTGGGAGCCTGGTGGGCTGCTGTCTATGGGGTCGCACAGAGTCGGACACGACTGAAGTGACTTAGCAGGGTACAGTTTGTAAAGAAAATGTTTTTTAAAAAAATTTTCTTAAGTTGTAGTCTGTCAAACATAATGCTATGTGCCATGTTTTGTTATTAGGTGTTGGTAAATCTTGTCTCATAATCACCATAACAATGTTATGAGGAAGGCATTATTATTCTTATTTCATAGATGTGGAAATTTGAAGCTCAAGAGGGCTAAAGTAGCCTGCCAAATTCACACATGCAATCCATCATATGCTGAAAAGTAAACTCTCTCTCTCTCTCTATATATATATACACACATACACATGCACGCATGTGCACAAACATATATGTGGTTATTATATTGTATATTATGAAACAGCAGAAAACACATCAAAGACTCTGCTTTTCCTTTTTTTTTAAAAAGAGAAGACCTGGCTAATCGTAGATTTCTAATTTTGTCCCATTCATTTACCATTATAAAGAACATGAATAGCTTCCCTGTCATCACAACCACTAGATCTGGTTGACACTGGTTTGAAGTGTCCAGTTCTCTAGGAGTTGTAGTCATTTGCATGAATAAGACTCCTTGATATAAAGTTTTGAGACTATAAGAGGAGAGTGCATTTTAAGATGTGAATTTCCTAGTGAGCATATTTTATTTCTAAGCATAAAAATGCGTTTGTTTAAATATCCATATGTTCCATGTTACAAGACCATTATTCTTGCTCAGCAAACATAGAGTGTCTCTGTTTTTACAGAACCAGATTTCCACTTAAACATTTTATCTCAAACTTGCATGACTATCAGGATACACATATTTCTACTGTTAACCAGGAATCTCTCTGTGCTGTACAAAATCACAAAGTTGAGTTGTAAGGCAGGACCTACTTCGTAAGTGCTGAAGAGTATTTCACATTTCTTATCACAAAATGAACATATTTGGAACATATAACGAGCCAATTGAAAACAAAAGGCCAGACTCAGGTTGTTTAAAAGAAAAAAAGCATGACACATGAGTATATATGTCAAAAACATTTAATATACTTAATGCCAGTCTGAACAGAGATACCTCTGTACCTAACTGATTCCTCAAGGAAATGATTAATGTCTTTATTTTCAAAATGGAACCATGGAGCTTAATTTTTTTCAGTGAAAGTGAAGTCGCTCAGTTGTGTCTGACTTTTTGCAACCCTATGGACTGTATCCTACCAGGCTCCTCTGTCCATGGGATTTTCCAGGCAATTGTACTGGAGTGGATTGCCATTTCCTTCTCCTGGAGATCTTCCCGACCCAGGGATTGAACCTGGGTCTCCCATATTGTAGACAGATGCTTTACCATCTAAGCCATCAATTTGAAATAATCAAACATACTTAAAAAATGAAATCATTACTTTAGGCAGTATATATACATCATACAAGTAGAATAGCACAGTATACAACTTGCCCGCAAGTACAAGTGTATATTTTTAAGTGGATAGAAGCTAAGGTTTATTAACCTTAGACTTGGTAAGTAATTTGACTCAATTCTCTAACACATTTTATACTGTAAATGTGTGGTGTATACTAATGACTGGAAGACAGAATGGGGCTCTTTACCTCTAACTGAATTAAGAAATTTTAAAACAGCTTAGGAGGTCCTTTCCTCCTCTCATTTGTAACATTGAGAATTACTCTAAAAGTCAACTGAAGTTAACAGCTCATATGTCACAAATACAGAAATATTTTCAGCTATAATTTTATATTTTTTCAACAAATACATATTACCTGAATAAAGCACCCTTCTAATGTCCCCCATTCTAAAATATCAATTTTGTCCTTGATATTAATAAATATTTCTGCTTTATTTTTATTTGCCTGAGTGCTATCAGGATTTTCCCCTTAGGATTTCTTCTGTTACCTAATTCTCTAGCTGCTTTCCTCATCCTTTAATCTGTTTACTTTATTAACCTTCTAACTTTAGGCAATTGTCAGAGTCATGAGGGCCACTCTCTCCACCACCCCAGGTTTTGGTTATTGACCTTTTTATAATGAAACTAACTACAGAATACAAAACCATTTTCTCATCAGTACTACTATTTTGTCTGTGTCCTTCAAAATTGGAAGTCCATTTCTGTCATTTTGTCAGTCACCTTTCCTATCAAATTCCATTGCCTAGTGAGTAGCAGGACCTGTATCACACATATTTATAAACCATCCATCTCTCCATCCATTTATTAAAGAGAGATGCAAGGAACCTGCTGCAGCATAGAATGAACAAAGTTCAGGAAGAAGAGTAAATCATGATATTATGATAGAAATATTAGGATTTTACATCAAGTACATCTTGAGAAACCTGTATGCAGGTCAGGAAGCAACAGTTAGAACTGGACATGGAACAACAGACTGGTTCCAAATAGGAAAAGGAGTACATCAAGGCGGTATATTGTCACCCTGCTTATTTAACTTCTATGCAGAGTACATCATGAGAAACGCTGGGCTGGAGGGAAGCACAAGCTGGAATAAAGATTGCCGGGAGAAATATCAATAACCTCAGATATGCAGATGACACCACCCTTATGGCAGAAAGTGAAGAACTAAAGAGCCTCTTGATGAAAGTGAAAGAGGAGAGTGAAAAAGTTGGCTTAAAGTTCAACATTCAGAAAACTAAGATCATGGCATCCGGTCCCATCACTTCATGGCAAATAGATGGGGAAACAGTGGAAATCGTGACTGACTTTATTTTTCTGGGCTCCAAAATCACTGCAGATGGTGATTGTAGCCATGAAATTAAGATGCTTACTCCTTGGAAGGAAAGTTATGACCAAACTGGACAGCATATTAAAAAGCAGAGACATTACTTGGCCAACAAAGGTCCGTCTAGTCAAGGCTATGGTTTTTCTAGTGGTCATGCATGGATGTGAGAGTTGGACTGTGAAGAAGGCTGAGCGCTGAAGAATTGATGCTTTTGAACTGTGGTGTTGGAAAAAACTCTTGAGAGTCCCTTGGACTGCAAGGAGATCCAACCAGTCCATCCTAAAGGATATCAGTCCTGGGTGTTCATTGGAAGGACTGATGTTGAAGCCGAAACTCCAATACTTTGGCCACCTGATGCAAAGAAGTGACTCATTTGAAAAGACCCTGATGCTGGGAAAGATTGAGGGCAGGAGGAGAAGGGGATGACAAAGGATGAGATGGGTGGACGGCATCACTGACTCGATGGACATGGGTTTGGGTGAACTCTGGGTGTTGGTGATGGACTGAGAGGCTTAGCATGCTGTCGTTCATGGGGTCGCAAAGAGTCAGACACAACTGAGCAACTGAACTGAACTGAACTGATTAGGATTTTAGGTATGGCTAGAAAATAGAGAACCATGGAGAAAATTGTGAGAGATCAAACTACAGCAATGTGCAACATCTACCTTAAGTAAAATACAGCATCTGAACTTCACTCTGAGGGTACTTTAGGTCCACTGATGCCTTTTAACCAGAAGAACGGCATGATCAGGTTTTGACTTTCAAAAAGTTCTGGTTGCCTGATGTAAGTGCACTGGGATAGATATTAAGATGTTTCAAACTTCATATGTATTGTGATATAATCATAACTTCCTTAATCTCTCCACCATATGTCTTCCTGCTCTTTTTGTTATATCAAATCCTGAAGCATTTAATCCTAGTTTTATATGTTAAAAACCAAGGTCACCCATTCACCTTCTGTTTTATAACTTATCTTTCTATATTTATTAAGTAAAAATGTCTAGTGTATTTCTTCCTTTCAATAAAAAGAATAAAATCAACTGAGGATCATGGACTACCTCAACCTAATTTCTGTCTGTAATCCACCAATCAGGACTTTTAACATAAATTTATCCACAAAAATAGAGAAGGAAGTTAGAAATAAAAATTGGTGTGAAACAAATAAATGACCACCACATGATAAAATGGTTTCAGAATTGGTCAAGGTACTGTTTGGGAGGTAAAATCTGACTATAGAAGGAAAAAACTCTAGTCCAAATTATTTCTTCTAGGTTTCCTTTACTGACATGTTCCACCACTATTTCTAAACATTAATTCCATTACTATTACTATTGTAAGTCCATTATTATTTCTTCCATATTTATCTTGCCCTGAGAAACTTTTCTTTAAAAAGTGATGGAAATGTTAACATGCTCAAGTCCCCTTCATGTCCATTTCACTCCTGCTTATTTGTGTTTGGCCTTAGTATGTGAGTGAAGTGAAGTCGCTCAGCTGTGTCCGACTCTTTGCGACCCCATGGACTGTAGCCTACCATGCTCCTCTGTTTGTGGGATTTTCCAGGCAAGAATGCTGGAGTGGATTGCCATTTCCTTCTCCAGGGGATCTTCCTGACCCAGGAATCGAACCTGGGTCTCCCGCATTGCAGGCAGACCCTTACCACCTTAGTATAGATATACCTATTTTTCTTAGGGGAAAAAAAAAAAAAAAGCTTACATTACTTTGACTATAAAAATGGCACACACATTACACAATAAATATGATAGGTGTGCTGTAGTCCATGGGGTCACAAAGAGTCTTACACAACTTGGCAACCGAACAACAACATGATAGGCATAAGAGAAAATGAAAAATCATCAGTTTCAACCTTCAATTTATTAAAAACGAATCAATGTGAATGTTTCAGATGTGCTCCTGTCAGTGGTTTTATGCATATACTTACAAATACACAAACAATCCTCTACCATCCACTTCCCTAAAGTGAAGACAATGACAGTATCTATGTACAGAGTTCAGAGGATAAAATAAAATAACATCTTTTACAGTTTCTGTTTTAGGCTTAGTACATATTAAATGCTCAAAAGTATCAGATATTATTTTCTATTACTACAATTATTCAAGTATATAAACTTGTTCACTCAACATTTTAAAGGAATTTTCTCTTGTAAAAATATGATTTTTAACAGCTTCAATCGTGATGTCACGGATGACTTGCTCTTTTATCATACAATCTGGTGCTGGAGTATCTACTTTTTCTGCCATTGACTGCTGGTAGGAGCTTGTGTGTGGTTTCCTCATTCAAAGTTGTGGATAACACTGTTTACCTTTCAGACTTTTAAAAAAATATTAGAGATAATGTGTGTAAGGTATCATAGTAAATATCAAATAAATAATAGTATCTATTGTTTCCAAACTCCTGTTAGAGTACCATCAATGAACATGTTCATATACATTGCTTTTTCCTTCTTTTCAATTATTTCCTTGCAAACAATCCCCAAAATTATTACTGAGTCAAAGGGTTTAAAAAAATAGTTATGTTCTTTGTATTTACTGTTATGCTGTTTTCCACTAAGTTTGAACCATTATATAATCTAACAAGCAAAGCACCTCATATAAAGAATGTTCCTATACTTGTTTCATTCAAGTCCAGATCCTAGAATCATCAGTTAAGAAGGGGAGAATCTGGGATGGATTTATTGCAGAAATTCCAAACTGCTGGGAATTGAACAGATGCTGCTCACTCATTTTACATTTGGGAGACCACCAGTCAGCCATGCTTAATAACAGCTTTCAGAAACATCTGGATTTAAACTTACAGCCTAAACATGACAGGTTAAGTAGCATATAGCTATAAAATAGCTTCATGCCTTGATTCTGAAAAATCTGAATTCACTGAGATATTTACAATTTTTAAATGATCAGAAAATTTTCAAACAATGTAGACATTATGAGTCACATAAACTATACAATACATTATTTTGGTATTATGGACTTCTTGCTGACTTGAATTAATAGTTTAGGAAGGCTCAGAGGATTTTCACAAATACTACCTTGAAGTTAGAAAAATCCCTACTAATAAATATTTTACTCAAAGGAGTACAAAAGATACACGCAGTCTTCAAGTTACGTTTATTGAATCTTAATTTATGTAAAAGTGAAATATTTATCCTCAAGAGTAGAGAAAAATAGTAAAAATAATGGCTTAAAAACCAACACTTATGATGTTCTACCCATATCATGAGCCTTACTGGAAGACGAGTTTCAGGAAGGCAAAGCTCATATCTAATGTATAGCTCTCCAATGATTATCATAATCGTGGGTACCATAGTAAGCCCTGCACATGTATTTAAGCTTCTCTAATATATAACTCACAAATTTAGTGGCATAGAACAACCATTCGGTTATGCTCATTAGGCTTATAGACTCTAGTGGGTCAGGATTTCAGACAAGGTACAGTGGGGATAAGTTGTTCCTATTCCATAATGCTAGGACTTGACTCCACATATGGAAGTAATAGAGTGATTTAGGGGCTGGAATCATCTGAAGGCTCATTCACTCACATGGCTAGAGCTTGGGTTGGAATAACTGAAAAATGGGAACTTGCTAACCAGAGAACCTACACACTGCCTTTCCATGTGGTTTGATCTCCTTACAATGTGGTGGCTTTAAGAAGTCGGAGTTCTAACATCTCAAGGTTTCAAGTATGAATATTGTAGTGAACAGATTGGAAACTAAATTGCCTTTTATGACTCAGATTCAAAGGAAAGAGAATTCTTTATGGGATGATGTCATGTAAGACATAAAACTATTTACGACATAATACTACAAACATACACTCATATACATTCATACAGTAGTACTGTATTATAACCATCTTTGGACTATATAACTAATAATTACCCTCTGGCACTGTTTTCTAGCTATTCAACTTACACTTTTCCCACCTTGTTAAATTAAAAAGTTGCATTTTCTTTGTATAGTTTTTTGGTTCTAAATTTTAAGGCTACATAAAAAATTTTAAACTACACCTTTCTCAAAGATTCTGAGTGTCCATCAAATGAACAGGTAGGACTGGTGTATCTTTCCAGTAGAAAATCACCTCTTTGCCATTGATTTCTCAATTGCCTAGTAATCAGAGAAAGACTAAGCACATGTTAATCTCATTTTCTACAGGAGATATTTTGTATTTGAACAGAAGGGAAATCTTCAAAATATGTGGTAACTTATTTGAAACATAAACAATTTTAAAATATGCTTACAGAGTTTATTTCAAGTTTTTAGTTACCTTGATACCTTTTTAGGTTAGGACTTGCCAAAACTAGATACAGTGGAAGACATTTTTAAAAACTAGAATAATATATAGGAATATTTTATGCTCAGTATAATTAATTTCCATAGTGACCTTTTCCCTCAAAACTGCCCATATTTGATTTGTGAACTCAAGGTATATAAGCTTTAGTCCCTCATGAAACATAAAGGACACAAAATAATTTCCCTTTCTCTCTGGCATGGAGACTTCTTAGCTCCAATATGTACTCAATTCTAAATTAAGAGCTTTGCTGAGGAATAATTGTAGGATTTCCATTTCTATTATCAACTTTAATCATCTATTTGAACCAAAGTCTCTTCAGTCCATTAGTTTACAGATGACAGTTTCGCCTTCACCAGTGTCTATTAATTTTTTGCTCTTTTTTTCTAAGCATAAATAAATCTGAGATCAATTTTTAATTTTATATACTTAAGAACTAAAATAAAGTAAAATTAAAAATACATATATAATTTCATTTTCCCAAAAATATTACAAATAGATCCTAATTCATTACTGCTGAAATATTAAGCAATATCCTCTACTGACTATATTTTATCCTTATGTGGTCTTTACCTGAAATAAATACAATCTAACACTTCAAGAGTGTGTTTATAAGCAAAAATGTAGATAAAATAACTAGCTTAAAATATTATCTTTATTTGTACAGTCATATCACAGTAACCTCAACTAAGCAGTTTGTGTAAGCAATTCACTTGTTTGTAAAAATGTAAAAGCAGGAATCAGATTTTTGGCTCTGACATATTTTTAAATAAAAACTTTTATCCAGTCAAGAGTAGTTCCAGAAAATAGTTCTTTTAAGAACAGTAGCTTTCTTATAATAATTTATATATATACATGGTTAATTATTCTACTCTCCAAAGAAGGTTATTTATTCTAGATATACTCTATAAAAACGTAGAGGAAAGTATCATTCATTAAATCTCTTTCCCATGCTCCATCATGCAAAATTGGTTTTAATTTGTGAAGGAGAAATGCAAAAGACATGAACAATGAAGAACTTTAGAGTTAACCACTCAGAATATCTCGATTCAAATTCTGTATCTATCAAAGTAAATATGTAACCTTTTAAAAATTACTTGATTTCATTGTTCCTCAGTCTGCTTATCTGTAAACTAGATATGGTAATACCTGCTATTTATAACGGAGAAGGCAATGGCACCCCACTCCAGTACTCTTGCCTGGAAAACCCCATGGATGGAGGGGCCTGGTAGACTGCAGTCCATGGGATCACGAAGAGTTGGACATGACTGAGTGACTTCACTTTCACTTTTCACTTTCATGCACTGGAGAAGGAAATGGCAACCCACTCCAGTGTTCTTGCCTGGAGAATCCCAGGGACTGGGAAGCTTGGTGGGCTGCTGTCTATGGGGTCGCACAGAGTCAGACACGACTGAAGTGACTTAGCAGCAGCAGCTATTTATAAAAATATATGTGTTTATCTGTTTGGATGTTGATACTGCTTAACAAAAGTAGACATTAACATCCTATTTGCTACTAAACACCTTTCTTAATAGAATGTCATTTTCATACTTCCTTTTGCGACAGAACATCCGATATCCATTGTCCTCTTTTCAGATAGCTTGGTTTATTCCATACACAAAACAATATCAATTTCAGTGGCAGGAAATGTGGTTGCTATATGGATGAGATAAAGCTCACCATAATCATGTGCCAAGATAAAGAGCAAACAATATAGACTTCCCTGGTGGCTCAGATGGTAAAGCTTCTGCCTGCAATGTGGGAGACCCGGGTTCAATTCCTAGGTTGCCAAGATCTCCTGGAGAAGGAAATGGCAACCCACTCCAGTATTCTTGCCTGGAAAGTCCCATGGATGGAGGAACCTGGTAGGCTATAGTCCATGGGGTCGCAGAGAGTCGGACACGACTGAGCAACTTCACTTTTTCACTTTCATATAACTAAATATGGGAGGTCACATCCCAACTTCTATTAATTTGTATTTGCTATTTTGTCAGTGAACTCTTGAGGGTTTCCCAGGTGGTGCAGTGCTAAAGAATCCACCTACTAATTCAGGAAATGCAGGAGATGTGGGTTCGATCCCAGAGTCAGGAAGATCTCCTGGAGGAGGAAATGGCAACCCATTCCAGTATTCTTGCCTAGGAAATCCCATGGACAGAGGAGCCTGGAGGGCTATAGTCCATGGGGTCGCAAAAACTTGGACATGACTGAGCGACTAAGCACATGTACACAACACTTGAGAGGAGATGAACAGTATCAGACACAATCGATGTAAGTTGAAAAATATGGAGAGGATAAAGAAAGATAATCTTAAACTTGAGAAAGTTATAATAGTCATTGCTAGCACCAGAATTCTTTAGACCACTTCACTGACCAAAGAGTCACCCCTAAATAGTTTGATCACCACAGAAAATTTATTCATGTTTCAATATATATCCTATCACTATCTTTGGGGTCCCTACAATCTGATTCTTAGCACTCCTTGGAGAACTTGGGTCAACCAAGGGGATATGCAGTGAGTTTTGTTTTCTTTTCTTAATGTTTTTTAATATGTCCCACTATGCAAGGGTGGAGGATGAAAAGGTACAGCTGAGTTCTATTTTGCCCCACCCCATTCTGTCCTCTCTTCTCTTTTGCACTCTATGAAGAACAATGGACAGAGGGAAGTTAGGGTAACTTGGAGCCTTTCCACCTCATGCAATTGGTTTTATCAGCCATGAAGGCAGCTAATCTCAAGGCCCAGGCATCTGAGTAATCAGGCCTCTGAGACCAGGAAGAAGAGTCATTACAATTGCCTGCAAGTAGCAGTGTTAGCTGAGCGCTGAAGAATTGATGCTTTTAAACTGCAGTGTTGGAGAAGACTCTTGAAGAGTACCTTAGACTGCAAAGAGATCCAACCAGTCCATCCTAAAGGAAATCAGTCCTGGGTGTTCATTGGAAGGACTGATGCTGAAGCTGAAACTCCAATACTTTGACCACCTCATGTGAAGAGTTGATTCACTGGAAAAGACCCTGATGCTGGGAGGGATTGGGGGCAGGAGGAGAAGGGGAAGACAGAGGATGAGATGGCTGGATGGCATCACCAACTCAATGGACATGAGTTTGGGTAAATGGGAATTGGTGATGGACAGGGAGGCCTGGCATGCTGTGATTCACGGGGTCGAAAAGAGTCGGGTATGACTGAGCGACTGAACTGAACTGAACTGAACTGAGCAGTGTTTTGTTCTTGAACCAAAATACCAGAAATATTTTAATTAATAGGGACAATGATAAATAAAATAGGAAGTGAGATAAGAGGTCATTGACTGAGAAAACAAGGCTTTTCTTCTCATTTTTACAACTCTTTGAATGACCCACAAAGGGAAGCTGCATGCAAATAATATTTTAAGTTCCAGGATGTGCTTTTGCTTTTCCAAGGATTCTCCACAGAAAAATTCACAAGCGAGGTCATTAAATTAAACAGAAGATATTTAGAATAGGCAGCCTCACCCCATATAAAGCAACTGTAAGCCTTTCTGTGTTTTAGAAGTTTTTAGATAAATAGTCAGATTCATTTAAGCTTTGTAACTTCAAGAGATGGTGCTTCTAAGGATATGACTGGAGGGACTGCAGACATGGGATTCCTTAGTCTGTTAACAGATCTGTGGGAGGTTAGAGAGAATTGGACTATTGTGCTTCAATCAGCAGCACAACCTACATGTCACAGTCAATTTAACCACGAAGCTTTAGAGGTGGGTGAGGACAAATGGCTGTCTGAAGCAAAACTTGAAAAAGGGCCACTCATTTGGTGTGAGAGAATTACAGGTTTAGACGCAAAGACTATCACAGAAAAACAGTTTAAATAGACTTAAGGTTTGAAGATTGACAAGAAGAGATATCATAAAGTTGCTGTATCTAATTGCATAGTTGGTTAAGAGCATGGGTCATAGAGCCAGGCTGCTTGGAATTGGGTACGTGTCCTGTCACTGAGCCATTGGGCAATGTTGGGCAAGTTTCTCCCCTCGCTGTGCCTCAGCTTCCTCATTTGCTATGTCCAAAAATTATAATATTATCTACTGAAAATATTCAATGAATTAATACATGTAAAGTTCTTCCAAAGGGACTGATAGTTGGTAAAAGCTCTCAACACTGAACTATTACTATAACCCAGAACTGCCCCCAAGGAATTACTGTTTGCTCAATATTTACTACTATGTAATAGGACTTATGAAAAGTAATTTATGTGACTTATGTTTACTATTAACAATCATCCTACAATGTAGGTGCTATTGCCTTATTTTACTAGTAATGAAAATGAGGCATAGAGAAGCTTGCCCAAGGTCACACAGCAAGAAGTGGTACTGTCAAGATTCACCTGGGTGGTCCGGCTCTAGGTACAACACATGTCATCCTGTGTGGTACTGTCTCTAGACTTGACACAGGGAACAGTGGACACAAACAATGCATTTGGTTTCATTATCTGTTTCAGTGGGTTTAGACTTCTCAGCAAAAAGGGGCTACAGTGGATCCATCACCTCTCTTTTCTGGTTTTCAAGCCTCATAAGTCTCCAAAATGAAGAATGGGCCAACTAGTATTTAAGAAGAAGCAGGCCACTGCGAAGCCAGAAAGGAAATTAGAACTTTCACTTCTGATATAATAAGCAAGTTAATAATAAATTTGTATAAGGTCTAATTTTGGAGCCTTCATCCCAATAGTATACCAAACAGCTCTGCATTATTCATCTTCTAAAGAAAGAGAAAAAGCTCCACAGAGTTCATGGAATTGAAGGCACTGCCTTCATATGATCGTCCTCTTCCAGTGTACTGTGATACGTGGTAGTTCAGGTGTATTTGGGAAAGTGGATTCAAGAATGATTTTTACCTATTCTTAACTGAATTAATCTTCAGAACCCAGGCAATGTCTTTAAAAATCCTAAAGAGCCAGCACATGTGAACAAGAAAATGGCAATTCTGCTATCATGTACTAAATAAATAAATAAATATATTTATTACTAAATATTTTATTACTAAATAAACTAAATAAAGATAAAGATTAGCTTAGTATATTTAATAAGAATCTTTGCACATTTTGAAAATACCAAAATGCCTACTTAAAATTCATATTCCTTTTCACTACCCTTAACAATGAATTCTGTTCTAAGTAAATAGTGTAGCTTGAGATATTAAGTCATCAATGTAATTAATATTCTTAAATTTAAAAAAGCATAAACTATCATGAAAATAGATAAGTTATATAAGTTGTCACTAGTTATCCAAGAATTGCCTACTGTAAACATATTTAAGTCATGTTAAATATGTGCGGGCCTCAACACTTTTGAGTCTACATATTTTTGGTAACTTACACATTAATATTCTTAAACTTTGCATATGGCAAATTTGGATATCCTTACATCAGTTTTCCAAAAATATTCAAATTTAAAGTGTTATGTTTCTTCCTTCCTGCCAGTAGATTGGTTTTGGCAACTTTATCTGGCTAATATTTGATTATTTGAAACTTTTGTTGCAGTTATTTTGAATCTGTATCCTTTTATACAGATAGTCTCTTCAAGGATGCCTCTGGGAGAGGGGCTGAGGAAGAGGATCATGGTGGGGCCTCACTCCATTTCTCCTTTAGCCCCTTGCTGTGCATCTAGATTACGTTTTAAGTTTCTGCCTAATAATTTGCTTGGAAATAAGGCTCCACTTGGAGAAGGCAATGGCATCCCACTCCAGTACTCTTGCCTGGTAAATCCCATGGACGGAGGAGACTGGTAGGCTACAGTCCATGGGGTCACTAGGAGTTGGACACGACTGAGCAACTTCTCTTTCACTTTTCACTTTCATGCATTGGAGAAGGAAATGGCAACCCACTCCAGTGTTCTTGCCTGAAGAATCCCAGGGACGGGGAGCCTGGTGGGCTGCCGTCTATGGGGTCGCACAGAATCGGACACGACTGAAGCGACTTAGCAGCAGCAGCAGCAGCAAGGCTCCATTGCTAAGAAATATGTACAATTCATTAACTCATTTGTTAAAAATATCAAACTTCACTATATTATTAACATTTAAAAGTCATTAAATACTCAATTTATTCAATAAATTTTTCATTAATTCTATAAATATTAAACTTACTGCTTATTATAACTCTGTTCTTGACATTCAAAAACTGAGTAAAACTGGACAATAAATACTGGTGTTATTAGTAATAAAGATACAAATCTTGCCTCATGTCTGTGCAATTGAGATAAGGTAGATAGAAGGGCTGCTGGGTACATACACCAAATCAAACCTTTAGCCACAATAAATTCCCACTGGATTATAATCTAGTCAACTATATATTAATAGTGAAGACAAGAATAGGGTTAAAATGTTTTATAAAATCTTGGAATTATCTTTAAAGGTTTAGAAATAAAATTTGGGATTTTGTTTTCTGGGAACGGAAATTCTCCAGTAATATTTCCTTTTTATTGCAGAAAAATGATTTAGAATGTTGTGCTAATTTCTGCTGTATAGCAAGTGACTCAGTTGTATATATATGTACATTCTTTTTATATTCTTTTACCCCAAGAAATTGGATATAGTCCCCTGTGCTATACACTAGGGCCTTGCTGTTTATCTATTCCAAATGTAATAGTTTCCACCTACTAACCTCAAACTCCCAGCCCACCCCTCTCCCCAAACCTTGGCAATCACGGGTCTGTTCTCTACGTCTGTGTGTCTGTTTCTGTTCTATATGTAGGTTCATTTGAGCCATATTTTAGATTCTACATGTAAGTGACATCATATGGTATTTGTCTTTCTCATTTTGACTTATTTCACTTAGCATGATCATTTCTAGTTGCATCCATGCTGCTACAAATGGCATTACATTGTTCTTTTTTATGGCTGAGTAGTACTCCATTGTATACATGTAGCACATTTTCTTTATCCATTCATCTGTCAATGGACATTTAGGTTGTTTCCATGTCTTGACTATTGTGAATAGTGCTGCTATGAACACAGGGGTGCATGTATCTTTTTAATTATAATTCTGTCCAGGCATATGCCCAGGAGTAGGATTGCGGGATCATATGACGGTTCTATTTTTAGTTTTCTGAGGAACCTCCATACTGTTTTCCATAGTTGCTGCACCAACTCACATTCCCACCAACAGTGTAGAAGAGAAATCCTCCAATAATCTTTAGGGTCTAGTCTTATAATTCAACTCATTTAGCTTTCACAAACAGAACAGTGACTATCTATACAGTGTATAACTTCTTAATGAATTAAACTAAACATAAAATGAAACTTTAAAATACACCATCTTCCAAAATTATTCAGCCATTTTGTAGAAATATATAGTAAGTTTACCTATTTGATGCCACTAAGTTTGATGGCTTACATGTATATGTTATTAACAATTCAAGACATTCACATTTCATTTGTATTTTATTAATATTTCAGCTACTTATTTACTTTAGACACAGCTTGATGCTAATTTTCATGCACTTTCAGTAGGTCAACACAAACTTCAGTACATGAGAATGTGGACCTGTAGTAAGTGAGCTGGTAAGTCATATAGTATATATAATTTATTACATTATTTTTTCTCTATATTCTCCAATACTTACTGCCAAAAGATCTGTGTATGTCCAAATACATTATTGATGAAATTATTAGCTACCAGTAGTGTCGTGTCTGGCTTTATATGTTTTCTTCACTTTCTTGGTTAAGTATTACCTTTTTATTTGTTTGAAGGAAGAAATCAGATCATTTGGATAGGCAAAAAAAGATTAAACAAGCCTGAAAACCTCCCACTTACAATATTTCTATGAAAGAATTAGAGAAAAGCATTTAGGTATAGAGCCTCCAAATATAAAGAAAAGATAATCCATGGAGTGCTTCATTCTTTAGAAACCTCTGTGATAAGGGAGGGGGCATATCTTTTGTACATTTTGTAAAGAGATTTAAACGCTAAGAGGCCCTCCTTCTCTCAGACCATGGGGCTAGAACCGAAGGGGGTGGGGAACTTCCCAACTTCACAGCAAACGATAATCTTGTATTGAAACAAAAGGCAAGGATGACTCAGAATGTAATTAGGGTTGGGCATGTAAGCAAATGACACAATATAACTTGTGGTATTTAAAAAGAAGACAAGGCCCAGGAAAAGGCAGCTGATGTTTCCACACAGAGACAAGGCATACAGAATGAGAAGGAAAAAAAAACAAAAACAAAAAACAAAACACTCCTTAATTAATAAAATACAGCAAAGGGGATGACAAACCTCTGAATTTTGTAGCTGAGCATCCCACTTGTTGCTCCTCCCCATCTCATCATTTATAGAGAGGGAACGCTTGCAACATTTATGTCTAAAACAAATGACAGAGGAGAGAAGATTTCTAAACAGACTGAATGTAAAAGACAGAGCTGGAGTCCCATTTCTATGAAAATAGAATGCCTCTGATATTTTGTCAACATTCTTGTTAATGTCACAACAAGATGAAACAGGCACAGAGCACCCTGGCACCCAGACCCGTTCATTGTTTAACCAGAGGCTGCTGATTTGTTATTCAGGTGCTTTTTATTTTTTAACATGTATTTGTTTTTGAAACATTTCTCTGTTCACATGAAGAAGGGCAGGGGCAAAAAAAGACATGAAATTCATCTACCTGTACTCTAAAATGTCATCTCACAGCATGTTCCAATACCAAGCCAAGAAATGGCTTAGACAGGATCCCTGCCAACTGGCAAGGACTTGAAGATTACTTGGCTTCCTGCAGTGCCATCCTTTTCTCACACAGCAAACCTCACAATTTACTTTCCAATGGTCTCAATGTTAATACTACATTCCTTTTGAGATATAGAACAGGGCTCAGCAAACTTTTTTTTTTTTTTTTGTAAAGGCCTGGATATCAGATTTAAAGCTCTGTGGGCCTTCTGGACTCTACTGCAACCACTCAACTCTGCCTTTACACAAAGAAAGCAGCCATAGACAATACATAAGCAAATGGGTATGGCTCTGTTTCAATAAAACTTTATTTAAAAATAGATGGACAGTTAAGGAATGAGCACACATGTATTCTAATAAAGTTTATTTACAAACATAGGTAGCAGGCAGAATTTAGGCCAAGGGCCAAAGTTTGTTGACTCATGTAATAGATTACAGAAATTCAGGACTAATTAAAATTTCTCCCATTAACATAGTTAGGAGGGAAATGTATAGAACATAGTTAAGTCTTATTTTCATACATACGTTTGAGTTGAAGTTTGCCCATGGAATTCATTCATTTCTCTAGTCATTAAAAAGAAATTATTCTTTCCAACTATGTTCAAGTCATTGTGTAAGACAAGTAGATCTGCTATCAAAATAATATATAAAATAATAAAAAAAAAGAACTAGTGAACAAAACAGGCACGGTCCCTACCTCACAGCATAGCGGGTCTGAGAGGATATATATGCAAATATTTACTGAGGTCTACTGCGTATCATGCACTCTTCTACCAGTAAAGGTACACTGTACGGAACAAAACAGACTAGGGCCTCTGGTGGTGTTTACATTCTTAGCAGAGGCAGATAGAATCACTTTTGTGACAAACAATAAACAACAAAAGATCACAGTGGTAAATGCCATGAAAAAATTATATATATAATGATAGAAAATCACTTAGCAGAGTGAGGAAAAGTGGTAGGTAATGGTGCTCAAAGAAGACTTTCAGAGAATATTTCTGAGCAAAGGGCTGAATGAAGAGAAAGAGCCATTTATACCAAGATGTGGGGCAAGAATTTTTCTAGCTAGGTAAACAGCATGTAAAGTCCCTGAGACAGGAATGAGCTGGTCTGAGGGAGTTATAACAAGAAGACTAAAGCCATCTGAGTGTCCGGAATGAGGGAAAGGTTTAATAACTGAGATATCCAGAGAGGAGTGTGGGGCCGATCATATAGGACCTCATGGTAAAGAATCTGGATTCTTTTCTCACATAATGGAAAACTGTACGAGGATACTAAGGAAAAGAACAATATATTCTTATACACTTCACACTGAATCAAGAATTACATATGAGGTGAGTGCTACTAAAAGCTCAATGTGAAATGGAAGTCAGGAGTAAGGAAGGGCTGCAGTTACCCATAGGAAAAAACCTGTTTGCCCTGATCCCAAAACCTGAGATCCATCAGTGGAGACAGTTTGGGGGAAGGCTTGCTCCTTCTTGCAGAGACACTCAAAAGACTGTATTATAACTCCAAATGCCCAACTTCTGGGGCCCGGGAAGTCTGCATGCCTTCTTGGATCTTTCAGTTTTAAATATAACAATCAAAATCGAAGTATTCATTGAAAAGTTAATACAGAGGTCTAGTTAGCTTGAAAATCAGGGGTTATTCTCAAATGAAGTTAGTGGAGAAATTTCTACAAGTGAGTTTAAAAGACAATTGTTATTCCTATTAACATTTCTCAGCAATTGACATTTTTTCTATCTCTAGGTATAAATAATGGCTTTCGAGATGGCTCAACAGGTAAAGAATCTGCCTGCAATACAAGAGACACAGGAGACACAGGTTCGATCCCTGGGTCAGGAAGATCCCCTGGAAAGGGAAATGGCAACCCATCCAGTATTCTTGCCTGAAAAATCTCATGGATAGAGGAGCCTGGTGGGCTACAGCCAAAGGGCCACAAAGAGTCGGACACAACCGAGTGACTAAGCACATGCATAAATCATATATGCATATTTTATTCAAATTTAACAACGAATTTTTAAAAACATACTTGTTGACTGTCTGCTCATTTTACCCATTCTAGAAATCCCCTCACGTGCAAATAAGAAAGCACCCTCTCTGGTTTAGTATTACACAGTCACCAGTCACTAAAACAATCCACAGATGAGAAGTCAGTTCTAGTTACTTAGATTCACATGTGCATATATTACCCTGTATGCAATAAATATTTACCTATTAGTCTAGAAGTATAAAGTTATTTTTCATCCCATAGGAAGATCTAGCTGACCCTCAAGTAACTTAGAAGCCAATTTTGGCATCTGAAAGCAGTTGCAAGGTCCCTTAACTCGCTTTATTTTATACCTAGCACACCCACACACTTTAGCACTTGCTATTTTTTATTTTTACATTATGATGATAACAGTACTATTGTTCAGACATTTAATAGACACCTTGGAAAATATAAAGGTGGATAAGGAGACATTCACTACACTCTGGGGACTCATAGTCTAAGTAGGCAAACAGCCATCAAGACAGATAATGAAAATGACAACAGCTACACAACATGGAAATGCAGTACTAACATGATATGTACAATGTGATAATACTGGAGAACTCGGCCTCTGAGGGTAAGTAGAGTGTGGGTAAATTTCATGGAGAAACTGGCAATGAAGCTGACTCTTAGAGAATAATTAAGAAGACAAATGGAGTCATAGAAGTTTTTAAGATCCTAGACCATTTGGCTAAATACAATTTGGATAATTAATACCATATAGCCTAGACTCAGTATCTTTTAATGTAATATTAGGACAAAAATGTTGCATGATGTAGTTGAAAGGGAGCAGAATTTGTCACGCCAAAATATGCCTTTTGGCATAAGGATTATTTCAGGCTGATTTTTTTTCTTTTTTTCTTTTTTTTTTGATGAAGGCTGATTATTTTTAAGAAACAGCAGACATAGGAAAAGCTCCAAAAACCAAGTAGGAATTAGCCTTCTAACTTACATTTACAGAGGAATTTACATTTACAAGAGAGATCTCCATTTGTAAGAATGTGGGTTTCCCAGGTATCCTAGTAAATAGCCCATGCTGCCAGTGCAGGAGATGTAAGAGACCTGGGTTTAATCCCTGGGTTGGGAAGATTCCCCTGGAGAAGGGAATGACTACTCACTCCAGTATTCTTGCCTGGAGAGTCCCATGGACAGAGGAGCTTGGCAGGCTACAGTGCACGGGTCGCAACGAATCAGACATAACTGAAGCAACTTAGCACACATGCACACATACTCACTCTCTGTATCGCAAGAGGAAGATGACTGAACCTCTAGCAACTCTATCAACAGAGGAGGTACGGATTTAAATCTTCATAACAACCATACTCTTGTGTACTGTGCTTGCCCTGAAAACCTGGCTTACCTGAGACATCTTTTGTGTTTAGCTGGAAACAGTATTTGAGGTCATTTTGGGGGGGCGCTGGTTACTCAGTTTTCCTGGGTGCAGGTATACATATTATTAAACTTTTGTTTGTTTTTCTCTTGTTAACATGTTTTTTATTATAGAGAGGTCTCAGTCATGAACCTGGAATCGTAGAGAAAGTATTCTTTTTCTTCCTCCACATGGTCCTTGCTTAAGAGATAACTTAAAATATAGTTGGGAAGGTAAAGTATATACCCAAAACGTTAATAGCACATAGTAAGCGCAGACTGCAATACAAAGATAATGCATTCATTTATTCAATCAACAGACATTTATTATCCATATTCTGTGGAGGATCCCCTGGAGGAGGACATGGCGACCACTCCAGTATTCTTGCCAGGAGAACCCCCATAGACAGAAGAGCCCGGTGGGCTACAGTCCATAGGGTCACAGAGAGTCAGACACGACTGAGTGACTAAGCACACACACACACGGATGATATACTACTCTAAGCCCTGGGGAAATGACACTGTACAAACACACAAGGAAGTCACACTCTAGTAGATATTAATATGAGTTGATAGGTGTGATACAAGGGTTTTTTTTTAAAAAAAGCTTATCACTATCACTGCTGTGCTGTGCTTAGTCACTCAGTCGTGTCCAACTCTTTGCAACCCCATGGACTATAGCCTGCCAGGCTCCTCTGTCCACGGGGATTCTCCAGGCAAGAATACTGAAATAGGTTGCCCTCCTCCAGGAGATCTTTCCAACCCAGGGGTTGAACTCAGGTCTCCTGCATTGCAGATAGATTTTTTACCATCTGAGCCACCAGGGAAGCCCTTGCTATCATTAATATGTTTCAGATAACTGTATGCTAAATCCTAATTCTCTGAAGCAAAGAATACAGTATTCAAGTAGAGAATGTTGTTAGTCAAAAAGTGCAGTCAAAAAATAACTTATCCAAGCACTTTATTAAAAGTGTTTCATTTATTAATATTCTGATGACAATTCATAACTGAATTTTATACTAACAATCAATTCATTAATTTTAGTTAGTGTGAAATAGTATAGTAGATAGATCTTTGCTCTCTGTTACAAGGCATGTTTTTAACTCAATTTACTTATACTTTCAATCAAAAAAAAAGAAAAGACACCATTTGGCAAAGGTAAACAGACTTTCTAAGCATTCTCCCAATACATTTTAAATACACGTATTTGTGAACTTGGGGTATATGAGAGAAAGAAAACAACAGTTCAAGAAGCACAGGATGTGGAATAGACATTCAACAATAGAGATTTCTGTGTCATAGGAAAGTAAAAAGGAATCACAAAAAAAGCGGCAAAGATACAAAGGCCTTTTGTACTTATCTTTACTATCCTAAGATCTGGTCACTCTCAGGTATTAGTATGGTTTGTTAATAATTCTGAAAAGAGCTATATGGCAGAAGAAAGTCAAACCTAGACGGACAACCCAGGTGTTTCATCCAATAAAAATGTGACTTTTGAACATTTATGTATATTGCTTTTCCTGATTTAAAAGTAAGGATGATGCTACAAACCTATCTCATGTTGGTATTAATCAACAAGCTATCATGGAAAGCTGATCTCCAAGAACTAAATCTGTCACATCAAGAGACCAGTAATGTAACAGTTCCAGCACTTATGATGACCAATACATTCTATGCCCCACTGCCCACCTTGTCTCTCATCTTATTCAGTTACAAGACCAGAAAAGTTGAGGAATGAGATTGGGAAGTCTAAGTCTCATATATTGACTTATAGTGACAGCTAGTCTCTTGTGAAGAATATTTAAAAGAATCCAGTTTACCAAACATCAAGCAAGGTAATAGATTAACATAAATTATCATCAAGTTGCTGCTAGCATTGATAACATACATTTTGCATTAAAAAAAATTCCGAATAGTGATGACGTGAGCTGCATAATAATCACGTTTGATGAATTATTCTGTTGAATAAATGGATGAATTACTTACACTTACACTGATAGCCTCAGGTTCTGCAGTGCATTACTTCTGATCCTAATACAACTACTGGGAATCAAAATAGAAGTAATACAAATTACAGTATTAAGTACACCAAATGGTTACAATAAAAAAGATTTCCATTTGAATTATCAAAATAAATACACTGCATGAAACTTAGAGCTTGAAGTATAGAAAACTTCTAATTAAGGGAAACTTATGAGAGCCTTTAGCAAGTTCTTTGCTGAATGCATTTATTTGGTTTCTTGATCCTCCAACCAATCGCATTAACAATGACAAAAGATATGCAAATTCAAACGGACAATTGTCAAGCCAAACTGCTCTGACTCAAACCAACAGAGACACTGTCAGCATATATTCTGCTTGATTCATGCTAGCAAGGGTCAGTTTAACCAAAAGACATGTTCATAGTTATGCTTGGCTATAATCTGAAAACTACGCCATAATCTTGACCAAAAATAATACAAACAAAAATCAAATGTATTTCAAACATTAATATATGAAGCATGTGCATGATTTAAATCCAGTAGAATCATGTCTGTATCCTGTTACTGTTGAATAACTGCATAACAACAACAAAAATATGCATTTTCATGCTTAAATCATCATTTGGATTGTATATTTTAAGCAAACAAAATATTACATTTTTGGTAGAACAACTCATTGAAGACAATTTGGGACTAAATTTCCCTCTCCACCTTCCTCAATGAATCCAAACTAATTTATAATGATTAAATTCTCATTCAAAACTGTATGAACAGTATACTGAGAATAGTAATAAGCTATTCAACCAAATTCATTTATTCATGATGGAAATAAGTTTTGTGAAAGGAAAAAAAAAAATCCTATTATAAACTGCTGTTGTAATTAGTGTCTGAAATTTAAGCTACATTTAATTAGTGCCTGAAATTTAAGCCATGTTATCAAAAGACTTCAGAATTGTTTGTTTTCTATTATTTTGCCTATCGATGTATTTTTTTCACCTGTAATCTACAATAGGAAGATTAACTAAAATTCCAAGGCTGGAAACTCTAAAACTATGAAGTTTTAGTTAACTTGTCAAATAAAATAACAGTGATCTTAGTTCAGTCCCTAGTGGACAAAAGTAAAATAACTATTACTTGGCATGATTCAGCAGGAGGTGATCTAAGTGAGTGTGACCACACAGGAACAAAAAAGAGCGTTTGTCCTTTCCCTATCTTTT
Source organism: Bos taurus (assembly GCF_002263795.3). Lineage (NCBI taxonomy): Eukaryota > Metazoa > Chordata > Mammalia > Artiodactyla > Bovidae > Bos > Bos taurus. The sequence continues at coordinate 56,985,816 of NC_037341.1, read as the reverse complement.
ATCTTCTTAAAGGGTTTGTTCTGTTAACAGACTAACATAAAGACGACTAGACTGCTTGTGTTCCTAACCATGCACATCAAGTGAATTTTTAGCAAAGATCCCTGGGGGAGAAGCTTTCCACAAATGGGACACTGACATTGTCACCCTTCCAGTGACACATTTGAACACACTTGTTATCTGCTGCTTACTTGTTACACAATTAAACAGAGAGCAAAGAGGGAAGGAATTTCAGAAAGTGTGTTATTTTTCATTGGCATATTTTCAACAAAAACTTTTAAATGGTTTATAGAGAAATAACTAAATATGATGCTTGATTTTTGCAAATTAGGATTCAGTGCATACTCAACATTAACACTTATCTGGATCCCCACATTGCACTGTGTGTGACGATAATGTCTTGAGGAAAGAGGCACTTTAGGGACATAGCAAAATTTACATGTCATGTTCAGCCCAAAGCTGCAGGTGCATGTCTTTTCACAGTGGGCAAACAACCTCTTCCTAATGAATTCACATTCAAATATATTTTCCTGATTTTTTTCTCAAGGACAGAAGAAATATATGACAGAAATCAGTCCTTTACTATTCTACTAGTTGCTGAAACTGTTTCCTTTACATACTTATTCAATTTCTTCAATCAAATATCATACTTTGTATTTATCCACATTTTATATTAACTTTACTAGAGGTTGAAAAATAAGTATCTGGTGATGACTTTCTGTCCTAGCTGCACAAAATTTCAGGGTGTAAAATTGATTTGATCCTGATAGTACTGTTGTTATTTAATTTTTTCACCAACTTACTCAAAACATACATGCTTTGTTTTTTTTTAAGTTGGGCTTTGACAGTCAGAAAAACTCAAGCTAAATTTTAAATAAGAGAAAACCAAAAATGTCACAAAATGTGCCAGTGTTAGGCACACAAATGGGGTGCCACCATACCTCAGAAGCACAAGCCTACAAAACGTTGGCTCACCCCCTTAAGTCACAGGGAGAGAGCCGTCTTGCATTTGCAAACACTGCCCCCCTGGAGCAAAAGGTAAACACACAAATGGCCCCCTAAGGAACTCTAAGTTAGTTGCAGCGGGAGAACAGAAAAGGCTCCGTGGAATTAGAAACTGAAAGCGTTCACTTACTTTTTGCAGCCACTGAGTATAATTTTCCATCACATGCTCCAGATGTTGAAGTTTCTGGGAAGAGAAATCCTGTTCCACGTGTGGAGCATCTCTCTGCAGAGCGTTTGTGTTGTACTGGTCTGTCGTACTCTCACGACAGTTACCGTCGTGTTCTGGAAGAATGAAAGTGTAGGCACATTGCCCATGTTGAATCCGGTTATATCTTCTCCCACCGTTTTCTGGACTTCGGCGCTGGTTGCTGCACCCTATGTGAGTCAGAATAGCAGCGAGGAAAGCAAAGGAAAGGAAAACTGTCATTGTACTGCCGGCACTCTCTTTCCGTGCCTCTCGCAAAACTCGCTCCTTTCTTCTGACCTTTAAACTAGTTCTTTATTTCAGGTAAAACTGCTTGTTTGTTTGACTTTTCCCTTTCAAAGAAAGTTTTGTAGAAGAATCACAGAAAACTAGCCATTTTTAGCTTTGTTCTAAAATGGTATTTTTTTTTTTTAATTTCACCGTAATGATAGTTTCCTTAGTTAAAAACTTGAGATATTTATTGCATAGTAGCTGAGATTTATTGTTTCCTCTCGGTGTAACCGTTCAGCGTGGAGCCTGCCTGAGTCAGCTGCGTGTACATATTCTAGACCCTTTCCTCTACCCTATCTGCTGCAGATCTGCTATTTTCTCCCAGACCTCAGTGAGTTTTATTAAGGTTGCACATCCAAGCCAAGCTGGAAGCAGGCAGCCTTTCACAAGATGACTTGACAAGAATGCATGAGTGTGCCCCTATGCTAAGGATTGCTGATGGCTTGAAGCGGCTGGATCGTCTTACAAATTGGCTAGATGCGCATGACCTCGATCGTGTATGGCCCTCCCGCCCCTTCCGCAGACAATTGCCTTGAGCCTTTAGCAGATTCACTGCAAATCAATAAATAGAGCAGTCCACCTTAATACACTTTTGGTGTGTATGCTGACCTACTAAAATCTAGCAAACTAGAAGTATGTCTTTAAAGTTTTACTTGATTGGGGAACCTGAAGAAGAAAACTGGCATAGTTTCCAAGAAAATTATTTTTTACAGTGGATGATGAATCTGTACAATTATTAATTAAAAAAAAAAAATAATTCTTTACTCTGGGGAAAAAGACATTAAAACCATTTTTAGAGATGGCATTTATTCACTTAGAATTTCAGGAAATTATCAGGAAGGGTCAAATTAGCAAAATATTTCATAATGTCACTCAAAGGAATACAGCATGTGCATATTAAGTAGAATAATTTTAGTATTTTCTGAGATATAAATTTTAAGTAAAACTGGCTCCCCAATCAGAATGCAGCCCTGTGTGTTCTGTGTACATAAATTGAGCAACTTCCTTACAAAAACACTGTGGTTACCATTTAAGACAGTGGCCTGAGAATTATTAATTCCTGTGGTACATCCCAATCATATATTTCACAAGGGCCTCTTTGGTACTGCAATGACTATCTTTAATGCTGGTATGGAAGTTCTACATAAATTCTCCCATGGCTGCACAGGAAAACTGTCTGAGAACAAACAGATCAGGTGTGTTAACGAGACAGCATAGGGCTGTATGGGAGAAATCTCTGCTTCTATTAAGTACGAAATAAAAAGTATCAGAAGATGATTTCTTAAATGTAGGGTGTAAGCATTTGAACAAACATTTGAACATAAAGAACAGGTGATAATTATAGAATTAATTTTACAGCACTGAGATCTTTACTAGCTCTGTGTGGAAAACATGAATTATAAGCAAAGGCTTTCACCAAGAACTGGGAGGGATTTTGGGGAATGGAGTTTCCCAACTGCAATCATGGTGTGAAAACAGAAGCCACAGATGTTGACTCTCATGTCCTGGAATGGAGGCAGAAGGCAGTAGATGAAGAGCGGTAAGGGTTAGAGACTGATGTGTGGAAAGAAGTTAAAGGCGAGTGCAAAACAAATTTCAGAAATAATGTGATTTACTTGGGGGGAAACGGTGCCAAGATTTATCAGTCCTTTCCACACAAAATAACAAATTTCTGAACTGACAGATACAGGAGCAAGTAATACCAAACATAGCAATAGTCTGTGAACCGCCTTTGTGGCCTCTTCCTGATATTGCCCTGTCTCCTTGTTGGCTATGCTACTCATATGCCATAATAAGAATGACACTTGCTGAGAACTTACTATATTCCAGGCCAGGCTAAGCACTCCTTACACACAATCTTATTCAACTATCCCAACAAACCGAAGACATGAATATTACCTTTGACTCTATTTTTATCAATAGGAAAACTGAATCAAAGAAAGGCTAGTCAGCCACAAGTCACACAGCCAGCAAACAATGGTGCCAATAGTGAACTCTAGCCAACTGATTCCAACCCTATGCTTCTAACCCCACACCAGCCAAAGGATTTCCAAAAGGGCTCCAGCTGCACTGATTCACAGTTATAAAGCAGGTTAAGTGATCATACTTAGAAGGAAAAAAACTGATTAAAAGCCATTTTATACTACTAAGGTGGTTTAATCCTTTTCTGTGCCCCCAAAAAACAAACATACAAAGTGACAGGTAACCCATGAAATTGAGTTTTTAAGGGCCCACAGGGACAAAGTGCACCAGCAGAGGACAAATTGTCTAAGAACATTTTCCAACATTACGGGCTTCAAAATTATCCCTGGAGGTGATCGTGCCCGCGCCCGCGCCCGGCGTGTGGGTGGAGGCGCGCTTGTGCGCGCGCGCGCAGGGGAGAGGCCAGCCCCGCTGGCCGTTGTGGGCTTCGACTGGAGGGGCGGGAGGGTCACCTGCGAGCGTCTGCGACGCCCGCCAAAAAAAAAAAAAAAAATTATCCCTGGAAGGAAAAGAGTCCAAAACCAACACCTCTAAGTGCTTCATTAAGAACTAAATACAGTCGAATATCCTCAGAAGATACACAAAAGAGTAGTGAGGTGTCTATTAAAGTGTTTCTATGTTTTGTATCAGCAAGAATTGTTAAAATTTTGCTCTTCCGTGTGCGTGTCTGTCTGTCTGTCTGAGTGTATCTACATGTGTCTGTTCACTTAAACTTTTACAAAATGAACAAATGAAAAGAAGCAATGTACAACTTTCTGAGGGAAAAGTAGACAACTAAGAAACATAAAAAACAAAAAATTTTAAAAGGAAGAGACAGAGAAATAGTAAGAGAGTGATTTATTTTCCAGAAAAATAAGCAAACAAACAAAAAACCCATAACACTGGAAGCACTGATGCCAATCCAGAAAAAAAAGTTTAGAATCAATTTCAAGCAACTTGAAAACACAGGAACATGCAAAATTGGACTTGCATTTTGGGACTTCAGCTGAGCAGACCCTGGGTGCATTAGAAGATCCTAATGGCATGCCATAAAGACCATAGTTTTGGGGGACTTAATCTAACTGGTAGCAATATTATTTTTTGTTGCTGAACATATTCAGAAATGATACAATTTACAAGACTTTAGAATTTAAGAGGTAACATGAAACCCAGCCCCATTTTTTCACTTCCACTCAAAAAAGTTTTGAATACTGAAGGAGCTTAATCTTAAAAGTCCTGTATCTTTTATTTGCATGACTGGAATTCTGGAATAGGGAGGTATATGCTCTAAGGTTCAATCTCATATTTACGATAGTCCCAGGAAATGTTAGGCTCATCCGGAACTTTCCAGTGGGACAGGGAATATCACTTACATGGGGAATTGATGGCCCTAAATCTGTCCTAAGGACAAGTCTTTACTACTTCTTTACTACACTTTAATTTCTCCAGGCATAATAATTGGCTTTCTCCAATGTATTTCAATAACCTTCTCTTCTTGTTTCCATGGCACTTCCCACACTGCTTTCTAATTATTTCTTTTTTTGGTCTGTATCCCCTCTAGCTGTGAGGTCATAAAGTCATCTCCTCATTGCCATCATTGATTCTCCAGTGCTTACCATCCCCTTTAGTTGAAGGAATGAAAAAATTAAATAAATGAGTGAATGAACTGATTAATTACTTAGTATCTACTACATGGCTGACCACATCTGCTGTATTTACTGCATGAGTTTGCCTACAGTCAGGATGAAACCAAAGTTATTTAAAAAAAATGAGTTAGGCATAAGAACATGATAAAATAATAATGCATAACATATGTAATCCTTAAAAATTAATTTCATCTTTTAATATCTACACACTCCCATAATTACACATTTTATTCCCATTTTGCAGATAAGAAAACTACAGTATATAGAGGTTAACTGCCCAGTATCTATGATCTCCTTTGCAGCAGAACAGGAATTTGATCCTCAGTCCATCTAACGCCAGAACCCATACTCACATTCCTCTGAACTATAATGTCTCCAACAATATCTGAGTATTACGAAATGGAGAGAAAACATTTCTTAAATTTAGGGGACAGAAGTAGCATGGCTTCTATAGTTAAGAGAGGACTCTTCCTCTTCCTAGCCACAGCCTTCATGAATTCATGTTATGGTTTTCCAAAACAGAGCTAATTTTAACCTAGGGTGCACCAATACAGTTGTGTCATCTGCTAACAAATACCCAGTCTGATTGTTCTGGTTGTATCTTGAGTCCATTCTTAATGACCAGTTCTGTTATATACCATGATTATCATGCTCTAAAACAAAATTATTTCTCAAAAACACCATTAAAAACTCTTTTAGTATTCATAGGACTCCTGTGACAGCAAAAAAATGGGAAAGCATTATTCCTCCTTGCATACTAAGCACACTGTCATTCAGCACATGTTCTAGGACTATATTCTATATTCTGTGTGCTCAGTTGCTAAAGTCATGTCCAACACTTTGCAAACCCGTGGACTGTATCCCACCAGATTCCATGGGATTTTCTAGGCAAGAATACTGGAGTGGGTTGCCATTTCCTCCTCCAGGGGATCTTTCCAAGCCAGGGATAGAACCAGCATCTCCTGCATTGGCAGGTGGATTCTTTACCACTGAGCCCCCTGGGAAGCTCTGTGGCTCTGATCTTGCACTTTTAGGGCTCAAGAATATCAGCAGGGCTATGATACTGGCAGCTATGCTTACAAGGAGAGCACTTGGCTGAAAATCTTGGAGTCAAGAGCCAAGATCACTTCAGGTGACTGTGTCAGCATCAGGCCTGTTCACAACAGATGGAAAAACCACAAGGGGCTGAACAGAAAAAAAAAAAAAAAGATGGAGAATATCACCTGAGGATTGACAGCACTTTGTAAGAACATGTGAAATATCATTTGGGAACTTTCAAACCAATAGAAAAGTCTTTGCAAAGAGGTGAGAACACTGCAGTGGGTAGGGGTGAGGAAGACACTGCAGTGGTGGAGACCTATAGATAGATGAAGAAATAAAAATTATTACATACATATTCCTTGCCTTCTACTATGGAAAATGCTACGGAGATTCCTTAAAAAACTATGACTAAATCTACTATATGACCCAACCATCCTACTACTTGGCATACACTCTGAGAAAACCAAAACTGAAAAGATACATGCATCCCAATGTTCACTGCAGCACCATTTATAATAGCTAGGACATGGAAGCAACCTAGATGTCCATCAACAGATGAATGGATAAAGAAGTTGTGGTACATATATATAATAGAATATTATTCAGCCATAAAAAGGAATGCGTTTGAGTCAGAGCAAATGATGTGAATCAACCTAGAATGCATCATACAGAGTGAAGTAAGTCAGAAAGAGAAAACCAAATACCATATATTAATGTGTATATATGGAATCTAGAAAGATAGTACTGATGAACTTATTTGCAGGGCAGCAATGGAGATGCAGACATAGAGAACAGACTTACGGACACGGCAGGGTGGGTAGGAAGGAAAGGGTAGGACTAACAGAAAGAGTAGCATGGAAACATATATACTAACATATGTAAAATAGATAGCTAGTGGGAATTTGCTGTATGACTCGGGCAACTCAAACCTGGGCTCTGTGACTACCTAGAGGGGTGTGGGATGGGGTGGGATGGGGCAGGGAGGTTCAAGAGGGAGTGGATATATGTATACCTATAACTGATCCATGTTGATGTATGACTGAAACCAAGACAATATTGTAATTATCCTTCAATTAAAAAAAATAAAGACAACAATATCCCCTGCCTTCTAATGAGAAAAGTTCCTGATAACTAGTGGGTGCGCTTCTTGCTAAATCAGCTATGAGACAGAATTAATTTTTTCTACCAAGGAAAGGAGAGAGAGGACTCAAGGAAAGATTTGGAAATGGAGGACTGGAGCTAAAGAGGTTTAGAGAAGAGTCAAAAGAAAGAGGATACTTGTGGCTGTGTGGCTATCAGAATCTTGGAGAGAGATAACAAGTAGGGAGATTTGGAGGGGAACAGTGTTTTCCTGTGAGGGAAAAAAAAAAAAAAATCTCTTATCATTTTCAGTAAAATACATGCTTTGGGGCAAGTGACTTCTTTAGGGTGCGTGAGAAGAATCACTGGTCCTTGCTGCATATATAGAAATAACTAACCTCTGGGTTTCTTAGATTGTTAATGCTGACCCAAGGACTTATTTCCTGTTGGTCTTTAACATTAGATTAGAGCCTCCCTAGGTCTATATCTGTCTTTTTGATCACTCTATACCTTTTTCCTGGCACACAGAAAGCAACTGACAAATATCTGTGATACAGCTGACTGTCTCACTGACTCATTCACTTTCATTCATGATGATGAGATATGAATACATAGAAGAATGGCCCTTCCCTGGAGGTTTTCATGCACTGATCTTGCCTAGCACTGCCGCCCCCCCACCACCCCCCGCCCCACCCAAACTTCACTTTCTGGAGAGCCACATAAGAGACTCAGAGTCTGTAGATTTCAAAGCAAATCCCAGAAGTGGCAGTGGAATAGTATCTAACAATCCTGGCCACTCATGGGCATTGCCGTGGTGGAGGAACCATTCAAGAAACACTGCAGAAATAGTTTCCAGTGTGAGGTTACTTGTTAACTCTACAACAGAGATAACTTCTCTGTTGGACCCAAGTCAGAAAAGTAAACAAACAGCTGGAGACTGTACCAAGTAAAAATACAGATGCCAACATTCCCCTCATACCAGAATGGAGAAAGATTTCCATTGAAGACCCAGTGAAATGAGATTTTATTACAGGAAAAAGCATATAAACCACTTTCCTTTACTGTCTCCTTCTTTCTTTTTTTTACCCTATAGAAGTCTTGATTCCTACATGAGAGAAAAACACAAAGGTCTTTCTGCCTTAATCTTTTCCAAACTCAGGAACAAATATGTATTTTATATGTTCTCAGAAACGAAGAAATAGCGTGTATTTGAAATGAATGGCTGAAATCACCATTTGAAGACTCCTACATTCAAGGGCTGTTAGACTGTGGCTGGCTAATCCATGCAGCCAAGGCTGATAAATTCCATCCACCGAGCAGTGACTTGAAGATACAGGACTTTCTGTGATTTTGTGTTTGCCATTAGAGAGTTTTGACAACCTCTACTCATCACAGGTAGAGAAAAAAATAAAAAAGGTTCAGTCACTTATTTCAGGTAAATAAGATCCCTGAACTTTTCTGTAATCTATCATTCTTTGATTTTTAGTCTTCCATTCTTACTTTGTGTTAATCTAATCATTTCTTTTTTCTCCTGCCAAATTGGATGAATTGTTCCATAGAAGTTAAGGTAGGAGACAGATTGCTTTATTTTTGTTTTTGTATATTTCTTTTTTTATGCTGTTAAACAAGATTGGATTGCATTGGACAAGATGTTTAATTAGCCTAAGCTCAATGTCCTCATCCATAAAATAAGGATGATAATATAGTACGACTTGTATAAGGTAGACTTGAAATCTTCCTAGGTGGCGCTAGTGGTAAAGAACCCACCTGCCAATGCAGGAGACCCAAGAGACAGGGTTCGATCCCTGTTGAAAAGATATACTGGAAGAGGAAAGAGCAACCCACTTCAGTATTCTTGCCTGGGAAATCCCATGGACAGAGAAGCCTGACAGGCTATAGCCCACAAGATTACAAAGAGTCAGACATGAGTGAGCACGTGTATGCACGTGGAAAATTAAATAAGATAATGCATACAAAGTACTGAGCAAAGTGTCTGGAGCCTATCTAGCGCTCTAAATATTAGTTCTTGTTGTTTCTAAGTGTGAGTTCTCTTTCTTGCGTTCAAAAATGTTTCTGTTTTTCAACTTGCTTAATTAAATCCTACAACCTAACTTCACCCCCTATCATTTCATCTTAGTTCTTTAAAAATCACTTCTGTGTTGGTTTAGTCACTAAGTCATATTCGACTCTTGTAACCCATGGACTGTAGCCTGCCAGGCTCCTCTGTTCATGGGATTCTCCAGGCAAGAATACTGGAGTGGGTTGCCATTTCCTTCTCCAGGCGATCTTCCCGACCCAGGAACTGAACCTGTGTCTCCTGCATTACAGGCTGATTCTCTACCAACTGATCTACAAGGGAAGCCCAATTAACTTCATCCCTTATCATTTCAACTTAATTGTTTAAAATCACTTCTGAACGTCTTAAAAATCAGAATATTTAAGAGGTATACTTTAATACAGGTCGGTGATCATGTTTACAATGATAGTTCATATAAACAGTTCTGGTTTCCTTGAGGGCAGCGACTTCAGTGTTCTTCCTCACTGCCACATGACGTGCACCTGAAGCAGTTAACCAATGGACACAAAACAGGTGCTCAATAAATATTTTTTGAATGAATGAAACAAGTTGGAAACAACTTAGTAAGAATATAATACTTCACAGAGACACTAGTAAGGCAGAATTATAAACCAGTCACATTTAGTAGTAGGATAAGAATCTTATTCCCTGGGAACCATGGTAGCACTGAGGATGCCATTTATGGCTTCATCACCATGACTTGTTATCCAAGTCATTTTTGGCCAATTCAACTAAATGACTTCATTTTCAAGAGCTTCTTTTATTACTAGACTTGTGGCATATATCACCCCATTCTGTTTCCTGGGATGGGGAGATAAAGTAGCAAGTGTTTGCTTCTGATAAAATGAAAAAGAACTGAAACATTCCACTATTAATCTTACATGAAATATACATGACTTGCACAACAGTAAAGAAAATCTTATCTTGTCTATTTTTTCCTCCAACACTAATTTGCTTCTCCTCAGGATCTAATCAGATAAGGAATTTGGCAATTAAATTAGAAAATACATTCCAGTGGTATATAAAACCTGTGAAAATATAATGGCTTTAACCATAAGTTAATAAGCAAAGACTGGTCATTTTAATGGTAATTTTAAATGAAGCACCCATCAAATCTGAAAAATTTACACTTTATTTTTCACTGAATATGTGTGTTGGTTCTTCCTTCTTTATCTTTCTCTTATAATTAGCAAAAATATTTAAAAGGGAGAATTGTGGCAAAGAAACGCTACAGTAGAAGACAATCATACAATAAACCCTGGAGAAGGAAACGACAACCCATTCCAGGATTTTTGCCTGGGAAATCTCACGGACAGAGGAGCCTGGAAGGCTACAGTCCATGGGGTCACATAAGAGTCAGATACAACTTAGTGACTAAACAACAATACATGAATGAAAGACTGGAAAGGACTGCCATAGCCATTTCACTCTCTATTGCTAAATGTATAGATGGATATACAGAAACAATATACAGATGGATCACTATTAGCTCCTGAGGCACCAAACAGCCTGCATATTTTGCAAAAAATTTCCCAAACCTATCATATTCACCTTCATTGTATTTATCAAAACTGCTTACATTTTCCTTCTACTATTGTTTACCTAATAGTTCCCTTTACTTCATATTTTAAGCTTTCTATGCATTTTAGATTTACCTTAAACAAGAGTATCTGAGAAAATAAGCATGTGTGCTTTTTCCTAATGTATATTAAAAGAAACACTGAATATTAAAAGAAACGCTGAATATTAAAATAAGCATCTGTCCATTCATACCCATCAAATAATTCATATCCCCAGTCGAATTTGTATCACACACTTTGGGAAAAAAGACTAAGTGTTAAAACAGCAGAGTCATCCCCTACAAAATGAATGAAATGATACCCCCTGTCACTGTATCTATGCAAAAGACTATTGTAGCAGTTTACCTTACAATAGCTATCTGCAACTATCTATGCTGCAGTCCGTCAAGATCAGTTTGCATCATGTCCAGAGTATTTGGGGGATTGTTTCCATTTTGCTGTCCAATAAAAAATACAAAAAGAAAAGCTTCTTTTTTTTTTTTTTGGAAATAGAGGTTTCTGCACGTACATGGCCCGAGAGCAGGTAAAGGACTTCCAGTCAGGAAGTCACGGCAGGGGACTGGCAACAGCCCTATTTGTAAGGCTGTCCACTGACAGAAACGCCCAACTGAAGGTTTGAAATAGAAACTAATGATTGACCAGGAGTTTCAACAGCTCTTCTCTTGATTCTGGCAATGGAAATAAAAGAGAAGTTATCCAGTGTTTGAAGAGTAAATCTTCACTCTTTTTCAGTCTTGTATTCAGAAGAGTGTTGAGGAAATAGTAAACAAATTTCTTCTCAATAGTTGCATTCCCCTTGGAGAATTTACATTCCTTCCTGACATACCGCAAAGAGCTATAAAAACACGTCAGTTCAAAAGACGAAAAGGAGAGTTAATATTTAAAGGAGCACCTAGCAATCAATTACCCTCAGTTTAATAATAGTTAACATTTATTGAGTACCTATGATATGTCCAGGACTGTGCTAATCATTGTACTTGAATTATCTGTTCTATTACAATCACAACAACCCAATATGTAGGGAACTTTTATTACCATCATTTTTCAAAGGAAAACAAACAGAGAGGTTTCTGACAGGACTCAAACCCAGGGTTCTCTGACTCCAGAAATGAAGCTTTTTAACCATTACATATGTATAAACCCTCATTCAGTTCTTGGAAAGCCTCAGTTGAATCCCCAATTAATTATCTTCTTGATTTTTAACATATATTTCTTTATTTGTTAAACCACTAAGAAGCACAGAACTTGATAGCCAGTTAGACCAAAGGACAGCTATAATAGTGGAAAATGAAAGTTATCAAGAAAACTTAAAAAGTATATTTATTGTATGTCAATCACTTCACATATGTTATCAAATTTAACCCTCAAAATAAATATATAATATCCATTTCACAGATAAAGAAACCAGAGATTTAAAAAATAAGTAATTTGACCAAAGTTATATAGAAGCAGTATTTTAACCAGGAATTCTGACTCTACAGTCCATCATCTTAACATGCTGAAGGACTTTCTCTAATATAAGTGAAAACAATCATTTTTAGGGTATTTATATGGAGTAATTCAACCAGTCCTCATCTTCACCAAGTAAAAAGGACAAGATTAACCCATCATCCTCAAAATTGAATCCTGAGCTGGCAGCATCAGCACCATCTGCAATCTTATTCATAATGTAAAATGTCAGGCCCTACCTAGAACTATTGAATCAGAAACCTGAGTGTGGCACCCAGCTTCTTTTTATCAAGCCTTGTAGGTAACTCTGCTGCTGCTGCTGCTGCTAAGTCGCTTCAGTCGTGTCCGACTCTGTGCGACCCCATAGACGGCAGCCCACCAGGCCCCGCCGTCCCTGGGATTCTCCAGGCAAGAACACTGGAGTGGGTTGCCATTTCCATCTCCAATGCATGGAAAGTAAAAAGGGAAAGTGAAGTCACTCAGTCGTGTCCAACTCTTAGCGACCCCATGGACTGCAGCCCACCAGGCTCCTCCGTCCATGGCATTTTCCAAGCAAGAGTACTGGAGTGGGGTGCCATTGCCTTCTCTGGTAGGTAACTCTAATACTCATCAACTTTGAGAACCAGTAGTTTGAATTATTTCTCCCTTACCCTGGCAACACCTTAGGATCACTTGAGAACTTTACATAAATAAGATGCTTGGGCTCGTTCCTAGAAATTCTGATTCAGTTGATCTGGGTGGCAGCATAGACAATGGTATTTTAGAAAATGTATCAGGTAGTTCTAATGTGCAGGATGGTTGAGAACCAATGGTTTAAAACTGAAAGAACTAACAAAGAAGAAAGGCCATGAAAGAGCTGGATTTGTTCTGTACAAAGAGTAAACTTGCTTGGATATGCCTAAAAACATTTCTGGAGAGCTCTTTAATTATAGGATTATAAAACAATGACCTTACTGCCTTTAAAGTGTTAGATATTTCATTTCTGAAGCATTTAAGGACACAAGGATGACCACATATTAAATAAACCGGGCCCAAGAGACTAAGCACCTCCATGGTTCATATTATTTTGTTGTTGTTAAAGTACTTTATCTCCTAAATTTATGTTTTCAAAGCTTTTAAAGAATAAAATGTTTATATCTTGATCACTCATAAGCAGTATGTCGACTCTCATTTAATAATTTACAATTGCTCTTATGATGACATTTTATCTCCAATTTCACAAAGCGTTCTTGTTTGTTCCTCCCAAAATAAGCAGTCAGTGCCTGTGTTAATCGTCTCTAACTGCTCCAATATCTGATTCACCTGGGATGAATGAACAACTGGGAAAACTGCAGTGACACGTCATCTTCCTCAAATAAATTACAAAAGCTTTAGAGTTAATGGCTGCAACCAATGATACATAGCCTGCAGGGATTCTACACCTTCCACAAGGAAACAACGAACTTTGGAAATAACTGTTTCCTTGCATCAAACTGCCACATGTCTATAACAACACTATGCCAAAATGTGGAAACAAGCTAACTGCCATTAACAGATAAACTATGGTACATCCTTACAATAGAGTATTACTCAGCTACAAAAAGGAATGAAGTATTGACACATACAACAGGGATGAACCTTGAAAACATTATGCTAGGAAGCCAGACACAAAAGGTCACGTGTTGTATGATTTCACTTATATGAAATATCCAGAATAAGTAAATCCTTAGTAGACACAGTAAGTAGATAATGGTTTTCCAGGGACTGATGGCAAGGGGGAGTAGGGAGTGACTGCTTAATGAGTACAAGGTCTCCTTTCAGGTTGATAAAGTGTTTTCGACCTAGATAGATTGCATGGTAATGACTGCATGGCATTTTGAAAGTACTAAAAGCCAGAGTTGTACGCTTCAAATGGTTAATTTTAATGTTATGTGATTTCACCTCAATAAAAGGTAATTTTGAAAATAATTGGCACTACTCCACATTTGGCATCTGTGTCTTCTTTAGATTACTATGAAATGCATCAGAATAAAATATGTATTTTTTCACTTTTATTTTGAAATAATTATAAACAGGAAACTGCAAAGATAGTATAAGGAGGACCCACGTACTCTTCACTCAGTTTCCCTACTGGTCATATCTTATGTAATTATTCTGAATTGGACATTATTACAATGAGCATGTATAGTTCTTTTTTTAAGTTTTTCAACTTTTATTTTATATACAAAGATCTAGTATTGTTTCTGCATAACGTAGATGTGCTGGATGATCCATTTATCCACTTAGTAACTTAACTTCATTTAATGAAGTCCATGTTTTGTGTACTGGAAGAAGCACTGATGACACATATTGAGGCCATATTTCCAAATTAGACTCTGCCGGTTTGAGTAGACCTGGCAAGAATGAGAACCCTGGACAAATTTTCTCAGATGTCTCCAGTAGAGCTTCTGGTGACCCATGTTGCTCTCTTGGCTGCAAAGAGCAAAAGGAACAAGGGTGCATACACATGTGCTCTTCAAAATTTGGGGACACAGTTTACTAGAAGGCAGTGCTAGTTCGATATCATTTTTTTTTAATTGGGATATTCACTTTATTGTAGTAGTCTGGGATCAAAACTGCAATATAACCAAATTATACTTGTATTTCTTTTCTCCAGATGGGACAAATTTTATGGTTCAATTTACACCATCACCTCAGATGGTGTAAGAGCTAAACTTATCTGAAAGCAAATCTTTGCTGGGCTTTTTCTGTTTTATGTGTATAGACTCATATAGGGCTTCCCTGGTGGCTCAGATGGTAAAGAATCTGCCAGCAATGCAGGAGACAGGGGTTCGATCCCTGGGTTGGGAAGATCCCCTAGAACTTTTATATTTTTACATTTTACATTTAAATGTACTAATATTTTGTGTTAATTTTTATATAACGTGTGAGGTTTAAGTTGAAACAGTGTTTGTTTGTGGATAGCCAACTGCTCCAGCACCATTTATTGAGAAGATTATTTATCTTTCACTGAATTACCTTTAGAAAAAAAATCAACTGGCTATATATGTCTGGGTTTATTTCTAAGTCCTTTCTTCTATCCCACTGATCTCTGTGCCTCTCCTTTAACCAGTTCCACTACAGTCTTAGTTTCTATAGTATATCATTCTTGAAGTCAGGTGGAGTGATTCTTACCAATTTATTATTCTTTTTAAAAATTGTTTAAGCTAGTCTAGTTCCTTTGCTTTTCCATATAATTTTAGAATAACACCGCCTAGCTACATCTATAAAAAATCTTGCTGAGATATTTAGAGGTTCTGCATGTTAATCCGGGGAGAACTGACATGTTTACAATGCTTTACTATATTGAGACTTTAAATCCATGGACATGGTTTGTCTTTCCATTTTAGATCTTTTATTTCTTTCATCAGTGTTTTATAGTTTCCAGCATACACGTACTGCATATTTTATTAAATTTATATCTATTTTAAGTTTTTGAGTGGCTATAAATGGCATTTTTATTTAATTTGGGTTTCTATATTTTCATTGTTAAAATATAGAAATTTTTTTTTTCTTTTTTTTGGCTGCACCATGCAGCATGCAGAACTTCCCTGACCAGGGATCTAACCCACGCCCCCTGTAGTGGAAGTGCTGACTTTTAACCACTGGACCACCAGGGAAGTCTGATTTTTGAATGTTTATTTTATATCCTGTTAACTTCCTGAACTCACTTATTACTTCTAGAAGTTTTTGGTAGATTTCTTAGAGTTTTGTTTTTTTTTTAAACATAGACCATCATGTCATCTGCAAATAGGGGCAGTTTATTTCTTCCTAGTTTATATGTCTTTTATTTCCCTTTTTTACCTTATTTCTCTGGCCAGAACTTTTTCACAATCTCTTCTAGAAAATAGAAGAGGAGGGACACTTCTCAACTTATTCCATGAAACCCCTATTACCCTGATACTGAAACAAGACAAAGACAGTACAAAAATGAAAACTATAGGCAATTTCCCTCATGAACATATGAGCAAAAAATTCTTCACAAAACATTAGAAAATAAAACCTAGGAACATATAAAAAGAATTACACTATGAACAAATAGAGTTTATTTCAAAGATACAAGACTGGTTCAACATCTGAAAATCAATCAATATGACCCACCATATTAACAGGGTAATGAAAAATCACCCTATCCCGATAACTGATACCAAAAAAGCACTTGACAAAATGTGACACCCATTTATGGGTTAAAAAAAAAAGAAAAACAAAACACTTAGAAAACGAGGAAGAGAGGGAATCATCCTTAATTTGTTAGTTATGAAATCAACACATTATAGATCAAATTAGACCAAATGATGTGTGTTATCTATTTCCTTTATGAATAAGGCCCTGTTAAAGGGCTGAAGATACACTATGTCACTATACATATGCTAAAATACAGTAAATTCAATTACTTAATACATAGTGGATAAAGTCCATCAGCGGAGAAGGCAATGGCACCCCACTCCAGTACTCTTGCCTGGGAAATCCCATGGACAGAGGGGCCTGGTAGGCTATAGTCCATGGGGTCGCTAAGAGTTGGACACAACTGAGCGACTTCACTTTCACTTTTCACTTTCATGCATTGGAGAAGGAAATGGCAACCCACTCCAGTGTTCTTGCCTAGAGAATCTCAGGGACAGAGGAGCCTGGTGGGCTTCCGTCTATGGGGTCGCACAGAGTCGGACACGACTGACGCGATTTAGCAGCAGCAGCAGCAAAGTCCATCAGACAAAAAGGAAATGTTATATAATGATGAGTCCATGAGGATACTGGTTCAAAATATATTTCATCCCTTGATTTGGAAAGTCTGTCTTAGAAACGAGGTGAGATTTTTGTGTTTTAATCCCCACTTTCTTTAATTCATTCATTCAATATCTATTGAAGGCATTACTGTATGATAGGCACTGCTCTAGATATTGTAGGTAGAGAATGAAATAAACAGATCAACTTTCATAACTTTCATATCACACTGCTTATATTCTGATGACAGGATAGAGAAAAATCAAGCTAAATTATTAACATATACCACATAGTATATTACTTGGGGACCAGTGTTATTACAAACTAAATAGGAAAATAAGAGAGGGAAAACTGTGATGAAGGTGGATTTAAATAGGATAGTCAGGACAAACTCACTGGAAAGGTAAAATATGAGCTAGTATTTAAGGAGACAAGTATGCTAGGCAAAATAATGCCTCTCCCCAAAGATATCCTAATCCCTGGAATTTTAAATGTGTTATCTTACATGGCAAAAGGGACTTTTCAGATATTAATAAGGTTACCAACCCTGAGATGAAGAGATTATCCAAGTGGGCCCAATCTAATTACATTGAGTCCTTAAAAATCAAAGCACCTTTCCTGGCCTGGGTCATACGGATATACGACAATGGGAGAAGGATCAGAGAGATACAATCTTTTTTGCTTTGAAGATGAAGAAAAAGTACCACAAGCCAACGAATGTGGGTGACCTCTAGAAGGCGGAAAAGAAAAGGAAATTAATTTACTTCTACAGCCTCCAGAAGAGAACACAGACCTCCTAACATCTGGATTTTAGGCAAGTGAGACCTGTGTCTAACTTGTGACCTACAAAACTGTAACATAGTAAATCTGTGTTACTTTAAACTATTAAGTTTGTGGTAACCTATTACAGTAGCAATATATGCTAAGTCACTTCAGTCGTGTCCGACTCTGTGCGACCCCATGGACGGCAGCCCACCAGGCTTCTCCGTCCCTGGGATTCTCCAGGCAAGGACACTGGAGTGGGTTGCCACTTCCTTCTCCAATGCATGAAAGTGAAAAGTGAAAGTGAAGTCGCTCAGTTGTGTCTGACTCTTAGCGACCCCATGGACCGCAGCCCACCAGGCTCCTCCGTCCATGGGATTTTCCAAGCAAGAGTACTGGAGTGGGGTGCCATTGCCTTCTCCCATAGAAAACTAATAGAGTGAGCTTATGAATCAAGGAGCAGTGTAAAGGTCAGTGAGTCTGGAGAAGTACAGAATTAGGAGATGATGTCGGAGCAGAGCAGAGGAGATAAAGATTAGAAAGGGCCTTGGTGGCCAGTTTAACAACACTGGTTTTTATTCTGAGATGAGAAGCCACTTTGAATTCTTAAAACAGAGGAGTATGACCTATCTTACAATCTTAAAGGGATAGTTACTCTGTGGAAGGGCAAGGACAAAAACCTAGAGCTCATTGGGGAGGCTCTTTGAATGAGCCAGATGATGGTGGCTTCAATAAGGGCAACAGTTATGGAGATAAGTGCTCAGGTAAATATTTTGAAGCTGAGGCCAAAAGATTTCCTGGTGTCTTGAATGATGTGTGTGAGAGATGTCTCGAGGTTCTGACCTAAGGAAATGCACAACTAAGTTTTGTTAACTGAGATGGAGAAGACTATGTGCCGACTTAGGAAAGAGAGAATAGAAGCTTAGCTTCAGACATGCTAAATTTGAGATACTTATTGAAGAGACGGCTGGTATGTAGTTGGATATATGACTTCTAGGTTAGGGACGTGGTCCACAATGGACATATAAATCAATATCATCAGGGGGAGTTAGGTGGTATTGGAAGATGTGAGAGCAGAGGCAATCACCAAGGGAACGAGGGTGGGCAGAGAGAGAAAAGATCTAAGACTGGACCCTGAAAAGCCCTAAAGTCAAGAGATTAGGAATGAGCAAAAAATCCTGAAGAGAGGTAGCCAGTGAAGTAGGAAAACAAAACAAAACAGGAAAGTATGTATCTTGGAAACCAAGTGAAGTATGTTTCAAGAATGTGGGTGCGTGTGTGCGAGCTCAGTTGTGTCTGACTCTTTGAGACCCCATGGACTTTAGCTCGCCAGCCTACTCTTTCCATGGGATTTTTTTCAGGCAAGAATACTGCAGTGGGTTGCCATTTCCTACTCCAGGGGATCTTCCCAATCCAGGAACTGAACCCGCATCTCCTGTGTATCCTGCATTGGCTGATGGATTCTTTACCATTGAGCCACCACCTGGGAAGCCAAGAAGATGGGTGATCAATGACAAATGTATTTTTTAAATCAAGTAATATGAGGACTAAGAATTGACCAGTGTTTTAAGCAACATGAAAGTAACAGATACTCTTAAAAAAAAAAAAAAAAAAGGTAGTTTCAAAATAGTGGGAATGTGGAAATGTGGCTAATAGCTAAATCAGTCTTGGAGAAGGAAGAACCTGTAAAAAGCATTTAAAAATGTTGTGCATTGCATTTTCTGCTAATGTTATGGGAAAATGAGGACACAGATTTAGACCTCCCCCAGTGCTGGTGTGAAGTATGCTAACCTGGACACACTGAACTTACAGATATTGGCTTTGGTCTTATTTTTATATCTTGTTATGCCAGTAGAGTTACTGAAACAATATCTTTGTACTTGCCAATAAACTATCCTAAACTATCTTTGCACAAATAAGCAAGATTTACTCTAAAAAGTACTGCTGCCAGAAAACTAAGTCTAACTATATACATATGAATGCAATATAACCCCCTTACTTGGCTTGATAAGGTTTTTTTTAAGTGAATTACTTTTCTCTTTTATGGTAAAAACTTTGTAGTTTCCTATTAAAAGGGGCGGCAGGAAATGTATGCTTGGAGAGGGATATGGTTTTTGTTTCATTTTTTCTCCTTAAGTATTGTGGGGTTTTCCCTCTTTGACCACTTGTAGAAGACGACCTCCTGAGTAGTACAGAATGACTTGGCAACATCTTTAGAAATAAAAAGCAAAATCCTGTTGTTTGAGGATTTTCTAGCAATATTATCTGGAGAATTGTTTTTCTTCTGGGCTTATACATGGCTTTCCTCAAATTATTTTCTTATATGGGTAATAATCACACCTCCCTCTTGATTCTTTCATCAAATATGGCAGAAAATGTTACTGATGAGTAACTAAAAGTTTATTTTATCTGAAGAAGTATGATGAAAGGGAAACAATTGAATTTGGCACTTTAGAAAGTATGGTTTCAAAAAACATTCTCAAATAGTTACACAAATTTAGTATATGAGCAAGGTGACATCTCACGTCAGTAGGTAAAGAATTTTTTAAAGTAAATTGTGTTAGAACAATTGTGTGTCCATCCAGAAAAAGATAAGTTGGTTTTATACTTCTTACTATACACAAAGGTAAATTCCATATCAATTTAAGTTTACATTAAAAATAAATAAATTATTAAGAGAAAATATATCCTTAGGTTAAAAAAGGCCTTTCTAATTTACAATCTTGAATCATTTAAAAAATTGCTAAAATTAATCATTTTGACTACCAAAAATATAAAAAAGTCTGAATACCAAATTGAAAAAAAAAGGGCACAAAATCAAAAGGCAAATGACAGAGAAAAAGTTATTTGTAATTTATAACTTAAAAGACAAATGCCAAAACAATCTTGAGAAAGAAGAACAGAGCTGAGAGTATCATGCTCCTAGATTTCAGACTATACTACAAAGCTACTGTAATTAAAACAGTGTAGTTCAGGCACAAAACCAGACACAAAAATCAGTGGAGCAGAATAGAGAGCCTACAAATTAACTCACACACTTATGGTTATTTAATCTATAACAAAGGAGGCAAAAATATACAATGGGAAGAGACAGTCTCTTCAATAGGAGGTGCTTGGTAAACTGGACAGCTCCATGTAAAAGAATGAAATTAGAACATTTTCTCACACCATGAACAAAAATAAACTCAAAATGAACTAAAGACCATTAACCATAAAACTTCTAGAAGAAAACATAGGCAAAACACTTTGCATAAATCATAGCAATATTTTTCTTTTTGGATCTGTCTCCTCAGGCAAAGGAAATAAAAGCAAAAATAAACAAATGGGACCTGATAAAATTAAAAACTTCTGTAGAACACAGAAAACCATCGATAAAATAAGACAACCTACTGAATGAGAGAAAAATATTTTCAAATGATATGACAGATAAGGGATTAATATCCAAAATATATAAACAGCTCAAATAACCCAATGCCAAAAACAATCCAATTAAAACATGGGCAGAAAACTTGAACAGACATTATTTCCAAAGAAGACACACAGCTGGCCAACAGGCCCATGAAATTATGTTCAACTTCATTAACCATCAGAGAAATGCAAAATCAAAACAATGGTATCACCTTACACCTGTCAGAACTGCTATCATCAAAAAGACAACAAATAACTGATGTTGGTGAGAATGCGGACAAAAAGGAACACTTGTATACTATTCATAGTAAAGCAAATTCATGCAGCTACTATGGAAAATATGAGATTTCCTCAAAAAATTAAAAATAGAACTATCATCTGATCCAGAAATTCTACTTCTAGGTATATATGTAAAGAAAAGAAAAACACTCATTTGAAAAGATATATCCACACCAATGTCCATAGCAACATTATTTACAATAGCCAGGATATGAAAGCAACTAAATGTCGATCAATAGATTGAACAGATAAACACTCACACACACACACACACACACACACACACACACACTGAAATTCTACTCAGTCATAAAAAATAAATTTTGCCATTTGCAACAACATGGATGGACCTGGAAGGTATTATGCTTAGTGAAATAAGTCAGACCAAGAAGGACAAATATTGTACCTTATCATAAATGTCAAAGCTAAACAAAGAATTAAGGGAATTAAGAGGTACAACCAGTCCATTCTGAAGGAGATCAGCCCTGGGATTTCTTTGGAAGGAATGATGCTAAAGCTGAAACTCCAGTACTTTGGCCACCTCATGCGAAGAGCTGACTCATTGGAAAAGACTCTGATGCTGGGAGGGATTAGGGGCAAGAGGAGAAGGGACGACAGAGGATGAGATGGCTGGATGGCATCACTGACTCGATGGACGTGAGTCTGAGTGAACTCCAGGAGTTGGTGATGGAAAGGGAGGCCTGGCGTGCTGCAATTCATGGGGTCGTGAAGAGTCGGACATGACTGAGTGACTGAACTGAACTGAACTGACTGAAGAGGTACAAATTACTATGTATAAAATATGATACGAAGATATATTGTATAGCACAGGAAATATAGCCAATACATTACAATAACTTTAGATGAAATAGAAACTATAAAATTTTTGAAGCACTATGTTGTATACCTGAAACTAACATAATATTATAAATCAACTACACTTCAATAAAAAATTAAAATAAAGGAATTTCCCAAAAAAAGAAAAATGCAAACTAAGGCTACATAAAGCAATCAGTCTAAACAATCATAATGGCATAAATTCAAAAGTTAGACAATACCAATTTGTGGGCAAGTTTCTAAGGAAACTGACAATCTTATACATTACAAATGAAAGTGAAAAATAATACAATTACTCTGAGGAGAAATATGGCAGTTTTTATTTAATTATAAATGCATTTATTCTTTCACCCAAGAGTTTGCTTTGTGGAATTATCTTATAAAAACACGAGTATGAGATGATGTATGTTCAACTGTTCCCTAAAACCTTGTTTGTAATAGAAAAAAAGATAAATGCAATCAAACTCAAAAACTTACATACTGTAAAACATTCACCCAAGGGAATACTATACAGTTGTAAAAATCAAGAATGAAGCTCTCTCTGTATGGACAAGAAAAGAGCTCCAGGATATATTACCAACTGCATTTTTAAAAAAGTCATATAACAGGGCATACAGTATGGTATCTTTTGTTTATAAAAGTGGGGAGACTACAGTGGACATGGACTGGGGTTGGAGAGAAACTTCTTAATGATGTTATAGTTGGATTTTTTAATCATATAAATACACAAACAATCCAAACAAAAAAGAAATAAAATAAAAACAAAGCAGAACTGGAGTCAAATCCTGATTCACTCATAGACTATGTAACCTTGTATAGTAACTTAACTATGATCCTGAGCTTGGTTTCTTAGTCCATAAAATTGGAAAAACATGCCTTGTTTATTTATTTTTATTTTTAATAGATGATGGAAAACATATGAAAACACTTTGAACCACGAAGTGATAAGAAAGGAAGACCTATTATCTTTTATTTTCAGTTTTCTTAAAACAAGTTGCAGGCCTACATACAAAACAAGGCACAATCTAATCAAGCCAGTTTATGGACACAGAAACCTCTAATACTCAGTATATGTGCTTTATTCATTCTTCTCATTCTCTATTAATTCTTTTCATTTTTCTAAAATTTTATTTTACTCATAAAATCTTTTCTTCAGGCCTAGATACAGTTACAGAACAAAAAGTAGGGACAAACGAGCTGAGTCACTGGAACAACAGTCCCTCCAAATTCTTCCCTCTGGGGTGTCACTCAGCTGCTTCTCCTCTCTTGGTGGCTAGCTGGTTGCAAGGACCCCTCTGGCCTCCTGTCCAGCTGCTATCCAGAGAATCCATTGCTATCCACGATAGCTTCACATTCTCATCCTTGTCTACTAATTTTGCCATCTCTGCTGTCCCCTCCTCCACCAAGTTTGCTACTTCCGGGCTCCCACACCTCTGAGGAAGGAGCCAAGTTCAGGGGCCAGGAATGAGTCATGGGAACAGCTCCTCAGACAGGCCTCCCAAATGCCATGGCTTCTCCTGGTTCCACTGGTCTGCCTTGTACAGAGTGGGTAAAACTCCTCCTAAGAAGCCAGGGTGAGGCTGAAACTTGCAGGGCCCAGGCACCCTGTGATAATCTTGCCATAACCTGAAGTGTGATTTTTTTTTTTTTCTTTAGGTCTTGGGCACCTGTTCCCCACAAGGGAGCTGCGCTTCACATAAGGAAGCAATTTCCAACATTCCCATCCCTTATCTTTGGTTAGCAGTGAGGGGGCTTGGTGTCCCCTTATCATCTCTGCCCCCGTCCCCCCAGTCTCACTCCCTCTCTGCCCCTCTACTTGTGGACAGTCTAATTTCCCAGTGGATGGACCCATGCTTCCAGGTTTTCCTCTCCCACGTATCACCAGTCTATGGGGGTTTTCTCTATAGCCATATCTCTTGATTCTGACCAATTCTTCATTTAAAAAGAATGATTTTGGGGGCAGCTACAAACACTGTAAATCTTTTCTGAGATCATTGCTAAGAAAACTTATAATTTCAGAACAGTAATTCCCCAGCCTTGGTTGATGAGTATCAGATTCTCCAAAAGACAACAACCCCAAATTTACCAAAATTCCCTCTAAAAATATTTTTTAAAGTTAAATCATTTTATGTAAGACTGTCATGTGACACTCTAAGCCCTACCATAAGCAAAGGGCAAAGTCCCTCAAATCTCACACATACACTATTAAGTATCTTTTCCAGTTATGGGGTTAGTCAGAAAGGAGAAAGAATGTTAATACAATTTTTTAAAAATCAAGAAAATAAAGTTTTTAAAATCAAAATTATTCAGGCTAACTTTTAAAAGGACAGATCATAAAATCATAGGATAAACATATTTCTAAATGGCAGAATTAATATATATACATATATATTATTTTGGTGAATCTTGTATGAAAAGGAAGGAAAGCATAGATATATATCTTACCAGATTGTTATACACTATGGAAAGAAAGAGCATGCATCTCTAATACCGGTGGAACACACTATATATAAATACAAGGCTGACATGTTCGGTAATACTTGGGAATTCAAAAATGCATAGCCATCTGCTGAATTACTTATCTGGAGTTCAATTTGGTAAAAATGTCTGTTTCTTATGCATACCCAAAGTCCCCACTAAGAACTGAGACCAGAGAATTACTGTGGTTTTACTACAAAGTTTCAATGGGTTTCATAGAAACATTTCTAGATTACACTGGAAATTGTTATAAATATTTCCTTATGCCTCTGTCTCCCACTCAGCTGAAAAGAATCTCTTTTCTTTCTGATCTTCAGTCATTGCTGAAGTGCTACCTATCTGTCCTTGTAATGGCTCCTGGATGCCATGTCCTGCAACCTTGTGCCGTGACCTCAGCATGACAGCTGTTCCAATGGTCTTGGCTGAGGCTGTTGCATTTACTCACCCAAAGAAGCAGAATGTTGGCTCCGTGCACTTACTGTATGCCTGCTACCCCTGGCTGTCAGTCTCCTGACAGGTTGCTCTGTCAAGTTTCCCAGGTAAAGGTCCTAAGGGAGGCTTTTCCACACAGATGGACTGCACGATGTGACCAACATCTCCTTAGCATGAGAGCAGACATTGTTGCCCTGAACCTTGAAAGTTCATGCTTATGAACCCCAAGTGGATCTACAAATAGCTAGAGTGAGAATAGTGAGAATAATTATATCCATGCAACTCTAGGTGAATTATGAACACAAAGTACAGGTTAGGGACCCCTTGACAATTAGTCTAAGATTCAGATAGTTACTAACTAAGAAAATAAAGTATTCTTAGAATACTATTCGAGTCATTTTTAGAGGCTCAAAAAACACATAGCTTTAAACAAGGGAAATTTTAAAACATCATAAAATTCTGGCATTGAATGATTTAAAATAAACTTTATTTTGCAGATAAGGAAACTATAACTCAAGGATTTTCCCCAGGTCACCATGGCTTTCAACTAGAAGCCATACTTCCCCATACTTTTATAACACGTATCTTGAAAGAGAGGCTCCAAATTAGGATTTCAGTATCTAAGTACTAAAAGCAAATTTTATTCTTTGCTTTTAATCTTTATTTCTGATGTCCACTTAATAGAAACCTTCCTCTCTTTCGTATCTTCACAGTCTTACCTGATTTTCATAAAAAGTATCTTCCTCTCCAATTAAAAAAAATAAAATAAAATAAAATTTTTTTTTTTTAGAAAAGTACCTTCCTATCCAATGGTGGGGTTATTTGACACCTTAAGGGATTTGGAGACCTTCAGGATAAGTTCCTACATGCCAAACCATATAAAACATGACTATAAATAACCATGGCTATAAAAACCAGACTACTTGTCCACGGCCTAAGAAGAATCAGACCAGGAAAAAGAAATTAGGCAGAAGACCCATATGATGCTAGGCAAGCAAGGAAGGTAACATGACTTGTTACTCTAGTTACGTCTCTCTATAGCCAATGTCTGTGTATCTGTGTGTGGCTGTGTATGTGTGAGTGATATGGTGAGAATAACTCTTTTCAGCCATCAATATTATACCTGTAATTTCTCAACTGAACAATCTGACACTTGTTAAAAGAGATAAAGAATTCCTAAACTCAGACTGCGGTCCCAAAGACCTGGGCTCAAATCCTTGTTCTGACACTTCGCTTCTGTGTGCTTTGGGGAAGGCTCTTAATTCCTTCTAACTTGGGTTTCTTCCTTTGTGACAGGGAAGTAATCATGTCTCCCTCTCAGGGATCATGGTAAGGTTGAAATTACATAGCACAGGCAAAGGGTCTGTATTCACAGAGGCCCAATTAGTGTAATTTTCATTTGTTTTTATAAAGTAAGACTACATTAATAAATAGGAGGGAAAATGCAAACAGTACAGAGCAAATCAGATTGTTGTTTTTGTTTCTTTGCAGACCAGTGATGTTTAAAAACCCTTTCCAAGAATACTATAAATTCTCCCCAAACTCCAAGTGGAATTCTTCCTAATGCCATTTGAAAGTTCACTGGGTTTAAGAAACTCTATCTGGGGATGCCATATCTGATAGAAGTGCTGGGCAAAATTTTTGGCCTGGTTCATTTTTGACCCCCTGAGATTTATTCTTTTCCCCTCCTCCTCCCTTCTCTCTCATTCTGTTTTTCTTCTTCCTGGCACTGCCCCTAATAACTTCTTGGGCAAAAGGAGTTTTTTTTCCTTTGTAATAGTTTGTGCCCTTCTTCAACAGGTCTGGTAAGAACTAAAGGGGATGAGGCATAAATGGATGAGAGAAGGTCATCTACACACCCCCACTCCTCTCAGCCCCAAAGAGTGCTCTTCAGTAACCTCTGTCGTGATTCTCCTTTCCTTTCTAATTCAGCTTTTTCATCTGTTGGGGCAAGGGTGAAAGGTCACTGGGCAGAGCCACGCTAACTGCACTAGGAAATCTCCCAGTAATGCAAGGACATCAGGGAAAAAACCAAGAAAGAAAAAATAGAAGCATGGAGGAGAAACTGCTGCCAAAAATTGTTATTGAATCCTTTTGGATTTATTTAGAGCATACTGCTCTGCATATAAATATGAAACCAAACAAATCTCTAAGCCAGTCTATTTAGACCAATTTGATATTTCAATGGAAACTAAAGCTATGCCTTTGTGATGCCAAAATATCAGGATTAAAAGTGAAAAACTATGTCAATAAAGAAATATCTGTTGAGCCTATTACACAAAACAAGCCCTGTGCTTGGGCACTGATGAGAGGATAAGAGAAGTAGAATAGAGTGCTTCTCTTTAAGGAACTTACAGCTATGGTAGTAATAATAATAATAACATCCTGGCTATCAGCATGCCACCACATACACGTTGATCATTCTCTTATCATTTTGTCTCCTTTTTTTTCCCCTTATAGTCTTTATCAACTATATCTCTATCCATCTGTCCTTCCATCTGTCCTTTCATCCATCCATCCATTTATAGCTCTCTCCCTTTCTCTCCTTTTATCTACCTATTAAGAGATTATTTTCTTCGTCAAGTAAGTTCACGTAAATTCCTTGAGAAAGAGAGCTTGGTTTAGTTTACTGCTATTAACTCTGGTCCAAGAATGGAGCCCTGACACATAATTGACACTAAATAAATAATGAACTAGTGATACAGAACTAATAAGATATTCACAAGAGAAGATACGAAAATCTTAATAGAGAAAGGACACCTTCATGGAGAAAAGACATCTCCAGCTAAACATACAGATACAATTTGGATGGATAAGAGGATGGACACAGCATGCCACCCTTATACGCCAGGGCTGGAATAGCACAGCATAGACAGTGTGGAAGAAATATTCCCAACCTCACAGTGTGAATGTACAGGACACCATTGTCTGGCTGCCTGGATTTAGGTAAAGTATTAGAACTATTTCTTTAATTCACAGATGTTAATATCATTCAAATATGGTTTAAGTATGCATCCTATCTTTTTAGAAGCTTGCAACCCAGGATCTTCATTTAAGGAATGAATCCTCATCATTTATCCAAATAATTGAAACTCAAACTTTAGGGAATTCAGAGAATGAGTAGCTACTACTGATGCCTAGCTAGTCTCTGATTTCCTTTTGGATCTATTTGTCCTCCTTGCTTTATAGCCTCTTGTAATGTAACATAATACACACTCCTTTCCCTCCTTTTCACTGAAACCTATCTAATGTATGGTTGTATGTGACAACATGATCAACCTGTGAAGACATGTTGCTAAATAAAATAAACTGGTAATGGAAGGACAAAAGCTGCATGAGTTCAGTTTTACATGAAATGTAAAACAGTCTCATAGAATGAGACTAAAATGCTGGTTGCCAGGGACTGAAAGGAAGAGAAAGTGGGAAGTTTCTAATCAAAAGGCAAAAAGTCTCAATTATGAAGATAAATAAGTTCTAGGGATTTGCTAGACAACACTGGCCCTATAATTAACAATATTGTACACTTAAAATTTTCTTACAAAGGTAGATTTCATGTTATGATCTTTGTTCTTACCACAATAAAATAACATTAAATAAAAAGAAAGATAATTTAATAAACAAACCTTGCGACTAGAAACCCTGTCTTCTGTTTGTTCTACAGGTCACAAAGTCCCCACACACAAGGCCACACACTTATTCTTTGGTGATAACCCAAGATCCTAGGCACAGGTTTTAGCCCCACAGAAGCTATATAAGAGAGTTAATTTTGAAGATAACTGATTATTGAAAAAGAAACCTATGAGTTTACTCATACAACTTTCATAGTTGTTGAAAGTTACTCAAAACTTTCATAGTTTTGAAAGAGTACAAAACTAGAATCTAAGAATCATCATCATTTCTTATTTAAGCAAGAAGTCTCAAAAATAAAATAGTTATATTCCACCTTGAAACATGTTGGCCACTGTTATATGCATGTAGTGTGTCTAGCTATATACATCTACTATTAAAGGCAGCTAGATTTAGGTATAGTTTGAGCTATGTTAAAGGGACCAAATACATGATATAAATGGGTGAGCTGGGTTAACAGTGGACTCCTGATAGAAACAAAGAAGTTCAATTATCCTGATCTTGGATCCTTTTTTAAAGCACACTACAGAATAAGAACAACTCCCCAGCTATTTTGCAACTTAAACAGTTTGGTATTAATTCTTCTGTTGAGGCAATCATTTTTATGTAAATAAATATTTGCTTGGCAGTACAAATTATCATCGTGGTGAAAAATATGGTGGCATTCCATCATTTCTCTTTTATGGGCTTCTTTTTTCCCTGCTGTCTCTTAATTCAAAGGTTCATTTTTGTCCTAGTCTTCTCATGCCCTCGTTTTCCTGGTGGCTCTAGGTCAATTTGCATATGACAATTTACCATTGTACAATTAGGGAAAATGCAATTTTATAAATGTCTAATTCTATGAAAGCAATTCCCTAAAAAGATAGCTTTTTGCAAATTGCTTTTTGGTAAAATAGTTCATGGTCCTCCCTGGATGAGTAACCTTATCCACTCACAAGGACTGAACTACAACTCTATACTCATGTCTCCCACATGCACTTAAATATTCAACTTGTTCCCTAGACACATTAAAATTTATATGTCTAAAGGTCTCCTTCCCATTATTCCTAGTTCTAAGTTGTCCTTCTAGTTTTTCAGATCTCAGCAAAAGTACCACTTGTCACCAACTTTTCCAAATCAGGAACCTGAGTCATTATAGAGTCATTCATCCACTCCTCACCCTTCACATGCAATTAATTGCCTAATCCTGCTGATTTTAACCCACTAATTAAATAGGAGAAGGCAATCATCAGATCTCTGTTCCCCATAGATGCCTAAGTACCTCTCAGCCAATCACCTTCTCTTCATTATTGTTGTCTACTGATGAAGGTTCGGCCTCTCCTGTCTCTCTCTAGGCCACTCCAGGACAATGACAGATAATATTTAGATGCCTAGAGATTAAAATTAGATTTCCCTTTACATCCTTCCTCTACTTTGCTACCAGAATGAACTATACTCCAATATTTTAAATTATTTTCAGACTCCCTATTGTCTATAGCAATGGTGCCAAAAGTACATCCCATGAAACACAAATCTTGCAAGATGAAACACAAAACTGCAAGATGATCTGTGTTCAAGTAAGTTTAGAAAATGCTGCATAGTATATCCTCATTTCCAACATCATAAAGGCCACTGACATAATAAAGGTCCTGAAAAGATGTGAAGTAAAGAAACACATAGCATTTTATAACCCAGTATATCCCACAAGCCTTTGACTCGTGAGCTCTTTTTTTCCCCGAAGTAACAGCTACTTCATTAAATAAAGTAGATGGATTGACTCTGTCCATGACTCCAGTCTTATGTTTTGCTCTCTTCACCCTACAGTTCACACCCTAAGAGTCCTGTGTGGCTTGCACTCCTCATGAGCACCATGTTCCTTCCCACGTGTCTCTGGCTGCCATTACCTAAAATGCCATATTCTAAACCTATCAACCACTTCCACCTTCTGACTAACTCCTAATCATCTTTCAAAACACATCTCAAGTTTCATCTTCTTTAGGAAAAGCTGAGCGCCGAAGAATTGATGCTTTTGAACTGTGGTGTTGGAGAAGACTCTTGAGAGTCCCTTGGACTGCAAGGAGATCCAACCAGTCCATTCTGAAGGAGATCAGCCCTGGGATTTCTTTGGAAGGAATGATGCTAAAGCTGAAACTCCAGTACTTTGGCCACCTCATGTGAAGAGTTGACTCATTGGAAAAGACTCTGATGCTGGGAGGGATTGGGGGCAGGAGGAGAAGGGGACGACAGAGGATGAGATGGCTGGATGGCATCACTGACTTGATGGACGTGAGTCTGAGTGAACTCCAGGAGTTGGTGATGGACAGGGAGGCCTGGCGTGCTGCGATTCATGGGGTCGCAAAGAGTCAGACATGACTGAGCGACTGAACTGAACTGAACTGACTGAACCTATGTTTGGTTTTTCTCACAGTGTCCCCCTACTCATCAGAGCACTTACCAACTTTTAACTAAAACTAGCTTTTTCCCTATTTGTGCAATCTCCTCAGGGACCAAATCATTAGTACAGAGTAAGTAATCAAAAAACAGTCACTGAACTGAAATAAACCAACCCATAATGAAAGTAATAGATGATAATATAAAGTTGTTAAGAATTTGTAAAATATCACAGTCCCTCAATATTTCAAAAATATATTTGAAAAACTATTTTCTTTTAAAAATGTTTATAGTATACATCTTATTTCTTTAAATAATGTCTTTGTTTAGTAATGTTATTGATGATCTGCAATAAAATTTTCCTTCTCATCTACATTTGCTTTTTTCAATAATAAATGAGAGATATTTACTTTTTTTTTCTTTGTTAAGAATGAGGAAGAAAAAGAAACTGCTTGAAAACATTCACCATGGCAAGATTCTACTATGGAAATTAGCCAACACCACTTTGGATTTGAAATATAAACACTAACTAAAATCAGTGTAAAGACACTGAATCCATGTCTTTGCGTGACCTTATTTGAACAACAGCTGTTCTTGATTTTATTTGCTTCAAACCTACCAAACCTGTTTGGGCCATGAAGCAGGTCTGAGCCAAGCCTCCTATATTTAGCTGTACATAAAAGATGACAAGCTTTTCTTCTGGGTGCATTGACCTCATGCCATGTTTCTCCCTAAACCTCAACTTACTTGTATTCAAGATCTAGATTTCCAAGAGTGAGCAGGGATTATTGACCAACTTTGACAATCTTATTATAACTTACTTATGAATACATGTGGTGCCCACAAGTGTAACATATAACAAACGTTTGGGCTATTCACTAATGCTAACTGACCTACCTCATAGAAAAGAAGATATCTCTTTCATTTATTTCATTCACTCACCTGATAAATATATGCTAAGTACAATTATATGGCAGGTGCTATGCTGTCACAAAGAACATAGTATGATAGTAACAGTCTTTGTGACCCCATGGAGAGTACAGTGTGATAGTAATGTCTCTGTGACCCCATGGGCATTAGCCTGCCAGGCTCCTCTGTCCATGGGGATTCTTCAGGCAAGAATACTGGAGTGGGTTGCCATGCCCTCCTCCAGGGTATCTTTCCAACCCAGGGATCAAACCCAGGTCTTCCTGCATTGCAGGCTGATTCTTTACTGTCTGAGCCACCAGAGAAGCCTGATAATAACAGTCATAATGCTATAAATAATAGCTGCATGAATTAAATACATACAGTGAGTAAAGTGCTAGGCTAACTTATGTATGTTTATTATTGCATTTGACCTTTAAAACAAAATTGTGAGGTTAGTGCATTGCCATCCCTTTGATATATTAGGACACTGAGATTTTGAGACAGTGGTAAAGCATTGGAAATCACAGAACTGGCAAACATCAGAGCCACATTAAATCCAGACAGCCTGTCTGCTGAGGAGTCCCTTTGCTTGGTTATCAGGCAAAACAACCTATCAGTGGTCACATAGTATCACTCTACCATCAAACTTTTCACAGACATGTTCCTTGCCTGACCATTAATGTGCTGCATCAAATAGAACTCACCAGGAACTATGTCAGAGGTTTTGAAGTGACAACAAAAGCAGAGGAAATAAAATTAAAATGTCTATTTTTTAATTAAACAACTTTGAAGCATAGGTACTGGAAAGTATTTGATGAATATTAACTGATTGTGGTTAATGATAAACTATAGTTAATGTGGTTGTACCGTGTGACCTTTGAGGTACCTTCCAAAGAGGAGATTCTATGATTAAAGAGGTGGCTTAATCTAGTTGTTTCTAGATTGCATCTTAAGACTGTCTCTTGGAAATCATATTTAACTCAGGCTATTTTCAAAGAAATAACTTGGACTAAGCAATACACTCAGTCATATTTATAACAAACTAAAGAGGTCATCTGCAAAGGAATGGCCAGTTAGGACATAGTTTGTCTCAGCTTGTATTCTGTGAGAAAATAGCTCAAGATAAAAAACAGAGCTAATCTATTGTATGGCATCATGGAAGGGTGGTCAGGAAGACATACCAATTCATCCAGTTGCATAACAAATGACTTTTCTAGGTAGTAAGCTATTCTAAAATGGTGATGTCTTCTATAGATCCAACATACTAGAATTTGTTTTATAGGAATTTGATCAGTGCAGTAAGTTATGGTAGATCTTGAATGCGCAAAGAATGCAATTCTCCAACATTCATCTTGTAAATATCCTGCCCTACCCTACCCCTTGGCTCACTTAGCCATATATATCGTCCCCACAGGCCAAAAAATAAGATTGTTAGAACTATGTATTTCCTGACTAATTTATTATGATGGTTTTGGGGGTTATACAATATTCCCAGCCCAAGAGCCACTCACTGGCAAGGGAAAATAATCCCTTTTTCAATTAACAAGGAAAAAATATCAGACTAAATTTCAAGCTATTTGACCATTTTGACCTTAGTCTTAGACCTTCTTCACGTTTCCACAAGCTCAGAGGTGAACTCCAAATCCCACTGTGGAGTTAAGTTTTGTTTAAAATACTATTTAGTGGGGGAAAAAAAACTCAATTTTTCTACCTCTCCTGGAATTTAAATGTCAGTAAGGTAATAACCAGGTGCCAAGGTGATAGGTTGCTATAACATAACATGATCCAAAGTCCATTTATACACAGAAGTTCTGGGCTTTGTGTCAAGAATTAAAATGTCGTACACCAATTCCTATATACTGAATGTATCTTTTACCCGTGGGAAGCAACATTTTCACAGGAATTTTTGGAGCTGGGTCAACCAGTGACCTGAAATTACATTTAAGTCCAGTGTCCCTATGTTCCTTAAAGAGGCATTTATAGAAAACCAAATAAAATGTCTTACATAAGCCAGTAAAAACTGTAGCAACAATATGATCATACTATAATCACTGCCATTGAAAAAAAAATAAAGTTTCTGTGAACAGAACTAGAGAGTACACCAACAATTTAGCTCCTGATGAAAATGTTAAAACTTTAATCTGCCTTAAGAACTCAAATTCTAGTTACTAAAAGCACCACCTTGGATAACAGATCTTGCTTCAAATCCTGCCTTCCTCCCTCACTGGGTGACCTTGAATATGTAACAGAAGTCTCAGTTTCTGCAACTATGCCCCATAGAATTATCACATGGTTTAAATGTGATAATGTAGTTAGAAGTTCTCACTATATTGTTTTGGCTCACAGAAAGGACTCAGTAAATATTGGCTTCTAGTCTACCCATTCAACCAACAAGTATGGAAAGCCTACAATTATCAAGGACTAAGCTAACGGGAACAAATAAAAAAAGAACTTAACCAAAACAGTGTTTTTAAGTTTTATTTTTTTTTTAATGTTTGTGATCTTGGGTATTTTTCCATTGGCCTTATTTCCTCCAATGGCTTGTACACTACTCTATATGCCATACCTGCAATTTCTTTTGATTAGCTCTGGCATACAATAGTTACTTTCTGGTTGACTAATTTTTCTCTGCCACAGGCAAGTTCTGAAAGTTTATGAGGTATATACTCAACCAATAACATAGTTAAGGCTCAGTCAGACTTCCTTACACTTTGGATCACTGCTGAGATCGTATCATGGACATCTGTACATATTGACAGGATTCGAGGACCTTAATGAAAGCAAAATCTCTGAAAACTAACTTGTCTTCCCAATGAGGTGCCTTCACCCCAGAAGAGACGTGTCTTTTTCAGAACCGTTCAAGACATCAGGGGTCAGGATCTCATCACGATTTAGCTGCTGTCCAGTCTTCACTTACCAAATTTGCCACTGTGACTATAAGCACATGCCAAAGTGTCATGTACTGCTTTAAAAAAATGTGTGTTTGTATGTGTGCACTTGTGCACTCGTGCATGTGTGCTATGTGCTTTAACACTTACCTGTGGAAATAGTCTATCTGCAAATGACAGAAGAAGGCCACAAAAAATTGTATGTAATGCTGAATTAAAACGTACAATATACATATATAGCTCAAATTAGTGGTTTAATGGAGAAGGCAATGGCACCCCACTCCAGTACTCTTGCCTGGAAAATCCTATGGATGGAGGAGCCTGGTGGGCTGCAGTCCATGGGGTCCCTGAGGGTCGGACACGACTGAACGACTTCACTTTCACTTTTCACTTTCATGCACTGGAGAAGGAAATGGCAACCCACTCCAGTGTTGTTGCCTGGAGAATCCCAGGGACAAGGGAGCCTGGTGGGCTGCCGTCCATGGGGTCGCACAGAGTCTGACACAACTGAAGCGACTTAGCAACAGCAGTAGCAGTGGTTTAATATAATAAACCAATGATGCAATTGCATTGTCTTCTGAACTTGATACTTTAATATTCATATATATATGTCTTATCCAAATAAAAAGCTCTGTAAATTTTAGTGTCTTTGGTCATTACTTTGGTCTTAAAAGAATTTTGACACTAATTTTATTAAATTTTAAGCTCTGAATCAATTTTCATTTTTAACCCTGGATAAAACTTACCTTAATTTTTATTTTCACACCATGACTACAATCCAGTACTGCCTTTGTAAAAATGACTTTAACTTTCTAAACTCAACATCAGGTTATGAACCAGGGTAAGACCTGAGGATTAGATCTGTTTCTAATACAATTCATCTTAAATTCTTTTTTGAAACAGAGTAGGGAAATGTTACTTTCCTAGGGTGGAATGGTAGTCCTACATTGCCCCTGACTAATGACAGGAAACCAATTAAGTCATAATTTCTCTGGGTCTCAGCTTTCTCACTAATAAACTAAGAGAATCATACTACATGAGTACTGAGGCCCATTGTAGTTTTTATTTATTATTTTTTTTTTTGAAATGCTGCAGTCATATTTTTACCCATTTCACATTCAAGACCAAGCTCCCAAGGACCTCTTCTGCAGCTGCCTCACTGTACATAACCATCCTCATTCAATCCATCTCAAAACAAATTCTGACAATGACACATGAACTGTACATAGTCAGCTGGCCTACCAGGTCCTTTATGCAGCTCAACATATAAGGTGACACCAAGTTAAGACAAGTGAAGTTCCAATTTGGGTGCTTCCATCTCCCTCCCTGTATCCTGATCCAGTGCCTGTCAAACCCAGGAGGGGCTTGGAGTCAGGTGTTTGATCGTAGAGAAAGCTGCTAGGGTTGGCCCAGCAGATGAGGAAGGGGATGGCATCACTTCTTCACAATCTGAATGACATCCTCGTCCTCCAACGTATGGTCTTTACCCACTTTTTGAGGACTGTGTTTCACAGACAGACCCCACACCAGAGCATATTTAAATTCTTTGATAAGATTTTTGTGAATCTTCATGCAGAAATCCTCCACCGTGGTCCTGGAGTAGGGCAGCACCACTGGGGACATGTAATCGGGCAACTGGCCCTTGGGTTTGGTGTAAATCCTCACTAGTTTCAGATAGTCCCAGATCTTTTCCAACAGGTCATCAAAATTCCAGCGGTGATGGGCAGAGATGGGTACACAGTGTGGCACCTTATAGATAATATCCAACTCCTCAATGGAAATCTGATCAATCTTATTTAACACACAGATACAGGGGATATAGACTCTGTTTCCTTCCACCACGTCAATGAGGTCATCTGCTGTGGTGTCACTACGCAGAGTCACATCAGCATTATGGATTTTGTACTCAGACAGAATGCTCTTCACAGTTTCAGCATCCAGCTCACTCTGAGGGCAAGTGGCTGTGAGATTAATGCCTCCTTTATCCTTCTTCTTAAAGCCAATGTTGGGGGGTTTGCTGTTCAAGCGAATGCCAAAGCCTTCCAGCTCATTTTCAATTATCTTCTTATGTCCCAAGGGTTTCAGGACATCCAGAACAATCAAGATCAAGTTACATGTTCTGGCCACTGCAATGACTTGACGGCCTCTACCTTTCCCATCCTTGGCACCCTCAATGATACCTGGGAGATCCAGAAGCTGGATCTTAGCACATTTGTATCTGATGACGCCAGGCACAGTGGTCATGGTGGTGAACTCGTAGGCTGCCACCTCGGAATATACCCCTGCCAGGTTACTGAGCAGCGTTGACTTCCCCACAGACGGAAAACCCACAAACCCAATTCGAGCATCACCCGTCTTGGCAACATCAAATCCTTCTCCTGGTCCTCCACCACCACCACCTTTTGGAGTAATGAGCTCCCTGCGAAGCTTAGCAAGATGAGCCTTAAGCAACCCTAGGTGGTGCGCTGTGGCCTTGTTCTTCTGAGTCCGAGCCATCTCGGCTTCGATCTCCGCGATCTTAGCTAGGGTGTTGCTCATGGTGGCGAGTTGCGGGGGACTCAACGGCCTCCACAGGAGCAGTTCCCCGCCTCACAGTCGCCGGCAGACCGGCCACAACCACCAGGCGCTACAGCAGTGCGCAAGCGCGGTATTTCCTGTTTCATTGTAGTTTTTAAACTCCTTGATTCTTTGGCTCACTTTACAGTTAATGTTTAGATTATTTGATGAATGCAAAACAAACTATGTTTTTATTTAAAACTTAATATAAGCATTTACAGGGCTTCACTGGTGGCTCAGATGGTAAAGAATCCACCTGTAATGCAGGAGACCTGGGTTCAATCCCTGGGTCAGGAAGATCCCCTGGAGAAGTGAATGGCAACCCCCACGGGGTTGGGAAGAGTCAGACATGACTGAGCAACTGATAAGCACACACACATAAGTATATATATATATATATATTTTTTTTTTTTTTTAAACTTGTGTGAATGTAAATTTGAATTGAGGGTTAGAAATTTTCCTTAAAAATACTTCTTACTATGTTTCAGTTCCGGAGAAGGCAATGGCACCCCACTCTAGCACTCTGGCCTGGAAAATCCCATGAACGGAGGAGCCTGGTAGGCTGCAGTCCATGGGGTTGCTAGGAGTCAGACACGACTGAGCTACTTCACTTTCACTTTTCCCTTTCATGCATTGGAGAAGGAAATGGCAACCCACTCCAGTGTTCTTGCCTGGAGAATCCCAGGGACGGGGGAGCCTAGTAGGAGGCCGTCTATGGGGTCACACAGAGTCGGACACGACTGAAGCGACTTAGCAGTAGCAGCAATATGTTTCAGGTCAGTCATTAAGTTGTATCCAACTCTTTGAGACCCCATGAACTGCAGCACGCCAGGCCTCCCTGTCCATCACTAACTCCCGGACTACGAACTAACTCCAAATAGCTACATGAGAAATCTTTTCTTAAGGAACTAGTTGGAAGACATAATTGTGTAAGTAGAGGCAGGATGACAAAGGAAATTTTAAAATCAGAAAAATCTAGATTCAAATTCAAGGTTTGTGGTATCATCCTGGGTATATAATATAATCTCCTGGGCCTCCATTTTTTCACCTGTAAGGGTGGGGATAAGAGTTGACTCATTGGAAAAGACTCTGATGCTGGGAGGGATTGCGGGCAGGGGGAGAAGGGGACGACAG
The DNA here is from genome assembly GCF_002263795.3 of Bos taurus. NCBI lineage: Eukaryota > Metazoa > Chordata > Mammalia > Artiodactyla > Bovidae > Bos > Bos taurus. The sequence goes on along the minus strand of NC_037341.1, from coordinate 56,947,084 downwards.
AGGATGAGATGGCTGGATGGCATCACTGACTCGATGGACGTGAGTCTGAGTGAACTCCGGGAGTTGGTGATAGACAGGGAGGCCTGGCATGCTGCAGTTCATGGGGTTGCAAAGAGTCGGACACGACTGAGCGACTGAACTATATAAGGCTGCTGTAAAGATTAAATAAGACATATAAGGCATCTAGAAGGACAACTGGTTCATGATAAACACTCAAATATTATCCACTATCTATTTCTCTGTCTAAAACTCTTTGCACTAAGGACAAGAAATTCTTGTTTCAAAATAACATGAGTTAATTTGATAGACTGTGAATCTCTTCAGTCTAGGAAGGCAGTATTTTATAGTGGTTACCAGTGTGTACTTTAGGGTATTATAGACTTGCATTCAAACTCAAGCTTTGTCATTTATAACCTTTAGGACCATAGGCAATTTATTTAAGTTCCCTGAGGTGCAGTTTTTCATCTGTAAATTAGTTATTGTAAGGCTTAGAAGAGAGAATGCAGTGAAGTATCCGTATCATCATAACAACACAATAAATGTTGGCTATCTTTATTAGGCTTATGTCCTCTGAACTTGAAACAGTAATTAGAATAAAGAAGAAAATCAATTAATATTTTGAAGGAATAATTGGGCAAATAATTGTTCCTTGGTTGATGAACAACACCCAGAATCTCTGTGTGTCTTCTGGGAGCAAGGCAGGCCCTGGAATCCCACAGCTTCCTATGGAAGGCATGTCATTTTCAAAGACGTCTTTCTTGACATGAAAACAATGCCGTGTAAACCACTTGTGTTCTTTTTATGGAACCAGCTAGGGATTTTTTAAGTCTTTTGTTCTCAGTTAAAAAAAACTGTTCCATGACATTTTTCATGGATGTACCCTTGTTGTCTGCAGTCAAGTATTTTTGGGGTGTGTGTGTGAATGGAGTGGTGGGTATGGCTAAAACGTTGGGAAATCTGAAATAAAGGTTAGATCTGTCCCACAGGGTAATCATGAATTGGTTGCATAAAACGGATCTAAAAATTGTTTGCTTACATAAATATATTGAAAGTTAAGAAACACTGGCAGTTAATTAGATTTAAAAAGCAACAGTAACAAAATAACACTAGAGTATTTATACTTTGCAGGGTAGATATCCTAGAATTCAAAAATACCAAGAGCTCTACTACTGGAACATTTAAAATTGTATCATAATTTTAGACTAACATTTAAAAAACAACAATAATGTGTGAGCTCCCTCTGCTGGATCTTGAGACTGTGAAAGCCAGAAAGAGGTTTTAGTACTTTATATTTACCTAATCAATTGGATTACTCATTGTGATGAGATTAACACAAAGAAGTGATGATGATCCATTTCAAAATTCACAATAAAACAATTTACCAAATAAACTGAAATTGGTTGGGGATACCTTTTTCTATTAGTTTTTTTTAAAGGGATTTTATTTGGTCTTAAGTAGGAGGCAGCAGACTTGTTTCGTTTTATGTTTTTAAAAAAGAGGCATTGATTTTCTTTGGAGAGGGGTCGCATGTGGTACATGGTACCTGTTGTCAGGGTAACCATGTCCTCTGTCTATACATGTCAAGGCCAGTTGCCTCATTTAGAGACAATCAGACTATCAGGTCAAAGGAAACAGAAAATGCAAATTATGACGTTCAGGCTGTTTCAGATAAACTACAATGTGGTTTATCCTGCAACTCAACTCAGAAAAGTTTTCATTTTAATAATGTATTTCTTTAAATGTTACAAATATTACTGTCTTTTTAAAACAATTATGTTCTAGTGAATACGTAGGCACATCATGTCTTTGCATTGGGGGCTTTCTATATTTATTGAACTTGGAAAGGAGATGTGAGGACGAAATGTTCTTTAATAAAATTAGAACTTTTCTCTTCCAAGAGTTATAAAACATTTATCCAGAACTCTATAAAAATATTACCCCACTTAGCTACGGACCAGTTCTGAATAAGGTTCTTTTCTTTTTTAGTGCTCAATGACCCTGAATTTAGATGCTGTGTTTAAAAATTACTTGCTGAAGGAAGACTATAATTAATATAAGGAATACTGAATTCCGCTTTGAGAATGGCAAGTTATGGGCTGGCTTTCTGTGTTAATATTAAGAACAGACATAGAATTTCTTGCAGAAGACTGGATTTTGATCTGTTCCTTAGTTCAGTGTAGATTTTTACAGTGAGATGCACAAAATATAAATATAAAAGTGAGTGCTCATGTATCCATTAAAAAGAAAAATTTATTTTACTGTTTCATGAACTTTACATTCTTATTATTTATACTTTATTATAAAATTCTGAATTCATTAAATTTTTTAAACCATAGATTATAGGTATTGATAGTGGCCTCCGTATCAAATACAGCCACAAATACATCAATATATTTAAAATTAACGCTTCTATAATATCTCTGGAAAAGTAACCAAAACAATTACCTAAGTTGAAAAGTTTCACTAAATTAGTATCTTCAGGGATGAGATAGTTCCTTACTTTGCTTGAAAAAGCTAACACATATTTCTTCAGCGTTTTCATTTTTAATTTCCTCTTTTAAAGTACATTATGAAATTTAGAGGAATTTCAAAGGATATTCCTCTAAAAGGAATGCATAGCTATTATTACTTCTTTTCATACACGGTTTCCCCTTGGATTTACCTCCCAAGGGAACTGGAGAAACTAAGAGGAAAATGTATTTGGGGAAAGATATCAATGTAAAATGAACTATAAATACAGAGACCACATGTTCCAATTTACTGGGGACAATCTTGGTTAATGCCTCTTTTCCTGGCATAATTATTAACCATGACATTTTATCCTCAAACATGTCTGTTTTAAAAGATAAATTATAAGACCATCCTATTTATAGTCTAAACACTTCTGACAACATTACCATTTGTTTTTTAGAATATCATTTCCAAATGTGCATTTACCTGAATTCTAATTCCTCCATATTTCAAGATTTCTATGGTTAATATGCAGCAACCTTCTTGGAGAGTTACATTCACATATTTAAGGCTGCTCAACTTTGCGTGCTCCTAAAATGCCAATAATTTTGGACTAATTACCAGCCCACCATTTTTTTTTTTTTTTTTGCATAATACGTAAGTATGCAAAAAATAATAATAATGCAACATGGAGGTAAAACTATCCACAGTTACACGAGTGCTCACTTCCAATTATCACTGCATCCATAACTTCACTTATACACTTCTTTAGCTATATCCCACCTGAAGGAGGGGCTTCCCAGGTGGCTCAGTGGTAAACAATCTGCCTGCCAATGCAGGAGACTCAGGAGACATTGGTTCAGTCCATGGGTTGGGAGGATCCCCTGGAGCAGGAAATGGAAACCGACTCTACTACTCTTACCTGGAAAATTCCATGGACAGAGGAGCCTGGTGGGCTGCAGTCCACAGGGTCACAAAGAGTTGGACAAGACTAAATGAGCATGCATGCTCGAACCTGAAGGACTAAAATTGTGAGGAAACAAAGGTATGCGTTAAAATGCCAGGTCCAATAACTCTGCTAGAGAATATCAAAGGGGCTCCAATTTAAAATAAAAAGTGCTTATAAAGCACAGATCTAAACTGTTTAGCTGGAAAATAGATCTCATTTCCCCATCCATTCTAATTAATTCTAAATTCCCATAATTTTCTAATTAATTATGTTTACTGTATATTTTCTGTCTTTCCAAGTAAATTATTTAAGTGAAAATATTTTGTCTGTTTTATTCAGTAATTTCACTTTGTTTTATTCAGTAATTCATTCAAGCATCTAAAAACAAGTAACCACAGAGTTTATGTTTAATCAATTTGTCTTGAATGAACAAATAAACGAACTCCTTAAAGAAAGTTTTAGTTATGGGACCTGGCTCACAGTGGCTACGCTCTTTGAAGAACAAAGGGATGAAGCCATAGATTTATGAGAGTGCAGGTATGTGCCTGGATCTCAGAGCAGGACACAAGACTGGAAAGGTATTTAGGAACAGTTCATGGAAAAACTTAAATGTCATGTTAATGGCCTGCTGCTGCTGCTGCTGCTGCTAAGTCGCTTTAGTCGTGTCCGACTCTGTGCGACCCCATAGACGGAAGCCCACCAGGCTCCCCCGCCCCTGGGATTCTCCAGGCAAGAACACTGGAGTTGGTTGCCATTTCCTTCTCCATGTTAATGGCCTAGTTACCATTTATTAGGCTATTACTAAGGATCATATGGGCTTCCCAAGTGGCACTAGTGGTAAAGAACCAGCCTGCCAATGCAGGAGATGCAGGAGTCATAGGTTTGATCCCTGGGTTGGGAAGATTCCCTGGAGGAGGGCATGGCAACCCACTCCAGTATTCTTGCCTAGAGTATCGTCATGGACAGAGGAGCCTGGTGGGCTACCATTCATAGAGTCACGAAGAGTCAGACATGACTGAAGCAACTAAGCAAGCAGGCATGCACACATGGATCATATACTGTGTGAGGAATAACAACATCTTCCTATAACCAACCCGGAAGGAAGTATTATTTTCCCCATGTTAGATGGGAAAACAGGCTTTCATGAAGTTTAAGTAACTTGTCCCAAATTACACACAAGTTAGCCATGAAGCCTGGATTCAAATCTAATTTTCTGTGACTTCAAAATGTATGCTTATCATGCTGCCTTTCATCAGGCAAATAGAAAGCCATAAAGAGATACGAGGAGTGGAGTAAAATCTTTGCATTGTGTTTTCACACACCATTTCACTCACCATTATGAGTGACAGATTACACAACAGGATGAATGTCAGATCTTAGCAGCAGCTGGATTCCAGATCTGGAACTCAGGACAGGTTTGTAGATTTCTTGGGTTTCCCTGGTGATTCAGATCATGAAGAATTTCCTTGGGATGCAGGAGACCTGGGTTCCATCTCTGGGTCAGGAAGACTGCCTGGAAAAGGGAATGGCTACCCACTGTAGATTCCAGAGCTGGAATGTCCAAGACAGTGGCTATTAGCCTCATGAGACTATTGAGTGCTTAAAATGGGACTGGAATCAAAATTACAGGGAAAAATATCAATAACTTCAGATATGCAGATGACACCACCCTTATGGCAGAAAGTGAAGAAGAACTAAAGAGCCTCTTGATGAAAATGAAAGAGGAGAGTGAAAAAGTGGGCTTAAAACTCAACATTCAGAAACCTAAGATCACGGCATCTGGTCCTATCACTTCAAGGCAAATAGATGGGGAAATCGTGGAAACAGTGACAGACTTTATTTTGGGGGGCTCCAAAATCACTGCAGATGATGACTGCAGCCATGAAATTAAAAGATGTTTGCTCCTTGGGAGAAAAGTTATGACAAACCTAGATAGCATATTCAAAAGCAGAGACAATACTTTGCCAACAAAGGTTCGTCTAGTCAAGGCTGTGGTTTTTCCAGTAGTCATGTACGGATGTGACAGTTGGACTATAAAGAAAGCTGAGCACCGAAGAATTGATGCTTTTGAACTGTGGTGTTGGAGAAGACTCTTGAGAGTCCCTTGGACTGCAAGGAGATCCAACCAGTCCATCCTAAAGGAAATCAGTCCTGAATATTCATTGGAAGGACTAATGCTGATGCTGAAACTCCAATACTTGGCCACCTGATGCGAAGAGCTGACTAATTTGAAAAGCCCCTGATGCTGGGAAAGATCGAAGGCAGGAGGAGAAGGGGATGACAGAGGATAAGATAGTTGGATGGCATCACCAACTCAATGGATATGAGTTTGAGTAAACTCTGGGAGCTGGTGATGGATAGGGAGGCCTGGTGCGCTGCAGTCCATGGGGTTACAAAGAGTCAGATAGGACTAAGTGACTGAACTGAACTGAAAATGGGACTAGTCCAAACTAAAATGTGGTCCAAGTGTAAAGTACACATTGGATACTGAAAGACATGGTACATATAAAGGATGCAAACTATTTCAATAATAACTAATTAATTACATGTTAAAATGTTCATTATGGCTATTCTGAATTAAAGTATGTTAATGTTCCTTTTTTTTCCACACACATAGATTTTAATGGTTTTTAAAAAAACCAAATTTGCTACTTTAGAAAAATAAATGCACTGTATTTTCAGCAATATGATCGCCACACTGTGATTGCTCAGTCCACACATAAGTAGTAGCTGCCTTCTATGGTGATATGGCTTCTCTGCACTAATTCCCATCAGGCTGAGAAACATTAGCATGGGTTAAGTAAAGACCGAATTGTTGCACAAAGGAACATTTACTCATCAGATCCCACTGATCTCTTCTGTGCCCGTTTCCTGGGCAACCTTCTTGGTGAAGCTTTATTGATTTGGTTCAGAGTTTCCTGAGGAATCCAGCTCATGTCAACGTCGTTTTGACTCGAGGTTCCCATCTCTACCTTCGGAATGGGCCTCTTGCACTTTCTAGATTCCAGGAGCTGATGAAGGCCAATGACAACCAGCAGCCCAAGACCAGCCAGAAACATGTGAAGCCAAGTGGGCCTTAGAAAGCATCACTACGAACAAAGCTAGTGGAAGTGATGGAATTCCAGTTGAGCTATTTCAAATCCTGAAAGACGATGCTGTGAAAGTGCTGCACTCAATATGCTAGCAAATTTGGAAAACTCAGCAGTGGCCACAGGACTGGAAAAGGTCAGTTTTCATTCCAATACCAAAGAAAGGAAATGCCAAAGAATGCTCAAACAACTGCACAATTGTACTCATCTCACACGCTAGTAAAATAATGCTCAATACGTGAACCGTGAAATTCCAAATATTCAAGCTGGTTTTAGAAAAGGTAGAGGAACCAGAGACCAAATTGCCAACATCTGTTGGATCATCGAAAAAGTAAGAGAGTTCCAGAAGAACAACTATTTCTGCTTTATTGACTATGCCAAAGCCTTTGACTGTGTGGATCACAATAAACTGTGGAAAATTCTGAAAGAAATGGGAATACCAGACCACCTGACCTGCCTCTTGAGAAACCTATATGCAGGTCAGGAAGCAACGGTTAGAACTGGACATGGAACAACAGACTGGTTCCAAATAAGAAAAGGAGTTCGTCAAGGCTGTATACTGTCACCCTGCTTATTTAACTTAAATATGCAGAGTACATCATGAGAAACACTGGGCTGGAGGAAGCACAAGCTGGAATCAAGATTGCCGGGAGAAATATCAATAACCTCAGATAAGCAGATGACATCACCCTTATGGCAGAAAGTGAAGAGGAACTAAAAAGCCTGTTGATGAAAGTGAAAGTGGAGAGTGAAAAAGCTGGCTTAAAGCTCAATATTCAGAAAACGAAGATCATGGCATCTGGTCCCATCACTTCATGGGAAATAGATGGTGAAACAGGGGAAACAGTGTCAGACTTTATTTTTTTGGGCTCCAAAATCACTGCAGATGGTGACTGCAGCCATGAAATTAAAAGACGCTTACTCCTTGGAAGGAAAGTTATGACCAACCTAGATAGCATACTCAAAAGCAGAGACGTTACTCTGCCAACAAAGGTTCATCTAGTCAAGGCTATGGTTTTTCCAGTGGTGTGGAAAAAACGTGAGAGTTGGACTGTATGGACGTGAGAGTTGGACTGTGAAGAAAGCTGAACACCGAAGAATTGATGCTTTTGAGCTGTGGTGCTGGAGAAGACTCTTGAGAGTCCCTTGGACTGCAAGGAGATCCAACCAGTCCATCCTAAAGGAAATCAGTTCTGAATATTCACTGGAAGGACTGATACTGATGCTGAAACTCCAATACTTGACCACCTGATGCGAAGAGCTGACTAATTTGAAAAGACCCTTATGCTGGGAAAGATCTCCTCTAGGAGTTGGTGATGGACAGGGAGGCCTGGCGTGCTGCGATTCGTGAGGCTGCAAAGAGTCGGACACGACTGAGCGACTGAACTGAACTGAACTGAACTAATGTTCCTTTTACTTTTTGTGTACTGGCTACTAGGAAAACTAAAATCACATATGTGACATGCATTTTAACTCTCTTGGACATTGCTATTCTTGTTTTCTCATAAAGGAGCCCCATGAAATCTGTAAAGGGTCACAGAAGGCACAGCCTAGAGAAATCAGTCAAGGGAAGAATCTTGTGAATATTGAGAGAAGCCTACATTTAGGTGCCAGGTAAAGAAAGAGGAGATGGCAAAGGAGACTAGAGAGTGATCCAGGATTACAATATCAAGATGGAAACTTGGTCATAGATTGCAGAAAGGCCAGGGATGAGGACAACAGAAAGAGCCTGATAGATGTGCCAATTAGGAGGTAATTTGCTTTTAAGACTTTTCATAGAGTATTTCTGGTAGAAGCTAGATTGAAAAAGGGAATTGGGTGGGACTCAAGATACATTTTTAAGGATAAAGATGATGTGAACATGTTTATAATTTTAGAGGAGGGGAAGATATTATAAAGGGGCTTCCCAGGTAGCACTAGTGGTAAAGCACCTGCCTGTCAATGCAGGAGATGTAAGAGATGGGTCAGGAAGATTCCCTGGATGAGGGCATGGCAACCCGCTCAAGTATTCTTGCCTGGAGAATCCCATGGACAGAGGAGCCTGGTGGACTACAGTCCATAGGGTTGCAAAGAGTCGGATATGACTGGGAGAGACTTAGCACACATGCACAGAAGATTAAAAATTCAAAAGGAAGAGGAGATTGTTGACATAGTAAGGGTTTCCCAGGTGGCACCAGTGGTAAAGAACCTGCCTGCCACTGCAGGAGACATAAAAGATGGGTAAGAATGATTCCCTGGAGGAGGGCATGGCAACCCACCTCAATATTCTGGCCTGGAGAATCCCATGGACAGAGGAGCATGGTGGGCTACAGTCCATAGAGTTGCAAAGAGTAGAACATGACTGAAACAACTTAGCACACACACATCTGTTTTATAAAACCAACTTGCAAAGGAAAGAATTCAGGATACTTTTTCTCTGATGCCACAGGGAAGGAAAGGAAATTCAGAGATTTCACATGATTTTATTTCCTATATTCTCTGAAATGAACAAGGTGAGGCTATAGTCTGAGAGTTAGAAGACTGAGGGTGAATTTGAGAGCTTGAGAAAGGCCTGGAAAAGACACAGTAGTATGTCTTCACTGTGGAATAATAAAAGCTCAGAAAATGAACAGTGAAGAGCCAGTGGAGTTTGGATAGCATAAATATTCAGTGGCATGGCTGACACAATGATATTGTTTCTGCCAACAGAGCTAAGTTTTCGTAGGCTAACACAAGATTCAAAATTGACCAAGTAAGTGTGACTGAAGGATAAGGGGCCTCTTCTCTTTCTTGTGTGAAAATAATGAAACTTATAGAACAGGATGCCCTGGTTGGATAAAGCTTTCAAAACGAAGAGGGAAAATTTAGGAGGAGGAAGGGAAGCAGTAGCCATTGTGCACCATACACACTTTGCCAGTCTGGGGACTAATCTCATTGGTATGAAGCAGGGCCAGGGTCAGTACAGTTCAGTTCAGTCACTCAGTCGTGTCTGACTCTTTGTGACCCCATGGACTGCAGCACACCAGGCCACCCGGTCCATCACCAACTGCCAAAGTTTACTCAAACTCATGTCCATTGAGTCGGTGATGGCATCCAACCATCTCATCCTCTGTCATCTCCTTCTCCTCCTGCCTTCAATCTTCCCCAGCATCAGGGTCTTTTCCAATGAGTCAGCTCTTTGCATCAGGTGACCAGGGTATTGGAGTTTTAACTTCAGATCAGTCCTTCAATGAATATTCAGGACTGATTTCCTTTAGGATGGACTGGTTGGATCTCCTTGTAGTCCAAGGGACTCTCAAGAGTCTTCTCCAACACCACAGTGCAAAATCATCCAATTCTTCAGTGCTCAGCTTTCTTTATAGTCCAACTCACACATCCATATATGACCACTGGAAAAACCATAGCCTTGACTAGACAGACTTTTGTTGGCAAAGTAATATCTCTGCTTTTAATATGCTATCTAGGTTTGTCATGACTTTTCTCCCAAGGAGCAAGCATCTTTTAATTTCATGGCTGCAGTCACCATGTGCAGTGATTTTGGAGCCCCCCAAAATAAAGTCTGTCACTGTTTCCACGATTTCCCCATATATTTGCCATGAAGCGATAGGACCAGATGCCATGATCTTAGGTTTCTGAATGTTGAGTTTTAAGCCCACTTTTTCACTCTCCTCTTTCATTTTCATCAAGAGGCTCTTTAGTTCTTCTTCACTTTCTGCCATAAGGGTGGTGTCATCTGCAAATCTGAGGTTATTGATATTTCTCCTGGCAATCTTGATTCCAGCTTGTGCTTCATCCAACCCAGCATTTCTCATGATGTACTTTGCATATAAGTTAAATAAGCAGGGTGACAGTATACAGCCTTAACATACTTCTTTCCCTATTTGGAAATAGTCTGTTGTTCTATGTCCAGTTCTAACTGCTGCTTCCTGACCAGCATACAGATTTCTCAAGAGGCAGGCTCAGGTGGTATGGTATCCCATCTCTTTAAACGTTCTCCAGAGTTTGGTGTGGTCCACATAGTCAAAGGCTTTGGCATAGTCAATAAAGCAGAAGTAGATGTTTTTCTGGAACTCTTGCTTTTTCGATGATCCAACAGATGTTGGCAATTTGAACTCTGTTTCCTCTGCCTTTTCTAAAACCAGCTTGAACATCTGGAAGTTCATGGTTCACATACTATTGAAGCCTGGCTTGGAGAATTTTGAGCATTACTTTACTAGCGTATGAGATGAGTTCAGTTGTGCAGTAGTTTGAGTATTCTTGGCATTGCCAAAGAATGACTCTGTAAGACAGGGTCTCAGCTACTGGAGATTACCCATATCACCAAGTCAGAAGAAGCAAGAACAAATATGGATTTTACTCCATTGTTATGAGGCTCTTGCTCATCTTTATGGGATTCCAGCCTGCTGCCTATCCTATGAACTTTAGGCCAGCAACAGACACAAAGACAGCCTCCTGTTTACCTAGTTCCACAAGCTAATTACCTGTAATTAATCCTCTGATTTGTAATATGAATATATAAACTATATTCCTACTATTTCTTCTCTAGTTGAATTCTGACCAAACCAGAATTAAATGTCTAGAAATGATGGCAAACCCTGCAGTTTATTTGTTCATTATTTTAAACTGAAGTATAAATGACTTAATAATACTATATAAGCTTGAGTGTTCAAATAGTTATTTGATATTTTTACACATCATGGAATGATCACCACAGTAAGTCTAGCTCCTATCTGTCACCACACAAATTTACCACAATATTACTGACTATACTCCCCATCCTGTACGTTACATCCTGTTGACTTATTTTATAACTGGAAATGTGTACCGTTTAATCTCCTTCACCTATTTCACTCACCCAGCACATATCCTCCAGAAAACACCAGTTTTTTTCTCTATTATCGATGAGAAAAAATATTATCTATTTTCTCTATTATCTATTATTCTCTATTATTGTTTGTTTTGCTAGGTCTGTTCGTTTATTTTTAGATTTCACATATGAGTGAAATCATAGGTATTCGTCTTTCTCTGACTTATTTCACTTAGTATAATACCCTTTCATTTTATTGCAAATGGAAAGATTTCATTCTTTTGATAGCCGAGTAATACTCCATTGTATATTTATATACTACATCTTTTTCACTTATCTATGGATGAGGATTGAGATTGCTTCCATATGTTCGCTCTTATAAATAATGCTGCAACGAACAATTAAGTGGACATATCTTCTCAAGTTAGAGTTTCCATTCTTCCTGATGAATATCCAGAAGTGGAATTGCTGAACTGTATGGTGGTTTGATTTTTACTTTTTGAGGAACCTCCATACTATTTTACATAAGGTCTATACTAATTTATTTTCCCACCAACAGGGCAAAGGGTTCCCTTTTCTCCACATCCTCACCAACATCTGCTATTTTTCGTCTTTTTTACTATAGCCATTCTGGTAAGTATAAGGTGGTATCTCACGGTTATTTTGATTTGCATTTCTCTGATAATTAGTGATACTGAACATCTTTTCATGTGCCTACTGTCCATCAGTATGTCTTCTTTGGAAAATGTCTATCCAGGTCTTCTGCCCAGTTTTTAAATCAGTCTATTTGTTGTCTGATATTGAGTTATATGAATTCTTTATATATTTTGGATATTAACCTCTTATCATTTGTAAATATCTTCTCCAATTCAGTAGGTTGCCCTTTCATTTTGTTGATGATTTAATTTGCTCAGTAAAAGTGTTTAGTTTGATGTAGTTCCATTTTTTAATTTTTGCTTTTGTTTCCCTTGCCTAGGGAGACACATCCAAAAACTTATTACTAAGACCAATGTCAGAGAGCATACTACCTGTTTCCTTCTAGAAATTTAAGATTTCAAGTCTTACATTTAAGTCTATGATTTATATTGAATTTATTTTTGTATATGGTGTGAGAAATTGGTCTAGAATGGGGCAGGGGAGCCCAGGGCATGCAGTGCCAGGGCTGCCTTGGGGGGATGGTTATAGCTGGTGTGGGCCAGGGCAATGTGGCACTCTGGGGCAGCCTGACAAGTTGGCTACCCTGCCTGGACTGTGTTCCCACTGGCACTATCAAGGCAGAGGAGGACTGCAAAACATAGTATTCCTCGGCATCTCCAACTCTGGAGAGAATTCCAGCAGTTCCCTGCCCACTTGGCATCCATTTACTATGGTTAATAAATGGACTTGGTGCACATGCAGTTCAGAAGCCTTCAAACTTACTGTTTTTCACTGTTTCCCAGGGTGGCTGAGTCTGCACACAAGTCCCTCAGCTATATCCCTTCCTCCTGCAGGCTGAAGGCTGAGGGATAGGGTTCCCATTGATATTATATCTTTGAGTCTCCTACCCATCTCTATGTGTTTCCTCTATCTTGCCTTGTGCAAAAGTTGTTCAATAAGCCCTCAGCTATTTTTCAGGAGCAACTGCTCTTTACATAGATGTAGATTTGGTGTATCTCTGGGAGGAGATGAGTTCAACACCTTCCTACACTGCCACCTTGGACCAAAACCCAATTTATTATTTATTCATTTCTCCATTTATTCCAAGTGCCAACATCATATTTCATATAAGAAAATGGTCTTGACAACTTTTCATTAAAACAATAAGTGAATATAACTGTCTGAATGGTGCAGAGTGGGGACTCAAGGCAGGGATGGTCATTCTGCCTGGTTTGGATTTCAAAGGAAAGCTTCATTGAGATTGTTGTCTATTGTTTAGAAGGTACATTTGAGAAAATCAATCACTTCCTTGGACCCCAAGATATTAAATAAGCAAAAGGAAAGACTGATGCTTGGAAGAGATTTTTAGAAAATGATGTAGGCACCTAAGTTTCAGAACTGTAATTCCACTTCAAACACCACTTACTCGTGATCCATCATTTCAAATCCACTCATTCTCCCATATTTCATGAGCAATAATTTCCTAAAATCCTCAAATACAAATCTCTTTAGTATTCCCTACTCTTTTTTCCCCCCATTATTCCAGCATCATTAGGCATCCTGTCCCCTGCCACTGCCTCCCCAGCTGGCCAACAAATTTTGCTAAGTCTGCTTCCAGACTATCTGTTGCATGAAGTTTCTCCTTTGAAACTCTGCTGCTGTCACTGTCATAAATAAGACTACCACTGTTTCTCAATTACACATTTTCATGAGCTTTCTAATGGATATTTCTGCTCCCAGAGTTCCTACAAAATAAATTATATCCAGTCACTCTTCTGCATAACTGTTGCTGAATTCCTTCTAGAAACATTTCAGTCTCTATCATAGTAACTTTTCAATCAAGGCTCTGACACGCATTTTCTACATCTCTCATCATTTCTCATTATTTATCACTACTGGATTTCTTCCAGTCATTCCTAAACAACATGCCTTTCAGAACTCTGTGGCTTCTGCATGCGATAATCCTCTGGCTTAGAATGTCCTCTATACCCTTCTACTTATGATAAGTTATTTCTAATTCTTCAAGACAGGTTCAAGTTCTCCATTAGGCAGTCTCCTTCTTTGGTGTTCCAGAGTGCTGCATGCTAACTTCCTCTCTAACACAGGTTCTGCATTAAACAACAATTATCATTTTACACAGATGCTTCTCACTGCTGCACTGTCATCTGCTTAAGGCTATGACAGCCACATACTGGTAATATTCTGGCTGTACATAGAAAAGTCTTCAGAAATTTATTAATAAATAAATTAATTAAAATCACAGAGAACCATATTTCAGATGAAGGTTTACAATTATTTACTGCTCAGGCCCTCAGGCTAGTCTACAGAAATCTATTTAATCCGTACTATAGTTAGAATACAGTGGTATAAATAAACTGGCCACATATTGCATTCTAGAACTTTGAATGCAAAAAAATATAGTATTTCAGCCATTTAATGAGTTAGACTTTATATTATAGGCTGACCCAGAAGCCAGTCAAAATGTATACCATTATTTCTATTAGGAAGCATATTCTTCAGTTCATAGGAATAAGGGAACATAACCACTCAGAAATAAGGGCACTCCAGCTGTAGCCAGGCAATCTGCTAGGTAAATGGGAAGACGTGGAGAACAGAATGCAAAAACAGTTTTTATGTTCCCTTCACAAGGCAAGGCTGCTGAACCTTGGCATACAATGAGAAATTAGGCATGTAGTTTCAGGAGTATGAATTCCTCACCACCATACAGATTATCTTCAGCTACATCAGAGGAGACTTGGTATTCACAGAATAGCTTGTGCTCTTTTGAATATCCCTTTCTTCCCATGCAATTCTAATGTTGTTTGTGAAATTTCTTTACACGTGGATATTTGTAATCCTGGATACTGATATTTTAGGGAGTTCCTCTGAATGTTAAACTAACAGTGAAATTCTTTTTCACTGAATAAAATTCTCCTGAACTATCTCAATAACAACATTTTTCAAACTTCGGTTGAACGTCTACCATGTATTAGCCAATGTACTACACACTAGGGATAGAGATAAATGATTAATGTTATCAGGAACAAATCATCAGTCAACAAAAATTTACTTTACATGAAGTAATATACAGAAGTGACAAAGATAGACTATTTCTGCCCTCACAGAGTTTATATGTTAGCAGGAAAAAAACTGTATATAATTATAATGTGATATATATATATATATATATATATATATATATATCCAATAATTCAATGAGTTTAAAGCACAGAAAGGTAGTTCCTAATTAATATGTGGGAGAAACACAGACAGGAAGCGTAGTTGTGACAGACAAGTTAAATTATTCTTGCCTTTGATATTAATGTCTTTGACATAAATAACTTTCTTTGCAGCTACATTGCCTTGATAGGCTTCTCAAATTCTGGAGAATATTAATCCTCTCAATGTGGCCAAGTGTTAAGAATATGACTGTGAAAATAACTTGTAAGATAAAGTACCCACATTACAAGTATCTTTCGTAGTATAACTTCTACCTAATAGCCATTGACAACTTGGAAATATCAGTTGGAACAAGTATTAGAAATAATGAATTCCTGAGAAGGGCTGGTTCTGCAGCCCCCCAAACCTCATTTGTAGGGTCACTGTTCCTTTCTCCTGGATTCTGGTACACACAAGGTTTTGTTTGTGTCCTGCAAGACTCTGTTTCCTTGGGGATCCTCAATCCTTTAGACAGATCCCCATGTTGGAAAATCTATACACATGGGCATCACCAGTCGCCAATTACAAAATCAGACTGATTATAATCTTTGCAGCTGAAGATGGATAAGCTCTATATAGTCAGCAAAAATAAGACCGGGAGCTGACTGTGGCTCAGATCATGAACACCTTATTGCAAAATTCAGACTTAAATTGAATAAAGTAGGGAAAACCACTAGGGTATTCAGAAAGTGAAAGTTAAAGTCATTCAGTCATGCCCAACTCTTTGCAAACCCATGGACTCTACAGTCCATGGACATCTCCAGGCCAGAATATTGGAGTGAGCAGCCTTTCCCTTTTTTCAGGGGATCTTCCCAACCCAGGGATAGAACCCAGGTCTCCTGCATTGCAAGCAGATTCTTTACTAGCTGAGCCACAAGGGAAGCTCAATTTAGGTATGACCTAAATCAAATCCCTTACAATTATACACTGGAAGTGACAAATAGATTCAAGAGATTAGATCTGATAGACTGAGTGTTTGAAGAACCATAGACAGAGATTCATTACATTGTATAGGAGGCAATGATCAAAACCATCCCCAAGAAAAAGAAATGCAAAAAGGCAAAATGGTTGGCTAAGGAGGCTTTACAAATAGCTGAGAAAAGGAGAAGCAAAAGGAAAAGGAGAAAAGGAAAGATATACTCAATGGAGAGTTCCAAAAAATAGCAAGGAGAGATTAAAAAATGCCTTCCTAAGTGAACAATGCAAAGAAACAGAACAAAACAGCAGAATAGGCAAGACTAGAGATCTCTGCAAGAAAATAAAAGATACCAAGAGAATATTTCATGCAAAGATGGACACAATAAAGAACAGAAATGGTATGGACCTAACAGAAGCAGAAGATACTAAGAAGAGATGGAAAGAATACACAGAACTATACAAAAAAGATCTTAATGACCCAGATAAACACAATGGTGTGAGCACTCACCTAGAGCCAGACATCCTGGAATATGAAGTCAAGTGAGCCTTAGAGAGCATCACTACAAACAAAGCTAGTAGAGGTGATGGAATTCCAGTTGAGCTATTTCAAATCCTAAAAGATGATACTGTTAAAGTAATACATTCAATATGTCAGCAAATTTGGAAAACGCAGCAGTGGCCACAGGACTGGAAAAGATCAGTTTTCATTCCAATCCCAAAGAAAGGCAATGCCAAAGAATGCTCCAACTATGACACAATTGCACTCATTTCACATGCTAGCAAAGTAATGCTCAAAATCCTTCAATCAAGGCTTCAACAGTATGTGAACCGAGAACTTCCAGATGTACAAGCTGGGTTTAGAAAAGGCAGAGGAACCAGCGATCAAATTGCCAACATCTGTTGGATCACAGAAAAAGCAAGAGAATTCCAGCAAAACATCTGTTTCATTGACTATGCTAAAGCCTTTGTTGTGTGGATCACAACAAACTGGAAAATTCTTAAAGAGATGGGAATACCAGGCTGCCTTACCTGTCTCCTGCAAATCTGTATGCAGGTCAAGAAGCAACAGTTAGAACCAGCTATGGAACAGACTGGTTCCAAATTGGGAAAGGAGTACATCAAGGCTGTATATTGTCACCTTGCTTATTTAATTTATATGCAGAGTACATCATGCAAAATGCCGGGCTGGATGAAGTACAAGCTGGAATCAAGATTGCAGGGAGAAACATCAATAGCCTCAGATATGCAGATGACACAACTCTTATGGCAGAAAATGAAGAAGAACTAAAGAGCTTCTTGATGAAAGTGAAAGAGAAGGGTGAAAAAGCTGACTTAAAACTCAAAATTCAAAAAACTAAGATCATGGCATCCAGTCCCATCACTTCATGGCAAAGAGATGGGGAAACAGTGACAGACTTTATTTTCTTGGGCTCCAAAATCACTGCAGATGGTGACTGCAGCCATGAAATTAAAAGATGCTTGGTCATTGGAAGAAAAACTATGACAAACCTAGACAGCATATTAAAAAGCAGAGATAATACTTTGCTAACAAAGGTCCATCTAGTCAAAGCTATGGTTTTTCCAGTAGTCATGTATGGATGTGAGAGTTGGACTGTAAAGAAGGCTGAGTGCTGAAGAATTGATGCTTTTAAACTGTGGTGTTGGAGAAGACTCTTGAGAGTCTATTGTACAGCAAGGAGATTAACAAGTCAATCCTAAAGGAAATCAATCCTGAATATTCATTGGAAGGACTGATGCTGAAGCTGAAGCTCAAATACTTTAGCCACCTGATGCAAAGAGCTGACTCCTTAGAAAACCGTGATGCTGGGAAAGATTGAAGGCAGGAGGACAAGGGGGTGACAGAGGATGAGATGGTTGGGTGGCATTACTGACTCAATGGACATGAGTTTGAGCAAGCTTCAGGAATTGGTGATGGACAGGGAAGCCATTTGCAGTCCATGGGGTCACAAAGAGTCAGACATGACTGGGCGACTGAACAACAGAACCTCATTTATACTTGGATTCATCTGGGCTTCAGTGGTGGTTTAGACAATAAAGAATCTGATTGCCATGTGGGAGAACTAGGTTTGACCTCTGAGTTGGGAAGATCCCCTGGAGAAGGGCATAGCCACTCATATTCTTGCCTAGAGAATCACCATGGACAGAGTAGCCTGGTGGGCTACAGTACATGGGGTCGCAAAGAGTTGGACACAACTGAGCAAATAAGCACAGCACAGTTCTAATGTCCTATTAGTAATCTTTACTAAATTGAACTTTGACATTACACCATCACCTCACATTGACAGCATTAATAAGACACTGCCTTTTAAAGCTTTTTATTAAGCTTATTATTATACCTATAAAGCTTATTATGATACCCATTATTATGCGGAAATCACTGAGATGGTGACTGCAGCCATGAAATTAAAAGATGCTTACTCCTTGGAAGGAAAGTTATGACAAACCTAGACAGCATATTCAAAAACAGAGGCATTACTTTGCCAACAAAGGCCCATCTAGTCAAGGCTATGGTTTTTCCAGTGGTCATGTATGGATGTGAGATTTGGACTGTGAAGAAGGCTGAGCGCTGAAGCTTTTGAACTGTGGTGTTGGAGAAGACTCTTGAGAATCCCTTGGACTGCAAGGAGATCCAACCAGTCCATTCTGAAGGAGATCAGCCCTGGGTGTTCACTGGAAGGACTGATGCTAAAGCTAAAACTCCAATACTTTGCCCACCTCATGCGAAGAGTTGACTCATTGGAAAAGACCCTGATGCTGGGACCGATTGGGGGCAGGAGGAGAAGGGGACGACAGAGGATGAGATGGCTGGATGGCATCACCAACTCGATGGACTTGAGTCTGAGTGAACTCCAGGAGTTGGTGATGGACAGGGAGACCTGGCGTGCTGCGATTCATGGGGTCGCAAAGAGTCGGACACAACTGAGCGACTGAACTGAACTGATTATTATTTGAATGTAGTTGAAGCTATGGTTCAGAACACCACTCTTTCCCCCTTTAGGAGACTACGCATACAAAATTTCTCACTAACAGAAATAGTTGAACTTCTCTGGAGCAACTGTCTTTGACACCCTGAATCACATAACTGGTTCTGGTTTCCTCTTTGCTATGTCTGCTAAAAGTCAAATTTGTTGCCTAATGTTGGCAACTGGGAGAACATGACTTGAGGGTTGACTTCATGCCACAGTTTAACTCATTTTTAATAAAACTGCTTTTTTTAAACAATGCATTTCTTTTCTTTAGCTGTTCATATTGCTTATTCTTTGAAATCTGCCTGAAATCTTTTTTACTGAAAAAAGGTAAGGAGTAAATGATTAAATAAAAATAAATATCAAATAACTGTTCATTGAGTATTTACTACATTTACAAAGAGTTTACAAGAGGGATGCTGTCTTATTAGTCCTCCGGACACATGTTTTACAGCTATGGGAAACAGAAACATGTGGTTAAATGGGTGATCTCAAGCTAAATCTAATCAGATCTTGGATGAGCTTCTTTATCTGAATTGAGTGACTAGAAGAATAATTCAGGATGTTAGCAGTTGGGATTAAGAATTTTCAGGTCTACATAATAACCATGGTTGGTGAGAAAGGAATGATATTCCCAGGAGAAAATTTTACCCTGAATAAAGACTCTGACTTCTATATTTGGCTTAAGCACTTGCTAAATGTTTAAAATGATCAATCTAAAGTAAGCATAAACAGTAAATGTTTTAGTTCCTTAGATAGGTATATTGTAATTGTCATTTTGGGGGGCTCCAGTATCTTATAACTATTTTCAGATTAAAGCAGTTGTTCTCAAGGAAGAGTAATACCTGGAGAGACTTTTGGTTGTCATAGCTGGAGGGCGTGGCAGTACTGATATCTAACTGGTAGAGGTGACAAATGATGCTAAAAATGTTATAATGGACAGGACAGCCTTCCCCCCACAACAAAGAATTAACTGGTCCAAATGTCATTAGTGCTGAGATTGAGGAAACTTGGGTTAAAGTTACATGCTGTAATGTAAAATTTTCAGTTTTTAACCAATGACTAGTGTGTTTAAAACAATGTAAAACTTTTTGAAAACAAAAACAAAAACTACTGCTGACTTTCCTTAATATCAGAGGCTCTTTGTAATTTATTTATTTCTCTACACCCAACATCGCATAAGGCCTGGCCCACAAACGCTTGTTGAAAGAAGGAGTGAATGGATAATCAACTCCCATTACAAAGCATGCTGCTGATTTCCACCCTGAAGGGAGCTGGCCTTTATTCTGTACAGGATGTAACAGTCTCACTGTTCAACTTCCCACACCGAAGGCCCTTTTTGTATGATCTTCAAATGGGGACATAGAAAACAAAGGTGAATGTTGTACAAGACTGTAAAAGTTTAGATCTCAAATGCCAATGAAAGAAAATACTATGCCTACCACATATAAACATTTTAGAGTTAGATCAGAAGGAAATGAGAAGATGCCCTTAACATTTGCCAGAAAACTTACTTAAAAATAATTTTCACTGTGGTGTTGCAGACTCTGACACTAGAATAAAAATTTTTGCACTGTACATAATGGATGCAAAGAAAAGTAGATCAGATATCCTTTCCCCAAGGATTTTATAGGCCAATGTTTATGAGGAATGCCAAGTCTAGCTAGTGGGTATTTCTTAGGTGCTTTTTTGTAATTAAGTGATAGACACACAATGCTGGACATGTTCTCATTCTCTATGGATTTGCTAATTTAAGTTTAGAAACACTTTTATTTGAATGTAAGATAGTATATATCCTGTCTGAATTTTACCTTTTCAATAGAGTCATATCAGTTACCACCAAAATAAATCAATGGAATTTCTGGGGTATAAAGGAAAAGCTCATTACCTCACAGTTACATATTACATACTCTTAAATATCTGACTTGTGAATTGAATTGTCCAAAATAATATAATTTTTCAAAAGCCATTCTTCTGTAATTATCCAGATAACACATAAATTACATCTTTTCAAGTGTTCGAAATAAAGTTTTTGATTCTGTTATACATATGGCTAAGAAACTGCTGCTGCTGCTGCTGCTGCTAAGTTGCTTCAGTCGTGTCCAACTCTGTGCTACCCCATAGCTGGCAGCCCACCAGGCTCCCCTGTCCCTGGGATTCTCCAGGCAAGAACACTGGAGTGGGTTGCCATTTCCTTCTCCAATGCATGAAAGTGAAAAGTGAAAGTGAAGTCGCTCAGTCATGTCCGAGGACTCTTAGCGACCCCATGGACTGCAGCCTACCAGGCTCCTCCATCCATAGGATTTTCCAGGCAAGAGTACTGGAGTGGGATGCCATTCGCCTTCTCCAGCTAAGAAGCTAAATGATGTTTAATTTGTTTTAAAGCTAAAAACAAATATCCCCTGGTACCTGTCACACCCAATAATTAGTTTCAGGCTTATTTGCACAGGTGACTCCCTACCTAGTGGAAATGACATGGTGAGTAGGTGATGATGGTAAAGCCACCTGAAAAGATTACACTCCTAAGGTTAGCTCTCCAAACAGTTCCACATTTGATGAAAGCCATGTAGACAACAGGACAGATACTTTCAGCTCTGTGGTAAGAAAGCACAGCAGAAATCTAAAAGATTCCAGTAATGTCTTTCTAATACCCTATAATGTTATGAAACTTGATTACTCACTATGCTGTATCACCATGCCCATGTCACAAATAAAGTTCATATTTTTTCTCATCTCTCTTTTGTGATCATTTCACAAAGTTAAAGGGTTGGAAGAGATGCTGATTTTCTACCATTCAACTCGACTCTGTTACCCAGTTATGATGTGATTTTTAAGAACCATTTCAAAGTGTTACACCCATCAGACAGCATTAGATATAATATTTAATGCTTAAAAATTCACAAGGTTTGCAATTTTTTGACATGTACTGAGAATAACAGATAGCCCAAGTGAATTGCTTTTTACTTAATTGGTGGAAAGTTGCTTTACAATTTCATGTTGGTTTCTGCCGTAAAAAAACACAAATCAGTCATAGCTTTCATTTCTTGTTCCCTTACATGATTAAGATAAAAGTATTCCTCCTTCTCCACTCTTTTCTGGGGGTGCTTTTTGGGTTCTTTAAAGAATCTGAAAATCACTTTAATTAAATGATAGGATGAAGGAGGAGTACAGGGGTTTGTATCAAGATCTGACTGAGTGTCAGGCACAGTGCTAGGCTTTTTGTAATATACTATGTCATCTATGCTTCCCAGGTGGCTCAGTGGTAAAGAATCCATTTGCCAGCGCAGGAGATGCTGGTTCAATCCCTGGTTCAGGAAGATCACCTGGAGTAGAAAAATGGCAACCCACTCCAATATTCTTGCTGGGATAATTCCATGGACAGAGGAGTCTGGCGAACTACAGCTATGAGGTTGCAAAGAGTCAGACATGACAGAGCAATTGAGCACAGCACACAGGCACATGTCATCTAATGTCTAAAACGCCTGTGATTTGTATTATTATCTCTATTTTATAGAGGGCTCAGAAAAGTTAGATTCAAAGTCATGCAGCTAGCAAGTGGCATAAGCAGGCTTTTCCATTAAACCTAGGTCAGTCTTCCAACTCTATGTCTAGTGCTTTTCCAGTGACAACCCCCACATAGAAACAGGTCATCAGGATACCTCATTCTGACCTATACGCTGATAATCTAGAACATATCACCAAGGGAATGGTCAGAACCACTCTAATATGGTCATCATGCATAATTCTCATTTATTGTTGTTGTTGTTCAGTCACTAAGTCATATCTGACCCCATGGACTGCAGCATACAAGGCTCCCCTGTTCTTTGCTATCTCCTGGAATTTGCTAAAACTGATATTCATTGAGTCAGTGATGCCATCCAATCATCTCATACTCTGCTGCCCCTTCTCTTTTTACCTACAATCTTTCCCAGCATCAGGGACTTTTTCAATAAGCCAGCTCTTTGCATCAGGTGGTCAAAGTATAGGAGCTTCAGCATCAGTCCTTCCAATTCATATTCAGGGTTGACTTCTTTTAGGATTGACTGATTTGATCTCCTTGCAGTCCAAGGATTCTCAAGAGTCTTCTCCAGCACCACAATTCAAAAGCATCACGGCTAGTGCTCAGCCTTCTGTACAGCCCAACTGTCACATCTGTACATGAATACTGGAAAAAAACATAGGTTTGATTATACAGACCACTGCTGACCTTTTTAACATGCGATGTCTTTTTTTAAAATGATGTCTCTGCTTTTTCATATGCAGTCTAGATTTGTCATAGCTTTCTTTCCAAGGAGCAAGCATCTTTTAATTTCACGGCTGCAGTGATTTGGAACCCAAGAAAAGAAAATCTCTCACTACTTCCACTTTTTCCCCTTCTATGTGCCATGAAGTGATGGAACCAGATGCCATGATCTTAGTTTTTTGAATGCTGAGTTTTAGTCAGCTTTTTCACTCTCCTCTTTCACTTTCATCAAGAGGCTCTTTAGTTCCTCTTCACTTTCTGCCGTTAGAGTGATATCATCTGCATATCTGAGGTTGTTGATATTTCTTCCAGCAATTTGATTACAGCCTGTGATTCATCTAGCCCTGCAGCATTCTGCATGATATATTCTGCATATCTGCTTCCACAACCAGAGCAGATAGGCAGAAACCTGTATGTAAGTCAAGAGGCAAAAGTCAGAACCCTGTATGGGAACAACTGATTGGTCCAGAATCGAGAAAGGAGTACAACAGGGCTGTCTGCTGTCACTCTGTTTAACCTATATGCTGAGCACATCATGAGAAATGCCAGGCTGGATGAGCTGCAAGCTGGAATCAAGTTAGGTGGGGGAAACATCAACAACCTCATATATGCAGATGATATACCATGCTAATGGCAGAAAGCGAGGAGGAACTAAAGAGCCTCTTGATGAGGGTTAAGGAAGAGAGTGAAAGAGTCGGCTTAAGACTAAATATTAAAAAACTAAGATCATGACATCCAGCCCCATTACTGCATGGCAAATAGAAGGGAGAAAGGTGGACACAGAAAGTAGTGACAGTTTTCCTCTTCCTAAGCTACAAAATCACTGATGATGGTGACTGCAGCCAGGAAATCAGAAGACAATTGCTTCTTGGCAGGAAAGCGATGACAATTTAGACAGTGTGTTGAAAAGCAAAGACATTAGTCTACCGACAAAGGTCTGTATAGTCAAGGGTATGGTCTTCCCAGGGGTATGGTTGTGAGAATTGCACCATAAAGAAGGTAGAACACCAAAGGACTGATGCCTTTGAACTGTGGTGCTGGAGAAGACTCCTGAAAGTCCCTTGGACTGCAAGGAGATAAAACCAGTCAATCTTAAGGGAGATCAACCCTGAATAGTCACCAGAAGGACTGATGCTGAAGCTGAAGCTCCAGTTTTTCGGTCATCTGATGCAAACAGACAACTCACTGGAAAAGTCCCTGATGCTGGGAAAGATTGAGGGCAGAAGGAAAAGAGGGTGTCAGAGGATAAGAGGGCTGGACAGCATCACTCATGCAATGAACATGAACTTGAGCAAACTCTGGGAGATGGTGAGGGACAGGGAGGCCTGGTGTGCTGCAGTCCATGAGGTCACGAAGAGTCAAACATGACTGAGTGACTGAATGACAACAACAATAGTTCTACATATAAGTTAAATAAGCAAGATGACAATATACAGCCTTCTCATACTCCTTTCCCAAATCTGAACCAGTTAGTTGTTCCACGTCCAGTTCTAACCATTGCTTCTTGATCTGCATACAGATTTCTCAGGAGGCAGGTAAGGTGGTCTGAAATTCCCATCTCTTTAAGAATGTTCCATAGTTTGTTGTGATCCACACAGTTAAAGTCTTTAGTGTAGTCAATAAAGCAGAAATATATGTTTTTCTGGAATTCCCTTGCTTTCTCTATGATCCAACAGATGTTGGCAATTTGATCTCTGGGTCCTCTGCCTTTTCTAAACACAGCTTGTACATCTGGAAGTTCTCAGTTCACATACTGTGGAAGCCTAGCTTGAAGGATTTTGAGCATTATCTTGCTACCATGTGAAATGAGTGCACCTATATGGTAGTTTGAACATTCTTTGGCATTGATCTACTTTGGGATTAGAATGAAAACTGACCTTTTCCAGTCCTGAAGCCACTGCTGAGTTTTCCAAATATGCTGAAATATTGAGTGCAACACTTTAACAGTATTATCTTTTAGGATTTTAAATAGTTCAGCTAGAATTAAGTCACTTTCACTAGCTTTGTTCATAGCAATGCTTCCTAAGAACCACTTGACTTCACACTCCAGGATGTCTCACTCAGGTAAGTGACTATATCATTGTGGTTATCATGGTCATTAAGACCTTTTTTGTATAGCTCTTCTGTATATACTTGCCACCTTTTTAAAATCACTTCTACTTCTGTTAGGTCCATAACCCTTCTGTCCTGAATCATGCCCATCCTTCCAAGAAATATTCCTTTGGTATCTTCAATTTTCTTGAAAAGATCTCTGGTCTTTCCCATTCTATTGTTTTTCTCTTTATCCCTGCATTGGTCATTGAAGAAGGTCTTCTTATTTTCTCTCCTTGCTCTTCTCTGGAACTATATTAATTGGGTATATCTTTCCCTTTCTTTCTTGCCTTTTGCTTCTCTTCTTTACTCACCTATTTGCAAAGCCTCCTAGACAACCACTCTGCCTAACTGCATCCTTTCTGGGGGGATGGTTTTGGTCACTGCCTACTTAACAATGCTATGGACCTCCATCCACAGTTCTTCAGGCACATTGTCTACCAGATCTAATTCCTTGAATCTGTTCATCATCTCCATTGCATAATCATAAGGGATTTGATTTAGGTCATACATGAAAGGCCTAGTGATTTTCCCTACTTTCTTCAATTTAACAGAATTCAATTTTTCAACAAAGAGCTCATCATCTGAGGCACAGTCAGCTCCAGGTCTTATTTTTGCTGACTGTATAGAACTTCTCTGTCTCCATCTGCAAAGAATATAATCAATCTGATTTCAGTATTGAGCTTCTGCTGATGGAAGAGCATGTTTGCTACGACCAGTGTGTTCTCTTGACAACACTCTGTTAGCTTTTGCCTTGTCTCATTATATACTCCAAGGCCAAACTTGTCTGTTACTCCAGGTATCTACTGACTTTTTACTTTGCATTCCAATCCCCTATGATGAAAAGCACATCTTTTTTTGGGTGTTAGTTCTAGAATGCCTTATAGGTATTCACAGAACCAGTCAAATTCAGCTTCTTCAATATTAGTGGTTGGGGAATAGACTTGGATTTTCGCAGTGTTGAATGATTTGCACTGGAAATGAACTGAGATCATTCTCTCATTTTTGAGATTGCACCCAAGTACTGCATTTTGGATCATTGAAAAATCCAATGATCATTGGATCATTGAAAAAGCAAGAGAGTTCCAGAAAAACATCTATTTCTGCTTTATTAACTATGCCAAAGCCTTTGACTGTGTGGATCACAATAAACTGTGGAAAATTCTGAAAGAGAAAGGAATACCAGACCACCTGACCTGCCTCTTGAGAAACCTGTATGCAGGTCAAGAAGCAACAATTAGAACTGGACATGGAACAACAAACTGGTTCCAAATAGATAAAGGAGTATGTAAAGGCTGTATATTGTCACCTTGCTTATTTAACTTATATGCAGAGTACATCATGAGAAATGCTGGGCTGGAGGAAGCACAAGCTGGAATCAAGATTGCTGGGAGAAACATCAATAGACTCACATATGCAGATGACACCACCCTTATGGCAGAAAGTGAAGAACTAAAGAGGCTCTTGATGAAAGTGAAAGAGGAGAGTGAAAAAGTTGGCTTAAAGCTCAACATTCAGAAAACGAAGATCATGGCATCTGGTCCCATCACTCCATGAGAAATAGATGGGGAAACAGTGGAAACCGTGTCAGACTTTATTTTTCTGGGCTCCAAAATTACTGCAGATGGTGACTGCAGCCATGAAATTAAAAGACGCTTACTCCTTGGAAGGAAAGTTATGACCAACCTAGACAGCATATTAAAAGGAGAGACACTACTTTGTCCACAAAGGTCCATCTAGTCAAGGCTATGGTTTTTCCAGTGGTCATGTATGGATGTGAGAGTTGGACTATAAAGAAAGCTGAGCACTGAAGAATTGATGCTTTTGAACTGTGGTGTTGGAGAAGACTCTTGAGAGTCCCTTGGACTGCAAAGAGATCCAACCAGTCCATCCTGAGGGAGATCAGTCCTGGGTGTTCATTGGAAGGACTGATGTTGAAGCTGAAACTCCAATACTTTGGCCACCTGATGTGGAGAGCTGACTCATTTGAAAAGACCCTGATGCTGGGAAAGATTGAAGGCAGGAGGAGAAGGGGACGACAGAGGATGAGATGGTTGGATGGTATCACCAATTCAATGGTCATGGGTTTGGGTGAACTCTGGGAGTTGGTGATGGACAGGGAGGCCTGGTGTGCTGCGGTTCATGGGGTCACAAAGAGTCGGACACAACTGAGCGACTGAACTGAACTGAACTGCATTTTGGACTCTTGTTCACTATGAGAGCTACTCCACTTCTTCTAAGAGATTCTTGTTCACTGTAGTAGATATAATGGCCATCTAAATTAAATTCACCCCTTCCCATCCATTTTCATTCACTAATTCCTAAGATGTTAATGTTCACTATTGCCATCTCCCACTTGACCACTTCCAATTCACTTTGATGCATGGATGTAAGGTTCCAGGTTCCTGTGCAATAATGTTCTTTACCACATCGAAATTTACTTTCACCACCAGGCACATCCACAACTGAGTGTTGTTTCTGCTTTGGCCCAGATGCTTCATTCTTTCTGGAGCTATTAGTAATTGCCCTCTACTCTTTCCCGTTAGCACACTGGACACTATCTGACCTGGGGGGCTTCCAGTGTCATATCCTTTTTGCCTTTTCATACTGTTCATGAAGTTTTCTCAGCAAGAATACTTGAGTGGTTTGCCATTCCTTCCTCCAGTGAACCATGTTTTGTGAGAACTCTTCATTATGACCCATCTGTCTTGGGTGACCACCTGCAAAGTATGGACTCATAGCTTCATTAAGTTACGTAAGCCCCTTCACCAAGATAAGGCTGTGATCTTTAAAAGCATTCCAGGTAGAATATAGAAGTTCATATAGGAAAACTTCTCCCAGAAAAGAGAAGGCCTATGGGAAATGATTATGTATGAAAATTCTCTGATTGAGATCTACAATTAAAAAGGAAATGTAGTAGTAGAGTCTCTTGATGAATTCTGGGAGAATTCTGGGTCTTATTGAATTCAGGATCTTATTGAAATTCTCATCTCAAGGTTCAACTTGATCTATATTCAGAGTCATTATTTAATTTAATCCTTCTGAAAGAGGTACTATGATTATCTGTGTTTTTAAGATTATCACAAAAAAAGCCATATTTAAAATTAAAAGATGCTTACTCCTTGGAAGGAAAATTATGACCAACCTAGATAACATACTAAAAAGGAGAGACATTACTTTGCCAACAAAGGTCCGTCTAGTCAAGGCTATGGTTTTTCCAGTAGTCATGTATGGATGTGAGACTTGGACTGTGAAGAAAGCTGAGTGCCTAAGAATTGATGCTTTTGAACTGTGGTGTTGGAGAAGACTCTTGAGAGTCCTTTGGACTGCAAGGAGATCCAACCAGTCCGTTCTAAAGGAGTTCAGTCCTGGTATTCATTGGAAGGACTGATGCTGAAGCTGAAACTCCAATACTTTGGCCACCTCATGCGAAGAGTTGACTCATTGGAAAAGACCCTGATGCTGGGAGGGACTGGGGGCAGGAGGAGAAGGGGACGACAGAGGATGAGATGGCTGGATGGCATCACCGACTCGATGGACATGAGTTTGGGTAAACTCTGGGAGTTGGTGATGGACAGGGAGGCCTGGCGTGCTGTGATTCATGGGGTTGCAAAGAGTTGGACACGACTGAGCAGCTGAACTGAATTAAACTGAACTAAAAATTAAGTCACTTTTCCACAGTCATACAGCTAAACCTCTATCACACCTTAAAAATCTTTCCCTTCAACTTCTAATATTTTTCTGGAGTTTCCAAAACATTTCTTTCCATTAGATCATTTTCACATTGTCACCCTACAGTCCTGCACTGTACTTTGCTTTATGGTAGCAAACCTTCTCATCAACTCCACTTCCTTAAATTCTCCCTCCTGCTCTTATATCTCTCAGTCTGTTCAATGATTCCACAGAATGATTCCTTGAGCAGTACTGCCTAATTAAAAAGCTCTTCAAATCCTTCTCTTCCATAAGCATTTTCCATCAACTTGCAATAAACACTGGTATTTCACTTATTGTAATGTGTACATTTTGATTCACAGACATTCTCATATTAATAGAGACAAAATGACACTTATATCCTTATATGTTAATGTAATAAATCTCTTTAACATGTGAAAACTGCATTCACTTTGTTATTTTTGAGGCCACAGTTTCTAGAGGCCAGTAATTATGTCTGATAACGAAATCTGGTACAAAGCCCATTAGGCTCCTCATTTGAGGATGATAATAAATATGTCAATTGGCAAACTAGAACACATTTATCTGATAGGTGGAGTCCCAGTGACAATGATCTATTCATTAAGCATTTATTTGGCCCCTATTATGTTTTAAATCCTGTGCTAAGTGTTCATGTGCTCTAAAGTAAAACATTAATTAAAACCACCTAACTTATTTGGTTTGGTTCTTCCCTAAGTTGAGTGTGATTACAGGTATGGCTTCCTAGGGGGCTCAATAGTAGGGGGCCCCTCCCAGGAGGCCAATGCAGGAGACACAGTTTATCCATCAGTCCAAAAGTTCCCTTGAAGGAGGAAATGGCAACCCACTGTAGCACTCTTGCATGGAAAATTCCATGGACAGAGGAGCCTGGTGGACTACAGTCCATGGGGTCTCAAAGAGTCAGACACGAATGAGAAACTGAGTGCACATACACACACACACACACACACACACACTACATATGCCAAATGGCAAACTAGAATACATTTATCTGGTAGGTGGAGTTATCCAGTGGATATCCATGTGGATATCCAGATATCCACAATATACCAGTGATATTGATCTATTCATTAAATATTTATTTGGCATTTATTATGTTTAAAACTCTGTGCTAAGTGCTCATGTGCTCTAAAGTAAAACATTAATTAAAACCACCTAAGTTATTTGGTTTGGTTCTTCCCTAAATTGAGTGTGATTATAGGTATGTCGCTGAAGAGTTGATGCTTTTGAACTGTGGTGTTGAAGAAGACTCTTGAGAGTCCCTTGGACTGCAAAGAGATCCAACCAGTCCATTCTGAAGGAGATCAGTCCTGGGTGTTCTTTGCAAGGAATGATGCTAAAGCTGAAACTCCAGTACTTTGGCCACCTAATGTGAAGAGCTGACTCATTGGAAAAGACTCTGATGCTGGGAGGGATTGGGGGCAGGAGGAAAAGGGGATGACAGAGGATGAGATGGCTGGATGGCATCACCGACTCGATGGATGTGAGTTTGAGTGAACTCCGGGAGTTGGTGATGGACAAGGAGGCCTGGCGTGCTGCGATTCATGGGGTCGCAAAGAGTTGGACATGACTGAGCGACTGAACTGAACTGATAGGTATGTCAGGTGATTCCTCTGCTTCTCAGTTTCTTCTTTTATAATAAGGCTATTAGATGATGCCCAAAGTCCTTTCTAGTGCTGTAGGTTCAATGTGGTTGTGTTGCTCCCTAAATTGAGAAGTCATATCTCTTAACTTTCCAAATTAGATATGGTTTAATCTTTACAGTTATAAAACTGAAATAAAACTTCTCTTAAAAAGATTCTTTAATTACAAGAACTATCTTGGATGTATTATAGGTTTCTTTTAACAATATTTTAAGTGTAAATGAATCATAAACACAAGGATTGTATTTCTCCTAAAATAAATGTGCCCTAAATCCCAGATGATATTTTCTTGGCAAAGTACACTTAGGCTTTAAATCCAAGACATTTAAAAATCAGATGATATACTGACAACAGGATATTAATGCAAGATCTATACCTATGAAATAAAGTAAATTCAGGCAATATGTTGATTTTTACAGGCTAAGGAGCTCTAATGCTTTTATCCCCCTGATATTAAAATAAAAGTAACTTTGGAACTTAACAGTCTAGTTCAAGGTCCAAACCACAAAGATCTTACTATTCCTTACATTCATTATATGGACTTCTTTGTCTATTAGCTAGACAAATCCCTCTATAACACTTGTTCTCTGTTAATCATCTATTTCATATTGACTTAACTGAACATTGACTCTTTCTATAATTCCTCCCTGTTTTCCAAAGTGTAGAATCTCTTTTTCCAACACACTACATATTTCAGGGTTTCCAAACAACTTCAGTTAAGGAATCCCTCATGTTTATATAAACAAACAAGTAAATAAATACATCTGTTTTCTTGAAGCTCTTGCTGATTAACTATATATTTTGGGGGGGGGTTATTTTTTGGTCATGCGACACAGCATATGGGATCTGAATTCCCCAACCAGGGATCAAATCCTTGCCCCCTAGAGTGGAAGTGCAGGGTTCTAACCACTGAACCACCAGAGTATTTCCCCCCAATTGACTATACAGTCTTTACTCAATTCTGATATTATCTTCTATTATTCTCCTGGTAAGTTCCCTTGATTTAATAAAATATTTGGCACCTGTTGAAATCATTTTTTTCTTGGTATTCTGAGTAATATCATCATCTACTGGATGACTTATCCAAACCTAAACAGAATAATCTTTGAACTTATCTTTTTTACTCCACTTATTATCCTTCTCATTGGACATACCCAGAAATGTTCCACTTCTGAAACTGGAAATGCCTTCTCTCTAATCATAAGACCACAGTTTTCTGACTTTCCCATAGATCTTTTCAATTTCATTAGATTTCACTCACAAATCTTTCTAATTTCTTGCCTATTAGCTACTGCTTCCTTCTTTATCCTCTACATCTCTGATTCATCACTTCTAAACTTCTCCTTCCTTGACACTATACTTGAAAATGTCTCTATCCAGAAAAGTCAACTAGGATGTCACATGAGTGGCCATTGAACCAATAGTTGAGTTTTCTCTTTCCTGTCCTTACTAATAATAGGAGAGAAGCAATTGTGTCACTTGGCAATAGTAACCGTTACTTCTTCAAGCCATTCCTCCCTTATATCTCAACTACTAATCTATTTTCTCAGTAGAGAAAATACAGTTCATCAGAGAGACAGTCCCTCGGTTTTTAAAGAAAGGATACATACAAAGACCAGATGATCTTTCTAAACTTTTCATCCTTGGAATGAAGTTGAAGTCCCCTCTTCACTACAGATGCTGCCAAAGATTGAAGGCAAAAGGAGAAGAAGGGGGAGGCATAGGATGAGATGGTTAGATAGCATCACTAACTCAATGGACATGAATTTGAGCAAACTCTGGGCAATAGTGAAGGACAGGGGAGTCTGGTGTGTTGCAGTTGCAAAGAGTTGGACATGATTTAGCGACTGAACAACATCACCAACAACAACTCCACTGCAGAGAGTTGAGGAGTGGCATTCATTATTACCCATTAATTTCCTTAAGCACCTATAAGCTCCAATGGGTGAAAAGCAAGACTCTCTTGTTCTCCTTTGTAAACGCAGAACCCAGCACAATGACTAACACATAGTAGTAATGCAAACAAAATTCATTTAAAGCATGAATAAATGACTTCCCCCATGGCTCAGCGGGTAAAAAATCTGCTATGCAGGAGTCATAGGAGATGTGAGTTCAATCCCTGGGTCAGAAAGGTCCCCTGGGGGATGGATGGCAACCCACTCTAGTATACTTACCTGGAGAATACCATGGACAGAGAAACCTGGGGGCAGGGGGCGGGCGGCTGCAGTCCATGGGGTTGCAAAGAGGGGGACATGACTGAAGTGATTGAGTGTAACGGTCAGGGAATTTCTGACAAATATATTTGTATCTTCAAACTGTCAGCTAATTATTTTAGTTGCATGCTTGTTATATGGGGAGACCTAGATTTTGTTCCAGCAAACTATCTCAAACAATTTTCATGAGTTTTTGGTTTTAACAAAACTCAAAATACACCCTGCCAAGTATACTTCTCCACAGATTTTAAACACAAGATATTTTCAGAGGAAATTTAATCCTAATGTTTATGATTCATTTACACTTAAATCATCAAAACATTACTTAACAATCCCATTCGGCTGTCTAGTTTTTTGTTTCCCTAACTGGATAATTGTTTGTATATTTAAGACAAAATTATTATCTGTCCTTAATTATTTAGATAGTTGTGTCAATCATATACTATGTATCTTGCACGAATACAAGTCACAATCAAACTAAAATGCACTCTGATTTCAAGTTACTTCAGTCATTATATTTGATGATATAGCTTTTACATAAGAGATTTGAAACAAGAAATAAGAAGTTTAAAAGTACTCTTTTAAGTAAAGGTCCATTTAGCAGTTCATGCATAATCTATTAAGTCATTTTTAATACAAAAAATATTTTGAACTGTTTACCAGTTTTCACTATTCCTGGTCATTTTATTTATCTTTTTCTTTATTGTTTAATTTTTCTCTTTTTTCTTTTTTTCTCTTTCTTTTTTATTTTTTAAATAATGGAAGTATAATAACACATTTATAGGAGACTTGGAAAATACAGAACAAAGTTACATATCGTTCCACTATATATTACAATTTTTTTAAGTAGGTAAGATTTTTAGTTGGAGTTTCAATATCAAACTCTCAAAAATTAATAGAATGAATACACAGAGAAGTAGAAGGATATAGTAGACCTGAAAAGCACCATAATCAATTCAACATAACTAAAATTTATATAATTGTCACACAACAGTGAGATACAAATTCTATTCAAGTTCCCATAGACTATAAAGTAGGAGACACTGGAACATATGCAGGGACATAAAACAAGGTGCAAAAATTTCATTGTCTAAAGGCAGTGAAATCATAGAGAGTCTGTTCTCTTACCACTGTGGAATTATGTTAGAAATCAATATCAAAAGATATTTGTAAATAACCCATATATTTTCAAGTGCAATATGATATTTACCAAGAGATATCTTTGATTTAGCCATTGAAAGCCTAAATAAATTTAGAAGACTCAAAAAACACAGAAGGTTATTGCAGAATAAAGCATTTAAATAAGAAATTAATATCAAAATGAGAAATTAATATCAAAAATATTTTAAAGTCCCCATGTATTTGGAAATTAAATGTCCACTTTTAACTGATGGGTATAGCTAAGAAACCATAAAAAGGGAAATTAGAAAATATTTTAACAGAATAAAAATGAAAAGAGAATTTACCAGAATTTGTTGCATGGAGCTGAAGCTGCTCTTGTCATTTTAAAATAAATCATCAGTCTCAAGAAGAAAGGAGTCTACTATTACAAACAAATCAAATTGGAATGCTAAAATTGTTAAGTTCTTAAATAGATAGGAATTAGAGGAAGGAATTAAAATTTCCACCTGGAATTCAGGGGCTTTTTGTCTTCATTAAAGTACTTTTCCATGCTACTCCTTAAAAAAAAAGTATTTATTTGACTGTGTTGGGTCTTAGTTGTGGCACATGGGATCTTTTTTACTTGTGGCATGCAAGGTCTTTAGTTGCAGCATGCAAACTCTCAATTTCAGCATGTGGGGTCTAACTCCCTGACTCGGGATCGAACCTGGGCCTCCTGCACTGGGAGCATGGAGTCTTATACTACTGGACGACCAGGGAAGCCCCTTCCATGCCACTCTTACCTTCCATCTTCCCTTTCTCCTTCTCACTCACAACACTCTGGCTATACAGGTCTTGACAATTCAAATTCATTCTTTTTCAGGACCTTTTTCTAGTCCATCTCCTGGAAGCTCTTCCCCCCAGATATTCACATAGCTCATTTCAATTATGTATCTATACCAAAATCACCTCTTTAAAGACTTCTTCCCTTAACCCCCTGGAAAAAGTAGCCATTCCTCCCACTTGTTAATTTTCTTGTTTCCCTACTTTACTTTTCCTTAGTATGCATGTGTGCTAATTCACTTCAGTCATGCCCAACTCTTTGTGACCAGTGGACTACAGCCTGCCAGGAGTCTCTGTCCATGGGATTCTCCAGGCAAGAATACTGGAGTAGATTGCTATGCCCTCCTCCAGGTGATTTTCCCGACCCAGGGATCGCACTCTCGTCTCTTACATCTCCTGCATTAGCATGTGGGTTCTTTACCACTAGCGCTACCTGGGAAGTCCACTTTTACTCTCATACTTATTACTAATGTCACTACCTGGATTTGTAAAAGATACTTATTAATTTATCTCTCTATGTCAGATTACCTCAAAAAGGCAAGTACTATGGTTTCTTCACTACCATGTTACCAATATTTGTTGAATCAATTAGCATTTAAACAGCTTTTTTTTTTTAACCATTTAATCTTACTGAGATCTATAATATACCAAGGGGAAAGCATAAAGTTTGCAAATATTACAAACAAAAAAAGGAAAAGATAATGCTATCTATAGCATTTATTCTGGTTCAAAGGAAGAGCTAATGTTTTTCAATTCTGCTTAATATATGATTTTAAAATATTCAAAAGTTGAGAATTCAACAAAGTAAATAAAATTCCTTTTTGCTGTTTTGATAGAGATACAAGGAAAGGTAAATACTAGGACTCCTGACTCGGTAGATAATGGAATGCTCTCATCTGGATACAAACTAACTATAAAGGAAAACCAACTTATTGATAATTAAATTCAACAATATAAATTATGGTTTCACCAAAACAGTATTTTTTCTTATTTTGAAGTACAAAAAATAGATATTATTAACTTCTAAAAATTACTATCTTATTTCTCTAAATACTATGAAGATGATGCTAGAAACTGACTTGGAGGTGTCATGGGGAAGGGATAGAGGCTATTTTAACTATCTTTCCTCAAAATTCTTATTCAATTATTTATATGATCCAATTTTTTATTAGCATCTAAGTAAAAGTACAAAATAATACCCATCACTCTTAAACATTTACTACTAGGTTCCATAGACTTTGTGTGCTAAGTGCTCTATGTATATTTCCTGTTTAGTCCTCACAGCAAACAAGAAAACTAAGACTCAGACCCAGAAAATTTAACTAACTTTCTCAAAGTTATCCTGATTTGTTCTGAGGGAGACTGGCTTCCTGACCATTCTGCAGTAATGAACAATTTACCCAGCATGAGTACTCTCTTAGGCATCAACACTCCATCTTAACACACAAAACATGGTGCTTTCAGACAATGCGGTTCAATCTCTTAACTGCAAAAAACCTTTTAAATGAAAGTGCCTATTTCATTAGTAAGTAACTTAGACAACCTTAAAAAATATATTTCTGACAGGGAACAGAGTATTGCTATAATGACCCGAAAGACAAATAGATGTTAAAGTCAAATCTTCAATCCTACTGCTGAGGTAGAGCAGGAAGCATGAGGGAATAGGTGGGACCAATGCTGAAGTCAGCTGTACTAAGATCTCTAACCTCATGTACTACAGTCTACCTTCTAACTGGATGTGGCGGTTTCTGTAGAGATTTCTAAGTCACTTACAATGATTATCACATACATGCACACTAAGGCTTGACATTTGTTACTTTAAAAATGTAGATGGACATGCTTAGCCTTTGCTTGGGTGCAGTAAATAGGCCTGGTTTTGAAGGATACAATCCTGATTTCCAGCTTCAGAGATAACACGTCATGTATCTCAGACAACAATAAAGAATAAAGATATATTATTCTCCTCTATCTGCTTAGTTGCTCAGTGGTGACTGACTTTTTGCGAACCATGAACTGTAGCCTGCCAGACTCCTATGTCGATGGGGATTCTCCAGGCAAGAATCCTGGAGTAAGCTGCCATACCTTTCTCCAGAGGATCTTCCCACCCCAGGGATCAAACTGCATTGAAGGCAGATTCTTTTCTGTCTGAGCCACCAGGGAAGCCCCGTCTACCTATTCCTTGGATAATTCCTGTGATCTGAACTTGAGAGAGCAAACTGCAGTATCTCCCATGCTAGCTTGTTATAACAACTAAGATTGCAATGGAAGAAATCATACCAAGACTTTGCCTGATAAGTGCCATTAAACCAATGGCTGAACTCTGCATCCCCTTCTTGATTGCTAAGAAGAGAAGTAGTTGTGTATATGGTCATATCAACTAAGGGATAAGTGACCAGGAGTCACTGTGAATAAAAGCAAGCCCAGTCCTGCCCATAAATTGGCCCACACAAAGAAGTCAGTGGTATCAAGACTACAAAATTATATGTATCAATTGCCTCTGTTAGTTCATTTTTGGCTATGACACAGAGAGATCCAGACAACCTCTAAAAAGAAACTGAGAACTTACCTTATACTATTTTTCTTATCATGATCACCCTTCATTTAGAAGTCAAGCACTTCTTATTTAATTAAGAGGCAGTTGACAATATTGCTTTTTATTTGAAAATTTCCATAAGGAAGAAACACCCAGTCCACATGGCACTGAGGAAACAAAGATGAGATCGAATATTATCACCAATTCCTTAACAACAGGGTGTATTCAAAAGAGACCTGCATTCGTAATACATCATTTTTTCCTGCTTGGGTGAATCAATTATGCTGAGGGAATCTGAGACTCTCAAAGAGGCTTCAATTCTCAAGCCCAGAAAAAGAATTTTCGTATGTCTGATTCATAGAAAAACTAACCTCTCTTCATCAAAGATGAGTCAGTTAATTTAGTACAGTGCCACTCACACCAAAGGTAAGAGGCACTGTTTTCAAGGATAATCTATAGGTCAGTAAAGTTTTACTGAAATTGAATCTTTAAAAACAGACCTTTGCTGGTTATGATTTCACAATTCATCCCCTTTCCTCCATTGCTCATTTAGTTGAAATAGCATAATTTGCCCCCCAAAAACTAGCATCAAGAGAGTTATCAGTCTATAAAAACTATATAATTACACAGGTATTCCTATGTTAGCAATCTAGGGATTTCACAACTTCATTTTCAAATGTTTTATGTTAATTAATAACTTCTAAATATGCCCTTTTCTTGTTTTAAAGCTCATTTATTATTTTCCAGATCTTCTGACTCAGACCTATGTTAGGTATCTAGCTAACATGCTTACCCGAATTCTAAGCAATTATTTTATTTGATTTGTATATCAATAGAAATGCAGATGACACAACCCTTATGGCAGAAAGTGAAGAGGAACTAAAAAGCCTCTTGATGAAAGTGAAAGTGGAGAGTGAAAAAGTTGGCTTAAAGCTCAACATTCAGAAAACAAAGATCATGGCATCCACTCCCATCACTTCATGGGAAATAGATGGGGAAACAGTGGAAACAGTGTCAGACTTTATTTTTGGGGGCTCCAAAATCACTGCAGATGGTGACTGCAGCCATGAAATTAAAAGATGCTTACTCTTTGGAAGGAAAGTTATGTCCAACCTAGATAGCATATTCAAATGCAGAGACATCACTTTGCCAACAAAGGTCCGTCTAGTCAAGGCTATGGTTTTTCCTGTGGTCATGTATGGATGTGAGAGTTGGACTGTGAAGAAGACTGAGCACCAAAGAATTGATGCTTTTGAACTGTGGTGTTGGAGAAGACTCTTGAGAGTCCCTTGGACTGCAAGGAGATCCAATTCTCCTTGAAGGAGATCAGCCCTGGGATTTCTTTGGAAGGAATGATGCTAAAGCTGAAACTCCAGTACTTTGGCCACCTCAGGTGAAGAGTTGACTCACTGGAAAAGACTCTGATGCTGGGAGGGATTGGGGGCAGGAGGAGAAGGGGACGACAGAGGATGAGATGGCTGGATGGCATCACTGACTCGATGGACATGAGTCTGGGTGAACTCCGGGAGTTGGTGATGGACAGGGAGGCCTGGCATGCTGCGATTCATGGGGTTGCAAAGAGTCAGACACGACTGAGCAACTGAACTGAACTGAACTGAATGATGATCAGGATAAATGAGTACAGGAACTGAATAATTTTATAAAATTTTTATACATGACTATATTTCCAGCTTAATCAAATTGCTAATATCTTTCTCCACAAAAACAACAATCTCCTAGCTCTGACATTATTTAAGCTCTCTTTTCTTCTTTCCTCTGCTGCTAGATGTCCTGTTACCTGATACTGCTTATAAGAATGGAGACCAAAGAAGATTTCATTATTGAGGAGACAAAGAATAAACCAGCATTCTCTCAGGTACAGCTCTAGGGTAAAATAAGTGCTAGAAAAGTATGGATGATTGTGTCTTTACCTTTAATATCATGACTCTTGATACCACAGAATTACTCTAATATAGGAATTCGGTAAACTCAGCAGTCGCTACAGGACTGGAAAAGGTCAGTTTTCATTCCAATGCCAAAGAAGGGTAGTGCCAAAAAAATGTTCAGACTGCCCCACAATTATGCTCATTTCTCATGCTAGTAATGTTATAGCCAAAATCATCAAGCTAGGTTTCAGAAGTATGTAAACCAAGAACTTCCAAATGTACAAGATGGATTAAGAAAGGGCAGAGGAACAAGAGATCAAATTGCCAGCATTTGTTGGATTATGGAGAAAGCAAGGGAATTCAAGAAAAACACCTACTTCTGCCTCATTGACTATGGTAAACCCTTTGACTGTGTGGATCACAACAAACTGTGGAGCATTCTTAAAGAAATGGGAATAGCAGACCACCTTACCTGTCTCTTGAGAAACCTGTATTTGTGTCAAGAAGTTAGAACCTTACATGAAACAACGGACTGGTTCAAAATTAGGAAAGGAGTACAACAAGGCTCTATATGTCACCTGATTAAACTTAAATGCAGAGTACATTAAGGGAAATGCCAGGCTGGATGAATCACAAGCTGGAATCAAGATAGTCAAGAGAAATATAAACAACCTCAGATATGCAAATGACACCACTTTAATGGCACAAAGTGAAAAGGAACTAAAAAGTCTCTTGATGAGGGTGAAAGAGAAGAGTGAAAAGGCTGGCTTAAAACTCAACATTCAAAAAACTAAGATCACAGCATCTGGTCCTATCACTTCACGGCAAACAGATGGGAAGAAGTGGAAGCAGTGACACTTTTTTCTTTCTTTGGATCCAAAATGACTGCAGATGGTGACTACAGCCATGAAACTAAAAGACGGTTGCTTCTTGGAAGAAAAGTTATGAACAAACCCAGACAGCATATTAAAAAGCAGAGATATCACTTGGCCAACAAAGGTCTATATAGTCAAAACTGTGGGTTTTCCAGTAGTCAAGTATGGATATGAGAGGTGGACCATAAAGAAGGCTGAGGGCAAAGAATTGATGCTTTTGAATTGTGGTGTTGGAGAAGACTCTTGAAAGTCCCTTGAACAACAAGGACATCAAATCAGTCACTCCTAAAGGGAATCAATCCTGAATACTCATTGGAAGGAGTGATGCTGCACCTAAAGCTTCAGTACTTTGGCTACCTGATGGGAAGAGCTAAGTCACTGGATAAGACCTTGCTGCTGAGAAAGACTGAAGGCAAAAGGAGAAGAGGGCATTAGAGGACGAGATGGTTAGATAGCATAACTGACTCAATGGACATGAATTTGAGCAAACTCCAGGAGACAGTGAAAGACAAGAAAGCCTGGCATGCTGCAGTCCATAGCAAAGAGTCAGACACAACTTAGTGACTGAACAATAACAACAACAAGGAAAGCCAGGCACTGGAGAGGCAGGCAGGCTTTATGGCTCTTTTCCAATCAAATATAGGCAGCTCCATTTTGTCTAAATAGAAGAGTTCATTGCAATTCAGATTGATTGTAACCACTAGAAGGCCATTTTGAATCTGAGCAAAGGAATATTTTCTTTCTTTTTTGGAATGGGTGAATTTAACTCAGATGACCATTATATACACTACTGTGGGCAAGAATCCCTTAGAAGAAATGGAGTAGCCATTAAAGTCAGCAAAAGAGTTCAAAATTCAGTACTTGGATGCAATCTCAAAAACAACAGAATGATCTCTGTTTGTTCCCAAGGCAAACCATTCAATATCATGGCAATCCAAGCCTATCCTCTGACCAGTAACGCTGAAAAGCTGAAGTTGAAGAGTTCTATGAAGACCTACAAGACCTTCTAGAACTAAAACCCAAAAAAGATGTACTTTTCATTATAGGGGACTAGAATGCAAAAGTAGAAAGTCAAGAAACACCTGGAACAACAGGCAAATTTGGCCTTGGAGTACAGAATGAAGTAGGGCAAAGGCTAATGGAGTTCAGCCAAGAGAATGCACTGGTCATAGCCAACACCCTCTTCCAACAACACAAGAGAAGACTCTATACATGGACATCACCAGATGGTCGGCATCAA
Source organism: Bos taurus (assembly GCF_002263795.3). Taxonomy (NCBI): domain Eukaryota; kingdom Metazoa; phylum Chordata; class Mammalia; order Artiodactyla; family Bovidae; genus Bos; species Bos taurus. The sequence continues at coordinate 56,905,670 of NC_037341.1, read as the reverse complement.
AATCAGATTGATTATATTCTTTGCATCCAAAGATGAAGAAGCTCTATACAGTCAGCAAAAACAAGACCAGGAACTGACTGTGGCTCAGATCATGAACTCTTTATTGCCAAATACAGACTGAAATTGAAGAAAGTGGAGAAAACCACTAGACCATTCAGGTATGACCTAAATCAAATCCCTTATGACTATACAGTGGAAGTGAGAAATAAATTTAAGGGACTAGATCTGATAGACAGAGAGCCTGATGAACTATGGTGGAGGTTTGTGACATTGTACAAGAGCCAGGAATCAAGACCATCCCCAAGAAAAAGAAATGCAAAAGAGCAAAATGGTGTCTGAAGAGGTCTTACAAATAGCTGTGAAAAGAAGGGAAGTGAAAAGCAAAGGGGAAAAGGAACGATATACCCATTTGAATGAAGAGTTCCAAAGAACAACAAGGACAGATAAGAAAGCCTTCCTCAGTGATCAATACAAAGAAATAGGGGGAAAAAAATAGAAAGGGAAAGACTAGAGATCTCTCCAAGAAAATTAGAGATACCAAGGGAATATTTTATGCAAAGATGGGCTCAATAAAGGACAGAAATGGTAGGGACCTAACAGAAGCAGAAGATATTAAGAAGAGGTGGCAAGAATACAAATACACAGAAGAACTGTACAAAAAGGTACTCCATTACCCAGATGATCACGATGGTGTGATCACTCACCTAGGGCCATTCTGGAATGTGAAGTCAAGTGGGCCTTAGGAAGCAATCACTATGAACAAAGCTAGTGGAGGTGATGGAATTCCAGGTGAGCTATTTCAAATCCTGAAAGATGCTGCTGTGAAAGTGCTACACTCAATACGCCAGGAAATTTGGAAAACTCAGCAGTGGCCACAGGACTGGAAAAAGTTAGTTTTCATTCCAATCCCAAAGAAAGGCAGTGCCAAAGAATGCTCAAACTACCACACAATCGCACTCATCTCACATGCTAGTAAAGTAATACTCAAAATTCTCCAAGCCAGGTTTCAGCAATACGTGAACCATGAACTTCCAGATGTTCAAGCTGGTTTTAGAAAGGGCAGATGAACTAGAGATCAAATTGCCAAAATACGCAGGATCATCGAAAAAGCAAGAGAATTCCAGAAAAACATCTATTTCTGCTTCATTGACTATGCCAAAGCCTTTGACTGTGTGGATCACAACAAACTGTGGAAAATTCTGAAAGATATGGGAATACCAGACCACTTGACCTGTCTCTTGAGAAATCTGTATGCAGGTCAGGAAGCAACAGTTAGAACTGGACTTGGAACAACAGACTGGTTCCAAATAGGAAAAGGAGCACAACAAGGCTGTATACTGTCACTCTACTTATTTAACTTATATGCAGAGTACATCATGAGAAATGCTGGGCTGGAGGAAGCACAAGCTGGAATCAAGATTGCCAGGAGAAATATCAATAACTTCAGATATGCAGATGACACCACACTTATGGCAGAAAATGAAGAACTAAAGAGCCTCTTGATGAAAGTGAAAGAGGAGAGTGAAAAAGTTGGCTTAAAGCTAAAATTCAGAAAACTAATATGATGGCCTCCAGTCCCATCACATCATGGCAAATAGTTGGGGAAACAGTGGAAACTGGCTGACTTTATTTTTCTGGGCTTCAACATCACTGCAGATGGTGACTGCAGCCATAAAATTAAAAGACGTCTACTCCTTGGAAGGAAAGTTATGACCAACCTAGACAGCATATTAAAAAGCAGAGACTTTACTTTGTCAACAAAGGTCTGTCTATTCAAGGCTATGTTTTTCCAGTGGTCATGTATGGATGTGAGAGTTGGACTGTGAAGAAGGCTGAGTGCCGAAGAATTGATGCTTTTGAACTGTGGTGTTGGAGAAGACTCTTGAGAGTCCCTTGGACTGCAAGGAGATCCAACTAGTCCATCCCAAAGGAGATCAGTCCTGGGTGTTCACTGGAAAGACTGATGCTAAAGCTGAAACTCCAGTACTTTGGCCACCTGATGCGAAGAGCTGACTCACTGGAAAAGACCCTGATTCTGGGAAAGATTGAGGGCAGGAGGAGAAGGGGACGACAGAGGATGAGATGGTTGGATGGCATCGCCAACTCAATGGACATGGGTTTGGGTGGACTCCGGGAGTTGGTGATGGACAGGGAGGCCCGGTGTGCTGTGGTTCATGGGGTCACAAAGAGTTGGACATGACTGAGTGACTGAAATGAACTGAATCTTGCCAAAATAATATACCTCAAAATGTGAGTACAGGACATACAGCATTCAAAAAATACATCTGTCTTGTAGGAACCTCTTAAAAATTTGCCTCCAAATCTGCTTGCTGATTGAAGGGTTTAGACAAAGGATGTTATACATGCTATCAATATCTCTAGTCAAACAGAATTCTTAAGTTACCTCAATTATTTTTCCTTTAATATGATCTACATTTCTACTTAGGTCAGTTCCATTCAGTTGTGTCTGACTCTTTGCAACCCTATGGACTGCAGCTTTCCAGGCTTCCCTTTCCATCACCAACTCCTGGAGCTTGCTCAAACTCACATCCATTGAGTGGGTGATACCATCCAACCATCTCATCCTCTGTCATCCCCTTCTCCTCCTGCCTTCAATCTTTCCCAGCATCACTGTCTTCTCTAATGAGTCAACACATTGCATCAGGTGACCAAAGTATTGGAGCTTCAGCTTCAGCATCAGTCCTTCCAGTGAATATTCAGGACTGATTTCCTTTAGGATGGACTGCTTGGATCTCCTTGCAGTCCAAGGGACTCTCAAGAGTGTCCTCCAACATCACAGTTCAAAAGCATCACTTCTTCAGCACTCAGTTTTCTTTGTAGTCCAACTCTCACATCCATCCATGACTACTGGAAAAACCATAGTGTTGACTAGACAGACCTTTTCTGGTAATGTCTCTGCTTCTTAATAGGCTGTCTAGGTTGGTTACAGTTAGAACTGGACATGGAACAACAGACTGGTTCCAAACAGGATAAGGAGTTCGTCAAGGCTGTATATTGTCACTGTGCTTATTTAACTTATATGCAGAGTACATCATAAGAAATGCTAGGCTGGATGAAGCACAAGCTGGAATGACTGCTGGGAGAAATATCAATAACCTCAGATATGCACATGACACCACCCTTATGGCAGAAAGTGAAGAAGAACTAAAGAGCCTCTTGATGAAAGTGAAAGAGTAGAGTGAAAAACTTGGCTTAAAGCTCAACATTCAGAAAACAAAGATCATGGTATCCGGTCCCATCACTTCATGGAAAATAGATGGAGAAACAGTAGAAACAGTGTCAGACTTTATGTTTATGGGCTCCAAAATCACTGCAGATGGTGACCGCATCCATGAAATTACAAGATGCTTACTCCTTGGAAGAAAAGGTATGACCAACATAGACAGCATATTCAAAAGCAGAGACTTTACTTTGCCAACAAAGGTCCATCTAGTCAAGGCTATGGTTTTTCCAGTAGTCATCTATGGATGTGAGAGTTTGACTATAAAGAAAGCTGAGCACCAAAGAATTGATGTTTTCAACTGTGGTGTTGGAGAAGACTCCAGAGAGTCCCTTGGATTTCAAGGAGATCCACCCAGTCCATCCTAAAGGAAATCAGTTCTGAATGATCATTGGAAGGACTGATGCTGAAGCTCCAATACTTTGGCCACATGATTAAAGAGCTGACTCATTTGAAACGACCCTGATGTTGGGAAAGATTGAAGGCGAGAGGAGAAGGGCAATACAGAGGATGAGATGGTTGGATGGCATCTTTGACTCAATGGAAATGAGTTTGAGTAAACTCTGGGAGTTCGTGATGGACAGGGAGGCATGGCGTGCTGCAGTAGTGGGTCGCAGAGTTAGGACTGAGCGACTGAACTGAACTGAACTGAACTGAGGTTGGTCATAGCTTTTCCTCCAAGGAGCAAGCGTCTTTTAATTTCATGGCTGCAGTCACCATCTCCAGTGATTTTGAAACCCAAGAAAGAAAGTCTGTCACTGTTTCCAATGTTTCCCCATCTACTATGAAGTGATGGGACCTGAAACCATTATCTTCATTTTTTGAGTGTTGAGTTTTAAGCCAGTGTTTTCATTCTCCTCTTTCACTTTCATCAAGAGGCTCTATAGCTCCTGTTCGCTTTCTGACATAAGGGTGGTGTTATCTGCATATCTGAGATCTGTTATTAATATTTCTCCCAGCAATCTTGATTCCAGCCTGTGCTTCATCCAGTCTGGCATTTTGCATGATGTACTCTGCATATAAGTAAAATAAGCAGGGTGACAATATACAGCCTTGACACACTCCTTTCCCAATTTGGGACCAGTCTGTTGTTCCATGTCCAGTTCTAACTGTTGCCTCTTGACCTGTAGGTGTCTCAGGAGGTCTGATACTCCCATCCCTTTAGAATTTTCCATAGTTTGTTGTGATCCACATGGTCACTATTTCCCTTTAAACTGATAAAACAATCAACTTTCCTCTCTTTCCTTCTCTCTCTTTGCACAGTTCTTCTGTGCAAGGCTCAAAAGCCCTAGAGGAGAAATATGTCCAGGAGTCTGGCAATAGGCAACAATAATAAAAATGCCTAGTAGGGATCATGTCATCTTGGACAAGTCATTTAATTGTTGATGCCTCTATTACCACCTTACCTGTCTATTCAACAAAACAAATCAACATCTTCTAACACCTTATATATTTTTCAAAGGGGTTTTAAGAAAATCCATATGTGTTTTTAAATTTTTAAGATTGAAATGTAATTCACATACAGTGAAGTGAAATGTAGGTTGCTCAGTTTTGTCCAACTTTTTTCCACCCCGTACAATCCATGGAGTTCTCTAGGCCAGAATACTGGAGAGGGTAGCCTTTCCCTTCTCCAAGGATCTTTCCAATCCAGGGATCAAACCCAGGTCTCCCATATTGAGAGCAGATTCTTTACCAGCTGAGCCACAGGGAAGCCCACATACAAGAAATGCACAGGTAGTACATTTTGGATAAATTTTGACAAATGCATACACTCATGTAATCCATATCCATATCAAAATCAAATATAGATCATTTTCATTACACCAAAATATTTCTTCATACCCCTTTCTATTCAATCCTGCCACATAACCACCTCCCAACCACCAACTCCAGAGGACACTACTATTCTATACTCTTTCACCAGAGATAGACTTAGCTTGTCTTAGAACTATATATAAATAGATTTGCAGAAGATATTCTGTTGTGTCTGGTTTTTTTCTTTTGTCAGGACTTCCCTGGTGACTCAGATGGGAAGCCACCTGCAATGCAAAAAACTACCTGCAATGCAGGAGACCCAGGTTTGATCCCTAGGTCAGGAAGATCCCCTAGAGAACGAAATGGCAACTCACTCCAGTATTTTTGCCCAGGAAAGATCCCCTGGAGAAGAAAACAGCAGTATACTCCAGTATTCTTGCCTGATAAATTTCAAAGACAGAAGAGCTTGGCAGGCTACAGTCCAGAACACTATCATTCCAATTTCTTTCATCAGAGATAGACTTAGCTTGTCTTAGAAGTATATATACATACATTCACAGAAGATATTCTTTTCTGTCTGATTTCTTTCTTTTGCTAGGGATGTTCTTGAGATGTATCCATGCTGTTGTATGTATCAGCAGCTTGCTTCTATTTATTGCTCCTTAATATTTCATTTCTTATTTCCTTAATTCTAATTCCTCATTTCTTTCCTGTTGTTCCTTAATATCCCCTTGTATGAAATATCACAATTCTTTTACTTATTTTCCTGTTGGTTTTTAGCTTTTGCCACTTAAATATAAGGTTACTGTATATATTGCTGTAAAGCCTGTTTTGAAAAAAAATTATTTTAACTTGAGAAAATTAGGACAGTTGCTCAATCAGAGCACCAACATATGTCTGACTTAAAAAGAAAATGACGGTATTCCAAACCATCTCGGCCATTTTACATTTCCAACAATAATATATGAGATTTCTGACTCCTCCACGCTCTTGTCAAAATTTAATGTTAGGACTTTTAATTTAAGTAATTCCAGTGCATATGAATTACTATCTCATTATGATACTAATTTTCACTTTTCTAATGAGTTTGAGGACTTTTTAATAAGATGATTGGCTGCTTATGTATTTTTTTGTGTGAAATGTCATTTTTCCATTGTTTTAGTGGATTGCTTTTATTTCTACTTTTGACTTATAGGAGCTCTTTATATAATCTTAATATAAGTCCTATATATTCAAAATATAAATCTTATTATGCATTACATTTTTCTCTGCCGGAGGCATATCTCTGCACTTAATAGCATCTTTTGATGAGTAGAAGTTTTAGCTACTGATGAAATCCAACTTAAAATTCTTTATGTATAGATTTTATGAAAAAAAATCTTTGCCTATCTCAAGGTTACAATGATATTATCCTTTGTTTTCTTCTAGAAGCTTGTGTATCTAAATCCATCTCAAAATCTGTTTGTTTCTGAGTTGAACTAGGAATTGAGGTTAATTTTTTTCCCATATAGATACCAGTTGTGTCGTCTTATTCTACAGGATATACATTTTTTCCTATTGAATTTTGAAGATTTTGTGAAGTGTCAATTAGTATAAGTCTATTTCTGTACCATTGATCTATTTTTCTGTTATGCTGCACATGATTACTGTTAAGTTCATAATAACTTTGAAATCAAGGAGCATGATTCCTCAATTTTTTCTTTTTTGATACTACCTTGACTTTTCTGGATCCTTTGTAGTCCATACTGAGGTTGCTCAGTCATGTCCGACTCTTTGTGACCCCATGGACTGTAGCCTACCACGCTCCTCTGTCCGTGGGATTTTCCAGGCAAGAGTACTGGAGTGGGTTGCCATTTCCTTCTCCAGAGGATCTTCCCAACCTGGAGATTGAACCTGGGTCTCCCACATTGTAGGCAGACACTTTACCATCTGAGCCATGAGAGAAGTCCTGTAGTACATATAAATTTTTAATTTATCAATTTGTTAAAAAAACTTGACCTGATTTTTCAATGGGATTGCTTTGACTCTATACATCAATTTGGGTATGAACCTTTTACAAAAGTATTAAGGAAAATACTGATAAAAGACTTTTCTATAGATACTATTTTATGATATAGGGAAATTAGCATTTGGATTTTTAGGATAAATTTGCAGCACTTTCCTAACAAAAGGTCTATGAATACAATAAAGGTGGATGATCCAAGTGTTATTAAATGTTCTAAACAAAGAGCAGAGAAGATTCATCAAAACATTTGAGACTTATTGAGTAGCATGTCTCAACTGGCTGAAACATCTGAACATAAGGGAGACAGTGTATAGCATAGAGACAACATTCAGTAACTGTTAAACAAGTAAATGAGAAAAATACATTCCTCAAAGAGTTTGTGGTCTAATAAGGGAAACACACACATGAACAAATGATTAAAAGGCAATAAGAAAAGACAAATGAGAGGTCATGAGAGGGAGCTGCTAAATCTGTGAGGCTCTCTGACTGTAGTAAAATTCAGCATAAAATTGGTTTTGTATAAATGGAGTTTACAATTTTAAAATATTCTAATTTAAATCCTAAAAGGCACTTAAGGAAAGGTCACTTATACATTCTTTCTCCTTCTACTCACCCCTTCCCTGTGATTTAAAGAGAAAATATATTTTACAAATGCCACAGCTTTACAAGTCAAAATTTAGGCTTATTAAAGATCATTTACAACCTTATCGTCGTCTTTCAGTCACCCAGTCCTGTCTCTTTGTGACTGCAGCACACCAGGGCTCCCTGTCCCTCAGCATCTCCCAGAGGTTTCTAGAAATAAATATACCACTTTATTTTTCTGTGAAACTTGTGGTAGGTGTAGAACAAGAAATCTATTTTCCTGTTTAAGGATCTTACTGTGAAAAGAACATTAGGATACACTGTTTTTTGTGTGTCTGATTCTTGTTCATTTTAAGCATTAGTTTCTCTGGCTTTGTAAGAAAACATTCTTCTTACACACTTCCATACTCATTTACTCAACTGTCAATAAATATTTATTTATCACTTACTGCATACCAGGAAAAACCGTGGTGGAATCTATAGTTAAAAACACCTTTGTTCAAGTTTAATATATGAGAATACTATCTGAAATAATTCTTGGAAGATTTTACTACATTTGTAAGAAAGATTAATCTCAGAGGAAGATAAGTGCAGAATTTAATAAGGCCTTTTTTTCTGATTAAATGGTGATCTTTAAAAATCTATATCCTTAATACACTAAAATTCCTAAGATACAACAAATATCATCACAGGAGGTAGTTTTGGGTTTTCTATGCATTCAGGACAGGAGATGGTGGTGGTGGTGATTTAGTCTTGTCTGACCCTTGTGACCCCATAGACTGTAGCCCACCAGGCTCCTCTGTCCTTGGGATTTTCCAGGCAAGAATACTGGAGTGGATTGCCATTCCCTTCTCTAAGCTATCTTCCTGACCCAGGGATCCAACCAGCTTGTTTTGCATTGCAGATAAATTCTTTACCTTACTGATGAGCCACCAGGGAAGCCCTCAGAGCAGGGAACACAAAATGGTACACAGAATTTGATAAATTTCAGACAAAAAGGTCAATATAGCCAAATAAAAGATTTCAATAGTGATAATGCCCATAAGATATAAAACAGAAAAAAAGTACATCCAATGTAAAACAACAACAACAAAAAAGGTACAACAAAAGAATGTGATAATAGAACTAAATAGATGAAAATAAGTCCTGATACAAATAATAAGAATAGGAAGTTGAATAAATTTATGTGATCAAGACACAGATATCTAGATTGAATTAAAACCAATCCAGTAACAAGTAATAAGGATAAAAAAGGTTGAAAGGATAGGTCTCTCCTCAACTGCTCCTTCTGTCCAGTGAGGCTGTAACAAAGACAAAAACTCCATTTTTGTCTGAGTAGCAAAACTCTAAACCCCAACTCTGGCTTCATCTACTAACCACCATAAAAGCCCAAGCTTTCAGCGTCCTCTCTTATTTCACTCCCAATTAAATTTGAGTTAATTCTCTTTTGGGAATCCTTTTGTTGCTTACTATATAAGTAAAAACCTCTATATTCTATCTCATTGGTGCCTATGTGTCATTCCTCTCATTATCATAAATGCTTGAGTGGAGAGGGTATGGATGGCAGCTACCCATCATTCAACAAGGAATTCTGGGTGCCTGAATAAAATGAGGCCTTTCTTGACAACACAATCTAAATTTCAAGCTATTCCCAACAATTCTGTTTCTCCTCCACTGCTTTACTTTTCAGTAGTACTTATCACCACCTGACATTTGATGTTTTCACTTCTAGTTTTTCATACCTTATAGGAGACTATATAATAAGACAGAAATACAGGAGATAATATAATAAGATATAATAAAACAGAAGCAGAAGATATTAAGAAGAGGTGGCAAGAACACACATAAGAACTATACAAAAAAGATCTTCATGACCCAGATAACCACAATGGTGTGATCACTCACTTAGAGCCAGACATCCTGGAGGGTGAAGTCAAGTGGACCTTAGGAAGTATCACTACAAACAAAGCCAGTGGAGGTGATGGAATTCCAGCTGAGCTATTTCAAATCCTAAAAGATGATGCTGTTAAAGTGCTGCACAAACATGCCAGCAAATTTGGAAAACTCAGCACTCAGCAGTGGCCACAGGACTGGAAAAAGTCAGTTTTCATTTCAATCCCAAAGAAAGGCAATGCCAAAGAATGTTCGAACTACTGCACAACTGCACTCATTTCACACTCTAGTAAAGTAATGCTCAATATTCTCCATGCTAGGCTTCAACAGAACATGAACCAAGAACTTTCAGATGGTCAAGCTGGATTTAGAAAAGGCAGAGGAATCAGATATCAAATTGCCAACATCCGTTGGATCATAGAAAAAGCAAGAGAATTCCAGAAAAACACCTACTTCTGCTGCACTGACTACACTAAAGGCTTTGACTATGGACTGCAAAAACTGTGGAAAATTCTTAAAGAGATAGGAACACCAGACCACCTTACCTGCCTCCTAAGAAATCTGTATGCAGGTCAAGAAGCAACAGTTAGAATTAGACATTGAGCAATGGACTAGTTCCAAATTGGGAAAGGATTATGTCAAGGCTGTATATTATCATCCTGCTTATTTAACTTATATGCAGAGTACATCATGCAAAATGCTGAACTGGATGAAGCTCAAGCTGGAATAAAGATTGCTGGGAGAAATATCAGTAACCTCAGACATGCAGATGATAACCTTCTAATGGCAGAAAGTGAAGAGGAATCAAAGAGCCTCTTGATGAGGGTAAAAGACAAGCGTGAAAAAGCTGACTTAAAACTCAACACTCAACAAATGAAGATCATGGCATCTGGTCCCATCACTTCATGGCGAATAGTTGGGGAAACAATGGAAACAGTGGCAGACTTTATTTTCTTGGGCTCCAAAATCACTGCAGTTGGTGACTGCAGCCATGAAATTAAAAGACGCTTGCTCCTTGGAGGAAAGGCTATGACCAACCTAGTCAGCTACTAAAAAGCAGAGATATTACCGACAAAGGTCCATCTAGTCAAAGCTATGGTTTTTCCAGTAGTCATGTATGGATGTGAGAGTTGAACCATAAAGAAAACTGAGCACCAAAGAATTGATGCTTTTGAACTGTGGTGCTGGAGAAGACTCCAGAGAGTCTCTTGGACTACAAGGAGATCAAACCAGTCTATCCTAAAGGAAATCAGTCCAAATATTCATTGGAAGGACTGATGCTGAAGCTGAAGCTGCAATACTTTGGCCATGTGAAGCAAAGAGCTGACTCATTAGAGAAGAGCATGATGCTGGGAAAGATTGAATGAAACAACTTACAAATATAGACTACCAATTAAAACTTAAGATAGTTTTTGAAAGTGCTGATCAGTTGGACAGAAATAACTGGTATTACTGCTGAAAATAAAAGAGGAAATCACAATAAATACAGTACAATACAGAAACTTAAATAGCATTAATCTATTTCCATACATCTATATAGTTCTTATCCTATAATGTGGTTTTTAACTCTTAAAACCATTTCCTTCTTTATAAAACATGAAATTTTAAAATATTCTCAGATATTTTTAAAGATACATATATACAGTAAATAAGTGCATCCAACTAATAAATCTCTGCTTTCAACCACAACAAAACTCTTCCCTGAATAAGATTCCCTTCTATCTGAGAGCACAATACACAATGCTCTAGTCTTGTGGTCTGAGTTCTCCACCCATCATTTGAAGTGTCACAGGATAAAAAGAAAGGTCCTTGGTTTAGCTCCTTATCACAGGACGCCTGCCTACTTTTCTCTCCTCATCTTTTCACTCCATGAATTCAACTTAATGTCATAGATGGAAACATGATACTCTTGATAGTTTCTGAATCTCTTCTGTAAAATGAAAGGGTTTTACTATTTTATCTCACAGATTCAAGCTTCTACAACTATATTTCATAACTGTACATGGACAGCATATGAAAATCATGAGACTAAGATTTACTTGGGGCTTCCCTGACAGCTCAGAATCCACCTGAAATGCAAGAGACCCCAAGTTCTATTCCTGGGTTGGGAAGATCTGCTGGAGAAGGGATAGGCTAAGATTTACTTATGATCTCCACACCATGATTTTTAGCTACACTTATGATAATGGAAAAATTGTAAATAAAAACATTTTATTATGACAATAAATTTGTATCTGCTAACTTTCCCTCTTCCTGTTTTGTCTACCATACAAACTAATTTCAAAGGCCTTTTGCAGTACTTTTGTTATAAGATCAGAACATCAAAATGTACAAACTGTGTAGTGAACAGCTAGGTAACTTAGCACATCATTAACTTATAAACACACTCAGCTTGTATTACATATTGTAACAGCTTAGTATAGCTCATAAACTTTCAACTTAGGTTTATGAGAAAGATTTCCATTTTTCTTTAACAGTATAACACCAGTGAACCAATGGAGTTGCTCAGTCATGTCCGACTCTTTCCAACTCCATGGACTGTAGCCTACCAGGCTCCTCCATCCATGGAATTTTCCAGGCAAGAGTATTGGAGTGGGTTGCCATTTCCTTCTCCAGGAAGATCTTTCTGACCCAGGGATCAAACCCAGGTCTTCGGCATTGCAGGCAGATGCTTTACCATCTGAGCCACGAGGGAAGCCACAGAATCACATGGGCATCCTTAATTCAAATTGTTATCATATCTATTGTTCTTTCTAGTTCTCTTAAAGCAAATTTCCATTTAAAGACTTAGTCTTTGTAGACAGACTCAATTATGTATCCACAGCTGCTCTAGGGATACAATTTTTGCTTAGTTTTATTCTTAAAACTTTTTGGCGTTTAAATTTTGAAAAAATAGTTTTTGATAATCTACTAGGCATGGCATCCCACTCCAGTACTCTTGCCTGGAAAATCCCATGGACAGAGGAGGCTGGTAGGCTGCAGTTCATGGGGTCGCTAAGAGTCAGACACGACGGAGCAACTTCACTTTCACTTTTCACTTCCATGCATTGGAGAAGGAAATGGCAACCCACTCCAGTGTTCTTGCCTGGAGAATCCCAGGGACGGGGGAGCCTGGTGGGCTGCCATCTCTGGGGTCGCACAGAGTCAGACACGACTGAAGCGACTTAGCAGCAGCAGCAGCAGCAGGCATAACTAAATAAAGAGAACTTTTTAAAGAGGGAAACAAGCAGAACCTCTCTTGCAGTTATACCAGTTCTCAAGTCCACACAAATTTTCATTTAAAATTTATTGCTATTAAAAGGAGAACTGAGATCATCCACTCATCCACTGTACTTTGGAAGATGACTGTAGATCACCACAGAAGAAAAATGTGCAACCTCTTTAAATCTTCCATAGCAGTATAATTTAATTAATAATTGTATAAAGAAACAAATGCTAAATTTACAATAAAAATTCAGAGAAACAAGGAAAAGCAACATGGAAAATTTAAACATGATGTTTAAATTGTGCCTTCAGAGAAATAAGCAAAAGCAATATGAGCTGCTGTTTAAATTTTGCCTTTGTTAGTTATTAAATCCATAGTTTTTGTAATGTCAATAAAGGTTCAAAAGGCATATGATCTTTGATTGCTAGTTACTATTAACTTAGGTTTCCTTGGTAGTCCTGTGCTAATTTATAGGTATAGATTTCAAAACTTAAAATGACTTAGATATTTGGGATTTTTATTGCTATTTTCCTATCGCCATGTGCTTTGAATTAGATAAGCCCTGTGTTTGTACTTTTTAAAATAATAGCTGCTTCAATAATTCTATCAAGTTCTCAAATATAATCTAAGTGATTTATGTATTGGTAAATTTCCCAATTTATTCAATGACTGCATAAAACATGATATTTCTTCTCTCTTGTTCTTCCTAATAATTACTACTTTCTTGAAAGAAAAGAAAAATTGAAGATAAAAAACTATTCTAATGGTTGACAAAAGAGAAATTAAAATGAAAGAATGACAACCAAAAATTATTTGATTTCTTCTCAACCATGTTAAATTTGTATGCCTTTATTTCCTTTAATGTATCAGAATAGAATCAAAGATTTTCCATTCGCTGATTCCCAAAACATTTCTAAAGAGCAAAATTAAAAATTTTAAATCAATGCTGTCATATTAGCCTTATACCCTCAGGAATGAAAGTTCTATGCCTATTTCATAACACTTTATTCCTCTTTCTTTTCCCTCTCAAGCCTTGATGTACTTTTATGGCTAATTTTTACCTAGGCATTTTTGTGGTTTTGAAGTGTTTATACGTTTTCCTATATTTTCATTTTGATGCATATTTACAAACAGGAATAAATTATAATATGAAAGGGTAACATATTACTGCAACCCACTTTGAAGAAAGTTATGCAAAATTACTTTTCTATAATAAAACTGTTAGTGTACAAAAATGCAATTAAATTTGAGTTTCACCATGAAATATGTAAAACTCTTAAATACAATTTTTAAGATAAAAATACAAAAAATATGTCATGAGTTGAGAAGAAAAGACATTTTTCAGGAAAGAAAGGACAGCAGGGAAGTTCACGTAAATAAATCATATTTTTTTAAAAGAATAAGGTTCAGAGTAACAATATAAATAGAATTCTTTGTGCTAATGGTCCTTTCCTGTTCATACATTGGACCTTATTAATTATAAATACTTCAACAATATAACATGGTATAATTCTTAATGATGTAATTCTTTTCCAATCTAGATAAATAACAAAGATGTTGAAAGGGTTCCTATATTTCTTGGAAGAAAATTTGTTTGAAGATAATTGAAAAATCTAGTTTTCAAAATTTCTAGTCCTTAGGATGTTTAACCCTAACAATGAGTCTCCAAACACCCAAAAAAGAAGCTATTTATTCAGTTGATAAATATCTACATAATAGTTAACATTTAGAATATTTGCAATCTGTATATATTTTAGATTTTTTTAGTAACAAAGACATATACAAAAACAACTAAAAGTCAAAATCTTAATTAATTTACTTCCTTACATCATAGTCATGCATATAAATTCTTACATTCACTATGAGTAGCTTATTGGAGAAGGCAATGGCACCCCACTCCTGTACTCTTGCCTGGAAAATCCCATGGATGGAGGAGCCTGGTGGGCTGCAGTCCATGGGGTCGCTAAGAGTCGGACATGACTGAGTGACTTCACTTTCACTTTTCACTTTCATGCATTGGAGAAGGAAATGGCAACCCACTCCAGTGTTCTTGCCTGGAGAATCCCAGGGACGGGGGAGCCTGGTGGGCTGCTGTCTGTGGGGTCACACAAAGTCGGACACAACTGAAGCAACTTAGCAGCAGCAGCAGCAGCAGCAGCAGCAGCAGCTTATAGGGTTTGCCTGGTAGCTCGAAGAATCTGCCTGCAATGCAGCAGACCTGGATTCGATCCCTGGGTCAAGAACATCTCCTGGAGAATTCCATGGACAGAAGAGCCTGGCAGGCTACAGTGGGTATGGTCACATAGAGTTGGACATGACTGAACAACTAACACTTTCACCTAAAAAAAATTGTATGTTTTGCAAAAAAAATCAGAAAATAAAGTGGAAGTAAAACTAGGTTTAAAGATAGGAATGAGAAAATAAAAAAAACAGGAATAAGCAAGAAATACGCAGGGGATATATAAAAATATTTTTCAATATGTATATATTCTAATGTTATTTCTAAATTCGTCAGTAATTCAATATAATATTAATAAAACCTCAAGTGTAGCTTTTAAAATTATGACAGTTTTATTTTAAAATGTACATTAAAAAATTATAATGCTCTCCATGAACAGGTGGGGAATTCTGAAAAAGTAATATGGGATGCAGGACTCATTCTGTCAGATAATAACATTTATTATAAAGCTGTAGTATTTAACATAGTTTAGTACTGGACATAGACTAATCAGTAGAACAGATAAGAATATAGAAATATACCTATAAGTATACAGAAAAATGTTATAGACTGAGGTATTGCTTCAACATGTGATGGTTAAAAGATAGAATTAACATCTTTTCCTTATTGTTTGAATTGTTTAACTGAGTGTGTGCATTTTTTTCTAGCAAGTAAACATAATTCTTAGAGAATTTATTTATATGTGTAACTTTTAGACATATACACATAAAAGATAGGTAATATAGTACTATATACATGTTTAAAAACTAAGTAGAATATATACATATATATAAGTGTATATGAATATATATATGCATACACATACATTAGTGTATAAAAGAAGACTAAATAAAAATGCTTAAACATTTATTAAATATGTCATTTGTGGTAATATTTCTAGTTTGTTTTGGGAGCTTTTGATTTGCCTCAAGACAATTTTGTACTATAATAATATAATCTTTTTTAAAAACTAATTTATTTTAATTGCAGGATAAATTCCTTACAATATTGTGGTGGTTTTTGCCATACATCTACATGAATCACCCACAGGTGCACATTTGTCTCTCCATTCTGAACACCCCTCCTAACTCCCTCCCCACCCCATTCCTCTGGGTTGTCCCAGAGCACTGGCTTTGAATGCCCTGCTTCATGCATCAAACTTGCACTGGTCATCTATTTTACATATGGTAATATACATGTTTCAATGCTAGTCTCTCAAATCACCCCACCCTCGCCTTCTCCCATACAGTCCAAAAGTCTGTTCTTTACATCTGTGTCTCTTTTGCTGCTTTGCATATAGGATCGTCGATACTGTCTTTCTAAACTTCATATATATGCACTAACATACTTTATTGATGCTTATAATCTTAAAATCAGGATCTAAATAGGAAGAATACCATTTGATCCTTTTAAATTTCCCACTGATATTATAGCAATATAATGGTGTGAAAAAAGTCTCTGAAAAAAAATCAATGAGAAAATTCTATTTTAAATTTAGTTACAAATCTAGGTATTATTTAAATACTATCAACTTAATTTAATCAATCAATTTAATCATCTTGAAGGAAAACATCTTCTGGATCATGGAAAAAGCAAGAGAGTTCCAGAAAAACATCTATTTCTGCTTTACTGACTATGCCAAGGCCTTTGACTGTGTGGATCAAAATAAACTGAGGAAAATTCTGAAAGAGATGGGAATACCAGACTACCTGACCTTCCTCTTGAGAAACCTATATGCAGGTCAGGAAGCAACAATTAGAACTAAAGACAATCTCTTTAACAAGTGGTGCTGGGAAATCTGGTCAACCACTTGTAAAAGAATGAAACTAGAACACTTTCTAACACCATACACCAAAATAAACTCAAAATGGATTAAAGATCTAAACGTAAGACCAGAAACTATAAAACTCCTAGAGGAGAACATAGGCAAAACACTCTCTGACATACATCACAGCAGGATCCTCTATGACCCACCTCCCAGAATATCGGAAATAAAAGCAAAAATAAACAAATGGGACCTAATTAACCTTAAAAGCTTCTGCACATCAAAGGAAACTATCAGCAAGGTGAAAAGACAGCTTTCAGAATGGGAGAAAATAATAGCAAATGAAGCAACTGACAAACAACTAATCTCAAAAATATACAAGCAACTCCTACAGCTCAACTCCAGAAAAATAAATGACCCAATCAAAAAATGGGCCAAAGAACTAAACAGACATTTCTCCAAAGAAGACATACAGATGGCTAACAAACACATGAAAAGATGCTCAACATCACTCATTATCAGAGAAATGCAAATCAAGACCACTATGAGGTACCATTTCACACCAGTCAGAATGGCTGCGATCCAAAAGTCTACAAATAATAAATGTTGGAGAGGGTGTGGAGAAAAGGGAACCCTCTTACACTGTTGGTGGGAATGCAAACTAGTACAGCCACTAGGGAGAACAGTGTGGAGATTCCTTAAAAAACTGGAAACAGAACTGCCTTATGATCCAGCAATCCCACTGCTGGGCATACACACTGAGGAAACCAGAAGGGAAAGAGACACGTGTACCCCAATGTTCATCGCAGCACTGTTTATAATAGCCAGGACATGGAAGCAACCTAGATGTCCATCAGCAGATGAATGGATAAGAAAGCAGTGGTACATATACACAATGGAGTATTACTCAGCCATTAAAAAGAATACATTTGAATCAGTTCTAATGAGGTGGATGAAACTGGAGCCTATTATACAGAGTGAAGTAAGCCAGAAGGAAAAACACCAATACCGTATACTAACTCATATATATGGAATTTAGAAAGATGTTAACAATAACCCTGTGTACGAGACAGCAAAAGTGACGCTGACGTATGGAACAGTCTTATGGACTCTGTGGGAGAGGGAGAGGGTGGGAAGATTTGGGAGAATGGCATTGAAACATGTAAAATATCATGTATGAAACGAGATGCCACTCCAGGTTCAATGCACGATACTGGATGCTTGGGGCTAGTGCACTGGGATGACCCAGAGGGATGGTATGGGGAGGGAGGAGGGTTCAGGATGGGGAGCACATGTATACCTGTGATGGATTCATTTTGATATTTGGCAAAACTAATACAATTATGTTAAGTTTAAAAATAAAATAAAATTTAAAAAAAAATTAAAAAAAAAAAAAGAACTGGAAAAGGAACAACAGACTGGTTCCAAATAGGAAAAGGAGTATGTCAAGGCTGTATATTGTCACCCTGCTTATTTAACTTATATGCAGAGTACATCATGAGAAATACTGGGCTGGAAGAAGCACAAGCTGGAATCAAGATTGCCGGGAGAAATATCAGTAACCTCAGATATGCAGATGACACCACTCTTATGGCAGAAAGTGAAGAGGAACTCAAAAGCCTCTTGATGAAAGTGAAACAGGAGAGTGAAAAAGTTGGCTTAAAGCTCAACATTCAGAAAACGAAGATCATGGCACCCGGTCCCATCACTTCATGGGAAATAGTTGGGGAAACAGTGGAAACAGTGTCAGGCTTTATTTTTGGGGGCTCCAAAATCACTGCAGATGGTGACTGCAGCCATGAAATTAAAAGACGCTTACTCCTTGGAAGGAAAGTTATGACCAACCTAGATAGCATACTGAAAAGCAGAGACATTACTTTGCCAACAAAGGTCCGTCTAGTCAAGGCTATGGTTTTTTCCAGTGGTCATGTATGGATGTGAGAGTCGGACTGTGAAGAAACCTGAGTGCCAAAGAATTGATGCTTTTGAACTGTGGTGTTGGAGAAGACTCTTGAGAGTCCCTTGGACTCTCAACCAGTCCATTCTGAAAGAGATCAGCCCTAGGATTTCTTTGGAAGGAATGATGCTAAAGCTGAAACTCCAGTACTTTGGCCACCTCATGCGAAGAGTTGACTCATTAGAAAAGACTCTGATGCTGGAAGGGATTGGGGGCAGGAGGAGAAGGGGACGGCAGAGGATGAGATGGCTGGATGGCATCACTGACTCCATGGACGTGAGTCTGAGTGAACTCTGGGAGTTGGTGATGGACAGGGAGGCCTGGCATGCTGTGATTCAGGGGGTCGCAAAGAGTCGGACATGACTGAGTGACTGAACTGAACTGAACTGAATCAAAATTAAAATTTTTTCAATAGATTTATAATGCCTTTTCTGAAATGAGGTATTCTTCAATTAGAAAGCAAATAAAAATAAAAGAATTTTGATAACAATTTTAGTGAGTAGTACATCTGACGAAAGAATTCTGATAGGAAAATAATGTAATGACAGTCCTTACCTAAATGTATATGAATTAAGACACCCTACATCAAAATGAGATGTTAATAAAATTAGAGATTTTGGCATGGAGATTAGCAGGGAAATCAAAAGCTCTGACATAAAAAATAAAATATATGACTTGGGAAAGTGTATACCCTAATTTCATGAAGTTCAGTTTTCAAACAGGATTTAGATCATTGATCTCTGAGTTCATTTACTCTTATCTTAGAAAAATGAAGCTTTCTCTTTTAAGGAAAAAACACTTATTTTAAAGACAGAGAGTATATACTACAACATGTTAATGACTTCAGTATAAACGAATCAGAAATATATGGATTGAGTTTACTTCTCAAAGCACAGGGCTTGTAAGTTAAAGGAAAGTCCCTTCAGGTTACGTGTCTCATCAAACTTAGAACAAACTAGGTTTAAGATGTAAAAAATACACAAACTGGCCAAAAGTACCCATCCCTGAATTAAACAAAACACCACAATCATAAAATTCTATTTATACTATGCAGAAGGGAGTATCATGAGAAACTCCAATAATTACTAGAAGGAGAAATACACTTCTTCAGGAAATCCTAAGGCTAACTATACTCTCTTCCAAAAATGTATTTATAACAATTTTAGAAATTTCATCAAAGTATCAAGGAATTTATGAATGTAAAATCACTCTGCAAAGTGATATTCCAATACGAAATATAGTGATAACTCTGTTTAAGATGCTTTTTCTTTTATAAACACCTACTTTCTACACTCCTCATCCTAGACTCATACCACCACTTTTCCTTTCTCGTACACACAGAGACACACACAACATACATTTTAAACTTCTTTACAATATGCTAAACCATTTCAAAGATTCTGATGCTGTGGTGACTCTATAATGTGTTGACATAGCTACCTGATTAATTGATCCATATATCTCAGAATTCCTTTTCCTATATATCTCATAACAGAATCTATAAGAGAGGATCTTGTGGGAAGTTTTGAAGGGAGAAGTAAAGCAGTGGTGATTTTGTTCTTCAGCCACATAATTGCTTATCTTCTGACTCACCTCATGGACATGGGGCAGTAGCCAGGTCTATACTTCCCCATCCTTCTTTGTACTGTCCTTCAGCATTTCCAACTCCTAGGAAGGAGTTTGCATATAGTGCTATGATTAACAGGACTAGATTTTCTACGATTATACATAGGAGGCACCACTCTGTATATTTTACTCAGTCATTCTTCACTAAGTATGACAATCCCTAGGTCTATCCACGTTGCTGCAAATGGCATTATCTCATTCTTTTAAATGGCTAAGTAATATCTCATTGTATGAATACATATATGTATCATATCTTCTTTATCCATTTATTTGTCAATGGACATTTAAGTTGTTCTTTCAGTTCAGTTCAGTCGCTCAGTCGTGTCCGACTCTTTGAGACCCCATGAACTGCAGCATGCCAGGCTTCTGTCCATCACCAACTCCTGGAGTTTACCCAAACTCATGTCCATTGAGTCAGTGATGCTATCAAACCACCTCATCCTCTGTTGTCTCCTTCTCCTCCAGCCCTCAATCTTTCCCAACATCAGGGTCTTTTCAAATGAGTCAGCTCTTCACATCAGGTGGCCAAAGTACTGGAGTTTCAGCTTCAACATCAGTCCTTCCAATGAATACTCAGGACTGATCTTTAGGATGGACTGGTTGGATCTCCTTGAAGTCCAAGGGACTCTCAAGAGTCTTCTTCAACACCACAGTTCAAAATCATCAATTCTTTAGCACTCAGCTTTCTTCACAGTCCAACTCTCACATCCATACATGACCACTGGAAAAGCCATAGCCTTGACTAGATGGACCTTTGTTGGCAAAGTAATGTCTCTGCTTTTCAATATGCTATCTAGGTTGGTCATAACTTTTCTTCCAAGGAGTAAGCGTCTTTTAATTTCATGGCTGCAGTCACCATCTGCAGTGATTTTGGAGCCCAAAAAAATAAAGTCTGACACTGTTTCCACTGTTTCCCCATCTATTCACCTTGGCTATTGTAGACAGTGTGCAATGAACACTGGAATGCATGTAGCATTTCAGATCACGTTATTCTCCACATATATGCCCAGGAGCAGGATTGAAGGATCATATGGTAGCTCTACTTTTAGTTTTTTAAAGAATCTCCATACTGTTCTTCACAGTAACTATACCAATTTACATTCCCATCAATAGTGTCAGAGGGTTCCCTTCTCTCCAAACCTTCTCTAGCATTCACTGTTTGTGGATTTTTTGATGATAGCCATTCTTACTGGTGTGAGATGATATCTCATTGTAGTTTTGATTTTCATTTCTCTAATAATTAGCAGTGTTGAACATCTTTTCATGTGCCTCTTGGCCATCTGTATGTCTTCTTTGGAGAAATGTCTATTTAAGTCTTCTGCCTATTTTTTATTGAGTTGTTTGTTTTTATGATATTAAGTCACGAGTTGTTTATACATTGTGGAGACTAATTCCTTGTCAGTCACATCGTTTTCAAATATTTTTCCCATTCTGTGGGATGTCTATTAACTTTGTTTATGATTGCCTTTGCTGTGCAAAAACTTTTGAGTTTAACTAGGTCCCATTTACTTATTTTTATTTCCATTACTCTGGGAGACCGATCAAAAAAATAATGCTGTGACTTAAGTTATAGAGTGCTCTGCCTATGTTTTCCTCTAAGAGTTTTACTGTATCTAGTCTTACATTTAGGTCTTTAATCCATTTTGAGTTTATTTTTATGTATGGTGTTAACAAGTGTTCTAATTTCCTTTTTTTTTTTTTTGTTACATGCAGCTGTCCAGTTTCCCCAGCATCATTCATTGAACAGACTGTCTTTCTTCCATTATATAGTCTTGCCTTCTTTGTTATAGGTTAATAGACCATAGGTGTGTGGGTTTATTTCTGGGCTTTCTTCCTGTTTCACTGATCTATACTTTTGTTTTTGTGCCAGTACCATACTGTTTTGATGACAATATTTTTGATAGAAATGAATACTGGAAAGTTCACTGAAGATCAGCTTGTTTACTATCTCTACTCTCCAGATGAGAAGCTTGGAAGAGACGTCCAGGTGACAGGCTATTGGAACCAGGGGGAGGCGGACCAGGCATGGCCATTCCACGACTCACTCTTCCATAAGACCATGTTATGCAACAATTCCAGCTCCCTGGAGAATCTTTAATGTTATTTCCTTGTTATTTTGATGACAGGGTATTTGAAAAATAAGGTCTGTGCTTCAGATGACAAAATGCTTTAGAAACAAAAAAGCCCATTTTCTTCATAGCTGCTTGTGAAGGTCTATTTTCTGATTTTGACATTTATTTGAAATCCAGATTCTACTGTATAACCTAATATGAGTCGTGGAGCTAATTAATATAAGTGTGAAAAATCTCAGGGGGAAGTTGGAGAAGAGAGGAAAAGCAACATTCTTAAAGTTCAAGCTGCTTTCCTGGACCATTTTATGGCATTTATTGTCTGCTCTTCTCAAATACCAAATTCAAACACTAAGCTGAGATTTCTCTTCTCTCCAAATCTTTATCACTTGTTCTGAACAAAGAACATATGGACTTTGCCTACACCTATGTGTCTGAGAAACTGTAGGCAAACAGCTATGAGAGGAGCCCCAACAATGACCTTCTGATGTACAGAGATCAAGATGCCGCCCTCATTTAATTTACCAGAGGGGAGGCGCCATGCTTGACAAACATACTCTGGCAAACTGGCAGTTTTGCAATCTCTGTGGTCCTGGGTCTTTCTGATACCTTTCAAATATCAAAATAGCAGCTTGCCTTGACAATTTTCCTACAGTGGATTAAAGAAAAACATCTCTAAAAGCTGCTTGCTGTAATATTAATACTTCTTGCAAAAGGTCTGCTGGGAGAACAGATGAATAATAAAAAGAATAATCATAATGATAAAAAAAGAGTACTAGTATTTTTTTAAAGTGAAGTGAAGTCGCTCAGTCGTGTCCGACTCTTTGCAACCCCTTGGACTGTAGCCTACCAGGCTCCTCCGTTCCTGGGATTTTCCAGGCAAGAGTACTGGAGTGGGTTGCCATTCCCAGTCAGAGGCAATAAGAACTGGCAAGGGTCTCAGTACAAATTCAAGGGCTTGTTCTTGTTCTCTTCCACTGTATATTTTGGGTTTCCAGCTTTTCTTGCTCTCCTGCACTTTATACCACCTCTCCTTTCCAACTACCTTTCCTTAGGACTTCAAGTTTAACCATCATGTGAAAAAAAAAAAAAAAAAAAACTAGCTTTACAGTGTGTGCTTAATGAGCTCCCACTGTTGCATTAGGTCAAATCCTTGAAATGTAATGGCTAAGACACCCAAGTATGCACACATACACACACCACAACCCAGCTGTTTTGCTTCTCTAAAACTAGATTTGTACAGACACTCAGAACTTAAGATTCAGTAGAAGCAGGTGGGTATATGTTGGAATCAAAAAGACCCTCAAAGTGTACTACCATTTACACAGCTACATGCACTGACTTTACTAAGCTTCAGTAATCAAAACATTATGGTACTGACACAAAGCCAGACACAGAGATCAATGAAACTGGACAGAAAGCTCAGAAATAAACCCATGTGCTTACGATAAATTAATTTATGATAAAGGAGGTTAGAATACACAATGCCGAAAAGACAGTCTCTTCAATAAGTTGTGCTAGTAAAAAGGACAACTACATGTAAAAGAATGAAATTAAAACATTCTCTAATACATAAAGATAAATTCAAAATGAATTAAAGCCCTAAGTGTAAGTAAGACTGGATACCATAAAACTCTTAGAGAAAAACGTAGGCAGAAAACTCTTTGACAAAAATTGCAGCAATATCTTTATGAATCCATCTCCCAGAGTAATGGAAATAACAAAAATAAACAAATAGGACTTAATTAAACTTAATAGCTTTTGCACAGCAAAGGAAACCATAAATAAAACAAAAATGCAACCTATGGATTTGAAGAAAATACTTGTAACCAATGCTACTGGGAGGGGATTAATTTCTAAAATATAAAAACAGTTCATGCAGCTCAACATAAAAAAACCAAATAACCCAAATAAAAAATGGGCAGGAGACCTAAATTGACTTTTCTCCAAAGAAGACATACAGATGAACAACAGACACATAAAGAGATGTTCAATATCACTAATTTATTAGAGAAATGTGAATTAAAGCAACAATGAGGTATATCACCTCAGACAGACAGGTCACCATTAAAATGTCTATACAATAAATATTGGAGCAGATGCAGAGAAAAAGGAATCCTCCTACACTGTGGTGGGAATGCAAATTGGTGCAGCCATAGACCAGTATGGAAGTTTCTTAAAAATCTAAAAATAGAATCATCATACCTTGTAATTCCACTTATGGGTATATATCTGGAGAAAACTCTAATTCAGAAAGATACATGCACCCCAATGTTCACAGCAGCAGCATTTACATTAGCCAAGACTTGGAAGCAATCTAAATGTTCATCAACAGACGAATGGATGAAGAAGATATGGTTATATATACACAGTGGAATATTACTCAGCCATAAGAAAAATGAAATAACGCCATTTGTAGCAACACAGACGGACCTAGAGATTACCATTGTGAGTGAAGTCACACAGAGAAAGACAAATATCATGTTATCACTTGTATGTGCAATCTAAAAAGAATATACAAATGAACTTATTTACAAAACAAATAGACTCATAGACATAAAAAACAATCCTATGTGTATTGATTCTGTATCCTACAACTTTACTAAATTCATTTATTAGCTCTAGTAATTTTCTGATGATATCTTTAGGGTTTTCTATGTATAGTATCATGTAGTTTGCAAACAGAGTTTTACTTCTTTTACAATCTGGATTTCTTTTATTTCTTTTTCTCTCTGACTTCTGTGGCTAGGACTTCCAAAACTATGTTGAATAATAATGGTGAAACTGGGTATCCTTGTCTTATTCCTAATCCTAGAAGAAATTCTTTTAGTTTTTCACCATTGAGAATAATGTTTGCTGTGGGTTTGTCATATATGGCCTTTATTATGTTAAGGTAGGTTCTTTTTAACACACACACAGGTTCCTTCTATGCCCATTTTCCGGAGAGTTTTTCTTATAAGTGGGTGTTGAATTTTTTTGAAAGTTTTTCCTGTATCATTGAGATTATCATATAATTTGTATCTTTCAATTTGCTAGTATGGTGTATCACACTGATCAATTTGTGTATATTGAAGAATACTTGCATCCTTGGGATAAACCCCACTTGATCATCGTGTATGATACTTTTAATGTGTCATTGAATTCTATTTGTTGAGGATTTTTGCATCTATGTTCATCAGTGATACTGGCCTGTAATTTTCTTTTTTTGTGATATCTTTGTTTGATTTTGGTATCAGGGTGCTGGTGGCCTTGTAGAATGACTTTGGGAGTGTTTCTCCCTCTGCAATTTCTAGGAAGAGCTTGAGAATGATAGGAGCTAACAATGAAAAATCAGAAAGAGAGATTAAAGAACCAATCCCATTCACCATTACAATAAAAAGAATAAAATACCTAGGAATAAATCCACCTAAGAAGAAAAAGTCCTATATGCAGAAATCTACAGTACACTGATGAAAGAAATCAAAAATGATACAGATGGGGAGATATATCATGTTCCTGAATTGGAAGACTCAATATTGTGAAAATGATTATACTACCCAAAGCAGTCTACAGATTCAATACAATCTCTATCAAATTATCAATGGCACTTTTCACAGACCTTGAACAAAAAATTTTACAATTTCTATGGAAAGAAGAAAACATTGAATAGCCAAAGCAATCTGGAGAAAGAAAAAGTGATCTGGAAGAATAAGGCTCCCCGACTTCATACTATGCTATAAATTAATCAAGACAGTATGGTACTGGCACAAAAACAGAAATCTAGATCAATGGAACAGGATAAAAAGTCCAGAGATAAACCCATGTACCTATGGTCACCAAATCTATGACAAAGGAGGCAAGAATATACAATGGAGAAAACCTCTTCAGTAAGTGGTGCTGGGAAAACTGGACAGTTGTATGTAAAAGAATGAAATTAGAACACTCCCTAACTCTATGCACAAAAAAACTCAAAGTGGATTAAAAACCCAAATGTAAGACTAAGCACTATAACACTCTTAAAGGAAAACAGGTATAACCCTTTCACATAAATTGCAGCAAGATCTTTTTTTGACCCACCTCTTAAGAGTAATAAAAATAAAAACAAAAATAAACAAATGGGACCTAATTAAACTCAAAAGCATTTGCATAGCAAAGGAAACATAAACAAGACCAAAAGGCAACCCTCAGAATGAGGGAATATTTGCAAATGGAGCAATGGACAAAGGATTAATCTCTAAAATATGCAGGAAGCTCATGCAGTTAAATATCAGAAAAACAAACAACCCAATCAAAAATTGGACAGAAGATCTAAACAGACATTTCTCCAAAGAAGATATACTCATGGCCAATAAACACATGAAAAGATGCTCAACATCACTCACTATTAGAGAAATGCAAATCAAAAAGTACAATAAGGTATCAGTTCACAAGGGTCAGAATGGCCATCATCAAAATATCTACAAACAATAAATTCTGGAGAAGATGTGGAGAAAGGGAACCCTCTTGAACTGTTGGTGGGAATGTAAATTGATACAGCCACTATGGAGAACAGTATGCAGATTCCTTAATAAACTAAGAATAAAACTACCATATGACCCAGCAATCCCACTACTAGGTATATACCCTGAGAAAATCATAACTGAAAAAGACACATGTACCCCAATATTCATTACAGCACTATTTGCAACAGCCAGTACATGTAAACAACCTAGATATTCGTTGATAGATGAACGGATAAAGAAGCTGTGGTACATATGCACACCAAAATATTACTCAGCCATAAAAATGAATAGGAGTCAGTTGAACTGAGGTGGATGAAGCTAAAGACTGTTATACAGAGTGAAGTAAATCAGGAAGGAAAGTAAAACATATATTAACACATATATATGGAATCTAGAAAAATGGTACTGATGAACCTATTTGCACAGCAGGAATAGAGATGCAGACATAGAGAACAGACTTATGGACATAACGGGGGAAAGAGAGGGCGAAACAAATTGAGACAGTAGCACTGAAACATAAACATTCCATATGAAAAACAGATAGTTCGTAAGTAGGAAGTTGTGGTGTAACACAGGGATCTCACCCTGTGACAACTAGAGGGGTAGGATGAGGGACTGGGGGCAAGGCTACATAGGGAGGGGATATACGTATACTTAAGGCTCATTCACAAGGTTGTACAGAGGAAACCAACACAATACTGTAAAGCAATTATCCTGCAATTAAAAATAAATTTAAAAAATAACCTTATGGTTACTAAAGGGAGAATGGGGGAAGGAGAGATAAATTAGGAGATTTGTAATGGGATTTGTAGATATAACCTACTATATAAAAAACAAATAGCATATATTAATGCATATATGTGGAATCTAGAAAAATGGTACCTCTTTGAAAGGCAGGAATAGAGACACAGAATTACAGAATAGACATGTGGACACGAGGGAGGGGGAAGGGGGGAAGGGAGGTCGAAACAAATTGGGAGATTGGAATTGATACATTAGGTTGGTGCAAAAGCAAATGTGGTTTTACACACTTGAACTTTGCTGTTTGACATTGGATTAAGTCTTATAAGTGATTATGTTCTATAATGTGCATTCCTCGCTTTTTTTGGCTAATTATTTATTGCTTGCTGTTTATTTTATATTTATTTTAGACTATAGAAATCAGTTCAGTTCAGTTGCTCAGTCGTGTCCGACTCTTTGTGACGCCATGAATCACAGCACGCCAGGCCTCCCTGTCCATCACCAACTCCCAGAGTTCACCCAGACTCAAGTCCATCAAGTAAGTGATGCCATCCAGCCATCTCATCCTCTGTCGTCCCCTTCTCCTCCTGCCCCCAATCCCTCCCAGCATCAGGGTCTTTTTCAATGAGTCAACTCTATGCCTGAGGTGGCCAAAGTACTGGAGTTTCAGCTTTAGCATCATTCCTTCCAAAGAAATCCCAGGCCTGATCTCCTTCAGAATGGACTGGTTGGATCTCCTTGCAGTCCAAGGGACTCTCAAGAGTCTTCTCCAACACCACAGTTCAAAAGCATCAATTCTTCGGCCCTCAGCTTTCTTCACAGTCCAATTCTCACATCCATACATGACCACAGGAAAAACCATAGCCTTGACTAGATGGACCTTTGTTGGCAAAGTAATGTCTCTGCTTTTGAATATGCTATCTATCATAACTTTCCTTCCAAGGAGTAAGCATCTTTTAATTTCATGGCTGCAGTCACCATCTGCAGTGATTTTGGAGCCCCAAAAAATTAAGTCTGCCACTGTTTCCACTGTTTCCCCATCTATTTCCCATGAAGTGGTGGGATCGGATGCCATGATCTTCGTTTTCTGAATGTTGAGCTTTAAGTCAACTTTTTCACTCTCCACTTTCACTTTCATCAAGAGGCTTTTAGTTCCTCTTCACTTTCTGCCATAAGGGTGGTGTCATCTGCATATCTGAGGTTATTGATATTTCTCCTGGCAATCTTGATTCCAGCTTGTGTTTCTTCCAGTCCAGCATTTCTCATGATGTACTCTGCATATAAGTTAAATAAGCAGGGTGACAATATACAGCCTTGACGAACTAACTCCTTTTCCTATTTGGAACCAGTCTGTTGTTCCATGTCCAGTTCTAACTGTTGCTTCCTGACCTGCATACAAATTTCTCAAGAGGCAGGTCAGGTGGTCTGGTATTCCCATCTCTTTCAGAATTTTCCACAGTTTATTGTGATCCACACAGTCAAAGGCTTTGGCATAGTCAATAAAGCAGAAATAGATGTTTTCTGGAACTCTCTTGCTTTTCCCATGATCCAGCGGATGTTGGCAATTTGCTCTCTGGTTCCTCTGCCTTTTCTAAAACCAGCTTGAACATCAGGAAGTTCACGGTTCACATACTGCTGAAGTCTGGCTTGGAGAATTTTGAGCATTACTTTACTAGCGTGTGAGATGAGTGCAATTGTGCGGTAGTTTGAGCATTCTTTGGCATTGCCTTTCTTTGGGATTGGAATGAAAACTGACCTTTTCCAGCCCTGTGGCCACTGCTGAGTTTTCCAGATTTGCTGGCATATTGAGTGTAGCACTTTCACAGCATCGTCTTTCAGGATTTGGAATAGCTCAACTGGAATTCCATCACCTCCACTAGCTTTGTTTGTAGTGATGCTTTCTAAGGCCTACTTGACTTCACACTCCAGGATGTCTGGCTCTAGGTCAGTGATCACACCATCATGATTATTTGGGTCATGAAGATCTTTTTTGTACAGTTCTTCTGTGTATCTTGCCACCTCTTCTTAATAGCTCCTGCTTCTGTTAGGCCCATACCATTTCTGTCCTTTATCGAGCCCATCTTTGCATTAAATGTTCCCTTGGTATCTCTAATTTTCTTGAAGAGATCTCTAGTCTTTCCCATTCTGTTGTTTTCCTCTGTTTCTTTGCATTGATTGCTGAGAAAGGCTTTCTTATCTCTTCTTGCTATTCTTTGGAACTCTGCATTCAGATGCTTATATCTTTCCTTTTCTCCTTTGCTTTTCGCTTCTCTTCTTTTCACAGCTATTTGTAAGGCCTCCCCTGACAGCCATTTTGCTTTTTTGCACTTCTTTTCCATGGGGATGGTCTTGATCCCTGTCTCCTGTCAGGGAGACAATGTCTCTAACAATGTCACTAACCTCATTCTACAGTTCATCAGGCACTGTATCTATCAGATCTAGGCCCTTAAATCTATTTCTCACTTCCACTGTATAATCATAAGGGATTTGATTTAGGTCATACCTGAACGGTCTAGTGGTTTTCCCTACTTTTTTCAATTTAAGTCTGAATTTGGCAATAAGGAGTTCATAATCTGAGCCACAGTCAGCTCCCGGTCTTGTTTTTGTTGACTGTATAGCGCTTCTCCATCTTTGGCTGCAAAGAATATAATCAATCTGATTTCGGTGTTGACCATCTGGTGATGTCCATGTGTAGAGTCTTCTCTTGTGTTGTTGGAAGAGGGTGTTTGTTATGACCAGTGCATTCTCTTGGCAAAACTCTGTTAGTCTTTGCCCTGCTTCATTCGTATTCCAAGGCCAAATTTTCCTGTTACTCCAGGTGTTTCTTGACTTCCTACTTTTGCATTCCAGTCCCCTATAATGAAAAGGACATCTTTTTTGGGTGTTAGTTCTAAAAGGTCTTGTAAGTCTTCATAGAACTGTTCAACTTCAGCTTCTTCAGCGTTATTGGTTGAGGCATAGACTTGGATTACTGTGATATTGAATGGTTTGCCTTGGAAACAAACAGAAATAATGTTAGACAAAAAGCAAATTCGAGCAATTTTTTTTTTTTTATTCAAGTTCAAAATGGCTTGTAAAGCAGCAGGGACAACTGGCAACAGCAACAGTGCATTTGGCCCAGGAACTGCTAAAGAATGTACAGTGCAGAGGGGGTTCAAGAAGTTTTGCAAAGGCAACAAGAGCCTTGAAGATGAGGAGCATAGTGCCCAGCCATGGAGGTTGACAATGACCAACTTAGACCAATCACGGAAGCTCTTACAACTACACAAGAAGTTGGTGAAGAACTCAATGTTGACCATTCTAAGGTTATTTGGCATTGAAGCAAATTGGAAAAGTGAAAAATCTCGATAAGTGGGTGCCTAATGAGCTGACCAAAACCAAAAAATCGTTTTTAAGTGTCATCATCTCTTATTCTATGAAACAACAGTGAACTATTTCTTCATTGGATTGTGAATTGCAACAAAAAGTGGATTTTATAAGACAACCAGCAATGACCAGCTCAGTGGCTGGACTGAGAAGAGGCACTTCCCAAAGCCAAACTTGCACCAGAAAAAGGTCATGGTCACTGTTTGGTGGTCTATTGCCCTTCTGATCCACTACAACTTTCTGAATCTCGGCAAAACCATTACATCTGAGAATTATGCTCATCAGATCAATGCACCAAAAACTGCAATGCCTGCAGCCTGTATTGGTCAATAGAAAGGGCCCAATTCTTCTTCACAATGCCCAACTGCAAGTCATACAATCAATGCTTCAAAAGTTGAACAAATTGGGCTACAAAGTTTTGCCTGATCTACCATATTCACCTGACCTCTTGCCAATGACTATCACTTCTTGAAGCATCTCAACAACTTTTTGCAGGGAAAATACTCCCACAACCAGCAGTAGAAAGTGCTTTCCAAGAGTTCATTGCATTCTGAAGCATGGGTTTTTATGTTGTAGGAATAAACAAATTTATTTCTCATTGGCAAAAATGTATTGATTGTAATGGTTCCTACTTTGATTAATAAAGATGTGAGCCTAGTTGCAATGATTAAAAATTCACAGTCCAAAACCACAATTACTTCTGTACCAACCTAATATTAATATATACACTGCTGCTGCTGCTAAGTCACTTCAGTCGTGTCTGACTCTGTGCGACCCCACAGACGGCAGCCCACCAGGCTCCCCCGTCCCTGGAATTCTCCAGGCAAGAACACTGGAGTGGGTTGCCATTTCCTTCTCCAATGCTGAAAGTGAAAGTGAAGTGAAGTCACTCAGTCGTGTTGGACCCTTAGTGACCCCATGGACTGCAGCCCACCAGGCTCCTCTGTCCATGGGATTTTCCAGCCAAGAGTACTGGAGTGGGGTGCCATTGCCTTCTCTGATATATATACACTATCATGTGTAACAAAGGTAGCTGGTGGGAACCTGCTATATAGCACGTGAAGCTCAGCTCAGGTGCTCTGTGATGACCTAGATAGGTGGGATCGGGAAAGGAGTGGGAGGGAGATTCCAGAGGGAGGGGGATATGTGTATATGTGTATACATATACCTGATTCATTTAATTGTACAGCAGAAACAAATACAACATTGTAAAACAATTATACTACAATTAAAAAACATGAAAAAAACAGATAAATGACAGGGACCTACTACTGTAAAGGAAACTTTAGTAAATATGTTGTAATAGCCTACAATGGAAAAGAATACAAAATTATACACACACACACACACCTGAATCATTTCGCTGTACACCTCAAACCAACACAATATTGTAAATTTGTAAATTAACTATACTTCAACTAGAAAAAGGAATTTAAAAGAAGAGGATTTTTCTCAACTCTGTAATTTTATAAATTTTATACCTAATAAATTAAGAAATAACTTTAGGGGAATTCCTTGGTGGTTCAGTGGTTAGGATTCTGTACTTCCTGTGCAGGGAGCACTGGTTTGATTCCTAATCAGGGAACTAATAAGATTGTACATGCTATGCAGTGTGGCCAGAAAAAGGAAAAGGAAAAGAAATAATTTTTAGAATTTAGTTTTCATATGTACTTTAAGAAATTAATAGGAGATAGTAATTAATCATTAAATGTATTTTCTCTTCATCTATATTGGTTTCATATGTTTTTAATATACTATGTGCTTATATATATATAGCACATATATATATATATATATATATATATAATTCAAGCATATATTTTCAGAGTTGCATATCAGACTTAACTTCTAGTCTATGCTTGCTCCACTAATCCAAGGATCATAGTGATTATAATTTGATAACTAAAGCTTCAGTGCTCATTTGTGACTTTCTTAAATGACCCTTTCTGAATCAATATTTTTGACTCAATCTGGAAAGCACGTAAGTACATATAAGAAATGTGATTAAAATCTTCCAATTATGTTGGGAAATGGGACTGAAAACATTGAAAGTCTATGACACCAAGATGAGAAACAACTCCTAGAAGGAGAAATCATTTGTCCTCCTGACATTCTCTAGTTATAGTTATCCTTACACCCCAAAGCATTACCTCATTACTATCTGCTCCCAAATTTCAACTCTAACCCTTGACACTGTTTAGTGAGGCAATGGGAACAGGTCTGGACTGCCTAAACCCTGTGAAACTATTACAAGATCTGAATCTTGTCTGCAAACATATATTCCAGAGCTCAAATCTCACTGGGAAAAGACATCAATTCAGAGAAAATCTTTGCCAGAGTTTAAAGAAAAGTCTGGGTGAAGAGAAGGTCAAAATGATAGCTACATATGTTAAGTAATAGACCTTGAAAATGGATATGAAATTAAATATTACAATGAAACATGAGAAGTATAGTCAAGGAATGATAATAAATGGAATAATTTGAAAAAGCAAAATGTAGTCAGTGTAATAAGGATAAGTACTAATGAAGGAATAAGAAACCTGAATGCCATTAAGACTGGGCACTGTTATTAATTTGATAGAATTGAGATGAAAAATAACACTAGATTGTTGAAGATATAAACTGCTTCTGAAGTTTCCTCGTGTTCTTTATTAAATCTTAATGCAATTTACTTATTGCTCACTGATCCACTTATGTATAAGCATTAAATGTATATCTACTAAGTACATGAAACTATGCTAGAAATTTAATAGGAAGCAGAAGAAATACAAAACGTAGCCCACATATCCTACAATATACTACAATCTGGCATCTGCATTAACAATAGTGTAATATAGTATTAGTGTAAATGCCAAAAGGAAAGAGAAAAAAACAGACAATAGATACTACGGGAGTTCAAAACAGGGAGTCACTGTGAACTTGGGCAGCAAGGAAAGGCATCTTGGATAATTAAGATGTGAGTTTTCACTTAAAGAATGAGTGGGATTTGGCACTGGTGGTATAATGGTGAGCATAGTTGCTTTCCAAAGAATGAGTACAAGTTGAATTTGTGACGGAATGGGGGTCAAACCATCCACAAGAAGGTTTTCAAAAGGAAATACTGTATTTTCTGAAGGGGAATGAACCCTGATTCATCTGTTCTTCCTCACTGCCCCACATCTAGTTAATTACAAATCCTGCTAAGTTTACATTATGAATATATACACATCCCCACTCCTTTCCATATTCACTGTCACCCGAAACCACGCCATCACCTTCTGTCGTCTGAATCACTGAAACATGCCCAACCGTTTCTTCTTCCAGTTATATCCTAGCCAGTGTTGGAGTATCTAGGTAAATATTAGTAAGTCCTCTGGTCAAAAGGGACATAGAATCAGAGTTATAAAGTATCACAACAAAAGTTATAATCTCTATGAGGAGTCAGTGAATTAAGGCCAAATACAGCCCATGACTGCTTGTTTTCAGAAATGAAATTGCACTGGACACAGACAAACCCATTTGTTTCCACACCGTCTATGGCTATCTTCATACTAAAAAATAAAATAAATAGCAGAGGTAAGTAGTTACTGTAAGATCATCTGGGATACAAACCCAAACTATTTATTAATTGGTCCTTTACAGAAAGTATTCTGACCCTGATATACTAATGGACCAAATGCAAAAGTGATGGCAGTAATCTTGGATGTAAATAAATGAATCACTTTCATATGTATTTTTAATCATATATATTTTATGTCTACATGTATACATATATTAAACTAACTGATTTATCCAAATGTTGCAGGCACTGATAAACACCTAAGGAAGAGTAGGAGACAGACAAAAAGTAGAAAAACCAAAGCACTGATTTTTACCAAAAGGTATAGAACACTAATACTCATAGAATATTATCATTGTAATATTCCTTAAGAAATGGAAATCATATTTTACTCTAAGAAATTAATAGCTGCAAAAATAACAACAACCTGGGAGGTATAGCAATTCCATGAAGTTTAACTTCTCATCTGATTTCGAATACTGAACAGACAGGTACCAGATAAACCTTGCTTTTGACTTTCAGGAAACTTCTGCTACCATTGAATCCACCATAACAGAAAATGAAGTCCAGCATTCAGTCTTGGAAAAACACCAGGGGTGCCTCAATGGCTTACATAAGAAAAAAATGTGAAGTAGAAAACAGCAGTACACTCTGGGAATACTAAAAATACTCATTAATTTCTTTGAGGCAATTTATCTGATGACTGTGATACACAAGTACAGGGCTTCCCAGGTGACTCAGTGGGTAAAAAATCCACCTGCAATACAGGAGACACAGGAGACATGAATTCGACTCCTGAATCGGGAGGGTCCCTTGGAGGAGGACATGGCAACCCACTCCAGTATTCTTGCCTAGAGAATCCCATGGACAGAGGAGCCTGGAGGGTTAAAGTCCATGGGGTGGCAAAGAGTCAGACACGACCGAAGTGACTGAGCATGCACACACACATGTATACACAAGTTCAGATAGGATGAAGGGAAACATTCAATCACCTGTCAACAGTGGGAGATGTCAGAACACCTTGGTTGCAAATGACAAATATTCAAGCTGAGCGAGAGCATGTCAAAGAGGGAGATTTACTGGCAAACATAACAAAAGGTCTCAAAGATTATGTGCAGCCCATCTCAGAGATTCCAGCTGAGCTATTTAAAAATCCTAAAAGATGATGCTGTTAAAGTGCTGCACTCAATATGTCAGCAAATTTGGAAAACTCAGCAAAGGCCACAGGACTAGAAAAGGTCCATTTTCATTCCAATCCCAAAGAAGGGCAATGCCAAAGAATATTCAAACTACCATACAATTGCACTTGTTTCACATGCTAGTAAGGTTACGCTCAAAATCCTGCATGTTAGGCTTCAGCAGTACATGAACCGAGAACTTTCAGAGGTAAAAGCTGGGTTTAGAAAAGGCAGAGGAACAGCGATCAAATTGCCGACATTCGTGAGATCATAGAGAAAGAAGGGAATTCCAGAAAAACATCTGCTTCGTTGACTACTCTAAAGCCTTTGACTGTGTGGATTACAACAAACAGTGGAAAATTCTTAAAGGGATGGGAATACCAGATTACCTTACCTGCGTCCTGAGAAACCTGTATGTGGGTCAAGAAGCAACAGTGAGAACAGGAGATGGAGCAACTGACTGGTTTCAATTTAGAAACAAGTACATCAAGGCTGTATATTGTTACCCCACTTACTTAGCTTTGCTGACAAAAAACTATGATTTTTCCAGTGGTCCTGTATGAATGTGAGAGTTGGTCCATAAAGAAGGCTGAGTGCTAAAGAATCAAGGCTTTTTAATTGTGCTGCTGGAGAAGACTCTTAAGAGTCCTGTGGACTGCAAGGAGATCAAACCAGTCCACCCTAAAGGAAATCAACCCTGAAGATACACTGGAAAGACTGATGTTAAAGCTGAAGCTCCAATACTTAGGCCACCTGATGCAAAGAGGTGACTCATTGGAAAAGACCCTGATGCTGGGAAAGAATGAAGGCGTAAAGAGAAGGGGACAGCAGAGGATGAGATGGTTAGACAGTATCACCAACTCAATGGACATGAATCTGAACAAACTCGGGGGATAGTGAAGGACAGAGAAGCATGGCATGCCACAGTCCATGGAGTTGCAAAGAGTCACATATGACTTAGCAACTGAACAATAACAACAGCTCAGAGATGACAAATCCATGTGCTAAAATCTTTGGGACCCTTGATCCCTTCTCTATACTATTTCCCCATTTTAGCTTCATTTCTTTCTACTTTCTCCAAGGGGGATTTCCTTTACTTATGGTTATGGATTATAGAGTAAAAATGTGTTTTCCCCTACCCAGTTCCAGGTTGGAAAATTCTGAGGAGATATTGACTGATCTATGCCTTGGACCAAGTCAATTGGCTATGATGGGCTATGACCAAAGGTGGGAGATGGGTATCTGATGCCTTATTTTATAAGGAGAGATGTAGAAGTGCTAAACACACTTGCACAAAACGCAGTGGCTACATAAGCTGCTGCTGCTGCTGCTGCTAAGTCGTATCAGTCGTGTCCCACTCTGTGCGACCCCATAGATGGCAGCCCAACAGGCTCCTCCGTCCCTGGGATTCTCTAAGCAAGAACACTGGAGTGGGTTGCCATTTCCTTCTCCAATGGCTACATAAGCTACCAGCTACCAAATATTTCCTTTCCTGTGATTACCTCTGGCTAACTTACTAGGTAACTTACTGGATATAAAGATTAATGTGTCTGCAATGATAATAGATGTCCTATGGAATTTTTCCTGTTGTTCTCAAATTCAGCTAAGACTCAAACAAGACTACAAAAGCCAAATACACCTCATTTTCTTTTATAGATCTTTTACTGGCTACAATTCCCTACTGGCCCTCCTGAGAGATGCCAGTTCCAAAATTTTGGCCAAAGCTTAACTCTCCATTAGTTCCACTTTCAATTAATTTAAGGATGAGATTAGTAAAGAGAACATCAACTTTCAGGGCATGTAATGTTCAGCAAGAGTGGCTATGCTTACTTCAAATCTTATGTGGATTCTACCTTTCTGAGACACCAAAGATGTAAAACTCCAAAAGAATTACTTTTAAAGATGAGGGAGCTTTTAAGAAGGGGACAACAACTTAGCCAGCAGAAACAAGCTAACTAGCTAAAAAAAAAAAAAATATATATATATATATATATATATATATATTTTAGATTAGTAGGCATTTTTCTCTAAAACTATCCATCTAGTTCCTCACAAAATGTAAAGCCTATTTCCTCTTCCATAAATTTCAAGTCTGAACTTCTTAGATCAACCTTCTCCATGGAGACAAGCAGTTTACACACAGCTACTACTGTTGACTATTGTTACACTTTTTATCATTATGTTGATTAATCTATAAATATTTACTTACAGTTTTTATTAATGTTTTCTTGACCTTTGACTCTGAAGCAGAGATAGGTCTTAAGATAAGCTATGTAAGCTAAGAGTAGAACCTATAGCATAACATCAAAACAAAAACCAGAGCTGTCAGAACAGATATGCTTTCCCATCTTAAAGGTAAAATATGAAAGTGCTTTGAACTCTTAACGATTTTCTTTGTATATTGAAGACTTGAGATCATTTTAGTGGGTCTACTTTCCACTTTGGGCTTACCTTGTGGCTCAGCTGGTAATGAATCTGCCTGCAATCCAGGAGACCTGGGTTTGATCCCTGGGTTGGGAAGATCCCCTGGAGAAGGGAACAGCTACCAACTCTAGTATTTTGGCCTGGAGAATTCCTCGGACACAGTCCATGGGGTCACAAAGAGTCGGACACAACTGAGTGACTTTACTATAGAGAAAAGTTAATATTTTCCTATGTACTAATAGGATTTATTATTGTCTAACATTCATGGTTAATTAGTAGATAGGTGTTCCTTCAATCTAGTTAATCTGACTACTGTCAAAATGAAAACCTCGTATTTAGGTAAAATGATTCCAGCCATCATTTTTAAAGAACTATTCCCAAACACTGATAGAAAAGAAGCCTTTATATGAGTTAATCTCCTTGCTGCTGCTACTGCTGCTAAGTTGCTTCAGTCATGTCCGACTCTGTGCGACCCCATAGACGGCAGCCCACCAGGCTCCCCCGTCCCTGGGATTCTCCAGGCAAGAACACTGGAGTGGGTTGCCATTTCCTTCTCCAATGCAAGAAAGTGAAAAGTGAAAATGAAGTCGCTCAGTCGTGTGTGACTCTTCGTGACCCCATGGACTACAGCCTACCAGGCTCCTCCATCCATGGGATTTTCCAGGCAAGAGTACTGGAGTGGGGTGCCATTACTGAGGGGGAATATTTTGCAAAATGTTACCCTGGGGACTTCTCAACTAAGTTGTTGCATCAATAAAATTGCTTTTCTGAGAATTTTCATGGTTGCAGTAGATATTTTGAAATATTTGTTTAAGAAATACAACCTAAAATAATTTCTACTATATGCTATGATGCAGAACTTTGGGGTCTTAATTCTTTCTATGTTCAATAAGACCTAGAACTGTTTGCTGAATAAATAATAGCCCTGACTAGGGAATTTTTGCTCCAAGGAAGACAGCTTTCTATTGAAGATCTGGTTAAAATTCTTGATTTTCAACTGAAAATATCACCTGTTTCCTATAAAATTAAGGGCAAAATTTTAGATATGCCCTTATCAGCAGCATAGAATATATGAATTACAGATTATTACCAGAATACAAAGCCTAAATCATTTTTGCCACCCAACAGTAGGCAAAATTTTCACTAAAATAAATCACATTAAGAAAGAATTGCCTGGAGCCCATGTAATTCATCTTTTTTTTTCACGTCAGATGAAAATATTAGAGAACTACATATATGAACATTTTATCATATCCCATCATCTGCCTACAATAAGGCATGTGCAATAATCATTTCCCAAAGATAAACATGTCTTAATTCTTAAATATGTTACTTACATGGCAAAAGGGACTTAAGGTCTTGAGATGGGGAAATTATCCTGGATTATCCCAGTAAGCCCAACATAACCATAATAGTCCTTATAAAATGGAGGCAGGAGAGGCAGAGAAGGAAATCTAATGACAGGAATAGAGGTTGGAGTGATATGGCCAAGAACCCAAAGAATGCTGGAAGATTTTGGAAGCCAGAAAATGCAAGGAATAGATTCTCCCCGAAAGCCTCAAGAAAAAGCATAGTCCTGCCAACACCTTGATTTTGGCACTATCAGACTACTGACTTCCACAACTCTTAAATAGTAAATTGTCATGTTTTCAGCCACTATGTTTATGGTAATTTGTTATAGCAGCGATAAGAAACTAAGATAGTAGGCTAAAAAATAATATGGAAGATTTTACATATTTTATTGAACTAATTTGTCAAGTATGTTGCTTACTATATATCATATTTTATATATATATATATATTTAATTTTTTTAGAGTTGTTCAAGAGAAGTATTTTTCAGGTGTCAGTACACAAATAACTGTGTTCTCTTTAAATTCTCAAATCTATATGTCCCTGATTATCTTTTCATGCAGTCTTCACAGCTAGGAAATTCCAACTCCATCCATTATTATGAAAACTAACTTTATTCCTGGTTCAGCTTTACTTATATATTTTTGTGCTCTCTTTACTCTTTTTCTCATTTATCTTCTATCTTCTTGGCTTAAATGTATTTTTATAAGCCACTTCAGATCATTTTTTAAAGATGAGTTTAAATAAATCAATCATTAAACAAATAAATTCCTATTAATACATTATTAGAAAAGATCTTCATGCTTAATTGAACTTCTCCCCCCATTGTAAATTAATCTGATTGAAAATTTGGCCTGAAAAGAGAAGAAATTTGGATGGGGGCCATTTTGAAAAAAACAGCTCAGAGTTTGTTTTAAACTTAGATTAACAAATGACATTTTCACTCCATAATTTTCCTAAAAAGACCCACTAATGTAAAACTCATTACATAGCCTCCATTCTAGAAGTAGCCATTGATAATATTTCTCAAATAATGTAATGAACAATGCTAGTCCATTTACACATTTATAATACTTATTTTTCTTCATATGTCATAATGATGGACTGATATTGGCCATGTCTGAATGGGGATTTGATTAAGATAGATAATTGTGTTTTAAGAACTATCCTTTGATTTTTGACAACAACTGCTCATGCTTTAGTTAAACCTTTACAGTCTGTAATGTTAGTTTCCCATGTTTGAAGAGCTCTTGAGTAAGAATGAAGACCTGACTTTCTCTGCTCTTCACCCAGTGACTCCTGACATTGAAGCAACCTAACTTTGTCTTCATTGTGACAGAAATGTTCTCATTTACTAGTTGTTACAGACCACAGCTCATTCGATGGACTCCACTTAGCTGTAACTCTGTAAATACATTTCCTATAATTGGTGCTGATATGGGAGAATTAACCTTTCATGCCTCTTTCCATTTGATCCTACCTGTTGACATTTGTATGCCAAAAAAAGAATATGTCAGTGGCATGAGAAAGAGAAGATATGAAGTTCCAAAGTGCTTGTCTGCCAAATAGACAGGTTTAACTGAGGAAGGTGACTGGGAAAAGTGTGAAGATCATGCCAGACATTGGGATATATGTTTAGAAACAGGAAAAAAACTGACTAGCAGAGAAGGCTGATGGGAAGAAAACCTCTGGGACGTAAGCAGACGATGGCAGGTGACAAAGTGGGCCACAAAGAGGTGAACAGGGGAGGACAATTTGCAGAGATGCATGCAGTACTCAGCATGAAAACTGGGCAGTCAGTTTAAGAGACATCAGCCTTGACCAGTCAAAAGCACATTTTTATTTGGCTGTTCATGTCTTGTTGTCTGAGTGAGAATGTCCTTGATCATGTGGGAAAGTAGGGAAGGTCAACACACAAAACAACTGTGGAGGCTTACAGACAGAATGAAGGTGACAGAAAAAAATTATGATACTGTGGGGCCACATAGCAAAATGTTTACTCTAGTGTTGAATATCTGTTTTGAACAAAAGAGGTAGGGAGGAAATGTTACTAAATATACTTGTATACAATGATGGGTGCTTACATCTTGCTCATTTATATTTTAGGCTTCGGTAACTACATTTCTTTGTTTTTGTTGTAAGACTGTTTTCTCCAATAGGCTATAAGTCCCAGAGGACAGGGATCACATCTATTTTATTCACTATTCAGTAACAAGCACAACACTTGTCTGTCATACAGAAGGCAGTGATTATATATTTTATCAAATAAAGAAATTAATATATGAATGGCAAAACTCAGCTTACATGGATGCTTATTGGTGTGTGGCTATAAAACTTAAAAAAGTATAACCAATATTGTAAAGTAATTAGCCTCTAATTAAAATAAATAAATTTAATTTTAAAAAAAAGTATAACCACTCAAAACTAGACTTTTTGGTTTCTATGTTGACAAAATATCAGTATATTTGAAACATATAAATGAGCATTTTTTTTTTGCTTAACTAAATATCATTTTCTGGGCATCATATTAAAGAAGTAGGACTTATAATACCTTTAGCCTTTTCTGGCTCTGGAGGAGTAAGAACAACCACAAATAGAGACCTATTTTGGTTTGGGACTTTTGCTTTTTTAATTTTTGGAATGTATAGGAACCAGTAAAAATAGAAAATATTTAAAAGATGGAGAATTTAGTTTTAGGATCAAACAATAGATTTAGTCTTTTCTCCATTTGGTTGTCAATCTCTGTGCTCAAATTAAGATAATATTTGAATCTATTTGTCAGCTCTATCTGTCTACACTTATTTTTGAAAAGTAGATAGCACTTGAGTAAAACAATGACTCAATGTAAATGTAGACAATACTATATTTTAAGGAGGCAGTGGTATATATGTGTGTGTGTATGCATATTACACACACATATATATACACACACATATATATATGTGTGTGTATGTATATTACACACACACACACAAATATAGTTTCCAGATCAGAGGAAATCTCAGTACATGTAATCTCTAACTTCTTTTCCTAGAAGAGAATCTAAGTAAAACCTCTTTTGTGGTGTTTTAGGAAAAAGCATGCTCCTGTTCATCAATGATACTGGTAACGTCTCAGGAGAAACACGTATCTGTGCATAAAGGTCTCTGAGTTCACAGGTTCTGCTGAACCCTTTCTCTCTTATTGGCAATTCATCTAGTCCCTACTGAAAGAGGGAGATTTTGTGGGAGAACATCAATCTTCAAACCCAACAATAATAGGATATCAATAGTAGGAATAAACATAATTATATTCCCACACGGAGCAGGTAAAAAAAAAAAAAAAAAAACAGAGAAACGGGATAACCATGTAGACATCAGCAACTTCACAGTTTCTTTTTGGCAGTTTTCTATTGAAACCCTATTATATCTTGAAGAGTCTCATCAAAGTCAAGATTACTTTGGATGAATTATTACCTTCTGTGGTAGAAACAAATAAGAGAGAAGCTGCAGGAAAATATTTTCCTTCCTAAAGAAGCATGCCTTTGAGAATAATAACCAATTTAGGAATTAGAGCTTATAATTTAGAAGACATCTATTTTATTAGATAAAAGTACCTGCTCGAATGGAATCCCAGAAGAGCTATTTAAAATCCTAAAAGATGATGGCTATCAAAGTGCTGTGCTCATTATGTCAGCAAATTTGGAAAACCCAGCAGTGGTCACAGGACTGTAAAAGGTCAATCCTCATCCTCATTTCCAAGAAGGGCAGTACTAAAGAATTTTCAAAACACTCGACAGTTTCACTCATAACCCGTGCTAGTAAGATTATGCTCAAAATCCTGCATGTTACGCTTCAGCATTACCAGAATCGAGAACTTTCAAATATACAAGCTGGGTTTAGAAAAGGCAAAGGAAAAAGAGATCAAATCACCAACATTTGCTGGATGACAGGGAAAGCAAGGGAATTCCAGAAAAACCCTCTGCTTCACTGACTATGCTAAAGCCTTTGACTATGTGGATCATAACAAGCTCTTAAAGAGATGTGAACTCTTAAAGAGATGTGTACACCAGACCATCTTATCTGTCTTCTGAGAAATCTGTATGTGGGTCAAGAAGCAACACTTAGAACCTTATATGGAACAACTGATTGGTTCAGGATTGAGAAACTAGTACGACAGGATGTTTATCATTACCTTGTTTATTTAACTTATATGCAGAGCACATCATGAGAAATGCTAGGTTGGATGAGTTACAAGCTAGAATCAAGATTTCTGGAAGAAACATCAACAACCTCAGATACACAGATGATAGTACTCTAACGGCAGAAAGCAAAGAGGAACTACAGAACCTCTTGAGGAAGGAGAAAGAGAAGAATGCAAAAGCTAGGTTAACACTAAATATTAAAAAAAACCTAAGATCATGGAATCCTGTTCAATTACTTCATGGCAAATAGAGGGAGAAAAGGTGGAAGCCGTGACATATTTCCTTTTCTTGGGCTCCAAATGCAGCCATGCAATTAGAAGACGATTGTTTCTTGGAAGGAAAGCTATGACAAACCTAGACAGTGTGTTAAAAAGCAAAGATATCACTTTGTCGACAAAGGTCCATACAATCAAGGCTATGGTCTTTC
Organism: Bos taurus; assembly: GCF_002263795.3. Lineage (NCBI taxonomy): Eukaryota > Metazoa > Chordata > Mammalia > Artiodactyla > Bovidae > Bos > Bos taurus. Next base: position 56,861,665 of record NC_037341.1, on the reverse strand, counting down.
CAGGAGTCATGTACGGTTCTGAGAGCTGGACCATAAAGAATGCAGAGCATCACAGAATTGATGCTTTCAAACCGTGATGCTGGAGAAGACTTTTGAGAGTCCATTGGACAGCAAGGAGGTCAAATCAGTCAATGTTAAAGGAAATCAACCCTGAATACTCATTAGAAGGACTGAAGCTGAAGCTCCAATATTTTGGTTACCTGATACGAACAGCTGACTCACTGGAAAAGACACTGATGCTGGGAAAAACTGAAGACAGAAGAAGAAGATGGCAACAGAGGATGAGATGGTTGGATGGCATCACCAGTATAATGGACATGAACTTGGACAAACTCCAGGAGATGGTGGGGGGCAGGGAGGCCTGGCATGCTGCAGTCCATGGGGTCACAAGAGTTAGACACGTCTTGGCAACTCAACAACAACCTGATAGAAACTGATCTTCATTTATCCTTGGGTTTGCTTTTTTCCCCTAAGAGACCATACAAATATTTAAATATGTAGATTAGAGAAGCAGCAAAACAGAAAAAAAAGTTATCAAGATTGGGTGTGTGCTATAACATCTATTTGTAAATTCTCCAGAAATACATAAATATGAGATTGTGTGTGTATTAGATACTCAATCATGTCTGGCTCTTTGCAACCCCATGGATTATAGCCTGCCAGGCTCCTCTGTCCACGGAATACTCCACGCAAGAATACTGGGGTGGGTAGCCATTCTTTTCTCCAGGGGATCTTCCTGACCCAGGGATCAAACCCAGGACTCTTGAATTGTAGGCAGATTCTTTACTGTCTGAACTGTCAGGAAAGCCCCAAATATGAGATTAACCTCAGTCAAGTAAGTGTTAATGTTATTCTGTTCTATTACCTAAAATTATAGGAAGCTTAAATCAAAGGCAAATATATATTTGCCAACATTCACTGGATCATAGAATAAGCAAGGGAATTTCAGAATACCATCTACTTCTGCTTCATTGACTATGCTGAAACCTTTGATTGTGTGGATCATACCAAACTGTGCAAAATTCTTAAAGAGATGTGAATACCTGACTATCTTACCTGCCTCCTGAGAAACCTATTTTCAGGTCAAGAAGTAACAGTTAGAACTGGACATGGAACAATGGACTGGTTCCAATTGGAAAAGGAGTATGACAAGGCTGTAGATTGTCACCCTGCTTATGTAACTTATATGCAGAGTATACCACGCAAAATACTGAGCTAGAGGAATCACAAGCTGGAATCAAGATTGCAGGGAGAATATCAGCAGCCTCAGATATGCAGATGATAGCCCTCTAATGGCAGAAAGTGAAGAGTAACCAAAGAGCCTCTTGGTAAGGGTGAAAGAGGAGAGTAAAAAAGCTGGCTTAAAAATCAACATTCAAAAAAACTAAGATCATGGCATCTGGTCCCATCACTTCATGGTAGATAGATGGGGAAAAAATGGAAACAGTGGTAGATTTTATTTTCTTGGACTTTAAAATCACTGTGGATGATGACTGCAGCCATGAAATTTAAAGACACTTGCTCCTTGGAAGGAAAGCTATGACAAACCTAGACAGCATAATAAAACCAGAGATATCATCACTTTGCCGAAAAAGGTCAGTATAGTCAAGGCTATGGTTTTTTGGTTTTCCAGCAGTCATGTACTGATGTGAGAGTTGGATCATAAAGAAGACTGAGCACTGAAGAACTGATGCATTTGAATTATGGGGCTCGAGAAGATTCTTGAAAAAGTTGGCTTAAAACTCAACATTCAGAAACCTAAGATCATGGCACCTGGTCCCATCACTTAATGGTACACAGATGGGGAAACAGTGGAAACAGTGACAGAATTTCTTTTGGGGGGCTCCAAAATCACTACAGATGGTGACTGCAGCCATGAAATTAAAAGATGTTTGCTCCTTGGAAGAAAAGTTATTAACAACCTAGATAGCATATTAAAAACCATAAACATTACTTTGACAATAAAGGTCCATATAGTCAAAGCTATGGTTTTTCCAGTAGTCATGTATGGATATGAGAGTTGGACTATAAAGAAAGCTGAGCCGGGGAAGGCGCCAAGATGGCGGAGGAGTAGGACGGGGAAAACATTTTCTCCCCCACAACTTCATCAAAAGAGCATTTAAACGTCGAGTAAATTCCACAAGACGGCTTCTGAATGCCCGCAGAGGACATCAGGCACCCAGAAAAGCAACCCAACTCCTCGAAAGGAGGTAGGAAAAAATATTAAAGACAATAAAAGAGACAAAAGAGGGAGGGACGGAGTTCCGTCCCGGGAAGGGTGTATTAAAAAGAGAGAAGTTTCCAAACACCAGGAAACCTTCTCACTGCCGAATCCATGCCGAGCTTTGGAAGCACAGAGGACAACATAACAGGGAGAAAAAATAAATAAACAATTAAAACTCGCAGATTGTGAGCCCTACGGTAACTCCTCCAGCGGAGAAGCAGCGCAGACGCTTGCATCCGCCATTAGCAAGCGGGGGCTGGGCAGGGAGGCGCGGCGCGGGCTGCATCGCTGAGAGTAAGAATCTGGCCTGAATACCCTGAGCACTATCTGAGCGAAATAATTTGGGCTAGCAAACCAGACTGTGGGATATCTACCATGCGAAAAGCCAGCCCTAACCTAAGACACCGCCAGCCCACGCACGGAACAAAGGACTAAACAGAGGTAGCCGGCTGCAAACCTTCCCCCTCCGGTGACAGGCAGCCAGAGCCGGAAGGGGGCAATCGCAGCCCCAGAGAGACATTATCTATAAAACTGGCTTCTTTGCTAACTAAAACTTATTGGGGGTCTGGACGGTCAACATCTGCCTGAGAAGGTGTGCCGGTTTTACACCCAGATAACCAAGTGGCGGGGAGGCGATAAGTCACAGCATTGGCGCTCGCCAAACACCTCATCACCTGAGCTGCTCGGACCTGGGAAGAGCACAAAACGCAGCCCCAACTGAGTCTGCGCCTCTGAGGACTACCTGAGTGCCTGAACCTGAGCGGCTTGGACCTGGGAGGTGCATGCAACCCAGGGCCAGCCTCGGATTGTTCCCGGCGGAACAACCTAGAGCCTGAGCAGTGTGGGCAGGGAGGCTACACACGCCGTGAGCGGGGGCAGACCCAGTGTGGCTGAGGCACTGCGAGTGCACGCCAGTGTCATTTGTTTGCAGCATCCCTCCCTCCCTCCCCATAGCGCGACGGAACAAAGAGAAGAAATACAGCTCCACCCACCAGAACACCGAAACAAGCTTCCCTAACCAGGAAACCTTGACAAGCCACCTCTACACACCCACACACAGCGAGGACATGCCACAATAAAGAGAACTCCACAAACTGCCAGAATACAGAAAGGACTCCCAAACTCAGCAATTTAAACAAGATGAAGAGACAGAGGAATACCCAGCAGATAAAGGAACAAGATAAATGCCCACCAAACCAAACAAAAGAGGAAGAGATAGGGAATCTACCTGATAAAGAATTCCAAATAATGATAGTGAAATTGATCCAAAATCTTGAAATTAAAATGGAATCACAGATAAATAGCCTGGAGACAAGGATTGAGAAGAAGCAAGAAAGGTTTAACAAGGACCTAGAAGAAATAAAAAAGAGTCAATATATAATGAATAATGCAATAAATGAAATTAAAAACACTCTGGAGGCAACAAATAGTAGAATAACAGAGGCAGAAGATAGGATTAGTGAATTAGAAGATAGAATGGTAGAAATAAATGAATCAGAGAGGATAAAAGAAAAACGAATTAAAAGAAATGAGGACAATCTCAGAGACCTCCAGGACAATATTAAACGCTACAACATTCGAATCATAAGGGTTCCAGAAGAAGAAGACAAAAAGAAAGACCATGAGAAAATACTTGAGGAGATAATAGTTGAAAACTTCCCTAAAATGGGGAAGGAAATAATCACCCAAGTCCAAGAAACCCAGAGAGTCCCAAACAGGATAAACCCAAGGAGAAACACCCCAAGACACATATTAATCAAATTAACAAAGATCAAACACAAAGAACAAATATTAAAAGCAGCAAGGGAAAAACAACAAATAACACACAAGGGAATTCCCATAAGGATAACAGCTGATCTTTCAATAGATACTCTTCAAGCCAGGAGGGAATGGCAAGGCATACTTAAAATGATGAAAGAAGATAACCTACAGTCCAGATTATTGTATCCAGCAAGGATCTCATTCAAGTATGAAGGAGAAATCAAAAGCTTTTCAGACAAGCAAAAGCTGAGAGAATTCTGCACCACCAAACCAGCTCTCCAACAAATACTAAAGGATATTCTCTAGACAAGAAACACAAAAATGGTGTATAAACTCGAACCCAAAACAATAAAGTAAATGGCAACGGGATCATACTTATTAGTAATTACCTTAAACGTAAATGGGTTGAATGCCCCAACCAAAAGACAAAGACTGGCTGAATGGATACAAAAACAAGACGCCTACATATGTTGTCTACAAGAGACCCACCTCAAAACAGGGGACACATACAGACTGAAAGTGAAGGGCTGGAAAAAGATTTTCCATGCAAATTGGGACCAAAAGAAAGCAGAAGTCACAATACTCGTATCAGATAAATTAGACTTTAAAACAAAGGCTGTGAAAAGAGACAAAGAAGGTCACTACATAATGATCAAAGGATCAATCCAAGAAGAAGATATAACAATTATAAATACATATCCACCCAACATGGGAGCACCGCAGTATGTAAGACAAATCCTAACAAGTATGAAAGGAGAAATTAACAATAACACAATAATAGTGGGAGACTTTAATACCCCACTCACACTTATGGATAGATCAACTAAACAGAAAATTAACAAGGGAAAAAAAAAAAAAACATGTATCTATAAAGTTCACTAAAGCAAAGCACAGTAAAATGAGGTATGGCAATAAAAGGCGTTAAATTTATCAAATAAAAAAAAAAATAAAGTGCTGAAAAATTAAAGCTGTCAATTCTGTAACAGATATTCATTGAAAGTATCTTTTGAAATGGGGGTGAAAACACCTTCAGAGAAATGAAAGCTAAGGAAGCATGCACGAGCTATAAAAAATGATAAAGTCCTTTATGAATGATGATAATATCAAAACAAAACTTGGAAATACAGGAAGGAGTAAAGAGCACTACGAACAGTCAATACATGGATAAACATTAGAAACTATAAAAAAAAAGAAAAAGGTAGTGGTTAATATTAAAAGGCATCATACTTTAAGTGTTTGCTTTCCAACCCTCAAAATGAAATTCTCATTGTCTAAGTTATCTAACATCTGTAACTCATGCCAAATGTTAAGTAAGTAGCATGTGATTCTTCTCTGTAACTACAGAGCAGCAATATCATCATTAGTAATAATTTGTATTACCTTTCTTTCAATGATGCCCAAATTATTTGGGTTTGCTTCAATATAGTTTAATTACTGCTATAAGAAAACTAATGAAAAGGGATGTTATTTCTGGAAAGAACTTTTTAAAGGTATTCCTTGCTTTGTACTTGAGTTTCCTTTGTTGAAACAGAATTAAAGAGACTCAAAAAAAAAAAAAAAAAAAAGCTGAGCCCTGAAGAATTGATGCTTTTGAACTGTAGTGCTGGAAAAGACTTCAGAGAGTCCCTTGGACTGCAAGGAGATCCAACCAGTCCATCCTAAAGGAAAGCAGTCCTGAATATTCATTGGAAGGACCGATGCTAAAGCTGAAACTCCAGTACTTTGGCCACCTGATGTGAAGAGCTGACTCATTTGAAAAGATCCTGATGCTGGGAAAGATTGAAGGTTGGGGAGAAGGGGATGACAGAGGATGAGATGGTTGGATGGCATTATGGACTCAATGGACATGAGTTTGAGTAAGCTCCAGGAGTTGGTGATGGACAGGGAGGCCTGGCATGCTGCAGTCCATGGGGTTGCAAAGAGTCAGACACGACTGAACCACTGAACTGAACTGAACTGAGAAGACTCTTGAGAGTTCCTTGGACTGAAAGGAGATCAAACCAATCAGTCCTAAAGGAAATCCACCCTAAATATTCATTGGAAGGACTGATGTTGAAGCTGAAGCTCCAATACTTTGGCCACGTGATGTGAAGAGCAGACTCAATGGAAAAGACCCTGATTCTGGAAAAGACTGAAGGCAAGAGGAGAAAGGGACGACAGGGGATGAGGTGGCTGGATGGAATCACTGATTCAATGGACATGAGTTTGAGCAAACATTGAGAGATAGTGAAGGACAGGAAAGCCTGGTATGCTGCAGTCCATGGGGCTGCAGAGTCAGACATGACTGAGTGACTGAACAACAACTGACTGTCTTTCACTATGGCACCCAGGTGCGATCTATGGAAAGGGACAATTCCTATGGGTAGGTGTCAGCATCTACTCCCAACAGGAAGGGAACAGAAAATGAATTATTATTCCCAAAGTCATTTATGGAGAAAATGCAGCTCCTAAGATAGGACATTGGAATTGGGAAAGCAGAGACAAAGCAAGGCATTACAGAACTTGGAGGAGGCTAGACTACTTGAAGGGGTTTACCCTGACTGAGTAGCATCCTTCACTCCTCTTGGTTTTGTGTTAGAAGAAAGGTTTTGTTCTTAGAGGCCAAAGCAGATGCACACAATCCCAGACCACTCTTTACATGACTTGATGAAAGTAGACTAGGGCTTAAGATGCTCAGCTCCTATATCAGACTACCAGAATTTGGGTTCCAGACCCATAAATTAATAGTTTGATGATGTGACCAGGTAACTTAACATTTCTAAGCTTTACCTAAAAATAAAAATCCACTTGCCACATATTTTAAGTGTTTAAGATGATTGCCATGTGTCTAAATATCAAAAATATTAGCTATTATTATGATAAATACTGATACTATGTGAATGAGTGTGTATGTGTGTTGTCAGTCTCTGTGTTCTTCACACTCCGGCAGTAAACGAAAAGGTATTATATGTGAGAATTTTTTAAAATACTGTTTATTCTTTAGAGCAGTTTTAAGCTCACAGCAAACTGAGAGAAAAGTACAGAAAGTTGCCATATATTCCGCCCTGCAACACACACTCTCTCTCACATTATCAACATCCCCTACCAGAGTGGTACAATTGCCAAAATTGGTGAATCCATACTGGTGGTGGTGGTTTAGTTGCTAAGTCATGTCCGACTCTTGTGACCCCATGGACTGTAGCCTGCTAGGCTGCTCTATCTATGGGAATTCTCCAGGCAAGAATACTGGAGTGGATTGCCATTTCCTTCTCCAGGAATCCATACTGACACATCACTTATCACCCAAAGGACACAGTTTCAATCAGGGTTCATTTTTGGTGTTGTACATTCCATGGGTGTTTATGTAAATGATTATTTCCAAAAATGCTGAGGAATAGTCCTTTACCAGTATATTTAAATAATTCAGTGACTACTAATAAAACACATCTTATTTCAGTTGACTGGGATATAACAAAATAGCACTAAAATATATAGCTTTCACTGCAAAGATTTTACTATTTTAGTGAAATAATAAGTTATATTATAATATAAAATTCTTAACCAAGTGCTTTTCTGAGTTAGAAACATTGCTATGGGGGAGGAGACAAGGAGACAAAAATAACTTAGATGTATATTCTACTCACTAAGCTTTCTATTCTATTGAGTTTCAAGTTTAATAAAATACATAAGAATTACATCTAAATAATCACAATCAAAAGATGAAAGTGACAAAATGATGTGATAAAGAATTGTTGGAACATAAAAAATTGCTGGAACTTACAAAGTGGAGAGATTTATCCTGAGTAATCCGATGTTGCTTAATGAGAGAGTTTATTAACAAGTTATGAACAAAGGTGGAAACTTTATTCAGGGGAAGAGAGAGATAAACTAAGTTACAGCATCAAGGAATCGTGGGAAAAGGTCTTTTCATCATTCAACCTATTCAGCATAAATTTACCCTGTGCCAATGGCAACCCACTCCAGTATTCGTGCCTGGAGAACTCTATGGACAGAAGAACCTGGTGGGCTCCAGTCCATGGGGTCACCAAGAGTCAGACATGACTGAGCAACTAATACACACAACCAGGAGCCAGCTACTGTTGCTGGTGCCTGAGATACGGCAGTAAAGAAAAGAGGCAAAAATCCTGTCCTTGAGGAACTTACTGTCTGTCTATTGCAGGTAAGCAAACTTTCAGTTTGATAGAAACAAAGGAGCCAATCAATTAATCAGTAAAACAAAAAAAGTTGGGGAGACAGAAAAATGTTTGGATAGGTGCTGAACAGGGCCAGGTCACTGACAGTTCTCTGACGGTCAAACCAGAAAAATCAGACTTTTGTTGTTTAGACAAAGGTAAGTCATTAAAGTTTTTTGTGCAGCAAAATATTCTAATCAGATCTGTATTTGAGGAAGATTAACTAGGTAGCCAACTAGCAAGATGAAAGACAAGAAAAGACAAGGGGTAGACATTAGAGCAGTTCAGTAAAGTAAAAATATGGATAAACAGGCCAAGAGAAAAAGAAGTCAGAGACTTGAAGAGGACATAAAAGGAGTCTCTATGCTATGCTATGCTAAGTCACTTCAGTTGTGTCCTACTCTGTGCGACCCCAGAGATGGCAGCCCACCAGGCTCCCCCGTCCCTGGGATTCTCCAGGCAAGAACACTGGAGTGGGTTGCCATTTCCTTCTCCAGTGCATGAAAGTGAAAAGTGAAAGTGAAGTCGCTCAGTCGTGTCCGACTCTTAGCGACCCCATGGACTGCAGCCCACCAGGCTCCTCCGTCCATGGGATTTTCCAGGCAAGAGTACTGGAGTGGGGTGCCATTGCCTTCTCCAAAAGGAGTCTCTAGATGTAATATTAAGCCTTAAGGACACAGAAAGTTTGCATCTTCCAAACGAAAGGCAATGCCTGGCCAGCACCTCATCATGTGGTTCTTCACAGATGTGATTAAATTTGCAGGGTTCACCTTTTCTTCTAGCAGATTATCTTCAAAGTGGTCAATTAACTCAATCTTTACCCCTTTACAAATATTTCCTTGTTTTGATGAAAGCAATGACTACTGAGGTAGAAATATTCCAGTTAATCAGAAGGGACCTCCCATCATTAAATGTCCATGTTCTGAAAGGAAGGAACATCAAGGAATTGGGAAAAAGGGACCTCAATGTTTAATTCTATTGTCTTCCTTGCTACTCATCTATCTAGCAATTACAAAGAGAGTAATTACGATGACATGAATGAAAAACAAGAGAAAAATGTGTAAGCCAATCTACAATTTTTCCAAAACGAGTTTCATGCTTATTTTCCCAGTCTTTAGACCCCCACTGTTAACTTCGGCTTTTATTTTTCCATTATTCTCAGAAGCACTAGGGTACAAAGGCAGTCTGTAGTCAACTTGCAACAAGGGAAGTAAAGAGTTGTCTATTAAATTTGCAGCTCCAATCTGCAGGAACTATCATGTTGCATGGGTACTGAGTCCCTCAGTCGTGTCCAACTCTTTGCGACTCCATGGACTGTAGCCCACCAGGCTCCATCATCCATGGAATTTTCCAGGCAAGAATACTGGAGTGGGTTCCCATTTTCTTCTCCAGGGGATCTTCCTGACCCAGGGATCAAACCTAGGTCACCTGCGGCTCCTGAATTGTCAGGTGGATTCTTTACCACTGAGCCACCAGAGAAGCCTTGCAGGAATTATGATTTCATATATTAGCAACAAAATGGATTACAAGAGTGATAGAAAAATATAATTATCTCAAGTTACTAAAACAAAATACACGTTATCAGTACTCACAAGAAGCTTTTTGAGACACAAGGAAACTGGAAAATAGGAAAACACACACACAGAGTATGCACATACATCACACACATAAGCACATACATAAACATGCATATATACATACACAATATATTCTCCACTGAGGAATACTGAGAAATAAAGAACTTAATTGGTACCTATGTACATTTTCACACCCTGCTAATCATACACACTTTTTTTTTCTTCCTTTGGCATTCTTCCATTTTAAGAATAAAGAAATATAAAGTATAGGATCTCAAATCATGTGATCCTGGGAGCAAATTCAACTGCACCACTTATGTTCTATTTCCTTAAGCATTTTACTCAAACCTTATGAGCCTCAATTTTCTCATCTGTAAATAGGAGTAATAATGCCTACCTCTAGGTTCTAATGTAGTAATATATTCAATGAGATTATAGAGATAAATGCTTACGGTGTTGGGTAATTAAGAAATAATAAATGTCATTTATCGTTGCCTATTTTTTTTTATCATTGTCATTATTATTAAACCTCATAGATGAAGGAAACCACATTAGTAAAAGACAATTCCCTGGGCAGGCAATGCAGTTGAAATCCCAGCATGTGCCAGCAGGTCTTGAAAGTGCAAACTCACTTAAAACCCAGGCGTTCTGGGTCAGCCACTATCACCTCCAAGAGTGAGATACTTACAACTCCAAAACTTAAAATAGCTCTGAAGTGTTGGCAAAGATATCCTGTTGTGAAGGTACAATAAGTGCCCTTTGTGAATTTCACTCCCCAAGTGTTAACTGACATATCGCATGCAACACTTGACAGTCTCTTTCAAAAACAGTTTAAAAGAAAGTGCCTGAAATACGGAGAATTTGGCTGCTCATTACAGACATCACTTTGGCAAACATCATGTTGAGGCATCAAAGCTTTTCAAACACTGGAGGACCTAACTCAGACTCAGATAAGCAAAGCTGATAAACAAATTGTCCCTGATTTCAGGGTGTATCTGTTTAATATAATTGTTCTTACCAGCTGAAACTACAGGCTATGTATCACTTAAACAGTCCAAACAGAAAACTAATTTTTGAAAAATTTCTATGCAATTTCTTCTATTCTTTTCTGAAGTAGCAAGTGTGAGGATGGCAAGTCTTTACTTGCAGATCCTAACCCTTCCCTCATGTGAAACCCTCTTTCACTGCGTTCAACCTTTCTGAAGTATCCCTTAACTTCCCAGGCTATTAAGAAGTCATATTAGTACTGTAAAGAGACAGGGCTCTCAATACTTTCTGGAACTCTCAAAGCTGTTTATACTACTAAAATGAAAATGAATTTTTAAAAGAAATTTAGAACTCTGTGAGAAATGTGCTACAGTTACTTGTACACACTGCAATTTTGGATACATTCAGTTCAGTTCAGTTCAGTCGCTCAGTTGTGTCTGATCCTTTGCAACCCCATGAACTGCAGCACACCAGGCATCCCTGTCCATCACCAACTCCCGGAGTCTACCCAAACCCATGTCCATTGAGTCAGTGATGCCATCCAACCATCTCATCCTCTGTCGTCCCCTTCTCCTCCTGCCCTCAATATTTCCCAGCATCAGGGTCTTTTCAAATGAGTCAGCTCTTCACATCAGGTGGCCAAAGTATTGGAGTTCCAGCTTCAACATCAGTCCTTCCAATGAACACCCAGGACTGATCTTTAGGATGGACTGGTTGGCTCTCTTTGCAGTCCAAGGGACTCTCAAGAGTCTTCTCCAACACCACAGTTCATTAGTTGTGATATATTTGTATTTCAGATATAAACAGCTGTAGAATATGAGTCATTTTATAAGCTGGTTTCTTGTACCTTCCCTTTTATAAGAACCTAATGTTATATCTATCAATATCACAAATGTTGTGCTAGGACATAGATAGGTGTATAGGCTTACAATCAAAAGTATTTATTTATAGTTTTTTTTTTAGAACTAGTTTCAAGAAGTCCTTTCCTCCTTTACAACTAACTCAGTTACTTTTAGTTTGCAAATTTCTTGAGCACATTAATTCAGCAAATGTTTTATGAGCATTGGCTATGTACCAGCAGCACTGTGCTGGGCCATGGGACAAAACCATGATAAAGTATAAATTGATCGTTTCATGTAGTATTACAGATGCTATCATAAAGATCAACTAAAGTGGAGGTGGAATTAAGTGTCCAGATTCTAGTTCCAACTCATGGGAGAAGTTAGTTTCCCCACCACCACCAAGCAATTCTCACAAGACCAACTGCATGCCTTGCAGTTCAACTCAATTCTGACATTAGGCAACCTAAGATAGTTCAGCTTCCACAGGTTAAGGGTTGAGTCTGATGGGGTTCAAAATGAGCCACCCCCTTCAAATGTGCCACTTCTGCCTAAAGATTATTTTGAATCAAAAGTAACTGAGACTCTGTGAGTTCAAGAGAAAATTGTGCCCTTCCCTTAACCACCTGGGGCTTCCCTTATAGCTCAGTTGGTAAAGAATCTGCCTGCAATGCAGGAGACCCCAGTTCAATTCCTGGGTTGGGAAGATCCTCTGGAGAAGGGATAGGCTACGCACTCCAGTATTCTTGGGCTTCCCTTGTGGCTCAGCTGGTAAAGAATCCACCTGCAATGCGGGAGACCTGGGTTCAATCCTTGGATTGGGAAGATCCCCTGGAGAAGGGAAAGGCTACCCACTCCAGTATTCTGGCCTGGAGAATACCATGGACTATAGTCCATGGGGTCCCAAAGAGTCAGAGCGACTTTCACTTCACTTAACTACCTAGAAGAATTTAACTGAGCATCTTTCCCAGAAAAAATTATTACCAGAGATAAGTTGTATCTGAGTGGCCCATCTATATGGCAGGGCAAATATCTAATTACCCAATATTTGCTCTTCCTCCCATAGTCCTAGAATTATCCTTCAGTCCTTGGATGTCCAAGGTCCCTACCCCATTCCTTAGCTCGAAATGACTTATATCTTTCTGTCTTTGAACCTTTCCTGTATGTGGGGTTCCAGTATACATAAAATTAAATCATCTCTTGTTAATTTGTGTTAATTCTTATAACAGTCAGAAGAATCTAGAAAGTTAAAGGCAATGTTTTTCCCTCCCCCACAAATCCTGTAAGACTGCCCTCTCACACACATAATTTGAGATGCAAGAGGCAAGCCCAGGTTGCTACCTGTACTTCTGACCAATGGCTATAAATTAGAGGTTCCAAGACCCTTTTTCTCAGGTTTGATTAATTTGCTACAGCAGTTCACAGAACTCAGGAAACTCACTAGATTACCAGTTTATTATGAAAGGTTGTAACTCAGAAACAATCAAATGGGAGAGAGGCATGGGGCTATGCCTGGGGAAAGAACACAGAACTTCCATGCTCTCTTGGAGCTTGCCACTCACTCTTCCCAAATCTACACCTGTGCACCAAGTTGGAAAAAACCCTGTCCTTCTGTGTTTTTAGGGAAGCATTATTGATTAAATCATTGGCCACCAACAACTGAATTCAATCTCTAATCTCTCTCACCTACTGAAAGTGTTGTGTTTTGGGAGCAGGAGGCGGTGAATGGTGGCGGGGGATGGGGGAGGGGTAATGAAAGTTCCAACTCTCTATAAGGTTGGTGAAAAAGTAACTGTGATTTTAGATCATGAATTTTCATTATATAATACATGATTGGCATGTTTGGATCTCCTGGCAACCAGTGTCCCTTCCTTACAATGCCTACAGGCTTTCCAAAGTCATCTCATTAACATAACAAAAACATCTTATGGCTCTTGGCACAGGAAATTCCAGTTGAGCTATTTCAAGTCCTGAAAGATAATGCTGTGAAAGTGCTGCACTCAATATACCAGCAAATTTGGAAAACTTAGCAGTGGCCACAGGACTAGAAAAGGTCAGTTTTCATTCCAATCCCAAAGAAACGCAATGCCAAAGAATGCTCAAACTACCGCACAATTGCACTCATCTCACACGCTAGTAAAGTAATGCTCAAAATTCTCCAAGCCAGGCTTCAGCAATAAGTGAACTGTGAACTTCCAGATGTTCAAGCTGGATTTAGAAAAGGCAGAGGAACCGGAGAACAAATTACCAACATCTGCTGGATCATCAAAAAAGCAAGAGAGTTCCAGAAAAACATCTACTTCTGCTCTACTGACTATGCCAAAGCCTTTGACTGTGCAGATCACAGCAAACTGCAGAAAATTCTTAAAGAGATGGGAATACCAGACCATCTGACCTGCCTTCTAAGAAATCTGTATGCAGGTCAGGAAGCAACAGTTAGAACTGGACATGGAAAACAGACTGGTTCCAAATTGGGAAAAGAGTACGCCAAAGCTGTATATTGTCACTTAGCTTATTTAACTTATATTATGCAGAGTACATCATTCAAAATGTTGGAATGGATGAAGCACAACCTGGAATCAAGATTGCCAGGAGAAATATCAATAACCTCAGACATGCAGATGACACCATCCTTATGGCAAAAGAAGAAGAACTAAAGTGATTCTTGATGAAAGTGAAAGAGGAGAATGAAAAATTTGGCTTAAAACTTAACATTCAGAAAACTAAGATCATAGCATCTGGTCCCATTACTTCATGGCAAACAGATGGGGAAACAGTGGAAACAGTGAGAGATATTTCTTTTGGTCTCCAAAATCACTGCAGATGGTGATTGCAGCCATGAAATTAAAAGACACTTGTTCCTTGGAAGAAAAGCTATGACCAACCTGTGTGTGTGTTAGTCGCTTACTTGTGTCCAACTCTTTGCAACCCCATAGACTGTAGCCCGCCAGGCTCCTCTGTCTATGACCAACCTAGACAGCATATTAAAAAGCAGAGACATTACTTTGCCAACATAGGTTCTAGTAGTCAAAGCTATGGTTTTTCCAGTAGTCATGTATGGATGTGAGAGTTGGACTATAAAGAAAGCTGAGTGCCAAAGAATTGATACTTTTCAACTGTGGTGTTGGAGAAGACTCTTGAGAGTCCCTGGGAATGCAAGGAGATCCAATTGGTCCATCCTAAAGGAAATCAGTCCTGAATACTTACTGGAGGGACTCATGCTGAAGCTGAAACTCTAATACTTTGGCCACCTGATGTGAAGAACTGACTCATTGGAAAAGATCCTGATACTGGGAAAGATCGAAGGCAGGAGGAGAAGGGGACAAAAGAGGATGAGATGGTTGGATGGCATCACCAACTCGATGACATGAGTCTGAGCAAGCTCCAAGAGCTGATGACTGACAGGGAAGCCTGGTGTGCTGCAATCCATGGGGTCACAAAGAGTCGGACATGACTCAGCAGCTGAACTGAACAGGAAATTGCAAGGGTTTTAGGAGCTGTGAGCCAGAAGCCAAGTTCAAAGACCAAATGTATATGAAAAATACATCTTGGTCATCTGAATAACCAAACATATATCTTGTATAAGCCACAATATTGTAGGAAGCATAAACAGAGTGCTTATTTTGAGATAGTAAGACATCGGGAAAGCTTCCTTCAGTAACGAAACCTGAGCAGAATGTAAGTATTGATTAACATGGTTACTGTATGTGTAGAATTGGGGTTAAGGCAGGTAAGAGATGACTGAGAGAGAACAGGGAAGAAGGTACCACCTAAGGCAGAGAAAAGCAAGGCCAGAAGACAGAGAAAGCAAAGATTATACAAGCTCACTCCGAGCGATTAGCTCTGAGCAGAGCATAGAACACAGTGTTCAGATTTAAGGAAGGAGATTTGAACAAGATTTGATTTTAAAGGTGCTTAGAGACAAGGTTGAGGACTTTGGATTTTATCCTAATTGCAGTGGGAAGCTATATTATTTTCATATTGCTGCTCTAACAAATTATCTCAAACTCAGTAGCCTAAATTTAAGATAACTTAGTGCCCTAAAGGGCTTCCCTGGTGGCTCAGACTATAAAGTATATGCTTGCAAAGCAGGGGACCAGGGTTCGATCCCTGGGTCTAGAAGATCCCCTAGAGAAGGGAATGGCAACCCACTCCAGTATTCTTGCCTGGAGAATTCCATGGACAGAAGAGCCTGGTGGGGTATAGTCCATGGGGTCACAAAGAGTCAGACACAACTGAGCAATTTTCACTTTCACCTTAGTGGCTGAAAACACCACAGATTTATTATCTTACAGTTCTTGAGTTCAGAAGTCCAAAACTGGTTATCCGTGCTGCCTTCCTTCTGGAAACTCTAGGAGAGAATCCATTATCTTTTCTTTTCCAAGTTCCAGAGGGTGTCCACATTCACATTTCTAAGCACATCTATCCCTTACAAAAATTCCAATACTACAATGTCATATCTCCCACTTTCACATTTATAAAATGATTACATTGGGCCCACCAGGATAATTTACCCATCTCAAGATACTCAATTTAATCACATCTGTGAAATTCCTTTCGCCATGTGTAAGGTAACATTAGTCACAGGATCTGGGGACTAGGATGTGGAGATTTGAGGAGAGAAATTATTCTACCTACCACGGAAGCTATTTCAGGTTTTAAGACAGGAACTCAAAGATCTGAGTTAACATAAAATTAACTGAGAATCAATGTTATAATTCATGAGTTTCTGTATTTAAGTAATAGTAGGTAATCATGTTAAAAATCTTTTTTTTTTTAGGTATCTGCTTTACAGCCAGTATTTCTCCTTTCTTTTCTCTATTGATCGATGAATGTGTATGTATAATTATAGGGACAATAATAAGCACACAAAGAGTATGTGGGGAGGAGGGCTCCTATACCTAAAAAAATCACTCATGTTCAATAAATACATTTGGATTCTTAGCCTGAATGCATAAGCACATGAGAAGTCAAAGGCAGCCCATGCTGCAAAGATAGGCAGATCTGGATAGATGTGTGTTTCTTGGACAAGCTGCTCGAGCTTTTTGTGACAGGTTCCTCACCTATTAAATAGGCACAATACCTGCCCAGTAGTTTTGTTGTAAAGATTAAATAGTATTAAATTGGCAATAATATTTTTTCTTTTTTTAAATTTATTTATTTTTAGGTGGAGGATAATTGCTTTGCAATATTGTGTTGGTTTCTGACATACATCAACGTGAATCAGCCGTAAGTGTACACATCCCTTCCCTCTTAAACCTCCCTCCCACCTTCCACACCTCTCTAGGTTGTCACAGAGCACCAGGCTATAGCACAGGCAACTATATCACAAGCAACCTGTGCTATATAGCAACTTCCCATTAGCTATCTATTTTACACATGGTAATATATACATTCCAATGCTACTCTCTCAATTTGTCCCAGTTTCTCCTTCCCCCACTGTGTACAAAAGTCTGTTCTCTATGTCTAAGTCTCTATTCCTGACCTGCAAATAGGTCCATCAATACCATTTTCAAATGTATGTGCTAATACATATTTGATGTTCTCTTTCTGACTTACTTCACTCATATAATGGACTCTAGGTTCATTCACCTCACTAAAACTGACTCATCACGTTTTACAGCCAAGTAATATTCCATTGTATATATACCACAACTTCTTTATCCATTCATCTACTGAAGGACATCTAGGTATCTTGCATGTCCTGGATACTGTAAATAGTGCTGCAATGAACATTTGGACAATTACATGTGTCTTTTGCAATTATGATTTTCTCATAGTATATGCCAGTAGTGGAATTGCTGAGTCATATGTTAGTTTTATTTCTAGTTTTTTAAGTAATCTCCATACTGTTGTCCACAGTGGCTATATCAGTTTACAGGCCCACCAAGAGTGCATTTCCACATCCTTTCTATCATTTATAGTTTGTAGATTTTTTGATGATGGCCATTCTGACAGGTGTGAGGTGATACCTCATTATAGTTTTGATTTCAGTTCAGTTCAGTCGCTCAGACATGTCTGACTCTTTGCGACCCCTTGGACTGCAGCATGCCAGGCCTCTCTGTCCATCACCAATTCCCAGAGTTTACTCTAACTTATGTCTATTGAGTCGGTGATGCCGTCCAACCATCTCATCCTCTGTTGTCCCCTTCTCCTCCTGCCTTTGATCTTTACCAGCATCAGGGTCTTTTCAAATTTGTCAGTTCTTTGCATCAGGTAGCCAGAGTACTGGCATTTCAGCCAATGTTGAGCACTTTTTCATGTGTTTATTAGCCACCTGCATTTCTTTTTTGGAGAAATGTCAATTTAGGTCTTCTGTAAAATTGGCAGTAATATTTTGACCTTCACAGTATTAGGCTTTTATAATGGGGAAGGTATCACATACCTATGCACATGTTCTGTGGTACCTTCTCAAATACAGAAATTAGACAAGAATAATATAAGCCAGATATTGTAGGGTGCAAAAAAAAATACTAGTTATAATTCCTCACACTTAGTCTAACATAACAAAACAGTATTTTTAAAAAACAATAGTCAATATAAGCATTATTGTAATTATTCAATTGTTCAAATACAAAAATAAAGAGTTGTGAAATATGTTCATTAGGGATATTTTACACAGCTCTTTCAAATTAACATCTTTTTAGGAGCCATTGCTGGCCTGGAGCTTCCCAGTGCATTTCTTCAGGCCCAAGCTGGCAGCTGTATTCTTTTTCTTTATTATCATTCCTAACAGCTGCTAAAGAACGGAAACTGGTAACATTCATGCTCCCTGGGTTCCAAAGTCATTTCCAATCTTTTTTTCTTTCTCCAAACTTTAGTCATCCCAAGGGTGTGAGTGCAAAAGATATTCAGAAATCTGAAAGAGGCTTAAAATCACATTTTCTTTAAAACACTAAAATGGTCCTCAGGCCACTTTACCATTCTGTCCATTAGAAGATGTGTATATAAGCTAATGCTAGGATAAGGAAAGGAAGGCCCAAATTAATGAAATGCGTTTGTGGATGCTCATCACAGCCAATATCCGGACACATATAAATGAAGTTCCCTTTAGATGACAGACATTATATAATGGAAAACACAGTAGGTATGAAGTCAAAAAGCCTTCATTTTAATCCAGCAGCTGGAAGGGTATTTACAAATCATTTATTTTAATTCCCTCACATTGTTGATTCATTTCACTCAGAAAATATTTACTCAGGCCCTATGATGTTTTGGGCACTGTGCTAGGCACTGGAGAGAAAATGAGCCAAAATGACAATGGACAAAGTCCTTGGTCATCCTGAGTTTAAGTAAATATTCTTACATAACTTCTTTTTAACACTGAATTTTTTACATTAACTCTTTAATACATTTAAATGAATCCTGCTGAATAAGAGGAAAGAGCCAAATACTGTAGTACTCAATGAATAATCTATTAATTACTGAGTGATTCTTAAACCCTTTAAAAAATCATTGCTTATTCTGTTTTAGCCCTTCCTAGTGCTGTACTATGCCTGTTGAGTCTAGAACCATAACATGCTATTATAAATGTCTCAAGTTTTAACAAATTTTTAATTGATAAAATTAAATCTGTTTTTTTGCTCTTTTTCCTGGGTTTAATTAGCAAATAGAAGATACACTGGTCTTTGTAAAGATTTTCAGAGGGTAATGTTGGTTACATGTAATTTTTATTTAAATGCTAATCTTAGAATCAAATGGCCAGTGATTCTTATAATTGGTTGTTTCTTACATATAAGAGCTATTGATCATTGTTTCTGGAGAAATGATTGACTTTAAGTACAACACAGGTTTGTAACTAGACAAGCCTGGAATATCTGTATTGCCAGAAAGTAAGAAAATGGCTTAAAAAAATTGATGGATGTGTTATAAGGACATAGGTATCAGACTGAAGAGGGTCTACTGGCCAAATCTGAGACAATCTGAGCATCAATATTAAGTTCAGCAATCAATTATAAATCATTTAAAAATAGGAATCTGTAAATCCATACCAATAATAATCAGATAAATAATTAAATGAAGGAGAAAAATGGGCTCTGCTTATAGAAGAATGACAAATGCTGACTGAAGACTAGGGAGGGGGCAGTAAAGGTTGAAAAAAAATTATTTTGCAAATATCTCAGTAAAGATTGAACCAGGAAAGAACAGTTAGTGAAGGCAAAATCCAGGAGAATATTTTGCTGAGAAGAAAGATATTTACATGGTCTTAAAATGTGTTCCTGTAGCCTGCTTATTTGTTATAATGGGGTAAATATTTATTTCAAAATAGAGAAATTATCTCCACAAGTGATAAAAATTAGTATTACCAATAGGGGCAGATGTACATAGGGTGCTTCCAGATGTAATAGCCCGTAAAAGACAACATCGCCTAATGACATCTTCTGATTGTGCTGTGCACAGCACTTTCAGAAAACTAACATCATGGCACCTGGTCCCATTACTTCATGGCAAATAGATGGGGAAACAGTGGAAATAGTGACAGACTTTATTTCTGGGGGCTCCAAAACCACTGCAGATGGTCACTGAAGCCATGAAATTAAAAGACGCTTTTCCTTGGAAGAAAAGTTATGACCAATATGGACAGCAAATTAAAAAGCAGAGACATTACTTTGTCAACAAAGGTCCATCTAGTCAAAGACAACTGGAGAAGGAAATGGTAACCCACTCCAGTGTTCTTGCCTGGAGAATCCTAGGGACAGGGGAGCCTGGTGGGCCGTCGTCTATGGGGTCACACAGAATCGGACACGACTGAAGCGACTTAGCAGTAGCAGCAGTCAAAGACATGGTTTTTCCAGTAGTAGTCATGTATGGATTGGAGAGTTGGACTATAAAGGAAGCTGAGTGCCAAAGAATTGATGCTTTTGAACTGTGGTGTTGGAGAAGACTCTTGAGAGTCCCTTGGACTGCAAGGAGATCCAACCAGTCCATCCTAAACGAGATCAGTTCTGATTATTCATTGGAAGGACTGATGCTAAAGCTGAAACTTCAATACTCTGGCCACCTGATGTGAAGAGCTGATTCATTTGAAAAGACGCTGATTCTGGGAAAGATTGAAGGCAGGAGGAGAAGGGGATGACAGAGGATGAGATGGTTGGATGGCATCACCGAGTCAATGGACATGAGTTTGAGTATGCTCTGGGAGTTGGTGATGGACAGGGAGGCCTGGCATGATGCAGTCCATGGGGTCACAAACAGTCAGACACAACTGAGTGAATGAACTGACTGACTGATGTTAATTTTACTCACTTGATAACTGCACTGGGGTTATATATGAGAATATTATTCTTCTTGAGAAATACACACAAAATTATTTAGGGTAAAGGGTCTAAGACAAATGGACGTTAAATGACTCAGGTGTATTTGATGATGCAGAAGAAAGAAAGATGGACAGAGATAGATGAGACAGGTACACAGCTTATAGATTAAGAGAACATGATAAAGAGAATAATATAAAATATTAGCATTATACATATATGAGAAAGTGTATATAAATACTCTTTGTACTTACTTCTGTAATTTTTGTAAGTCTGAAAGTATTCCAAATAAAAAAAATTAATAAAAAATAAATGTAAAATAGTGAAACAGTGGGAGATAATTAGTCAAAAGCCTTTTCTCTGAACCATCCTATCAAAGTAGACTTTCCTATTATTCTTTGTTGCTTCATCCAGATAATGCCTTTTGTAGCAGTCAAATGATTTGAATTATTTGTTTGCTTATTATTTCCTGATTATATCCCTGTAAAATAATTCCTGAGCACAGGAATAATGCTTGTTATTGTTTACCATTATACCAGCATCTCATTTAGTGAGTTGTACAAGGGAGACAGAAAAAACATCTTTTGATTAGATGGTGGAAAAACTATTTAGTTTTATACATTTATATTAATATCTAGGTACTTTCAACTTTATCTTTCATTTCTAGTTTTTTAATAATGTGATATATAATTCACATTGCAGGACTGAGTGGGGTAGAGAATACATATCTTGAATTTACTTATGAAAAGTATTATGAAGAATACTATTAGAGTATTATTCCTAAAAGAATGTGATATCTACCTTCATTCAAAGTACTTAAAATGTAGTCAAGAATAAAGCAAGTTATTTTATGTATTATGATCCCTATAATTCAAAACTTTGGCCTAAAGGTTACATAATATTATAAATTGTTAATCTCAATGAATGAAAATACTGAAGTAAAATAAAACTTGTATAAATATTTCTGGCTTAGTATCTGTATCCAAGTATGTAGATTTTGGAACACTGTTATTAATGAATCAATTATACAGTTAAGAACCTGAAAACCCTCACTGTTAGAATAATACTGAAATTATGACAGTTTTTTAAATATTGAAGTGGAATGACAAATTTGAAACATTGGAAAAAGAAACAAAGCATTGAAAAATGCCACACAACCAAAGCTATATTAATAATGACTTCACCTAATTAACAATGAGTGACTTTATTGCATGGTTACTTTTGGTTATTCATTAGTTACTTTCACCTTTCAAATAACACAAAATATCTAAAATTGTATCTAAGTGAAAACAGTTTTGAAATGGTTTTATTTAGTAAAAATAATATGTATAACCACTGATTGTGACATAAAGTTCTAACAACAAAAAAGAGTTGCTAAGTATAAAACAGCTAACCTTTTAAATACTAAAATAAATTTAGAGAAAAAATAATAGGAAAAAAGTTGTTTCCAACTTTGAGCCCGACAGAAAACCAACTATATAGTTCTGATTCCACCAGAATAAGCTCCTTTGATACAAAATGTTAACATTTAAAGTGGTGACCCTGGTGGCCGGCAAAGAATGACAGACAGCAGCTACACTAGTCTGAGTTTACAGTCCTATAGGGCGTAAACATGGACTAATGAAATGCCAGAGACTTAATAGGAGTTTTAGGATGCAAGTTAGGAGTCTTGAGTAATCAAAATTAACATTACCAATGAACAATATGAAAATAAAAGAAAAAAATTATATATACAATAGAAGTAATAAAGAATAAAATATTGTACTTATGAATAAATTTAATAAAGGAAATTATAGATCTGTAAATTGAGAACTATAAAATATTGTAGAAAGAAATTAAGAAGGTCAAAATAATTAGAGAAAAATTCAATGTTCATGTATTGGAAGACTCAATATTAAGACTGCAAATCTCCCCAAATTTGTCTGTACATCTATCATAATTATTAACAAAATTCTAACAGTCTTTCCTGTAGAAACTAAAGACTCCACCAGAAAATTACTAGAACTAATCAATGACTATAGTAAAGTTGCAGGATATAAAATCAACACACAGAAATCCCTTGCATTCCTATACACTAATAATGAGAAAACAGAAAGAGAAATTAAGGAAACAATTCCATTCACCATTGCAACGGAAAGAATAAAATACTTAGGAATATATCTACCTAAAGAAACTATAAAGACCTATATATAGAAAACTATAAAACACTGGTGAAAGAAATTAAAGAGGACACTAATAGATGGAGAAATATACCATGTTCATGGATTGGAAGAATCAATATAGTGAAAATGAGTATACTACCCAAAGCAATTTATAGATTCAATGCAAGCCCGATCAAGCTACCAACAGTATTCTTCACAGAGCTAGAACAAATAATTTCACAATTTGTATGGAAATACAAAAAACCTCAAATAGCCAAAGCGATCCTGAGAAAGAAGACTGGAACTGGAAGAATCAACCTACCTGACTTCAGGCTCTACTACAAAGCCACAGTTATCAAGACAGTATGGTACTGGCACAAAGACAGAAATATAGATCAATGGAACAAAATAGAAAGCCCAGAGATAAATCCACGCACATATGGACACCTTATCTTTGACAAAGGAGGCAAGAATATACAATGGATTAAAGACCATGTCTTTAACAAGTGGTGCTGGGAAATCTGGTCAACCACTTGTAAAAGAATGAAACTAGAACACTTTCTAACACCATACACAAAAATAAACTCAAAATGGATTAAAGATCTAAACGTAAGACCAGAAACTATAAAACTCCTAGAGGAGAACATAGGCAAAACACTCTCTGACATACATCACAGCAGGATCCTCTATGATCCACCTCCCAGAATATTGGAAATAAAAGCAAAAATAAACAAATGGGACCTAATTAACCTTAAAAGCTTCTGCACATCAAAGGAAACTATCAGCAAGGTGAAAAGACAGCCTTCAGAATGGGAGAAAATAATAGCAAATGAAGCAACTGACAAACAACTAATCTCAAAAATATACAAGCAACTCCTCCAGCTCAACTCCAGAAAAATAAATGACCCAATCAAAAAATGGGCCAAAGAACTAAACAGACATTTCTCCAAAGAAGACAAAGAAGACAGATGGCTAACAAACACATGAAAAGATGCTCAACATCACTCATTATCAGAGAAATGCAAATCAAAACCACTATGAGGTACCATTTCACACCAGTCAGAATGGCTGCGATCCAAAAGTCTACAAATAATAAATGTTGGAGAGGGTGTGGAGAAAAGGGAACCCTCTTACACTGTTGGTGGGAATGCAAACTAGTACAGCCACTATGGAGAACAGTGTGGAGATTCCTTAAAAAACTGGAAATAGAACTGCCTTATGATCCAGCAATCCCACTGCTGGGCATACACACTGAGGAAACCAGAAGGGAAAGAGACACGTGTACCCCAATGTTCATCGCAGCACTGTTTATAATAGCCAGGACATGGAAGCAACCTAGATGTCCATCAGCAGATGAATGGATAAGAAAGCAGTGGTACATATACACAATGGAGTATTACTCAGCCATAAAAAAGAATAGATTTGAATCAGTTCTAATGAGGTGGATGAAACTGGAGCCTATTATACAGAGTGAAGTAAGCCAGAAGGAAAAACACCAATACCGTATACTAACGCATATATATGGGATTTAGAAAGATGGTAACAATCACCCTGTGTACGAGACAGCAAAAGAGACACTAATGTATAGAACAGTCTTATGGACTCTGTGGGAGAGGGAGAGGGTGGGAAGATTTGGGAGAATGGCATTGAAACATGTAAAATATCATGTATGAAACGAGATGCCAGTCCAGGTTCGATGCACGATACTGGATGCTTGGGACTAGAGCACTGGGACAACCCAGAGGGATGGTATGGGGAGGGAGGAGGGAGGAAGGTTCAGGATGGGGAACACATGTATACCTGTGGTGGATTCATTTTGATATTTGGCAAAACTAATACAATTATATAAAGTTTAAAAATAAAATAAAATTAAAAAAAAATAAAGGACAGCAAGTTAAATACCAAAAAAAAAAAAAGAAATTAAGAACCTGGAAGAGGCAAAATAATTTTGAAGAAGAAGAAGCATATTGGAGGACTTAAATTTACCTGATTTCAAATCTTAGTAAAAAGGCATAATAAGATAATGCAATATTGGCAGTTAGATAAGCAGTTAGAATAGATCAGTGGAACAAAATTGATATTCCAGAAAGAAACCCTTACATTCAAAGTCAACTGATTTTCAAAAAGGGTGCCACAAAGTCAATCTAAGAGGAAAAATAATTTTTTTTAAAAAAATAGTACTGGGACAATTAGAAATACATTTGCAAATAATAAAATTAAAATTAAATTTAGACCTTATATCACATTATATACAAAAATTAAATCAAAATGGATCATAGACATCAAAATGTAACAATTAAAACTTAAAAACACGTAGGAGAAAATGTACAAGAAAATCTTTGTTACTGTGGGTTAGGAAAAGTGTTTTTGGACAGGACAACAGATGTACAAACCACTAAAAAAAGAAAAAGCTGACAAATTGGACTGCATTGAAGTTAAAAATTTTGTTCTTATAAAGACAATATTAAGAGATTGAAAAGACAGATCACAGAGAGGGAGAATGTATTTGATAACTATATATCTGATAAAAGACTTAGACCCAGAATATACAAACAAATCATACAACTCAATAATAAAAAAAGACAGCAAAACTGAAAAAGAAGCAAAAGATCTGAACAGCTAGCTCACTAAAGAAAACACAGTATTGGCTATTAAGCATGTGAAAGATGTGCAACATCATTAGCTGTTAAATTAAAATCACAATGACATATGACAGTAGACATACCAAAATGACTGTAATTAAAAGACATACAATACCAAGTATTGACAAGGATGTGAGGAAACTAGAACCCTCATGTGTGCTGGCCAGAATGTAAAACAGTACCACCTCTTTGGAAAACAGTTTAGTACTTTCTGGCTAACTATTAACCATAAATCATAAACTGTAAACCTAACATATAAATCAGCCAATCCATTCCTAGAAATCTACCAAAGAGAAATGAAAATTTATGTCCACACAAAAACTTCCATGTGAATGGTCACAGGAGTCATTGATCATAATTAAAAGCTAGAAACAATTCAAATGTCTAACAATATTCAGCAGATAAACAAAATGTGGTATATCCACAAAATCCAACCAGGATGGTAAAATCCAAGCAGGATGGACTTAAAATGGGCTTTTGATAATCTACAGAGTGATGAAAATGTTCTAAAACTGAATGGTTGCACAACTGTATAATTTATTAAATCTGTTTAATTGTACATATAATGGATAAATTATATCTCAATACTCTTGTTTACAAAAGAATAATTTGCTATATGATGGATTAACAAAGTGAGAGAAACATTCTGAAGTAATTTTTTAATAGTCTAACATGTTCCTTGCATATACCCATTACCTACATATTTCTACTTTATATTGTGGCCATTCTCCATTAAATAATATTATGAGGCAGCTATTTCATCAGGATAGGATTATTACTAACAACAAGAGTATTAATACAAAGAAGTCGTTTGTTTTTTTTTTTTCCTTTAAATTTCAAAATACATTTCTAAAACACCTGGAAGCAATATTAGCTTTGAGACTACTTTCCCAAAAGGGACGTAAATTCTGCACATCCTACCCCACCCAACCATCTACCCCTAGGCTGAAACATGCAGTAACCAGCTAGTGGTAACAATAAAACCAGTACAATTTTGAAGAATCTAAATGGATAGAAATTCTTGGCTCCTGTATTTGGATAAAGCTCAAAACACAGACAAAATCTTTGAATTCCTCATTTTTAAAAAGGTGAACACAGCAGAACTATCTAGAGGGAAGATCTAGGAAGAAGGCCTCAGAGAACTCCACCATATTTCCACAGTTCTAAAGTAGCAAGGAAGCAGCCAGCCTGACTTGTGCATTAGAAAGGCAGAAATAGCTGAAAGAGAGAGAATAAACTCCACAGAGATCTCAGAATTCAAGGGAGAGTCAGAGCCTCCAAACATTGTTATTACATAAGCTCCTCAGCATAGATTTGATTCTGGGAATGGAAGGAGGGAAGGGAATGAAACCTTGAATTTCTCAGATTACACTTATTTCTCCTGGCAGAAGGTGAGCATAAAACAAAGAACAAGCATAAAACAGAGAACAAGAAATAAGAAGTTACATTTCTCCCACACCAAATTTCTAGACTGAGATTTATGAAGTAATATTTCTCACTCTTTTTGGTATTATCACCCCTAAAGAGAGCCTTCCTAGACATTTTCTCCCTTAATTACCCCTCATAAAATTTTAAAAACACAGATATTCTGTGTATCTATTTATGTGCCACATTTGTATGTGCTTTACATATTTAAAAAAAGTTAAGTTTTTTTCACCTCTCCCAAGAATCACTTTTTGCCCCCACTTGGGAGCAGAATGAGATATAGAAACGAAATGTTGAAAAACTGATGCCATTAATTCATGGCCAGCACTTTACCAAATACTTATTCAGCATTTCACTTGGTCCTTTCTACAAATTTATGAGTACTTCCCTAATAGCTCAGTTGGTAAAGAATCTGCCTGCAATGCTGGAGAGCCTGGTTTGATTCCTGGGTTGGGAAGATCTACCAGAGAAGGAACAGGTTACCCACTCCAGTATTCTTAGGTTTCCCTCGTGGCTCAACTGGTAAAGAATCTGCCCACAATGCAGGAGAGCTGGGTTCTATTCCTGGGTTGGGAAGATCCCCTGGAGGAAGGCATGGCCACGCATTCCAGTATTCTGGCCTAGAAAATTCCATGGACTGTATAGTCTATGGGGTCACAAAGAGTCGGACATGACGGAGCAACTTTTACTTTCATAAATTTATGAAATACTGTTATTCTCATTTCACAGATAATTAAATGATTACTCTTCTAATGATTAGTTAAGCTGGAATCATGAGAAATGCTGGACTGGATGAAGCACAAGCTGGAATCAAGATTGCCAGGAGAAATATCAATAACCTCAGATATGCAGATGACACCACCCTTATGGCTGAAAGCAAAGAACTAAAGGGCCTCTTGATGAAAGTGAAAGAGGAGAGTGAAACAGTTGGCTTAAAACTCAACATTCAAAAAACTAAGATCATGGCATCTGGTCCCATCACTTCATGGGGGGCTATTTTGAGGGGGCTCCAAAATCACTGCAGACGGTGACTGAAGCCATGAAATTAAAAGACGCTTGCTCCTTGGAAGAAAAGTTATGACCAACTTAGACAGCATATTAAAAAGCAGAGACATTACTTTGCCAACAAAGGTCCATATAGTCAAAGATATCGTTTTTCCAGTAGTCATGTATGGATGTGAGAGTTGGACTATAAAGAAAGCTGAGCACTGAAGAATTGATGCTTTTGAACTGCGGTGTTGGAAAAGACTCTTGAGAGTCGCTTGAGCTGCAAGGAGATACAACCAGTCCATCCTAAAGGAAATCAGTCCTGAATACTTACTAGAAGAACTGATGCTGAAGCTGAAACTCCAATACTTTGGCCACCTGATGCAAAGAACTGACTCATTTGAAAGGACCCTGATGCTGGGAAACATTGAAGGTGGGAGGAGAAGGGGACGACAGAGAATAAGATGGTTGGATGGCATCACCTACTCAATAGACATGAGTTTGAGTATGCTCCAGGAGTTGGTGATGGACAGGGAGGCCTGGCATGCTGTAGTCCATGGGGTTGCAAAGAGTCGGAAACGACTGAGACTGAACTGACTGGAATTCAGAAGTTTGAATTCAAATTATATGATCTTTCTACTTTCCATCTTGCATTAGAAAATATTTTATTTGGGGAATAATAGCAACTATCTCCTTTAAATAATGTAACTTCAATACCCTGAATCGCTAGAAAATATACTAAAGGAAATCACCCTACACAGGAGGCAAACTGACCAAGTGACTATTACCTTGTTTGCCTCTAATTATTAGGGGTTTTAGCCTCATCTTCTGGAAGAGTATTTAACTTGCTTCCCACTTCAGAAAGACTGAGGAACAAAGAAACAGCAGACAATTTGAAAGAAATTTCTGCCTAAAACTTACCTAGTAATTTGTGCCACAAAGCAACCAAGGATATACCAGTGACCCATATTATAGCATTCTGAAATCTTCCATACCGAATAAGATGAATCTAATGGGAAATAGATGCGGAAACAGTGGAAACAGTGTCAGACTTTATTTTTTTGGGCTCCAAAATCACTGCAGAAGGTGACTGTTGCCATGAAATTAAAAGATGCTTACTCCTTGGAAGGAAAGTTATGACCAACCTAGATAGCCTATTCAAAAGCAGAGACATTACTTTGCCAACAAAGGTTCGTCTAGTCAAGGCTATGGTTTTTCCTGTGGTCATGTATGGATGTGAGAGTTGGACTGTGAAGAAGGCTGAGCACCAAAGAATTGATGCTTTTGAACTGTGGTGTTGGAGAAGACTCTTGAGATTCCCTTGGACTGCAAGGAGATCCAACCAGTCCATTCAGAAGGAGATCAGCCCTGGGATTTCTTTGGAAGGAATGATGCTAAAGCTGAAACTCCAGTACTTTGGCCACCTCATGCGAAGAGTTGACTCACTGGAAAAGACTCTGATGCTGGGAGGGATTGGGGGCAGGAGGAGAAGGGGACGACAGAGGATGAGATGGCTGGATGGCATCACTGACTCGATGGACGTGAGTCTGGGTGAACTCAGGGAGTTGGTGATGGACAGGGAGGCCTGGCGTGCTTCGATTCATGGGGTCGCAAAGAGTCAGACATGACTGAGCGACTGAACTAAACTGAACTGAATCCTAGTAATCATAAATGCCTTGGACTGATCCAATACTTCTGGTACAAAATGAGAGAATCAACAGGACAAAGAGTTGGTGAAATACCAGCCCAAGACAGAGGTAGCAGAGGTCCCCAAAGAATGAAAGAGTTTGGCATGTTTGTGAAACTAAGAGAATTCTAATATGGTTGGTATTAGTTCTCTTTGGGGTTTACCAGAATATTTTTCATGGAAATCATCTGACATGTTTTAATTACTCTTTTCCTGTTTCTATTTGGCAAAATAAATACCATAAAAGAATAACATAATCAGTAGATAAATGACAGGGATTAGAGTAATTCAAGTAGTAAGACGAAGTGAGCAAAAGCAGATGGGTTGTGCCAGATCAGTTTTGGTAGTGTTTGAATTATTACATCCACATAGTGGACACAACAAACCACCTCTAGATTCTAATTCCTTTCACACTAAAAAAGGAAAAATCCATCATTAACCTCTCAAATTCAGGAAATTCAGATATAAGTGTGGTTTTAATAAAAGTGTTTAAAACTCACTTGATTTTTAAAATAATATTTTTCTTTAATATCCTAAGAAAACAATTAGATTAAAAGGCTTTAACTCACTATACATTTCACATTAAATTGAAGGTGTTAGTATTGAAACACAGAAGTATAAGTCAACGGAAAGACAATGCAATGATTTTATGTGCTACATTTTTCCTGGATAAAGGAAGATATCTACCTAGCTAGCTACAACTGAACATTCTGACTGAATCAGGATATCCGTTTAAGGTAAATGGCATGATAATCTATTCAAATAAGCAGATTTTTTGAAAAAATGTAAAACTGTTTCTTAAATGCAGCTATTAGGCAAAGTTTAAATAATGTCCAAATGAAATGTAGGAAATCAAGTTGATGATTTTATGGCAGCCAGTGCACAATGTTTTCTTACATTGCTAATTTGAGTATGTAAATAGAATAGAAGAGCTGCCTAGATTTGTATAGCAAAAAGAAGAGGTCAAAGACAAATGAACAGATTATAGGAATCATAGAAACTACTTTCTTCATGCAGAACAGTTACTTACAATGTTGTGTCAGTTTCAGGTACACAGCAAAGTCATTCAGTTATACATTTTTTTTTATCAGATTATTTTTCATTGTAGGTTATTACAAGAAAGTGAATATAGTTCCCTGTGCTATACAGTAAACCCTTGTTGTTTATCTAATTCATATACAGTGGTGTGTATCTGTTAATCCCATACTCCTAATTTACCTCCACTCTCCCCTCTATCTCCTTTGGTAATTTTAAATTTGTTTTCTATGTCTGTGAGTCTGTTTTCTCTTTTTTTTAAACTAAATTTATTTACAATAAATTTATAATAAATTATTGTACATTTTTTAGATTCCACATATAAGTGATATCATATGTGTCTCTGACTTATCTCACTCAATATAATAATCTTTAGGTCCATCTATGTTGCTACAAATAGCAATTTTCATTCTTTTTATGGCTGAGCAATACTTCATTGTGTGTGTGTGTATATATATATATATATAGACACATACACACACACACACATATATATATATGTGCCATATCTTCTGAATTCATTCATCTGGTGATCAGCACACTGATTCCCACTGTAAACAGTGCTGCTATGAACACTGGGATGCATGTATCTTTTTGAATTAAGAGTTTTCATCTTTTCCAGCCCAGAAGTAGGATTGCTGGATCATATGGTAACTCTATTTATAGATTTTTAAGGAACCTCCATACTGTTTTCCATGGTGGTTACACAGTTTACTTTCCCATCAACAGTTTAGGAGAATCTCCTTCTCTCTACACTTTCTCAAGCATTTATTATTTGTAGACTTTCTGATAACAGCTACGCTGACTGGTGTGAGGTGATATCGCATTATATTTAGATTTGCATTCCTCTAATAATTAGTGATGTTCAGCACCTTTTCATGTGCTTGTTGGCTATCTGTGCAAAAGCTTTTTAAGTTTGATTAGGTCCCACTTGCTAATTTTGGCTTTTGCTTCTTTTTCCTTGGGAGAGTAATCTAAGAATTTAAGTCTTCAAACCATTTTCAGTTTACTTTTGTATATGGGATAAAAAAGTGATTTACATGAGATTGTCCAACTTTCCCAAAACCACTTGCTGAAAAAAATGTTTCTTTTCATTGTATATTCATGCCTCCTTTATTAAAGATTAACTCTGATCATTAATCTTAGGTGTGTGGATTTATTTCTGGGCTCTCTATTCTGTTCTATTAATCTAGTTTTGTGACAATACCATGCTATTTTGATTACTGCAGCTTTGTAATACTGTTTGAAGCCCAAGAGGGTTATATTTCCAGCTTTGTTCTTTTTTCTTAGGGTTGCTTTGGCAGTTCTGGGTTTTTGATGGTTCTATATAAATTTTAGGATTATACATTCCAGTTCTGTGAAAAATGTCATGGGTAATATAATAGGGATTGCCTTAAATCTGTGTATTGCTTTATATAGTATGGCCATTTTAACAATATTAATTCTTCCAGTCCAAGAACATGGGACATCTTTCCATTTCTTTGAAGCATTTTCAGTTGCCTTTATCAATTTATTTTAGTTCTAAGCATGTAAGTTGTTTACCTCTTCAGTTAATTTTATATGGAGGTATTTTTTTTTTGCAGTTTTAAATGTGATTATTTTTTCAGTTTCTTTTTTTTCTGATATTTTATTGTTAGTGAAAGAAATGCAACAAATTTCTGTGTATTAATCTTGTATCCTGTTACCTTGCTGAATTCATTTATTACTCCTAATAGTTTTGTGTGGAATCTTTAGAGTTTTCTTATTAGACTATCATGACATCTGCATATAATGACAATTTTACTTTTTCCCTTCTGATTTGGATACCTTTAATTTCTTTTTCTTATCCAATTGCTGTGGCTAGGACTTCCAATACTATGTTGAATAGAAGTGGTGAGAGTGGGCACCCTTGTCTTATTACAGAGTTAAGCAGGAAGGATTTCAGCTTTTCACCACTGACTATTATATTGGCTGTGGGTTTGTCATAAATGGCTTTTATTCTATTTAGCTATATTCCCTCTATATCCACTTTAGTGAGAGGTTCTATCACAAATGGATGTTGAATTTTTACCAAATGCTTTTGGTGCATCTATTGAGATAATAATGTAAACTTTGTCTTTTCTTTTTTCAACGTGGTATATCACATTGATTCATCTGTGTATGCTGAACCATCCTTGCATCCATGGAATGAATCCAGTTTGGTAAAGGTGTATGATCCTTTTTATGTCTTGTTGGAATTGGTTTGCCAGGGTTTGTTGAATATTTTGCATCTATTTTCAAAATATTGGCCTATAGTTTTATTTTTTGGTAATGTCTTTGTCTGGTTTTGGTATCAGGGTGATTGTGGCTTCACAGAATGACTCTTTAAATGTTCTCTCCTCTTCAATCTTTTGGAAGTGTTTGAGTATATCAATATAAACATTCATTTTATGTTTGGCAGAATTCCCCAGTGAAGCCATTTCCCAGTGGTCTTGAATTTTTGTTTGCTGGAAGTTTTTTTTTTTTTTTTTCTTCCAGATTCTATAATATTTTACATCCAGTGATAGAGCTGTTCAAATTATCTGTTTATTCTTGACTCAATTTTGGTAGGCTTTATGTTTCTAGAAACTTCTCCATTTCCTCTGCTGCTGCTAGGTCGCTTCAGTCATGTCCGACTCTGTGCAACCCCATAGACGGCAGCCCACCAGGCTCCCCCGTCCCTGGGAATCTCCAGGTAAGAACACTGGAGTGGGTTGCTATTTCCTTCTCCAATGCAGGAAAATGAAAAGTGAAAGTGAAGTCGCTCAGTTGTGTCCGACTCTTAGCGACCCCATGGACTGCAGCCCACCAGGCTCCTCCATCCTTGGGATTTTCCAGGCAAGAGTACTGGAGTGGGGTGCCATTGCCATTTCCTCTAGACTGTACAATTTGCTGGTATATAATTGCTCATAATAACTTCCTATGACTTTTACATTTCTGTAATCTCTAATACTGGCTGTTCTTTCTCCCTTTTCTATTCTTATTTTGTTTCTTTGGATTCTCTCTCTCTTCTTCTTGGTGGGCCCAGCTAGAGATTTGTCGATTTTGTTTACCCTTAAAAAAAAACAGCACTTGGTCTTATTGATAATATTTTTTATTAATCTCTATTTCACTTATTTCCTCTCTGATCTTCATTATTTCCTACCTTATGGTCACTTCGGGCTTCTTTTTCTAATTCTCTCAGGTGGTAGGTTAGGTGTTTATTTGAGATTTTTCTTGTTTCTTGAGGAAGGCCTGCATTGCTATGAACCTCCCTCTTAGAAATGCTTTTGCTGCATCCTATAGATTTTGTAAGACTGTCTTTTCTTCATCATTTTTATGGAGGCATTTTCTGATTTCCTCTTTATTTTCATTATGACTCATCTGTTTTTCAGTAGCATGTTGTCTCTCATAACCGCATGAAATTGAGTGACAGATGTGGCCTCAACATGTGCCATATATTGACCACATCCTCATACTTTCTTCCATCTCCTCTATGTACCACCAATAAATAAGGATGGTATAAACTATCTGGCTTGAAAAACAGCTCATCAGGCTGAGACTGGAGAAAGATATGCAAACTTGAAAAGTTGGTGTTTCTCCAGCTATAAAAAATGAACAGAAAATAGAGGGAAAATAATAGTGTAATTCCCCTTAGCTGTTTCCTGGGTGCTTACTGGGAGACAGAAAGAACCACAAAATATTCCCTCTCATGAAACTGGAGAAAGGACTTGGAATCTAGTAATAGAAGACTGTCAACCACTCCTTGATTAGAGTAGCTTAACAGTAGAACCTGCAAATCCATCTGAGATAGACCATAAGAATGAGACAAACGCATGTCTAGGCTAGAAAGAGCAAGGGACAACCACAGTTTTCTGTGGATACCTTTGGTACAAAAGAGAATCCTAAGTTTCCTGTAATCTTATAAGAGGCTACAAATGTTAGCTGGGCACATTAGTCAATCCACAAGTCCCCAAGAGGGACCTTGGCATGAATTGTAGAAAAGTCCCTGGGGTGAAGGTCAAAGGACCACTTAGGTCATTAAATTTCATGGAGACCCAGCTGAGCACACCAGCTACCCAGTATGACACACTAAAGCACCAGCACTGTGGTCACCGTGCTAAGAGGGCATTAACAACTAACCACTAATCACTGAACTTTTAGATCACTACCAGCACGAGTCAACATAAAGCTCTCCTGGACTATTTGGATTACCTCCCAGTAGTAACCCAACTGGGCAATCATATACACATATGCACATTCCCCTTCCTACCAACACCATACAAGTTTCTAACACCTTAAGAAATTAGAATCAGGAAGGAATGGAAAGCACTTGAAGGGAAAAGAAGCTTGATTTGTAGAGTTTTAAACTCGACTAATAAAATCTATATTTGTTTAAAGAAACATCAATATGTCTACTAGTCTAAAATAAGTCCTCTGAGCGAGACAAAGCAAGAGTTTCTCTTTTAGAGAAGTCTGTATAGTTATAAAATAAGAGCTTCATTTTCTTTAAAATTTCATTAACTTTTGTGAACTAATCACAACCATGAAGCACCCTATCAGATACTCTGAAAACAAAATGGGCTTTTCCTCAAACTGAACAAAGATAAGAATAAACAAATCTTTAAAATTCTGTAAGAAATTACACTTAGAAATGCATGAATCTAATGGTATCTTAAAAATGTGAAGAAAAAATGATAAAATAATTATCTGTTTAAAAATGGAGCTGAAAAAAATCCTAAATTTGAAGTTACCTCTAAATCTCTTATAAATTTTAGTTTAAGCTTAAAAAATAAACATATAATTTTCCATGGAAATCAAATCAATTTTTCCATCAGATCAAAACTGCAGAAACTATAAATTTTTAACTATTGAGGGTAGGAAAACTTCAGAAATACTTCAAAATGACAGAAGAAGAATTAATTAATTAGGCTGAAATAGCAAATAGCAAGTAGTAGGCTATAATACCAGAAAAATACAGGACATGTAGTTGACAAAAAGTTCAAATATGTTTCAACTGCCTGATGAGGATAACCCAAAGCAAATGCAAAATAATATATAATTAATAATACACCTACAAGTTCATGTAGTATTTCTAGGAAGAGCCAATCAGGACTGTGATGGCATAGTAAATATGAGTAACAATGAAAAAAACTGAGACTCTTTGGTATGGAAAAATAAAGATTTAGTAATGGACATAATATCTAACATCTATCTTCCAACAGACAAAGAGCTATTTCATGGGCACACGGAGAGGAAATCAGGCTTATCCTATTTGACTTATAGGCATTTGAGAATAGAACTTGTTACAGTCAGTGGTAGGTTTTGGTGATAGATTTTTATCTAAAACAGTAAAAATATTCTAACAACAAAAACTGTTGAAGTTGTCTTGTATGGTACGGAGCTCCCATCACTCTAAGTACTTAAAAAGAAGTAGTAGTACATACTCAAAGGTAACAACTGAGAGGAAAATCCACACACTGGATATAGAGGAGTAGTAGTACATACTTAAAGGTAACAAAGAGGAAAATCCACACACTGGATATAGAGGACAAGGTTAGATGGCTCTAGACTTCCTTGTCTGGACAATCCCATGAATGGAGGAGCCTGGTAGGCTGCAGTCCATGGGGTTGCTAAGAGTTGGACAAGACTGAACGACTTCACTTTGACTTTTCACTTTCATGCATTGGAGAAGGAAATGGCAACCCACTCCAGTGTTCTTGCCTGGAGAATCCCAAGGACGGGGGAGCCTGGTGGGCTGCCATCCATGGGGTCGCACAGAGTCGGACACGACTGAAGCAACTTAGCAGCAGCAGCAGCAGCAGGCTGACTTCAATTTTATTAATCCTTGATTTCATTAAGCAATATAGCTTTCCATAGATAAAATAACGAATAAAAAATGTTTGAAATGAGTTCTCAAGCCATTTCTTTTTGTCTAAAATTTTAAGACTTTGTTTTCAACTTTTTGAATATTATGATCAAATCTGCTCTTGTTATAGAGAAGGTGACCAAGGATGAAATTACAGGGAAACCAATGATTTGAACAGTTTCATTAAGGGAAACATTCTCAAGCTCAAAGGCCTGCAGGAGTCAGGTATTGTAAATTATTGATGTGAGTAGGGAATTTTCTCCTCCACTTTTGAAACATATCTGCTGCTGCTGCTAAGTCACTTCAGTCGTGTCCGACTCTGTGTGACCCCATAGACGGAAGCCCACCAGGCTCCCCCGTCCCTAGGATTCTCCAGGCAAGAGTCTGGAGTGGATTGCCATTTCCTTCTCCAATGTGTGAAAGAAAAGTGAAAGGGAAGTCACTCAGTCGTGTCCGACTCTTAGCGACCCCATGGACTGCAGCCTACCAGGCTCCTCCGTCCATGGGATTTTCCAGGCAAAAGTACTGGAGTGGGGTGCCATCGCCTTCTCCATTGAAACATATCACTCTCTTGAATAATATTTTGTTTTCCCAGTTTTGGTAACAAACATGATATCTTACCAAAGTAATTGCTGACTGGTGTCATGATCCCAGTGTATCAGACCATGCATGTGTTTGTGCTCAGGGGCTGACTTTCTTCATATAGAACTGAGGAATCCAAGTTTCTTCCATTTTGTGGTTCTCAAGACCTCAGATATTCTAAGACAACCTTTAAAAGGGAAAAAGAGTGAAGAGAGCCTATTTCCTTTTTTTTCTTAAATATCTTCTCCAAATTAAAAGAAAGAAAGAAGAAGCCTTTGTTCGTGAGCTCATTAGACAATGAGAGTGGCTGGGGAAGGAGGGAAGGCTAACTGAGGTCTGAAGAAGGAGTTGTCCTATCCTACTCACCTGAGCTTCATTCTGGTTATCACTTCAAACTGGTTGTCCACATGTCTGTCTTTTCCACAGGAAGAAAGGAAAGAGCCTGTGTTTCATTTATCCTCCTTACTAGCAATGCTCATAGCTTCTCAATAACTTTCAATAGCATGAGTTTGAATTTGTTGGGGGAAAAAAGGCCACTCAAGAATGAAACCCATTACTTCACTTTCATTCCATCAATAAGAATTTTTCTTATCACCTGGATAAAAAGGAGACCGTAAAATGTAGTACCTGGTTTAAAAAGCCATTTTCCAATGGCAACTTTACTCTATGAGAGATTACAAATTACTGTTTTTGCCAAATATCCATACAAAATTTTTTTCTCCATTATGAGAAAATCAATTGTCAATTATCAATCAATAATGATAAATAGCTACTGAAAGTAGGCCTCACTGAAATGGCTTGGACTGTGGCACACTGGAAAATACACACAACCATCATTCCGCCCATTAAAACGGATAACTGCACAAGGTCCTAGGTGATTCCATTAAGTGCCTGCCAAATAGTAGGCATGTAGGAAATATTTGTTGGCTATATGAAAAAATGCAGGATAAAAAGGTCCTAGATTAGCAGACTTCCTGATTTTTTAAAAGAAAACAAAAGTTTAAATTTTTATATAAAAATTTATATACTGAATTTTAAATTCCGAACTAAAAAGAACTCTTGCTAGATAAACAAAAGACTTTTGTGCCACAAGTGTACCATGGGCAACTAATTTTCAAGCTTTGTATAACAGGTGCACAGAGATTTTCAAAAGTGCTCTAAACATTTTTAAACTATTTTCCCTGTTCAAACGATAATAATTTATTAAAATTAGATTAGTAATAATATTTGTTTGTTCAAAACATTCTTCCTGAGAATGTACAATCTCCTCATGGTTAGAATAGTTGAGAACATTATCTTGTAGACACGAATATTTGCTAAGGTGTAATTTTAAACTCTGATGAGGATGAAACAATGGAACATAAACCAGAAGATTGCTTCCCAGTTTAATTTTATGCTTGATTAAAGATGACGGAAGTACTGGAAAGACAGGGGAAACTACATGAAATAGAAATGAACAAGAGTCTGCAAAGTCTCTGCAGGCGATTTGATATTGGCAGGTTTCCACAGGGGCAGTTTACCAGTTCTTGCTTGTTTTACCAATAGGGAATCTTTCTGGTTTGTTTCTCAATATTTTTCATAAGCTAAATGTGACATTTTCTTTCTCCTCTAAGGCTGTCTCATCAAATTTTTTCTGAATCAGAGGTATCCCCAGGGCTTTTTCCAAAAATGGAAACTGTGAAATTAATTATTTTAAGAATCAACCATGTGAATTACTTATTTTGTCACCAAGATGGCTCACATTGGACTCAGTACTAATTCTATCCTTGCTGAGCATTCAAGTTTGGCTTGAATTGGTCTAAACACAGTTTAGCTACTCTAAACTGCTTAACCAGTCTTTCTTTCTAAGGAAAAAAAAGGGGGGGGTTCCATTTGGAACTTGTCAGTCACAAGTAAAACACCACCAACAAAAATAGTTTCTTAAAGGAGAAAAAAAAAAGTATTATATCATCTAGTTTTAGAGACTCCAAACAGCAGTAGCAAAAATATCTACTTACCTTTCCATTTTCCTAAGTTTACCTGGTGCATATGTTTACCTGGGACTTCCCTGGTGGCTCAGATGGCAAAGCGTCTGCCTACAATGTGGGAGACCTGGGTTCGATCCCTGGGTCAGGAAGATCCCCTGGAGAAGGAAACGGCAACCCACTCCAGTATTCTTGCCTGGAGAATCCCATGGACGGAGGAGCCTGGTAGGCTCCATGGGGTCGCAAAGAGTCAGACATGATGAGCGACTTAACTTTCTTATGTTTACCTGGGCATCCAAGCAAGTATTAGTAGGTGCTGGTAAGAGACTTAATACCTTTGACATTCGTTCAATTAGTGCCAGTGAGGGTCTACTGATATCCCAAGCAAGTTATGGGGGAGTAGGCAAAACTCTGCACCCAACAGACACAAGTCCCTGCTCCACAGAGTTCAGAGTCTCATGAAGATGGTAGATACTGGCAGGTATGCCACAGCCTGATAATAACAGTCCCTGGGAGCACCCAGAAGCCCCATAGGAGTCCCACACCCAGATCTCTTTGTTATCGGAAGTCCAGATAAACCTCTTCATGAAAGTGAAAGTGTTCATTCTCAGTCCTGTCCAACTCTTTGAAGCCTCATAGACTGTAGCCTGCAAGGCTCCTCAGTCCATGGGATTTCCCAGGCAAGAGTACTAAAGTGGATCACCATTCCCTTCTCCAGGTGATCTTCCCAACCCTAGAATCAAACCCAGGTCTCCCACATTACAGACAGGTTCTTTACTATCTGAACCACCAGGAAAGCCCTCCTCTTCATGAGGAATATGTGGATAGTGACTACAGCAGCTTCAACAAGCTTGCAGACCTATCATTGAAATTTCAGATTACATAACAGAGGAAATCCTAGTTTAGCCTAAGCCTTTCGTTTTAGAAAAAAAAGAAGGCACTTTCTAACGTTGACCAATATACCTACTATTTTCACTTTCTATATCTTTCCTCAGTCTCCTAAGCTCCCCAGTTAGAAATAATCACCTCCTCCTTTTCATTCCCATGGAATTTTGTAGGTAAATCTCTAGCAAAATCTACCTTATTTTATCCAATTAAGATATCATCTATTAAAACTCTTGATTTCAGAAATATGAAATTCAAGGTGGGAAGCGGGGTATGCATTTTAGAATAAGCAAAATGTGGTATTATTTTCTGACTTAGTGTTTCAGCTGTATGCATACTTATCTTATCTC
The DNA here is from genome assembly GCF_002263795.3 of Bos taurus. Lineage (NCBI taxonomy): Eukaryota > Metazoa > Chordata > Mammalia > Artiodactyla > Bovidae > Bos > Bos taurus. Next base: position 56,821,308 of record NC_037341.1, on the reverse strand, counting down.
CACTGACAGATTTCAGCTTCCTCAAGGGCTGACCATGGCTAATCATTTTCTATCAGTTCAGTTCAGTCACTCAGTCATGTGCAACTCTTTGTGACCCCATGAATCACACAGCATGCCAGGCCTCCCTGTCCATCAACAACTCCCGGAGTTCATGCAAACTCATGTCCATCAAGTCAGTGATGCCATCCAGCCATCTCATCCTCTGTCGTCCCCTTCTCCTCCTGCCCCCAATCCCTTCCAGAATCAGGGTCTTTTCCAATGAGTCAACTCTTCGCATGAGGTGGCCAAAGTACTGGAGTTTCAGCTTCAGCATCAGTCCTTCCAATGGACACCCAAGACCAATCTCCTTTAGGATGGACTGGTTGGATCTCCTCGCAGTCCAAGGGACCCTCAAGAGTCTTCTCCAATACCACAGTTCAAAAGCATCAATTCTTCGGCACTCAGCTTTCTTCACAGTCCAACTCTCACATCCATATATGACCACAGGAAAAACCATAGCCTTGACTAGATGGACCTTTGTTGGCAAAGTAATATCTCTGCTTTTCAATATACTATCTAGGTTGATCATTACTTTCCTTCCAAGGAGCAAGTGTCTTTTAATTTCATGGCTTCAGTCACCATCTGCAGTGATTTTGGAGCCCCAAAAAATAAAAGTCTGACACTGTTTCCACTGTTTGCCCATCTATTTGCCATGAAGTGATGGGACCAGATGCCATGATCTTAGTTTTCTGAATGTGAGCTTTAAGCCAACTTTTTCACTCTCCTCTTTCACTTTCATCAAGAGGCTTTTTAGTTGCTCTTCACTTTCTGCCATAAGGGTGGTGTCATCTGCATATTTGAGGTTATTGATATTTCTCCTGGCAATCTTGTTTCCAGCTTGTGCTTTTGTATACTCTAATGCAAAAGTTCAGCACTTTGCACATTGCAGGAACCCAAAAGGGACGACAGAGGATGAGATGGCTGGATGGCCTCACTGACTCGATGGACGTGAGTCTGAGTGAACTCCGGGAGTTGGTGATGGACAGAGAGGCCTGGCATGCTGCGATTCATGGGGTCTCAAAGAGTTGGACACGACTGAGCGACTGAACTAAACTGAACTGAAAGCATATTTGAAAAATATTAAAGAACTGATTTATCAAGTGGACCTGACAGGATCAACGTTTCCTGATTCTCAATCTGGTGTTCTTTCTACTAAGCAATACCATAATCAACCCTTAAGAGGAGGTCAATAGAACTTTAATATAAAATAATAATCATAAAAATGCTAATATAATACTTATAAAATACCAATACCTTGTGTGGCCAGTATTGTAAATGCTATTCTTATCTTTCAATGCTCAAACAGCCAGATGTCCTAGATATTTTTATGTTCCTCACTTTTATCCTCTCAGCCCACTTTTCCACTCTGGCCTCCCCTCAGCCACATTACTTGTCTCTTGTTTTTTACCAGTGCTTGGTGCCTCTACTGAGTGGGATGCCAGGGGTATCTCTCTTAGTCACACTGATGCCTGCACAAACTTGGAAGTTCAAGGAGGTACACCCTCTAGGGCAACAACTGCTGACTAATGGCACCAGGGAGCTAATAGATAAACCCCCTTTCTCAGGGAGATGACCCTGAACTATCTTTTACTGCTTCACAAGAAGGACCCATTAGAATCTCAGATCATCTTCTACATGCTCACTCATGATCCCTTGGACCAACCTGTTTTATTCCTTCCACTTCCCGATTCTAGAGATCTAATGAAGTCTGAGAATTACTTTCCAAACTAAACCATCCACACATAATCCTTCTTCTCAGACTCAGTATTTTGGGAGAGCCCAAGCTAAAATTCCTGTGAGAGATAGCTGCACTGTTAATAGCCTAGCGTTCAGATGAAAAAAGGAAAGCACAGAAAGGTTACATCAAATGCTCAAGGTCCTACAGGCAGTAAATGTTGTAGATGGGATTTGAATCCAGGGAATCTGATACCAGTCCATACCTTTAAATACTTAAGCTTCTCTTTCTTTATAGGAAATGAAGCTTAAAATATTTTCTGCCTAATTAGTTATAATTTGTTATGATGCTACAATGTTGTATAATTGTATAATATGTTACAATATTATATAATTGCTTCATTATCAAATACTGCAGGGTATTAATACTTATTAAGCATCTACCTGCTTTATGTGAGGTATTTTATATTATCTTGCTATTTCTCAAAATACTTTGAATCCTTAATATTTTAAAAATTCATTTTACATGTAAGAATATTACAAAATTTAAGTAACCTGCCAAAGTCACAGAGCTGGTAAGGGCTAGAACCAGGAACGCAACCCTCTCATCTATTTGTTTAACAAATAAGCATTGAGCACCCACAGTATGCCAGGCACTGTTCTGGTAGCTAGGGATATACTACAGGCCCCTGTCTTTTGTCCTGATAGAGGATCTACACAATAATTGAAACAAATAAACAAGAATTCACTGGGTCGTGATAATTTACTTAAAGAAAATAAAACAGGGATTGACAAAGTGAAGAGTCCTGATGCCAAGGGGACACCTAGAAGTTTCTCAACTTTGGCACTACTAACACTTTGGAACTGATAATTCTTTATTATGGGGGATCATCCTGTGCATTGTAGGATGTTTAGCAGTATTATAGGATGCCAACAGCCCTCCCCAAGTCCTTACTGCCAAAATGTCTCAAGATACTTCAGACAGTCTTCTGGAGGGTAAAATCACCCCTGATTGAGAACCACTGACCTAGAGTGAAATTTTCCGGGTGAGATTAGGCTTAGTATGTGTGAAAAGCAAAAGAAATTCATAGTAAATAAGGAGGAGAGTGGCAGGAGATGAGCTTACAAAAGTAGGTGGAAACCCCACAAAGCAAGGGCTTTTAGGCAAGGGGAAATACTTCTGATTTTATATTAGGTTCCTCTTGCCTAGTCTGACTTACAAATGCTGTTGTTGTTATTGTTGAAGAGCCAGTTATCCTGTCCCTCTTTATTTTTCAAGAGCTCTTAATAACTTTCAAGCCTTGCCATTCTCTACCCTGAGTTTCACACCATCCAAGTTCTGTGAGCTGCCTTCATTTGTCCTGTGTGGCATTCTCTTAAAAGTCCTTAGGGTTTGGCTTTTCAATTGCACTTGTGTCTTTTCATTCCTTGGTGTCTTTTCCATGTGATTCTTTGCCTAGAACACAAAGCCCTGCTTTTCCTGCCTGGAAAACTCCTAGTCACGCTTTAAAAGCCAATTCAAGTATCCGCTTCTCCAAGATACCTCCCCTTGCATCCCTTCCCAGATGCAAATACCATAGCATATATGGTGGTGCATTATCCTCCTTTACATCTGAATCAAGTTCTTCACTCCCACAGCAACTTCCCCAAGGGTATGAGACAGATCTTGAAAGTGAAAGTGAAGTCGTTTAGTCCTGTAGGACTCTGCGACCCCATGGACTGCAGCCTACCAGACTCCTCCGTCCATGGGATTCTCCAGGCAAGAATACTGGAGTGGGTTACCATTTCCTTCTCCAGGGGATCTTCCCGACCCAGGGATCAAACCCAGGTCTCCTGCATTGGAGGCAGATGCTTTAACCTCTGAGCCACCAGGGAAGCCCATGAGACAAATCTTGGTCAGCTTTAATTCTCAAATAACTATCCAGTGTGTAGCATGCAGATAGAAGGTTCGTTCCTCTGTCAAAAATTTATGTTACTATTCTGAGCCCTCTTCCAAAACATAAGAATACTACTTAAGAAAACTTGTTTTTTAAGAAATGTATTCTCAACTTTTTCTGTACTGAATACTGATTGGTACATTTATTTGAATAAAACAGACAGATCACATATACACACTCACTAAAATTTAGTAACTTAGAAAATATACCTTTAAAGTTATAGTAGTTAGAATGTCATTCCTTCAAGAGAACTACCTACCACATAAGTACACTTTTAACTTTATGCTGGGTAGATCAAGGGCCAAAAATAATAAACATGAGGATCATAATCACTGAGAGGGAGCAGTGCACTCCAGTTGTGACTGATAAGTTTAAAATCTTCTCTCATCCCACCCTGTAAGCATTAGGACATGTCCCACCCTGCAAGGATTAGGATCCAATCATCTGGAGTAAATAGATCAAGGAGTTTGTAAGCCATGGGTCCCATAAAATTTCCTCTCACAAATGCATTGTTATAATAAATGTCTTCAAAGCCAATGGTGTTGATTTTATATGTATTCATATAGTCAATGAAAAGACTGAGAAAAGAGAAAGCAGCAATAAAAATCTGCCACTACATGAATCCAACTGTAAGCAATGTGCTGATCTGTAAACTTGGCTGAGTAAAAGTGAAATACTGGACTAATGAAAAAGATAGTTACAAAAACCAACTCTTGAATCCAAAGCTAAGCTAAATAAGAACAAGATTCTAATTTCATTTAGCACTGTGTTTTGCACATAAAAGACATTTAATAAATCACTGCTAGGTGCATTAATATGCTTTGCCACACATCTGTTTTCCTAATATTAAAATATCTGATACATTATGCTCTTTTCACATGATTCACAAAGTTTGAACTCTGGCAAAACAACAAACCTAGGCAGAAGTTTGATTAGTTCATTCCAGGGAAAAAAAGGAAACCAAAGTGTGTGGTACACTTGCTTTTCAATGAAACCATTAAAAAAGATTTCTCAATCCCCTTTTTCTTCATTCTTCTGCTTTAATACATGAACCAAAAACTCAAATGGACAAGGTAGAGCTGAGCATGAACCTCTCTTTTAGTATTTGCCAACAGGAATAAAAGAGCCAAAAGGAACCCAAAACACTGTTCTGTGTTCTCTTCGATACCACTCATCACAGTTACTGTCATCACATAATATTTATTGCAGTTGACCCTGGGACTACCATGAGAAGGTCATTTTTCAAAATTATTCTAGCTGCCACTTCTAACCAACAGCAAACTTACCTAAGATAAAGATGTGATTCCACTGGGCCCACTTTGTATTATCAACCAGGGAAGCATTATAATTGGAGACAGATTACAGTTAACTCAGGAAATTCTCTGTGTTAATCCCTTAAAATAATAATACTGAGTTGGAAGGAGTGGCTTCCTATTTTTATTTTAAAAGAGAAAAGAAATAAGAAAGAAAAAGTTATGACCTTTTCATTTTTAAAAGACAAGTTACAGTAATTGGTTTGGTTTTATTTTTGCACCAACCGTACCAGTTGTTTGAGGTGAAGTGTATATTCAAATAATTTAACAGTATGGGAAAAAATCCACCTGTCAATGCAGGAAACATGGGCTGGATCCCTGATCCAAGACTATCCCATATTCCATGGAGGGACCAAGCCTGTGTGTCATAACCACTGAGCCAGCGCTCCACAACGAGAGAAGCCACTGCAATGAGAACCTCAAGCACCACAGCTAGAGAGTAACCTCCACCCCAGTCAGCAGCAACGAAGACCCAGCACAACCACAAGTAAATAAATTAAGCTTACAAACAATTTTAACAGTATGTATGTGTAAAAACAGCCTAAGTATCAGTCTCCAAAAGCTTTTAGAAAACTACTATTGCCCTTCAAAAGAACTGTCCATGTTTAACTTCTCAAAAAATCAAAGGAAGCAATTACCCTCCACGCTGTATATCACAAACTATTTCCCCACATCTTTAGCTATTATTATTTTATTTTTCATAATAATCCAAATAAGCATACCTTCAAAGTTGCTTTTATGTAAATGACTTTCTTCTTTTTTCACTTTCTTCCACTGTCCCCTTCCAATTAGTCCCCAAGATTGTGCAGGATTGTTGTTCCCTAAAACGGCTATCGCACTGTTTGCTATCCTCGTATTTCTTCTACAACCTAGCTTTCCCTCCATCAAGACCTGGAGTCTGGAGTCCCTTCTTCAATGGAAGTTGGCCTTCGCGACAGGTGACGCCCTGTCACTTACAAAGCTCAGTCACAAAAGCCAATCCACGTCCCCTTTTGTTCTCTTGCTCTGCATGCTACTGGAAGTCAGTCTCTGTGCTGGAAGCAAGCCCGAGCAACCCGTGGATAGACTCATTTGAAGGGGAATCAAAGCTCTCGGGCTCTCGACTCTACAGGTGCCTGAGGCGAGCCGGAGCCATGCAAACCGCTTTCACCTCCAGGGGTCGCGAGGACAAGAAGCAAAATGGCCGCGGGACGAGGTCGCGGCTAGTTACCGCGAGAAGCCCCGGGAACACCTGCAGAAAACACCTGACGGGCTTCTACACGCGGAAAGAGCTGCAGACGAAGGCAGTCACCGAGACCCCAGCAGTTCCTCAAGGAGGCGCGGAAGCTGCTTCAGAAGGAGCACCACCAGTTTTACTTGATGATCCTGACAGAGGAGGCAAGGGAGCTGCGCTGGTTCGTATGGCAGAGACAGAGTCAGCGCAGCAAGACTGTCTCAACCTCAGTCACTGGCCCTGGCATGAGTCTGAGGAGAAGCCAGAAGTCATCCTGGAGATGCAGGCCTCACCCTCACCCAGAAAGCCCTCGCTCTCCCAGCAGATCTCTCCCGCGGCCTTGCTGCACACACAGCCACAAACAGGTCAACAGGAAACATTCCAGGACTTCACCAAGACGCCGCCACTGCCTTTCATACCCTCAAGCGCCAGCGCTGAAGGACAGGCAAAGCCGGCACTGCTGGAAGTGAGACCGGAGGCCAGGCCGCGCCCAAACCATGCTTCGAGAGCCAGACCCGTCTGCCTAGCTGTCGCTGTCACTCTGCGCCGCACTGATCGATGACCCTTCTGCCCAAGGTCAGGATGCAGAACTCCTTGGGCCTAGGGCTTGGACCCGAGAAGAAGCAGGCAGCTCAGAGCTGGCTTACCCTGAGAGGAGCCTTCAGAGCCAGTTTTGGGGCATCTTCCCAAATGTATACCCCACCGGGCCCTCATGAAATTTGTGAAACTTAAACTAAAACTTTTTTTTTTTTTAACAAACGCCCTCAGCCTCAGTCCTTGCTAAGCTTCAGAGTGACAGTCAACACCTATCTGACACGGACATGTGAGTAACCCATCTTAAAAGTAGATCCTTCAGATCTCTTTGAGGCCATCTGGCTGATGCCAGCCATGGATCAGACAGGCCATTCCCACTGAGGTCTAGCCAAATTGCATAATTTAAGCAAAATCAGTAATTGTTTGTCTTTTAACCCATTAAATTTGGAGGTAGTCTGTTATGCAACAGTAGATAACTGATACATCCTCCCTAATGTGTGTCTATCTTTACACTCCCATTGTCAATGTCCTAAATTCAGGTTCTCATCGCTTGCCTAGTGTATTACAATAGCTGATTTTTTTTCCTTCCCTCTAGTATTCTTGCCTGGAAAATCCCATGGGCAGAGGAGCCTGGTAGGCTGCAGTCCATGGGGTGGCTAAGAGTGGGACTCCACTGAGCGACTTCACTTTCACTTTTCACTTTCATGCACTGGAGAAGGAAATGGCAACCCACTCCAATGTTCTGGCCTGGAGAATCCCAGGGACGGGGGAGCCTGGTTGGCTGCCGTCCATGGGGTCGCACAGAGTCGGACATGACTGAAGTGATTTAGCAGTAGCAGCCTCTCCCTGGTTGATTTTCATTTCCACAATCCATCATCTATCTTGCTTCCTCACATCTTATTTATATAGTGTGTGTATTCCCCCAAATCAGGAAAAGTTCAAACTGTGATCTGAGTTTTCAGCATCTATCTCTGATTCTGAATTTGAGTTATCTGTTAGAATTACCCAAGGAATTTTTTAAATCAATGCCTGAGACTCAACTCAGAGATTTTTATTCAGTTGGTTTACAGTGGGAACTATTCATTGGTATTTCTTAAAGCTCTTCAGATATTCTAAAGGGCACCCAAAGTGAGAACTACTGAAGCCACTGGGAGTGGTGGGTGTAATGAGAACAGGGCCAACACCAATATTCAAGATACAAGTAAAGGATTTGGAAAACACTGATCCAGAGTTTTAAAAGTAGGAGGAAAAAGCAGAGTTTTAAAATATCAAGAAAGAAAAATGACTGGAAAGTAGACAATAGAAATGTCAGGATACCAAGCATGGTTAAAACATTTATGAATTTCTCTTGTGTTATTTTATTATAATAAAATGATTAATACAGTCCTGATAGGCTAAGTTAACTCCAGAGCTGAGAAGGAACTCACATGAATCCATTAGGACATGATTTCATTCATATCTTTGTATATTTACCAACGCTATCATAATATATTGAGTGCCTACTGTTTGTCATTCATGGTAGAGAATGAACAACACAAAATTCTTGCCCTAAAGGAGCATTTTTTCAAATTGAGTGTGACAAAAAATAAGCAAGTGCATAATGTGTCAGAAGTTGGTAAATAATATGAAGAAAAGTAAAGAAGGGAAAGGGGAAAAGGAACACTAGGGCAGGAGTAGGGGATGGAATGTGGAGAGTATTTTTTAAAGGGGTCAGAAAAGGCTTCACTGGTAAAGTTTCCTTTGAGCAAAGACCTGAATGAAGTGAAGAAGCCAGTCATGTAAATGAATACCTGATGGTGCAGCGACAGAACAAAGAGCAAGTGAGAGCATGCTTGAGGATTATAAGGTACAGCAAGGAGGCCAGTGCAGCCAGGATGAAGGTAGTAGGACATGAGGTCGAAGAAATAACAGGAGAAAAAATAAGGGTTTTAGGAGTGGATAGGAGAAACTGTGACAGGTAGTGGTTCTTTATCTTACTTCAGAATCACCAAGAGAGACTTTCAAAATACCCATGCCCAGTCCACACCCTCAGAGATCTGTTTGAATTTAAGAAGGAACTCAGACAACAGCAGTTTTCAAATGCTCCCAGTTTATTGAGAATAATTACTGTAATGATTTATATGGATTATAAGTCACTTAAATTCTATAGATTTGCTCTGAGTGAGATGAAAAAGTCATTGAAGGGTTTTAATGAGAGAAGAGGCAAGATCAATATTTCAATTAGTTCATCCTAGCTGCTCTATGGAGAAAACACTACAGGGCAAGGAAGGACCCATTCAGACCACCTGTCACTATTTTGAACATTTTCTTTAGTGAACATGCATAGCTTTTGTATTAATAACAGAAATTCACATTTAAAAGCATCTAAAAATATATCGAAGGGCTACATATTAATAAGCAGAGTATTACATTCTCTATTATTAACCCATTCTTCCAGATGTCTTTCTCAAGGAAAAATTTTCATGACAGGTAGTGAGTGGATTTTATATTATTTGGCTAGGGTTACTAAAACAAAGTATGGCTTCTGCCCACAAGGTGGGAGACCTGATCAGATCCATGAGTCGAGAATATCCCCCGAAAGAAGGAAATGGCAACCCACTCCAATATTCTTGCCTGGAGAATCCATGGACAGAGGAACCTGGCAGGCTACAGTCCATGGGGTTACAAAGAGTTGAACACAGCTGAGTGACTAACACTGAGTGACTGTAACAAAGTATCACAAACTAGGTGGCTTAGAACAAGCAGAAATGTATTATTTTACAAATCTACAGGCTGGAAATATAAAATCCATGTGTCAGCAGAGCTATGCTCCATCTGAGACTCTGCGTAGAATCCTTACTTGCTTCTTTCTAGTTGCTGGTGGTAGGCAGTTCTTTGGCATTACTTGGCTTGCAGTTTCGTCTGTCCCATCTTCGCCATCATGTAGTTGCCTTCATATCAGCTTCCTTCTTTGTATATATTCATCCAGATTTCCTTTTTGTAAAGACACAAGTTATATTGGATTAGAGCACACCTTAATCACTTCGTTTTTGTTAGTTAAAGCTGCAAAGATCCTGTTTCCAATTAACATCATATTCTGAGGTATTGGTGGTTAGGACTTCAGCATATCTCTTTTTTGGGAAGGGGAGCACAATTCAACCCATACAGATTGGTCTTTAATGAGAAATAATATAATTGATATCATGCATTACGTTCTCTATAAAGGCAGAAATAGACAAAGAAAAGAGTAGAACTATTCTCAAAAAGTTAATAAAAGTCTTGAAATAAAGGATGATTACCCAGAGAAGGATAAGAATTTTTTTACCCTTAGAAGCATATTTTTTGATTCTCCCACTTTTTCCACTTCAGCAGACACTTCTCAGAAAATGACTGAAAATGATGAAAAATAAATCAGGTTGGTGACTTTCCTTCATGGAACATGAATTTTCAGTGCTTTAGTGAATTTACATTTATATCTGGATCCTTTAGCCTTTATGGCCAGTAATTCCTTACACAAGTTTGCTGAAATTAGGGAAGTTACCCACACCTTTCAAATTGGTTTCACAATTCCAGGGGAGTGGAAATTAGAATTTAATTAACATTAATCAGAGAGAATATGGAGGTCAGCCTATGAACGTGTTTAAAACATGTCTAACTTGCTGAGAAACTTAATTTTACCTAATGAAGGCCTTTTTTTTTCCTTCAGCAACAAAATGAAAAGTTTCAGGCTGACAGATAAACTTTGTAGGGTGACTGAACTTTGTTGAATGCTGGCTTTGAAAACCAGTAGCAAATTCCATAAAGAAAAATCAGAGCAACATAATTCTTAGCCTCAACCTATCCCCCGGCAAAGCAAATCCTTATCAAGAAGCCACTGGTGACCCAAGTAAACAAGTTGAGCTGAAGTTAATGTGTTTGTATATATGCTGTACAAGGAAACTGAGCATTCTGTCATGAGACATAGAGCAAAAGAAGATGAGGAACAAACACCTACTTCTTGATATATTATCAAACATCGTGCATGGAATTACTCTAAAAGTACACAGTGAAGTATAAACTGTGTTTGACCCATCTATTATCTGGAAGTTAAATATCTTCAAATTCATTTACTCCACTAATCAGCTGCTACACATTCTTTCTCCAGCTTCTACCATCTGCTTTTAATTAACAAAACAATCAGCATTCCAAACTGCAATGATAAATAGCTAATCATCACAGACTTTCAGCTTACAGGTGTATTCAAAAAGAAAAGAAATAAACAGACTTATTTAGTTTCAAAGAGACTTGAAATATGAATCCAGAATATTGGCAAAAGTTACCTTATTTCTTTGGCATCTTGAGAGTTTATAAATGAAATCCACTCTAAGTAAATAGCTATAAAATAAGTTTGGGTTAACAAGATTAACAAATAGTGTTATTTTAGGCTGAATGGTTGAAATAAAGTTAAAACAATCCCAACTTTTCATGGAGAAAAGTTTAATATGAAGAAAATATCACCTCCTCCAATACCAACAACTGAAACACTATATATCAGAAGTTAGATAGCATAAATATTTCAACAACTAATGAGATAAGTTTACCTTTCTATTACATTTACATTGATTTTGGTGAAAAAAAAGAACAACAAATGCCTACTTTTTTTTCAAACAATGCAAATCAAGGTCAAGAGAAAGAAATGAAATTAACATTCATGAGTGTCTACTAGGTATTGTATATCACAAATTCAGTCCTGTAAGCAGCCCTGTGGAGATTATTTCCCCCACTTTAAAGATAAGACGACTGAGCCTTGGAGATAAAAGTCAAGTTAAGAATCAAACTCAGGACAGTCTGTGATTGATAGATACCTTCTACTGCCTGATTAATACCTGATAAATATCAAAAATCTTTATAGGAGAAAGTTTTGCTGTATTTGTATAAAGGAGACTACTAGATTGACAAGTATTGGTGTTCAAAAAATAAGCAATTCACTTTTCATTACTACATTCCTCATCAAGGCTAAAGCCTAAATGATTATATGTAGAGTTTGTGCGTATATATGTATATTATATATATATATATATATATTCTGAAATAAGACAATAATAATTTTTTAACCTTCTGGATATATTGTTTTTTAATTTTAACAATGGTAATTGCATTCTCTGAGAAAGTTGCTAGTTGCAGATGATCAGCATATCACTTCATGATCAGTTCCCCTTCTAACAAAGCCAGTGAGAGATTATAAAGTTTTTTACTGGACCTGTCAATTCCATAATACAAGACAGAAATACTTTCATTTGGGTTCTCTAAGATTCAAGAACAGCTCATTTTTAAAATGATAGGAAAATCTGTGTATTAAATCATCTGTTATTTTTGTTTAGTTGCTAAGTCGTGTCCAACTCTTTTGTGACTCCATGGACTCTAGGCCACCAAGCTCCTCTGTCCATAGCATTACCCAGGTAAGAATACTGTTTCCTTCTTCAGGGAATCTTCCTGACCCAGGGATCAAACCTGTGTCTCCTGCATTGTAGGTGGATTCTTTACCACTGAGCCACCAGGGAAGCCGTATTAAATCATAGGTTTAGGCAATTCTTTCATTTCAGCCCACTAAGAAAGGCTGATCCTTCATGGTACTCAGCACCATGTCTGTTGAGAATATATTTTGAAAAAGACAAAAGAAGAGTGAATAGGATTGAAAAGGAAAGGAATAGAGGGATCCAGAGGAAAAGCAACGAAAGCTGAAGTGGATTGTCAAGAGAAAAGTGGGGAAGAGAAGGTAAAAGAAATGGAAGAAGAGGCAAGGAGAGAAATGACCAAAAGGACTTTGGAGAAAGAGCGAGATGCTTAAAGAGATACCTTAGGAAGACATTTATGTCATGGCAGATAAAATCCTTTCCTCACTCTCCCTATGACATCATCAGTAAAATCCTTACCTGTAAACACATTACTCCAGACCACCTCAGCCAATACCCAAATGCCAGGATTTTTTCCCTCTCAAGAACCAACCAGGGGCTGTTCACCCGAGCATAATATCCCAAAGGGACAGCAACTGTTGCTACTCAGCTTCTCACCACAGCACCGTGCAGAGAAATTTCTGCAAAACAGCCAAAATCCCCCTTAGGATTCTTAATAGAGGAGGTGTCAGGTAGAACCCAGAGGCCAGTCTACGCTGGAGGCGGCAGATCGCTGACACTACCTTATTTCACTGTACTTTGAGGAAGTTTGTTGACTTGAGGAAGAATTTCTATGTGCCTGAGTAGCATGTATTCCTCTCTACCTTTCTTTCTGATACACATTCTTGTAAGGTACTTGTAAAATAAACCAGAGGAGAACAACATAAGCCTTCCTCAATCTCATCCTATTTTTCATCTTCCTGGGATGTGGCCATCACAGCACTTTATTAAGACACTAGGAGACAAGACATGAGAAGATAGGGAAACAAGCATCCTTTACCTGGGTGACCTGAATGTTGTCCCATGATTGGAAACACATTTGAACACATGGAGGTACCCAATTAACAAATATGATAGGACCTCCAATAATTATTACTAAGTCAGCCAACCACTTGAGTGGGACCTTGTTAGTCTCTGAACCTGTCAAGGACTTACAGTCTCATATGTCTTTTACCCTGTAATGTGGGTTATGAAGTATGAAAGTTAATCACAGGTACTAAATTCAGGGGAAGAAAAAAAAAGCAGACTGAACCAGCTGGGATGTAACAGAGAGATTTTGGTGACACAGAGTTAAATGATGAAGTTTTCTTTGTTAATAAAATGAAAGTGGTTGCCTCCCTACCCTTCCATTTTTAAGGTGTCTCCTTAAAAACAGGCCTAATAATAGGCCTAAGAAGAGACCTAACCTTTTGATTTTGTAGTGTAAAGTCACAGACCTTCTGACCTTTGGAACTGTAAACACGTATCTCCAAAATGAACAGGGTATCTTTCAGGAGGTAGCAATCACAGGTACCATCATTTTTCCCTTGAGGCAATAAGAGAAGTTTCTTGTTCTTTTTCTGCTTTATTGTGTATATTTGTGTGAAATTCTCTTTGTACCTTGCAGGTAACTTTCATCCGAACTTAAATGCAAATAAGCCATTCCCTGGAGAAGGGAAGAGCTACCCACTCCAGTATCCTGGTCTAGAGAATTCCATGGATTGTATAGGCCATGGGGTTGCAAAGAGTTGGACACAACTGAGTGACTTTCACTAAATGCAAATAAATCTGCTAATAATTTTCCGATATTAAATTGTGTTCTCTTTCTCTTCTTCTCTCTTTTCTTTCTTTATCTCTCTTTCAATATATTGGTAGAAAGAGGACTTTTACGGTCAGGATTGTTTATATCCCCAACAATGACTACCAAGAAACAGTTATACATGCACTCAGAAATCCAAAAAGATAAATAATGGGATGAGGTTTGAACAGTTCGGTGGCTGGTAATATCATTTACTACATGTGTGTTAGTTGCTTAGTCGTGTCTGACTCTGTGCAACCCCATAGACTGTAGCCCACCAGGCCCCTCTGTCCGTGGGATTCTCCAGGCAAGAACACTTGAGTAGGTTGCCATTTCCTTCTCCAAAAGGAACTATAGAAAGCAAGAAAGTGAAGTCACTCAGTTGTGTATGACTCTTTGCGACCCCATGGACTGTAGCCTACCAGGCTCCCCCATCCATGGAATTTTCCAGGCAAGAGTACTGGAGTGGGTTGCCATTTCCTTCTCCAATCATTTACTATAAACAGTCACAAAAGAAGAAAACAGTTTTTCACAGAGAGCAGAACCTTAGTATGGGAGAAGAATTTAACTACCAAACCTCCTTCTCTTATTTTAATCACTTCTAATACATCCTGGGTTTCTTCCACACCCAGTCAATGAGATGACTTGACTTTTCATCCACCCAAAACCTCTTTGAAATCTAATTTTCTTCATTTATAAAGTTACTATGTCAGATCATATCGCCATCATCTCTCCTCTTCTAAGTTTTATTACTTTTGGTTTTGTTGTGTCTCAAACTATTTCTCTACACAGCTATGAGTGAGATTTCTAAAACAGAAGACTTCTGTTTAAAAACATGATGTATAAGGATCTCCTTCATCTAGCTCCTGCTTATGCTGCCAGCTAGATGTCTCATGACTTGAAAACTCTTTCTCCACTTATTAAATTTTTGATCCATCATACTATACTGAATGTTACTTGAAATCATTATTCTGTTCTCTAGAATTTTGCACTATTTTCTTATTCAAGACCATTCATCTGTATCCCTTTCTCTGTTCACCACCCTCTTCCTCTCAAATAATCACTACTTTCTGTTCTTTATTTAGGATCAACTAGAATGGATCTCTTCCTCCTGAATTTCTTGTCTGATTCATCCACAGTAATCCTAATTTCCTCTTAGCACCTTGTTTTGATCTAATCTTTATTACACCGTATTATATTTGCCAATTTATACCATACTATCTTTTTTTCTTTATACTATCTTTTATACTGTAAGATCTTTGAAATAACTCAGTAAGTGTATTTAAGTAAAAAGGTGAATTTCTAGGAGTAGGGCTGGTTTGCATACCAGCTTGATCCAAGGCTGAAAGCAAGGTCAACAGAACCCAGCTACTTTCTGGTCCTCAACTCTGCTCTCTCACATGGTGGTTTCATTCAGGCTGCTCCTGCTGACAAACATGTCTGACTACAGGTCAAGGTCTATATTCCACAAGCCCAGTGGGAAAAAGTAGCTTTCTCTCCCTGAAGTCCCAGCAGAACTGGGACTATTCTGATTGAGTGCCATTCTGCTCTGATTGGGCCACATACCATTCTTGAAGTGATCACTCTGGCCAAGGAGAATAAGATGCTCTGACTAACTGGGCTTGAATAACATGCTCATCCCTGGAGTCAAAGATAGAGTTCATTCTGAGAGAAACACATGGAATAAAGGAGGCACTTCTTCATAAAATCATAAAGTACCAATAGGTACCAAAAGAAAATTAATGCAAGCTGGGAAGCAAAACCAAAACAAAACAAAACCAACTGTCCACTATAGTAAACAAATTGCATGGCTGTGTAAATCAATATATTCTGTGGCAAGATAAGAAATGACAGCTTTGCAGTTTACTCCAGCTGCAGACACTTTAAATTTATTTTTGTATGATGATTTAGCTAATCTTTCTCTGTAAATTAGGTTTCTTTGAGAGCTAAATTGAAATTCATTCTGGTTTTTAGAATTATGCATAATAAATGGAAACATATTTCTAAGCTGCATGCGATAGCTTCCAAAGAGAATTTATGATTATACAGATGTTGACTTAAACTTGTATTTTCAGTATGATACTTTGAATTTGATTGAATTTCCTCAGTAAGTTGAAAATATGAAAAAAAATTGGGGGAGGGATGGCTAATTATGGGTAATAAAGGCAAGAAATAACAGTTTTCATGTAATTGAAATTCTAAATGATTAATAGTCATTTAAGCATGCAAAATAATGTATCATATGTGATTCGGTTGAAAGACTTAATTTATAGTAAAAAAAATTAAGTTACCTTGACAAACCAGAACGGAAAAGTAGAAAGGGCCAATTTACGTTCAGCAAGAAGTTCCAGTTACTTCTTAACAACCAAGAAAAGCTTTAAACACACTTTCCCCCCTTCTGGAAATTTCAGTAGAACTTGGCTTCTCAGAGAAAAATCTCCCTCTTCCCACACCTTTTTGTGATGAGAGCAGGCTGCCAAGAAAGCTCCCACAGATAGAAAGAAGTCTGAAGAATGTCTGTCTTAAGTCAGGTATTATAATTAGTTTTGACACCACTTTCACAGTAAGGCTCCTTAATCCTCCTGAAATTTTATACAGGGATAAATGAAGCACCTGCTATGTTATATACATTATTCTAGTGGTGGTCTTTTTAATCTTTCCTGTTCACGCTTTAGGAGTTAAGAGTTATTTCAGCTATGGACATGTGGACTACCCTAGAAGCATCAGAAAGATTCTTTTCATACTTAAACACTTTCATCAATAAAAAGACTATGTTCACAGTTTACTTAGCTATATAATACAAGAGATTCTGTTCCCCAAAGCAGCATGATAAATCAGAAAAAAAGCACTGAATTTGGATGTCAGATGATTTGTAGCTGAAGTCCACAGTCTTGGCCATAACATTTTTGTGAGTTTTTAGAGTTTCCGCATCTCCATAGGGGAGAGAAAAAATGTCTTGTAGCATTTTTGTGTAGATGGAAAGCAGATCAATAATGGATGCAAAAGTGGTCTGCAAGCTATAGGTATGCAGTTTCTGCCTTGGTACATCCCTGTAATAAACAACTTGAAAATTGTGGGACCCAAATGTAAGTATTTGAGTCAAGGCAGATTTGTAATATACGTATAAAACTACCAAGTTGCAATGCAATAATAATAGCTGACATTGATTAAGCACTAGTTGTATGCAAGGTACTTTAAAAGTTTGCAAGGCTTCCATTTTCAGACCTGGCAACAATTCCATAAGGTGGATAATAGTGTTATTTGTATTTTTCATGCAGGAGGCCAAGGCTAATAAAGATTAAATGATTTCCCCAAATTCACACAACTAGAAAGTGAAGTTCTGGGCCTCAACACAAGCCACTTCACTGAAAGTCAATATTCTTACCTCTGCATAGCTTCTTCATCCATACAGATTGAATGACAAAAGATATGGTCCTGAACCAACCTAGATAGCATATTCAAAAGCAGAGACATTACTTTGCCAACAAAGGTCCATCTAGTCAAGGCTATGGTTTTTCCTGTGGTCATGTATGGATGTGAGAGTTGGACTGTTAAGAAGGCTGAGCACCGAAGAATTGATGCTTTTGAACTGTGGTGTTGGTGAAGGCTCTTGAGAGTCCCTTGGACTGCAAGGAAATCCAACCAGTCCATTCTGAAGGAGATCAGCCCTGGGATTTCTTTGGAAAGAATGATGCTACAGCTGAAACTCCAGTACTTTGGCTGCCTCATGCGAAGAGTTGACTCATTGGAAAAGACTCTGATGCTGGGAGGGATTGGGGGCAGGAGGAGAAGGGGACAACAGAGGATGAGATGGCTGGATGGCATCACTGACTCGATGGACATGAGTCTGAGTGGACTCCGGGAGTTGGTGATGGACAGGGAGGCCTGGCGTGCTGTGATTCATGGGGTTGCAGAGAGTCGGACACGACTGAGAGACTGAACTGAACTGAACTGATAAATATGAAATTAAGTCACAATAAAGAATCATCATCAACTCATAGGAAAGTAGTCAATCATTTAATAAACAATTTCGGGAAAGCTGACTTTTCAAAAATTTTATCACAGTCTCATACCTCAGACATTTAAAAAGTGAAAGGTGTGTTGCGCCTCATGGGGTCTCAAAGAGTCAGACATGACTGAGCAACTGAACTGAAGTGAGAACTTTAAAGCTTTTGAAGTCTTATGTGTGTTTGGTCATGTCCAACTCTTTGCAGCCCATGGACTGTAACCTGCCAGGCTCCTCTGTCTGTGGAATTTCCCAGGCAAGAATACTGGAGTGAGTTGCGATTTCCTACTCCAGAGTATCTTCCCTACCCAGGGATCAAAGTGATGTCTCTTGAGTCTCCTGCACTGGCAGGCAGATTCTTTACCACTAGCAATACCTGGGAAGCCCTTTTAAGTCTTAAGCCTTTTTAAAGCTGAATGATGTTTCATCGTATGAATGTACCATATTTTGTCTATCCATTGATCTGTGGGTGTACACTCGGGTTGTTTCAAACTTTTGACTGTTGGGAATGATGCTACTATGAACATCAGTGTACAGATATCTGTTTGAATTTCTGCTTCAGTTCTTTTGGGTATATACCCAGAAGTGGAATAGCTCAACAATGTAGTAATTCTATTTTTAGTTTTTTGAGGAACCTCTATACCATTTTCCATGCTTACTGTACCGTATTCTTAATTGTCATGGATTTAGGGTCTGTGTCTTAAGACTTCCTTGTAATGAAATTCTTGAAAATTGTTGGAAAACCTTCCTAAATTCTCCATCTCAGTTCATGAGATTGCCCTGTCATTAATTGATTGGTAGCCTCTGGTCTTCTTCTTTACCCCTTGCATCCATTTGATAACTAGCTAATATGTTCTAACAAATGTTTCTAAAGTCACCCCTCTTTCTTCATCACCACTGTCGTTGCCTTGGTGTGGCCAGCCTAATCTGATCTAATTCTAATTCAGATCAATTCTAATCTGATCTGAAGTATTTTCCTCTTCTTTCTCTGTCCCCTTAGTATTGTCAGAGAGGCAAATATGATTATATCATTGCTTTTCCTCTCCCCCACCAACATCTTCAGCTGGACTTCTCAACCACAGAGGACTTTGTCACAGATAAAGCATGTAAATAATTCTAAAACATTGATTTTCTTCAGTGAGAAATAATTTAAAACAATAATTTACATATTAAAATAAGCACATTATAGTATATAATAGAAAGTAAATTTGCATAAAATTTAAACTAGGCTTCTGACATGAGGACTTTGGATTACATGGATTACAGTGCCACAGCCTCAGAATTTTTCTTTATCTATGTCATTGTTGCTGTTTATTTGCTAATTTGTGTCTGATTCTTTTGCAACCCCATGAACTGTAGCCCACCAGGCTCCTCTGTCCATGAGATTTTCCAGGCAAGAACACTGTCCATGAGATTTTCCAGGCAAGAACACTGTCCATGAGATTTTCCAGGCCTTCTCCTTCTCCAGGGGATCTTCCCATCTCAAGGATTGAACCCAAGTTTCCTGCATTGCAGGCGAATTCTTTACCACTGAGCCACCAGGGAGGCTTCTATCTATCTATTGTTCAGTTGCTAGATGGTGCAACCCCATGGACTGTAGCACATCAGGCTTCCCACCTTCAGGAGTTTGCTCAAACTCATGTCCGTTGAGTCGGTGATGGCATCCAACCGTCTCATCCTCCAGCATCCCCTTCTCCTGCCTTCAATCTTTCCCAGCATCAGGGTCTTTTCTGGTGAGTCAGCTGTTCGCATCAAGTGACCAAAGTATTAGAGCTTCAGCTTCAGCGTCAGGCCTTCCAATGAATATTCAGAGTCGATTTCCTTTAGGATAGACTGATTTGATCTTCCTGCTGTCCAAGGGAGTCTCAAGAGTCTTCTCTAGCACCATAGTTCGAAGGCATCAATTTTTTGGTGCTCAGCATTTTTTATTGTCCAGATCTCATATCCATACATGACTATTAGAAAAACCATAGCTTTGACTATATGGACCTTTGTAGGCAAAGTAATGTCTTTGCTTTTTGCTATACTGTCTAGGTTTGTCATAGCTTTTCTTCCAAGAAGCAAGAGTCTTTTAATTTCATGGCTGCAGTCACCATCCACAATGACTTTGGAGCCCAAGAAAATAAAGTCTGTCACTGTTTCCCTGTTTATATGCTATGAAATGATGGGACCAGATGCCATGATCTTCATTTTTTGAACGTTGAGTTTTAAGCCAGCTTTTTCACTCTCTTTCACCTTCATCAAGAGGCTCTTTAATTCCTCTTCACTTTCTCCTTTTATCTCCTTGCTGTCCAAGGGACTCTCAAGAATCTTCTCCAGCACCACAGTTTGAAAGCATCAATTCTTTCGTGCCCAACCTTCTTTATGGTCCAACTCTCACATCCATACATGACTACTGGAGAAACTATAGCTTTAACTGTATGGACCTTTGTCAGCAAAGTGATGTCTCTGCTTTTTAATATACTGTCTAGGTTTGTCATCTCTATGAGCTCTCCTTTGAATTAGCACTTGCCTGTATCTCTAGACTCACTTTCTGCCACATCAATGCCTTATTTTTCAGTAATATCAGATCATTTGTGAGTCTAGAACGTCATCCTACTATTTCATGTATCTGTTTTTCATGTGCTGTTCTTGAGTTTCTCCATCCTGTCATCCTGCCAAGCTGTTCTATGCGGTGAACTCCATTTCCGCCTTTCTATCTCTATCCAAATATGGTTTCTTCTTTGAAGCCTCCCTGACTTTCTCCTCTATCCTCACCCCTCAGATTGTTACTTTGTATCTCTATTGTACTTTAACTACTGTTCCTGTTATATTGTGCACTGCCTTTACCTTAAAATGTTAATATTTTGAGACTAAATTATTAAAATCTTAGTTTCTAAAAATGGTCTACATGGATTTCATCTCAGTGCTATCATTTTCTACCCATGTGACTTTAAGCAGGTTAACTGACTTCTCTGCACCCCAGTGGTCTCTGTAAAATAGGGGCAATACTAGTATTTTCTTTATAGTGTTGTTGTTACGGTCTTCCCTTACATGGAAAACAATCAGCGTCCCTAAGTGTCACCTACTTTTGTGTGTTCATTTTAGAATCCTCAGAACTTGCCACAGAGCAAGTGTTTGGGATATGTTTACTGAAACAAATTCAATTTCCTTCTTATTATCTACGTATTTTTGTCCTTCAGTTGCCTCTTTGGCCAAAAGAAAAGTATACTTTTTATAAAAAAATTGAAATTTGGTGGCTGAGAAACCCTGGTATTTCAAATTATTTTGCATGTCCTGGCCTAGAGTTAGTGGTGGTGGTATCATATCATACCACCTAAATTGAAAGCGGAAGGTAAAGAATTGATTATTTAAAAGGTAGTTTGTTTTCCATCCTGCTATCAGAAAAAGTGGTCCAAACCTCCACACAGGATGTGAAAATAAAACCCATACTTGGAGATCCATCTTTCAGAGTTATGAAAATCTGTTACACATTTGTTGAAAGGAAAGTGTGTTTTTGGACAATAACTCCATATAGAGAAAAAAGACTGCCAGAGTATGTGTATAATTGCTTGGACTGCTAAGGGTTTTGTTCAGGGTCTTGAGATTAGTGATAGATGAGCCTAAAAGGACTGCTTTAAATAAACCAAATATCTTGGATTAGCATCACTGGACTTAGAGCCCCCTGGGAAAGGCCTGTCTCCCGTGATTTCCAGTATACTCCACTTCCAATGAGCTGGAAATACCACAAGAAAACCACTGTTCTCACGGTATTTTTGCCTTTTCCATTTCTGGTTTTAGCTAAGAGAAAAAAATAGTATGTGCAAATAAAAAACGGCATGTGTACATGACAGAAAAATCAGAGCATCCAAATGTTTGATCTTAAAACTAAATAGAATTCACACTAGTTTCAAATAAATTCAAATAAAATAACTTTAGTTACATTCTCCTAAGTTTCATTTAAGTAAATGTGTGCCTACAAGTGAATCAGATTCATTCAGCATGACTGTCATGAAATTGTATTGCATTTGCATTGATTGAAGGCTAAGTGGTAGAAGAACTAAAATTGGTTGATGTTTCTAAATTTTTGTTTAGAGATATTTACTTAGACTACTTCCAAAAATGCACTATAAATAAGTAAGCATATTTAAATAAATATTTGGATTTTTTAAAAAAGAGATTGACTTTTGTCTATTTACAAATTTGCTAGAATTCCATGTTTAGATTATGCTTCAATAAAATGCAGCAAATATTTATGGATCACATAGGGTGTGCCAGGGAGAGTGCTAAGAGCTGGGGATATACTTAAGGGTACTGTTGACGTTCAATGAATGTTAAGAAATGCAGTTGTCTTTGAGTATCTGGGGTGGGGGCAGGGGGAGTTGGTTCCAGAACTCCTTGAATACTGAAGTCTCCAACACTCTCTGGATGGTCAAGTCCTTTGTATAAAATGGCCATAGTATTTGCATATAACCTATGCACATCCTCCCACATACTTTAAATCACCTCTGGATTACTTAAATAATAGCTAATACAGTAAAAAATGCTATGTAAATAGCTGTAAATACTATGTAATTGGTTGCATAACTGTGGCAATTTTAAGTTTTGGTTTTTGGAACTTTCTGGAACTTTATTTTTATTGTTTTCGAGCTGCAGTTGGTATAATCCATGGATTTGAATTTGAGAATACAGAGAGCCAACTATATGTGCAGTTAAGAATATTTTACCAAAAAAAAAAAAAGAATATTTTACCAACTATACTTCAATAAGAAAAATTTTAAGTTAAAAAAATTCACATCAACTATACTTCAGTTTTTTGTTTTTGTTTTTTTTTAAAGAGCATATTTAGATAGAGTAACCAAAGGAATGTGAAGGAGAGGACAAAGGAAAACAATACAATGCCAATCTTTCAAGAACAATTTAAAAGTATGATTTTCCTCAAT
Source organism: Bos taurus (assembly GCF_002263795.3). Lineage (NCBI taxonomy): Eukaryota > Metazoa > Chordata > Mammalia > Artiodactyla > Bovidae > Bos > Bos taurus. The sequence continues at coordinate 56,798,482 of NC_037341.1, read as the reverse complement.
GGTGTGCTTAATGTTTTATATATTATTAGTAGCAGAAAAAAGTGATTAAAAATTGAGCGAAAATAGTTTGCTATAACAAAAATCTATTATGCACTGAGTCTAAGGTTTAGATAGCAAAAATAATGTTTAAAGGATTCATATCTGAGCGACAGATGAGTTCATTAGAAAAGTTTACATTTGTGGCAAGTCATGGAGGATTAACCCTTTGTCATTACTCCCTCATGAAGGGCATTAGCAGTAAATTTATTGCATAACATGAGTAGAAGTTTCTCTCACGATATAAATACATATTAACTATTTGTCAGGTTATTACCTTCAGGTATTAGTTGCACCAGTTTAAAAGTAAAGCAGAGTAATGTTTCCTGTTTGCCCGCATAGCTATGTCTCCTAACTAATGACCTGGATTCAGGTTAACAACCAAATAAAATATCTCTACCTTCTCAGGGATATAGAAGTTCCAATGGCTCACAAAAATACCTTGTTCCCATGCAGTCTCTGCCTCTATCAGAACAGCAAATAGCAACCAATTTTGATATACTTGCATGGGCTGAGACATTAACAAGTGACTCATCTATCCTCATGTAATATAGTTGTCAGATCTTAAAATCAGTATCTAACTTCAAATAAAACTCCTGAGATCTGATCTGTTCTTGCTCAAAAGTACGTATTTCCCCCATGGGAAGAAAAAAAAAAAGAGTACTCATCAGGGAAGAGTAAGAATGTCAGTGGTAGAAATGAAGAGGAAGAAGCATCCCAACTGTTCAGGGGAACCTCTTTAATAGCCACAGGGTTTGGGAGGTTGTTGGGATTGTGGCATGTGGTCTCTCTGGGCATGAGCTGGGAACCAGGGTTAATTTGAATCATCTGGTTGCTAGAAGCAACTAAGACCCTGGAGAAGAAGATGGGACACTACCACAGGAAAATAGACTTCTGATTACTTTGTATCCTAACTAAATTCCCAGGCTTAATTGGCCTGGGGAAGTACCCATGACATAAGTGGCTGAATTATCCACATCAATGTTTTCCTGTAGTTAAAACAATTAATGAGTATTGGAAAACATTATAACAGATCATATTTCTTTTTCTGGGGAAAACCTGAGATTTGTATCAGAATACTTTTTTTGTATTCCTAGTAAGTCATTAATGCCTATCATCTGAAATGTCACTTTTGCTAGAGACTGCTTTATAAATGAGCAATTAGAACTTACTGAAGCATTTTACATGAAGCTCATTTAATTGATGAGTGAACTAACATATATCAAGTTGTGATTTTTCTTCCCTAGAAAAAGCATAATATGACATTAGGAGACATAGTGCAGAACTTTATTTTTGTATGAATGTCATGACCCAGATGAGACTATTTACCTCAGAAACAAAATGTGGAATACTTTGGTAGATGGATGTAATAGCCATTTTATACTCACAGGAACCCATAACACTATTTTGGTCCCTAATAGTGGTTATCATAAACATGAAAATCACATTTCTTTATTGAATAAAATTCAGGATATTAGCAGAGATAAAACAGTTTAAAAATTATGCAAAAAATTGAAGGAAAGGTGCTTTTTAAATCAAAATGATCAGGTTTTCTCTCTACCTACATAACATGTAAAATGGATTGTAATTATAACACGAATTTAACTTCTCCTCCACACTCCTATTCTTCAATCGACACAAATCGATGTATCACAGTAATATTTATCTTTTCTCATTTGATCCTCAAGGGATAGAAATAATCCACATACTTATCCTTGCATGATAGATAATACCAAAATTTCCAAACTTGAAGATCATAGCTTCACAAGGGAAAATTCCAAGTAACCTCTAATCAAAACACTGATTCTTTTCCTGTTTCTTTTTAAAGCATTTTTTAGGATTAAAAACTTTCTTATATTGATAAAATTTTGGTGCTGGAACATGATTAAGATAAAGCTGAAGTAAAATGGCTCAATACAGAGAAGTGCTTTCTTAACAGACAAGCATCCTTTCTCTGGAATTGAGTGGACTTGCAATCTATTGATATCAACTACTTTAGCAGGACAAATTCATGAAAGCTTCACACATTGAAATTGGCACATTTTAAACCTTTATATCTTCTTGTCTCTGTTTAGAAAGAGTCATATGAAACAGGAATGCTATCTTCACGTGCAAAGGAAAAAGAAACACGCTCCTTCTTGGAAGTTCTCAATGAATGTAAAAGTAAGTGAAAGGTTCCCTCCAGTGCCAAGGGAAAGCTTTGAAAGCAGAGGAATGTTTTGTTAAGATTAGCGCTTTGCCTCCTGGCAGGACAACCAAGGACACATTCCTCTATCTCTATTCTTTGCCATATCCTCTCTATTCAAGAATAAAATCACTTTAAAGTCACTCCATGCTCTGCGGTGCTGAGTACTCTACCTAGAGTTGAGAGGAAAAGAGAAAGAACCAGGACCCTGACTTCAAGGGACATAGTGTGAAGGAACATAGACTCATGTAACCACTTCTTAAGATGGAAACTCATCATTACCTGACTCTGAAAGGTGATGGGCCCCATGAACTGTATGAAACTCTTACTGGGTGAAGAAGGGACATTTATTTCATATTCTTCTGTTTCTCTGTTGAGGGACTCCACCTAGATGAACATTCTACTACTTCTTTCTCTTCACCCAAGGGAAGAGAAACAAAATATTTGAATGGGGAGTTTCAAAAATGTACCACATCATGCTCCATGGGACCCATTCCTCCTGAGATCTGCCAGGCAGCTGAGAGAGTGTTTTGTGCATTGCTCCATCTGTGCACTTGGAAGTCTGCTCCAGGGAGGGAAGCCCAGGATTGGCTAGCTTGCCAGTACTAGAGGTAGGAGCTAAGTTTAATTATAGGATAAAGGATTAACAAGTCCATTCCCCTTCAAATGTAAATATGTGTTCTAGAATCAGCTTTGTCACTGTAACAAGACAAATATTATTTATTTTGATAAATATCAATCAGAATATCCATGAGATTAAAAAGCCAAAAGGACTAACTCATATAAGAAAACAATCAAGAATCTTGACTATGAAGTTTGTTTAACAGAGTAGTGACCAAAGGCACAATGATAGCTAAGAGATGTTTGTCACATATAAGCATGAATGGGGAAAGGATGAATTTAATTAAGTAAATCAACTTGAGGATATTTAATGGAAAGCATTTTCACCATGGGAACTCAAAATAACAAAGAATAATCTCAAGTGAGATGGAAGATCTTCTACTTTGGAAGTAAGCTTTATAATATAAATATGTATTAAATATTAAATAAAAATAGATTGTATTTACTCAAGAGAAAAGAAAGAATATACCCATACAAACACATGCACATAAATGTTTATAGCAGCTTTATTTGTAATAGCCAAAAACTGAAAACAATCCAATGTCCATCAACAATTAAATGAATAAACAAATTGTGATATATCCATACAATGGAATACAATTAATCAATAAAAAGTAATGAGCTATTAACACATGTGATAACATGTATAAATCTCAAAATAATGATGCTAAGTAAAAGAAGCAAGACCAAAACAGAGTTCTTGGTCTCTGATTCCATTTATGTATAAATCTATAAAATGATCAGTGGTTTCAGAAAAGGGAAGAGGATGAAAGGGAGAGAGGGTAAAGAGATATAAGGAAAGGTTTGGGGCTGATTTATATGTTCAGGAGGTGATTGTGATGATTTCATGGGAGGTATACATATGTTAAAATGTATCAAACTGTATGATTTAAATATATGCAGCACATTTTATATCAATTATACCTCAGTAAAGTTATTTGAAAAATAACAAATGAATAAACATGTTTTAAAAAGACTGTGAAACATACTAGGGGATAAAGCTACACAGCATTGTCCCAACAACCAAAATGACAGAATGGCTATAAGTTATTCATTCTTCCTCCACAGTGTACCTCTTTACTACTCACTTCTCACGTGGTCAGTATCTTTTCATACATTCTTAATCTATGCAGCATACTGCTATTTGGAGCAAAGAAAAACGAAAACAAAAATTACTGACAACCCCACCACACAGAGATAATGACTATTGACATTTGAGAAGATGTCATTTCACTTTTTGAATATCAAGATTATACTGTCAATATTTGATTTTAGTTTTATTGTTAGACGATTTGTGTATGCTTTATTTAAACTTTCTAATCCTCAAATTTTTTTAAACATACAGAAAAGAGTAAAAAGTCTGATACTTGTAACCATCCTCTGACTTGAGTTTTTTTGCTTCAGATTTATTTCTTTTAAAGAAACAAGCATTTTAAAGCCCGGCTTTCCATTTTTTTCCCTCTTTTTCCCTGGAAGTAAGCAAAATCCTGAAATTGGTATACACTGCAATCATTTATGTATATAAGCTTTATAATATATATGTATATAAACAAATACATATATGTTTTGTGCTTTTCAGTTCAGTTCAGTCGCTCAGTTGTGTCCCACTCTTTGCGACCCCATGAATCGCAGCACGCCAGGCCTCCCTGTCCATCACCATCTCCTTTGTGCTTTTAACAATCTCATAGATAAATATCTTGAGGAATATCATTTTGAATCTTCCTTTCTCCATTCATGGTGTTTTTGAGATTTCTCCATGTTGATGCACATGAATCCAATACATTTCTTTAACTATGGCCCATTGTATGAATAAATCTGTTTAGCATTCTGTTTCACTTAATATTGTGTCATGTTTACTCTCCAAACCCTTGTGGTTTTCCCTCTCTGGAATGTTCTTGCTCTAGCTCTTTCTGGCTGGCTCTGTCTTCTCCCTTAGGTCACAGCTCAGAGAAACTTCTCAGACAACCTATCTGAAATATCTTTCATCCTAGCCCCAACCCAAACAAACATATATGAAATATATATATATATATATATATATATTTCATGTCACCCTGTTAATATCTTTAATATCCATTTGTTTGCTCAAGAAAATTTGAGCTAACAAGGGAACATTTCATGCAAGGATGGACAAGATAAAGGACAGAAGCAGTAAGGACCTAACAGAAGCAGAAGAGATTAAGAAAAGGTGGCAAGAATACACAGAAGAACTATACAAAAAAAGATCTTAATGACCCAGATAACCATGATGGTGTGGTCACTCACCTAGAGCTAGACATCCTGAAGTCTGACGTCAAGTGAGCCTTAGGAGCATCACTATGAACAGAGCTAGTGGAGGTGATGGAATTCCAGCTGAGTTATTTCAAATCCTAAAAGATGATGTTGTGAAAGTGCTGCAGTCAATATGCCAGCAAATTTGGAAAATGCAGCAGTGAGCAGCCACAGGACTGTAAGAGGTCAGTTTTCATTCCAATCCAAAAGAAAGGCAATGCCAAAGAATGCTCAAACTGCTGTACTATTGTGTTCATTTTGTATGCTAGTAAGGTCATGCTCAAAATCCTTCAAGCAGTATGTGAACCAGGAACTTCCAGATGTTTAGAAAAGGCAGAGGAACCAGAGATCAAATTTTCCAACTCTGTTGGATCATGGAGAAAACAAGGGAATTCCAGAAAAACACCTATATCTGCTTCATCGACTATTTGAAAGCCTTTGACTGTGTGGATCATGACAAACTGTGGAAAATTCTTAAAGAGATGGGAATACCAGACCACCATACCTGCCTTCCGAGAAAGCTGTATTCAGGTCAAGAAGCAATCATTAGAACTGGACATGGAACAACTAACTGGTTCCTAGTTGGGAAACGAATACGTCAAGGCTGTGTATTGTAACCCTGTTTATGTAACTTCTATTCAGAATACCTCATGTGAAAAGCTAGGCTGGATCAATCATAAGTTGAAATCAAGATTACTGGGAGAAAAATTAACAATGTCAGATATGCAAATGATACCACCCTAATGGCAGAAAGTGAAGAGGAATTAAAGAACTTCTTGATGAAGGTTAAAGAGGAGAGTGAAAAAGCTAGCTTAAAACTCAACATTCAAAAACTTAAGATTGTGGCATCTGGTCCCATCACTTCATGGTAGACAGATGGGGAAAAAATGGAAACAGTGACAGACTTTTTTGGGGTTCCAAAGTCACTGTGGATGGTGACTGTAGCCATGAAATTAAAAGACACTTACTTTTGGAAGGAAACCTATGACAAACCTAGACAGCATATTAAAAAACAGAGACATCATTTTGCTGATAAAGGTCCATATAGTTAATGCTATTGATTTTTCCAATAGTCAAGTATGAATGTGAGAGTTGGACCATAAAGAAGACTGAGCATCGAGAGTCGATACTTTCAAATTGTGGTGCTGGAGAAGACTCTTGAGAATCCCCTTGGATTGCAAGGAGATCAAACCAGTCAATCTTAAAGGAAATCAAACCTGAATATTGATTCAACAAAGGGCTGATGCTGAAGCTGAAGCTCCAAAACTCTGACCACCTGATGCAAAGAGGTGACTCATTGAGAAAGGCCCTGATTCTGGGAAAAATTGAAGACAAAAGGAGAAGGGAGTGGCAGAGGATGAGGTGGTTAAATAGCATCACTGGAAATGGCCATTAATTTGAACTCTCTGGGAGATAGTGGAAGACAGAGGAACCTGGCATACTGTAGTCCATGGGGTCGCAAAGGGTCAGACACAACTTAGGGAAAGAACAACAACAACGATGCCTCTGAGAGATAGTAAGTCCCCTGGGATCAGGTTCCTTGTCCCTCTTATTCATCTTTGTGAACAGGAAGCATGTCATATTAGCAGAATGCATGTCATATTAAAAGAGCTCAACTATTAATAATATTTAGAGAAGGAATGGATAAATGGATAAATGGCTGGATGATGGGTGGCAGGAGTGATAGATAGATTGTTGGATGCTGACTGTAATATAATTTCTGGTTCTAATTCTGTGAGGCCCCATTCCGCTATCAAAAGCAGAGGAGAACTTAAATTTCATATTTTATCCTCAGCCACATATGGGCCAATCTTCTCTAAATAGCCAAGTAGGTAAGTCTACTTTAAAAATAATAAACTTTCTAAGTGTTCTGGTTGCAGAATTTGAAAACTAAGTTCAATCTTTTAAACTTCTCTTTTCAAAGTTTCAGCTCACACAGAAACTAAAATTCTGGCTACTTAGCTAGATTTCCAGAACATACTTCTTATTTTATTATCCTGAAAAATATTCAGTAAGACCATAAATAATTCATGGTTAGTTTTATGAATTATTTATAATTTAATATAACACAGAGAGAATTGTTTTTCATGTCTAAATAGAGATTTTCTAAAGTTTTGGAAATTTTAAAACATTTATATACTTATGTGTTTCTATAACTACTTTTTAAATTTTATAGAGTTGGCTTTGTAATGAAAAACTAGAAATTTTAGATAGTAATTTTAACTTTATGTAATATTTAGTATTAAGGAACACACATACATACAAACGTGCATGCTTCTGAAATAGTATAAACTATTAGTATATTGTTACAAGTGTGCATGTGTGCTCAGTTGTGTCCAACTCTGCAACCCCATGGACTGTAGCCTGCCAGGCTTCTCTGTCCACGCAGTTTTCCAGGCAAGAATAATGAACCAGGTTGCCACTTCCTTTTCCAGGGGATCTTCCAACCCAGGGATGAAACCTGCGTCTCTTGTGTCTCCTGCATTGGCAGATGGGTTCTTTACCAGCTGAACCACCAGGGAAGCCCCAGTCACCAGGGAAGCCCCATGTATATTGGTATACCAACATAAAAAAATTGTGTATTGTATATACATATATATAGTATAATAGATCTACAGTATTGGCTTAGAATAATTTAAAAATGCATATAATTTTCCTGAATTAAGGTAGTCACTTTTATTATTTAGATATCACCTAGATTAAAAATATTCTTCATATTTGAGGATGCTTTAAAGTGGTGAATGGGGATTCCATGGTGGCTCAGATGGTAAAGAATCTACCTGCAATGCGGGAGACCCAGGTTCAATCCCTAGATCAGGAAGATCCCCTTGAGAAGGAAATGGCTACCAACTACAGTCTTCTTGCCTGGAGAATTCCATGGACAGAAGAGCCTGGCAGGCTACACTCCATGGGGTTGCCAAGAGCCGAACACAACTGAGTGACTAACACTTTCACTTTAAAGTGGTAAATATTTTGTAGATGTATTAATCTATTTCAGTAAAGTATGTAACCATACTAGTTAGAATTTATTGTGCACCTACTATAGGTAAAGCATAGCATTAAGCATTTCTCTGAATGTCTCATTGAGGCATCACAACAACCCTATAAGGTAGACATTACTCTCCTTTTTATTAACATATGTTAAGAAAAGAAGATTTAAAAAGATTATTTGACTCATCCAAGTAAGTGGTAGAATTAAGACATAACTAAGTCTATTTTTTTAATTGCTACACAGTAGTAGAAATGAGATGTAGTATATTGTTTGTTGTTCAGTCACTGTCCAACTCTTTGTGACCTCATGGACTGCAGCACACCAAGGCTTCCCTGTCCTTCACTATCTCCTGGAGTTTGCTCAAACTCATGTCCACTGAATAGTATAGAGAAAATAAAAACCACCCTTCCCATAACCTAGAGATCATGATTGTTAATGTTCTAGTTTATTTTGGTCTAGTTTTTAGATTGTATTGTACATATTCTGTATTTATCTTTTATTTAATGTTATCAATATTTCCCATTTTGTTAAATATTTTTATGCTATTGTTATTGAGGAACAGTGCTTTAATAATTCTCCTTCCCCAAACCGTTTCCAGTCACCACAATTCCTGACCCCTCACAACTTACTGATTAACTCGAGCACTTGTTTTAAGTAATTTCATTTTCCAAATCGTATGTTTTAGTTAAGAAAGAAAAATATTCAAAAAACATTGGAGTATCCGGAAAGTATTAATTGACTGATAAAAAAATGATCATATAAATGTTTTTTTTTAATTAACAGTTCTTCTAAAATATTAAAATTCTTTATATGGTTTTCAACAGAATATATTGGTTATAGTTCTGAAGGTTCTTTTCACAGAATAAGCCTTCATACATATCTCCTAGAGCAGAGGTTAGTACAATAGAAATGTTTTATGCTGATCATTTTAAATGACTGAAAAAGCATTGATAGCATAGCATCAAAATCACCAAAGCAATTAAATATATGTCTTAAAAGGACAGATTGGCCTTGTGCATCACAGAAGATCATTGGCTTGATAAATCTGGCTCTCTCCACACCTAAGATATCTGCACCCAGACTCTGAGTCACTATAAATTTGATACAAACTAAAACTACTCCAAGCCAAGATTTTCAGAGCATTTTGGCAAAAACATAAGGCATTGGTATCATGATAATTTTAAGAAAAGGCATTGATAAACATATCGTAAATAAAACATTTTACTGATGTATTAAATAAATCAAAAGCCTCCAGATTGTTATCTACCTATTTGTTCTTCAACTCAAAGATTTTGAAAAGTTGTCATATAGAGAAGAGATGTATATTAAATTTTCTTGTCAGCATATCCTATCATCATGTCTATGGAAAAAGTTTTCCGTTTAAATAGCCCCTTGCACATTTTCTCTAACAACCAAGAACTTGTTCTGTATGCATAATAAAAGAAGTTTTAAAGATTTCTCTGTAAGACAATTTCATGTTGTGATTGTGTGCTGTGAAGAAAATATAAGAGATTAGAAATTTTTATGACCTATTTTTAAACTATTTATGCTCAGCACAAATGTTCATGATTATTATAACAACTATTTAGATTCAATTATTGTCTGACCTTACTAATAAGGTCTTATTAACTGGTAAATGTGCAGAGCTTTTAGCTTATTTTCTTAATTTTTATTAAAATAAATTTTGTTATTATTTAGCATCTGAAATTATTCATGCACTCATTTTTTCATATGAGAGCTTTAAAAAGCAATATCAACATTGAGAAACACAACTGTAAGTCTGTTTAATATTATCTTCCTGTTACAACAATGTTTTGAAACTGGTGATAAGTATGTAAATATGTTTCGGTTCTGGGATCTAATTTCCATTATAAGCAAAGCCTGAAGGATCTGGTTCACTTGTTCAGTAAAATGACATGCTGTAGGGTATAGTGATCAAATGAATTATAACTGTCTCTACAGGAATTAAAAACTGAGTCAAAGAGCTAACTTTGTTCTAGTTGATGATGCGTTAGTATGTATCCTTTTAATTGGTGGTATTTCTATGTCACTAATAGAGGAAATACTTCTCATTCTGACTATGCAAGTTGGCCTTGGCTTTTTCTTTTTTTGGAGTATAATTGCTTTACAACATTGTGTTAGTTTCTGCTGTACAATGAAGTGAATCACCTGTATGTATATGTACATCCCCTACACCTTACACTTCCTCCCACCCCCAATGCCTATCTCAGTCATCTAGGTCACCACAGAGCACTGAGCTGAGCTACCTGTGCTATATAGCAGGTTCTTACTAGCTATCTGTCTTCTACATGGTAGTATATATACATATAGCAATCCTAATCTCCCAATTCATCCCCCTGCCCCATTCCCTCCACCCCTCCCCCATATACATAAGTCTGTTCTCTACGTCTGTGTCTCTATTCCTGCTGGAGATAGGTTGATCTGTACCATTTTTTTAGATTCCACATGTATGCATTAATATATTTGTTTTTCTGTTTCTGACTTACTTCACTCTATATGACAGACTCTAGGGCTATCCACATCTCTACAAATGACCCAATTCCATTCCTTATTATGGCTCAGTATTCCATTTTATAAATGTACCACATCTTTATCCACTCATCTGTCTTTGGACATTTAGGTTATTTCCATTTCCTGCTATTGTAAATAGTGCTGCAATGAATATTGGGGTTTATGTGTCATTTTGAATGAAGGTTTTCTCACAATATATGCCCAGTAGTGGGGTCTCTGGGTCATATGGTAGTTCTGTTTTTAGTGTTTTAAGGAACCTCCATATTGTTCTCCACAGTGGCTCTATCAACTGATATTCCTGCACCAGTGCAGGAGGGTTCCCTTTTCTCCACACCTTGTCCAGCATTTATTCTTTGTAGATTTTTTTTGATGATGCCTGTTCTGACTGGTGTGAGGTGTTATCTCATTGTAGTTTTGACTTGCATTTTTCATGGAGAAAACAAGTGAGTTCAAGAAAAAACATCTACTGCTGCTCCACTGACTAAAACCTTTGACTATGTGAATCAATCACAACAAACTATGGAAAATTCTTAAAGAGATAGGAATACCAGACCACCTTGCCTGTCTCCTGGGAAACCTGAATAGGGTCAAGAAGCAACAATTAGAATCAGACATGGAGCAACGAACTGGTTCGAAATTGTTTCCCAGTTGTTTCCCAAATTGGTTCCAAATTGTTACACACCATAAGGCTGTGTATTGTCACCCTGCTTATTTAACTTATATGCAGAATACATCAAGTGAAATGCCAGACTGGGTGAATCAAGCTGGAATCAAAATTTCTGGGAGAAATGTCAACAACATCAGATATGCAGATTATACCACTCTAATGGTGAAAGTGAAGCGGAAAGAGAGGCTTTTGATGAGAGTGAAGGAGGAGAGTGAAAAAGCTGGCCTAAAACTCAACATTCAAAAAACGAAGATCATGGCATCTGGTCCCATCACTTCATAGCAAATAGAAGGGTAAACATTGGAAGCAGTGAAAGGTTTTATTCTGGGGAGCTCCAAAACCACTGTGGACAGTCATGATAAAAAAAAAAAAAAAAAGATGCTTGCTCCTTGGAAGGAAACCTATGACAAACCTAGACAGCGTATTAAGAAGTGAAGACATCACTTTGCCAACAAAGTTCTGTGTAGTAAGTGATATGGTTTTTCCAGTACTCATTTATGGATGTGAGAGTTGGACCATAAAGAAGGCTTGCTGCTGCTGCTGCTGCTAAGTCGCTTCAGTCATGTCCGACTCTGTGCGACCCCATAGACGGCAGCCCACCAGGCTTCCCCATCCCTGGGATTCTCCAGGCAAGAACACTGGAGTGGGTTGCCATTTCTTTCTCCAATGCATGAAAGTGAAAAGTGAAAGTGAAGTCTCTCAGTCATGTCCGACTCTTAGCGATCCCATGGACTGCAGCCTACCAGGCTCCTCCATCCATGGGATTTTCTAGGCAAAAGTACTGGAGTGGGGTGCCATTGCCTTCTCCTAAAGAAGGCTTAGTGCTGAAGAATTGATACTTTTGAATTTTGGTACTCAAAAAGACTATTCAGACTCCCTTGGACTGCAAGGAGATTCAGTTCAGTTCAGTTGTGCAGTCATGTCTGACTCTTTGCGACCCCATGGACTGCAGCAAGCCAGGACTCCCTGTCCATCACCAAATCCCAAGAGTTGACTCAAACTCATGTCCATTGAGTCAGTGATGCCATCCAACCATCTCATCCACTGTCATCCCTTCTCCTCCTGCCTTCAATCTTTCCCAGCATCAGGGTCTTTTCAAATGAGTCAGTTCTTCACATCAGTGGCCAAAGTGTTGGAGTTTCAGCTTAAGTATCAGTCCTTCCAATGAATATTCAAGACTGATTTCATTTAGGATGGACTGGTTGGATCTCCTTACAGTCCAACACCACAGTTCAAAAGCATCAATTCTTCAACATTCAGCTTTCTTTGTGGTCCAACTCTCACATTCATAGATGACAACTGGAAAAACCATAGCTTTGAATAGATGGACCTTTGTTGGCAAAGTAATGTCTCTGCTTTTTAATATACTGTCTAGGTTAGTCATAACTTTTCTTCCCAGGAGCAAGCATCTTTTAATTTCATGGTTGCAGCCACCATCTGCAGTGATTTTGGAACCCCCCAAAAATAAAGTGTGTCACTGTTTTCATTGTCTCCCCATTTACTTGCCATGAAGTGATGGGACCAGATGCCATGATCTTAGGTTTCTGAATATTGAGCTTTAACCCAGCTCTTTCACTCTCCTCTTTCACTTTCATCAAGAGGCTCTTTAATTCTTCTTCGCTTTTTGCCATAAGGGTGGTGTCATCTGTGTATCTGAGGTTATTAATATTTCTCCCAGCAATCTTGACTCCAGCTTATGCTTCATCCAGCCCAGCATTTCTCATGATGTACTCTGCATATAACTTAAATAAGCACAGTGACAATATACAGCCTTGATGTACTACTTTCCCAATTTGAAACCAGTCTATTGTTCCATGTCCAGTTCTAACTGTTGCTTCCTGATCTGCATACAGATTTCTCAAGAGGCAGGTCAGGTGGTCTGGTATTCCCATCTCTTGAAGAATTTTCCACAGTTTATTGTGATCCACACAATCAAAGGATTTGGCATAGTCAATAAATCAGAAATAGATGTTTTTCTGGAACTCTCTTGCTTTTTCAGTGATCCAGCGGATGTTGGCAATTTGATCTCTGGTTCCTCTGCCTTTTCTAAATCCAGCTTGAACATCTGGAAGTTCACGGTTCACGTGTTGCTGAAGCCTGGCTTGGAGAATTTTGAGCATTACTTTACTAGTGTGTGAGATGAGTGCAATTGTGTGGTAGTTTGAGCATTCTTTCTTTGGGATTGGAATGAAAACTGAACTTTTCCAGTCCTGTGGCCACTGCTGAGTTTTCCAAATTTGCTGGCATATTGAGTGCAGCACTTTCACACCATCATCTTCCAGGATTTGAAATAGCTCAACTGGAATTCCTTCACCTTCACTAGCTTTGTTATTAGTGATGCTTCCTAAGGCCCACTTGATTTCTCATTCCAGGATGTCTGGCTCTTGGTGAGTGATCACACTATCACAATTATCTGGGTCGTGAAGATCTTTTTTGTATAGTTCTTCTGTGTATTCTTCCACCTCTTCTTAACAATCCTAAAAGAAATCAACCCTGAATATTCATTGGAAGGACTGTTACAGAAGCTGAAGCTGCATTATTTTGGCCACCTCATATAAAGAGCTGACTCACTGGAAAAGACCCTGATGCTGGGAAAGACTGACGGCAAAAGGAGAAGCGGGTGGCAGAGTATGAGATGGTTAAATAGCATCACGAACTCAATGAACATGAGCAAATGAATTTCAGCAAACTTTGGGAGATAGTGGATGAGAGAGGAGCCTGGCATGCTGCAGTCCATGGGATCACAGAGTTAGCCATGACTTAGGAACTGAACAACAACAGCAACAATTCTGACTGGTGTAAGACAATACCTCATTGTAGTTTGATTTGCATTTTTCAGATAATTAATGATGTTGAGCATCTTTTCACATGCCTTTGGCCATCTTTATGTCTTCTTTGGAGAAGTGTCTTTTTAGGTGTTCTGCCCATTTTTTGACTGAGTTGTTTGTTTTTTGGATATTAAGCTCCATGAGCTGTTTGTATAGTTTGGAAATTAATCCTTTGTCCGCTGCTTCGTTTGGAATTATTTCTGTCATTCTGAGGGTTGCCTTTTCATCTTGTTTATGTTTCTTTTGCTGTGCAAAAGCTTTTAAGTTTAATTAGGTCTTATTTGTTTGTTTTTATTTTCATTACTATAGGAGATGGGTCAAAAAAGATCTTGCTGCAATTTATATGAAATAGTGTTCTGCCTATTTTGCGTCTAAGAGATAGTGAAGGACCGGGAAGCCTGACGTGCTATAGCCCATGGGGTCGCAAAGAGTTGGACACACCTTAGCAACTACACAACAAAATCAAAGAGTTTTTTAGTGTCCAGTCTTACATTTAGGTCTTTAATCCATTTTGGGTTTATTTTTGTGTATAGTGCTAGGGAGTGTTTTAATTTCATTTGTTTACATGTAGCTGTCCAGTTTTCCCTACACCACTTACTGAAGAGGCTGTCTTTTCTCCATTGTATATTCTTGCCTTCTTTGTCATAGATTAGGTGACCATAGGTCCATAGGTTTATCTCTGGGATTTTTATCGTATATCATTGATCTTTTCTGTTTTTTGTGCCAGTACCATACTGTCTTGGTTACTGTAGCTTTGTAGTATAGTATGAAGTCAGGGAGCCTGATTGCTCCAGGTCTCTTTTTCTTTTTCAAGATTGCTTTGGCTATGCTGGGTCTTTTGTGTTTCCATAAACATTGTAAAAATTTTTATTCTAATTCTGTGAAGAATGCCATTGGTAATTTGAGAGGGATTACACTGAATCTGTAGATTGCGTTGGGTAGTGTAATCAGTTTCACAATGTTGATTCTTCCAATCCAAGAACATGGTATATCTCTCCGTCTGTTTGTATCATCTTTACTTCTTTCATTATTTTTTTTATAGTTTCTGAGTACAGTTCTTTTGCCTCTTTAGGTTTATTCCTAGGTATTTTATTCCTTTTGTTGTGATGGTAAATAGGATTGTTTCCTTAATTTCTCATTCTGATCTTTCATTGTTAGAGTATAGGAATGCAAGAGATTTATGTGCATTAATTTTATATCCTTCAATTTACCAAATTCATTGATTAGCTCTAGTAGTTTTCTGGTGGCATCTTTAGGATTTTCTATGTTTAGTATCATGTCATCTGCAAACAGTGACAATTTTACTGCTTTTCCAATTTGTATTCCTTTTATTTATTCTTTTTCTTCTCTGATAGCCAAGACTAGGGCTTCCAAAATTATGTTGAATAAGAGTGGTGAGAGTGTACATCTTTGTCTTGCTCCTGATCTTGGAATAAATGCTTCAGTTTTTTACCTTTTAGAATGATCTTTGCTGTGGGTTTGTCATATATGGCCATTATTATATTGAGTAGATTCCCTCTATGCCCACTTGCTGGAGATTTTTAAATGTAACTTATAGGCACACAACTCAGGAGTTCAATCACTAGAATGAGGAATCAATATACTAACAAGATTGTATATTTACTGAAATAAATGCCTCTTGTTTTGTCCAAAATGTTGCCCAATTCTTCATTTACCCTTTATTTGCCAAGTATTCTTGCTTACTCAAAAATATGTTTAATGTGCTTGCTTTACCATCAGACATGAAAAATCATTTGGCTTCTGATGCCCTTCAATTTTAAGAATAGATTTCTGCTTAGTACAAAGTAAAATTTTCTAGATCATTTTGTGGACCAGTGACAGTTTTTATTTGGTTCAATCAACCTTATTTTGTTATTTAACTATAATATGTAAACCTGAAGTGAACAGGGAGGAGGAAAGATTTACTTCTTAAAATACTATCTTAATACATAACCAAAATCTTTAGGAAAGTTTTTCTCTTGATTTGATCAAGAACTATGTAAAAGACATCCCACCCTCATGATAGGAGACTGCTGGTTTCTGGGAGGTCATTTCAATGACAAAATTTGAATCAGTGAAGGGAAACTCTCACCAAAGATAAGCAGCTTTGTAATTGTTTATAGAGAACTCAGAGTAATTTACTTAAGGAAAAAGGGTTGGCAGTACAACCATTGGAAATGGCTATGACTAATCATGACTATGCCAGAATTTTTATTTCTCACTCCTTAAAAAAAAAAAAAAAAAGAAGAAGCACTTTTCAGTAAGTGTAGAGTTTAGATTGTTTGATTTAGGGTTTGGGGAGAAGTTTTTCCATCATATTTGTCTTTTGCTGTCCTGAATGAGCTCTCCAGATGTGCCCTGGAAATCTAAGTGACTCCTTATCTGATAATGCCTGAAATCATATGAGTGGGGCACAAGTTGAATTTTTTGCATAATAATCAGAGACAACATTTCTGATTACAATACTATATTTGAGAAATTCCTCCTTTTTTGCACAGGTTGAAAAATACACATTTGTTACACAATTGGGTGCTTTCTGTACTTGTGACCTCATCCAGATGCTTCCTGAATAGGGAACTACAACTTCTTTCCCAACTCAATTTATCCTTGTCAGTTAAAGAAAACAAAATGTCAAGGAGTCTCAAGAAAGAAATAGTAAGTCACATTTTGTTGTCTTTGGTTCTGTAAGGGTAATTTTCTCAGAAAGGTATAGAATCATAATGCTTTTCTGGAGGACAGAAGACACTTCGTGTCATCTAGTTGGATTTTAGTTTGTTTCTAGTTTGTTTCACGCTTCTTTTCATAGCCACTGAATGGCCAGAAATGTTATGCTTTAATTCTACTTGTTACTGTTGAAATGAGATTTACTCTATGAGGAAGACATTTGTTTTTCAAGTATATCCTTGGGAAATTTAAGTTCTCTTACCTGGAATTGGCTTTCAGGACAAGCAGGATCTCTATCAGCCACTCTAGAAAGGTGCTGTAACAAATAATACCCAGTGTCTAAATTAGAGCCATCAGGGTCTGAAGCAATGCCCTTGACCCTTTCTCTCTGAGGTTGCAGAGATGGCTAGGGATATTAGGGAAGCTCCTCGTGTAACACTTTAAAATTTTTAAAATGGCAGGTTGATAGATGTCACTTACATTGAGGAATTAGATTCCATGAGTTTTTATCTGTTTTATTCATAGCTGTATCCTCTGGGTCTAGAATAGTGCCTACTACATAGAATATCTAATTAATATTTCTCAAATCTTTCCAAAACCTGATGCCCCAGTGCAAAAGCTGACTTTTCCTTATGTACCCAAGCAGATAAGATCCACTGTTTAATAGTATACCGTCAACCATTTTATATCTATCATCTAATTTTTCCTTTCAAAAACCCTTAGGAAAAAATTTCATTATCCTAGTTTAAAAATAACAAGACCAATGACAATTTTTTTTTTTTTTACAAAAGAGAATGCTAGTGTTATGTACTGAATGTTTGTATCCTCCATCCCCAAATTCATAACTCCCCAATGTGATGGTATTAGGAGGTGGGGCCTTTAAAAATTAATTGGGGTTAGATGAGGTCCTGAAGCTGGAGCCCTCATGAATGGCATTAGTACCTTTTAAGAATCACAAGAGAGCTTGCTTCCCCTCTCTGCCCTCAATCAAGGATACAAGAACTCAGCAGTCTGCAGCTCAAGAGAGAGCCTTCACCAGAACTCATCAGGGCTGGCACTCTGATCTCAGACTTCCAACCTCTGGAACTCTGAGAAGTTTCTGTTGCTTATAAGCCACCCAGTCAATGGTACTTTGTTACAGCAGCCTCAACTGAGTAACGTGCCCAGATTTCACGGACTAAATGGCAGAGTCGAAATTGTAAGTAATAGAGGGCCTGTAAGAAAGACTGTTGGCTTGGTCATTTTCTTCCCATTTCATTGTCTCATGTGCAAATCAAGGGCAATAATTCAGGCTCTTTAATGAAGTGTATCTAAAGTCAGCTGAACCAACCAAGATCACTCACTGATGAGTTCTGGTGAAGGCTCCACAAACAAAGGATTAATCCCTCATCAATGATTGTCAGCAGAAATATTTATGGAAAACTTTTTATTCAGATATAGAAAAATATTCATAGTTTTTAAAAACAGAAGTTTGAAATTTCTGTTGACTACATAATCCATTCAGTTGATTCAAAGTTCAAAAATTATAAAATAATGCATTAGTGTTCATTAGCCAATCTGAGCATTAAACCCAAAAATGCATAAGTTTTGAGGTGTAATATACAACGTTTTTGTTATTCTTTTCTGTGTATTCTACAATTTCTGTTTGGATATTCTCTTGACCCAAGAGTTTGAAGGTAAAGTTTTAATATTTTCTTTCTTGACTGCTCCCCTCACTTTTTTTTTTTTAAAGATTTTCTTCTTTCTATCCAGGCAATTGTCATGAATTATGAAATAGTCATTAAGATCACTCACTGCAAATCTCTTCTACTTTTCTAACATTTCCTATGCTGTCTTTTTGACACTGAATATTGATTCTATGTTATTTTATGCACAGGTATTCATAACTATCATGGAGTATACATTTTAGCATTAAAATGTACCATTCTTTATTTAATGCTTTGAGGTCTGAGTTCAATTTGCCAGATAGTAAAATTATAACCCCTGTTTTCTTTTGTTTTCACTGGCTTGGACTATGTTTACTAATTGTTTTATTTTCAGCCTTTATGACTCATTTGTTTTAGGTGTGGCTTTTGTATACAACATAAAATAGGGCTTTAATATGTGATCTGATCTGAAAGCTTTTTCTTTTAATAAGTGAGTTTAGTCATTATTGACATAATTATAGTCTGTCATTTTTTATTCATTTACTTCTCTGGTTTCTATTAATTTCATACTACATGCAATTTCCTTTCTTCTTCCTTTCTTTCTCCTCTACCATCTGATTTTTACCAACTATATTATCTTAGTATTTAAGTTTGTGGTCCTAACTATATTTAATTCATTTGTCACTTTGACACCTCCCACCACCATTATTTAAAATGAGGAGAAATAATTCATTAAAACTTCTTTCCACCTTCCACTTCTAATTTTTGTTGTAACACTTTCTACATCATCCAAGTATACAACACTCTGTTCTGTCATCCTAATCCCCATTCATTGTTCAGTATTTTACACAGATGAAGTTAAAGATTCAGTGCTCGTCAGCAGCACTCTTATATTCATTTTATACTTTCCATTTGTCTAATTGCAGTTCTTTATGAGAATCCTCAAGTCTCATAGGAACAACACTCTCTAAGAATATCTGATGTTTAATGTGTCAAAATGTTGCCTTATACTGAACATCAGTTTTAAGAAGTATAAAATCTTTCATCATGCTTCGTTTCTTTGACATTTTTTGTTGAATTTCCTTCACATTCTCTTAGTTTGGCTTTCACTGTCAAGAAGTCTGAGAACAGCCTGATGCTTTCCTTCCTTAGAGGTGATTACATTTTGCTTTACTCCTTGAGGTTTTCTTTCTTTGTCTTCAAATTTCAGCTTACTTACTTCATTATAATTCTATGCTGTCTTTCCTAGCTCACTTTCCCCAGGACATGATGTGTATTTGTGTAGCTTCAAAGTTTTTTTTAACTTCAAGAAAGTAAATTGTAAATATTTGCTACTGACCCCTTGTTTTGTTTTTCTCAATTGGAAATTGCAAAGTCATTCTTTCCCTGTCCTCTATATCTCCTCTTTTCTCTCTAACTCTTCTTTGTTTTTCTTCTTCATCACCATTTCATATTTTTTTTTTACTTTACAATATTGTATTGATTTTGCCATACATCAACATGCATCCGCCACGAATATATACGTGTTCCCCATCCTGAACGCCCCCCCCCACCTCCCTCCCCATACCATCCCTCTGGGTCATCCCAGTGCACCAGCCCCAAGCTTCCTGTAACCACTTGTAAAAGAATGAAACTAGAACACTTTCTAACACCATACACAAAAATAAACTCAAAATGGATTAAAGATCTAAACATAAGACCAGAAACTATAAAACTCTTAGAGGAGAACATATTTTATACTTTGTTTTCAACAGTGTTTCCTTACAAACAACAACCAAAAGATATAAAGTGAAGTGAAAGTCACTCAGTCATGTCTGACTCTTTGTAATCCCACTGACTACAGTCCATGGAATTCTCCAGGCCAGAATACTGGAGTGGGTAGCTTTCCCTTCTCCAGGGTATCTTCCCAACCCTGGGATTGAACCCAGGTCTCCTGCATTGTGGGCAGATTCTTTACCAGCTGAGCCACAAGGGAAGCCTGATATCAGGAAGATGTAAATGGAGATACAAATATGGGGGATAAAAAGAAATACGGATAAAATATAAATAACAATACAAATATGAATATTAGCATAGATGTTTTTAATAATCTCTCTTGTCTGTTCTCCCTTGTTTTTCTTCTATTGAAGCTATCATTTCTCTGATTTTTTTTTTCTCATAGTTCCTGAGCTTTGCCAGCTCACATTTCATTTCTTTCCATTATGTCATCATCTCCTACCAGAGCTCTTGCATTTTTGCCCAGTGCTCTTGTTTCATGGAAGCAATTTCTTCATCATGTGTTTTTAATTCACTTTGCAATTTTTTTCCTGTGAGAGACCTAAATCTGCTATTTATTTTTCCTGTCACTCCTCCTTCTCCTCCTTCTCTTTTTCTTGCTCTCCTCCTCCATCTTATATTTTTTTGTTGTTGCTGTTTGATAAGGGAAACAAAATTGGACTGATTAACATGCTTTCATCACTAATCCATGAATGCACATCTTTTATTTTTGATTGTTTATTTGTCTTTATTCATATTAATAATATATTAGAACTGAAATATTGAATAAATCAACAAATGTTTGTAGTTTCCTCATTCTGTCTCCCACCCTCATAGAAAGTAATCACTATCCTGTAACTTAGCTTTATCATACTCTGTCTTTCCAAAATATAATTCTGTCACATATATGTTATGTGTGATACATGTATATATGTTTAAATACATATAATACAAGTACACATATTTCTAAAATATATATTGTTTGATCTTCTTTTCAACTTTATAAAAGCCAATTAAACATGTGAGATATGATATTTGGAGAGATATTTATATTTATTATTGGTCAGGAAAATAAAGATCAAGACTATAATGACATCATGTTTTATACCCATTCTGTTGACAAAAATTATGAGATAATATTATGTCTTTGAGAACTTTTCTAAACAAAATCTTTTTCCCTTCTCTTTTCTCTGGTGTAGCAAGTTTTTATACAGGCTATTCTATTTTTATCACTCACTTTTGAGGAAAGTAGGTTTTAATTCCTGAGATTAATTATTTACAGAAAAAAAATTAGTATGGGTGTAGGCTATGTTCCTAGACACCTGAGGTTTTTTTTTTTTTCCCCCAAAATCCAGATGTTTTGATATGAACTAGTCCTTAATTTTTCCCAACAAGTGAGTCTTGACTTAGACTTACTCTCTGTATCTGTCAGAATGAAACTAAGTCCAGGAAACTCCTGGCACTAGCTGGTTTATCTTGTTTCTGCTACCCTACACTAATTGACTAGGATTTTAGGATTTCATTTCAGGTAATACCTCTCACCTTCAAAATTTATCCACCTTTAAAGATATTTTTTGAGGCCATAATGGAGCAATAATAAATGGGTTTCTCCTCCATCTAACATCACTTAAAGTGTAGACAAAACATATAACAGTTGTTAGACACTGATCCATGAAAGAGTGGAAACAAATAAGACAATCTCTACAATTCCTGAAATAGCTAGAGTTAGCAGGGCAACCACCTGAGAAGAGAAAGTATCACAGAAGAAGGAAAAAAAAGCTCAATACTAATCAGTGTGTTTGTGAGGAAAGCTACTGAAGACCAAGTTATTAAAACATCAAATGGAGCAGGAAGGAAAATCCCTGGAGTTCCAACAGGGCCAGGAGTAGTCAGTCCATGTCTCTACCAGCTAGAGAAGAAAAATCTTGGTATTCATGGGATACCATGTAGGGTACTGAAGAGGATTTTTTTCAGTAGTAGAAAAAAAAATTAGTTCTAAAATAACTTCTCTTCTGCTCCTGCCAAAAAAAAATTTAAAAGTAAAATACTCAAAGAATAAAACTGTTTCTAGTTTACTTATATCCATGAACACAGTTTAAGAACACTTTGAAGAATGTGAACAGCCAACAAGAAAATTTACAATGTCTGGCATCCAATAAATAAGTATCAGGGATATAGGGAAGCAAGCTTTAAGATTCATAAAAGGAGAAAAAAATGCAATCAATTGAAACAATTTAGAATTGACAGATGATGGAATTAATAAGCAAAAATATAAAATAAAAGTTTTACTTTGCAAATATTTCAAATATTTACTTTGCTAATATTTCAGAACATAGAATATTAATATATTAAGAACATTATGGGTATAAAAGAAGATCTAAAATGTAATTTTAGAGATAGAGAGTACAATGTCTAAGATAAAACTTTACATGATGAGACTAATAGCAGATTAGACATTTCTGAAAGTCTAATAAAGTTAATTTAAGGCCTTCTAATAGAAACTATTCAAATTGAAACATAAAATGAAAAAAGACTAAGTACATCAGTGAGTTCTGGGATAACTTTAAGCAGCCGTATGTAAGTTTAACTGAAGTCTCAAAGAAGGGCAGAATGATACAGGATAGAAAAATATTTGAGGAAATGATGGCCTAAACCTTCCACATTTGATGAGCACTATAAACCCACAGATCCAAGAAGCTCTTAAGATAGCAAGCAAAAGAAGCTTAAAGAAAACAACACTAAGTGACATACAAAAATTGCTTACAAGAGGTAAAGAGAAAAAAATCTTAAAAGACTCCAGGTGAAAAAAAATACACTTCATATAGAAGAACAAAGATGAAAATAATAGATTTTTCTTCAGAACACAAGCCCCAAAACAGTAGAACAACAACTTTAAAGTACTAGAAGGAGAACACTGTCAACCTAGAATCCTAAATTCAGTCAAATTGCCTTTTTAAAATCTAGGGAAATCTTTCAGCTCAGTTCAGTCACTCAGTTGTGTCTGACTCTTTGTGACCCTATGAATCACAGCACGCCAGGCCTGCCTGTCCATCACCAACTCCCCGAGTTCACTCAAACTCATGTCCATCAAGTTGTGATGCCATCCAGCCATCTCATCCTCTGTCATCCCCTTCTCCTCCTGCCCCCATCCCTCTGAGTATCAAGGTCTTTTCCAATGAGTCAACTCTTCGCATGAGATGGCCAAAGTATTGGAGTTTCAGCTTCAGCGTCAGTCCTTCCAATGAACACCCAGGGCTGATCTCCTTTAGAATGGACTGGTTGGATTTCCTTGCAGTCCAAGGGACTCTCAAGAGTCTTCTCCAACACCACAGTTCAAAAGCATCAATTCTTCAGCGCTCAGCTTTCTTCACAGTCCAACTCTCACGTCTATACGTGACCACTGGAAAAACCATAGCCTTAACTAGACGGACCTTTGTTGGCAAAGTAATATCTCTGCTTTTCAATATACTATCTAGATTGGTCATAACTTTCCTTCCAAGGAGTAAGCGTCTAATTTCATGGCTGCAGTCACCATCTGCAGTGATTTTGGAGCCCCCAGAAATAAAGTCTGACACTGTTTCCACTGTTTCCCCAACTATTTGCCATGAAGTGATGGGAACGGATGCCATAATCTTAGTTTTCTGAATGTTTAGCTTTAAGCCAACTTTTTCACTCTCCTCTTTCACCTTCATCAAGAGGCTCTTTAGTTCTTCTTCACTTTCTGCCATAAGGGTGATGTCATCTGCATATCTGAGGTTATTGATATTTCTCCCAGCAATCTTGATTCCAGCTTGTGCTTCTTTCAGCCCAGCATTTCTCATGATGTACTCTGCATATAAGTTAAATGAGCAGGGTGACAATATACAGCCTTGACATATTCCTTTTCCTATTTTGAACCAGTCTGTTGTTCCATGTCCAGTTCTTTTTTTTTTTTTTTTTTTAATTCACATTCTTTTTTTTTTTTTTTCTTCTCTTAAAAAAATTTTTTTTAATTTATTTTGATTGAAGTAGAGTTGATTTACAATGTGTCTTTTTCTGGTGTATAATAAAGTGATTCGGTTATATTATTTTTCATATTCCTTTCCACTATGGTTTATTACTGCCGAGAAACACAGGGGACCTCTAGAAGCTAGGAAAGGCAAGAGAACAGATTTTCTTCTGGAGCCTCCAAAAGGAACATAAACTAATTAACATCTTGATTTTAGATCAGTGAAACCCA
Organism: Bos taurus; assembly: GCF_002263795.3. NCBI lineage: Eukaryota > Metazoa > Chordata > Mammalia > Artiodactyla > Bovidae > Bos > Bos taurus. The sequence continues at coordinate 56,774,066 of NC_037341.1, read as the reverse complement.
TTTTGGATTTCTGACCTTCAGAACTATAAGATAATAAATGTGTGTTGTTTTTTTGTTTTGTTTTGTTTTTTAGGATATTAATTTTATTTTATTTTTAAACTTTACACTATTGTATTGGTTTTGCCAAATATCTAAATGAATCCGCCACAGGTATACATGTGTTCCCCATCCTGAACCCTCCTCCCTCCTCCCTCCCCATACCATCCCTCTGGGTCGTCCCAGTGCACCAGCCCCAAGCATCCAATATGGTGCATCAAACCTGGACTGGCGACTTGTTCCATATATGATATTATATGTATTTCAGTGCCATTCTCCCAAATCATCCCACCCTCTCCCTCTCCCACAGAGTCCAAAAGACTGTTCTATACATCAGTGTCTCTTTTGCTGTCTCGTATACAGGGTTATTGTTACCGTCTTTCTAAATTCCATATATATGTGTTAGTATACTGTACTGTTGCTTTCTGACCTGAATATAGGTTTCTCAAGAGGCAGGTTCGTGACATTGAACAGGAGACAGGGATCAAGACCATCCCCATGGAAAAGAAATACAAAAAAAGCAAAATGGCTGTCTGGGGAGGCCTTACAAATAGCTGTGAAAAGAGAAGTGAAAAGCAAAGGAGAAAAGGAAAGATATCAGCATCTGAATGCAGAGTTCCAAAGAATAGCAAGGAGAGATAAGAAAGCCTTCCTCAGGTATCAATGAAAAGAAATAGAGGAAAACAACAGAATGGGAAAGACTAGAGATCTCTTCAAGAAAATTAGAGGTACGCAGGGAACATTTCATGCAAAGATGGGCTTGATAAAGGACAGAAATGGTATGGACCTAACAGAAGCAGTGGCTCAGATGGTAAAGCGTCTGTCTACAATGCAGGAGACCCAGGTTCAATCCCTGGGTTGGGAGGATTCCCTCGAGAAGGAAATGGCAATCCACTCTAGGACTATTGCCTGGAAAATCCCATGGACAGAGAAGCCTGGTAGGCTATAGTCCATGGGGTCGCAAAGAGTCGGACACGACTGAGCATCTTCACTTTCACTTTAACAGAAGCAGAAGATATTAAGAAGAGGTGGCAAGAATACACAGAGAACTGTACAAAAAAGAGCTTCATGACCCAGATAATCACGATGGTGTGATCACTCACGTAGAGCCAGACATCCTGGAATGTAGAGTCAAGTGGGCCTTAGAAAACATCACTATGAACAAAGCTAGTGGAGGTGATGGAATTCCAGGTGAGCTATTTCAAATCCTGAAAGATGATACTGTGAAAGTGCTGCACTCAATATGCTGGCACATTTGTAAAATGCAGCAGTGGCCACAGGACTGGAAAAGGTCAGTTTTCATTCCAGTCCCACAGAAAGGCAATGCCAAAGAATGCTCAAACTACCGCACAATTGCACTCATCTCACACGCTAGTAAAGTAATGCTCAAAATTCTCCAAGCCAGGCTTCAGCAACACGTGAACTGTGAACTTCCAGATGTTCAAGCTGGTTTTAGAAAAGGCAGAGGAACCAGAGATCAAATTGTCAACATCCACTGGATCATGGAAAAAGCAAGAGAGTTCCAGAAAAACATCTATTTCTGCTTTATTGACTATGCCAAAGCCTTTGACTGTGTGGATCACAATAAACTGTAGAAAATTCTTCAAGAGATGGGAATACCAGACCACCTGACCTGCCTCTTGAGGGAAATCTTTTCCAGAATCTAAATCTGGTGGAAGCTATTACCAGCAGACATATACTAAAGGAAGTCATTGAGGATAAAGGTAAATGATATTGGATGATAGTCTGGATTTTTTAAAGTAATGGAAAACACCAGAAATTATAATTATCAAATAATTAACTTTTATTTTTAAATTACATTTAAAATATACTAAACTGTTTAAAGCAAAAATATTACAGTGAATTTAGGCACTTATCTAGCATATAGAAGTAAAATGTATGACAATAGTGTAAAGGCCAGCTGTTAGTAGGAAAAAACTACAGACCAATATCCTTCACCAATATAGATTTTAAAAAAAGCTCCTTAAAAATATTTTAGAAATTCAAATTCAGTGATACATGAAAAAACAATATATCATGGCCAAGTGAGGTTTATCTCTAGATTCAAGGTAATGATTTAATATTAACATTTTAAAATATCAATGAATATTAGTATCAAATATTAAAAAATAAAATACTATAATTTATGTACTAAAAGCTTAATAAAAAGCCATATGATCATCTTAATATATGCAGGAAAAACATTTTACTAGTCAGTGTCTACTCATGATTAAAACTCTCAGCTAGAATAGAAGTGAAAGTCCTCAGTCTCATAAGGTGAGGTGAAGTGTTAGTTGCTCAGTTGTGCCTGACTTTTTGAGACCCATGGGCTGTAGCCCACCAGGCTCCTCTTCCATGGAATTCTCGAGGCAAAAATACTAGATGAGTTGCCATTCCCTTTTTCACAGCCTCATAAGGGTCACCCATAAAAAGCCTACATTTAATACCATACAAATGGTGAATGCCTGAATTTTTCCTCTTATGATTGAGAGAAAATCAAGTGTGTTTGCTCTAATCACTTCTATTTAACATTGTACTGACAGGTCTTGCTAGTGCAATTAAACAAGAGAAAAAGAAAGAGGGATACAGTTTTTGAAGGAAGAATAAAACCATTTTGTTCACAGAAGATTTGATTGTCTATATATAAAGGTCTATAAGAAATCTACCAAAGAAGCCATTGGAATAATCCTAGCAAGGTTGTAGGATATAAAGTTGATAACAAAACTTAATTGAATCTATATATGAGAAGGAATATGAAATACAAATTTTTTAAAAAGACAATTTACAATATAAAAAAACATGAAACAGATAAATTTGATGAAAGATGTGTAAGACAGAAACACCAAAAAGTTCAAAATGTTTCTCAGAGAAATTAAAGATGACCTAAATAAGTAAAAGGATATAACACATTCATGGATTTGAAAACTCAATATTGTTAGCATGTTGGCTCTCTCCAAATTATTTTTCAGTGCAATATTAAACAAAATCTAAGTAAGCCTTTTTTTTAATAGAAATTGACAAATTTGTTCTAAAATTTATGTAGAAATTGAGGACCTTGAAAACTAAAATAACTGGAAAGAAAAATTTAGAGAACTAATACTACCTGATATCAAGGCTCATAAAGCTATAGCAGTCAAGATGGTGTGATATTTGATATCAATATGAAAATGTTAAATAAATCTAGATTATATCCTCTTCCTATATACAAAATTAACAATGTCAATCACAGATCTAAATGTAAGGACTAATATTATAAAATTTCTAGGGAAAAAACATAGGAGTAAAAAATCTTAGTTCCTTTGAGTTTGGCCAGTGTTACTTTAACAAAACAAAAAGCACAAAGGATAAAAGAAAAAAAAAATAAACTGAACTTGATCAATTGGACTGTTTTGTTCTTCAAAAGATAGTCATGAAAGAGAAAGGCAGACTCAGACTCGTACAAAACATTTGCAAGATATATATCTGACAAGTGATTTATATCTAGGATATGGAAAGAAATATGTAGGCACAATTAGGTATCAGAGGTTTGGTCCCAGATCATGACAGTAAAGCGAATGTCACATTTTTTGTTTCCTAGACCATATAAAAGTTATGTTTATACTCTATTGTAATATCTTTAGTATGTGATAGTATTATGTCTAAAAAATGTAGATATCTAAATTTTGAAACGCTCTATTGCTTAAAAATGCTGTTATCTGAGCCTTCAACAGATCTTATTTTTTTTGCAGTATTAATATCAAAGATCACTAATCACAGATAACCAAAACAAATATAATAGGAAGTTTCAAATATTGTGATAATTACCAAAATATTTTAAAGAGATACAAAGTGAGCAAATACTGTTGGAAAGGTAATACTGATAGACTTTCTCAACACAGGGTTGCCATAAACCTTCAATTGCATAAAACGCTATACTGCAAATCTCAGTAAAATAAGATAAGCCTATACGTCCTACTCATGATACAAACAGTCCAATAAAAATCAGGTGGAATATTTGAACACACAACTTACCATATACAAATGTCAAATAAGGACAAAGATGTTAATTATCCTTAGTTGTTAGGAAAACTCAATTTACAACTCTAATATCTTACTACGCACTCAATAGAATAGCTAAAATTAAAAAAAAAAAAAAAAACCCACATCAGGTGTTGCTAGGGATGAGGAGTAACTGAAACTCATACATTGCTAATTGGATTGTAAACTAACACAATTATTTTGGAAAGCAGTCTGGCAGTGTCTTAAGATGTTTAACGTACATTTATTATAATACTCAGCTCTTCTACTTCAAGGTATTTTCCCAAGAGAAATGAAAATATATGTCTGTACTTTCAGTTGTATATGAATGTTCACAGCAACTTAATTTTTAAAATCCTCAAACTGAAATGAAGCCTCAAATTTCCACTAACAGATAAATTAAAAATGGTGATGTATTTATACTAAGTGTATGCAAACTTGTTCTTTTAAGGAACAAATAACATATATGTTCAGCTTTGTGGGCTGTATGATTTCTACTCAGCTTTGCTGTTTTAGCATGAAAGCAACTATAAACAATATGTAAACAGATGGGAGTAGTCAGATCTGGCCAAAAACAAGCTGCACCTAGCCAGCTGGATTTGGCCTGTTGGATTGGTTAAAAAGCCTGAGCTATACACAGTGAACTACTTTTCAACAACAATAAAAAGCAGCACACAAGTAATGTATGGATGAATCTTAATTATGCTGAATAAAAAAAAAAAAAACATACTGAATGATTTCATTTATGAAATTCTAGAATTTTCAAACCAATCTAGAGAGGCAGAAGCCTTATCAGTGATATTTTCAGCATGGTTAAATAATCACTTAGACATGGTTTCCTTGGTTCTTTGAACATAGTTACAATGTTTTATTTAAAGCCTTTGTCTAATAAATTTAATATCTAGACTTCCCCAAGGACAGTTTCTGTTGACTGTTTTTGTTTTTCCTTTGTATGAGCTATATTTTCTTGTTTATTTTCATGACTTGTGATATTAAAAAAAAAAAAGTTACTTTAAATAATGTCATGTGGCACTCTGGAAATTAGATTCCTCTTCCCAGAGTTGTTGTTGCTGTTTGCTTTTTTAGTGAATTTCCTGGACTATTTCTTTATGGTCTGTATTATTTGTCATGTGTACCATTGAAGTCTCCACTTGATTAACTCAGTTGTTAGCTGATGTTTAGACAAAGATTTTCTTAAACTCCGGTCCAAAAGTAGTCTGAAGGATGATTTCAAAGGGCATAAGTAGAGTTCTGTTTCTATACCTAGAGAGGAAAGGCCTTCAATTGTTTGTTCTCAGTAGAACCCCACAGGGAGAGGGGAGTTTCCCCAAAAGAGGGGGAAGAAGGCAAAACATAGGTGCCATTTAGGAACCACTCCCAGGTTATGCTAGTATTCCTGTATATTCCTGGGCCCACTTTCAGCAAAAGTGTGTCTAATTACCTGCAACCTGTCTCTGAATGACCCCTTTAAGGCCAAGATTGATAATAGGTCCAGATTTAATTATAGGGAGTGCTTCAAATAAGACACTTTCTCTTTCCTTTGACTACTCATAGTCTGATTTTAAAGTCCAATATTTGAAAACCTTAGCCCAGGCCTAAATATCTCATCTTAATCTAAATAGGTCTCATTTTGGAATTTGGTGAACTAATCTCCATTAGTTCTCTTTCCTCAAGAGGATACATATACTTATGTGAAAACTTTTAATTCCACTGCTAATTAGGGAAAATAAAAGTTTGAAGGAAGAATGCCAACTCAAAGAAGATAAGGACATTATTAGTTGATTGAATTGCACATAGAAAGCATGAAGACCTCAACCAACATACTCAACTGAGAGGGAAATATGGCCAAGGGTAGACCTGTTTCAAGTTAGCAGGTTTGTGTCTTTGGCTTTGGTGTTTGTACCAAATAAAATTAAATGATGGGACCAGATTTGAGTTACAAATTTTGAAAGGGTATCCAGTTGGACCTAATTTCCATTAATAGATGTTCAGAACTCATGCTGATATATAGCAATGAACTGAATTATCAGTGAACTCTTACGTTAGATAGCTTTTGTGAAATAAAGACAATGAGCTATTCTGTGGTACATTTTTTGTATTTACAACTGTTTAATGAGTCAAAGTCCCTAGATATAAAAAATCTGGTTTCCAGAAGATCCTGGGAAGCATTCCAAGGAGAACCAGATTCCTAAAAGAAAAGAAAGTGTCAGAGTGTATCATATATTTACTACATTGAGACAGTTAAACTTTAGGAAATTAAACAACACTAGCTGAAAAAACACAATTTCTTAAATAATAGCAGGTTAATCATGGTGAAAAAGTTTATCCAAACATATCTACCCCAAAGGAATTATAGTAAATGCCTTTTGTTGTAAATTAAATTGTAAGTGGCTAAGATAGTCTTTTAACTTGTACCGTTTCAGTCATATCTATTCCCATCAGTCACATTAAATCTACATTAAACAAAACTAATTGCACACACACGTCTTCATGGGGAAAGCACAGCAGTTCCTTATGTAGACTCTTCCATCTTGCTTCTGCCTGATTTTTCTGTGTACCCAAGTGTATCAGTTTTCTGCATATAAATTCTAAAAGAAGATACAACCCAGAAGTGTAACATACAAGTTAAAAACCTTTCTCTACCCTAGACTTTGGTCAGAGACATTTTATTTTTGTTAAGAATCCTAAATAAACTTCCTAAAAAAAATTAGGTAATTCATCACATACCCAACATTTGATAGTAAGTAGAATATATCCCTTTGAAAACCTGAACTCATTCCTTGGACTCTAATGTTTTGTGATCAACTGCAGAGAAACAATTAATGATAATTCATAAAATCTAATGGGTATATTTTGTTATTCATTTAAAAAAATAAATCTTCTAGGCCATTTTGTTATTCTAAAATTCAAGGAATTTAAGACCATTGTTATAAAGGTTTAGAAGCATTCTACTGTTTCATAAATACTAGTACACAGTCAATGGAACCCCACTCCATACTCTTGCCTGGAAAATCCCATGACGAAGGAGCCTGGTGGGCTGCAGTCCATGGGGTCGCTAAGAGTCAGACACGACAGAGCGACTTCACTTTCACCTCTCACTTTCATGCATTGGAGAAGGAAATGGCAATCCACTCCAGTGTTCTTGCCTGGAGAATCCCAGGGACGGGGGAGCCTGGTGGGCTACCATTTATGGGGTCACACAGAGTCAGACAGGACTGAAGCGACTTAGCAGCAGCAGGAGCAGCAGTACACAGTCACAATATCAAGATACCATATCAGTTTAAAAATAAACATTTTTCTCATACTATTTTTAATAGCAGTGACTTAGCAATATAAACAAAAGATATGTATTTATAGAGGAATTTGCAAATCATAGGTATAAAAGTCTATGTTAGGTGCCTACAACCATGTTTTTAGAGTTTGTTTTATGTTTCACTTTTCATGCTAGAAAAGTCTTGAAAACATGAGATTCTTTTTGAGAAACAGGAATTTTTTCACATATGTAGTTGAGAACTAATCTTGCTCCCTTCTAACTATGAAAGTGGTGCTTCTCATGCTCCCCCACATCCAGGTTAAGCTGTAATCAGAAGTGAATTTGCTCAGTCGTGTCTGACTCAGTGACACCATGGACTGCAGCCTACCAGGCTGCTCCGTCCATGGGATTTTCCAGGCGAGAGTATTGGAGTGGGTTGCCATTGCCTTCTCCAGTGAAGGGCAAGTCATCAAAATACTTGTTAATTATCCAGAAGCACCTTCAGGCCACAGTACATGGTCTTAATTCCCCAAAACTATTTAGTGTGTATCTCCTTTCCTTGTTTAAAAATGAATATAGAGCCAAGTCTTTCATATCCTGATCAAGAAAATGCTTGTATCCCATGTCTATACTGGCTCAGTCCAGTGATCACAAGTATTCAAGGCCTCCTTACATTCCACTGAGAATATCTACTTGAACCAAACATGTTTGAGAGGCAGATTTTAATAAAGATTTTGTAGTGAGGAAAAAAAAGAAGATTTCTTATCAACTTCTGCCACATACCCTGCAGCATATAATTTCATAAATACTTTTACAACTTGTATCTTCTTCCTTGCCCCTCATGGTTCTAGCACCTGCCAATGCAGAAAGAAGGCAGTTTTCTTATTACATCTCTTACCATCCAAAATATTGTCACTACAATGCAGGAAATTGATCAAAACTCTGTTTCAACTAAATTGCTTTTCCTTGCAAAGGAAATCTCTTACCAACATCAAAAATGTTAAAAAAATATTTATATGCTATGTATTTATTATATACTTGTTGCACTTAACAATGGTCCTTTGCAAAATCTGTAGTAATTCATGAGGGTCATTGGCTTTTTGAAGACAATCCATTGTTTCATGTGAGAGTTGGACCATAAAAAAGGCTGAGCACCCAAGTATTGATGCTTTCACATTGTGGTGCTGGAGAAAATTTTTGAGAGTCCCTTGGACAGCAAGGAGATCAAACCAATTAATCCTAAAGGATATCCACCCTGAATATTCATTGGAAGGACTGATGCTGAAGCTGAAGCTCCAATATTTGTCCACCTGATGTGAAGAGCTGACTCATTGGAAAAGACCCTAATACTGAAAAAGATTTACGAGCAGGAGGAGGAGGAGGCAACAGAGGATGAGATGATTGGATAGCGTCAAAAACTCAATGTTGGTGGGAATGCAAACTAGTACAGCCACTATGGAGAACAGTGTGGAGATTCCTTAAAAAACTGGAAATAGAACTGCCTTATGATCCAGCAACCCCACTGCTGGGCATACACACTGAGGAAACCAGAAGGGAAAGAGACACGTGTACCCCAATGTTCATCGCAGCACTGTTTATAATAGCCAAGACATGGAAGCAACCTAGATGTCCATCAGCAGATGAATGGATAAGAAAGCTGTGGTACATATACACAATGGAGTATTACTCAGCCATTAAAAAGAATACATTTGAATCAGTTCTAATGAGGTGGATGAAACTGGAGCCTATTATACAGAGTGAAGTAAGCCAGAAGGAAAAACATAAATACAGTATACTAACGCATATATATGGAATTTAGAAAGATGGTAACAATAACCCGGTGTACGAGACAGCAAAAGAGACACTGATGTATAGAACAGTCTTATGGACTCTGTGGGAGAGGGAGAGGGTGGGAAGATTTGGGAGAATGGCAATGAAACATGTAAAATATCATGTAGGAAACGAGTTGCCAGTCCAGGTTCGATGCACGATGCTGGATGCTTGGGGCTGGTGCACTGGGACGGCCCAGAGGGATGGTATGGGGAGGGAGGAGGGAGGAGGGTTCGGGATGGGGAACACATGTATACCTGTGGTGGATTCATTTTGATATTTGGCAAAACTAATACAATTATGTAAAGTTTAAAAATAAAATAAAATTGGAAGAATAAAAAAAGAAAAAAGAAAAAAAAACTCAATGAACATGAGTTTGAGCAAACTCTGGGAGATAGTGAAGGACAGGGAAACCTGGCTTGCTGCAGTCCATGAGGCCTCAAAGTGTCGGACATGACTTAGTGAATAAACAGCAACAACACTTTTTAATATCTCTATTCACCCAGAACTCAAATGGCTACTCATAGAAAAATTTATAAATACCCTATTGATGGTTGAGATTACCAAACACCTCAAAAATTAAATGGACACTCTTTTAACTGGATTTCATACTAAGCAACCAACCTGAAATATATTATCTCCCCAAGGCATTTAGTAAAGTTAGATGAAGTACCCTTCATCTAGTTAGATGAAGTTAGATGAAGTACCCTTCATCTACTGGGAGGACAACTAGTATCACCCAACTATGAACTCCTATGGGTTTGGCAATTCCTGTACCAGAAGTATGTATCATGATTTTCCTCAAAAGAGGCTTCCTAGAGAAAGGTATTCTTGTTTTGGGGGGACAGATAAGCAATCCAGATTCTGTTTACTACATTGTTTAAGTAGTGAATCCTCCAGAGTAAATACACCCTCAAAGACACTTGATGATTTGAAAATGCTCCCCAAAGCCATTCATTGCCAAGGGTCAAACTGCACTTTCAACTCCTGTTTAAACTTGTATAAATTCTGAGGTTACATATTGGCAGAGTATTTTTCTCTGTCTAGTTAACAGTACTTATTTTGTAAATACTTAAGGAACACCTACTATATTCCAGCCACTGTACTAGACACTGCCCTATAGAAATGGTTTTCACCTGTTCAGATTATTCTCTGTTTACGCATCAAAATCCATCTCTGTCCCTCTGCACCCTGCCTTGAGCCCTGAGAGGCTGACCTCTAGTCAGTAGAGCTACACCTGCCCTCTGGTTTCCTGTTAGGTGTGCCTAGTGAGACATACTGCCAGAACTGAGGGGAAAGGGTCAGAGTGTTAATTCTCCCTGTTCATAGCTCACAGGATATAAATTGGCTAAGACCGTGTCCCTCTACCCACAGCCACAGCTCCAACTGTTTCAGGTCTCACTCTGTCCTGGTAGTAGCTGACTTTCTTGTCCCTTTAGGCCTTGGGTAATTATTGCTGTCCTTTATTGGTAATCTCTGGGTGTGTTTCATCATTTCTTGTTCCCATAATCCTATCCACACCTTTGTAATAGTTCTGTTTTTAAACTATATTAAATATTTTAAATATTCCTTTTGTATTCTGCAGTCCTTTTCCTGCAGAGGCCGTGACATGTATACTGCCCTCTAGAATGACTTCATAGAGAGCCAGATACAGATGTAAATAATCTTTTATAGCTACTATCATAATCAAGATAAATTCAAAGCACAATGGATCATAGATGGATGTTCCTAGTTGTCTACTCAAAATCTATTTTCCTTTTCTTCCTTACTTATGGAACCCTAAACTTGTTGGATTAGTTCCTATTCAGTTAAGAATACTCAATCTTTCAGGTTCCCTGGCTGCTAGTTCATCCAATAAAGATGTAGACAGAAGTCTCCCAGGTGGAGCTGCCAGAAAAAAGTTGTGTTTCTCATAAAAACTGACAGATTCAGCTAGTCACAGACATTATTTTTATTTTTTTAATTCCTTCCTGTCTGGAACACACATTCAGTATCTGGCAGCACAGTAGCCATCCTGAGACCATGTGAAGTAAAGTGCTTCACAAGATGTAATGGAATAGGAACTGAGGAACATTGATCTTTGGTAATTTCCAAAACTGGTATTCTGACTCTCAACCACCTACACCTCAACTTCTTATTTAGGGGGAAAATAAATCTTTTTTTTTTTTTTTTTGCCATTAAATTACTGATATAGGTCCAATCCTGAGATATGCAGGTAATCAAACCCCAGCTCATATAAGTGAGTTGAAAATGACTCTGTGTAAAGACATGACTCTGTGTTGTGTACAACAAAAAGAAGTTGTGAATTTCTGCACCTAAATGTAGTATGTATGGTGCAGAGAAGGAGGAGAGTAGGGAAAAAAAGTTAGCAGCCAGATCATAAAGCATCTTGTCTACTGTGTCGAAGTAGTTTAGGTTTTATTCTGCCAATAAGAGTGTATCAATTTCAGTGCTTTCACCACTGAATACCCCAGTAAAGATGACTTAAGCATTATAGAAATTTTTTGAATGCACTTAACAAGAGGTCCACATGTAGAAGGTTATACAATAGATTCAGAGGCTCAATAACAGCATCTGCTCAGACTCTTTTTCAGTTGGTTTCTCTGTGATTCTCTCAGCTTCTCCTTACTGGGAGCATTTTGGCAATTATGTTCCAAGCATCACATCCAAAAGACAAGGAAAAAGGGGCTGCTAACTAAGCATTGCTCTTCTCATTTTTTAAGAAAAATTTTTATCAGAGAAAATCTTTCCTAAAAGCCTCCATCAGGCTTCCCCATATGTCTTACTGGCAGAACTGAGTTATACATTCCTAGTCTCACCTTTGGCAAAGGAGAATGATGGTACTGAAGGGGTTCTGAGGCATAAGGCATATGCTACTCTGATATAAGGATTATTTTGTGCATAAGGCAATTGAGAAAAAGTGGGCATATGATGAGCTCTCTGGCCTCCCCCAGTCTGCCTGTAAGCAGAACAGAAATCCCTCTTGTGAAGTTATGTCTGCCCTTCCTATACCAGGAAGAGGATAACACCTTATCACCAGAAACAACAGTGGAGTGGCACCTAGATGGACCTGCAAGAAGGAGCTCAATGCTGCTGCTACTGCTAAGTCACTTCAGTTGTGTCCGACTCTGTGCCACCCCATAGATGGCAACCCACCAGGCTCCCCTGTCCCTGGGATTCTCCAGGCTAGAACACTGGAATGGGTTGCCATTTCCTTCTCCAATGCATGAAAGTGAAAAGTGAAAGTGAAGTCGCTCAGTCATGTCTGACTCTTCATGACCCCATGGACTGGAGCCTACCAGGCTCCTGCGTCCATGGGATTTTCAAGGCAAGAGTACTGGAGTGGGTTGCCATTGCCCTTAATTTCCGTGTTTCCCCAGTATTTTTACCATTCTACAATTTGCTGCCCCTAAAAGCCTGCTGCTGCTGCCGCCGTGTCGCTTCAGTCGTGTCCAACTCTGTGCGACCCCATCAACGGCAGCCCACCAGGCTCCCCCGTCCCTGGGATTCTCCAGGCAAGAATACTGGAGTGGGTTGAGCCTAATTCCTCTTTTTTTGTCTTATCACTTCTCAACAAATGCTTTGTCCTTTGTTCAGATGTGCTATGAGCCCCAAGTTCTGACTACCCCTTTGAGTTACTCCTTACTGAGTTCTCGGTATGCATGCACCATACTTAAGTAACAGAGTGCTAGTCTTTCCTCAGTCTCTTTTCTTGCATTTCTGCTAATCTTCCCAGCGAGCAATCTTCAGCTTCTGGATGAGTATATATATATGATGACCTTGAGCAAAGAATATGCTTCCCAGCCCCTCTTTGAAACAAACTTTGACCCTATGACCAAGTTCTAGCCACTGGGTTGTAAACTGACACATTAAGTGGAAATTTCTAGAAACCTTCTTAAAGGATACTGGGAGTGCTTCCTTTATCCCTTTCTTCTGTGTTGTACCCCTTTCTCTTTCCCAATGGCTGGATATAGCCTGAACCATTATTTGGGACCATGAAATGACTTTAGGTATGGAATCCCCCAGAGTAGGGTTGCAAGGTAGAAGGAACTTCATTCTCTGCACACTTCATAAAGAAAGACTTACCAACGTGGCTCCAAACTGTCAGCTTGATTCATTACCATGAAAAATAATGTTCTGTCATATTTAAATTGCTAGTATATTTGTCCTCTCTTGTTTATAGCCAAGGCTAAAACTAACTGACAAACTCCTTGTGGTCAAGGAGTGGGACCCACTTTCCCTTAGCATATTGCTGACTTATACTTCAACAAAAGAATGATTCTTTTAGAAAGAGGTTGTAGAGTATGTCACCAATAGTGTTTGCTAAAGGAAGTCATACACGTCAGGAAAGATAGAACATTACTACATGTGCATGCCTGAAAAGTCGTTCTGCAGTATGTTTAGGACAAACAGAAATAGGAGGGGTAGGTGTAGAAGATTGAAACCAGGGTCCTGAGAACAGCCTCCAAAAGGAATGGAAAAGCATGGAAAGCTGTGAGCTATGGATTGGATGGCAGGGGTTGGAGAAAGAGAGGTAGAAGACAAGAGGGTAACAAGGTTACAATCGCAGTAAAATAAAGAGGATTTAGAAACTACAACATTACACACTCTGTACTTCCTTACTAGAAAAAAAAGTATGTTCAAATAGTCAATAAACATTTATTAGGCACTTATCACATGGCAAAACAGGTGTTTGACAGTATATTGCAGTTGGATTAGCTTCAAAACTAAAGGAATCTGTAAATAGGAGTTAATTGATACTTTTGAGCAGTCTACCAAGCCCTAAGTGGAAGACAGAGATAACTGTAGAATGAGCACTTTCTTCAGGGAACTCGCTGTCCAGTGGTGCTGATGAAATACAGACACTTGGCATGGCATTGATATTCAGGCTTGCTCTCAAGGATGATCCCTCAGAGCCATAAAATGGGGAGGTAATGTGTGGTTTGGGGTTCAAATATTTGGAAGGGACAAAAAAGAAAAATGGTAGTTCTATCTAAGGAAACAATGAAGACTTCATGAAGGAGGTGAGACCTCATTGTAGCTTAATTTAACTCACCTCTTGCCTTCATTTTATTTTTTCTCTACTTATTTTACTCTACATTCTAAATCGTTTCATGCAGTCTCAAGATAGATTTTTTAAAATTTAGATCTCAACTGCCAGTGAGCTACATATTGATGCTAAACTAAATTCATATGAAAATATTTTTGTTCAATATGGATTGGTTCAATCAGCTTCAATTAATTATTCTCCCATTATGTACCAGAATCCCAATAGTAGTTTCTGTACCCAATACTTTATTTATCATTCCTAGTAGACTATCAGACAGGCATATTATCAAGATTAAATTCAGCTCTAAATAGCAGATTTCAATAAGATATAATCTATTTCTCTCCTACATAAAAGTCTGAAAAGTGATATGTTGACTCTGCTTTATAAAGAAACCAGGATCCCCTGGAGAAGGAAATGGCAACCCAATCCAGTATTCTTGCCTGGGGAATCCCATGGACAGAGGAGCCTGGCAGGCTACAGTCCTTGGGGTTGCAAAGAGTCAGACACGACTGAACACACACACACACACACACACACACACACTAAAATAATCTTGGGAGCAATGGAGAAATCTAAATTTGGACTGGATACTAGACAGTATTCAGGAACTGTAATTTCCCACAGTCTGATAATGGTTTTTTGATCATGTAGGAGAATATATTTATTTCTTATGAGGTTCATGCTGGGTATTTAGGGGTAAAACATCAAATTATTTTCAGACAGTTCAGAAAAATATGAACATACACACATGAGTAAACAAATATGGCAAAAAGTTAACATTCACTGAACTTAAATGGTATATGATGGGTGATCATTGTACTTTTCTATCAACTTTCATGTAAGTTTTCATAATAAAAGAGTTTGAAAGGAAAAAAAAAAGAAAAGAAACCAGGCTCACTTCAGCTCACTGTTCTGTCATCCTTCATTTGTGGCCGTGTCCTTTTTGTCCAAGAGAGCAGCCAGAGCTCCAGCCATTATACCTGCATTCCAGACAGTTGGCTGGGGAAAGATTTTGAAAAATAAAGGAAGCAATAGGCTCATATGAGTTATCTCTTAAGGAATGTTCCTTAAACTGTTACATGACACTTCTGATTCCATTTGGAATTTAATCATATGGTCAAGCCTATCTACAAGGGAAAATAGAAAATGTTACGTTATTAGGGACATTTTTCCAGCCAAAGAGTGTAAGTTTTATTCCCATGGGGGAAGGAAAGAGTGGATATTGATGAAAAATGGCATTCTAGTCTCTACTGCAATTATAATTCTCATTTTTACAGTTGAGGAAATGAACACTCAAAAGGTGACACATCTGTTTTATGTCAGAGCCAGGATATGAATCCCTTTCTTCTTGATCCAAATTCAACACTGATTTCACTATACAACAGCCTCCATCAATTGAAACATGAAATGGTTCATTTTCCATAATGATTTTTTTCCCTCAGAACTGATGCAACATCACAATTATAAGCATAAAAATTTTTTGAATAAGCCAATACAGTGAGTACATCACAACATCAACTACTCCTTGATTCCAGTCCTTGATTTTCTGTCTTTACTCTAGGCAATGTATTAAAATCTTTATATTAATTTCTAGGTTCAGTCAGTCAGTTCAGTCACTCAGTTGTGTCTAACTGTTTGTGACCCCATGGACTGCAGCATGCCAGGCCTCCATGTCCATCACCAACTCCCGGAGTTTACCAAAACTCATCTCCCTTGAGTCGGTGATGCCATCCAACCATCTCATCCTCTGTTGTCCCCTTCTGCTCCCACCTTCAATCTTTCCCAGCATCAGGGTCTTTTCCAGTGAGTCAGTTCTTCCCATCAGGTGGCCAAAGTATTGGAGTTTCAGCTTCAACATCAGTCCTTCCAATGAACACTCAGGACTGATTTCCTTTAGGATGGACTGGTTGAATGTCCTTGCAGTCCAAGGGACTCTTAAGAGTCTCCTCCAGCACCACAGTTCAAAAGCATCAACTCGGCTCTCCTTATAGTCCAGCTCTCACATCCATACATGACTACTGGAAAAACCACAGCCTTGACTAGACAGACCTTTGTTGGCAAAGTAATGTCTCTGCTTTTTAATATGCTGTCTAGGTTGGTCATAGCTTTTCTTAATTTCTAGGTTAGTCCTATTTTATTCACTTTTTTTTTTTTTTGGTTTTGTCCCTTTATCCTGATAGGATAATTACCAATGTAATTTTCTTTCATTTCCTTCACCCTCTGTAATGGTACCTGATGGTTCTGGTATAAAAGTATACAATTTTCCTGAAGAAACATCCCTCAATGTTTTCCTCCCACATCATGTCCTATAGACCCAACTATCTACCATGTCAGTTTTACATGACTCTCATGTACTCTGTACTCTTTTTTATCATCTTCACTTCTTTTGAACTTTTTGAAAGACTTTCCTGTATTACTACAATTGTCCTCTTCAGAGGCCCCCAAATCCAGAACACTTCTGAATCCTTATGAAAAAATGCAGCTTGTTCCTTTAGATATATGAAGACCTAATTTCCCAGTAATTCTAAGATGTAATTTAAATAACTTACCTACAATATTCTCTATACTGCCTAATCTCATTTGTAAATACATCAAAGCCATAATATTTTCTACCTTTCTCAGAACATCTAATGCCTAAACTCCTAATGCCATCACATACTTTTGTGACTACATCATAGTGTTTTCCACCCTTCTCAGAGCGTCTAATAACAGAACCAAAGCCATCACATACTTTTGCTACTCTCCTTGTCAAAGTCATCTTCACTGCAACTTCTGACATCTGGAACAGTCTCCTGCAACTCCTGGACATTCTATCAATCTCCCAAAATCACAATAATAATAATAAAAATCTCGCCTGCCAAATGACTGCAATTTCTCTCCCTTCATACTTGAAATGTTCTCTTATCTAAATCTACCAAAAATAATGCATAATACAAAACTTTAATTGTTTAGTGGTTTAACTTATCAACTAACAAGTACTTAGATCTAAATGCAGACAATTCTCAGTGAATTGTTCGTTTTTTTTTTTTTTTTCTTGGAATAGGTCCAGCATTGACCTCTTCTTGAATGACTTCTGGTAATATAGTAGTGTAAACTGAAACCTGCATATCTTTGCTATTATTAGAGAGAGAGGAATGAATATATCTTGAGTTTGGCATTTACTATACTTGACATGGAGAATAATGGAGCACTTCCAAGCAAACAAGGAATTGTAATATACAAGAGGTGTTCTGCTGAAAATATAAAATATGAAATCATGGGTCAAGTTTATGAACAGCAGCAGGTCTCAAGAGAATGTTTCCCCTATAGACATACATTACTAGTTTAATGACAGCACTTTTGACATATTAAACCTTATAAATTACTTCATATGATTCACCTCCCTGGAAAAAATACTTTCAGAGACTAAAGACTTGATGAAGACATCTGCTTGGTAGAAAAGAAGAAAATGAAAATTTATTATTTTTCATTAAACCTACTGGAGCAAAATTTATTCTATTTTGGCAAGGTAACTGAAAATACTTCAATGGAAAAAATTGGAGAGAAGTTGTTAGGTTCTTTCCTCTAAATACCTTTATCTAAGATATTCCCTTATGTTGTGGGAAAATATCAAAATTCAAATTGGAGGGCCTTTTAAAGGATTTGAGCTTCCCTTGTGGCTCAGCTGGTAAATAATCCACCTGCAATGTGGGAGACCTGGGTTCTATCCCTGGGTTGGGAAGATCCTTTGGAGAAGGGAAAGGCTACCAACTCCAGTATTCTGGCCTGGAGAATTCCATGAACTGTATAGTCCATGGGGTCACAATGAGTTGGACACAACTAAGCAACTTTCACTATCACTATTAAAGGATTTACAAAGCCTTCAAAAGTTGACTCTCAAAGCCATGGATACAATTAACATAATCTAAAAACTAGTCCTATACTTAGTCTTAGCATGGGTTTGTTTGTATTTTAAATACTTTTCATATTAGGTAAAACAATTTAATTTTCTTCTAATTTTATCTTGTTATACAATTCTTTAAATTACTAAGTACTCCTACGAGAAATGCAGGGATATTCTGTCACAATTTCTATCCGAAAGTTTGTGTTTCATTATATTCTTTTTTTGTCTATCAAACGACTTGTACAAAAGACAGTCTTTTTCTTTTAAATTCATTTTATCCAATATAATGATTTGTTAATTAACAAAATGAAAAATTTAAATTAATTGTCAAAATGGTATCTCTGATCACTATCTCATTTTAAGTAAACAGGATATTTAACAATTTGGGCTTATAAACTGTTATTTTCATAGCTAATCGATCTGTAGTTTCATTTTAAGACTGTTTTAATTTGAATACATTCAATATATCCCTATTTTTTGTAACATAAAGGAAAATGCAAAATTTTAAATGAAAATTATTATTTCCTTTAGGCCACAGTGTAATTCATTGTACTTGAAAATTTACACTGGAAATATTCTTAGCTAAAGTGATTTCAGGCAAATGCTTATTAGTGCTAATAATTGACCAAATAAGTCTATTTCTCTGACTTCTGTCTTATAGTATGATTGAACTTCCTTTTCCACTTGTTTTGGGGCCGTATGGTTAGTTCTGACCATTGAGCTGTGAGAACACATAACTTATGTCGCTTCCACGCTGAGTGTTTAGCTGCTGATGTGATACCCTCCTGAGCTCTTCTATCTCAGCAAAGTGATCCATAAAGTTTGAGATGGTTGCCTCTCTGTCAGTTTCAGCCCCTGCATGACTGTGATGTATTGAGCCCCTTGCTGACTCAAAATGAACATGTAACATGAGTCAGAAATAACCTTTATTGTTTTAAACCACAGATTTCTGGAGGTAGATTTTTTTTTATAATTTGCTTGTTTACCGTAGCTTAATCTATCCTGACTTAAAAAATTGCTTAGAATCTTTGAATTTAGGGTCTCATTTTTGTAGCCTCTACACACACTTACTTAATCATGATGCTTATCTTGTTTCACTTTAAGGAAAGTTTGTAAAGATAGAAGAAGAAAATAGAGATTCAGAGATAACAATGAACTAAAAGGTTAGGAAAAATATTTTAAATGTAATAGTACAAGAAAGCACAGAAATAGATGATTTAATTTTTTTCTTAGGTCAATATTTTTAACATTAAGCAGGAGGACCTGCACATTAAAGAAATAAAATTATGTGATATATAGAAATATAGGAGGGAAACAAAATAATTACTGCTCAGACATAATCATGTAATCATATTAATATTTTGCTATTTCCTGCCAATCTTTTCCTCTGCATTATTCAGTGTGGGCATGCATTTGCAAATTTAATTATGTACTGTGTGAATTTTAAAATTAAAGTAATAAAACATAATAACTAGAGGAAATATATTTAAATATTCAAACTGACTATGAAAATGGAAAGGTTTTTAGCAAAAATATAAAGTGAAAAACACTGACAAAATTAATTTCATTAAATTTTAAACTCATGAATATTAAAAAAATTTCTGAAAAGGATAAGACAGAATGTACTTGTGTAGCCCAAAGTTGAAATTTGTATTCATAAAAAAGCATAAAAGTACATGCAACAAAAGTATTTTTAATTTTGAAGCTTATTTAAAGTTTTATATTTTGTTATACTCAGAATATACAATCAATATAAGTATGTTATTGAGATTTCATAATCTAGTTAATCAAAAGTCATTCATTCATGTGAAGAAAAATCACAAAAAGAGGGTAAGAGATCAGCTGTATAATTAAGGGCTTAATTCTGTAATGTGGACTGAAAATACTTTAAAAGTTCAAAGAAAGGAAATATTTATCAGAGAATACTTATTAGAAAAAT
The DNA here is from genome assembly GCF_002263795.3 of Bos taurus. Classification (NCBI taxonomy): domain Eukaryota; kingdom Metazoa; phylum Chordata; class Mammalia; order Artiodactyla; family Bovidae; genus Bos; species Bos taurus. The sequence continues at coordinate 56,754,058 of NC_037341.1, read as the reverse complement.
AGGAACTGAACTTAGCTTTGATATTCCATAATAAAATAAGAGGAGTCTCTTTGCATGGATCATATATGAGCTCAGTCTTGAAGTTTGTTGTCATGGAATACGCAGAGGAAGAGCAGTACGTAAATGGCCTAGTTAGCTATGAGGCTAACCCTAGAGAGGTGGGTTCAAAGTCTAAATTGCAGTGTCTAAATGGGATGGCAAAGTTGGGTTTGATTTAGCCTGATGTTTGGACACAGAACATCTGCTTTTACAAGTGTCTTAGTTCAGGCTGCTATAACAGAATACCAGAATACCAGACTAGATGGCTTAAACAATAAACATTCATTTCTCACAGTTTTGAAGTCTAGAAATCTTAGATCAGAGTGACACCATTGTTGGGTTCTTTGTGAAAGCTCTTCTCCTGATTTGTTGGTGGTAGGCTTTTACTTGGCTTCACCTGGCAGAGAAAAAGAGAGCTAGCTCTCTTCCTCTTTGTATAAAGACACTCATCCCATTATTGAGGTCCACCTTCATGACCTAATTACCTCCCAAATGCTGTTGGCTACAATAACAAAGATCTTCAGTCTACACTGGCATGCTTAGCTCTATCCTCGTTAACCTGGAGCCCATAATTTAGCCACCCTATCCATAACAGTAGGTAGAATCTGGAGTTAGCTTTGACGACTGAAACTCTCTGTCTAGTGGGCTTAGGTTAAACTACCTGTGGAACCTGCATCTTCTCTTTATAATTACCCAGTCCTTATTGCTTGGCTTCAGACTTATTTCTTGTTTTTTTTTTTTTTTATTCAAGGTTATTATTAGAAACCTTTTTCTGCTCTAAACAATAATTTACTTGGTTTAAGGCATTCCCTGGCATCCAACTTAATGCTTTCCAGCCCCATCTCCAAATATCATCACATTAGGGCTTCTACATTTGAAGTTAGGATGGGGACACAAACATTCGGTCCATAACAGTGTCATCAAAAGGCAGAAGCATGCAAGGGGCTGTCATGATCTTGGGCTAGATGATCCAGTTTCAAGCAGAGTCCCAGCACTTGGTGACCATCCAAATATTTCCTTGTGCATCATCTTATTTGAGCCTTCAAAAGCCTGTAGACCTTTGAAGTAGGAAAATCTGGCATTATTTTCTAAGTTTTGAAGAGGAGACATGACATGCTCAAGTCCTGAGGTCAGTAAAAGGCATGTTCTGTCTTCTGCTCAGGGTTCTTCCCTTTGAAAAGTCGGGAATCTTAGGGCCACCTATAATGGACTGTGACACAGAAAAAAGAGGAATTGTGATCACAGTAAAAATAACTAAGTTTACCAGATGACTAAAACTTAAATTATCTTAGAGAAATAAGGTCATAAAACCATGTGGGGGCTTCTATATTATGAATGTTATATTAGTTTACTAAGGCTGCCTTAATAAATTTCACAGACTAGGAGGCTTAAGGGGTTTCCCCAGTGACTCACTGGTAAAGAATTTGCCTGCTAATTCAGGAGACATGGGTTTGATCCATGGTCAGGAAGATTCCCTAGAGAAGGAGATGGCAACCCACTCCAGTATTCTTGTCTGGGAAATCCCATGGACAGAGGAGCCTGATGGGCTATAGTCCATGGGTCACAGAAGAGACAGACACAACTTAGAAAATAAACAGCAAGTGGTTTGAACAACAAATTCGTTTTCTCACAATTCTGGAGACTGAAAGTCTGAGATCAAGGTATTGGCAGGATTGGTTTCTTCCAAAGCCATTCTTCTTGGCTTATAGATAGCTGTTTTCTGTTTTTCTTTACATGGTCTTCCCTCTGTGTATGTCTGTGTCCAAATGTCCTCTTCTTATAAGCACACAAGTCAGCTTGGATTTGGACCCACCCTAATGACATCGCTTTAACTTAATTAGCTCTTTAAAGACTCTATCTCCAAATCCAATCACATCATTAGGTACTAGAGGTTAGGACTTCAAAATGAAACTTGGAGGGATGCAATTCAACCAATGATAGATGGCTTTAAAATCACAGTTTTGGAAATGGACATGACGTAATAGGAAATAAAAAGCCACTGAAACTTTTGAAATGAGTACCATAATGAAAGTGATGTTAAAAAAAGATTAATTTGGCAGTGAATTATAAAATAGATCTTTAAAAGATTAGAAACAGAGATTCCAACTAGAAGGCTATTGACATAGTCTGCAATAGGCATCATGAGACTATGGTGATGCTTCCAAATAGATGCAAATTTCAAGTGTGATGGGACTCCTCCCACCCCCTTTCTTTTAAACTTTGAGTAGAAATATGTTGCAATATATTTCTGTAAATGGTACTACAAGCATACTAGTTAATGCTATAATAGAGGGGGAAACACACAAAAAGAATTAAAAAGTAGTAACCAATGTGTATTCTAAATGCTGCATTAATGTTATATAATGTGATAATTATCATGTAATATGCTACTGTTATAGTAATTTCTGCCCATTCATCATGCATTTATTTAGTAAGCATGTATTTAGTAGTGACTATGTGTTCTGTACAGAAAGTAAAAGATATAATCCTCCCCTACAGGAGCCTGTCATTTTTTATATTCCCTGAAAGTTACATTCAAACACTTTAAACTTTCTCATTGTCTTTGCCAAAGAATCTTTTCCTCTAGGGCTTAAGATCCATGAGCAATCATGATTTTACCCACCCATAAACCACTAGGAAGCCATCAGCCCTTTTTCCATTGAGAAGTATGGCATTTTCTTCATAACGGTAAAGTAAACCTATTATAAACGTGCCAGAGAACACACTCTCATTACTGCTGCCTCCCCTAAGTGCCTTCAATCACCATAATTCCCATGGACTTCAAAGGAAGCTCAGAAAAGATATGGTTGAAAAACAAGAAGTTGGCAGGAGCTGTACCAACACATCTTCAAACCACAGTGTGTTAAAAACACAAACCTTTCATGAAGCTAAGTGCCAACAAATGATACTTAGCATTTTCAAAGAGCTTCCCAATGGCCTAATTAAATGTTATGAGGTCAATCAGTATTATTAGCCTCATTGTGTAGATAAGGAAATGGAAACACAGAAAGGTTAAGTGATGTGCCCAGGAATTCACAGTTCAACAGTGTTCACATTAGTGTTTGAACTCAGAGGGACTGACAACTCAAGTAATGCTTCAACTCATCTTCCAGTTCCCTTCAAAAATATTCTAGCTCACTCTAATTTATCAATCACCATTTATGAACATTCTCAATAACTGTTAGAGGTTCAGTTTAACTTCTGAAAGTGAGGGTATAATTCCACATCAAAAGTAACCTAAATTTCTCATCAAATAGTTCCAAAATCAAAGTATATTATAAACAGATAAGATTATGCTGAATATAGGATTCTTTTAGTAGAAAACTCAATAAAATTATCAGCAATTTTTATATGCTTGTATATGTTTTTCCATATATCTTCATGATAAATATCAGGTAATGAATTTTCCATTGTGATTAACTCAATGAACATTTCTGAAGTTCCTCTAAACTCCCTTAAATTTTTAGTACCCTATCACTGCAAGAAGTCATTTAAAATGCTTTTAAATCAACATCTGACACTTTTAAATGATGTAACTGAAATTGTAGTCTTAGAATAACTTGTTAAGTAACTCACCACATTGAGTGCCAAAAACTGGCTTAAATAGCATCCTGATCCTGTTATAATGAGGTACCATTTTGGCTATTTCTTTACTTTCTAATAATAATACCTTTATTGCAACTTCACACAAGAGCCATCATTAGTGTCTAATGTCTATACACAGTAAACTTTAAATCTCTGGCATATGTTTCTTTCAAATAGTTTTTTAGATTTACAGTGTATGTGTATTTTTTAATCTAAGCTTTTTTCATCCCTGCTTAAGTCAAAATTCAAGTTTATTTTTTCCCTGCCCCAGTATTACATAATACATTGCTTCATGTTTCTAATGGTTTGATTAAAACTAATGCATTGCTTAATGTGTTTTTTATAAATAAGAATAAAATCAATCTTTATCTCATTATTGAATTTATGTTTTAATGATAGTAATATAAAAATTAAAATTTTTATTTGTCCTTTTTCTGTTTTTCCCCTATAGGAAATTTGACCTTAAATGTGACATGATATTAAAATTAGAGGTCTGCACCCCACTACCCTTCTTCAGTATGTCACAGGCAATCCTTTGATGTTGATTTAGAAGAGATGTGTTATACTGGTTAATCACAGTGGCGATAGTGGTAAAGAATCTGCCTGCCAATGCAGGAGATTCAAGAGACCCGGGTTCCATCCTTGGGTTGGGAAAATCCTCTAGAGTATGAAATGGCAACCCACTCCAGTATTCTTGCCTGAAAAATTCCATGGGCAGAGGAACCTGACAGGCTACAGTCCCTGGGGCGGCAAAGAGTCGGACACAGCTGAGCACATGACACATAACATGGATATAACTTGCATGAATCCAGAAATCAGTTTTATTTTTCTAGACAAATTATTTCCATTAACCTTTTTTCTTAGATCTTGGAGACTTTCTTTTCGACAGTCTATTCAAGGTATCATTAAAGTAGACATGGAAACAGTATAGAGTGGTGGTTAAATTCTGGGGTTCTCTGTGCTTAGTTTAAATTCTGATTTAGCTACTATTGAAAAGCAGGCAAGCTGCTTAACCCCTCTAAGCCTCAGTTTTCTCACTGTAATATCAGAATACTAAAAATATATAGTTCATAGGCTTGTTGTATGAATTACAGGAAATAAAGCACTTAGTATAGTACCTCAAATAAAATAGATGCTCAATAAGGATCAGTTATTATTGTTAGAATGGAAACAATAAAACTTGGAGACTGGTCTATTTACCCTTGAAGTTTATTTTTAAATATACACTCACCAAGTATTTTTGAGTGTCTATTTTGTGTATTCCATATAAAATTCTAGTTATTGTGCTGAATTTTTTAAAAAGGAAGATTTTATTACTGTTTGAGGCGTTAAAAACCTAGTGGACCACACAAAACCTGCACACGCTTGTTTATAACAGCCTTATTCATGGTTACCAAAACTTGGGAAGCAATTAAAATGTCTCAGTAGATGAGTGGATAAACAAACTGTGGTAGAATACAGAAAATGGAGTACTATCAATACTAAAAAGAAATGAGCTATCAAGCCATAAAGAGACATAGAGGAAAATTAAATGCATATTGTTAAGTAAAAGAAGCAAATTTGAGAAGGCTGTGTCATATGATTCCAACTATGTGACATTCTGAAAAAGGTAAAACTATGGAGATGATAAAAAACATCAATGGTTAATAGGAAGAAGGATGAATAGATGAAACACATAGATGACTTTTAGGGTAGTAAAAAATTCTCTCTATGATACGATAATGAAGGATACATGTCATTATACATTGTCCAAACCCACAGAATACACAACAAAACTGAACTTTTTAACATTAGCTAGGCAATACCAGACCACCTGACCTGCCTCTTGAGAAACCTATATGCAGGTCAGGAAGCAACAGTTAGAACTGGACATGGAACAACAGACTGGTTCCAAATAGGAAAAGGAGTACGTCAAGGCTGTATACTATCACCCTGCTTATTTAACTTATATGCAGAATACATCATGAGAAACACTGGGCTGGAAGAAACACAAGCTGGAATCAAGATTGCCGGGAGAAATCTCAATCACCTTAGATATGCAGATGACAACACCCTTATGGCAGAAAGGGAAGAGGAACTAAAAAGCCTCTTAATGAAAGTCAAAGAGGAGAGTGAAAAAGTTGACTTAAAGCTCAACATTCAGAAAATGAAGATCATGGCATCTGGTCCCACCACTTCATGGCAAATAGATGGGGAAACAGTGGAAACAGTGTCAGACTTAATTTTGGGGGGCTCCAAAATTACTGCAGATGGTGACTGCAGCCGTGAAATTAAAAGATGCTTACTCCTTGGAAGGAAAGTTATGACCAACCTAGATAGCATACTCAAAAGCAGAGACGTTACTCTGCCAACAAAGGTCCATCTAGTCAAGGCTATGGTTTTTCCAGTGGCCATGTATGGGTGTGAGAGTTGGACTGTGAAGAAAGCTGAGCGCCGAAGAATTGATGCTTTTGAACTGTGGTGTTGAAGAAGACTCTTGAGAGTCCCTTGGACTGCAAGGAGATCCAACCAGTCCATCCTAAAGGAGATCAGTCCTAAATTTGCACTGGATGGACTGATGTTGAAGTGGAAACTAATACTTTGGCCACCTGATGCAAAGAGCTGACTCATTTGAAAAGACCCTGATGCTGGGAAACATTGAAGACGGGAGGAGAAGGGGACAACAGAGGATGAGATGGTCAAATGGCATCACCAACTCGATGGACATGAGTTTGGGTAAACTCCAGGAGTTGGTGATGGACAAGGAGGCCATGTGTGCTGCAGTCCATGGGGTCACAAAGAGTCAGACTTGGCTGAGTGACTGAACTGAACTGTACTGAGATTTTGTTTCATTGTCTAAAGCTCAAACTGTATAACGCCCAATACACTATATCCCTTAAGACAAAAGTTGTGATAGAAAAAGCTTAAGTCACTGAGGCAGATATTACTACCATTCTCTGATATTGTTTCCTTCTCCAACTGGAACACAATAGAAAGATTGTATTTCCTGCCCTCTGAACTTAAGTACAACTTGGAAGTTGTTTCAGCCAGTGAGTAAGCAGACATGGTGTACATCCTTCCCAGGTGAAGCTGTTTATTCCCCAGTTCTCTACTATCTACCTCTCTCTCTTTGCTTGCTGAGGCTGCCATGGAAGCCTGTGCTGTTATGGAGGGAACAGTGTTGAGCCACCACAGGGAGGTCAGCTGCCCCATAGAATGGCCAGGGTCTGCAGAGGAATTTCATGATAAAGAAGTGAACTCTCGTTTGTTGTTGTTTAGTTGCTAAGTCGTGTCTGAGTCTTTGTGACCTCATGCACCACAGCACGCCAGGCCTCCCTCTTCTTCACTATCTCCCAGAGTTTGCTCAAGCTCATATTCATTGAGTCAGTGATGTCATCCAACCATCTCATCCTCTGTAGCCCACTTCTCCTCTGAAATTTGGGGTTTTTCATTATTGCAGCATAACTTATGCTATCCTGACTACCAGACACATTAGGGTTTGTAAAAGAATTATATTTGCTCACATATTTATAAATAAAATGATGCCTTAAGCCAACAATTAGAATCTTCATACAATCTGAGCTGAAATAATAATGTATCTGGAAGCATTTAAATCCCATGAGGTCTTCTTTTCTTCTTCTGTTTTAATTTACACTTATGAACTCTGTAGTGTGGAGTCACTGTAATCTTTTCAAACTCTTAATGATGTGATCTAAATCCAGGTAGGTACCATTAAATCCATGTAGGTTTTGTGGCAGTATAGAGCTGTTTAAATGATAACATACACACTTCTTACCTATTTTGCAGTTATTTGGGATATTTTCTGATGATAAAATTGAAATACTTGAAAAATGATGTTGACAAAAGACAGAAAATATAAATTGATTGTCAAAAATCATTAATCAGGAAATAAAATGGTCGGTACCTTAGAATCTGAGAGTACTTATAGCTGGGATGATAAAATAAATTTCATGTGTTATGCCTACTAAGCTTGATTAGTAGTAATTGCTTGAAGTCTATGCAGAGTAAGGAGTTTGAAACTAAATTCAGATTCATTCAGAAAGCCACAGTTAACTTACCTATCTATCAACATCAAAAAGACTATAAACATGCATGTCTCATATCAACCCTCCCTGCCCTATGTGATAATGTCTGCTTATAAGTGTGATGTAAATTTGTCCTACATTTGAAATGCTGAACGCTTCCATTTGATCTTAAAGCAAACAGAATAGAGAGCCCTAAATAGAAATGTGTTATTTTAGGCAGTCTGTTGCATAACATTCTCCATCTCGCCAAAAATAACTATGTAATAAGATTAAAATTTCTGTTTACTCCTGCTTCAACTTAGATGTCATGCCACAAACACATTTTACTAACATACTAATTATAAAATTATATTGAATTAATTAGAGTGGAGACCCTCTCATCTTCTTTTCTCTACAAGATTGTAAAGTGTCTGAAAGTAAGGTCCATGGTAGATTTACCTTTATATCAACTACTCACCAAGAGCTTCTGAGACCTTGATGTATGATATGTCTTTAATAAATGATTGTTGAATATAAGCACTACAAATGGAATCAACAGCATGACAAAGATTTTGTTATTTATGTAGCAGAGCTGTAAGATCTCTCAGTGCAGCGATTTTGTATTAGCCAGCCACAGGGTTGACTGGCTTCTTAGAGCACAGTGGTAAAGTTCTCCAATGGCACCTCTAAATCAAACTGGGAAATGCTAATGAATCTAGGAGTGGTCCCACCTGGTAAAAATGCCTCAAGATGTGAGAGTAACATTAGATAGTTAAATAGGCTGTTACAATTGATGGAACCACAACCGTGGGGATGAGATTTGGGCCATCTATAGTGGCTGTACATCATCAGCTTTGGTCTAAGACTTAACCTTGGACATCTTCATTCTTGTCACTCCTTTCATCCTGGCCTACTGCTCGCTTTCCCCACGTTTTCCCCAAAAGGCACCTGCCTGCTGGTTGAGATGCTGTTCGTCAGTGGGAGATGAGTGGTGTATGTTATGGGGCACTCGTTAAGAACTTGCTCAGGTCTGTTTGTACTCCTCCTCAAAGGTCTCAGCATTCACGAGCCCAGGTGTCTCAGGGCAGGGCTGGCTCAGAGTAGCTTTTGAAGCAACGAAGGACTATTTCATTGTAGACTAGCTTGTCTCCTGCCTGTTTTGCTGCTGGACAACTCAATAATTCACTGGAAAGGAATGCTGCATACTAACAGTTTTCTCACATAAAATACCCATTGGATCTGAGACCTTATATACCAGCATATCTGGAAATGTGAAGGAAAATATATAACTGCAGCTGAAGCAGACTGTTTATGTTTCACCAAGGCTTAGTCTCCAGGCAGATTTTTATTGCAGCCTCCAATATATTTAGGAAAACAAAGCTGCCAGAAAACACTCTCTATTCTTTTAAACAGGCTTAAAGTCTGAGAAAACCTTAGCACAAAACAATAACTCAGTTATATTTATAATCTTAAACACCATCCAGAAGAACATTTCAAAAATTATATGCTAGGAAAGATAAGACTCTACCCCATAATTTCAAGAACAACTGTATGTCAGGCTGCCAGATAAATATTTACAACACATTCAAATTTAGCTGAACTTATATAACTTCAATCAGTGAAACCGTTTCCAGACCTCAAGGTCACAAAAGCTGTTATCAGGTTTCCTGAGCCTGCTGCCACATTCATGTCGGAAACCAAACGCCACACACTCTAGGCTTCCTCAAGTCCTGAGATACTCTGGTTGATAGTTTTCGCCCTCCTCTTCCTGTCCGTAAAAAACACTTTTTCACTCCTCCTTTTCCCAGTAATCAAATTTTTCTTCTTCGAACAGGTGAAGAGGGCTGGCCACCCACGCTGAAGAAATCACATCTTTCTGTCCTGTAATTTAATTTGCAGACTGTTGAGGCTGGAATTTCAAGGGTATGAACTGAGGTGACCATTGAGGGCGGATGTAAAGACATCCCACAGTAGCAGGCTCGCAGCCAAATTTACAGTGTCAAGTTATCTGCCTAAAAAAATGTTACAAGGGCCATGGAGGTGCCCAGAGTGGGATCCTGCCAATTAGAAGGAGTGTGAATGAGACTTACGGGGCTGACCAGGGTGACAGGGCCACAGTCATCATTTGGCAGGAGGCAGTTTAAAGATAGGTGTCTGACAGTGTAGCCAGGGTTCTTGGGAGCTCACATAGGGTTCTCAGAAATGCACTCGCTGTTGTAAATTATTGTACTCAGATTTAAAGTGCCTACTGCTCACTCCAGTTACTGAATTGTAACAAGCACTTTTCTTTCCTTAAGTAACCTACACTTGCAAAATGTAGTTGGTGGTTTGGAGAAGTGGGAGATAAAGAAGCAGAATGAGAAAACATCATTATATTCCCAGGTTTTTTACCTACTTAATTAGAGGAAACAGTGATAATAATTCAGAGAAAAACCATAGAATAAGAATCAAAATCAATGCTATATTTAACTAATGATAACATCACTGACATCAAAACTATATTTTATTAATGGAGGATTTTCAAAGTAGCATAGAATCTATCCAAACCATTTTAACAGGATTAGACTTTTCTAAAAATGATGATCTGATGGATAGAACAAGGTGAGAAATGTATTACAAATTAAGAGAAATTAAACTATTTTAAGCAACATCCCTTGTGTATAATTATGAAATAGACACAAATATTGCCTTAGTCACCCCTAAATGATAAGTTTCCAAGGTTTGTTTCAACCTCATATTAGCTAAGTTGCAAACTGCCACAGGTTTGAGATAAAACTATGACAATATGCTGTTTTCAGGGCTCTGAGTATAATGTAACCTTCAAGGGAACATTGGCAGGAATTGGGGTCAGAGTATCTAGAGGAAAACTTATAGACCACAAATCTTACAAATGAGGAAATAGAGCCAAAAGAAGTTAGATAATTGGCCCAAGATTATGTAGTATCTAGTTTACACCCCAGAGGGTAGCAAAGAGTGGGACACAACTAAAGCAACTTAGCATGCACATGCAGTTTAAGTGTCTAGAGCAAGATTCCAGTTGAGTAACCTGGCTCCAAAGCTTGTGCTAGAGTCATCTCTGGCTATAAAATCACAAGATCAACATTATGATTGGTCATCAGTTCAGTTCAGCCACTCAGTCGTGTCCGACTCTTTGCGACCCCATGAATCGCACCACACCAGGCCTCCCTGTCCATCACCAACTCCTGGAGTTCACCCAAAATTCATGTGCGTCGAGTCAGTGATGCCATCCAGCTATCTCATCCTCTGTCGTTCTCTTCTCCTCCTGCCCCCAATCCCTCCCAGCATCAGCATCTTTTCCAATGAGTCAGCTCTGCATGAGGTGGCCAAAGTACTGGAGTTTCAGCTTCAGTATCAGTCCTTCCAATGAACACCCAGGACTGATCTCCTTTAGGATGGACTAGTTGGATCTCCTTGAAGTCCAAGGGACTCCCAAGAGTCTTCTCCAACACCACAGTTCAAAAGATCAATTCTTTGGCGCTCAGCTTTCTTCACAGTCCAACTCTCACATCCATACATGACACTGGAAAAACCATAGCCTTGGCTAGACGAACCTTTGTTGGCAAAGTAATGTCTCTGCTTTCAATATGCTATATAGGTTGGTCATAACTTTCCTTCCAAGGAGTAAGCGTCTTTTAATTTCATGGCTGCAATCACCATCTGCAGTGATTCTGGAGCCCAAAAAAATAAAGTTTGCCACTGTTTCCCCATCTATTTGCCATGAAGTGATGGGACCAGATGCCATGATCTTCGTTTTCTGAATGTTGAGCTTTAAGCCAACTTTTTCACTCTCCTCTTTCACTTTCATCAAGAGGCTTTTGAGTTCCTCTTCCCTTTCTGCCATAAGGGTGGTGTCATCTGCATATCTGAGGTTATTGATATTTCTCCCAGCAATCTTGATTCCAGCTTGTGCTTCTTCCAGCCCAGAGTATGATTGGTCATACATCCATACAAAATTGTGTTTTCTTTTGTGGAGGTGAGTCAGAGGGTAAAAGAGGAAAGTGAAGGAATATGGGCATACCTTTGAGCGCCTTCTGTTCCATATTACTTGTAGGAATAGAATTCAGAAACCAACTCCAATCAGGCTAATTTATGTCAAAAGTATTTTGTAACACTGGAAAAGAAATATATGTGCTGCAATTATTTGCTATTCAAATATTTTAATAATTTAGAATTTAATAATTTTGACTTTATTATGTGTTTACTACCACAAAACCACTACTGCAATAGCACCTTAATGTGGGAAGTTACATTTTTGTTGTTGTTGTCAGTTCCCAGAAAGATAACTGATAATACAGGTCGGTCCTTATCTCAGGAGAGTTCTCCACAGACAAGTGATTGGAAGTTCTTACTTCTGGGTGGCCCAAGCAATCCAGAGTGGTGTTAACAAAATGATAGCAGCTTCTTTAATAAAACAGAAAGATAATCGTTCCTGGATCATTCGATGTATTTTTAACACACAAGGGGAGTATTTTGAAGCTCATCCTTAGTCTCTAGGTAACTGATTAGTTTGACTAAGACATTTACTTCTTGGATATCTCTCCAGCTTGGAGCTATTTGAGACAATTTCCAAAAGCAAAGTTTCTATTGCCCTTTGCATTCTTTTTTTCCTCTCCTTAAGATCCACATTGATATTTGGCAACATGTAGACACAGCTGCAATTATATTAATTCTCAGTGATGCCTTGTGCTCTGATTAGATAGAACCTGTGGTCCTTGCTACATAGGCTAAAAATGCTAGTTTGACTCAAAAATTAAGCAGAAACTCATTGGGATAAAGATAGATTACTGGAAATGAGAAATGGAAAATATAGGTGCTCTACTATACGTGTCCTTAAGCATTTCTTTCCTTTTGATTACTCAAAGGTTCGTCCAAGTCCCTTTTTTTTTTTTTTTTCACTTTAAACATTTGGAAATTAATCATTATTTTCCTTTTCCTAACAACTAGAGAAAGTATTTAATTGCAGGATGGTCTTAATATATGTATGCTTGCCTTTCCTCCAAATCATGGGAAGACCACCCTTTTGTGCCTCATATAGGCTGAGAGCAGGAAGCTGCTCTAACCTGTGAAAGGAGATTGAAAACAACATAAATCATTAAAGGAGAATCTACTGCCTCTTTATCCCTCTGGATCCTAGGCTATTCCAAATGTCAGGGTACATCAGAGGCTTAAAGTTCAAGGATGATGTATTAGTTCTGATTCTGTGCTTAGGAAAACTGGCAGCTCTGAAACAAGGAGAACTGCACACAATCTGCTTTGGCAGAAGATTTCTCTCTCTCCATTTGGGAGGGGGAAGGTTGGGACAGCTATGGGAATTTGGCTTTCTCCCTTAGTGCAGAGGAAAAGAGAAGTAAATAACTGATGATGACTAGCTTTGGCTTTGTATGTCCAGCAATTATTAAATGCACTCAGGCTTTCAGTAAATTAAGAGACTTTATGGCCCATGGGGCTATGCAAGCCATTTATGGTACTGAAATACTTGAGAGTGAAGCTTGATTTTTTTTTTTTTTTGTCCTAAGGTTTGTGCATTATGATTGAGAGCACGTGTAAGAATAGAGATTAGGATTTCAGGACATGTACTTGCTGGAGACTGCATTTCTGACTTATGGAAATTCCAGTCCTTATAAAAAAAAAGCTGATTAAATATTACACTCAAAAAGGAGCAAGATATGACAGATTCTGCTCTGAAGGTAGCAAGCAGAATTTAGCCTACTGAAGTCTGCCCCAGGTGTTTCCTAGCACATCGTTTCCTGGGCTCAGAAATCCGCCAGCGTGAGCACCTACTGAGCTGATGAAGTACATTGTGTTTTAAAAGGCCCAGTTAAAATATGAGTGATGCTGTCCTTAGGAGGGTTCTGTACCTGAAAGAAGCTTCATTCAGTAAGCTATATTGACTTGAAAAAAATGGTTCTATTTTAGATTCAATCTGATAGACTGAACCTCTCTAGCTAGAGCAAAACAGAAACTCCAGAGCAAAACTGCTACCTTCTAACCTAAGAAAATAATGGATTTTTCAGTATGAATGCCCAGGATCTAGAGAAGGTGGATTGGCACCAGTTATGTCTTTGTTCCTCTCCAGTATGGTTCATTCATTGTCATTATTTACTCTCTTTCAAGGAAGATGAGAGACCTGGAAGCTGAAATTCTCAAAAAGCTAAGTGACATTTTCAGTAAGTCAGCATTGTCTACTGTTCACTGCCCAGTGGACTTTGGAACTAATTCTTTCACATCCTTGAGTGGACCCTTCTTAGTGATGCATATGTAAGGTGAAGAGTTCTATTTTGCTCTATAGTGCCCTTTCAGGATATTTCTCCAAAACTCTGGGGACAGGTGGGAAATTTTTCTAAGGACCGGGACACTAAGGTGATTTGGGAACAAGAACTAAATATATGAGAGGACATTTTCTGTAGCCCATGTGGAAATATAAACCAGTAAGCACTGCAGGACAACAGAGGATGAGAGTAGAAACTGAGGTAACTCTTGTCGTTTCAACTGCTGGAATTTGTAGATCTTCCCTCTTGGGCTCTGCCTTTAACAAAATTCAGTATCTCCTTTTCAGTTTCTGTGTTGTGACTCTCAATGTTACTGTTTATAAAGATACTCAGGGATCTTGTTAAGACACAGATTGTGATCCATGGAGTGGGGCCAGAGCTTTTGCATCTCTGACAAGCTTCCAGGTGACATCAGTGCTACTAGTCCATGGACCACACATTCATTCATTACGTAGCAAGGCGCTACACTACTATATGCTACAATTTTGTGTCTTAATGGTAACACTAACTTTAACAGAGCTTCCCTGGTAGCTCAGCTGGTAAAGAATCTGCCCACAGTGCAGAAGGCCCCATTTAGATTCCTGGGCAGAAAGATCCCCTGGAGGAGGGCATGGCAACCCACTCCAGTATTCATCCCTGGAAAATCCCCATGGACAGAGGAACCTGGTGAGCTACAGTCCATGGGGTCACAAAGAGTTGCACATGACTGAGTAACTAAGCACAGCACAGGCACTACTGGGGTTTCCCAGTGGTGCTAGTGGTAAAGAACCAGCCTGCTAATACAGGAGACATAAGAGACACAGGTTCCATCCTTGGGTGGGGAAGATCTCCTCGAGGAGGGTACAACTACCCACTCCAATATTCTTTCCTGGAGAATCCCATGGACAGAGAAACCTGGTGGGCTGAAGTCCACAGGGTCACACAAAGTCAGACACGACTAAAGTGACTTAGCACACACACACATAGGAACTACTTCCCTGGTGGTGCCAGGCTTCCCTGGTGGCTCAAATGCTAAAGAATCTTCCTGAAATGTGGTAGACACAGGTTTGACCCCTGGGTTGGGAAGCTCCCCTAGAGAAGAGAATGACAACCCACTCCAGTATTCTTGCCTGGTGAATTCCATGGACAGAGGAGTCTGGCGGGCTATAGTCCATGGGGTTGCAAAGAGTCAGACATGACTGAGTGACATTAGCACTAGGCACTTCTTGGGGTACATTCCAGGTTTACTTCACTTAAACCTTATAATAATCCTAGAGGTGGATTCGCTGATCCCCACCTTAACAATAAGGAAACTGAGACAAAAACATTTTAAATAACGTGTCCAAGATTTGAGCGTTTTCTGCAAATACAATGCAAATACAATGGGGATACCTCTTGCTTCTCTGACCAAATGATTGGATCAGCCTCTGTTGTTTCTCTCTCAACTCCAGGGACCTGCTCAGTATCTGGACATGGACCACTATGTAAGAGTTATGCCTGGCCAAACAGTATCAAAACTTTTCCAGATAGAATCACCTTAATAGCTGTACTTCAGAATTCTCATAATCACACTGTTTAAGTATGTCAAGCTCAACAATACATAGGAATTCCAAATGCTAAAATAACAAGTTCAGTTCTCTGTATATTCTACTCTGTTACACCTAAGTATTATTCTTTCTCAACCAGAACACCATCTCTCACCATAAGGTAAATACACAATTTGTTTTCAATAGCTGCTCTAAGTCCAGACTATTTTATCTTGTCAGCACCATACAGATGTTACAATGAACAAAGGGATATAAAATACTTGTGAAATGTTCTTTCTGTATTGTAATCTATATGAGATAGCAGTTCTAGCTAGTTATGACTAAACTTTTTAAAATGAATTCCTCCTTTGCTCCTTTGCCTATCACCAAAAAGGAAACCCTCATACACTGTTGGTGGGAATGTAAATTGGCACAGCCACTGTGGAAAACAATGTGGGAGTTCTTTAAAAAACAAGAAGTAGAATTACCATATGATTCAGCAGTTTTAATCACGGGTAAAGTGTTAGTCCCTCAGTTGAGTCCAATCCTTTGCAACCCTATGGACTGAAGCCCACCAGGCTCCTCTATCCATGGGATTTCCCAGACAAGAATGCTGGAGGGGGTTGCCATTTCCTTCTCCAGGGGATATTCCTAATCCAGGGATCAAACCCAGGTCTCCTGCATTTCAGGCAGATTCTTTTACCATCTGAGCCACGAGGGAAGCCCCTGATCATGAGTATATATCCAGAAAAAAACTAAATAAAAGATACATGCTCCCCAGTGTTCATAGCAGCACTATTTACAACAGTCAAGACATGGAAGCAACTCAAGTATCCATCAACAGATGATTGGATTAGGACAATGTGGTGTGTGTGTGTGTATATCCACATTATACATATATCATGTGGATAGATGTAGAGAATATTGTGATAAGTGAAATAAGTCAGAGAAAGGCAAACACTATGTGATATCACTTACATGTAGAATCTGAAAAATAAAAATGAATGTACATACAAAACAGAAACAGACCTACAGATGTAAAAAACGAGCTTGTGGTTACCAAAAGGGACAGAGAAGGAAGAAGGGACCAACTGGGGTATGGGATTAACAGATAAAACTACTAGATATAAAATAGATAAGTAACAATATACCGTATACTACAGGAAATGAAAACCATTATCTTATTTATAATAGAATATAACCAGCAAAAATACTGAAATCACTATCTATATATCTGAAAGTAACACAGTATGGCAAATCAACTACAGTTCAGTTAGAAAAAAAAAAAATCTTGCCTATCTCCAGAGGCCATAAATACCTCATGGATAAAACTCCAAATACAACTGTCACATACTCAGTTCTCTTGGGTGGATGAATAGTCTTGTACCATCAGATCAATCATCTACTGCTGGTTTGAATTTCTTCATTATAAACAGTTTCTATTATTTATTCATCCCAAGAGTTTGATTTTTAGGTTAAATAGTTGAAAATCTCTTGAGTTAGAATACAAATTAGCAGTATAAATTCTGTGCTACAGTAATATGCTAAGTAATTTTGGGATATCTTGGTCTTTTTCATAGCTTCATATGATTCAGTAGAGGCTTTTTTGCTTCTGTTTCAAAACCAGTAGCTAACTGAGTGCACCTACATAAGAAACAGCCACATACTATCCTAGAATAGCTATACCATTTTACATTCCTAATGCATGAAGATCCAGTTTCTCTACATCTTCACTGGCATTTGATATTACCACTTTTAAAAAATTTTAGCCATTCTGACAGGTGTGTTTTGATATAAAATTGCATTTCTGTAATGACTGATGATGCCAAGCATCTTTTCATGCATTATTGTATTTACGTAGGGGCTTCCCTGGTGGTGCTAATGTAAAGAATCTGCCTGCCAATGCAGGAGACACAGGTTTGATCCCTGGGTCAGGAAGATCCCCAGGAGAAGGAAATGGCAACCCACTTCAGTATTCTTGCCTAGGAAACCCCATGGACAGAGAAGTCTGGCAGGCTATGGGGCCCATGGGGTCTTGAAGAGTCAGACATGATTGAGCACAAGCACAGTGTATTTATACAGACAGACTCCTCAGAATGCCCCTTAGGAGGAATTTACATCATGGCAGATGCCTTTCAATTGAACTTGCATTGTCTTAAGGGAATGTTGGTAGGCATAATTCTGGACTGTTACATTATTGGTAAAATAGAATTAGGGGTGCTTGCCAGTCACGGTGTGTAACACATGTCTTCGGGAAATTCTGAGTTCCAAACAGCATCTTGCAAATTAATATAGCTGACTCTTGAACAGGGCAGTGGTTAGAGCTGCCAACACCCCTGTGTAATAAAAACTCAAAGTAAAAGTTTACAGTCAGTCTTTGTATCTGTGCTCCTACATCAGGGGATACAATCAACTGCAGATTTTTTGCTTCTCTGATACATATTTATGGGGAAAAAAATCTGCATATAAGCAGATCCGCACAGTTCAAATTTGTGGGTCAGCTGTCCTTGGGAAAAAGCCTTAACCTTATTTACTATTTTTTTTTTTTTTTTTTGCTATTCTTTAATCATTCCTTTAAAAAATTTTAGGCAGTTCACTTTGTTCCCGTAATAGGAATTGTCTACGTACTATTTTTTTTTTTTTTGCTCAGTTTTAAGGAGTTTTGCTTATTTATTTGTTCAGTCATTCAGTGAATATATAGTACCAGCTAATGTGCTGAGCACAATGCTAAGACCCACAGACAAAATGCCTAGTAAGGCAAAAAAATTTCTTCCATCAAAGAATTTACAGTCAACAAATATTTTAAAACAGACAAAGGTATTCATTTCATATCATGTTCTGTAATTGGTATTTGTCATTTTCAAGTTTAATTTTAGGTTATTATTCATGTTAAGTTTGTGACCGGCTGAAAGACTCGAACTGAGCCCTCACAGGTCTCATGACACCTTCCTGTTTCATTCCATCCTCTTCCCTGTGGCAGTGAACCACAGAGAAGGGAAGGCCACAGGGCTCCTCTCTTTTGCCTTCACATTTGCCTTCCTTCCTACCTCTGGCCAGTTGCCAGATATAATAAACAGGAGAGGAATCTTTCTCATGCTGTCCCCTTCAAAACTCATCACAATAGGACTCTGTCAAAGGCTAGACCTCCAAAAACTATTGAAATCAATGGAAGAGAGGCTACTCCTGAAATATAATTTAAAAAAAAAATAAATTGAAAGTAAATTGAGCTGTTAATAAAAGCACTTTTCATCAGAAAGAAAGATTGCTTGCTATATCATGCATTGTGTGTTAAGATACAGAATAGATTTAGTTCCCCTTTAATCCATTTGATGAACTTTTGTTGTGTATGAGTGCTCATATTATGTTATACATACTGTTCAAGGTATTGAAGATGTAAAGCCAATCACACACTATCCCTTTCCTCTAAAAGCTCACCTTCAGGTGGGCAATAGAAATGTAAATGGAAAATTCATGTAAAATGACCCACGTGCTTCTAAATTGTCCCCATGACGACTCTGAAAATAATTCTGTAGCTGGTGACAGAGTGAGAGATTGGTGACGAGAGACTTCTGTTAGGCCAAATAATAAGCTATAAGTACTTAGAATATGGGTCAAAATTAAAGTACAGCTCTATTTGTGATGTTCCCTTTCACAGTATTTTGTTTTTGTTTGCTTTGTTTTAGTAAATTCCCTCCAGTTTACTTCCATTTGCCTGGAATTCCAGGTTCTACTCTTAATTTAATAAGTTAATTTTCAAAATGTTGCAAATCAGTTATACCCTTTAAGAGACATTTGAGGCACACGTTTACATCCAGGCATTTCCCCATTATCTCTAACTTTTATTTGTATCTTTAATCCAGTTCTACATTTAAAGCAAATATTTCCTTAAATCCAATGACAACTTGATTTTGTTCTGTTTTTATTAACCTTTTGCGTAGAACCTTGTCAAAAGCTTTGTACAAGTCTAAATAAATTAGGCACACTGATTTCTGTAGTCCAAATGCATCCTTACCCTCTCAAAGACCTTGGGTTGGGACATATTGGCAAGGATTTTGCCTCATTACATAGTGTGTTCCATCACTGGCCTGTCTCCTTTCTATTCTTAGATTGGAGGGGAAAAAAGTCCTAAGGCTTTTCTCGGTCTGTTTGTATCTTTCTTAATGCTACATTATTTTAATGAGATAAAATCAAAAGCGTAAGCATTTTTAACATCTCAATTTCTTACAGTGAAGCATGTAATGCAATTTTGATAACTGTTTGAAGTTACTATCTTCTTTCCAAAATATGTTAATCCAACTATAAAAAAAAATGCCAAATCTGAGAGCACAGTTAGACGTGTGTGTGTGTATCTAGGATTTTGCATTTGCAAATCAACATGAAGATTATCTTAAGGCGAGCCTAGGTATATAATTTAATATAATGTTATACCCTAGATTGTAATCTAAAATCATGGCATGGATAAGTTATTTAAGGTATATAATTTTAAATTTTAAAATAAAATTAGTTCAGTTTTCTCATCCGTGTGTCAATGATGTTTCTTTTCATACAAAAATGCGTGAGAACTACATATGTAAACAAAGATTCTGTTGCTGGTTTTCACTTTTAAAAAATCACATTTGTGTATATAACTGATTATTTTTCTTTTCCTATTTTTAATGCTGTATTTTATTCTAGTAGGAAAAGGGCATGCCTTGGATTTCTTTTTTTGTTGTTGCAATGTGTTTGTTATTACTCATGAAGAGTTTTATATCTTTCTCATTGGCTGTATTATGCTTTCTGAGTATAAATAAATTTATGAAAATATTATATGTTCAACCCCTTGTATTTCCTTTAATGAAACATTCCTTCTTATCTATGTTCGTTGGTGTTTATCTGAAGTCACATCTCATTATGTAAAAGAGGGAAGTATTTGGCTTATTTTTATAAAATTGTTTGACACTTAAAAGGATTAGAGAAAATTTGATTTATGATCTGTAACATGAACCCAAAGTTCAGAAATGAACAATATTCTGAGATCTAAATTCAACTACCAATACAAGAATTCAGTTGATTTCCTTTGGTAATTTGAAATTCCTGTTCATCAAAAACAATCTGAAACTATTCTTGTTTGTGTGATTTATAGATTATGACATCAACATTTCAAAGGCAAATAATACATGATATCTTCTGATAAATATGTATCAAATGCCTATTAGGACCCATTTCCATGATGTTTTAATTATTAGCTTCATATTTTGCTTATGAAAATAAAAGAGTAGTATTTCCAACATAAAGAAATTAATAAAGATCCACAGACTTTAAAAATATATTTCTGAAGAAAAAGAGATGATGAAATACACTGAATATTTTCTTTAAAATAAATATTAAAATATCTGATGCCAAAAAAACTGATAGCAAAGACTATGTATCTTCTTAATTGATATGTTTATGATGATGGAATAATTATATTTGGAAAGAATTCCAAGAGTAAATTATAAAATATTAACAGGAGGCACTTAAATGATAGTGTTATTAGGCTTTTCCCTAAGAGTATGCATTTTTATCCTCACTAAATCATGTTTGAGCATGCAGCAGAGCTTAAGTTTTGCTTATTTTCCCTAAACAATATGTTAATATGGTTCCATTAAAAAGAGAGTTAAGGGAACATTAGTGCCAAAGTAAGATGACAGAAGGTAAATATGAAGCATCCATAGTCCTAATGACATAACCTCAGACAACCGTCCTAACTTTCTATAATTTTCAAGAAAAACAACTGAAATGTTTTCTATTTTGCTACCTTTTGGTGATGATCTATTTACATCATTCAGAATAAAAGTATAATACATTTCTTTCTCTTAAAAGTGTATTCATTCCATCTTTAGTCAACAAAAAAATTAGTACAAATAATGAGATAACTAGTACTTATTATTTACTTTGTGACAAGTTTAAAAAGGTGAACTAACATCTCAAGATTAAATATTGGAGTAAAATAAACCAAAGCAGTCAGATTCCAGAGATAATATTCATAATCTCATTAAATTCCCTAGAGAGATAAAGATTAACAGATTACTAAGAAACTATTTCTTCCCTGAGGGATTCCAGGGGGGATAAGAGAGAGAGACAAAAAAGTAAATAATTGCAACAGCCTTGTAAATGGTAGAACAGAGGTGGTTTCAGTCTCTAGGGGAGGCAGGAAAAAGCATCACGTGCCTGGGAAAATAACATCTGAATAAATCAGATGGATAGGAGTTTA
Organism: Bos taurus; assembly: GCF_002263795.3. Taxonomy (NCBI): domain Eukaryota; kingdom Metazoa; phylum Chordata; class Mammalia; order Artiodactyla; family Bovidae; genus Bos; species Bos taurus. Next base: position 56,732,403 of record NC_037341.1, on the reverse strand, counting down.
CCAGCAAGATTTGGGAGGGAGAGAAGGTCATTCTAGAAAGAGCTAAAAGCACATCCAGAGCTAAAAAGAAGGAAACATGAGTGATATGTATTCAGGGAACATATTCTGGCTGGAGTAAACATTTTTGCAGGTAGGAAGAGAGAGGAGTTTTAAGGGGTAGACAGAGAGGTCCTGTGAACCTTCTTAATATGGCTGAATTTTAGCAACTGAAAAAGTTAAAGAAAATAATGAAATAGCCAAACTTACATTTTAGGAGGAAGTTTTTGACAAAGGATAGATGGTTTGGAAACAAAGTGAGTTATTTTAGCAGTGGAAACAAAATAAAATTAAAGCCTAACCAGAGCAATGCAATTATAATGGGCAGGAGAAAGAGATTCGGAAAGCAGAATCAACCAAGTCTATGATGGGAAAGGAGGTGATGAAGATTAAAGAATCAACAGGATAAGTTCCAGGCTTGAGTGAATAGATGGATGGTGACATCAATAACAAAGATAGAAAACACAGGAGGAGGTACAAGTCTGGGGAGTCACTAACAACTCAACTCAAGGACATGCTGACTTGAAAGTATCTGTGGAATAACCTAGTATCAGTGAGAAATTGAATGCTAAGGAATGTGACTTTAAGGAAATTTGAACAGCCCAGTTTTTCCCAATAAGAAAATGTACATGTAAAATCAATTTATAAAAAGGAGTTATTTGTAAGCAGGAAATCAAACAGATCTAAATAAGGCCATTAGGGTGGGTCCTAATTTAACTTAATGGTGTCCTTCTAAGAAGACACACAACTTTTGGACACACAGCGAGATATCAAGGATGAGTCTGCACAGAGGAAGACCATGGGAGGACACAGGGAGAAGGCAGCTCCCCGCAAGCTAAGTAAGAAAAGGGGCCTAGGGAGAAACGAAACCTGCCAAGATCTGGGTCTTGAGCTTTCAGTCTCCAGAAGTGTGAGAAATAAGTTTCTGTTGCTAAAGTCACTCAGTTTGTAGTGCTTTGTTATGACAGCCCTAGAAAACTAGTACAGACATTACTCTAGCTTTATGCTCCATCTCCATGATAAAGAAATACTTGCAGGAGAACCAACCCTTTTCAGGCATGCTGAAACTCATGATAACCTCTTGTTCTTGGGTTTCATTTTTCTTAACTCCATTCTGTCCACCCTATCATTTCTACAGTGAATAGAAACTAAAATTTAGCTTTCTTAGCCATATTTACATTTTTATATATCTTCCTAAAGACGGTACCCAAGATGCTTCTGCTGAACTGCAGTGTTTGTAAAATGGCTAAGACTCCTATTTTATCTGAGCATGTATTATTTCATCACCTGATGAGTCTCTCTGCTGTTTCATCACTTCCTTGTCACAAGATAACTGTATCATCACAGAATTCCATGCAGTTGTCCAAATGACCACCCAATTTTCATCTGTAGCCCTACAATGAGCTGGAGATTTTCCACTCAGAAAAAGCACAACATTGTCCAAGTCATCAGTGAGAAGAATGTTAGAGGAATAATTTAAAGGACTGAAATAAATGTACCCAAAACTATTACTTTTCAGTTTCTGTAGATTCAAACCTCACATCAGGTGATATCATTTAAACATGAAAATGCAAACAAGCTTAAAAAAAAAACTTTTTCCAATAGGTCATATTTATTAATTTAACAGCCTGTTTGTCACTTTGAAGAAAATTCTATCCTTATTTTATGGTTTATAATCAGATATTACTAAACAAATCATTAGTATATATTTAATAAGTAAATATTCATTAATCACCTAGTCTGAGTCTGGGACTGTATTAGAATTGTAACTGGGGTTACAAACAAACATGCCCTCCACCCCTTGAACCCTTACCGGCTCTCTGGGGTAAAAGAAAAGGGAATTCATTAAAAGGTTTTATGAAGACACTTGGCTTTATTTACCTTAACTCCATTTATTACCCTGGCCTACTTACAGTATCTTTAATGTAACTTCAAACATAAAATGCAGAAAAAGCAGCTATTGGAAGGTAAAATAGTGCTCTTAGAGCTTATGCTGCTTGGGGTAATGCTGGTGATTATAACTGAAATAGCTATTTTATACTGTAGCTTTTATAATTGTGTGTGTGCATGCTAAGTCACTTCAGTTGTCTCGGGCTTTTTGCCACACTATGGACTATAGCCCACCAGGCTCCTCTGTCCATGGGACTCCCCAGGCAAGAATACTGGAGTGGGTTGCCATGCCCTCCTTCAGGGGATCTTCCCAACCCAGGATCGAACCTGTGTCTCTTATGTCTCCTGCATTAGCAGGGGATTCTTTACCAGTAGCGCCACCTGGGAAGCCCAGCTTTTATCACTAGAGATTCAAAATGTCAGTATTGGGAAAGTGTATCTCTGGTGTTATCAGCTAAATTGTGTTCATAGTTTAAAGGTCTAACCCCAGTACCTCAGACTGTGACTGTATCTAAAGATAAGGCCTTCAAAACAATCTTTAAGTTAAAATGAGGATCATTAGAGTGGGCCCTAATCCAGTCTTCTTATAAGAAGAAGAAATTTGGACACACAGAGACATATTTTGAGCACAAAAGGACCACCATGTGAAGAGAGAGCAAGAGGGCTCTTGACCTGCAAGTCAAGAAGAGAAGCCTCAAAGGAAATCAGTCCTACCATCACCTTGATTTTGGACTTTCAGCCTCCAAAACCGTGAAAAGATCAATTTCTTTTGTTTAACCAGCCACTCTATGCTAGTGTGTTGTGGTAGCCTGAGCTGACTAAGACAGCATATATCTGAAGGCAGGGCAAGGCAAGATCCAGAAAATGCAAACCAATTTCATTGTTTAGCCATCATGTAATTAATTTGAGCACTGCCATGTGTAAGATATTCAGATAATTGAAACCAATCCATGGGTTTTTTTTCACACTGTTAAATACAAATGAGCATAGCACACTTTCTTATAATTATGTCCTGCTATTTAAACAATAGCAACTTGTAAAGAGTATAAAAATGTTCTTACTAGATGCCCTTATCAGTTCAAAATCTGTAAATTGAATATATCACTTCCTGTCACTGTGGCCCTTCATTTCAATATTTAATAAAGGTTTACTCAGCCATCTTCCCTTCAGTCTTCTCAATGAACCAGTCTTTTTTGGCACATATTACAGAACAGATTAAACTTTCTTGAATTAATAAAATTAAGTCTGTCAGATTTAGGCCAGTTGAGTATTAAATTCAAACTAGACCAAACACTGGCTGAGCATAGTTTCAGCTTGTATGCATCAGATTTGGCATAAAATTCAGTTTGTGATGTAATGTAAGTTGTCAAACTGATACTCCTTCAATTTTGTGCAGTTTATTTTTAAAAGTGATATATATCATACAGAAAAATTAAGCTTAACTTAATGTGAAAATAACTACTTAGAAGAACAATAGAGTAAAATGTAAACTGAGCATCCATTAACAAGTGGCATATGGTTCTGCATAATAACCCAGGATTTCATGTTTGCATTTGGATCAAACAGAAAAAGAGAGAAGGTTGAGTAAGATGCTACCTTTACTTTTCCTTTACATGAGAATTAAAAAAAAATTTTTTTTTCACTTTAGAATTACTCACCTTTTGCTCTCTAAAGTAAGAAAATGTATATGCATTTTTGTAATGGGGAAAAAAAAAAAAAAACCTGGAATAATTGCCACAACACGACTGTGTCAAAATAAAGTCCATTAACTTAACATTGGTAAAATATATATATCATTTTGGGACAAATTCAATATTGGAGTTCAAGCCACCATTTCAGGGAATTAGGATTCTTTTCAAAGTAGCCTTTGGCCAAAACCAGAAAACAAAATTCCAAATGTTCTATAGGACAGTATTAAGATATGTATTATAAAGGAACAGTTGAATGAAAATAATATTTTTGGTCTTAACCCCTAAACTAAAACACGTAAAGAAAAATAAGGATTAAAATTCAACAAAAATAGTTATTTTGTAATTACATTAGAAAGATAACTATTCACATTTTTACCATTTTTAGTTAATGCATGATTTCCAGGTAAATTTATTTTCAAAGTTTCATGATATTTTTTAAGCATTACATAAGACAATCAATTCAGTTCAGTTCAGTTCAGTCACTGTGTGTTGTCTGACTCTTTGCGACCCCATGGACTGCAGCATGCCAGGCCTCCCTGTCCATCACCAACTCCTGGAGCTTACTCAAACTCATGTCCATTGAGTCGGTGATGCCATCCAACCATCTCATCCTCTGTCCTCCCCTTCTCCTGCCGCCCTCAATCTTTCCTAGCATTAGGATCTTTTCAAATGAGTCAGCTCTTTCTATCAGGTGGCCAAAGTATTGAAGTTTCAGCTTCAGCATCAGTCCTAATGAATATTCAGGACTAGTTTCCTTTAGGATGGACTGGTTGGATCTCCTTGCAGTCCAAGGGACTCGCAAGAGTCCTCCAACACCACAGTTCAAAAGCATCAATTCTTCGGCACTCAGCTTTCTTCACAGTCCAACTCTCACATCCATACATGACTACTGGAAAAACCATAGCTTTGACTAGACGGACCTTTGTTGTCAAAGTAATGTCTCTGCTTTTTAATATGCTGTCTAGGTTGGTTATACCTTTTCTTTCAAGGAGCAAGTGTCTTTTAATTTCATGGATGCAGTCACCATCTGCAGTGATTTTGGAGCCCCCCAAAAATAAAGTCTGTCACTGTTTCCACTGTTTCCCCATCTATTTGCCATGAAGTGATGGGACCAGATGCCATGGAACGTTTTCTGAATGTTGAGTTTCAAGCCAACTTTTTCATTCTCCTCTTTCACCTTCATCAAGAGGCTTTTTAGTTCCTCTTCCCTTTCTGCCGTAAGGGTGGTGTCATCTGTATATCTGAGGTTATTGATATTTCTCTCGACGATCTTTATTCCAGTTTGTGCTTCATCCAGCCCAGAGTTTCTCATAATGTACTCTGTATATAAGTTAAATAGGCAGGGTGATAATATGCAGCCTTGACCTACTCCTTTTCAATAATTTTGAGGCCTAATTAAAATAATAAAAATGTTTATGTAGTCAAGTATATTAAACTTTCAAACTGCTATATTATTAATTCATTTGTTCATTCAATAGATGATTTTGGCATGTCTAACTCATGATGGGTGCAGCAGTTCACAAACAGGCATGGTCACAAACCACATAATGCTTATAATATAATAAAAGATTTCATAAGCAAACATAAATATAGGGACTTCCCTGGTGTCCAGTTGTTAAGACTCACCTTCCAGGGAAGGGGCAAGTGAAAGTGAAAGTTGCTCAGTCGTGTCCAACTCTTTGCGACCCCATGGACTATACAATCTATGGAATTCTCCAGGCCAAAATACTGGAGTGGGCAGCTGTATTCTCCAGGGGATTCTCTTCTCCAGGGGATCTTCCCAACCCAGGGATCAAACCCAGGTGTCCTGCATTGCAGATGGATTCTTTATCAGCTGAGCCACCAGAGAAGTCCAAGAATACTGGAGTGAGTAGCCTATCCTTTCTCTAGTGGATCTTCTTGACTCAAGAGTCGAATCGGGTTCTCCTGCAATGCAGGCAGATTCTTTACCAGCTGAGCTTCCAGGGAAGAGGATGTGGGTTCAATCCCTGGTCTGGGAGCCTCATGGCCAAGAAAAAAAAAAAAAAACATTTTTTATTTTATTAATTTATTTTTATTTGGAGGATAATTGCTTTACAATTTTGTGTTAGTTTCTGCCATATATCAACATGAATCAGCCAGAGGTACACATATGTCCCGTCCATCTTAAGCCTGCCTCCCAGCTCCCATTCCATTCTACCCTCCTTTCTAGGTTGTCACATAACACCAAGCTTGAACTCCCTAAATCATACAGCAAATTCTCATTGGCTAAGAACAAAAACAACAACAACAAAAAAAACAGAAGCAATATTGTAATATGTTCAATAAAAACTTTAAAAATAAATAAATAGATAAACATAGGGGCTTCCCAGGTGTCACTAGTGGTAAAGAACCCACCTGCTAATGCAAGAGACGCAAGACTCAGGGTTCGACCCCTGGGTAGGAACGATCCCCTGGAGGAGGGCATGGCAACCTATTCCAATATGCTTGCCTGGAAAATCCCATGGACAGAGAAGCCTGGCAGGCTACAGTCCATGGGGTCACAGAGAGTCAGACACGACTGAAGCAACTTAACACACAGGCATGCAGATAAACACAAATATAAAATGATAAGTTTGATGTGCCAGGGCAATGTGCAAAGTACTTAAATATATTCTCTTATTCAATCCCCATAATATCCTTGCTGCTGCTGCTAAGTCACTTCAGTCGTGTCCGTCTCTGTGTGACCCCAGAGACAGCAGCCCACCAGGCTCCCCCATCCCTGGGATTCTCCAGGCAAGAATACTGGAGTGGGTTGCCATTTCCTTCTCCAATGTATGGAAGTGAAAAGTGAAAGTGAAGTCGCTCAGTCGTGTCAGACTCTCAGCGACCCCATGGAATGCAGCCCACCAGGCTCCTCCGTCCACGGGATTTTCGAGGTCATTACTATTCTCAGCCCCATTTTACTTGTGAAGAAACTGAAGCATTAGAAAGTTAAATGATAGCCTAAGGTCATATAGCCTTAGCAGAGCTAGGATGTGAACCTACGCACTCTGACTTCAGAGCTTATATTTTCAACTACTACACTGTACACATTTTTCACCTATAGCACTGAAAATTGTGATGGATGGATGAAATAAAGAAAAACACAATCTACAAAAAAATGTATGAAAATTAATTTGCTCAGTCGTCTCTGACTCTTTGCGACCCCATGGGCTGTAGCCTACCAGGCTCATCTGTCCATGGGATTTTCCAGGCAATAGTACTGGAGTGGATTGCCATTTCCTTCTCCAGGGGATCTTCCCGACCCAGGGATCAAACCCAGGTCTCCCGCTTTACCGTCTGAGCCACACAAAACCAAATTTAACTTGGGGCTGTCAAGGGAATTAAGAGCATCAATTTTGAAGCTGAGACTTGGAAGAACTGAAAATAGGGAGAAGAGAGTGGTGGGAGGAGTGGGCGTACTGGGATTTTTTTATTGGAATATAATTGTGTTGCAATGTTGTTTTAGTTCCTTTTGTACAACATCGTGAATCAGTTATATGTATCCCCTCTCTCTTGAGCTTCCTTCCCACCCTGCCATCCCACCCCTCTAGGTTATCACAGAGCACCAAGCCGAGCCCCCTGTACTATACAGCAGCTTCCTGCTAGCTTTCTATTTTATGGCCCTATTGGTAAAGAAGCCATCTGCCAATGCAGGAGACACAGGAGATGTGGGTTCAATCCCTGGGTCAGGAAGATCCCCAGGAGGAGGAAATGACAGCCCACTCCAGTATTCTTGCCTGGAGAATTCCATGGACAGAGGAGTCCAGCAGGCTACAGCCCATAGGGTTGCAAAAAGTCAGACACTGAGCATGCGTGCATAGTGTATATATCATCAGTGCTACTCTCTCAGTTCATTCTCCCTCCTCAATGCATGTAGATGGAGTCTAGAAAAATGGTACTCACGAACCTATTTGCAGGGCAGGAATGGAAGTGCAGATAGTACAGAATAGACTTGTGGACACAGGGAGGGGGCAAGGAGAGGGGGTAGTATTTCAGCAGAATGAATAGTGTGTCCAAAGGTGCTGGTGTTAAAAAAAAAAAGATAGAAGTTACTTGGTTGAGCATTTTTCTCCCCACAATCTTTGTATTACAAGAGCTACATTGTTTGTTTTTATGTTTTATATTTCAATTAAAAGATTATCAAATTTTTAAAGCAAAGGGGGGAAAAGTTGAAAAAATAAAAAACAATTTTAAAAGTGCTTAAAAGCACAGTAATTTGCAAAATTGCTTTGCAGGGTACAAAGATTTCTGATACGTGAAAAACTACTGGCAAAAAAATGATGATTTTCAAATGCATTTCCACCAAGAAGGCATAACCAAGCTTTATCCCACCAAATTGTATGTTTTCAATTCTGTCTGGAGTGAGGAAAAGCTGCCAGACAGAGGGATCGATGTAGGTAAAAAATAAAGAAGTAAAACAGCATGGTTTGTTCTCAGAACTGCAAAGAACTCAGACTTGGCTGATATGCATGGTGAGACATAGGGAGAAGCTCTTGGGAGCAAGAGAGCTTCTTGGGATGGGCAGGGAAGTAGGAACAGATTGCAGAGGAAATTATAAATCATACTCACAGTTCTATCTTTTAGGTAATGGAAAACTATTAAAAAGTTTCAATTACAAATTTGCATTTTAGGAAGCTCTTAGACGGAGAAGGCAATGGCAACCCACTCCACTACTCTTGCCTGGAAAATCCCATGGACAGAGGAGCCTGGTAGGCTGCAGTCCATGGGGTCGCTAAGAGTAGGATATGACTGAGCGACTTCACTTTCACTTTTCACTTTCCTGCATTGGAGAAGGAAATGGCAACCCACTCCAGTGTTCTTGCCTGGAGAATCCCAGGGACGGGGGAGCCTGGTGGGCTGCTGTCTATGGGGTCGCACAGAGTCGGACACGACCGAAGCAACTTAGCAGCAGCAAGCTCTTAGAGAACTAGAAGCTGAGAGAAACATGAAAACTAGAAAAAATATAAACCAGACTAACATGCCAGCATTTAAAATTCTCTGTTAATTGATAAAATAGTGAATTCCTAATGATATTTATGGCAAAATGAAATATGAGGAAAGATAAAAACTTGTATATTGCAGTCTTGATATCAAGTATATTTTATAAATTTTTGCAAGGTAATCAGTATAGACTCTCTATGGTGACATCAAAGAACCTGATGCGTTAACATATGTAAAAGCACCCAGAACGTGCCTGAAATATAAGCGAAGCTCAATAAATAGCATTTCATTTGATAATTTCCATTACCAACCATCTCCCAAAGAATAGTATTATTCAAACTTTCTACATGGAGATAAGCACTATTATAAGAGAGAGCAAAACAATAAATTCCAAGCGAAAACATTTTAATTTATTCTGTAATTTAAAATTTACAAGTGTTCATTGTACTGATTATTTGTATGTTTAGTGAAAACAGGGCAAGAGACATTATTATAGATAACTAATAAGAACCTGCTGTATAGCACAAGGAACTCTGTAATGGCCTATATAGAAAAGAATCTAAAAAGAAAAAAAGAATGAATATATGTATATGATTTTTCCAGTAGTTATGTATGGATGTGAGAGTTGGACCATGAAGAAGGCTGGCGAAGAATTGATACTTTCAAACTGTGGTACTGGAGAAGACTTTTGAAAGTCCTTTGGACTGCAAGGAGATCAAACCAATCAATCCTAAAGTAAATCAGTTCTGAATATTCATTGGAAGGACTGATGCTGAATCGGAAGCTCCAATTCTTTGGCCATCTGATACGAGACTCATTGGAAAAGACCCTGACGCTGGGAAAGATTGAAGGCGGGAGGAAAAGGGGATAACAGAGGACAAGATGGTTGGGTGGCATCACGTACTTAATGGACATGAGTTTGAGCAAACTCCAGGAGACGGTGAAGGACAAGAAGCCTGGCATGCTACAGTCTATGGGGTCACAAAGAGTTGGATGCAACTGAGCAACTGAACAACAACAACATAACTGATTCACTTTGTTGTGTACCTGAAAGGAACACAACATTGTAATCAACTGTACTCTAATAAAAATTTTTACAAATAAATTCACATCTTAAATATTTCTTATCTTCAGATTTAATACCAATTCTTTAAGACTCTGTTCTAGACTTCAATATAATTATCCAATGACACTTCTGGGAAACGATTCCAACAATGGTGTTCTCTGAACTGAACTCCTATGTCTAAAAAATAACTTCAGGATTCAAGTAAACAGAGCTAGAGTAGGAGGTAAAGAAAATATTATGTGTCAAGCACTTGAAAACTATTAATGCCTTACAGTTCACTCTAGCAACATCCCTACAAATTATCTCTGGTTGTTGATGGTGAAACTAACATTCAGACTGTGCTATGCACTTCCTTCTGCAAGCAGGTGTATGGAGTAAAAGAGCTTAGGATTTGGAATCAAACACCTCTAGCTTTCAATCCCATTCTTTCTCTATCTACACCATGTTTCCAGGGAAAAGAACTTGTCTTAGTTATTCCTTTACCTCCAGCACCTAATAGATCAAATGATTCAGAAGAGATGTATAATCAATATTGAAGAAAAAAGGATGGAAGAAAATTTCATAATGTAGCAACTCTGAGCTCATTTTTAGAAAAGAGTTCAGTGCATAATCGTTTATGAAGTCAACACATAATTAGGAATTCATTTCTACATGTGTCCTGGAGATTTTTTAAGAAGGAACTATTGCTAATTAAAATGATCCAGAAAAAAATTAAGTCAAATCAATAATGGAAATTGCCCTATACTTCTCAAATTATCAAAAAATGAAAGGAGAGAAATAATTTTTACAGAGATGATATGACAGCAACTGCTAGTTGTTCCCCACTACTCGTTTTCTCATTTTTCTACTATGATAGAACTTTCTAATTTTAGCCAACCTGGAATAGCAATTACATTTCACTATTTTCCTCTTATCTAAGTATAGCCACATGATTAAGTTCAGGCCAAGAGAATGAAAGAGAAAGTGATATGTGCAGTTTCTAGGATAAAGCCCTTAAAGGGATGGGATATGTCCTTTCTCCTACTTTCTCCATTCTGCTTTTGGAATGTAGATATGATGGAACATCATCTTAGACCATGAAGCTGAGGATACAGCACCTGTACTATAAATGATAAAGCAACCAGACAGAAGGAGCCTGGATCCAGTTCTGGAGCTAAGCATCCATGCCTGTCTACTACCACTTATCTTCAAACTACCAGATGAGAGAAACATAAGTTTCTATCTTGCATGCATGCTAAGTCGCTTCAGTCGCTATGAACTGTAGTCCACCAGGCTCTTCTGGCTATAGGATTCTCCATGCAAGAATACTGGAGCAGGTTGCCATGTCCTCCTCCAGGGGATCTTCATGACTGAGGGATCAAACCCACATCTCTTGAGTCTCCTGCTTTGGCAGACAGGTTCTTTACTACTGGTGCCACCTAGGAAGCCCTCTATCTTGCATAAGCCTCTGTTATTCAGGGTCCCTGTACATACCACCAAACCCAAATGCTCATTAATGCACATGGAGCCCACGGTGTCAGGGTTCTTGTTGACTGGCTCATTTCTCTTCCAGTCTCAGGATTTCTTTCCTTCTAATAAGATGGAAGCCATGAAATCATTCACTGTGAATCAAAAATCAGTTTACGTCTTTAGCTGGGCAAGATGACTGTTGGAAGTACTCCTAAATTCACTAAAACATTTCTCTTCAAAAACTGGAATGTCATTTTAGTCAAATGGCTTTCTTTCTTTTCCGTGTGGCTAAAACAAAATATGCCAAAATATGTATCACATCCAATACTCATTTTGAAAAAAGGGAGATCAAATGGCATATCTTCATCTGTCTGCCTTTCTTTCACTTTCTCTCTTTCTCCTTCTGTTTCTCACTGTCTTTCTTATTTTAAATTTATAGAAGACCTAGGATTTGTGAACTAAGCTGGCCAATGTCGAAAAAAAATTTGTCACTTTGCCAAACAACCAGGGGTTAGGCATATCCAATATCCCACATCAAGTAAGATTGTCTTCATATATTCTTTTAAACCTACTCTAGCTTTCAGTCTAGGCTTCATATATATTAAATCTTTTAGTAGAAATAAAACTCAGCTGCATGCTAATATGCCTACTTGCTGAGCATTTTGGCTCCTACTTTATTGAAAAATTCAATAAAATAACTCCCTGTCATGTCTTTCTATTACAGTATTGGAGTACTGCAACCTATTGATACAAGTAATTCACTTAATCCCACTAGAGCTTGGTTTTTTGACCTATGAAGTGAGGATAGTAAGTGTACTTGACTCAGGATTGTAACATGAAACACCAATCAAGCACCTAGCAGAGTGTCTGGCACATTATAGGAGCTAAGTAAACATCAGTTGTTATTTAAATTATTATTGCAATTGTTATTTTCTTCAGACATTTACAGCTTCGGAGCTCTAAAAATTTGATCTCCTTCTTGTAGGAAGATGATATTCTTTGCATACCATCTGTTCTAGCTATTTAATACAAGTTTATTCTGATACCATCTGTTCTAGCTATTTAATACAAGTTTATTCTGAACAGTGTATATATTTGCAAGGTAACTGGACAGGGTCTAGATTTAGCTTACATCTATAAAATAGAAAGAACTAATAGTGTGAAGTAAACATCTCAGCTTTTTCATTTTAGCTACTTGAAATTCACACCAAATGTACTTGGGTACTCACTTGATTACTATCTATTTTGTTCATTAACAAAATACCTTACATTATTAATAAAATTGTATTACTACTATATTTTGCATAATTCTAGAAGACAATTCAAGGAAATATTAAAATTCCCTGTGGCTTTTCACAATAATGATAGGGTAAATGTTCATGTATATGCATATATATATATATATATATATATATATATGATGTGTGAGTGTATGTTTTTCTAGTAAGTAGTATGACTTTGAAGAAAAACAAGAATATTCATCTTTTGTATCACTGACAACTACAGTGCCAAATTAAAATGTAAAAATTACATAATGCTAAAATTCACTGGAACTTCACTTTTTAAAGGCATGTACCAAATAAGAATGAGAAGGTGATGTAAGGCAGAAATATACATTTGTGAAACAGACATTGTCATACAGCACATTAATAATTGTACACTCTTAAATCAACTCTGGGATCAAAGAAGATCCCAGAGTTAGAAATTGTTTCTAACTAAATAACAATGCTCCCTCCATCTTCATTTTGTACCTACAAAAAGATTATATAGTATTTCCTCTGCAGGTTAGCCACATTCATTTAGCACTCTATAATTCCCCTCCCCCACACTTATACGCTTTCCACCCCATCCAAGACAAACCAAGAAAAGAATAAATTCCCTTAGGTGAAAAAAATAAAATAAAATTTAACCTTAAGTTCTGATTGTTTCTTTTAAAGTGCTGAACTACAGCCATTTTGCTTAATTTCTTTTCAAATCATTTGTATTTGAGTATGGCTAACACATGATGCTTACAATATAAAAAGACAAAATACCAGATTTTAATAATCCTTAGGTGGCTGTATGCAAAGCAGATGCTCTATTATGCTTTCCAGATGCTAGCTGTAAGCACAATTAATTAAAGACAGTGCTTACATATCATTTTAGGACATTTCAGCACATAGTTAAAACTGCGTTAGAGAAAAGGGAGAATGAACAAAAGCCAGGACTACTTAACTGCAAAGAGAACTGCCAAGAAAGATTAAGTTCACATATATTATGCCAACAATAGGCAGAACAAGAAAGCAACTGTAACCAAACTTAGAAGTGCTTGCTTAGTGCACTGTGACAACACTAAGAACGATACAATACCAACTTTGTTCACAGCTTTACACTCTTCATGCCCTTGGCAAGATTTCAATCCAGTTATTAGTTAGTTCCAGAAATCTTCAGACGATCAAAAATGCCAATCTACACTTGGAATACAACAACCTGATAAAACTCAGATTGAGTAATTTCTATCTAATTTGCCAGAGAAGACAGTTTTTACATTTTAAACAATGCTGTTTGTTTTCTGTTTCTATACTGCTTCCGTATACAGTATGCTCATCAGTCTCTTTTAATGAGAATTGCCTTGTCTTTTGTGTGCTCTGCAAATTATCTCCAATATTTATTTCAACTCAGTGAGCTCTGACTGCCCATTAGGTACTGGGGAGACAAGGAGAAAGTAACTAGAGGTACAGGCTTTCTTCAGAGACTCTCAAAGTGTCATCATCAAATTCGGTTCCCAACTTACCAACACCCCTAGTTAAATGACCTAAGCAAAGTTTACCTCAAACCCACTGTACTGAGTTTACCTCAGTTGTCACAATCCCTATGACACTCAATACCCAGTAGTGTTTTCTCAAGGCAGAGAACACAAATACTTTGTTAATGCATAAACACAGAAGAATACTTCCTTCAGATCAACCAAGTGACATAGATGAATCACTCATTGTATAGTGTTAGCTCCTTACAAACAAAACTCAGGTAATCAGAAATGGAAAATAAAATATGCAAAATGACTCACTAACCACCTTTTTTGCTGACTTTCACGCTTGGGTTTCCCTAGGAATATGTTACACTTTCTAAACTGCAGTAGAAGGAGACACCCATTTATTTTACTTTAAATATGACTTACAGATATTTCAATTTGTTTTTCTTGGTCAATTTCAATGTGACTGTCTGTATAAATATGGAGCAAAATTGAACACAGAACTTAGATTGTCTGATTAATGTCAAATTTTGTAAAACTGTTAGTATTTAGTTTTTGACCTACAAAATGACAGTTTCATGTAGTTCCACCTATAAAATTCTGCTTTATGACTTAAACATACAGTTTCATAAAATCAGTCACCTGAAAATTTTTATATTTAATTCAATAGGCTTTGAATATTTATGCAATTGATTGATATTTCATTTTAAAAAACAGCAAGAGACAGATGGAAAATACATAAAAAGTAAGGTTATACTCTCCTCTGAAGTGAAAGTAAACCCATATGATTCATTCAAGAAAGCATTGTCTTCTAAAATACAAGATGATACTTGCATTAAAAAACAAAAAGAATCCCCCACCCCCACCCCACAACGGTATAGGGATGACAGGCAGGAGGGAATAAAATAAAGTGTTGTGTACTGAACTGTCCCCTCTTAGGGACTAAATTTTAACTAAGTCCATAGCTTCATCCCCTCTTAACTCAATTACCACTGAAAAGGAACTACACAAAAACACACACACAAAAAATAGTCACTTGAAGTTAGTGACTTCAAGTCACTTCAAGCCTCAGCACCACACGGCCGCAAAAGTGAATTCCCCTTTTAAGTTCACAAGGCATCATCCTCCAGCTGGGTATCCAAATACACCTGACTAAAGGGCTCACCTGAACATACCTGTAGTTTGAGCATAAACAGATAAATAGAAGATTCATCAATCAGAAGAACAATAAAAACTATCCAGGAGAGACGAGGTCAGAAATGCAATTATTTCTCTGGCAAGACCATACAAATATTATTGATCAGGCTTCCCTAACTGCTTAGGTTTTGCTTGGAGGTGATCGTGGCTATTCACAAGTACTGTTGAGAGGACTTCTGGGTTCAGCACCTTGGCCTTTAAAAAAAGCAGAAGCAAGTTATTCTATTAGTGTGCACACCTAAAGATGTTTTCCACCCTGTGAAGTGCGTGTATCACTTTAGTCCTGTCCGACTCTTTGTGACCCTGTGGATTGTAGCCTGCCAGGATTTCTGTCCATGGGACTTTCCAAGCAAGAATACTGGAATGGGTTGTCATGTCCTCCTCCAGGAGATCTTCCCGACCCAGGAATAAAATTCATATCTCTTACATCACCTGCATTGGCAGGAGAGTTCTTTACCACTAACATCTCCTGGGAAGCCCCTTCCATTCTGTAAAGTGCTTTGCAAAAATTGATGATCTATGTTATATAGTTCTCTGATTATAAATTTATTCCAGATTTCTACTGCAATACAGCTGACATTTGGTAGCACGATCAGTAGTTTGCAAGCGTCCAGTTGTCCCATGGGGTCGCAAAGAGTCAGAAACGACTGAGCGAGTAAACTGAACTGACTGAGTTGTCCCTTGCTGCTGCTGCTGCTGCTAAGTCGCTTCAGTCGTGTCCAACTCTGTGCGACCCCATCGACGGCAGCCCACCAGGCTCCCCCGTCCCTGGGATTCTCCAGGCAAGAACACTGGAGTGGGTTGCTATTTCCTTCTCCAATACATGAAAGTGAAAAGTGAAAGTGAAGTCGCTCAGTCATGTCCGACTCTTCACAACCCCATGGACTGCAGCCTACCAGGCTCCTCCGCCCATGGGATTTTCCAGGCAAGAGTACTGGAGTAGATTGCCATTGCCTTCTCCAGAGTTGTCCCTTAGGGTTAGAAAAAAGAACCCTAAGGCTAGATCAAATCCTTTCAGCTAACCCATTAACACTCATCACTTTCAGGCTTTCTCTAGTTCATTTGTTTATTTTTCTTGTTTATTGTCTCTCTTCCTCTCCTAAAAGGTAAATTCCATGTGGCCCTGGTCTGTCTCATTCATTGATGGCTCTTTATCTCAAGTGGCCAAATAATATCAGACACTTAGGAGAGAATAAATATTGCTGAATTAACTGAGTAGCAAAAAGTATGTACTAACACAAGTAATACTATCTATCCACATGAAAACACTGAGTGATTTCCTGTTTGTACTTATTATTTTTTCCCTTCCTAATACTGTTTCCACAAATTTTACAAATTTTCAGACATTTGTCCCAATTTTAAGCTGGGTTATGGGTAACAGAAAAATATTTATAAACTACTTTGAATTTCTGCCATAAAGCATCCGACCCCATGGACTATACAGTACATGGCATTCTCCAGGCCAGAATACTGGAGTGGGTAGCCTTTCCCTTCTCCAGGGGATCTTTCCAACACAGGAATCAAACTGGAATCTCCTGCATTGCAGGCAGATTTTTTACCAACTGAGCCACAAGGGAAGCCCAAGAATCCTGGAGTGGATAGGCTATCCCTTCTCTAGTAGATCTTTCTGACCTAGGAACTGGGATCTCCTGCATTGCAGGCAGATTCTTTACCAACTGAGCTATGAGGGAAGCTCATATGTAAAAGAAAGAGGACCTATATCATTGACAGAATATGCCCTTTTGTTCATTCATGTATAAATCAAAATTTACTGGGTCTCCACAGGGTGATACACACTTTAACATAAATTATCTAATCCTTATTAGATCCTGGGCTTTCCTGGTAGCTCAGCTGATAAAAAATCCTCCTGCCATGCAGGAGACCAGGTTCAATTTCTGGGTTGGGAAGATCCCCTGGAGAAGGGATAGGCTACCCACTCCAGTATTCTTGGGCTTCCCTGGTGGCTCATATGATAAAGAATCTGCCTGCAATATGGGAGACCTGGGTTCAATCCCTGGGTTGGGAAGATCCCCTGGAGGAGGGCATGGCAACCCATTCCAGTATTCTTGCCTGCAGAATCTCCATGGACAGAGGAGTCTGGTGGGCTACAGTCCACAGGGTCACAAGGAGTTGGACAGGACTGAGCGACTAAGAACACTAGATCCTGTAGTAGACAGTATTCTTCTATGTTTAGAGATTAGAAGCAAGACATACTGATTGAGCTAGGATTTGAACTTACTCTAATTCAGTATTTTGTCAAAGCTTTGTTTTCTTGTTTCTACTTTTCCATCCCAACAGACATATTAATGCTGTGTTATTTTTCCATCTGCAGAGGGAACATTACTCATGGCAATGGGAAAGACTCATTCATAGAGAGATCTACTCTTTCACTTTCATGGCATCCAGGGCTTTACCCCATTCATCTTGGGACAGCTCTGCTCATCCTGGAAGAAGGTGCACCCACCATGCTGGCTTTGCATCCTCAACAGATGCTTGGCTTTTCCTTGATTAGCTCGAGGAAGAAAATGCCTGCACTCTCCAGAACCACATATTTACAGTGAAAGTAGATGCCCAGAGAGAGGTAGGTGCAAGAGGCCTGCAGATGCTGGTTGATCAGGCAGTGCACCTCAGTGGAATAATTCTGACAAGTCTGGGAGCTTATGGTTGGTTGGCAAAAAGAGCTAACCACAAACAATGTTGTTGCTTGGTCCCTAAAGCAGGTAATGGTCAAGGTGATATGGAATTTGTGGCCAGAGAGGATATTGGAGGGCAGAGGGAGGCTGGAAGAAGGGAAGACCCCATCTGTTCCAACCAAACACTGTTGAGGCAAGAGCCAGATCCACAGGGCAGGACCACTGGAAGCGTGCCTCCAGAGCTTTAGCAGATTTTAAAACATGTCACCAGGCCAGTCCATCTTAAGTGAGAAATCAATTTTTGAAGAACTCCTTTTTCTGGAAATAAAAACAGTTTGGAATTTAGAAATAAAATCTTCCCAGGAATAGAGCAAGATTTAGCACATTTCATATACATCTATTGAAAAGGGAAATTAAGGAGAAAAAGATTATGAGTTTTCATAAAGATTTTCATGATTTCAAACTTCCTTTTATATTCTATAAGTTATCATTGGTCATGGTTTCAAATCTACCATTATCTAAGTCAAAATGAACAGCTTTGTTGAGATCTAGTTCATGTATTCTGGAACTCACTCGTGTAAAATGTACAATTCAATCATTTGAATATAGTCACACTATTACACACCCACCACTACAATCATTTTTAGGATATTTTCATCACCCCCAAGAGTCTCATACCTATTAGCAGTCACTCTCCATTTTCCTTCAAGTCCCTCAGCCCTAGGCAATCACTAATCTAATTTATATCCCTATCAGACCTTTTTAATGGAACTATTTCAAAAGTTAAATCAATGAATGGATTTAAATTACACAACTAAAGTATATACAAGTTTGATAAGTAAGATTTTAATCATTTATTGAATACTCATAAATGAAAGTATCAAAGATGTTTAAGAAATAAATGTGATCAGCACATATATATGTATCATATTCCATAGTGCTGAGACCATAAAAGAGAGTGACATGCTGTCTATTCACAATTAATTTGAGGAAATAGGACATGGATAATGAGGGAGCACAGGTGAAGTATTAGACAAGAACTCCAAGTCGTGAATTCTACGGGCATCAGAGGAGGAGGGTATCTTTGGTGACTGAGAAAAGCAAGGAAGAAAAAATCACCAGGCCATATAGCATGGGCAGAACTGAGATTAACAAAGAGAACTGGAACAGAAATTTAAATTTTCAGCTACAGGTGAAGCCTATGGCTTTCTTTATAATGCAAAAATTCCCAAAGAAGTCACCCCAAACACACTGAGTTATCATTTTCAAATATATCTTAATGAGTATTAAATGGATCCACCCTCCATGCATTTTGAGCAATCCATTCTTTAAAGTAAAAGATATGTGAACATCTTGTTTTTTTTTCTCATTATAAAATGTCTAATTTCCTGTAAGAATCAGGTTGTTATTTCTGAGATCAAGAAAAATAAATATGGAAAAACTGCAGAAACAAACAAAAAAGACAATTCTAATATTGCAGAGAGAACTGGGTTCTTTAGGAATAGTAAGTTATATGCAGAGTACATCATGAGAAATGCTGGGCTGGAAGAAGCACAAGCTGCAATCAAGATTGCCAGGAGAAATAGCAATAACCTCAGATATGCAGATGACACCACCCTTATGGCAGAAAGGGAAGAGGAACTAAAAAGCCTCTTGAAAGTGAAAGTGGAGAATGAAAAAGTTGGCTTAAAGCTCAACATTCAGAAAACGAAGATCATGGCATCTGGTCCCATCACTTCATGGGAAATAGATGGGGAAACAGTAGGAACAGTGTCAGACTTTATTTTTTGGGCTTCAAGATCACTGCAGATGGTGGCTGCAGTCATGAAATTAAAAGACGCTTACTCCTTGGAAGGAAAGTTATGACCAACCTAGATAGCATATTCAAAAGCAGAGACATTACTTTGCCAACAAAGGTCCGTCTAGTCAAGGCTATGGTTTTTCCAGTGGTCATGTATGGATGTGAGAGTTGGACTGTGAAGAAAGCTGAGCCCCAAAGAATTGATGCTTTTGAACTGTGGTGTTGGAGAAGACTCTTGAGAGTCCCTTGGACTGCAAGGAGATCCAACCAGTCCATTCTAAAGGAGATCAGTCCTGGGTGTTCTTTGGAAGGAATGATGCTAAAGCTGAAACTCCAGTACTTTGGCCACCTCGTGTGAAGAGTTGATTCATTGGAAAAGACTCTGATGCTGGGAGGAATTGGGGGCAGGAGGAAAAGGGGACGACAGAGGATGAGATGGCTGGATGGCATCACCAACTCGATGGACATGAGTCTGAGTGAACTCTGGAGTTGGTGATGGACAGGGAGGCCTGACGTGCTGCGATTCATGGGGTCACAGAGTCAGACACGACTGAGCTACTGAACTGAACTGAATTGTGTTAAGATTGTGAGATTTACACTTGTTAAACTTAAACTTCATGCTAATCTGTCTTTGCTAGATTAGTGTCTTCAAGGGGGTCCACTAAACACACTCTCTTTCCTGCCTAGATTCTGAATCAACTGGACAGTAAGGCAGGGAATAAGGTTGATAAAAACCATAATATGACCTTTATTACTGAGAGCTGGGTTGGAAGATACAGTGTATATGTGCAGGCAAAGGTGATACTGAGCTCTAGAATTAAAACCCCCAGATGGGCAGGAAGAGCCTGTGCTCCCCAAAAGGGCATTTCCACCCCATTGTGTCTCAGCAGGCTTTAGTATTTTGAGTAACTGGGAAATTAAAACCAAGACTTTGACTTCTCTGATATGAAGAAGCTAAGTCCTGCTCTCTGCCTACGGTTCAGTCAATAGGAATAGAGTGCAGCTGAGTGAAGCCTGCCCGGTTCTTTCTTCCACTGTAACAGGTATTTTGATCTGTCTGCCCATGGGCAGTGATTCCAGTGTCAAACTTGAGCACACATCAGAATCACTTGTTAAAACACAGATTGTTGGGTTCCATGCACAGCATTGGGCTTTCCAGGTGGCTGCTAGTGGTAAAGAATCTGCCTGCCAATGCAGGAGATCTAAGAGACACAGATTCCATCCCTGGGTGGGGAAGATCCCCTGGAGGAGGGCTTGGTAGCCCACTCCAGTCTTCTTGCCTGGAGAATCCCATGGACAGAGGAGCCTAATGGGCTATGATCCATGGGGTTGCAAAGAGTTGGACACGACTGAAGCGATTTAGTACAGGCACGCTTGCACAGCATTATTGATTTGCATTTCAGATGACTGCCCAGGTGATGCTGATGCTGCTGGTTGGTTGGGGAGGGGAGAAGGCTGCCCTGCACTTTGAGACCCACTGGCACAGAAAGTGGTAAACAGCATTCCAATTCAATCACGGTTGGGCACAGGGGCTGGCACGTTTGTTGTATTGAATATTGTTGATTGAATATTAATATGTTGCTTGATTCCATGCCAACTAACATGTGAAAATAACTTTTGAAAAAATTTTTGTAAGTTGAATTTCCACTCTTTTTTTTTTTTTTTTTTTCAACAGAGGATTTGGTATATCCATTGCACAAATGATGGAAAAACTGAGAATTCAGGGATTAGCAACCACAAGAAGCCATTACACTTTTTTTTTTTTCAGTGTCTCTTTTGCTGTCTCGTACACCGGGTTATTGTTACCATCTTTCTAAATTCCATATATATGCGTTAGTATACTGTATTGATGTTTTTCCTTCTGGCTTACTTCACTCTGTATAATAGGCTCCAGTTTCATCCACCTCATTAGAACTGATTCAAATGTATTCTTTTTAATGGCTGAGTAATACTCCATTGTGTATATGTACCACAGCTTTCTTATCCATTCATCTGCTGATGGACATCTAGGTTGCTTCCATGTCCTGGCTATTATAAGCAGTGCTGCGATGAACATTGGGGTACACGTGTCTCTTTCCCTTCTGGTTTCCTCAGTGTGTATGCCTAGCTGGATCATAAGGCAGTTCTATTTCCAGTTTTTTAAGGAATCTCCACACTGTTCTCCATAGTGGCTGTACTAGTTTGCATTCCCACCAACAGTGTAAGAGTGTTCCCTTTTCTCCACACCCTCTCCAGCATTTATTATTTGTAGACTTTTGGATCGCAGCCATTCTGACTGGTGTGAAATGGTACCTCATAGTGGTTTTGATTTGCATTTCTCTGATAATGATCCACTCATTTTTAAAACTAAACTTCATATTGTCTTCATTTGAAGTTCTTAATTCTGATTCACCATTTTCCAGGGAAGACTGGATGTGAATTAGGAAAGACTTGAAGCTATGATGCTGCAAACATGCCTATTTTTGTACAATTTCCTTCTGAAAGTACCAGAAATTCTCCCCAAAAGGGCATTTCCATCCCACTGTGTCTCAGGGGGATTTAGTAGTTTGAGTAACTGGGAAATTAAAACCAAGAGTTTGACTTTTCTGATATGACTGTAAACATGAGAAGGCTTACTTATCTTTTCTTATCAGGCAATTCCTTCTATTAATATGTAGGCTCACTCATGCTATAGATAAATCTTTCACTTAACGTTTCTAAATTACATTCAGATTTTTCAACAATTCAGAGAAAACGTTCATTCTCTGTCTTGCAATGAATTTGAACAAAAAATTAATTTTAGATCATATTAAATTAAAGGTGATCTAGCTAACAATACTGCACATATTTCAGATCCTAAATAAAAGAAACCAGAACTTTTACAGGAGAAAATGGTTATAACTGCAACAAGAATCCAGAACCCAGAAATTATACCATAACTGAACAGGATTTTATAGAATTATAGAAGCTCACTTGAAAGAATTCTTAAAAGAACTTTGTGTAGAGTCGGTATAAATTGAATTCTATGAGCCACTCCTTGACTGCCCCCTACTGGCTAAATTTCAGCGTGCTGATGAGAGTATACTATTTAGTCTTCAGATTTTACAGAAAACATTTGCACTGAGTTTTGTATAGGTTTTTGGATTTTATAGAAGGCTTGTGTGATCCGGATTTCCTGTATTTCTGTAGAACCAAAAGAGATTTACTTAGCCAACATTTAATCCTTGATGATACATATCTTGACATTTCATTTGTACTAGTCGACTTGTCTACAGGGTTTTCAATAATGATAATGATAAGGGGGGTTCAATAATGATAATGATAGCAGGTCAAGAAGCAGGTCAAGAAGAAACAGTTAGAACAGGACATAGAACAACAGACTGGATCCAAATAGGAAAACGATTACATCAAGGCTCTATATTGTCATCCTGCTTATTTAACTTGTATGTAGAGTACATCATGCAAAATGCCAGGCTGGATGACGCACAAGCTGGAATCAAGATTGCTAGGAGAAATATCAATGACCTCAGATAGAAGATGACACCACCCTTATGGCAGAAAGTGAAGAACTAAAGAGCCTCTTGATGAAAGTGAAAGAGGAGAGTGAAAAGGTTGGCTTAAAACTCAACATTCAGAAAACTAAGATTATGGCATCTAGTCCCATCACTTCATGGCAAGTAGATGAGGAAACAGTGGAAATAGAGATTTTATTTTCTTGGGCTCCAAAATCACTGCAGATGGTGACTGTAGCCATGAAATTAAAAGACACTTGCTCCTTGGAAGAAAAGCTATGACAAACCTGAACAGCATATTAAAAAGCAGAGACATTACTTTGCCAACAAAGGTCCATCTAGTCAAGGCTATGGTTTTTCCACTGGTCATGTATGGATGTGAGAGTTGGACTATGATGAAAACTGAGTGCCGAAGAATTGATGCTTTTGAACTGTGGTGTTGGAGAAGACTCTTGAGAGTCTCTAGGACTACAAGGAGATCCAATCAGTCCATCCTAAAGGCAATGAGTCCTGAATATTCATTGGAAGGAATGATCTTGAAGCTGAAACTCCAGTACTTTGGCCACCTGATGCAAAGATCTGACTCATTTGAAAAGACCCTGATGCTGGGAGAGATTGAGGGCAGGAGGAGAAGGGGAGGACAGAGGATGAGATGGTTGGATGGCATCACCGACTCAATGGACATGAGTTTGAGTAAGCTCTGGGAGTTAGTGATGGACAGGGAGGCTTGGCGTGCTGCAGTCCACAGGGTCGCAAAAGACTGAACAATTGAACTAAACTGAACTGAATGATAGCACTGCACTCAGGGATGTTCACAGACAAGAAATTCAGTGAGAAAGTCGTTCTTATGCTTTAAGAAATGGCATGATTTTCTGAATGCAGAGGCTGTCACAAGACTATAGAGCTAATTTTTGGTAACTAATGCTTTGCATATTATTTTATTATTTTAGCCCTCAGTTTATTTACACTTATCATCTAAATATGGACTAGTGAAAAAATGTATTGGAAACTAAGTTGCTTTTTACAGTTTAAAGGAATGGCAGTGAGATGATGTCTCTTTAAAGTTTGGGGGATGGCAGATGTGGGGGTTAAGTTTAAATAGTTAATATGGATTTAGTTTTTAAAGGTCTTAAGTGGAAAACCGTATTTCTGATATCCTGAATTTCTTAGCCTGTGACCTGAGGGTAAACAGTTTAGGTATAGATAACGTTTTATAAGCCAAGCCCATTTGTCTCCCTTGTTCGCTTGTCACAAGAATTAAAACAGAAGGGCTGATTTAGCTTCCAAGAGAGGAAGTTGCTAGGACAAAGTTGCAACCCTACCCATTATGGGCAAGGTGTTTTTGCAGAATAAAAATCCAAGATTGTACAAACTATACAAACTTTACAATTGCATTGTAAACTTGAGGGTCTAAGATCATGTAAGTTAACTTTATTTTCTCTGAATCTAAATAAATCTGAGCCACATCACATTGAATGTCCAGACTGCAGTTTTAGTCATTATTATTCTGGGGCTTCTCCCACCCTAGGTTCAGGTGAAGATCCCAGTAATCTTGTATACAGTAAAATGATGCGAACGGCACCTTCAGCTAATCCATGCTCTCAGCTTGCCCTGACTCAGCCAGCAACCACGTCCATGCGTGCTGCCGTCACCCTGCCACACTGGTGGGAGGAGATGCAGGTCTGCACTGCTCCCAGAACCGGCAACCTTCCTGCCCCCTAGTCTGGGAGAATCACTACTCTCAACACTTCCCAGTCACCTCTCTCCTGCCCTTTCTGGGTCACCCATCATAATCTCCTTAATGAGTTCAGGTTATCATTTCAGCCAGGGTAAAGGATTATCTCCCAATAATTTCTGCTGGAAGGCTTCCCAAAAGACCTCCCTGGAGTCAGAAGTGGAGGCAGGAAAAACAATGTAGCGAATAAGTAGATCCTTTCCGATTCTTCCACAGAAGTCAAGTTAAAAGTAGTATTGCAACATCAGTAAATTATTCTGAAAAATTAGGGAGGAAGGAATAAAATGATAAAGATACAAGGTTTAAGATTTAGAATAAAATTTGGATAAAGGGCATCATTTCTTTGGGTCTTTGTAATTCATTGTTTAGCTTATTTATTTATTTCTGCTGCCATCTGCTGGTGCACAAGGATTCATAGTGCTCGGAACCAGTGGGAGAAAACTTATCCTTTAATTCATTGCAGGCTGAGCAGTTTGGTGAGGTTCAAGGATATAACTCTTCAGGGAATCATAATCATAAGATGTTAACAATAGAATGCTAGCAATGCTTTAAATATGAATCAAATTTTAGCATACTGGGGTAGAGGTCTATAGAAAGAGGAAAGAGATGAGGAAGTGGATATATAGAATGCCAGGGGTCAGTAGGTTGGAGTGAGAATGCTGCTAACAGTGGGAGATTTCATAAATGTTGTGGATGAAGTGCTTCATAGGGTCTTCTGAACTCCTGTAGTTACTCTTGAAGTTACAGAAGATAAAGTAATCGTAGGATATATCTGAACCACAAAATACATGTTCCACCGAAGGCTTGTTCATCTCCTGCCCATTTTCCTGCTTACCATCTAGAGTCGATGAAATTTTATCTTTTTAAAGAAAATCTGGACAACAGCAGGTGGTATAAAATCTCTCATATACCACCAGGACAAGTTAATGTATTCTGTGGTCTGAAAATTAAATTCCATGCTACATGTGATAATCTGAATATGCAAGGCCGCCTTGATGTCAATCAGTGTTTAGATTCAAATTAAAATACTAGAAGGTTTTCATACAAAATCAAAACAAAGAAACAAGGAATTCTTCAGAGAAGCATGTTGTATATGTCCTTGACCATTTATGGGTCAAAACCCAGACTATAAAAAGATTTCTTACGATCCTGGATTCAGCAAGGGCTAAAAAATCTGCTGACAGAACGGTATTATGGGAGGCCAAGTGCCCATGAGTGTCATCAGTGGTGCTTTTGAGAGATTTCAATTCCACAAAAGGAATCACCTGCTACTGCTGTTGTGTAATAGGTTAGCCAACTGTCTCCACATCACAAATGGAGAGGTTTCTGAGAGCATGATGGAGTTGTGCATGTAGAGTTGCACAACTTCATAAACTCGTTCAACATTGCTACCTGAGTGAGTTAAGTGGGGGTATTTAGAGAATATAGCCAATGAACTCTGGATTAGTCAATGTTTTTGCTCACAAATGACTCCCAACTTGGACTAACTTAAAATAGGAATTTGTTGGTTAACAGAATTCAGCTGAAGTTTATGTAGATAAATCACAGGAAGATCAGAGATCTGGCTGGGACTTGCTGCTGCTAAGTCACTTCAGTCATGTCCGACTCTGTGCAACCCCATAGATGGCAGCCCACCAGGCTCCCCTGTCCCTGGGATTCTCCAGGCAAGAACAGTGGAGTAGGCTGCCATTTCCTTCTCCAATGCATGAAAGTGAAAAGTGAAAGTGAAGTCTCTCAGTCGTGTCTGACCCTCAGTGACCACATGGACTGCAGCCTTCCAGGCTCCTCCATCCATTGGATTTTCCAGGCAAGAGTACTGGAGTGGGGTGCCATTGCTTTCT
Organism: Bos taurus; assembly: GCF_002263795.3. NCBI lineage: Eukaryota > Metazoa > Chordata > Mammalia > Artiodactyla > Bovidae > Bos > Bos taurus. The sequence continues at coordinate 56,705,898 of NC_037341.1, read as the reverse complement.
CCAGCTGGGACTTAGCAACAGCTAAAATAATGGTCTTCCCAAGGTGCTTTCTGGCTTCCCTGGTGGCTCACTGATAAAGAATCCACCTGCAATGCAGGAGACGCAGGTTTGATCCCTGGGTGGGGAAGATCCTTTGGAGAAGAAAATGGAAATCCACTCCAGTATTCCTGCCTGGGGAAGCCCATGGACAGAGGAGCCTGGCAGCTATAGTCCATGGGGTCACAAAGAGTTGGACATGATGAGCAACTAAACATCAACAACAGCAGGGTGCTTTCAGCATTCATCAGCTGTGCTTCCCGATTCATAACAGCTTCATCTCTAGTGTAGATCTTCCCCACAAAAGGCGTATGTCCTCTAACAGCTTCCTAGATTCCCATGACCACCATGCCTGCCACTTAAAACTCTTAGGAAAGACTATTGCCTGGCTTGAATCAGGAGCCCATTGATGAATGAACCAGCTGAGGGCACAGGTAACATGGAGTAACAGTTAAATCCTGATTGCACAGATGTGTTTCTGATATGCACTCTGGAATCTTGGATAATCTACTCAACTTCTCTGTGTGTCAGTTTTCTCATCTGTCAAGTGGGGATATAATAATAACTCATTTAGAAGTTTGTACTGATAATTAAAAGGGACCTTACTGTGGGAATTTTAAAAAGCAATAAAGGGTTGAAAACTATGTCTGACACAAAATAAGCACCATTTAAGTGATTGTTTTCCCTCTAAAACAGCAATTCTCAATCTTCATCATACATTAGAATCATTAGGAAACTTTAAAATATTCTTGACAACTTTGTCTCAACCCCAGATAATTGATTTGGGAGTATGGCCCAGCATCGTGATTTTTAATATCAGAAAATTCTGTGTGCATCCAGATCAAGTACTTCTGCAGTACGTTATAAGCTCCATAGATGGATGGACTTTCTATCCACAATTAAATCTTCAGTGCTTAAAAACCATACCTGGCACACGAAAGACACTCAAAAGTATTTGTTGAATAAAATAATGAAGCAACTATAGAAACTGATATATCTAGTTGAATTAAGGCCAGTGTGTGTGTGTGCATGTGCGCATGCATGCACAGATGCAAGTGTGTGCTCATGCATATACACACACACACACACTACAATTAGAAAGACTACTAGGCCTGCTAAAGATTGCAATATTCTGTACAACACAACTGCAAATCTAAATGCTATTCAAAATATGCAGGCAAATATCACTTCCCTCATGTTTTCAAAATAGGCACAAATGTGTGCATAAATGCTATACAGCAGGGGTCCTCGACCCCCGGGATCTAATGCCTGATGATCTGGGCTGGAGCTGATGTAATAATAACAGAAATAAAGTGTTCAATAAATGTAATGTGCTTGAATCATCCCTAAGCCACCCCCTTGTCCGGTCTGTGGAAAAATTGCCTTCCACGAAACCAGTCCTTGGTGCCAAAAAGGTTGGGGACCACCGCACAGCATGTCTTCTGTTTCAAACCTTTCAGTGACTTGCAATTCCATTTTTAAAAAGTTACAGGCAATTCTCATTAGTTATCACGGATAGGTTCTACAGAGTCACCAGGAACAGTGAGTTAGTGAATATGGAACCATTCCTCCTAGGCAATAAACAGGCTTGGTTCCTACAAGCCTGTAGTCACATTTTCATTAACTGGCCACTACATTAACTTTGTTGTATGTGGGATTCTGTTTAAAATTTTTTTTCTTTCATATGTATGTATGTGTATATATACATATATTTTCATTGACATTAAATTCACCATGAACAGCACTATAACTGTAACTGAACAAAGCTCATTTAACATTGACACATGTATTTTCTCTGCAACTCATGTCATAGCTTTCTTACCCATAGGAATACTAGATAGCACTTTAGCACTATTCTTGGAACCATTTTAAGCAGTGAAATCACCTACAGAAAAGCACAAAAATGTGGAAAAAATGATACTAAATGTCCTGTGAAAAGAATCACAGTCTGAGAGCTGAAGCAAGAAGACAGGGCGTTTGGTTCAGCCTCAACTGGGAACATACACATCAAATAACCCAAGTTTTTTGTGCCCCCCACCCCGTGCATATCCCATTATGACTGAAAAAGTACTGTGTGTATAAAAATTGATTTTGAGGGTGACAGGTTTCAGTTAGGAGGCAAATTCACAAATACAGAACCCATAAATAATGAGGATTAACTGTATTCAACATGATAAAGTCTAAAATCCTTAACCTGGAATTCATATCTCTCCATGAGCTGACTCTGTTTTGTTTTTCTAGCTTTAATTCCAGTTCTCCCCAGTGCTCCTCTCCTTGCTGTCCACCCCCTCTCAAGCTGAAATACCATTCCCCCCTACCCTGCATGGCCAGCCCTGCATTCTTCACTCCCCTGTTTCTATTGACTTTAGTCAAGATTTACCAGAAGCATGAATGTTCTCAGAAACTGCAAGGGGCAGAAAAGAAAGGTTATTCTCAATATACATGCATATGTTGGGATATTATCAACCCCAAACCTTTTTATATTAATTAGCTGCATTAAAAGCACCTTACTCTGATGAATTCAATGACAAACCAAATTGAAGGAGTCTGTGTGGGTAGACACAGTAGAGAGAGTATTATTACATGACAAAGTGACTAGACAGCATCAAGTGCTGTGACCAGGCCAAATTTGATACAATAAATTTACCATGGCTTTGAAAGTTCATCATCAAATATTTCTCCATGTCCCACGAGATAAGGTCATGGTTGAAAATAACAATTTTGAGTTATTCCTTTTCTCTATGAAATAAACTGTGGGCTAGAGGTACATAGAAATTGCATGATAAAATTCAATTCCAAGGATTGATTTTAAAAAGCAAAACATGCAGAGAAGTCTGCCTTAAATGAAAACATTATTGTTCTGATGACTTGATTATGCTTCACATAACTTGGCCATACACATTTGAGATAAATATTACCTATATGAGGTGTGTATATATGTATATATATATATATATATGCGTGTGTGTATGTGTGTGTGTGTGTGTATAAGTATATATATGGGTGTATGTACATATAAAGGTATTTATTTTTTTGTATATTTAAGACTAGTTATAACTCCCATTTGTGTGAATCATTTTACAAGTTGAAGAAAACCAAAAGTTAGGATGAAGGACCTGTAGTCCAGATGTGTGTGTCTTTACAGTTTCAGGATGAAGTACAAACAGTGAGTCTGGCTTTTACTTTCTTCAGTAAGCTATTTGGACATAACATGTGTGCTTTACTCATTAAGTCCTTATTGTCCTTAGCTTCTATTTTGGAATCTGCTGCCAGGAAATGGATTTCTAATTACCTTTGTGACCAATAAAGAAAGGTTTAGAAAACCAGATGTTAAGCTAGGAACTAGTTTCAGCACAAACAGCATGTATTTAAAGGTGAATTTTTCAAGTTTTCCACCTAGTCAATGTTGAAATGAAGTCATTCAAATTTGTCTTCAACAAGTGTGCACTTTATGTGCCTTGGTTGGTGAGGAAAGCAGTCAACCCTACACTGAGATGACATAGCGGTTTTCCTGTATACCAAACATCCTTGACTGTCCCCAAATAAATATTTCATAGCCTGCCTTTATCCTATATTCTTCTTAATTTAGTTCCTAAAATCAGGAAACAAAATAGGGATAATGCCATGAGAGCATGTCTAGCAACATGCTCTTATGGCATCTAAATCAATTCATTCTCCTAGTCTAGATCTTAAGGACAGTCTTAAGATCAAAGATTCATACATGGTAGGAGCTTGATCTGACTCCTTTTTAGCAGGACTGAACAAAAGAGATAACAAAACAGGAATCTTGAGGGTAGAGGCCAGGGTCCATCTCCACTCTTGTTCGTGATGTAGATTTGGGGTTACCCAATCTCTCGGTATTTGAGGAATACATTCATAAATTCTCATTAGACTAACAGTCAAGTACTTTGCTGTAGTCGTTGGCTTCATTATCCAATGGAACAGTCTAAAAGCAATGAACTCTTCACTGGCAAAAGAGTTCACTGAGAGGAAAGATCAGGAGCTACATCCCAACCATTATCTAACCAACTGCCTTCTGTTGACATTTCATCTCTGCATTCAGGTATACTTTGACTATCCTAAGTGGTTAAAAGAGAGCAAACAGGAGACCCAGAATTATATGCCATGCTGGGTACAAGTCCTGGAATGAGTTAAATGCTTATAAAAAAAGAATAAACCAAGAAATAGAAATTTTAAAATATTATAAAATACAGACATGACTCCTGAGTCATAAAACCAAAAATTAGTTTCTTGAAAAATAGAAAATATATAATGGATGGGCAAATATAATTAAGAAAAAAAGAGAAAGAAAAGAATTCACCACAGAAAACATTAGGAATAAGAAAGAAGACATAATTATACATATAAATGAAAAATTTAGGAATCATATTGCAGTCATCAGTAAATCCTTCTTGAGTAATTTCTTTATGCTAAGACCTAGTCTATACACTAGGGATAGAAGAGAAAATATGACTGAGCCCCTTGCTCTTGGATCCTACAGTCAAGATAGAGGAGTCAGACAAACTCAGAGAAATAGTGAATTGATGTTAGCCAGTGATGAGTACATGTAGATGATAAAACAAACTAATGTCTATGGCTGCTTTAGTTAGAGTGGGCAGTGAAGGCCTTTCTGAAGACGTGACATTTGAATTTAAACCTGAATAATAGTGATAGTCACACAGACAACAGCCTGTCAAAAGAACCTTCTGAGAAAAAGAAAGAGTAGCATCTAGTATCTGGATGACTTCCCCAGTGAGGACTTCACATTCTAGGAGTGCAGCCTCTGTGGTCCTGACAAGTTCAAGAAAAGACATGGAAGGAAGATGAATCATCCTGTGTTTATACTTAAAATTTCAGATAATAAATTTAACGTATCCAGAAAACAAATTATTGTTCACATTTTCCTGCATACTCTGGATAAAGTTGTATATGCCATCATCAAGAAAGCAAAGTAGTTTGGGTGACTCCCTGGAAGCCAGTGTCCACAGGATAATGCAACCTCACGAGTAATGACACAACGAGCATTAAGCACACGGCATCAGGGAACTGCAAAGGCAAACTGATCAATATTGTGTCCACACAAACATGTTCCAAAGAGCTATGGTATTGTGACTAATGGCAGTCTTGCTGCCTTTGTCTCATGGGGGAGACATGAAATTATTTGGAAACAGCACATTTGAGAAGAAAGAACACAAAAAAGATGATTCCTGGACCTTAAGAGAAAGAGGTGGGGTGTGGACACTATGAAGAATCTTCCCTTGCCCTGATTGGAAAATAAACAAATATATAAGTATGTCCTCTCTATCCATATTCATTGATAAATCATTCTACTTTATATGGGTCCTTATATGAATGTTGTAGTATTTTTTTTTTAAACTAAATTGTTGAACAGGGGCCCTACAAAAATATTTTTGTTTTCTCAGGATCCTGCACACTGTAGGGGCAGTCCTTAATTTGATTGTTTTTTTCTTTTAAAAACAAATGAAGAGGGTCTCCACCTTTCTCTTCCACCTAAGGAAATATCATTTGTCCTCTACCTCCACCCCAGCGTGGCTTCCCTTGTGGCTCAGCTGGTAAAGAATCTGCCTGCAATGGGGGAGACCTAGGTTTGATCCCTGGGTCGGGAAGATCCCCTGGAGAAGGGAAAGGCTACCCAATCCAGTGTTCTGGCCTGGAGAATTCCATGGGCGGTATGTCCCGGAGGTCACAAAGATTCGGAAACCACTGAGTGACTTTCACTTTCACTTTCCTCTCCAGCTTAGCAGCACCAGAGTGATAGCACACCAAGAGGAAAGGAGAATGGAGAAAGGAAGGTAACAGACCAGATACTCACTCTTACAGCCCTGGATCCATGGATCTAACCTGAGACAGAGTGACTGAAAAGTTATGGAATTTAACTTGGATGGATTTAAAAGAGGTTGCTACCTTGAAGAAGAAAATTCGAGCAATTACTCAAAAATTAAATCATATAATTATACCTCTATTCTAGCATCTGCAGCCTCAGTGGGGATTCCTTGAAATTGCAGGTTTCTTTCTTTTGTATTCCATACACTAAATACCTAATTAAGTGAATAGCCAACATCAATTTGGATGACTTACCCAGATTAAATATAGAGTTTGTTTTGGACCTCTAGAGATAATTTACTTTTATTCCCCACAAACATATTTTAAATAAACCAGATGTGTAGTTAGATGGACCCCTGAGAGCTAAAACACCTGTTGGGCAGACTAAAACTCTAAAGTACAACTGAAATCTTAAGGTAATTATGAAATACACAATTAGGGTAATCTTTACTATGATTTATCTTTGTATTCCTCATTATACTCAGCATAATTAAGGAAATGCTGGAGACTATTCGGCTTGATGGCTTATAAACATGAATATTTAAAAACGTTTGATATCAATATTCCTCATAACTTATGACATCATTCTTTTAACATGTAGATTGCTGATAATTCAGAATAAAATGTCCATTACAGTAGACCTAAGTATTTCAGATCTGGAAATATTTCTTCCATTCCATTGTGTCTACAAGTACACTTCCAAGAAATGGTTCAGAAAAGCCACTAAAGTAAAAGTAGTTTTTTTTCCCTAGGAAAGTGTCAAAATTTTGACTGTGAGATGTATACCACCATACCTAAGATATGATGATTTTATTATTCAAATCTAGGGTTAAGCATGTGCTAATTCACATGCTAAGTCACTTCAGTCGTGTCAGACTCTTTGTGATCCCATGGACTGTAGCCCACCAGGCTCCTCTGTCCATGGGATTCTCCAGGCAAGAATATGAAGTGGGTAGCCATTCCCTTCCCAACCCAGGGATTGAACTCTCATCTCCTACATCTCCTGCATTGGTGGCTGGATTTTTTACCACTAGTGCCACCTGGGAAGCATGTCTAACTAAAAGCAGACTGAAAGTGAAAGTGAAAGTCACTCAGTCCTGTCTGACTCATTGTAACCCCATGGACTGTACAGTTCATGGAATTCTCCAGGCCAGAATACTGGAGTGGGTGGCCTTTCCTTTCTCCAGGGGATCTTCCCAACCCAGGGATCAAACCCAGGTCTCTCGCATTGCAGATGGATTCTTTACCAGCTGAGCCACCAGGGAAGCCCAAGAATACTGGAGTGGGTAGCCTATCCCTTCTCCAGGGGATCTTCCTGACCCAGGAATGGAACCGGGGTCTCCTGCATTGCAGGCAGATTCTTTATGAACTGAGCTATGAGGGAAGCCTAAAAGCAGACTATACATGCTAAATACCTGTACTATTATCTGTATGTCTATATTAATTATTTAGCTACTCTTTTTTTTTTTTTTTTTTTGCTTTTCCATTTTCTCCTTTTATTTAAAGCTGTCACAATAGACTGGAAGTGCCAGGCAGCTCCATCTTCTCCCATCTTCCGAGGAGACGGAGCCCAGTGTTGGGTTCCACCGCAGGGAACGGTATGGCCAGCCTCTCACACCAGCACCTGGAAAACCTCCAGCTTCTCCCGGTACAGGTGGTGAAACTGCTTGGCCAGGTAGTGGAAAGGGGCTTCATAGTTTTCCATCTCCTTCACGGATGTTTCAAAACATTCCAGGCCTTGGCCCAGTGCCCACGCCTGGGCCTGGGCCACATCCACCACTCGCCTGCCAGCCAGGTCTGTCTTGTTTCCCACTAGCACACCTGGGAGGGTGGTCCCTGGAATCTGAGACCGAGCCTTCTCCAGCCACTTGCTGCAGTTGGTGAAGGACTGCTCGTTGGTCACGTCGTAGACAAGACACAAGACATTGGGACTCTCCCACAGTTTATCCAGCATTTCAGAAAACAGCTCTTTGCCGGCCGAGTCAAAAATGAAGAGTTCCACACTGTCCCCCGTGTCAGGGACTGCCACTGTTTTCACCACCAGATCCACCCCTGTTGTCAGGGTGTAGTTCTTCTGGAAATGGGCCCCGTCGCTGCGGAAGAGCTGTGCCAGGGCGGTCTTGCCCACGGTGGGGTCTCCTGCCAGGATGCATTTGGCTGCGAGCTTCACCATGGTAACCAACCACCTCCACGGACCAGACAAGAGAAGAGCGGCTGCTGGAGGCGTTGGTGGTCCTGCCTGGGAAGGGGAGTAGGGAGAACTGGCGCTCAAGGGGCCAGTGGCCACGGTGGGGACCGGGACAATGGGGCCTGGACCCTTCGGGCAGCCCGTGGGGCGGTATTTGGCGCTAGGGTCCCGGTGGGGCGCGGAGGAGCGCCAGAAGGGGTCAAGTTCTTCAGAAGGCAGCCGGGAAGGTCCCAGGGAGGCGATGCGGCTCCCGAACCCAGTCCAGCCCCCGGCAGTGTGGTTCGGGAACAGTGACCCAGAAATCCTCCGGCCCCCAGCCCCACTGTGGCCGTGATGTCCGAGCAACCACCGCCCGCCTGCCCCGCCTCCTCATCCCCCCCGCCCCGCCTCCTCCTTGCTGGCCTATTTAGCTACTCTTATTTGTCATAATGCATTATATCATCTCTACATTGTCTAAGAAATCTGTAAGATCTCTGATGCCTAACTCAACTTCTCTTTCTATTTATCAATGTATGTAAGGAAATGAGCTGATTAATCCCTGGTTTGATTTGACACAATTAACTTGAGCCCAGCCCTGTGCAGGTGTGGTGATTAAGACAGCATCATAGCTCTTTCCTTCTAAGAGAGAAACATGGGACAAGCAAGTATTTACAACAGGCCTTGTAAGCCTAGCAACTAGAATATGTACTTAGAACTGCCACTGCCAGGGTCAAGTCCCAGCAGTCTATAAACAACAAACTTTGTAAGAAACAATGTGTAATGACAGAAGCTTCTAGAATTGTTGTAGGGATGAAGTAAACTGCAGTTACAAAAGAGCCTGCTACATGGTAAGATTCAGTATATGTCGCTGTTGTTATGAACAGGCGTGATCCCTACCATGAGAGAAGAAACGTAGGTGCAATGTAACTCTATCATCAACTGACATGAAGTATGAAAAGACAAATTCAACTTTAAAAAAATTCTGTAGTCAAAACTGAGTGTGTCTACACTATTTTTGCTCATCTAAACCATTGGTCATGTCTCATTCATTTAGTAAGTACTCACTGACGTTCTGCCAAGTGACCAGCCTGTGCTAGACTGGGCGTGCAGGGTGAGAACAGGTCCTGCATTCATAGCTTGTGGTCCATCTTGGAGAATAACTAGAGGTGACTCACTGCCCAGCAGACTCAGCAGGCACTTGACCATAAGTGGTAAATCTGAGGAGAACTCAGAAACTTCAAGAATAAATGAAACTTTTTTTTTTTTCGGGATGTGTGAATCTCCCTAAATTCACATGTCACTTAGAACTGGTCAGATTGCTTACCTTGAAATTCAGCCTCTCACCTCATTTCTGCCACTTTCTTGCCACTTAAGAGCTCATATTTAATTTTTATAAGACTTTAAATCTTGAAAGCTAGGTACCATAGAAAGACAATTTAGAATCCGTAATTCTTGTGCAAAATGTGTCATAATTAGCTTACTTGCCATCTTACAGACCTAATGCCTTTTTAAGGTGGCCAAGTTCTGACTTCTTGTTCGGTAAAGATTGGTATAAACTATGGAATAAAGATAGAGGCAATGTAATGTAGCTGCAACAGTCCTGGTCTTAGATTTTGAAGGCCTTGTTCTTCCACTCATTTAAGCAGTATTTTTATTAAATATTTATGCTATTTCAGCCTTTTCTGTATCTCTTTGACTTTCTGGGAATATCACCTTTATCCTCTGTTAGGAAATGGAGATCACCTGACTCCATCCCCAACTACAATGTGGCCATGATCTCAGGTCAGCCATATGAGCCTCTCCATGTCAACAGCCCCAGTGATTGGTCCAGGACGTGATGCAAAATGCTTGCATGAGAGTTAGTACTGTGCTCTGCAGGGAGCTGTTGGCCAGGAGGTCCTTTCTTTTCCCTTGAGTTGTCAATTGGTTACATGTATGCTTGAAGCTGTCAGCAGCCATAGCCCACCTAGAGAGTACCTGATGACAAGCAAGAGGAAAACAGGCAACAAGGTAGAACGTGACTATAAAGAAAAGAGAGAAAATCTGAGTGCTGATGACTTTTTATGGAGGGGATACTCAGGAGTGCAGAAATGTTCTTTACTTTCCATACATGTTTGCAGTTGCTGTCTTAATGTTTTATTTCACTTGGAGGCAAAACAATGAATCTGAGACAACTCAGTGTATCAGTCAACTCAGAGCCTGTCCTCTCCCCTTCCCTTGAGGCTGATTCAGAGGACAGCAGCATCTGTGGTTCCATCAGTTACCGAATCTCCCTATGGCTGGCAACTTCTGAGAAGCCCATGGCTCCATCCTGCTTTCTGTCTACTCAGATCTCTCTTTAACCTTGTCTAGACCATGTAGTCCCTCCAGATTGACCAGCTGCCTCTTGACAACCCTGAAGACCTCTGGAAAAACTGTATATTTCTGACCAGATATGCCAAACAACCTTTCTCACCCTGCTAGTTATACACAATAGTGTCCCAAAGTGCCTCCTGGGGTTTAGATGGATATAATGTCACCAGTGGGCTTCCCTCATGGCTCAGATGGTAAAGAATCTGCCTACAATGCAGAAGACCCAGGTTCAATCCCTGGGTCAGGAATATCCTCAGAAAAGGGAATGGCTACCCACTCCAGTATTCTTGCCTGGAGAATTCCATAGACGAAGCAACCTGGAGAGCTACAGTCCATGGGGTCCCACAACTGAGCGACTAATGCATTCATTTTCACAATGTCGGGGTATCCTTTCTTCTTCAGCCCCAAATGTGGACTTTTCTAACATCTCTCACCAGGGGACATGCTGAAGGTCAGAACACAGCCACCGTCCTTGGTATTTCATGTGCATCTATGCTTGCTTGTCTCCTCTCTACTTGCCTCTCTATCCTGAAAAATGGGATAAGAAAATGAACTTTTACATTGTGGTCTGTTCTTCCCAGATCTGTTCTTTTACATAAGCTTCGTCTTTTGAACAAACAAACAAAATCTAAAGACAGCATCTCTGGCGAGAGTTTCTATGTTTGAAACCTAAAAATCTAGTCTTCTGAACACTCCATCTCCTGAGACAGTGAGTCTGGACTCCCTCCATTCAGCCTGAAATCAGGGAAAAGAAGGAAATTGCTAATAAAGAAAAGCACAAGTGGTTATCTGAGATTTGCTTTAAATTAGTCTAGCAAAGGGTATTAAGATGGGAGGAGTGAGAAAGTATAGGTGAAACAAGATTAGCCATAACTTGATCGTTATTGAAGTTAGGTGATAGCCCACAAGGGTTCAACATACTATTCTTTCCACCATCACGCTACTATTTTCTCTATATGTTCATTGTTGGAACACTTTTTGAAAATAAAGTTTGCAATAAAATTGTTCTTAAAATAAAATGAAAAAACAGTTAATATCAAGATATCCCTCCATTATGCAATGGTGTTCAGCATTTGTTGTCATTGTTCAGTCCCTAGGTCATGTCCAATCCTTTGCAACCCCATGGACTGTAGCTTGCCAGGCCCCTCTGTCCATGGGATTCTCCAGGCAAGAATACTGGAGTGGGTTGTCTTTCCCTTCTCCAGGGGAACCTTCCCAACCCAGGGATCAAACCCGGGTCTCCCACATTGCAGGCAGATTCTTTACCATCTGAGCCACGAGGGAAGCCTATAAAAGGAAAAATTAGTTAATATCAAGATATCCCTACATCATGCAATGATTTTCAGGGTTTACTGTTGCTTTTCAGTCTCCACATCATATCTGATCCTTTGCAACCACATGGACTGCAGCACACCAGTCTTCCCTGTCCTCCACTATCTCCCAGTGTTGGCTCAAACTCATGTCCATTGAGCTGATGATGCTATCCAACCATCTTATCCTCTGTCACTTGATTCTCCTTCTGCCCTCAATCTTTCCCAGCATCAGGGTCTTTTCCAATGATGAGTCAGTTCTTTGCATCGGGTGGCCAAAGTATTGGAATTTCAGCTTCAGCATCAATCCTTCCAATGAATATTTGGCGTTGATTTCCTTCAGGACTGACCAGCTTGATCTCCTTGCTGTCAAAAGGAATTTCAAGAGTCTTCTCCAGAACCACAATTTGAAAATATCAATTCTTTGGTGCTCAGCCTTCTTTATGGTCCAACTCTTACATCCATACATGACTCTTGGAAAAACCATAACTTTTACCATATGGTCATTTGTTGGCAAGATGATGTCTCTGCTTTTTAATATGTTGTCTAGGTTTGTCATAGCTTTTCCTCCAAGGAGTGTCTTCTAATTTCATGGCTGCAGTCACTGTCCACTGTGATTTTGGAGCCCAAGAAAATCTGTTGCTGTTGCCACTTTTTCTCCATCTATTTGCCATGAAGTGATGAGGCCAGATGCCGTGATCTTTGTTTTTTTAATGGTGACTTTTAAGCCAGCATTTTAAAAAATTTAATCTATTTATTTTAATTGGAGGCTAATTACTTTACAATATTGTGGTGGTTTTGCCATACATCAACAAGAATCAGCCACGGGTGTACACGTGTCCCACCAATCCTGAACCCCCTTCCCATCTCCCTGTCTATCCCATCCCTCTGGGTTGTCCCAGAGCATCAGCTTTGTGTGTTCTGCTTCATACATCAAACTTGCACTGGTCATCTATTTTACATATGGTGATATACATGTTTCAATGCTATTCTCTCTAGTCATCCCACCCTCTCCTTCTCCCACAGAGATCAAAAATCTGTTCTTTACATCTGTGTCTCTTTTGCTATCTTGTATATAGGGTCGTTGTTGCCATCTTTCTAAATTCTATATATATGCATTAATATACTGTATTGGTGTTTCTCTTTCTGACCTAGTTCACTTTATATAATAGGCTCCAGTTTCATCCACTCAGACGGTAAAGCATCTGCCTGCAATGCAGGAGACCCAGGTTCCATCCCTGGGTCAGGAAGATTCCCTGGAGAAGGAAATGGCAAACCATTCTAGTACTCTTGCCTGAAAAATGCCATGGACTGAGGAGCCTGGTAGGCTACAGTCCACAGGGTCACAGAGTCGGACATGACTGAGCAAATTCACTTCACATTAGAACTGACTCAAATGTGTTCCTTTTTATAGCTGAGTAATACTCCATTCTGTATATGTACCACAACTTCCTTATCCATTTGCCTGCCTATGGACATCTAGATTGCTTCCATGAACTAGCTATTGTAAACAGTGCTGCAATGAATATTGGGATACATGTGTCTCTTTCAATTTTGGTTACCTTGGTGTGTATGCCCAGCCGTGGGATTGCTGGGTCATATGGCAGTTCTATCTCCAGTTATTTAAGGAATCTCTGCACTGTTCTCCATGGTTTAAGCCAGCTTTTTAACTCTCCTCTTTCACCCTCATCAAGAGGCTCTTTAGCTCCCCTTTGCTTTCTGCCATTAGAGTTAGGTAATGGAAATCTATTAAAGATAGATTCACACTGAAAAATGACTTGATCAGATTTGTAATTTTGAAAGGTTGCTCTGGCTATTATAGAGAGTTTCTCTAGGCATAAAAAATAGAGGGGACATGTGCTGTGGTCTAGATAAATTGAGTAAAGAAGTGATTGAGCTGGAGGGAAGGATCCAGACAAAATAGTATGTCTTGCACAGGGAGGATAATGAGAAAGAGGCCCAGTGTTCCTGCCAGGGTTCTATTTGGGTTATAAGGAGAATGGTAGTGCCATTTACCAGTATGGTGAGTTCAGAAGCAGAATCAGGATTGAAGAGTGAGATATTCATCTCAAGCCTTGACTTTGCTATGACATATTTGAGGGGTCCCGGGAGAGCCAGCTAATTCTGTGTTTAGTTCTTGTACATGTGAACTTGTGTGAATAATATAAAATAACTCAAAATATTTTAAATTATAAAGCATCATTAAATATTGTTTTCCAAAAGTTTATAATATGTAATGTGACCCCAGTAAATAAGCAATGATGAAAGGAAAAATATTTAATTGTTTTGGTCTCTATTCCCTGTTTCTGAAAATTCTTCAAATCAGTTTAAAATCACCCACCAATTTTTAGGAATTGGTCCATCAACAAATTCAAGAGAAATAAGATGTGTAAAAATGGGAATCACAGTAACAAACTTGAGAATGAACAGTTGGCAACAAAACAATTTGAAATACAATCAGAAAAAACTCTGGCCAAGCTTATCCAAGAAAGTATATGGATTTTTTTTTTTAATATGTCAATTTCAAACAGTTAGGAAGAGACCAGATGAGTGATAAAATTTGAATGAACACAAGGCTATTGATTTCAGTCAAATAAGACAGAAAATAAAAAGCCTTCACTCAAGATATACAGTATTTTTGCAGATACCAGCAAAGGAAACCCTTACTTGCCCATCTCCTTGTAAATAAAAGGTGGAAACTAAGAAAATAATTCCAAGTTAGGGAGCATTTAATGCACAACACTGACAGCTAACTTTGACACCTGCATTTTTTTTTAATGTGCTTTAGGGTTAGATCTTAAAATCATTCCATTTCCTTCTGATCATCCTTTTAGCTATCAGTCCTCAAAGCTTTTCTTAAGAGTCCTGTGGCCCAAGCTGCACAAGTTTTATTGTTAATATAAGAACTCCTTCTGTCTTTTCTTTAGTAAAGTCCTGACTTTTTTCATAAAGAAACATTGATAATTTATTCCTTGAATTACAAAGCATTTTCCAGCAAGGCAAAGACCCGAGACTCATTCTGTTATACTCAGATGCCCTTACGTTGATTTAACTTCCCAGCATTCTATGTAAGTCTGACCTCTGTCCAACTGGGCCTTTATTTCTCTCATCTTGGGGGTTTATGCAGAGGTCTGGAATGCCACTACTGAGACAGCGTGTCCACAGAATTTCTTAGCAAAGCACTGCCAGAAATACAGAAAATAAACATCTTTGAAAAATAGCCAAGTTGAAGTGCTTCCAGAGTCAACTCTGAATAGTTAAACTCCCGTAAAGCCTGTTAAATATTATAAAAAATCAAGTCATTAATGGCAGTTCAGCTTTCAGATTGCAATATGACTTAGAATTATGAGACCTAAAAGGCAGGTCTTTTAGCAGTGTTATTGGTCCTCACACAGAACAGCCTCCTACTGACTTTGGAGGTGGGAAGAGGGAAGAGGCTGAGAACTCGGTATTGAGGGACTCTCAGGGGGATAAATGTCTAGTTTGGGTTGCTGAGGATTGATAACAAGCTCAGCACCTAATTAAATCTGCTTCGCAAATAGCTCCCAAAGCAGAATCAGTGTCTCTATTTGGAATCAGTGATCACTCTCTGGGGAGTCATCATAAACCAAAAATGATAACTTGGCCTTTTGGAAAATTTCTCCCTGAAGGATGGTAACCCAAAGAGTGATGAAAATCACAAGTTTTATATCAGAGTCCTGGAACGAGGTTATATTTGTCTTATCTGCACAATCATATCTTGCTTAGCTATCAGGCTAGGAATGAACAAAGCCTGGAAAATACTCCGGCTCTAGGGAGAAAGTAATCAGCCTTTCGCACGCCTTAAAGCAGTTCATCCATGAAAACACGCGTCCTAACAATAACAGTGCTCCACCGATACAGGAACTCTTGGAAGGTGCTTCCAAGGCCCTTGGTGCCAACAGAAAAAGGATTCTGTGCCTCTCTATAGGCATGTGAGTATATATTTTTAACCACCTCTTGGGCATTAAGGAATATCTCATTACTTTCCTACCTTTAAATCATATTCAGACATCCAGCTCTAGGGTTCCATGCAGCCTGAATGGCATGAAATTAATTCTCCATCTGTAGTTCCTCTCTCACCAGTTTACCTGCCTGCAAGTCCTCAATTTCTTCTGCAGAGCAAAGAATCCAAAGAAGGCCCCTGGTTAGAACTGAGATGCCCAGTAGAATCCTGAAAGTCAGCTGATTTTGCTACTCCGGGGCTACCTTGGGCACATGATGTTCTGCAGAGTCTTTGTAAGACCAAGTGAATGAGCTTCCCAGGTACACAGAGCACCTTCACAGGTGTGCACATTCAGTTCTCATACCTTTCCCTATCTGGGGCTTCCCTTGGTCTCTGCTCCCCTCTCTCCTCAGAGACATTTAAAGTCAACTCTAAATACGCTGAGATTTCCAGGAAATACTGAAATATTGAAAGAGAGATTACCTTCCAGAAGCTCCTGGTTTGGGCTCCTTAAGGATAGGAAACACAATTGCTCCTATTACCTTTCCCAGAAAAGAAAGAGATCTCTCTTTGTTTCTCTCTTCTCTTTCTCTCTCTCTCCCCCTTCACATACTCATGCATACTTCAGTTTAAACAACAACAAAAAAAGGTGACATTAGTGTTATTATTCATTTAACAAATGAAGAAATAACTCAGACATGGTTACATATTCACTCAGCTAGGTGCGGCTAGTAATGGAGGCATCTGGACCCAGATGTGTCTGGATCCAAAGCCCATGCTTCTAAAATCTCTTCTGTCAGAAGCAGGAAAGAAGTCAGTATTTCAGAGGATAAATTGTAAGAAGGTTATCATTATTTAATTAAAAAAAAAAAATTAAGTGCCTCGTGTTCAGTGTGTCCCCCGAGGCTGCAGTCATCTCAAGTGGAGGCTGACTGGTTGGCCTTCTGGTTCCCTCGCAGGCCTGCTGGCTGGATCCAGTTCCTTGAGGGTTGTTGGCCTGAAGGCCTTAATTACTAGTCATTCCTGGTAAGCCTCTCCACAGCACAGCTCACAATCAGTCAACTGGCTTCTGCCAAATGAACGAGAGAGAGAGAATGAGAGAGAAAACAGGCTGGATGCTGCAGTTGTCTTGTAACCTGCCTTAATCCATTCAGCTGGTATGACAGAGTGCCAGAGACTGAGCAACTCATGAATGGTTAAATTATGGCTCGCAGGTCAGGAGGCTGGAAGTGTGAGATGACAGTGCTGGCATGGCTGGGTGAGGGTCCTCTCTGGGTTGGAGACTCCTCATTGTATCCTCACTTGGTGGCAGGGGCGAGGGTTTTCTTCAGAGCCTCTTTTAGAAGGCACTAGGCCCTCAAGAGGTGTCCATGTTCATGACTTAAACACCTCCCAGAGGCCCCACCTACTAAAACCATCATCTGCAGGGATTTCAACATGTGAATTTGGGGAGAGGATGTAAACATTTAGACTATACCCTAACCTAATCTTGGAGGTAACATCTTATTATTTTTGCTATATTCCATTCATTAGAAGCAAATCTCTAGGCCCAGTCCACATGCAAAGGGGAGGGAATTACACAAAATGGTGAACACCAGAAGGGAAGGGGTCATTGTGGGTATCTTACAGACTGCCTATCACACCTGCAGATATGATTTATTGCTAGGCTGAGCAGACTATTTAAATTCAAACCTTTAGCCTTATTACTTGCTAGCTATGTAATCTTCAATAAGTTACTTAATTACTTTGATCTTCAGTTTCCTCATCTGTAGAATGGAGCTATGAATGGTACCTACTGATCTCAAGGAGTCAACATGGATTAAATGACTAATACATAATTAAAACCTAAATGAATGCCTGGCATATGGTAAATATTCAGTGAATTTTGTAAATCCACTACACTTCAGTTAAAAATTATCAGATATAAAATAGCTTTCCTGGGTAATAATATATATTCAAAAGAGAAGGCTTTTTATTTTTAACTTCTGAAAATTATGTAACATAAAGTGGTCACAAAGGAAACCAAGGCCATAACCATTCTTGAAAAAGTTGAAAAAAACTTCATCTATGTTGACACTAAACATTTTTCTCAATGTAGCAGAATTTCAAACAACTAAAACACAATCTAAGAAAAAGGAATACTTTTATTACGGTATCACTCTCATAGTCTACTTTTTATCCTGATTTCATAGATATATTACTACTCAAATGAGAATATGTACTGTCCTCTGGGAAGTGGGGTGGAGCAACATTTGACTAATGTTGCTTTGTCATTTGCATCTCAGATCTGAACCCTTCCCCACCCTTTGTTGTAGACACCACCACCTGTACACACAGACACACAGACAGACATGCAATCAGAACCACACAGAGACATATACTCAGACTCAGTTCTTGGATATAATTATTAGTTACATCCAAAATTAACTGCAATTTCATAAAAATGCTTACCAATAAATGTGTCCAGTTAATGAGATTTTACCTGAACTCCTCCTATATTCCCCAACCTAAACTGGGGAGTGACCTTGGTTCTCTCTCTTTCTCACTCCCCCATCTGATCCCTCACTCTTCTCTATCCAGCCCTCCTTGGTCACTTCTTTCTACCCTAAATGCAGCTGCTTTAATTTACGCCTTCATCAATGCTCAAAGCAAAGGTGAATTCCTTTTAGAGAGGAAGAGTGTTTCTCACTCCGGCTCCTTTTCCCACTTTGCCACCGCAGATCAGCTCTGTACTGTAACCCACAAAGTTGTTTATGAAAATTGCCCACAGCTCGCATTTTTGCCAGGTCAGATCTAGTCCCTAGAGACAGGCTGAGCCAGGAACCATGCAGCCCTCCTCGTTTCTTTTTTCTCTGTCCCCATCTCCTGAGACCAGCCCCAAACTTCCCGTTTGAGGAGAGCTAAATTGCTTCATACAGAGATTGCTGGTGGTGGGGTGAGGGAAGAGCCAGCCATTCATTCATTTACCATTTCCAACTATGAATTCTAGTTCAGATTCAACTGAAACACCTTCTGGCAAAGAAACGTCTTACTATGCAAAGGTTTTGTGTGTGTCTGTGTCTGTATGCTAAATCACTTCAGTCATGTCCAACTCTGTGCAGCCATATGAGATGCAGTCACCAGGCTCCTCTGTCCATGGAATTCTTTAGGCAAGAATACTGGAGTGGGTTGCCGTGCTCTTCTCCAAGGGATCTTCCAGACTCAGGGATCGAACCCACATCTTGTATGTCTTCTGCATTGGCAGGTAGGTTCTTTACCACTAGTGCCACTTGGGAGCCCCACTATGCAAATGTGCTACCCTGAGAAGCGTAGGATATCAAAACACTTTTTGTGTATTTAACATGGGAATACTGGTTGAGAGAAAGGTCCTTCACGCTGGGACTTGAGATAGGCTTTATGGAAGTAGGGCATCTGACTACTTAAGCCTAAGTCAGGTAGCAGTGCCCCAAAAAGGCATAGACAGATTGAGCCCAGAGTGGAGGTGCTGGGCTGCTGAGAAGTAGCATGAGGATCGAGGGTGCTTGATTCCAGTCATTTCTGGAACTGTGAGGAAGATGACAGCATTCTCTCAGTAGTTCACACAGTGGGGTACCTCCAGAGTCAGGCTCTGCAGCTAGGTCATGTCCCCCAGCTCTTACCCATTCTTATTTCAGATCAGGTCCAGCTTTCCTTTTCCCTTCCCTAATATGTGTCCTGCCTCTGCCATGAACAGATTATGTTGCCTTCTTGTCAAGCCACTAGACGTGACAGATCTTCCTGAGAGATGGACCAGAGCAAGTGAAGACAAATGAATGACTTTCACTCTATCCTGGAACAGAGGCTCAGACATTCTTAGAAGTCAGGCAATCTGAACATAATTTATAACAGGAATCTCATATTTTGTCTTTTAAGCATCCTGTTCTTTTGTCTTTTGTTAGCTACTCTCCTATTTTATTTTGGGGAACCAACCCCCCACAATTTCATTTCATGTGATTCTAATGAGACTGATTCTACCCCTGCCATCAGTGGTAGGTATGATTTATCACCAGTCCCAGAAGAAGCAACTGAGACTATCCCACCTGCATGGCTCAGGGGTTGGCTAAGGGTGGACATTTGGCCCAAGTCAAACCAAACACACCAAATCTGGGGACCCTTGCTGGGGACTTTAGGAAGGAGCAACTCTCTTTCTTCTAGGGTTGCTAATCAGGCAGGATATAATCCTGAAACTTCTGGAGTCTACATTGCTTCCACATAGAGGCAGCCTGCCTTAGGATGGGCAAAGACAGAGAGAAGCAGAGTTGTGGTTGGAAAAAATATCATTTCTATGGACATTGTTTAATTACCTGGATTCAGCCACACTGGAACTTTTCAGTTAAATAAACCAGGGTATTCTCCTTAGAGCCTAAGACAATTTATGATGAATTACTGTCCCATACAACCCAAAGCAACCAAGTCACCTTCTACAACTTCACTGGCAGGAGGCTATTAGCCCTCACTTTAATCATGCCAGATGAACAGTCTTCGTTTTTCACCAGGGCTCTGGGTTTAAGTCTCTGATTCTCAGTTCTTTGTACTGAGCAAAATCTGCTATCTTTATCTTAGTCCCATTACTAATGTTTCATGTATTTATTCATTATGTATCTTGTTCAATTAGGGAACAATAAGTAGAAGAGTCCTGAGGTGGGTTTGAACTTTGTACTGAAAGAACAGCAAAACCCAATGTGTCAGGCCCCTAATGAGTAAGCAGCATGGTGGTGCCTATGATGTCAGATGGATTGAAGGCTATGAGAACAATGAGAGACCTCAGGAGCTATTTTAATATGTGAGAATAATGTGATTTGAGTTATAATAGTTAAAAGATCCCAAATTCTATCTGTGGAAACACTAGGGAAAGGCAAATTTCTATGCCAACTTCAGAAACTTGAAGTCACTTAAGTTCCCCATAATTTTTCTCTTTTCTAACATGGATATCTCCAGCTTATTCAACTATGTTTAATTTGGCAGGGTTTCAAGCTCTACAACAACATGACGTCATTTCATGACTCATTCTACTTTATCAACGGGCCTCCTAAAAGACAATTTTCAAGCTGATATTGATTGATTTAATTAATTAAGAGTTAATTAATTTACTCTTAATTAATTAAATTAATACCAGAGGAAGATATATTCTTTTTAATTAAGTCAATTTCTAGTTAAAGTTATTTTGTGAGAGAAAAAACAGACATCTTTTTTTTTTTTTTGAGTGGATTAAAGAATCCTGGAAGGTCTTCACAAGCCAGACAAATAAGAACATAAAGATCGATCTCATCCAACATTTGTATAAACAAAATGAGATAAGAAAAACAGGGATTTAGCTTAAACAAATGACCAGATTTTATTTGGAATCATCAGCCCAGTAGGGGATTAGTCAATGTGTGGTCTCCATGGAGGAATGCCTTTAAGAAGTACATCTCTAAAGCCAGTTTTAACAAGTCCTAGGAAATATTTGATTAAAAAAAAATCCTAATTTTAAAAAGATCAGAATGAGGTTTAGGTGGCATACTACTTATAGGTGGGCAGAAAAAAACTTGGTTAATTTAAGCAGATCAATGGCAGTTAACTCTTTGGAAAGTTACCCAATTGTTTCTGGATGTTTGTTTCCAATTAACAGTGAGATCACTAAAGCTGTCTACTTCATTTATTAATGTTTACGCTCAATTCTTCCAGTAAAGTATGTGTTACTGTTTTTAGATTTATCGTTAAGTATAAATGGGTGCTGATTTCTCCTGTGGAAAGCCTCACAACTCAGTGGACCAACATACCACACACAGCCCACCTGATAGAAAGTGGCCTGTGAGAAGGAGACAAAGCTCCCTGTGAGAAGATTTTTCGTAAATAACCTTGCAAACCCTGCTTTCATAATGTAGCATTAAATTCCACATCTGGTTGGTGAAAGTAAAAGGATGATTTCGTAGAAGCAATATATTCTGACCAAATTTTCAGAATTTGGTCTTCACTTGAAGGGAAATTGTGGAGCCTATTCCAGCAGCTAGAGTTAGGGCTACTGGTGGCTCAAATGTAAACTAGAAAAAAAGACAGACACAAATCCACACTAGGCTTCCTGGCTTAACAAAAGGACCTTCAGTCTCTTTTAGACCTTACTTTGTTAACTATTGCCAAAATAACTGTGTAACAAACCACTCCAAAACTGAGTAGATTACAATAATAGCTATTTATTATTTCTCATGAATCTGCGAGTTCCCTGGCCAGTTCTGCTGACATGGCCAGTCTTGCTTTATCTCAGCTGGATTTACAATTTATCTTCAGTCAGCACCAGATTGCCTGACGGCTGGCTGGTCTAGTGTAAACTTGGCTGGATCAACTCATTTCTGCCCCATATGGTCTCTCAGCCCCCAGTACATCAGCCAAGGCTTGATCTCACGGTGGAGGCAGGTGTCCAATAGAGCAGAAGCTACATGTCCTCTTGAGATCCATGCTTGAACATGGCACAGCATCTCTTCTGCCAATTCTATCAGCTAAAGCAAGCTACAAAGTCAGCCTAAAATCAAGAGGAGAGAACAGACTCTGACTCTTGATGGGAGAAGTTTCAGAGTCACATTGCAAGAGAAATGGATGTGAGGTGGAGATTTAGGGCCACACCTGCAATCAATCTACCACATATTCCATCAATAGTCTGCTACAACTGGCTAGAGTCCATAAAACTTGACTTTGCTAGACGATTGGATAAGTAATAGACAACATTTTTCTTTCCCTCTTTGATTTTTTTCCCCAGTGTTATTGAGAAAGGATTGACATATATAAGTTTAAGGTAGACAGCACAATGGTTTGATTTGCATATATTGTGAAGTGATTGCCATAATAGGTCTAGTTAACATCTGTCATCTCATATACATACAATGAAGAGAAAAGAAAATATTCTCCTGGTGATGAGAACTCTTAGGATTTACTCTCTTAACAACTTTCTGGTATAACTACAGTGATATTAGCTATTGGCATCATGTTGTACGTTACACCCCTAGTACTTATCTTACAATTGAAAATTTGTACCTTTTGACCTCTGTTTTCTAATTCCCCCTTCAGTCATTCCCAACCTCTGGTAATCACATGTCTGATCTCTCTTACTAGGAGTTTGGTGGGGAGTTTTTTGGTTTTGATTTTAGATTCAACATATAAGTGAGATCACATAGTATGTCTTTTACTGATTTATCTCACTTAGCATAATGTCTTCAAGGTCTGTCTTTGTTGTCACAAATAGCAATTTTTCATTTTTTTCTATGGCACACACACAACTTCTTTTTTTAATTGAAGAATAGTTGGTTTACAATGTTGTATTAGTTTCTGCTGTACAGCAAAGTGATTCAGTATAGATATACATATGTATACATCTTATGTACACATTCTTTTTTATATAAAATATTCACTTTACTGAAAAAGGAAAGAGTAGCAAGTTTTTACTTTAATTACTACCTAGTGTTTCAACATCAATTAATACTATATAATAAAAGCTAAAGAGACAGAACATAATACAAATGTAGAAAATAAGGGGAATAGGGAATAGAAACATAATCATCTTGTCTGATTGCTTTTCCTCAGTCATTCCAGAAGGCTAGTATCAAAAGAGAAACACAAATGGAGTTCAGATTTCAAGGAAAAGTGTAAGAATGCATTAGAAAACTTTAATGGATATGTTTTTTAAAAACATTTTTTAACTTTGTAAAACAATCTAATAAAATTGAGGGGGGTAACATTTTCATAACTGATGAATCAATCTCTGGTACAAAGCTCTTACGGACACAATCTAATTAAAAACTGAGAATAAATACAAAACAGAAGCAAAGAATAATGAACATATACAGTAATTTATTGGTGAAGCTCAGTGAAGCAGGGAATCTAAAAAATCAGGAGACTTCTGAAGGAAGTGCTTAAATAAAAATCTGAGAGTCAAGTTAAAAGACCTCTGAAAGAAGATCAAGTTTGAAAGGTAAAATATTTCTTTGAATAGAATATTTACCTTGAAAGGTAACATATTTTTCTGTTTCCATAAAATTATATTTCCCATTTCCATAAAGTATTTTTTATTTTAAAGAAAGAACATCATATTTTAAATTTCATTGCCTTAATAATATGTGACAGTGATCTATGCCTGCTTAGCATTGTATAAACTTTTTTATAAAATGGTTTATCTTCTTCCTGCAACATCATGAATGTCAGTCTGCAGTGGGACTTGGAATCACCTACAACAATTTGTAAGACTGAACAATGTATGAAAAAGATACTGCATGCCCATCTTTTCTTTTTTAATGGAAAAGAAAATTCCCTGATGACAGCCTCTTTTAAATTTGACACCTCTCCTTCTGTGGTCCAGACATGATTAGCCTGTGATGATGGAATGAAATATTATAGTTTATATTATTTTAATTAAACATAAAGCCATTTAGAATATTCCAACATTTGTAATAGCAAAACTCTAACAATGATTTAAGCACCCATGAACCCTTAATCCAGCTTAAAAAAACCAGAACATCTCTGGTCTCCCATGATTCCATTCTCTTCCAACTCTCCAGCCCTTAGAAGTAACCAGAACCCTAAATACTGTCATTCTTTCTAGTCTTACCACATATGTATACATTCTTTTTTATATTCTTTTCCATTATTACTTATCACCAGATATCAATAGAATTATCTGTGCTATACAGTAGGACCTCATTGTTTATCCATTCTATATATAATAGTTTGCATCTGCTAATCCCAAATTCCCAATCCATCCCTTTCCCCCACCCCCTTCCCCTTGGCAATCACAAGTCTGTTCTCTAGGACTATGAGTCTGTTTGTTTCATACACAGATTCTTTTGTATCATGTTTTAGATTCTACATATAAGTGATATCAGATGGTATTTCTCTTTCTCATTTGCCTCACTTAGAATGATAATCTCCAAGTCCATCTGTGTTGATGCCAATGCATTATTTCATTCTTTTATATGGATGCATAGTACTCCATTGTATATATGTGCCACATCTTTATCCACTCATTTGTCAATAGATATTTAGGTGGTTTCCATGTCTTGGCTATTGTGAACAGTGCTGCTATAAACAAAAGAGTGTATGTATCTTTTCAAATTATAGTTTTGTCTGGATATGTGTCCAGGAGTGGGACTGTTGTATCATATGGCAACTCTGTGTTTAGTTTTCTGAGGAACTGCCTTACTTTTCTCTATAGTGGCTGCATTAATTTACATTCCCACTAACACTGTAGGAGGATTCCCTTGTCTCTAAACCCTCTCCAGGATTTGTTACTTGTAGACTTTTTAATGATGGCCATTCTGACAGGTGTAAAGTGGTACCTCATTATAGCTTTGATTTGCATTTCTCTAATAATTAGCAATGTTGAGCATCTTTTCACGTGCCTTTTGAGCACCTTTTTCACAAGGCCATCTGTATGTTCTCAATGGAGAAATGTTTATTTAGGTCTTCTCTCCATTTGTGATTGGGTTGTTTCTTTCTTTTTTTATGTTAAGCTGTATGAACTGCTTCTCAGATGGTGCAGAGGTAAAGAATACGCTTGCTAATGCAGGAAACAGGAGACGCGGGTTTGATCCCTGGGTCAGAAAGTTGCCTGGAGAACGAAATGGCAACCTACTCCAGTATTGTTGCCTGGAGAATTCTCTGGACAGGGGAGCCTGGCGGGCCACAGTCCATGGAGCCTCAAAGAATCAGACACAACTGAGCAACTGAGCATGCATGAACATGCACGCGTGTGTGAATTATTTGTATATTTTGGAAATCAAGCCCTTGTCTGTTGCATCATTTGCAAATATTTTCTCTCGGTCTACATGTTGTGTTTTCATTTTATTTATAGTTTTCTTTGCTGTGCAGAAGCCTATAAGTTTGTTTACATCCCGTTTGTTCATTTTTGCTTTTATTTCTATTGCCTTGGGAGACTGACTTAAACTGACAAAAACCTTGGTACAGTTGATGCCAGAGAATGTTTTGCCTGTGTTGTCTACTAGGAACTTTATTGTGTCCTGTCTTATATTTAAGTCTTTAAGACATTTTGAGTTTATTTTTGTGGATGGTGTGAGGGTGTGTTCTAATTTCATTGATTTACATGTGGCTGTCCAACTTTCCCAGAATAACTTGATCAAGAGACTGTCTTTTCCCTACTGTATAGTCTTGCCTCTTTTGTCAAAGATTAATTGACTGTAAGTACTGTGCTGTGCTGTGCTTAGTCGCTCAGTCATGTCCGACTCTTTGTGACCCCCATGGACTATAGGCCACCAGGCTCCTCTTTAATGGCAATTCTTCAGGCAAGAACACTGGAGTGGGTTGCCATGCCCTCCTCCAGGGGATCTTCCCAACCCAGGGATTGAACCCAAGTCTCCCTCATTCCAGGTAGATTCTTTACCAGCTGAGCTACCAGGGAAGCCCTTGTCTGTAGGTTTGTGGGTTTATTTCTGGGTTCTCTATTTTGTTCCATTGATCCAAATGTCTGTTTTCACACAACTTCTTTATCCATTCATCCATCATTAGACACAAGTAGTTTCCATGTCTTGGCTATTGTAAATAATAGTGCTATGAATGTGAGGGTGGTGCAGATAAGGCTAACATCTTATTTGCCATAATTGAGTCAACAAATATTTTTGGAACAAATACTATGTGCTCTGGGATTACAATGATTAGCAAAAATAGGCATGATCCTTGTTTTCAGAGAAGCTACAGTCTAAGATCTTCCCATTCTCCCATCTCCATTTTGGTAATATGCAAACAAATATGATATTTTCACTTCAGATTTCAAAAGGATATGTATAATCTGTTGACCTCTTTAAAAACTGTGGGTATAAGAATTGCCAGAAGTTTCATGACTAGAAAAGATAATTTATCAGCTTGAGGTTCTTAATATTTGAAATAAGGTTTTAGTTCAGTTTAGTTCAGTTACTCAGCATGTCTGACTCTTTGTGACCCCATGAATGGCAACATGCCAGGCTTCCTTATCCATCACCAGCTCCTGGAGCTTGCTCAAACTCATGTCCATTGAGTCGGTGATGCCATCCAACCTCTGTTGTCCATCCTCTGTCGTCCCCTTCTCTTCCTGCCTTCAACCTTTCCCAGCATCAGAGTCTTTTCCAAAGAGTCAGTTCTTTGTGTCAGGTGGCCAAAGTATTGGAGTTTCAGCTTCAGCATCAGTCCTTCCAATGAATATTCAGGACTGATTAACTGGTTTGATTTCCTTGCAGTCCAAGGGTTGATTCATGTTAAAAGTCAGTATTTAATATATGGTCAATTTCTTTCACAGCATCAACAATTATGTCAATCTGACTCCTTAAACCTTTTAATTTTGGCCACTGTTTTAAATCTTCAGATTGCAAGAATCATGATATCTGTTGTTGTTCATTTGCTCAGTTGTGTCTGAGGCTTTTCAACCCCATGGACTGCAGAAAACCAGGCCTCCCTGTCCTTTACCATCTCCCAGAGCTTGCTCAAATTCCTGTCCATTGAGTTGGTGATGCCATACAACCATCTCATCCTCTGTCGTCCCCTTCTTATCTTGCCCTTAATCTTTCCCACCATCAGGGTATTTTCAAATGAACTGGCTCTTTGCATCAGGTGGCCAAAATATTGGAGCTTCAGCATCAGTCCTTCCAATGAATATCTGGGATTGATTTCCTGAATATTGATACTCCAATTTTGAATATCAGATATTCATATTTTTAGGAATAGAATCAATGAATATTGATACTCCAATGAATATTCAGGATTGACTGATTTGATCTCCTTGCAGCCCAAGGGACTCCCAAGAATCTTCTCCAACACACAGTTCAAAAACATCAATTCTTCAGCGTTCAGCCTTCTATATGGTCTGACATTCACATCTATACATGACTACTGGAAAAGTCATAGCTTTGACTATATGAACCTTTGTCAGCAAAGTAATATCTCTGCTATTTAATACACTGTCTAGGTTTATCTTAGCTATTCTTCCAAGGACCAAGTGTCTTTTAATTTTGTGGCTGCAATTCACCATCAGCAGTGATTTTGGAGTGCAAGAAAATAAAGTCTCACTGTTTCCATTGTTTTCCCATCTATTTGCCATTAAAGTGATGGGACCAGATGCCATGATCTTAGTTTTTTGAATGTTGAGTTTTAAGCCAGCTTTTTCACTCTCCTCTTCCACTTTCATCAAGAGGCTCTTTAGTTCTTCTTCACTTTCAGCAATAAGGGTGATGTCATCTGCATATCTGAGGTTATTGATACTTCTCCCAGCAATCTTGACTCCACGTTGTGCTTCATCCAGCCAGCATTTCACATGATGTACTCTGCATATAAGTTAAATAAGCATGATGACAATATACAGCCTTGACATACTCCTTTCCTAATTTTGAACCAGTCTGTTGTTCCATGTCTGGTTCTAACTGTTGCTTCTTGACCTGCATACAGGTTTCTCAGGAGGCAGGTAAGGTGGTCTGGAACTACCATCTCTTTAAGAATGTTCCATAGTTTGTTGTAATCCACACAGTCAAAGGCTTTCATGTAGTCAGTGAAGAAGTAGATGTTTCTCTGGAATTTTCTTGCTTTAACTATGATCCAATGGATGTTAGCAATTTGATCTCTGGTTCCTTTTTTAAATTCAGCTTGTACATCTAGAAGTTCTCATTTCACATACTGTTGAAGCCTAGCTTGAAGGACTTTAAACATTACTTTGCTAGCATGTGAAATGAGTACAATTGTATGGTAGTTTGAACATTCTTTGGCATTGCCCTTCACTGGGATTGGAATGAAAACTGACGTTTTCCAGTCCTGTGACCACTGCTGAGTTTTCCAAATTTGCTGGCATTTTGAATGCAGCACTTTCACAGCATTATTTTTTAGGATTTGAAATAGCTCATCTGGAATTCCATCACTTCCACTAGCTTTGTTTGTAGTGATGCCTCCTAAGGCCCATTTGACTTCACACTCCAGGATGTCTGGCTCTAGGTGCATGATCACACCCTTTTAAATTTGACCACTGTTTTAAATCTGTAGGGCTTCCCTGGTAGCTCATAAGGTAAAGCATCTGCCTGCAATGTGGGAGACCCAGGTTTGATCCCTGGATCAGGAAGATCCCCTGGAGAAGGAAATGGCAACCCACTGCGGTATTCTTGCCTGTAAAATCCCATGGACAGAGGAGTCTGGTAGGTTACAGTTCATGGGGTCGCAAAAGTTGGACACAACTGATCAACTTCACATTGTTAAATCTGCAGATTTTAAGAATCATATCTGTTGTTGTTGTTCAGTTTTTCAGTTTCTGCCCTTTATTGTACCCATCTTTGCATGAAATGTTCCCTTGGTATCTCTAATTCTCTTGAAAAGGTCTCTAGTCTTTACCATTCTGTTGTTTTCTCTATCTCTTTGCTTTGTTCACCTAGGAAGGCTTTCTTATCTCTCCTTGCTACTGTTTGGAACTCTGCATTCAGATGGGTATGTCTTTCCTTTTCTCCTTTGCCTTTCACTTCTCTTCTTTTGTCAGCTATTTGTAAGGCCTCCTCAGACAACCATTTTGCCTTTTTGCATTTCTTTTTCTTGAGGGTGATTTTGATCACTGCCTCCTGTACTATGTTACGAACCTCCCTCCAGAGTTCTTTAGGCACTCTGTCTATTGGATCTAATCCCTTGAATCTATTTGTCACTTCCACTTTATAATCATAAGGGATCTGATGTAGGTCATATCTGAATGATCTAGTGGTTTTCCCTACTTTCTTCAATTTAAGTTTAAATTTTGCAACAAGGACTTCATGATCTGAGCTACCCAGTCTTGTTTTTGCTGACTATATCGAGCTTCTCCATCTTCAGCTACAAAGAATATGATCAATCTGATTTCAGTATTGAGCATCTCATGATGTCCATATGTAGAGTTGTCTCTTGTGTTGTTGGAAGAGGTTGTTTGCAATGACCAGTGCATTCTCTTGGCGAAACTCTGTTAGCCTTTGCCCTACTTCATTTTGTACTCCAAGGCCAAACTTGCCTGTTACTCCAGGTATCTCTTGACTTCCTACTTTTGCATTCCAGTCCCCTATTATGAAAAGGATACCTGTTTTTGGTGTTGGTTCTAGAAGGTCGTGTAGGTCTTCATAGAACCATTCATCTTCAGCTTCTTCATCATTAGTGGTTGGGCCTAGACTTGGACTGCTGTGATAATAAATGGCTTGCCTTATAAATGAACCAAGATCATTCTGCCATTTTTGAGATTGCACCTTAATAAATTAAAGATATACTGAGCATTGCTTTGCCCACCAGAACAAGACCCAGTTTTCCCTATAGCCAATGCCTCCCATCAGGAAGCTTCCACAAACCTCTTATTCTCATCCGTTAGAGGACAGACAGAATGAAAATCACAGAAAAATAACCAAACTCATCACATGGATCACAGCTTTGTCAAACTCATTGAAACTGTGAGCCATGCTGTGTAGGGCCACCCAAGACATACCATGGTGGAGAGTTCTGACAAAACGTGGTCCACTGTAGAAGAGCTTGACAAACCACTTTAACATTCTTGCCTTGAGAATCCTAAGAACAGTATGAAAAGGCAAAAAGATATGACACTGAAAGATGAACTCCCCAGGTTGTTAGGTGCCCAATATGCTACTAGAGAAGAGCAGAGAAATAGCTCCAGAAGGAATGAAGAGGCTGAATCAAAACAGAACCAATGCCCAGTTGTGGATATGTCTGGTGGTGGAAGTAAACTCAGATGCTGTAAAGAACAATACTGCATAGGAACCTGGAATGTTAGGTCCATGAATCAAGGTAAATTGGAAGTAGTCAATAGGAGATGGTAAGAGTGAGCATCGACATTTTAGGAATCAGTGAACTAAAATGGATGGGAATGGGTGAATTTAATTCAAATGACCATTATATCTACTGGGCTTCCCTGGCGGGTTAGCTGGTAAAGAATCCACCTGCAATGCGGAAGACCTGGGTTTGATTCCTGAGTCAGGAAGATCCCCTGGAGAAGAGAATGGCTATGCACCCCAGTATTCTGGCCTGGAGAATTCCATGGACTATTCCGTGGGGTTCCAAAGAGTCGGACACAACTCAGCGGCTTTCACTTCACCTCACTTCATTATGTCTACTACTGTGAGTAAGAATCCCTTAGGAGAAATTGAGTAGCCCTTGCAGTCAACAAAACAGTCTGAAGTACAGTACTTAGGTGCAATCTCAAAAACGACAGAATGATTTTGGTTTGTTTCCAAGGCAAACCTTGATATCTTACTCATCTTAATTATTTAAATCAGTTTTAAAAAGCATTATAAAAGACATTTGCTCCAGAATTAGAAACATCTTTAACAATATCATTGAATTTCAAAGTTTGAGGATCTTTAGAAATCATCTGATTCAAGGTTTTCATTTTACAGATAAAAAAGCAAATATCCAAAGAGGCAGATACATGCCCAAACTCCCTTATCCAGGCAGCAGTAAAGCCAGAACCAGGTCTTAGATCCCTTCTTTTCCGTCTCAGCACTCTGCTCATCATAACATGTGCCTCTTTTCTTCAACTTTGAATGGGTGCTTCAGTGTTTTCATTTCCCTGACATTTGTCCTTCATGATGAATGAATCAGAGGAGAGAGAGAATGGGGGCAGGGAAAGCAGTGTTTCAGTGATTCAGGCAAACCCAGTGTTCTGAAATAGGGGTGTGTTAGAAAAGGTGGAAAGAGCTGCACAGATTCCAAGTATAGTTAGAAGTCTTTTCCAAGAGGGAGGAAAATAAAAGAAACACAGATGAAAATGAATACGGAGATTCAGATCAGATCAGATCAGATCAGTCACTCAGTCGTGTCTGACTCTTTGCAACCCCATGAATCGCAGCACGCCAGGCCTCCCTGTCCATCACCAACTCCCGGAGTTCACTGAGACTCACGTCCATCGAGTCAGTGATGTCATCCAGCCATTTCATCCTCTGTCGTCCCGTTCTCCTCCTGCCCCCAATCCCTCCCAGCATCAGAGTCTTTTCCAATGAGTCAACTCTTCACATGAGATGGCCAAAGTACTGGAGGTTCAGCTTTAGCATCATTCCTTCCAAAGAAATCCCAGGGCTGATCTCCTTCAGAATGGACTGGTTGGATCTCCTTGCTGTCCAAGGGAATCTCAAGAGTCTTCTCCAACACCAGAGTTCAAAAGCATCAATTCTTCGGCACTCAGCCTTCTTCACAGTCCAACTCTCACATCCATACATGACCACAGGAAAAACCATAGCCTTGACTAGACGGACCTTTGTTGGCCAAGTAATGTCTCTGCTTTTGAATATGCTATCTAGGTTGGTCATAACTTTCCTTCCAAGGACTAAGCATCTTTTAATTTCATGGCTGCAGTCACCATCTGCAGTGATTTTGGAGCCCAGAGAAATAAAGCCTGACACTGTTTCCACTGTTTCCCCATCTATTTCCCATTAAGTGATGGGACCGGATGCCATGATCTTCGTTTTCTGAATGTTGAGCTTTAAGCCAACTTTTTCACTCTCTACTTTCACTTTCATCAAGAGGCTTTTGAGTTCCTCTTCACTTTCTGCCATAAGGGTGGTGTCATCTGCATATCTGAGGTTATTGATATTTCTCCCGGCAATCTTGATTCCAGCTTGTGTTTCTTCCAGCCCAGCATTTCTCATGATGTATTCTGCATATAAGTTAAATAAACAGGGTGACAATATACAGCCTTGACGTACTCCTTTTCCTATTTGGAACCAGTCTGTTGTTCCATGTCCAGTTTTAACTGTTGCTTCCTGACCTGCATACAAATTTCTCAAGAGGCAGGTCAGGTGGTCTGGTATTCCCATCTCTTTCAGAATTTTCCACAGCCTGTTATATTTAAAATTGATAACCAACAAGGGCCTACTGTATAGCACAGGGAACTTTGCTCAATGATATGTGGCAGCCTGGATGGGAGGGGAGTTTAGGGGAGAATGGACAAGTAAATGTATGGCTGAGTCCCTTTGCTGTTCACCTGAAACTATCCCAAGTGTTAATCAGCTATACCCCAATACAAATTGAAGTTAAAAAAAAAAGTTTATTTAGGGAGAATTGGAAATTTATGGCAAAACATGGATTGTCTGACAGTCATTACCAGCTTTATCATCATCATACCTTCAATTTCTTGATTGTTTACTATGGCCGAGACACTGTGCTACGACTAGGGTATATGAAAAAATATTTGTTTAATCCTTACAATTTTCTTATTTGACAGATAATGGAAGTATAGCTTAAAGAGGTTAAGTAACTTAAACTAGGGTTTCCCAGGTGGCGATAGCGGTAAAGAATCTACCTGCCAATGCAGGAGACATCAGAAATGTTGGTTCATTCCCTGGGTCTGGAAGATCCCCTAGAGAAGGGCACAACAACCCACTCCCGTATTCTTGCCTGGAGAATCCCATGGACAGAAAAGCCTGGCAGGCTACAGCCTGTAGAGTCGCAAAGAGTCAGGCACAACTGAAGCAACTTAGCACAGCACAGTACAACTTAAACAAGGCACTATAGCTAGTAAGTATCAGATCTGGAACACAAATCTGTCAGTTCCCTCCAAAACATGCTCTTACCCTCTAAACTAAATCCCTTTGCATTCAATATTTTCTCCAAGTGGGGTTTTGAAGGATGCCATACTTTTCTCAGAGCATCACATAAACTGTTTGCCACAAGGGCTTCCTCTTTGCTCAACCATTGGCCCAAGCTGGATGGTGAATGCAGAGTGTAGTTCACCCATTTCCTGTATTACAAGCACTGTGTTAAGCAGTCCTAAAGGAACTTGATGCTGGAGAAAACACAGAATTCAAGTTTCCAGAATATTTTATCTAAATTACAAGCTAATTTAATAATCAGTGGTATATCTCACCCGAGGCAACAAGAAGTTGAACTGTAGATTGTTTTTATTAATGCAAAG
Source organism: Bos taurus (assembly GCF_002263795.3). Taxonomy (NCBI): domain Eukaryota; kingdom Metazoa; phylum Chordata; class Mammalia; order Artiodactyla; family Bovidae; genus Bos; species Bos taurus. Next base: position 56,672,350 of record NC_037341.1, on the reverse strand, counting down.
TAGTCATGTGATACCTCCTTCACAAGCAAGGGACACAAAGGGAAGAGAAATGCTGGACAAAATCTGGGGAGCATAATGTACACTGTTTGACATAATTAAATACAAGTTAGATTGGCCTCCTTGGTGGCTCAGATGGTAGAGACTCTGCCTGCAATGCCAGAGACCTGAGTTCGATCCCTGGGTCAAGAAGATCCCCTAGAGAAAGGAATAGCTACCCGCTCCAGTATTCTTGCCTAGAGAATTCCATGGACAGAGGAGCCAGGTGGGCTACAGTTCTGGGGTTGCGAAGAGTTGAACACAACTAAGCAACTTTTTCACTTTTTTTTTTTTAGATTGGTTTTAACATAAAATGAACCAACCAGAATTACTCAATTGGAGAAACCTATTGTATTTCAGTTTATATAGACATTGAATGGGAAAGAAATACCAAGAAAAAATGACTTTTTTAATGCTAAGAAAAATAGTGAGTGAAATTTATTTATAATTTTGTTTGATTTTACCTTCTCAAACTTTCTCAGCCTTTTCATAACCTGAAATTTCAACCCCAAAGTATACACTCCATGTATTCTCTCTGGAGCAAGACAGCATGTAAAGAAAACAAGTAGGATCTCCGATGTTTTGCAAAGTTGAATGCCTGAGGTTTTCAACAAAACATACAGAAATAATTTGGGTTTGAATAGGGAGCCTTATGGCCTTCCCTGGTGGCTCAGACGGTAAAGAATCTGCCTGCAATGTAGGATACCAGGGTTTGATCCCTGCCTGCAATGTAGGAAACCAGGATTTGATCCCTAGGTTGGGAAGATTCCCTGGAGAAAGGAATGGCAACCCACACCAGTATTCTTGCCTGGAAAATTCCATGGACATAGGAGCCTGGCGGGCTACAGTCCATGGGGTCGCAAAGAATCAGACATGACTGAGACACTAACACTTTCACTTTTTTCGGGAAACCTTATACCATGATTACCCACTAGATGGCGAAATGTGACATGAAATTGAGGCTGTGGAGGAAGTTGAAAGTGACTTGGAGCTGAGAAAGTTTGTTAGTGAAAACCTATAATTGTACTGTATTCGTAAAGAGGTATGATATAATCATTTTTAAGGGATATAAGTTTCTTCTAATTAAAAGCATTTACTGATTAATTCAAATGCTTGTCTGAAGCCCTAAGGCTAAAACCCAGTTGACTGCAAGGATGGTTCCCAAACTCTACTTCTTATCTTTGCCGGTCTCCGCCAACCCAGGGACTAACGGTTTAACAATATTTCTCAGGACCAACCACCATTTTTCCTGGGCACTAGTTATAATTCTCTTCTGTCACAATCTTGATCATGTTTCTTAGCATCTCTTCAGCAGCCTTAACTACTTCACCCTTGCGTATTTGCTTGGACTGAGCCCAGCTATGGTCACTCTTTCTGACTTTTTCAACTCTTTTTTTTTTTTTTAACTCTCTGGGGGACCTAATGAGCTTATTTCTCAGCACCTAGTAAGATGCTCAATTTCCAGGTCCTAACTTTAAATCAAAATGAGCCCCAAGATATGAGAGGAAACTTTCTTTCTTTTAAAAAAAGAAAAAAGGAGGGGTCATCTAAATGTTACAGGAAGGCTGATGGAGAGGAAGAGATTAAAGTCAGACCAGTTAAGCAGCTTACTCAAAATTTCTTATCGATAATTGCTAAAAATAGAGCCAGATACTCCTGACACCTGATTTGGCACTCCATTTGGTCAATCGTATCTTTCTTTGATCATTAAATGAAAGAACGGAGTGGCAATTTGGAGGAAAAGCCTGCCAAGTAGACTTAATAATCTTTTCCAATTGCTATCGGTGAAACTAGAAATAGAAAAAGTTTTCTGTTGGCTCTCCACTATTCTGAACTTAATATTTCTATAATATTCGACACTCTGAAATTGAATCATGTTACTAGAGTCTCTTGTTGGATTCTGATAAAGTGAAAGTTAGACTGGGCTTCCCTTGTGCCTCAGCTGGTAAAGAATCTGCCAGCAATGCGGGAGACCTGGCTTCGATTTCTGGGTTGGGAAGATCCACTGGAGAAAGGAACAGCTACCCACTTCAGTATTCTGGCCTGGAGAATTCCATAGACTGTATAGTCCATGGGGTCATAAAGAGTCGGACACGACTGAGAGACTTTCAGTTTCAGACTGGAATTTTCCAAAGTAAGTGGTCTTTGGGAGAAACCTCCTGTATAATCCATAGTATATGTCATTCTATACACAGATAAGTTATAAAATAGAGAAGGGAATTCCTTCATGAAATGAAGAATTTTGAAGAAAAAATGAAGAAATGTCCTTAATGAGGAAATATAGCTCACCTAATACCCAACATCCAAAAGGGCAGGCCACGGTCAACCTACACCTCTGTTGGAGACTCCTGGAGACTCACAAGCAAGCCTGGCTCAGTCTCTTGTGGGGTCACTGCTCCTTTCTCCTGGATCCTAGTGTGCACAAGATTTTGTTTGTGCCCTTCCAAGAGTCTCTGTTTCCCCAGTCCTGTGAAAGTTCTGTAATCAAATCCCACTGGGTTTCAAAGTCAAATTCCCTGGGGGTTCTCAGTCCCTTTGCCAGATCCCCAGGTTGGGGAATCTGTTGTGGACCCCAGAACTTTTCCAATAGTGTGAGAACTTCTTTGATATAATCGTTCTCCAGTTTGTGGGTCATGGACTGGGCAGCTGTATGGTAAGGCTAATGGAGACCTCCTCCAAGAGGTCTCCATAAATAAATCTCCTCTGAGATTTATTTATGCCACATGCCGTGCTTCCCAGGTCTGCTGCAGCCAGAGCCCCTTTCCACATAGCAGTCCACTGCTGACCTGTGCCTCCACAGAAGATACTCAAATACTCAAAGGCAGGTCTGACTCAGTCTGTTAATGAACCAGATAAGCACAATAGTGTGATCACTCACCTAGAGCCAGATATCCTGGAGTACGCAGTCAAGTGGGCCTTAGAAAGCATCACCATGAACAAAGCTAGTAGAGGTGATGGAATTCCAGCTGAGCTATTTCAAACCCTAAAAGATGATGCTGTGAAAGTGCTGCACTCAGTTTACCAGCAAATTTGCAAAGCTCAACAGTGGCCACAGGACTGGAAAATGTATTTTCATTCCAATCCCAAAGAAAGGCAATGCCAAAGAATGCTCAAACTACCGCACAAGTGCACTCAACTCACACACTAGCAAAGTAATCCTGAAAATTCTCCAAGCTAAGCTTCAACAGTAGGTGACCTAAGAACTTCCAGATGTTCAAGCTGGATTTAGAAAAGGCAGAGGAATCAGAGATCAAATTGCCAACATCCATTGGTAATAGAAAAAGCAAGAGAATTCCAGAAAAATATCTACTTCTGTTTCACTGACTACACAAAAGCTTTTGACTGTGTGGATCACAACAAACTGTGGAATATTCTCAAGAGATTGACATACCAGGCCACCTTACCTGCCTCCTGAGAAATCTGTATGCGGGTCAGGAAGCAACAGTTCGAACTGGACTTGAAATAACGGACTGGTTCCAAATTGGGAAAGGAGTACATCAAGGCTGTATATTGTGACCCTGATTATTTAACTTACATGCAGAGGGCATCATGAGAAACGCTGGGCTGGATGAAGCACAAGCTGGAATCAAGATTACCAGGAGAAACATCGATAACCTCAGATATGCAGATGACACCACCCTTATGGCAGAAAGTGAAGAGGAAAAAAAGAGCCTCTTGATGAAACTGAAAGAGGAGAGTGAAAAAGTTGGCTTAAAACTCAACATTCAAAAAACTAAGATCATGGCATCTGGTCCCATCACTTTATGGTAAATAGATGGGGAAACAATGGAAACAGTGTCAGAGTTTATTTTTGGGGGCTCCAAAATCACTGCAGATGGTGAGTGCAGCCATGAAATTAAAAGACACTTGCTCCTTGGAAGAAAAACTATGACAAACCTAGACAACATATTAAAAAGCAAACCTAACTTTGCCAACAATGTTCCATCTAGTCAAAGCTATGGTTTTTCCAGTAGTCATGTATGGATGTGAGAGTTGGACCATAAGCAAAGCTGAGCACCAAAGAAACTGATGCTTTTGAGCTGTGGTGTTAGGGAAGACTCTTGAGAGTCATTTGGACTGTGTGGAGGTCAAACCAGTCCATCCTAAAGGAAATCAGTCCCGAATATTCATTGGATGCTGAAGCTGAAACTCCAATACTTTGGCCACCTGATGTGAAGAACTGACTCATTGGAAAAGACCTTGATGCTGGGAAAGATTGAAGGCAGGAGGAGAAGGGGAAGAGAGCATAAGATGGTTGGATGAGTTGGCATCATCGACTCAATGGATATGAGTTTGAACAAGCTCTAGAGCTGGTGATGGACAGGGAAGCCTGGAGTGCTGCAGACCATGGGGTTGCAAAGAGTGGGATACGACTGAGCGACTGAAACTGAACTGAACTGAATACCCAACCTCATTTCCCTTTCACCTGGCATATAACAGATGGTCTATTTGCACAAGCAAACAAGGGACAAAGGAAGTCAAAAATGGAGAAGAAAATGAAGGGAGATGAAAGAAAAATACATTTATTGAAAAGACCTAAACAAATGCTTGTAAAATCATCAAGAAGCATACTTTCTTCATCTAGTTGAGATGAAGAAATGTCAGCTCTCTTAGGATAAAACAGTGTTTTAGGCTTGGTCATTATAAAAAATATTCCCTAAACATCTCTTTTCTAGACTAAACAATTCCAGCCCCTAAAACTTTCCCTCAGAACTTTCATTAATTGTCTTTGTGCTTATCCATATCAATTTTTATATCTTTCTTCAAAGTCTAAGTTGTTTGAGATTTTATTCCATTGCCTTTCATTATCCTTTGAATGTTATCCTCTTTTGAGGAGATATTTGTATAAAATAAATAACAAATTTTGTAAGTTTTTAGGAGAAAGCATATTTTTATGCCAGTGGAGAAATATCATGTGGTATTTGATTTTGATTACAAACAAATTAATTTTAACAGAAATTTGCTCTTTGTAAAAGAAAAAATAAATTGATTATTGCATCTTGATTTCTCAGTCCCTCAATACAACATACATATACACACCACACACAGTTCCTATGCTATGAAAAATTAGTGAAGCATAATAACATAAAGGGCTTCCCTTGTGGCTCAGCTGGTAGAGAATCTGCCTGCAATGCGGGAGACCTGGGTTCGATCCTTGAGTTGGGAAGATCCCCTGGAGAAGGGAAAGGCTACCCCCTCCAGTATTCTGGCCTGGAGAATTCCATGGACTGTATAGTTCATGGGGTCACAAAAAGTCAGACATGGATGAGTGATTTTCACTTCAGTAACATAATATTTACTTTCCAATGATGACAATATTTAATGCGAAATTAAAATTAAGGTATTTCTTTAAAATATTTCTTACCCTGAGTTCATGAACTATGCAAAGAATTCTTTATAACATATAAAAACTGAGAACTTGTTGGCAAATATTGTTGGGAATACACAGATAAATTTTCCAGTTTAAGCACTTTCCTATTTCCATTAATTTATAAAATTGCTGTCTATGAACCACCTTCATCAAAATCACTTTGCAGAAGGGTACTTCAACAGTATTTGTAAAAAATTCTGATTCTGGACTCCAGTCCAGTCCTACAGACTTAGAAACCCTAGAGGTAGGGTCCAGAAAATTGACATACTCTTCAGATAACTCTTACAAATGTTTCAGTTTGAAGGAATACTTATACAAAGTTTCTGTCTTTTCATTTGGTGGAGCAGTCCTTTTGTTTTCTTAGAATTATAAAGTTTTTTTGTGTGTTTTTTTTTAAGTTGATATTTACACAGTGATGGTAAAAATGTGAGTGGCTTCCTTCTTATCTGTCAAACATCCTAGGTCTGGTTAGCAACCTGACTATTGTGAAGACAGAATTTAATTGTATTGAAATTGAAAGTGTTAGTAACTCAGCCATGTTCAACTCTTTGCAACCCCATGGACTATATAGCCAACAAGGCTCCTCTGTGCATGGAATTCTCCAGCCAAGAATACTGGAGTGGGTTGCCATTCCCTTCTCCAGGGGATCTTTCCGAGCCAGGGATCAAACCCAGGTCTCCTGCATTGTAGGCCCATTCGTTACCATCTGAGCTATGAGGGAAGGATCTATCAGGTGCTTTGATCTCCCAGTGACTCCCTCTATTTTGGGATGTTGTTATAAAATTAATCCCCAAAGTCTCTTTTAGAATTCACTTAGTTGGCCAGATTTTCACCTCACATTGCACTGAGTTTGATTTCGTCCTTGTAGTAGCTCAGGGCTTCCCTGGTGGCTCAGAGGTTAAAGCGTCTGCCTGCAATGCAGGAGACCTGTGTTCCTTCCCAGGCTTATTATACTAACATTAACACAGAATGTTGGGCAAGCTTTGTCATGAGGAGGGTATGTGTCTCATTTTGTCCCATTTTACACCTGTAGCTCTAGCACTCCAAGAGTATTCCTAATGAACAATCAGTTAGATTGTTATCAATTAGATCAATTATCAACTCATAATGTTGATAAATAACGAGTCCCTGGGCTACAATTTAATCAAATGTAACAAGACTCTTTGTGACCTCATGGACTGTAGCCTCACCCAGACTCCTCTGTCCAGGAATTCTCCAGGCAAGAATACTGGAGTGAGTTTCCATTCCCTTCTCCAGGGGATCTTCCTGACCCAGGGATCAAACCTGTGCCTCGTGGATTGGCAGGCAGATTCTTTACCATCTAAGCCACCAGGGTAGCCCTTGAGAAAATTTAACTACATGACAATGATAACTTCCAACCATAAGATTCAAAGGAAAAAATCTCTATGCTAATGTTATCTTATTTAATAACTACACTGCTTGTCTCACAGGAGAATTATGCTGTTGTCAAAGAAGATACAGAAAGTTAGGCTAAGTAGATACAAGGGTCACCATTCCATTTGATGTAGAAATACCATTTCAAGTTGATTGCTTAGAAACTGAAACATATTTTGCCCTATAAATGTGGTATAAATTGTTATTAAATTCCAAAGTTCATTTGAAATGTCGTTAGTGGGACTACTCTGAAAAAATGACAACTGGGTATAATCAGCCAACCTTCAGAGAAGGGCTGTGTGGTGATAGCTGTACATTCAGGCAACTGCAAGTCAATCACATGTGAGGGTCACCGAAAAAAAAAAATTATGGACAAAGGCAAACTAGAGTCTTGATGCTGGAAGAGACCTTTGATTTCCTCACAGGATGATGACACATCATGGGCTAATTTCCCTTGGGAATGTAACCAGATGCATTTCAGAGTGTTGGACCTAACCCCTTTGGGGGATGTGATTGATAAGTTCTTTTTCTTCCAAATGCCAAAGAAGGTAATGAAATGGGGTAACTTCCAGTCCTCCGCCAGCAACCCAACCCCCGTCCTCCTGAGACTGACCAATCACGCCATCCTTAATTTGGACATCTGTATTTCCCTACCAGGAGATCTCAAAAAAACTAACAATAAACGCCTTCAAAGATAGTCCCTTTATCTAAGCTCTACAATGAGAAAGGAACTTGATTTTGATCTCTTCCTTTGGCCAACAGAACTTGGAAGTTTTGTTAGGGTTAATGATCCCTGTTGCTTTTTCCAGTAAGTAGAGCTTGTCCCTCTCCTCTCCTCAAGGGTTTCCTTCAATTAGAATAAAACACGATGATCCAATGCAAGTTCCACCCTCTCCAAGGAACCTCTCCCTTTATTGTATAGGAGGCTGCTTATAAACCTGATGTTTTAAATCAAGGAATACTTGAATTCTACCAGTTCCAAAACACAGCAGGAATGTTATTCTCATTATGAGTGTAGAGTGTATGTGCTCAGCCACGTCCAACTCTTTGCAACTCCATGGACTTCAGCCTGCCAGGCTCCTCTGTCCACGGGATTTTCCATGCAAGATTACTGGAGTGGGTTGCCATTTCATACTCCAGGGGATCTTCCTGACTCAGGGACTGAATCCATGTCTCCTGTGTCTCCTACATTGGCAGGTGATTTCTTTAGCATTTACCACCTGGGAAGCCCCATTCTGGTTATAGTGGTGGCCATATTGATTTTCAGTGTGTGTGTATGTGTTCCCATAACAAATCTCTGCTATGAATTTTTCTTGTGATTTACCCCACTTCTCTAAAAATTAAAATTATAATATAAGAGATTCTGTTTGTGTGTTTCAGAGCCAGAGGCAATTTGTTCCAAATAAAATAGTTATTTTAAATAGGGGTGTGTGTGTGTGTGTGTGTGTGTGTGTGTGTGTGTGTGTGTTAGTCACCCAGTCATGTCCAACTCTTTGCAACCCCATGGACTGTAGCCTGCCAGGATCCTCTGTCCATGGAATTCTTCAGGCAAGAATACTGGAGTGGGTAGCCATTCACTTCTCTGGAGGTTCTTCCTGACCCAGGGATTGAACCAGGGTGTCCTGCCTTGCAAGCAGATTCTTTACCATCTGAGCTACCAGGGAAGTTCTTATATTATGATACCCTTATTTAAAATAACTATTTTATTTGTAAACAAATAATCTCTGGTTTAATTTGAATTAGGAATTAAAGTAAAATGATGTCAGTAAAGCTAGTTTTATCCTACCTACCAGGTTAGATACTTGGCTTTTATTAAAATGATTGTATTTCCCTCTATTTCCACAGGAACATCTCACACGCATCTCCAAGTAAAATCTTTTCAGTCCTTCCTGTGCACTCCTGACATCGTGAACACTGTTCCTCTCGAAGTCCCTTATTTCAATCAGTGGCACTGCCATCCTCCCAGGTGCTCAAGCAAGAAGCTTTATAGTCGCCTTCAACCTCTCCATCTCAATTAGGAGGTCTTGGTGAGCCAGAAGAATCGTGCTTCTTATTTACCACCACGAACAAGTCACTGTCGATTAGGTGTTTAAGTGATTTTGTAATTACCCATCTATTGACTCTTAGGCAAGACACTTAACCTTTCCAAACTCCAGTTTCTGCCTCAAGAAATTCATATATATGGACTATAGAAATATCTCTGAGGTTCTCTAGTACAGTGCTGCAACTGCACTCATACAAAGCTTTCTCAACAAAAAAGTCAATAATTAGTTACCAACACTTTTTATATGTAGTTTGCTTATAGGTTGGTTTCCTGTTCCACGTGCTTTTCAAATACCCTGCATTTGATTCTATTATAACATTTATCATTCTCAAGTACAACTTTGTTGTCCATCATTCCAGTAGATGCTGAGATTTGTGAAAATTAAAATTCATACATACAGACTATGACCTTTATCATTTACCTCCCCTTTCTATCAGTGCTTTTCATAAAAATCATCCAAAATAGATTTGAAAGCATTTGAATCTCTCTGTCCACACTGGCTACCCTAGTCTAAGCTGCCCTCGTTCTTCCCCAGGATGACTGACAGCCTCTTTGTTGTTGTTTAGTCACTAAATCTTGTCCAACTCTTTTGCAACACCATGGCCTATAGCCCGCCAGTTTCCTCTGTCCGTGGGGTTTCCCAGGCAAGAATACTGGAGCAGCGTGGCACTTCCTTCTCCAGGGGATCTTCCTGACCCAGGGATCAAACCCATGCCTCCTGCATTGTCAGGAGGATTCTTTACCACTGAGCCACCAGGGAATCCCTGAAAAGCCTCTTTAGCTGTCTGCTATCAGCACTCTTGCCTCCTTGTATCTCAAAGAGCAAAGTGATGTGCCTAAAACCTTCCTTAGCTCCCCATTGCATTTGTAAAAGGCTCCAAAGTCCTTCTTGTGGCTTTACAACTGCCCACTGCCTACTTCACAATCTCAGCTCCTGCCGCTCCTGCCGCTCCTGCATCTGTTCATCTGCTGCAGACACACCAGCCTCTTTTCAGTTCCTGTCTCAGTAGCTCTGACCATGCTGTCCTATCGGCCTGGAACCCATGGGACTTAGTTCACCTAAAAAGATATATGATATACTTTGCATATAATCTTATTGTATGAAATTGTCTTCAGAAGTAGCACCTTAACCTTTTTTTAAGCGCTTCTCTCCACAGTTGCTTTTCTAAAAATGATAAGAAGTTAATAATGTGGTTCAGGAGTATGTTTGTCTACAGCTAACTAAATGGAGTTTCAAAATTTTTTCAACTGGTAGCTCAGATGGTAAAGAATCTGCCTGCAATGCAGGTGACTTGGATTTGATCCCTGAGTTGGGAAGATGCCCTGGAGAAGGGAATAGCTACCCACTCCGGTATTCTTGCCTAGAGAATCCCATGGACAGAAGAGCCTGGTGGGCTATAGTCCATGGGGTCGCCAAGAGTCTGTCAGGAGTGAGTGATTAACACTTTCACTTGGGCTTCCCAGGTGGTGCTAGTAGTAAAGAACCCTCCTGCCAATGCAGGAGTCCGAAGAGATGGGGGTTCAATCCCTGGGTCAGGAAGATCCCCTGGAGGAGGGCATGGCAATTCACTCCAGTGTTCTTGTCTGGAGAATTCCATGGACAGAGGAGCCTGGTGGGCTATAGTCCATAGTGTTGCAAAGAGTCAGATACAACTGGAACAACTTAGCACACACACAAAGCAAAATTATCACCCACGTCTAATGAAATGTGACCTCTTCTGGGGTAAGATATCATAGGGCTTGAATATTTTATTATACTATACACTGGGATTAGAATTACTCATGAAGAATACCCAAAGGTTATCACTTAAAGTAGCCTGTTCTTTGTAGAAATCATAGAATATCCTTCTTGACCTATATTCAGCTCACAAGATCCTCTTATATTTCTATCATCAGACTACATAGCAACATGCTGCCTTATTACTAAAAGGTACAGAATTCACACCTAATAAAACAGTATGACATTCATGGGGAAATTTCTCAGTGATGATTTCAAATATTTCCAAGAAGATAATGTCTTAAGGAGAAGAAGCCATTGCTCTGATCTGGTCCTTTCTTGATTTGAAGATTTCAAGAACATGTAATCAGTCCTATAGTTTTAGTAAGTGATTTTCCACTGCCAATGAAATCATGTTTTGTTTGTTTGTTTGTTTGTTTCACTTGCTTAGGAAACCTAAAAATAGCACATGCAATACTATCAGTTTGTTTATACTTAAAATCAAGCATCAGGACTTCCCTGGTGGTCCAATGGTTAAGACTTGGCCTTCCAATGCAGAGGGTGTGTGTGTGTTCAATCCCTGGTTGGGGAGCTAAGATCCAGTATAGTGCGTGGCTAGAAAGCCAAAGCAAAACAGAAGCAATGTTGCAACAAATTCATTAAGACTTTAAAAATGGTGCACATCAAAAAAATATATATATGTATATATCAAGCCTCCTTTCATGAAACTGAATGTTATTTTTTACCAAAGCATTCTTGAATTTGGGGGAAGTTATATGAATTAGAGGCCATTGGGTACTTCTTTTTAGGTATTTGTCTCCCATGTTCGGTAAGTACTGACTCCAGAAGGAGGCTCCTGCCATCACTAACTAACAGCAGCTCTTACGTAGGCATAAACAAAGGCCACAGCCCAGACACCCACTGTCAGAAGCTGCCAAATCTGATGCGAATTGTTCTAAACTCACTATGTAAAACTGAAACAACAGAGACCTTGACCCTTGAAGTACCTGGGAAAGAGGCAGCCTTCCTCCTGGTCACGCTGGGCCTCTGTGTGCTCTGCCCTGCAAATGCGTTTACACAAGGATTAGTTTTCCTGACAACTATCCGGGTTTTGATTTAGAAACTGAATAGGACTCTGCCACAAAAAGCCACTGGATCATAGACAGTGTGTTCTTTTAATTTACTTCCATAAACAGGCAAAAATTGAAGTCAGCTGTCAGCATAGACCAAATTAAAGAACAGAGTGTCAGAGCCACAGTTGAATCAAGATGAGTTTTTGAGGTGGGGGTGGTGGGAGCTTGGGTTTTTAAGCTTCCAAGGAAGATATGTTGTTAGGGTTCAGGATGGGGAACACATGTATACCTGTGGCGGATTCATTTTGATATATGGCAAAACCAATACAATATTGTAAAGTTAAAAAAAAAAAAAAAAGTACCGTGAAATACTAAAAAAAAAAAAGAGAGAGAGACTTTCACTTTGTGGTTTAGATGTACTGTGCATTGTTTACTTTTCAAAAAATTAGATTTAGACTGAAACTAATATCATTCCTAAAAAAACTTTTCTTACTTAAGTGATGTACAGGATCTCAAAATATAATACAATACATGTACAAACCATAACTATCCCTAATTATGGCAAATATAGCTCAGTCAGCTAGGCTTATGGGCTGTGATCTCCTGGATATTGCTCATCATAAACTCTTAATGCTTCTTTTAATGATTTTAATGATTATTCTAATTCTGTCCTGGTATTTTTTTTTTTTTTTTGCTTCTCTTGTTATCTCACAGTGATCCTGCTTCTATGCCAGTCTGATGAGACAGAACATTGTAATTGTTATTGGTGAAGGAAAGGAAGCAAAATCTCTAACCTGGAACTTTTGATCACTCAGTAAATAGTACAGGCATTCATCACATATATTAAGGTAAGTGCAGACATCTATGGCTGTGTGTGGTGGCCCAAAATTTGGTTAACATCAGTATGAGTGTAATTGGGCAATATGCCCTAGTAGTTAAAGGACATTGGCTATGGAGTCAGATATGGGTCTATTTTCAACTATGCAACTTATTAATAAGTTAGTGCATTTCCTTGAATTTTACTTTTTTTTCATTTGTGAAATAAAGATAATAATATTTCACAAGATTGCTTTGAAAAATGAAGTATGATAACATATACAGTGTGCTTAAATAAGTCGGGTATATGGAAGGCACTCAATAAAATCGTTATTCTCATTATTTTATTATTAACTCAATTCAGTAAAAAGATTGTTAAAGCCCACGATGTGTCCAGCCCTGTGGAATACACGGAAGTAAGAAATTGTGTTCCTGTCCTGAAGAAGCTTATAATCTAGTTGTTTGTTTTAATTATGGAAATAAGCTATAGTGTCTGGAAAAAGCAATGTTACTTTTGGGGGAAGCGTCTAAATGAGTGAGGGGAAAAAACAAGAGCTGCAAGGGGATCAGAGAAAGAAGAGGTCACTGTTAACTGAGAGAGTGGAGAAACACTGCATGGAAGTTGTCAGAATGATGATGAATCTTGAAGAGTGGGATTTTTGCCTGCGGACTGATTGAAAGGTTACAGAAATGAAAACAACCTATTTGAGGAATAAGCATCTTCACCACAGCAGTGTTTGTGCTGGAAGGAAGCAAGGATCAGGTTGTAAGGAGTGGCATTGTACACAGTGTTTTCTAGGAGATGGTGTGCTCCTGGTTTATTTGACCATGAAAAAACTCTCTCCCTCTATTCCCCTTCCCTGTCCTCCTCCCTGCAGCCCATTTCCTGTTCCTTCTCTTCTTTTCTCCCCTCTCCTCTCCTGTCTTCTCCTCTTTTCCTTTCCCATCTCTTTCCCTTGCTCCTCTTCCTATAGAACTAAGAAGTGGAAACAGTATGGGAAAGGGCTTAAAATAGAAAAATTAAGCACTGGACCCAAGCTTGTCTGGCTTTGGAAGATTTGAGATACAAAGTTTATGATTAAATCTGTAAGGATTTTTTCTCCCAACAGCACTGTTCTGTGGATCAGTAGAAAATAGGAAGTAAATTATACTAAAGCGTCTAAAAGAATCAAGACAGACACAAAACAAAGATACACCTATCTTCTGATACCCAGGAACCAAGACATTCAATAAATGTTGACCCACTGCTCTGGGAACATCCATGTGAACTTGGATGATTAAAGGAATTCAACCTTTTATAGGAGATGTTGCCCATATGTTGTTTTTTTTTTTTTCCTTTTAGTCATCAAAAGCATAGATTCAAATGTTAATTGAGTCCAGTCAATTCAGGTATATATTTTTAATGATAGATAAGAGGCTCTTTTAAGTCCAGACTTCATCAAGATAACAAAAGAAAGTAGGTAAGGATGCTTAAACATCCCTATGGTATGAACTAAGCAGTTAACGTAAACACACATACACACATCATAATAAGTAGTTGTGACCACATTGCACTTCCATTACAAATTCCAATCACACTTTATTAGGATAAGAATGGCTTTAAGAACCAGTCTTGTCTTCTCCAGAATAATTTATATGATTGGTCTATTTCTGCATCCTTCATTTGTCCTGACTGACATCCATCTTTATTAATTCTGTCAATAAAAAACTTCTCACTTTTTTTTATATGAGAATTATATGCATATGACACCACCCTTATGGCAGAAAGTGAAGAGGAACTCAAAAGCCTCTTGATGAAAGTGAAAGAGGAGAGTGAAAAAGTTGGCTTAAAGCTCAACATTCAGAAAACGAAGATCATGGCATCCGGTCCCACCACTTCATGGGAAATAGATGGGGAAACAGTGGAAACAGTGTCAGACTTTGTTTTTCTGGGCTCCAGGATCACTGTGGATGGTGACTGCAGCCATGAAATTAAGGGACGCTTGCTCCTTGGAAGGAAAGTTGTGACCAGCCTAGATAGCATATTCAAAAGCAGAGACGTTACTTTGCCAACAAAGGTTTGTCTAGTCAAGGCTATGGTTTTTCCTGTGGTCATGTATGGATGTGAGAGTTGGACTGTGAAGAAGGCTGAGCGCCGAAGAATTGATGCTTTTGAACTGTGGTGTTGAAGAAGACTCTTGAGAGTCCCTTGGACTGCAAGGAAATCCAACCAGTCCATTCTGAAGGAGATCAGCCCTGGGATTTCTTTGGAAGGAATGATGCTAAAGCTGAAACTCCAGTACTTTGGCCACTTCATGCGAAGAGTTGACTCATTGGAAAAGACTCTGATGCTGGGAGGGATTGGGGGCAGGAAGAGAAGGGGACGACAGCGGATGAGATGGCTGGATGGTATCACTGACTCGATGGACGTGAGTCTGAGTGAACTCCGGGAGTTGGTGATGGACAGGGAGGCCTGGCGTGCTGCGATTCATGGGGTCCCAAAGAGTCGGACATGACTGAGCGACTGATCTGATCTGATCTCTGATACATAGGCATGTTTTCTTATACATGAGGAAATTCTTAGTTTGTCTGCAGCTCTTCAAGTAAACAAAATACATGTCAACTATTTTTTCAGCATTTGGTATTTCTGTTTCTATATTGCTACTATACAAATAGCACTGGAAATTCAAGCCCTATCCATTCTACAAATTATACCCATTGTGTCTGGCCAACTTCTCCAACCTGACTTGCTACAAGATGTCTATACTTTAGCAAGAGAGGGCTTATACACCTTTCTGCACTTAGACAGCAAAGGCCCCCAGAAGAATTCTACTGTGGTTGCTGACTTCAAAATTTCCTCTCACCTCTTTCCCTAAACATAATATTTTTAATTCAGTTTCTTCCTAGTGATTTCCATTGTGGCACCCTGAAATGTATCCCTGACATCTTCCCAAGCAGCCCTAGCTGCAGGTTTAAAATGTGAATACTTTTTTAGATGATTGGTTTTTAATCATTTCATGTTTACTCTAGGAAGAAGAGATACATTCATATATACAGTCAATAAAAACCCATAATTAGTAACAGCAAACATTACTGAGAGCACTGTGTACCGGGCACTGTGTTAAGAACTTTGTGACACATTAGCCAGTTTAATTTATATACCATTCCCGAAGTTTATCCTTCACTCACTATCTAGTCATCTTTTAGAAGAGTAAATCTGATCCATCAACATGCTTAAAGTCTTTTTAAGAGTAAAATCGTTTTATCATAGTCTACAAAGTCCTCCATAATCTCCCCTTTGCCCATCTCCGCAGCCTTATTCTCTTCCTTGTTTATAGCTTTCTTTCCCTTCAATAGCCAACCTCATTCCTGACTCACTGCCTTTACATTTGGCTTTCCATCATCCTCTTCCTGGACTTTACCACAAGGCTTCCTTATTTGTATCATTTAGGGTTCTAGCTCAAGTGCCCTTTCTCTGGAGAGTTCACCTTGGCCCATCCTAACTAAAGTATCATGCCCCCTTCCTTTGTCACTCTTCCTCTCTTCCATAGCTGTTTTATATCCTTTACAGAACATGGCATTATCTGAATACATCTGCTGTATTCATTTGTTTATGTACATCTCTCTGTCCATCCTTGCTCGAATGTTGTTGTTGTTGTTCAGTAACTCAGTCGTGTCTGACTCTTTGTGACCCCATGGACTGCAGCACACCAGGGTTCCCTGTCCATCACCATCTCCCAGAGCTTGCTCAAACTCATGTCCATTGAGTTGGTGATGCCATCCAACCATTTCATCCTCTGTCATGCACTTCTCCTCCTGCCTTCAATCTTTCCCAGCATCAGGGTATTTTCAAATGAATCAGCTCTTCGCATCAGGTGGCCAGTGTTTTGGAGCTTCAACTTCAGAATCAGTCCTTCCAGTGAATATTCAGGATTGATTTCCTTTAGGATTGACTGGTTTGATCTCCTTTCAGTCCAAGAGACTCTCAAGAGTCTTCTCCAACACCACAGTTCGAAAGCATCAATTTTTTGGCCCTCAGCTTTCTTTATGATCCAATTCTCACACCCATACATGACTATTGGAAAAACTATACCTTTGACTATACGGACTTTCGTTGGCAAAGTAATGCCTCTGCTTTTTAATATGCTGTATAGGTTTGTAATAGCTTTTCTTCCAAGGAGCAAGCGTGTTTTAATTTCATGGTTGCAGTCACCATCTGCAGTGATTTTGGAGTGCAAGAATATAAAGTCTGTCACTGTTTCCATTGTTCCCCATCTATTTGCCATGAAGTGTTGGGACTAGATGCCGTGATCTTAGTTTTCTGAATGTTGAGTTTTAAGCCAACTTTTTCACTCTCCTCTTTCACTTTCATCAAGAAGTTCTTTAGTTCCTCTTCACTTTCTGCCATAAGTGTGGCATTATTTGCATATCTGAGGTTATTGATATTTCTCCTGACAATCTTGATTCCAGCTTGTGCTTCATCCAGCATGGCATTTCACATTATGTGCTCTGCATATAAGTTAAATAATCAGGGTGACAATGTATAGACTTGACATACTCCTTTCCTGATTTGGAACCAGTCTGTTGGTCCATGTCCAGTTCTAACTGTTGCTTCCTGACCTGCATACAGATGTCTCAAGAGGCTAGTCAGGTGGTCTGGTATTCCCATCTCTTTCAGAATTTTCCACAGTTTATTGTGATCCACACAGTCAAAGGCTTTGGCATGGTCAATAAAGCAAAAATAGATGTCATTCTGGAACTCTCTTGCTTTTTCGATGATCCAGCGGATATTGGCAATTTGATCTCTGGTTCCTCTGCCTCTTCTAAATCCAGCTTGAACATCTAGAAGTTCATGGTTCATGTATTGAATCTTGAGCATTACTTTACTAGCATGTGAGATGAGTGCAATTGTGTGGTAATTTGAGCATTCTTTGGCATTGCCTTTCTTTCGGATTGAAATGAAATCTGATTTTTCCAGTCCTGTGGCCACTGCTAAGTTTTCCAAATTTGCTGGCATATTGAGTGCAGCACTTTCACAAGACCATCTTTTAGGATTTGAAATAGCTCAGCTGGAATTCCATCACCTCCACTACCTTTGTTCGTAGTGATGCTCCTAAGGCCCACTTGACTTCACACACCAGGATGTCTGGCTCTAGGTCAGGGATCACACTCTCATAATTATCTTGGTCATGAAGATCTGTTTTGTACAGTTCTGTGTATTCTTGCCACCTCTTCTTAATATCTTCTGCTTCTGTTAGGTCCATACTGTTTCTGTACTATATTGTGCCCATCTTTGTATGAAATTTCCCCTTTGTATCTCTAATTTTCTTGAAGAGATCTCTAGTACATCCTTGCTCAAATGTTAGCCCCAGTGAAAGCAGTATTTTTATATGTTTTCTTTAGAGCTCTGTCCTCTGTCCTTAGAAGAGAAAATATTTTTGACTAAATGAACATTTAGTGATGGCAGTGGTATTAATTTTCTCCCAAATTAGGGAGACATTTTTGTGCTAAGTAGTTTATCCACGGTCATTCATATGATGAGTTTGATCTTGGACAAGTCACTTACCCTAACTCAGGACTTCTCATGTTCAGATCCTATGCCTTTAACACCTAGGCTACCCTGTATGAAGTTACAATAGCTCTGTTACATATAAAAACTGAACAATTATACCTCACTTTCAGTAATAACTGGCTGGGTAAATTGTATAAAAAGAAGATATTTTGCTCTCCTACCTTATTCTTATCTGAAAAGAAGAGGACCTAAATATTCAAGATTATCATAGAATTTTGCTTCATTAAGGACAACCTGCCAAGGAAGCCAGGAAAAAGAGGGAAAAGAGTGAACTGCGATATTTTCCGTCCTTGCCTTTTGAGAGCCATGTGGTAAGTGTTATGACGAGTAACACCTACACTGCTTGTGACAAACGCCATTGCACAGATGAAGAAAGGAGATTTAGAGAGTTAAGGGACACACAACTTGGTGATAGGAGAATATGAATTCTGTTCTTTAAAAACCCAAGTCCCATGAGTGTCCCACTACCACTGGCTTAATGAGTGGTAGCTATGTACTTAAGACTAACATGTGAAGATTTTTACTGTTAACACCACCTACATTTCTTATTTTTCACTGACATTTGAATATTTCCAGAATATAATATGATATTTTTTATCAAAAAACCTGACTTCACTCTTGTTCAATAATAACAAAAATTTATGCCAAATTAAATAAAGCCACATTACTTAAACAGCCTCACCAGAAACAAGCCAAAAAGGCTGGACAGTGCTCAGCAGTGGATGGAATTTTGAATCTCCCAGGCAATTGAGAAATTCATTTTTTCCTGAGGCAATATAAAACATGAGCCATCTTCTCTCTTATAAAATTAAATCAAGCCTGGTCTGTGTGGCAATTTTGCCTAGAACTCAATGGTCTCAAATCAATCAAGTTCCTTTTAAACTAAAGTCTAGGTTTGATGCTCCTCATATTTTCCTGGAATGTGAACCAAAGAACTACACACAAACGTCAAATGACCAGCCTAGAACCATCAAAATTTGCAATCAACATTGAAAATTCTACTGAGGAAACATCCATTTTCCTGGTTTCTCAGAATCCTGAATGAAGGTCCCTGAATTTAGAGATAACTGAAGGCAATTTGGCCTTAGCAATGTTCAGGCTCTGCATGGAACCAGGACTTTCAGACAGTGGCAAGGTGAAAGTTATTTCAATGCCCTTCCTCAGAATCATGACCATGAGAAATGAGATCATATGAAAGGTGCTTGCAGTTGACAACATCTTTCCCTGTCAGCAACTTCTCATTTCCCGATGAACCATCCATTCCCCAATCCTCATGGGAGCATAGCTCTTACTTCATCCACAACATCTATCTTTTGGCAAGCTCCTCACCCTGGAATTAAACTCTTTTGAAACGGTTTCCCTTCTTCCTTGGATTTCCAAATGAGAGTGCTTCCCTGCAAGTGCTCTCTTGGCAGCCTCTATCTCTTACTTTAGAGACACATTTAGCACTCTGTTCTGGCCAGCAGATCACCCATGACAGTGAGCAGCGAACAAAGCTCAGATGTGAAGGCATGGAGAGTGATGAAATACCACGCTGTTGGCTGCCTCCCTGCCAGAACCAGCTGTTCCCTCAGTACAATCCATATCTGCTCTGAGAGCCAACAGAGAAGTCTACAGGGCATTCTGCCGAAAGCCAGGCTCCAGGGTTGTCTGGTGCCGTGGAGGACCCATCACACTCCTATTGATTCAGGATTGCTATAAAAGCATAAAAGTACCTTCTGCTCTTTGCCCTTTTCAATACAATACTCTTCTTTCTGAGGTTTCCAAAAAAAAAGAAAGGTAGAAAGAAAATGTCTTAAAAGATCTTGCCTAAGAGAAAAACTCAGGGTTTGGTGTCTGGAGAAATGATATGGCTTTGCTGGTATGTCGATAAAATCTAGTCTTGATTTTTTTCTTATATAGAGCATGGCATCATTTAGATCCTGAAGCAAAAGAAAATTCCATGGTACTTAACCCCTTCATTATCATCTTTTTCTGGTATGAACTGAAAACTCTCCTCTGGGAAGCTGTTTCCTGACCTCTTAATCAATTGAAAAGAACCTGGAGGACATCCATGGTGGTACAGTGGATGGGAATCTGCCTGCTAATGCGGGAACATGGGTTCAGTCCCTGGTCCAGGAAGATTCCATATGCCGCAGAGCAACTAAGCCCCTGAGATGCAACTGCTGAAGCCCTTCACTCTAGGGGCCATGCTCCACAAGAGAAGCCACCACAATGATAAGAACCCCGGGCACCACAGTGAGGAGTAGCCCTGATTCGCCACAACTGGAGAAGGCCTACACGTGGCAACAAAGACCCAGCACAGCCAAAAATAAATAAATACAATTTTTTTTAAAAAGAAAGGCACGTGGATCCTTTCTTTATGAACAAACAACCCCTGTGAATCTATCAGCCCTTCCCTCTGATCTTTCATTCAAATGAGCCCTCCTATCCTGGGCTTTCTTAAAAGGTATTGAGCCTTTCTTGGCTCATTCTCTTAAACATTTGTTCTTCTCAGGGACAAACTAAGGATGCAGGTTGATCCAGCCACTCTGGCGTTTGGCACAGCTCATCAACAGACAAACTAGGGTTTGTGTATTCTTCTGTGAAAGTGAAAAGTGAAAGTGAAAGTCATTCAGTCGTGTCCAACTCTTTGCGACCCCATGGACTATACAGTCCATGGAATTCTCCAGGCCAGAATACTGGCATGGGTAGCCTTTCCCTTCTCCCGGGGATCTTCCCAACCCAGTGATCAAACCCAGGTCTCCACATTGCAGGTGGATTCTTTACCAGCTGAGCCACAAGGGAAGCCCAAGAATACTGGAGTGGATAGCCTATCCCTTCTCTAGCAGATTTTCCCGACCCAGGAATTGAACTGGAGTCTCCTGCATTACAGGCAGATTCTTTACCAACTGAGCTATCAGGGAAGTGTATTCTGTAGTTTTCTGAATTTAGTATTTAATGTGGGTAGACTAGATCATCCAGATCCATGCAGTTGTAAAAAGAGTATGTTCCATCAACAGTATGTGTACTAATGTCAAGTAGTACACATTGAAATACACTAAGTAAAAAAAATAAAGTTTCAGAAAAAGGAAGTGACTTATCCTACATGTTTATCTCATGTGTGGTAAAAATATACATTTTAGCTACAAAAATAGTACACATTCATGGAAAAAAAATTCATGAAAGCACACTTCTTAGATGGCCATGGACAGGAGGAAAATTTTAACTTTTCACTTTACACAATTTTGGTTTCCTTGAATTTGTACCATAAGCTGGTATTCTAAAAAAATAAAATAAAAGTGAATTAGCAGTAATAATCCTAATAAACTGGTGGGGGACTAGTCAGATGTCACAGTGAAGTTGGATATAGACTAAAGGAATTTTCAGCTTTGTTTTTTCCTGAATCAATTATTGTACCTACTTTCAAAGTGTGTTTGTAAGGAGCCCCTTGTGAATAAATGCTGTCCTATTTGTCTCCTTGATCTACTGTGCACTTAGGTTAACCAGAGAACTTCTTTTCTCCTGCAAATTCTAACACAGCATCCATTCTGCACTGAAGATGTTGCCACACTACCTTTACTCTGACTGGTCTATGCCATGTTCCCTCCCTTCTTATAGAAAAGATGGACTTTGCAAGTCAGTCTTTATCAACATCCCCCTATTGATCTATGAGCCCCTCTGAGGATAAGACAACCAAGGCCTTTTCTTCTTGCCTTTCATAAAGTGTCAGGCTGATCATTGATGGGTTGGTGAGACAAACCCTCTGAAACCAAGGGATTCAAAATCTCAGCCTGTAGGAAGAAGCTGCAGTTTGAGGACTGATCCCAGTGGAACGAGTGTCATGATGCTAATTGTAGTAAGCAAACAGAGCAGGTTATCCAGAGGCTCTGGTGACAGCAGACAGTTTGCTGCTGCTGCTGCTGCTGCTAAGTCACTTCAGTCGTGTCTGACTCTGCGACCCCATAGATGGCAGCCTACCAGGCTCCTCCGCCCATGGGATTTTCCAGGCAAGAGTACAGAAGTGGGGTGCCATTGCCTTCTCCACAGCAGACAGTTTGGTAGTGATAAAACAAAGCAGAGTAAGTAGTGCCAGAAAGTCAGGATCAAGGACAATTAGAGGAGGATATTGTGCTGTGGCCATGGGACAGAAAAATAGAGCCCTGGGCTCAGAGGAGATACCATATTGGCTGATTATTAAGAAAAAGATAGGGGTGAAAGATTAGTTATACAAAGTGGAGCGCAAGCTCAGAGATGCACTTGCAATAGGGCTGACTCATGCTGACTGGCTTCACTGACCAGATTCAGGCAGCTTTTAATCCCTCTGACCGAGGAAGGATGTCAGTCCTCTGCCTGCAGTGAGACAAGTGTCTTTAGGGTCAAGTGAGCCAAACAGTGAGAGAGCTGAAATTTGCAAGGCAGGTTAGTCAATGCATTATATCGACTAGAGTGGGGGATAAGGGCCAGCTGGAGGCCATATAGCACAAGCCACAAGTGGGGCCAGCAACAGCCGGCTGTTGGCATCAATTTGAAAGTTTAGAAAAAGATAAAATCTATTCATTTTGCCTTTCTTCTGCACATTTAGGGGATATTGGAACCTGGAATCAGAATGCATGTCCTGAAAGTCTCAAGCTGTGAAGCAAAACAAATAAAAAATACAACCAAACAAAAAAATAAAAGCAGCAGGATGACATTTTGCCGTCTTTGAAGGGAAAAGTGATGACTTGTATGGAGCCCACCATGAGGACCATCCACAGCATTTAACCCTGGTTGCAATTTTCTTTTTATGTCTGGGTTACAGGAACACACCCATTTTCCTTAAGTCACATTTAATTTGTTTCTTGGAGGTTCTAATGTGTTCCAAGACAGCAACTTCCCGCCATTGCCAAAGTCTCCTCTTGGCCTGATCTTTCTTGTCTCAGGTTTTAAGGCACTGTCCATTTCACATCTCACAACATAACACACAACATTACTCACTTCGTCAGATGGCCTAGATAAGGTGCAATATTTTCCTATTCCAGGACTGAGCTCTTACAGCAGGCTGCTTGTTGGAAAGGGTGAAAGAGTGGGGTGTGGGCAGGAGGTAGTTAGACTATTACATTCTTTCCTTTAGCTGCCAATAAAAGTGTTGAGCTATAGACAGTCCAAGAGGGCCCTGTTAGAGCAGTTATATTCTGGGACCACACCAAATGGAGCTCAAACTGTTGGTAATATTTATTTCAGGGATACAAATTGCAGGTGGGGAAACGAAAAGCAGCTTTGGGCAAATTTAGCAAGCTGTTTCTTGAGGTTTTTGAAAACTGAACACCCAGTGAATCAAAATGCCTCCAAATCTAGCCCATATTGGAATTTTAAATAAAACTACTCTCATTTTGAAGAACACTTAGTACTGAAAGGCCAAAATCATTCCTGTTCAAAATCTGGCTAAATGCATTTAGGACTGTCATTCCTATGGTATCCTTGGTCCAAGTACTATCTGACATTACCTCCCAGGACTTTCTCCTGGTGTGTTTGCAGGGCTATGAATCTTCAAAAAAAATTCCTGGGATATTCCTCCTAACCCTATTCTCATGAGTTATTACTCATGAGATAAACACATGATGGATCCCTTTCCTACTTAATGAACTTCCTCTTTACTTTTATTGGCTATTATCTACTAAGTCATTTTCTTCATTATCTAAATTTTCACTGCATGTGCATGCTGCATGCTAAGTCACTTCTGTCATGTCCAACTCCGTGTGACCCTCTGGACTGTAGCCCGCCAGGCTCCTCTGTCCAGGCAAGAATACTGGAGTGGGTTACCATGCCTTTCTCCAGGGGATCTTCTTGACCCAGGGATCAAACTCATGTCTCTTATGACTCCTGCATTGGAGGTGGGTTTTTTACCACTAGCACCACCTGGGAAGCCCAATCACTCCATAGACATCTATTAACTGCTTTGCATGTATGTGTGATCTAGGTGCTTGGAACAGTGAAAACCAAGATGAACAAGGCAAGAGCATTTTGTGCAAGATAAACACAATAAGTATTTATTGAGTCAATAATTATAGGGAGAGGAATGAACTGATATCACTAATAGGAAAAAAAGAATAATCAGCTCTTTTTCAATGAGTAAAGGAAGTTTTCAGAGAAAAGATGCTTGTACTTCTTGAAGGATATGTGATTTGACAGACCAACTGTAAAAGTGTTATGGACTCATGAATGTTTGCGTTCTCCCAAAATTCTTATGTTGACGCCCTAGCATCACCACAACGTGATAATATTTGAAGCTGGGACCTTTGGTAAGTAATTAGGTTTAAATGAAGTCATGAAAGTGGGGCTCCTGTGAGGAGATTTGTGTCTTTATGAGAAGAGGAAGAGAGACAAGAGCTCACTCTCTCTCTCTCTCTTTCATTGCAATGTGAGGACACTGTAGGAAGGTGGCTGGCAGCATGACAGGAAGTAGGCTTTCACCTGAAACAAAATCTCCTGGCACCTTGATCTTGGACTTCCCATCCTCCAGGACTGTGATAAAGAAGTTTCTGTTATTTAAGCCTTTGCATCTGTGGTATTTTGTTATGGCATCCTGAGCTGATTGAGACAAAAGGTAAAGGAAATGGCATTCCCAACAGTGGTTAGAGTTCAGTATGACATGTGTAGTGATCTGCAATGGTGCAACCACACCAAGCAAATGAAAACCTTTATGCTCCCCACTGTGTGGGGGGAGGTCAAGGGCCAACCTCCACAATTGAATGCACATCATTCCAGAGAGAGCACCACCTTTTGCCTTCCCCACCATATTTATAATGGGTACTAAAGGTGGTGTTGTAGCCATCAGATATTTTAAGGTGATTAGTGTTAGTCACTCAGTCGTGTCCAACTCTCTGTGACCCTATGGACTGTAGCCCACTGCTCCTCTGTCCATAGGATTCTCCAGGCAAGAATACTGGAGTGGGTTGCCTTTCTCTACTCCAGGGGATCTTCCTGACCCAGGGTTTCCTGCATTGCAGGTAGATTCTTTACCATGTGAGCTACAACCTGTTGTAGCCATCAGATATTTTAAGGTAATTAATAGATTATTGTAAGTGAAGTAAGACAGAGAAAGACAAGTCTCATATTGTTTGCATGCTGAATCTAAAAAAAAAGAGAGAGAGATACAAATGAGCCTACTTACAAAACAGAGAAGACTCAGAGAATAAACATGGGTACCAGGGAGGAAGATTCAAGGGGATGGTGTGGGGAGAAGGGATAGATTAGAAGTCTGAAACTGACCTATACACACTATGATATCTAAAGTAGATAACCAACAAGGACCTAAGGTATAGCACAGGGAACTCTGCTCAATATCCTGTAACAATCTGAATGGGAAAGAATTTGAAAAGAATTCTTTACATGTGTATATATGACAGAATCACTTTGCTGTACACTGGAAACTAATACAACATTGTTAATCAACTATTCTCCAATATAAAATAAAAATTTTAAATTAAAAAATAAAGACGCTGATTTACATTTGAAAAGCGGCTCCTACACATTAGCTCATTTGATTTGTTGTCACAGCTCGGTGTAGTAAGTGAAATTATCCCCATTCTTACAAATGAGGAAACTGAGGAGGTAAGTACCTTGTCCAAGACATAGTAGAGTTATTTACTTTCACCTCCTTCCTCTCTCCACAGCCTTGATAAGAAATTCTACTATAATTCGTGCCTCCCACAGTGCTTTAGAATTCTCTCTTCTTGAGGAAAAGATCCCGCTTCACAAAGGTGAGAACTGTTTCTTACACCCCTTTTTATCACCAGGACTGAATTCTATGACAGAGTTAGAAAAAGATGCTTAGTGACTAATTGAGAAGGGAGGACTAAGTCCTTCCATTCCAAATCCCATGTTTTTCCTCTGATTCCCAGCAGGGTCATCACACCCTAAGTCAAGCCTACTCACTTGACTGCTTCCTGCTCTGTGCTCTTGCTCTTTCCTCTGTGCCTCATCAAAGCACTGTTTTCCCTCACCAGCTTATGCATTTCTTCATATTTAGCACAAAGAACTGGCAAGCATCTACTATAAAATTAAATTTACTTTCCACTATGTAATGATTAAAGATAATAACCCAAGGCTAAAACAGTTGCTTATATAGATTTCAGACGTGTTGACACCACCACTTGGAGAGGGTCACTGGGACCCTAGATACCAAGACGAGGTGTTCACAATTTGCTTTGTCCACACCTAGTAGAAATGTAGAGTCTAGCTCTTCTGGTTCTGAAATTTCACACGTATTCCATATTTCCATAACAGTGCCCAAAAGGCATTTAAGACTTTATTGACTTTCCTCTTCCAATGCTCTTGATCATCCCAATATGTTTCATTCTGCATAATAGGTACATTTCTGAAAATGTGGATGTAAACCAGAACATGATTCAATAGATGTAAGATTAAAAAAAAAGTTGGTTTTAATTTTTCTTACTTATGAACTACCACCTATGATAATAAACATGTTATTTAAATATGAAATATATTAAAATAAATATGTTGGATATTACATTAAATATATTTAAAAGAGGAAATTCAGTAATTTTTAATCTCATATCTTTTGTATAAAATGTAAAGTTCTGGAGAGGAAATAGGAAAATATTATACAGTAAAACGTCTGTTTTTCCTGGGGTGAGAGTCTTATAAATTTTTCCAAAAAGCTATTTCTTCCTACATAGATTATAAAGAGAGGATTAAAAAGGCCCACCGCACATCTTTAGCAGGCTTAAAATTTAACATACAGATGACCAAAGTATGTGAAAAATAACTTCTCTATTTTCTTTAATTTTGTTTTACTGATGACAGAAAAAAAACTCAAACTTGCCACTGAAAGACCACTCTCCCAGGTTTAAAATAGTCTGTTTTCATTGAACTCTGGTTTAGTTTTATAAATATCCAGGCAATTTAAATTGCAGACTCCTTACAGGAGCTTAACTAATGTTCACAAGGCTCAGGCCAGTTTTAATTATGCACAAAAGATAAAAAACAACCCAGAACATTTGAGGTTGCATTGTGTGAAAGTATCTCTTTCTGGCACTAGGTTTCCCCAACACGGCCACACTGCCCCGTCCCGAGTCATATGAAGTCTCTTCTTTAACCTTCCACTCCCCTGGATCTGGGGCTCTGCGCTCTGGATTCAGACTTCTGGGTTCCAGTCCTTCTGACTTAGCTTACTGACAGGGTAACCTTAAGCAAATTATCTCAGTCCTCAGCTTCCTTAGTTGTAAAGTAGTCAATTACTTCATTGGAATTAGTGGTGAGAATTAAATTAAGATAACATCCATAAAGGACTTTGATGCCACTGCCTCGCAAATCATCTATGGTGAAGTTTTGGGAGATTTTTAAATTCTTTAACAGCTGTGGAAGAGATTGCAATAAAATGTATTATTAGAAATTATACACACACACATACAAAAGCAGTATATGTACACAACGTTTTTTTTTTCTTAACTTTATCCTGATGTTATTTTTTTTAATTTTATTTTATTTTTAAACTTTACACAACGTTTTTGTGCTTTTTTAAAAATTTATATGTAAAGGCGAATAAATACATGACAGAAGCTCAAATTACTACAAAATTTCTGACCACTTTAATTTTTGTATACATCTCATCGTCACAGGTAATAGTTGATGGGCTGAGGTCTGCTGGCCGCAGTTTGAGAAACAACACCTTACACAATACCTAGCACAAACGAACACTCATTAAATGTGAGCTATTATATTTGTTGAATCTGTTAGAGCAGATGGAGAATCAAGCATGTCATCAGTTAATGAATAAGAAACATTCATTAAAGATGGAGTAAACATGAAAACTTTCAAACCATGACCACACCTCTAACCTCTGTCCATTTATTTTAATTAAAAAAAATGCTTTGGATCTCATTTTATAAATGAGAGAATTGGTTAAGAGCTGACTACA
The DNA here is from genome assembly GCF_002263795.3 of Bos taurus. Lineage (NCBI taxonomy): Eukaryota > Metazoa > Chordata > Mammalia > Artiodactyla > Bovidae > Bos > Bos taurus. The sequence goes on along the minus strand of NC_037341.1, from coordinate 56,644,446 downwards.
CATGAGAATCACCTGGGGGGCTTTTAAAAATTACTGCTGCCCAGGTACCATTCCAGCCAGACAAGTTAAATCAGGGTCTCTGGTGTTAGCACATGGACATGGAGACTTGTGTAAAGCTCCATGTATAATTCTAATGTGCAGGGCTGGGTTTCTGATAGAACACATTCCTGGACAAGGCAGGACTCTGGTGTCTCTACCTACTGTCCACACACTATCACTGTTACATTGGAGACCTCCTGTAGGGGAACATTTCTTTTTAGACAATTCAGATGAATTCATTCTGTGAAAATGAAATTTAGGGTAGAAGGGGGGTCAATATTAAACAGCTGACTAATGAACCTTACTCATGACCAACACAAAGGCATCTAACTTGGTGTCTCTAAATGCCTACCTGGGTGTTTTGTGAAGTTCCAGGAAGACACACAGATAAGCCCAATTATTAGTAGAAGGGTAATATGGTGTACTCTACATAACCTTTTAAATTCAGCTGGAAATTCAGGCACTTTTTTTTTCTTAAATGAAATATCCTATTTCATCCCTATTTCCAGAATTGTAATCAGAACTTTGGCTTTTATGATGTATTATTTTTCTCATTTGGTTTCCCTTGGAAGAGAATGGAAACTTTGAGTCTTGGCCACTCTCCGTCACATTCTGATTTCCCCATTTAGTGGGCCAGAGAGCTTCATGTACTTTCTTTAATATCAATGGAATTAAGCTGCCTTCTGAGGAAAATGTACAATGGAGATTTATAGACTTCAAAAACATAATAAAAATTAAGCTAAATGTTGAAGTTTTCTTAAAGGTAGAGGTAGTACATTTGAAGTGCTTGCCAAGGTTGAGTTTTGGGAAAAAGCATTTAAACGTTCCAAGGCTGCCTTTATTTTGTTTGTATTCAAAATATTGGTTCCTAGACCTCCTCTGTAGTGTAGAACTCACTCTGAGCCAGTCAGGAAAGTCTTAGGGGGATACGATAATGAGTGGGGTAGATTTGATCACATCACAAGCCAAGTTGTTTGCATAATCTACTGCTGCAGAAGATGATAGCGCAAGGGAAAATAAATTCTCGGAAGAATTCTGCTGCCCACTTATTGGTTTGCCTCCCTCAGATTTCTCATTCAGTCCTACCTGAAATCTCACTGTCTTTGAGAGTTCTTCTGTTACTTCACAAATTAGTTTGAATCTCTGTTATGATACAGGATTTTGAAGAAACAAATGACACTTACCACAACTATATTTGCTAGTGTTTTCCCTGCTAGATTATAAGCTCCATGTTTATCTTGTTCTATTTCTAGCACCCCAGTTCCCAACACAGTGCCTGACACTGTGTGGTTCAGTACATTTTGTTAAATGAGTGAATATGCCTCATACCACCATCATTTCCCAATCTTTCTGTGCACACACGCACATTGCTGAAGGGATTTTAAGTATTTACCAGAAGAGTAGAATATACTCATATTAAAACCTTTGTGATGTCTTTAAGTTCTGCTTTATAAAACCCACAGACTACACAAACTTTGTGCCATCGTTACAAAATCTGAAACCACATTTGAAGACAGTTAGATGGGCTGAAACCTTAAAACTTGGAATCTGACTTGGGCTAAAATCTTGAGTCTTGCCACTTGCTAGCAATTTACCTAATTTCACAAAGCCTCAGTGTTCACATACATAAAATGGCAAGCAGTAACAACAGTAATGAATAACATACCACAGACCATGGCTGTAAGGATGGAATAAGATAATATATAATTTAAAAACTAGAAGAGTTTCTGGCACAGGGTAGGTCCTCAGTTAATGCTTATTGAATTTGAAAACAACAACAATGGCCATTTTGGAAGGAAGTTTTCCAGGTAAAAATCCATTTGTAAGGCTCAGATGTCATTCACCCTGACTGCTCCCTAGGGCTCCTGGGCTATGGCTCCTGCAGCACTTTATTTCACCTGTGGTTTCTGGAGCCACATCAGAGTTTGGGGCAATTTCAATTAATATCCCTTCAATAATAATATCAGGTCATCTGAAACTTCTATTTTTTGTCCTCGTTATTTTTTAAAAATCAAACTAAAAATTATTCTAGAAACTATAGTAGAAATAATATATCGGTATACTACTACTTAGTCCTAAAACGTTTACCTGTTATACAGGAGCTCACAAACTCAGTTTTAAAAGATCTCCTTCATTTATTTCAAAGAGTACTTTTGTACCTACTTTTCTCTATGTAAGTCTTGCTTTTTGAAAAATCAGTAACATTTTGAACTGTTAACTTTTGAAGTTTGTGACCTTAAGTAAATTATTAATACTTTCATGGCAGCTGGTCGCATCACTTCATGGCAAATAGATGGGGAAACAGTGGAAACAGTGTCAGACTTTATTTTTTTGGGCTCCAAAATCACTGCAGATGGTGATTTCAGCCATGAAATTAAAAGACATTTACTCCTTGGAAGGAAAGTTATGACCAACCTAGATAGCATATTCAAAATCAGAGGCATTACTTTGCCAACAAAGGTTCGTCTAGTCAAGGCTATGGTTTTTCCAGTGGTCATGTATGGATGTGAGAGTTGGACTGTGAAGAAGGCTGAGCGCCAAAGAATTGATGCTTTTGAACTGTGGTGTTGGAGAAGACTCTTGAGAGTCCCTTGGACTGCAAGGAGATCCAACCAGTCCATTCTAAAGGAGATCAGGCCTGGGTGTTCTTTGGAAGGACTGATGCTAAAGCTGAAACTCTTCGCCAGCTCACGCGAAGAGTTGACTCATTGGAAAAGACTCTGATGCTGGGAGGGATTGGGGACAGGAGAAGGGGACGACAAAGGATGAGATGGCTGGATGGCATCAACGTCTCGATGGACATGAGTTTGAGTGAACTCCAGAAGTTGGTGATGGACAGGGAGGCCTGGCGTGCTGCAATTCATGGGGTTGCAAAAAGTCGGACACAACTAAGCGACTGAACTGAACTGAACTGAACTGAACCTCTTTAGCCAAGTTTCCTTAATTGTTACATGTGAATAATGAGTACTTATCATTTAGGGTGGTTTTGAACATTAAATATGTCCATTTATGTGAAGCAGATTCATAGTGTCTGGCACCTCATAAGAATTCAATATTTGCTACTTTAATACAACTGAATGGATAGGCTACACATGCACACACACAAAAAACCATCTTGAGATATATATAGTAATTACTACTTAGAGTGACTATCTGAAAATGTCACCATTTTTTAGTTCATTAAGCTCAGATTGCATATTAAACAGATTTTTAATGTTATGTTAAACATATTAAATGTTATTTAATATTTTCAAACTTCCATGTAGTTGAGGACCAGTGCATATTGAGCCTTTAAAGATCTCATTACTGCATGGAAATATTCCTGAGTACTCTGTAAAATAGAGTTTCTCCAATTGTAGTGCACCGACCACCTGCATCAGAATACCTCTGGGGCTTTTAAAGATTGCCTGGGCTGCACACAATACTATTGAATGAGAATCTGTGGGTATGGAGCCATGGAATATGCATTTTAAACAAATTCATTAAGAAATCCCTATATATGCTAAAATTTGAAAATAGCTACAGTAGATTGAGTAACAATTTGTTACTTTTTTTATCACTGTGACTTCTTCACTAAAATGTCAATACCTTCCTGTAATAGGGAACACACAAAAATGCAATATTACCTAGTTCATAGAAACCAAGGTCAGTCAACAGTTACTGTATACCTCCATGTGTCAGGCACTAAGTGCTGAATGTTTAAAGATATATAAGGCTTGGCATTGTCCCTGGAGATGATTATACTCCTTATAGTCTAATTTCAGAAACCACTTCTTGAAATATTCTTTAAAAGTCTGTGTCATGTAACCAAGATCCAGACCATAATAGCTCTTGACCAAATGTGATGATTCCTTTATTTAGGGACTATCAGTCCAATTCAGTTCAGTCGCCCAGTCATGTCCGACTCTCTGCGACCCCATGAATTGCAGCACACCAGGCCTCCCTGTCCATCACCAACTCCCAGAGTTCACCCAAACTCATGTCCATCAAGTCAGTGATGCCATCCAGCCATCTCATCCTCTCTCGTCTCCTTCTCCTCCTGCCCCCAATCCCTCCCAGCATCAAAGTCTTTTCCAATGAGTCAACTCTTTGCATGAGGTGGCCAAAGTACTGGAGTTTCAGCTTTAGCATCATTCCTTCCAAAGAAATCCCAGGGCTAATCTCCTTCAGAATGGACTGGTTGGATCTCCTTGCAGTCCAAGGGACTCTCAAGAGTCTTCTCCAACACCACAGTTCAAAAGCATCAATTCTTCAGTGTTCAGCTTTCTTCACAGTCCAACTCTCACATCCATACATGACCACAGGAAAAACCATAGCCTTGACTAGACGGAACTTTGTTGGCAAAGTAATGTCTCTGCTTTTGAATAGGCTATCTAGGTTGGTCATAACTTTCCCTCCAAGGAGTAAGCATCTTTTAATTTATGGCTGCAATCACCATCTGCAGTGATTTTGGAGCCCCCCAAAATAAAGTCTGACACTGTTTCCACTGTTTCCCCATCTATTTGCCATGAAGTGATGGCACCAGATGCCATGATCTTCGTTTTCTGAATGTTGAGCTTTAAGCCAACTTTTTTACTCTCCTCTTTCACTTTCATCAAAAGGCTTTTTAGTTCCTCTTTACTTTCTGCCATAAGGGTGGTGTCATCTGCATATCTGAGGTTATTGATATTTCTCCCGGCAATCTTGATTCCAGCTTGTGCTTCTTCCAGCCCAGCATTTCTCATGATGTATTCTGCATAAAAGTTAAATAAGCTATTCTATTGTAAATACACAAGCAAAGGAAGAGAAATCCATCAATTAACCAACAAATATATATAATATGCTTGATAGATCACACAGAAGTATGCTGACAAATTTTAAGAAGAAAAATAAAATCTCTCTGGCATGGAAGCAAGGTTAACAATAGCATATGAGTCCATCATGGAATATATGAGGACTCTAACCCATGAAAAAGCTAAACACAGTTTTAGAGGAAGCCTTGCATCCTAGTAAGTGCACTCAGTTTTCCCTGGGGTGTGGGATGTTCCTGGGTAACGGCTGTGAAGCCAGGGTGCTTAACGTTGGGCTTCCTGCAACCACTTGTAGTAAGATTATAGTTAACACTGAACACTAAGCTGGAGGGAACTCAGCTCTAATGGAAATCTCTAACATGTTCAAAACATTAGATTCCTCTGGAACCTGAGAGATATTATGGGAGGTCATAGGCACCCTAGTTCCTCACCAACAGACCCCTCCCAAAGTTCAGGATAAGCCTGGAGTCAAGGTGAAGTTTGTCAAGAACAGTATATAAGTGTGTTAATGTGTTAGTGTTAGTCACCTCAGTCGTGTTTAACTCTTTGCCACCCCATGGACTGTAGCCTTCCAGGCTCCTCTGTCCATGCAACAGTACTGGAGTGGGTTGCCATTTCCTTCTCCACTGTATATAAAAGGAGCTGAAAAAATGGGGGAAAAAAGCTATAACTAAAAGAATTATTTTAAAAGGTCAGGTGGATACAATAGCTTGAAGCAATAATCCTCCATACTAGGTTGTCCTGCTACTGCTGCTAAATCGCTTCAGTCGTGTCCGACTCTGTGCAACCCCAGAGACGGCAGCCCACCAGACTTCCTGTCCCTGGGATTCTCCAGGCAAGAACACTGGAGTGGGTTGCCATTTCCTACTCCAATGCATGAAAGTGAAAAGTGAAAGTGAAGTCGCTCAGTTGTGTCCGACTCTTAGCGTCCGTTGTCCTAGGAAATCATAAAATTTAAACTCAGCAGAATTCGTTTTTATAACACAAATATTGAACGGCTTGACTTTAATGATGAAAAAAATCTCTGATATTTCACTTTTTCTTCTACCCCTCATAAAAAAAGAGATTTTCTTCTTACACTGAAATGTAAGAAGAAATTCAAATTCTTATTTGAATTGTTTATTCTTGAATTGTTATTCTCAAATTCTTATTTGTGATTTGTTTAGATACTAAGAGGAACAGGTGGCAAGTGGATAAAAACAGAAGGCTCATTTTGAGCTTTCTTCAACTCCTAAAATTTCTCTATATTTGAGAAAAAAATAGAAGGCACATTTCATTTGCATTTTTCACCCCTAATTGAAGAACCAGTTTCTAATGGAAGAACATGATGCTGAAAAGGCGCCAATGAAATAGCTGAGTTTCATCCGCTGTGGGGCTGCTTTCTCAGTACAAACAGCATTTGTGGTTTCTAACACAGAGTCTCTGTGGCTGGGTTAAGTGAACAGCAACTCAAATCAAACTTTGTGTAGCTGTTCTGACAAGCAGGAAATGTGTTAACATTTTCAAAACCACCAAAGACTGTCAGGTAAGGGGAGGACTGCCATGCTTCTTTTCTGCCACCAAGTGTCTCCCTCTTCATTCCTTGCTCGCCTGGTCAGTTTCTTCAATTCAGAATCTAGTCATCTTTCATCTTAGGACTGACCTTAATTTGACATTGTATGCAAACTATAATAAATAACACATAACTATTAAGCAGTCCCACCCCTATTCTGAAGTACTGTTTTAAGGTCACTGAAAAGTCCTTTTAAAAAAGGAAGAAGAAAAAGGCAAAAGGAAGAAAAAGAGAGGAGAAAGAAGTCGGGAAGGAGAAAGGGGAGGAGGAAGGAAAAAGATACACACAAAAGAGGAATCATCAATGGGATGATAAAGTATTGGGCTACCCTGTAGAATACCTTTAAGTGCTTCTAGTATTAGAGGAGGCTGTTTGCATTAAAAGCAGACTAATTCAGTGACTGAGACAAAACTAAAACTCAGATTTCCAAGTCTCAGCTCCAGGGCTCTTTTTTGCTCCCAGCCATCTCCTACCAGGCCATATACAAGAAGGAAAGTGTTTATTTATTGCTCTATTATGACTGAAACCAGCATTATTTGGTGGTTATTCTCCAAAAAATTTAATGTTGAAACTTCAATTTCATGAAACAACGGGTTTGGTCAAAATGCCTTAGGAGTAACTTCTTTTTCTCATGGTATTTCCATGGCTGGTTCTAGCCAAAACCCAAACTACATACCCAGATGAAAATAAACATAAATCCAAAAAAAAAAAAAAAACCGAAAAACCAAACCCTCAGAAGTGGTCTGAGCTTAGTGTGAAGAGTGAACGAATGATGACTTAGGTTAGCTCATATTTTATCTGAACTTGATCCTTGACTTTTTTAAACTGGTTAGATCAGGATTTCTTTTCATTTTTTGTTGGGGTTTAAAGACCCTTGATTTTTATATGAATAAAATTGTTATTGTACTGGTAAAAAGAAATATTCAGAAATTTAGCCTACCTCACTAAATGTTAGGCAAATTCCAGTGACTGATGACATATTGTAATTATTTCCTCAGTTGCTCCTGGTAGGGGGTCTAATTAGGAATTGAGCTTTCTTTATAAAATAAAACAAAAGGAAGCCTTGAGTCTCTAACTTTTCAAATCACTCATTCTTAGGGAAAATGTGGTAGCACCTTTTGTGAGCTGTACCTTAATGTTAGAAGAAACTGAGTCAGAAGTTCCCTGGGTTCTTTTTTATTAGTTTGTGGACTTGGTGGCCTTTCTTTTTTTTCTAATATGGACAGGACGAAGCACATAAAAGCATTTATTAAAGGACATATTTTTGCCTAAAAACCAGCCCTGTTTCTGCCCCCACAGGATGTTGGTGCTCTCCACAGACCTCGTGTTGATTACCCTCTGTGGGAAGCAGCGGTCAACTCTAATTAACTAATTTACTTTCAACAAGTGTTTAATTAGGGCTTTTGCCCATATGTTGTGCTCTTTTGAAGATTCTGCACAATGTAGGGACTTTATTAAAATACAAAGAATTAATCTGGCTCTCTGACGTGAGAGGCCTTTGACCACATAGAAAATAATCTGAATCAGTCGACAAGTATTAAACTCAATAAATATATATGAAACAACAGAGGGCATTGAGCCAGCCACCATGGGGATAGAATACTGAGCCTTCAGACACTGGGCTGAAGAGAAGTACATGGAAACCAAAGGGCCATATTCAAAAGAGGCAGAATTGTAATCACTGCCGGTGGATTGAGAAGAATAATGAATTTTTTTCTGACTCATCACTGTGTGTCAGATACTTTCTGCACTCTATCTCATTTCATGCTCCTAAGAATCCTACAATCAAAAATCATTCTCATTTTGCAAGTGAAGCAACTGAGACAAGAGTTTAAATAACAGGCAAAGATTACAGTTGGCAAACTGCAAATTTGAGACTCCAACTAGAAGAGTTGGGGATGACAGTTACTTTAAAGAGGTGTTTCTCAGATGTTGATGCCCATGAGGACTCACTAGTGTGTGTCTGCGTGTGTGTGTGTGTGCTCACTCAATTACTCAGTCATGTCCAACTCTTTGCAACCCTTATGGACAATAGCCCGCCAGGATCCTGTCCATGGGACTTTACAGGCAAGAATACTGGAGTAGGTTGCCATTTCCTACTCCAGGGGATCTTCCTAACCCAAGAATTGAACCCGTGTCTCCAGCATTGGCAGGCAGATTCTTCACCATTGAGCCACCTGGGAAGCTCAGGACTCATCAGGGAATCTGGTGAAATTAGATTCTAATTCAGTGGGTCACAGGTGGGGTCTGAGATTCTATATTTCTAACAAGCTCCAGGTAGTTCTCATGCTACCAACCCTCTGACCACACTTTCAAAAGCAAGGACTTAAAGGGACCAGTGAGGATTTCAACAAACTAAAATGTGGTAGAGAACATGCCAGCAGCTCTTGAAAATTAGAGGGCATCAGCAAATTAATCAATGACATAGAGCTAACAAAATTGCAGATGAAGTTCTAAAGCTCAGATCCAGGGCCAGGCACTGTGATTCTTAACCCTTTACTCTTTCTCCCGAGCACAAAGACTTCGTGATTGTAAAATGTGGATGTATTGGAAGTAATGACTGCAATTGGAATTTAACAATTAACTGCCTCTCCATGGTGCTGTCATATCTCAAACTGATTCTATCTCAGTTGATCTCCGTCCTTGAAGATGGGAGCATAGGAGGTAGAGTCAAACTTTTAAACACTGCATTTCTATAAACTGTCCTAACAATGAGTAAAATGGAAGCATCACTGAGATCAGCTGTGCTCTTTCCTCAGAGGAATCAGATCATGCAGAAATTAAGTGTCAAGTAGGCCCTCTGGCTTGAATCCAGCATCGCTTATTAGCTGTGTGACCTAGGTTGAGTTACTTAACTTTCCTGTGCTTCTGTCTTGCGCGTCTGTCTGTAAAATGAGGATCATAGTTGCATCCACCTTTGAAGGTTTTTCCAAGTATTAAATGTGATATTATTGAAAAGTGCTTGAAATAGCTCTTAAAATGAAATCTCTGTTAGTTAATGTCAATTTGTTCTGATTTGCAGAACCTAGAATGAGCTCTGACACACCAGTGGGGAAGTGGCAATGGTAAAAAATGAACCAAATTAAGGGAGAAAATAAATTATTAAAGCTCGGCTCTGCCACTACTTTGCTAACTTTGGACAATTCACTAGATTTTCCCAAGCCTTAGTTTCTTCACTTGCAAGAGAAAGGAGGTTGAGTAAACTGGATAATTCCAAACATTTCTGCCGATATAGTAAAGTAAAAATCTATGATTCCATTATGAATTAGAAGGGAGGGGAGGGACATGGAGATAAGAATTACTTGCAGATCTTTGAATAAAGCTGTTCAACCACACTCTCCAGACTGCTAGTCACCACCTAGCCCTGCCAATTTAGTAAATATACTGAAATATAGCTGCGTTTTAACAAGTACCTCACACAGTTCTCATGTATGTGATCCATACTCTTTGAGAAATCCTGTCCTAGGTAATAAAGAAAAAAAATCCAGTCTAGAGTTATAGTTTTTGCAAATAATCCTTACATAGGTGATCCAGATGTGGATACTGAAAGATAACATCCAAGGTAATGGCAGTTATTTACTGAGCACATACTCTATGCCAGTGCAATAAATATTAGATATTATATGTATGTGTATGGGTATAAGATATCTATTTTTCACAAAATCCCTGTAGCTTTTTTTGAGCTAGAATCCAAGTTATCTGAGCCTATTAATTCCCTTTTCACCTAAGCCATGTTGAGTTAGGGTTTTAGCTCCTTGCAGCTCAAAATACCTAACTAATTCACATGCTTTATTTCAGGCACTATGGGTTTAAAGTGAGTTTCCCCAAAAAGCTCAGGAGACTCATGAGAGTGGGAAAGGGTGTCAGACTAGCAAAGTTGTGATAACTTTCCAAACAGATTTATTTAAGAAGCTATGGAAGCACTGGGGAGGAATAGGAGTAGTTTAGGCTCTCCTCTCACCTTAGAAGAGGAAGGCCTGAACTAACTGCTGAAAAATGAGCAAACAAAACACATGAGAAGAATGTTGCAGGCAGAGGGACTGACTTGTGTAAAGGCACAGACATAGGGGAGAACATGGGTTATGGGGCTTGCAGGAAGCGGGTCTCATGTGCAAGCTAGATACGGTAGATTATCAGCAGGTCCATTGAGGCAACAAGAAAACATCTCCTCCGGGCACCATGTGGAAGAAATATCTGGGATGATATTATCTTGAATCTGAGAGATCTGGGTTTTAATCTCAGCTTTGCCCTTCCTTAGCTGAGTGATCCTGAGTAAGTTGCTTAATCTCACCAAGCCTCCATTTCCTTGTCTGAAAATTAGGGTTAATGATGTCTAATTTGCAAGTAAAGTTGAAAAATGAGGCGTAAAAAGGGCTTGGCACGTATATTTTTGCTATTAATTAGATTATGATTACTATCTTTATATTGTCACCCTGCTTATTTAACTTATATGCAGAGTACATCATGAGAAATGCTGGGCTGGAAGAAGCACAAGCTGGAATCAAGATTGCCGGGAGAAATATCAATAACCTCAGATATGCAGATGACATCACCCTTATGGCAAAAAAGTAAAGAGGAACTAAAAAGCCTCTTGATGAAAGTGAAAGTGGAGAGTGAAAAAGTTAGCTTAAAACTCAACATTCAGAAAACAAAGATCATGGCATCCGTTCCCATCACTTCATGGGAAATAGATGGAGAAACAGTGGAAACAGTGTCAGACTTTATTTTTTTGGGCTCCAAAATCACTGCAGATGGTGACTGCAGCCATGAAATTAAAAGACGCTTACTCCTTGGAAGGAATGTTATGACCAACCTAGATAGCATATTCAAAAGCAGAGACATTACTTTGCCAACAAAGGTCCGTCTAGTCAAGGCTGCCATCTATGGGGTTGCACAGAGTCGGACTCGACTGAAGAGACTTAGCAGCAGCAGCAGTAGTCAAGGCTATGGTTTTTCCTGTGGTCATGTATGGACGTGAGAGTTGGACTGTGAAGAAGGCTGAGTGTCGAAGAATTGATGCTTTTGAACTGTGGTGTTGGAGAAGACTTTTGAGAGTCCCTTGGACTGCAAGGAGATCCAACCAGTCCATTCTGAAGGAGATCAGCCCTGGGATTTCTTTGGAGGGAATGATGCTAAAGCTGAAACTCCAGTGCTTTGGACACCTCATGCGAAGAGTTGACTCATTGGAAAAGACTCTGATGCTGGGAGGGATTGGGGGCAGGAGGAGAAAGGGATGACAGAGGATGAGATGGTTGGGTGGCATCACTGACTCGATGGACATGAGTCTGAGTGAACTCTGGGAGTTGGTGATGGACAGGGAGGCCTGGCGTGCTGCGATTCATAGGGTCACAAAGAGTCGGACGCAACTGAGTGACTGAACTGACTGACTGACTCTCTTTATGCTGAGAATACAAAGAGAAAAAGACATTGCACCTGCTCTTGAGATGCTTAACATTCAGTTAATATGCAAGCAGTCCTCTGAGAATGGGAATGCACAGGATAAGTATGAGAAGTACACTTTTGAACTTAATAATAAATTTGATAATAAAGTATTGATTGGAAAATGATATAAACAGGTGACCAAGGTTTCATTTGAGATCATGGTTTCCAGAGCTGCATGGAGAATTGATCATCAGTAGAGGTAGCAGATTGGTTAAGAGACTGTTACAGGGAGAGGTGAAGAGAGAGGGTGAGCTAGGGGTTAGCAGTGGAAGACGGAAAGCTAGATAGATTTGTGAGATATTTAGTAGAATTGACTGGATTTGGATGTCATGCCTCAGCTGCAAGTCTGGGATGATGCTTACATTTCTAATTTAAGAATGTTTACTACTGATGTCATTCTCCAGAACCTGGAATGCCAGAGGTAGAGCTAGAATTACCATCATGTGAAAAGAAAGCAAAAGATGTTTTAAGTTCATGGAAGCAGGCATCTCCGCAGGAGACACCTGAGTTACCTCCAGATTTCTCCATTCAGGCATCATCTGAATCAAAGCTCTGACCTCTCCCAGTGATGAACACCAGAGAGTCATAATTCTGTGCATAGTCTAGAGGCTTCTCACTACTCACATCAGTTGACCTGGTTGAGCATATATCACATGGGAAGCTTCAGCAGTAGGCTGGAATAACTTGGATAACTTTAACAGCCCCCTGTGTATTATCTGTAACTCCCTCATCAAGTTATGGGTCATAAATTGTGGCAGTGATTTCATGACTGTATACTTATCTCCAAATTCAAGCTGTATACATTTAAACATATACAGCTTTTTGTATGTCAATCGTACCTCAATAAAGTGTTCTTTGAAAAAAGCAAAATAGAATCACCATCATTTTCCCATTCTCATTTTCCTCACCTGATTCACCCAGCACTTCAGTTCAGTTCAGTTCAGTTGCTCAGTTGTGTCCGACTCTTTGTGACCCCATGAATCGCAGCACGCCAGGCCTCCCTGTCCATCACCAACTCCCAGAGTTCACTCAGACTCACATCCATCGAGTCAGTGATGCCATCCAGCCATCTCATCCTCTGTCGTCCCCTTCTCCTCCTGCCCCCAATCCCTCCCAGCATCAGAGTCTTTTCCAATGAGTCAGCATGAAGTGGCCAAAGTACTGGAGTTTCAGCTTTAGCATCATTCCCTCCAAAGAAATCCCAGGGCTGATCTCCTTCAGAATGGACTGGTTGGATCTCCTTGCAGTCCAAGGGACTCTCAAGAGTCTTCTCCAACACCATAGTTCAAAAGCATCAATTCTTTGGCACTCGGCCTTCTTCACAGTCCAACTCTCACATCCATACATGACCACTGGAAAAACCATAGCCTTGACTAGACGAACCTTTGTCGGCAAAGTAATGTCTCTGCTCTTGAATATGCTATGTAGGTTGGTCATACCCAGCGCTTAGCTAACAGTTAATTATCCTTCCCCTGCAATCTGTGTTATGCAATTTCAGCAAGCTGCCTTCTATCCTGGTACATTTGCCTAAACTTTTCTCTTTTGGGGGGTTTCCAAAGTTTAGTCCTTAAGCTAGCAATATCTGCATTATATGGGAACTTGTTGGAAATGTAGATCCTTAGGCTGTGTTCCATACTGACTATATCAAAAGCTTAGAGGTGGGGCCTACGCAGGCCAGGTGATTACAATGCAGGTTGGGTTTTGTGCAATCACGGGTCTACAGAAACCTTCGGCCTTCAGTGATAGGTAGCGTCCTGGCGTGCATGACCAGAAGCCTCGCCAGCAGCATTCTGTTAGTTTCCGGGGAGAAAAAGGATGACCTCCCATGGACAGCAGTGGGGCACCAAGATGGAGCCGCCTGACAGCCCTCACGGCAAACACAGGTAAGATCCTTCTGGGAGAATTATGATGAGTTGGGGCAGTTCTGTAACCAATTTGGCTCAACCTGGGTTTCTTCCCTACTTAAGGAATATCAGAACTCTCCGAGTAGCCATGATCCGTGCTACAGACTACCTTAAGTTTAGTCCAGTATCCATGCCCCCAACTCCCCTCGAAGAAAACGTGAGGCCGGGTGGAATATGTAAGAGGAAATCAAAAGGAAAAGTGTCCCTCAAACATGCCCCTCCCGCACACGGGGACATTCCACTATTCTTATGGACAAGACTCCTCAAACTCCAAGAGACAAATATAATAGCCCATCATGCCAGGTCAATGGGTAGAATTTCAAGGGTCAACAAGCCACGGTCTTAAAGGCTCCAATTACAGCTTGACCACCACACAGATGCTCAATTGTCTACTGGCCTCTGTGGCACAACTCTGTGCTTCTCAGGGAATGGGGGAAGGTCCCTTGGCTCTTTCTCAAGGAAAAGGAATTAATCCTATCATGACCTCTAGGTCTCAGCTCCCAACTGCCCATTAACTCTCTGACTAAGTGGCATGCCTGGGTGGGCTGCATGGTTTGCGAATTGCTATGAAATCCCTTCCTATCCATTTCAGAGTAAAATCGTAGGTACAGAGGTATTTCCTTTCTCATTAAATCATTTGTTTCCTCATTCCCAGTGAGCTCTTTTGTTGAAATATTGCTGAAAATACTTAAACTGTCCCATCCCTGATGATACGCAACTGCAGTTGGAAGAGCCCCTTTCTCTAATGACGAGAGGCTGTGTTAGACTCGAGCTAAATACATGCAGCTGCCAACCATCGTGCTGCCTGGTTTCTCACAGTTCAGCTCCTCCCTGACCCTCATAGCTGATTACACTTGCAGCCCTGCTCACAGTTAGACATCTAGGGACAGGATCTAGACATGTAGGACTACCCAGAGGTCAAATGGGAGACTTTTCATCTGTTTGTTTTTCTCCAGTCTTACTAGGAATTGTTAATTGCAAGTAGCCAGACAGCTAATTCTGACCCAGTCCTTAGGGACATCTCATTTGCCTCTACTCACTCTGTCTGTCATTCAGTGCTGTTGCAATGAAGACCTCTGGACTCTCAGAATACGCTAAACTCTGACTGAGTGACAAGGGTTTAATTAAAGCAGTCTTCATTTCCCCATCTGTAAAATGGGGGTAGCTTTGAACATTAAATAGAAGAATGCATACAAAGTTAGTGTTGAACCTAGTACATGGTGCTGAAAAATTGTTAGCGCTGAGATGATGATAATGTGGACAGTTTTGGTACTCCCCAGAAGTACCCTGCTATTTTCTGTGTTTTCCCCCAGAGGCTTTTAGCCAATGACTGGTGGGTGTAGGAATATTAAAGCCCCAGGACCCACTGGGACCACAAGGTTTCTCTGGAATGAAAGAAAAAAGGGATCACAAAAATGAGAGAAAGGATCCTCCTTGCTTTAACATAATGGCCTTGGCATAGTTTTTTGTGGATAATTCTTGACTTTGTGGTCTTCAGCAGTGTCAGTACTCATTCCAAAGGTGCCAAAGCCAGTGCAAGTGCCAACTTAACCTGATGGAGGAAGCTGTAACCTCATGAGTGGGCCAGCAGCTTCCAGGATATGGGGGTACAGCAGTAGGGGTAAATGTTAATAAATCACTGGTAGCCATGAGAAGTGTGGACGGTTAACAGAAGTTTGAAGGACTTTATTTGTGAACTCTGAACGTTCTCCCAAAATAACTAGGGGATCTTTGATAGTAATAATAAATTATTATCTTTGATAGTAGTAATTACTATTTATTAATAGTAAATAGTAAATAAAAGTAGTACCAGAAAAAATTTAATACACTACTGAATCAGGACAAGCTTTTTCCATGACTTTCAAGGTACAGGAATGGCAGCTATAGAGCTTCCTACCTCCTTCCACCTAACCCGCTAGACCACAGATGAGAAAGCAGGAGGAAGGATTAGGAGTCCAAGGTGGTCTGGCCAAAGAAGAACCACAGGTTCTTTGCCTGGCCCAGATCCTTCCTGTCCAGTGTGATGTGGCTCACTAGTAACTGATCACCTCTTGCCTTCCACCTCCATTGCAGAATGCTCTTGTGCGAATTACCAGGCCTACTAGTGTATGACATTGGGCTTCCCAGGTGGCGCAGTGGTAAAGAATCTACCTGCCAGTGCAGGCTATGTGAGAGACACAGGTTCAATCCTTAGGCCAGGAAGATCCCCTGGAGGAGGAAAAGGCAACCCACTCTAGTATCTTTGCCTGGAAAATTCCATGGACAAAGAGGCCTAACAGACTACAGTCCATGGGGTTGCAGAGAGTCAAACATGACTGAGTATACACACACACACAGTGTATGATATTAGAATCTATAATAAATTATTTATTATTTATGTTGATAATTTCTTTATTTTTCTAAATCAGTTCGATCAAAGTCAGCCCTGCACAACTCATGGGAAACCCAGTTGCACTTATCCTTTATAGGTCTCCTTATCTTCCTATGGTTGTATAAGAATCTTGGCACTTCCTGATGATAAGGCTCCAAGCTTATGGACTCTGTTCTATCATTTCTGAGTAACCAGACCCTTGTGGCTCCCTGGAAAGTATTTTCCTACAGCAAATCTGGCCTCCATGGCCTTTGACCAGGCTCCCACAGCCATGGAACTCATACTAATTCTCACATAGTTCTTAATACAAGTTCCCTAATACTCACACGGTCACCTTATCTGAATTTTTGTCACCTCCAGGGTCCCATGTGTCTCGTAGCTCCAAGTGTCAAGCAATTTCACTCACCCTTCAATGAATGGTTCCATTCTTCTAGTCAGTCCTCAAGAACACCTGATCTAGAAAAATTTAGCTCTAAGATCTTATAATAATAGCATCAGCAATAGTTGACATTTAGTGAACTTTTTTATATTTCCAGAACTATGGTAAAAGCTAAAATTATAACAGCTTATGTGGTATTAAAGAACTTACCTACTCTCTTGATTCATCCCACCCTCTCCTCCCCTCTTCTCTGTCCACAAGTCTGTTCCTCAGCATTGGAACATATATATTACCATGGGTAGAATAGATAGCTAGTTGGGATGCTACTGTATAACACAGGGAGCTCAACCTGGTATTCTGTGACAACCTGGAGGGGTGGGAGGAAGGTTCAAGCGGGAGGAGATATGTATATACTTATGGCTGATTCACAATGTATGGCAAAAACCAACACAACATTGTAAAGCAATTATCCTCCAATAAAAAAGACCTTCCCTAATTAAAAAATAGAAAAATATATAAAGAACTGTAAAATATGGTGCTAAGTTCTGACATTTGTTCAGTCGCTCAGTCGTGTCCAACTCTTTGCATTCGCATCGACTGCAGTATGCCAGGCTTCCCTGTCCTTCACCGTCACCATCACTTGCTCAGGCTCCTGTCCATTGAGTCAATGATGCCATCCAGCCATCTCATCCTTCTGTTACCCCCCACTTCTCCTGGGGAGTTCTGACATAGTAAAATTCATATAGCAAAAGAATAAGAGCAGCCATTTATCGAGAGTTTACGCATTGTGCCAAGCTGTGCATTTATACAATACACACCGTCTTTTATTTTTTCCTCATAACAAACTGTTTTAGGTTCGTTTTGAGGTATATGAGGCACAGAGGTTAAGGTTGTATAATGTCCTCAGAAAATAAGTGACAGGGCTGAGATTTGAATCCAGATTGACCAGCAAAGCCTGCTACACCTTGTCTCCTTTCCCACCCCACCATGGGCACAAAATGAGAGAGATTTAGTCTTGGGGCCTAGGGAGATCTTTCTAGTGGAAAGAATGGAAATTATATTTGAGAAGAGACCAAAAGAGTACCTAGGAGTTCGCCCATGACAGGTGCTGGTCTATGTATCCATGTTGGCAGTGGAGAAAGGAGATAGAGAGTTCCCAACAGAGGGAACAGTAAGTGCAAAAGGAACAACAAAGCACAGCGCTCATTACTGATTCTATCTGCTGCTACTCTGGAGATGTAAAAGATCGGGAAGTTAAAAAGTTGAGGAGTTTGAACATTGCTTTGAGGGTGATGTGAAGCCAGTGATATATTTTTAAGATGAGATTAACAAAGTAAAATGTAGAAAGATGTTGTCTAGATTATGCAATAGGAACTGTATTTGGACACGTCTGGAAGTAGGAAGGTCTTTCTGAGTCTTCCCCTCAAATGTGCATGTATCTTGTGTGTGTTTTAGCGTGTAACTATGGGGATACACTGTATCTTTGTGTTCTACAATTTTTGCTGAATCTATTTATTCAACAAATATTTGCAGAGTGCTCTCAGGTAGGGACATTACAAGAAATGAGGATTATGGACCAATATCCCTCATGAATATAAACGCAAAGAATATATAAGCAAATTAGACTCAGCAATATTTAAAAGAATAATACATCATGACCAAAGGAATTGTATTTCTGGGACTTTAGGTTGGATTCGCATTAAAAATAAATAAATCGATGACAGTGGCATTATCAAGATAGGTCATTCCTGACTTTAATTCCCCTCAGGAGAAGAACAAATAACATCTATTCAAGAACAAGACACAACTGAGAGAATCCTAGAACACAGATGCAGCTGAAGCAATGCTCTGCAGCACAGAGACCAAGGCAGACTGCATTTGAAGGTAAGAGAAGTGGCTACATGTTGATTGCATTGTGCCTCCCCCAGGACAATGCAGCACCATGTTAGGAAGGTCTCCCCTGAGCCTCTGACTCCCCCAGTGGAGAAAGAGACCAAGGGGGGCCAACCAGCCTTCTCTAGCTTTGTGAGTCTCTTTATAGCAACTTTTACTATGATCTCACACCATGGAGATTACAGGGGAATCCAAGAGGCCCAGTCACTGGGAATATGACCGTGACAGAGAAGAGGGGTGGGGTTTGCAACCATCAGCACATGGGGTTTGGCAAATGCCCAAGTAATAATCCCAAGCCAACAGCTTTGTTCATCTGCAGACCCAAGTCGGGTATACTCTGAACAGGAAACTTGGTGGGCATACACTTCTGACTGATTTGAATTCTCAAATAAGGAGTTTTGCTGACCTTAGAGCCCAGTTTGCCCACACCCGGGTGGGGTGCTGAGTCACAGCCCTACCTGCTATGGAGAGTGCCTTTAAGCTTGGTCTGACCAGGAGGGCTGGTGACAACTCCTGGCAGGTGTGTGGACAAGGTGCACTTGAGCAGAGAGGCAGGCAGTCAAGGCTGTTGTCCTCAGAGCAAAGCCAGTATTGGGCCTGAAGGCATCTCATGCTACGTACAGGCAGGATTAATTTACCTCCTGGCCTCTCCCAACCAGAGAGCCTGTTTGGGAGATTGATGGTAGTTTCAGGGTGGTGAGAGAAATAGATGAAGATGATAAAGAGATATACAATGAATAAGTCATGGGGATATGATGTCTGTCTAGGGATTATAGTCAATAATTAACTGGTTTTATTGCAATGATCATTTCATATTGTGCTTATCATTTCATAATGTATAAAATATCACATACTATGCTGTGTACCTGAAACTAATATATTATTATAAGTTAATTCTAACTCAATTTTAAAAAGAAAGTGAACCAATAGCCTAGAGTAGCAGCTCCTCCTCTCTGCCCTGCAAAAAATAACCTAGATAGTTCCACCTGCTGTGGAGGCTTTCAGTCCCATCAGACCTGAAGGACTGACCTGAATTGTGACAACTCCTGGGAACTGTACCATTCACTGGGAGTCAAGCAGAGAGAAGGGCAGACAGAGCCAATAGTTTATAGAGCAAATACAGTGGTCCTATTCAGCCAAAGAACTTGGGGAGTGGGTTCTTGGCTTGAGTTGAGATAACAAAGAAAGGGCTTTACTGGTTTCAGAGCTGCTTCTCCAACTGTGCCTGGGCAGGGAATTGAATCATCGTCCTGCTCATCACTGAATATAGCTTTCAGCCTGTCTGATCAGAGAACCTAACTAGAGCACATGAGAGGCTGCCTAGCCCAATGAACAGCTCTTTGTACAGTGGCTCTTGAACTAAGAACATAGCCCAGGGCTTCCCCATGTGTCTAGCAAAACTGGTGGTGTCACCTGACCGGGTAATTCAGTGTACACTGAGGCCTGATTTGGGCCTCTAAATAATAAGCTATATAGGCTGTGGACCCTGGCCTACTGCCCTTCCAGGGCATAGGGAACTAATTCATAGCCTTATCTACTACTGAATATAGTACACAGTCCCAACCATCTAATAAGACTGACAAGAGAATTCAGGCAACTGTGGAGCCCATTCTACAGCCTTTTGGGTAGAGAACCGTCTAGTAGTCCTATCCAGTTCTTCTCAGCCAGTGACACACCCCTAGTCCCTAACCTCAGAGCTCAAGGAGTTGCCTTGCCCCAAAATAGACCATAATAGCAGGTCCCACCCACCTAACAAACACAGCCAGAAACTCAAACTGATGTGACTAGTGAAGAACTGCATCTGCCAAAACAAATACACACATTCTGGAAGAGAAGCCCCATTACTCAAGTGGGCAGATACCAACATAAGGAATCATGAAAAATAAGGTAAATATGACACCACCAAAGGAAACTAATTAAGATCAAATAAGTGACCCTAAAGAAATAAAGATCTATGAGCTGTCAGACAATGAGTTCTGAATAACTTCTTAAAGAAGCTTAGTGAACTACAAGAAAACACAGACAACTAAACAAAATTAGAGGAAAGGAAATAGCAATCATCTAAAACAAACAGAAATCCTAGAGTTGAAAAATACTGTAACTGAGCTGACTGTGGCTCAGATCATGAACTCCTTATTGCCAAATAAAAATTCAGACCTAAATTGAAGACAGTTGAAGCTGAAACTTCAACACTTTGGCCACCTGATGCAAAGAACTGACTCATTTGAAAAGACCCTGATGCTGGGAAAGATTGAAGGTGGGAGGAGAAGGGGACGACAGAGGATGAGATGATTGGATGGCATCACCGACTCAATGGACATGAGTTTGAGTAGACTCCGAGAGTTGGTGATGGACAGGGAGGCCTGGCGTGCTGCAGTCCATGGGGTTACAAAGAGTCGGACATGACTGAGTGACTGAACCGAACTGCACTGAGCTCCAGGGAAGAAAAGAGCACTCATGAGGAATAGCAGTAACCATTTCTACTCGGCCTTGAGTTAGGTCACCTCTGTATTTCTGAGCCATAATTGAGTCCTTCAGGATATCCCATTGATCCTGTACATTTACAACACCACTTTGATAGGATCTAGAAAACAGGAAGTAGCAAGTGTTATTGTTGTTTTGTAGGACAAAAGGTAGAAAGTAAATCCCCCCCAAATAAAGGAATTTTCTACCTTGATTAAGTTTCTGGGCATCCATGGCCTGGAGTCTGAATGGATTTTCTCTCCAAAGTAAAATACTTTGGATGAGATATAGGAAAGGATATCCTCCTAGTGGGCAGAATCTTCCTAATATCCTCTTTGTACAGCACCTTAGGGCTGAAAAAATGACTCTGCAAGCTGTAACTGTGAAAAGCGATCTTAATGATCAAGGGGAAAAAGTTCTGTGACCTTTAAAATTTTTTGTCAAACATTAAAAACTCTGTCAATTATAAACGCATAGGCCAATAAAAAGTGACACTAATATTTATGTAATATTATGTAATTTAAAGTATTAGAAACATTGAGAATTAGAGTGTTTTATTTCTTTGTTTAAAAAAAAAGCTTATCGAGAGTAATTTGAGCAGTGATTGCCTTCTTTTTGTATAACTTGCAATATGGAGTGTCTTTCTATGCCTTGGTGAATTGCCAAACTCCTTTTTATCCTTCTAACATTTTATTATTTGAACGTACACTGTCATGAAATATATCTGAGTGTTATCTCTGTGATGTGTTTTTTGTCAGCACCACTTCCTCTGAAATTGTCTTTCAGTTCAGTTCAGTCGCTCAGTCGTGTCCGACTCTTTGCGACCCCATGAATCGCAGCACGCCAGGCCTCCCTGTCCATCACCAACTCCTGGAGTTCACTCAGACTCACGTCCATCAACTCAGTGATGCCATCCAGCCATCTCATCCTCTGTTGTCCCCTTCTCCTCCTGCCCCCAATCCCTCCCAGCATCAGAGTATTTTCCAATGAGTCAACTCTTTGCATGAGGTGGCCAAAGTACTGGAGTTTCAATTTAGCATCATTCCCTCCAAAGAAATCCCAGGGCTGATCTCTTTCAGAATGGACTGGTTGGATCTCCTTGCAGTCCAAAGGACTCTACCTCTTGTCATAACCAATTTCCTCACTTATGTCCATTAGTTTGCCTTCAGTAACTTCCTCTGACTACATATCTAGAGTATCTCAAATGGTAAAAATCTCAAAATTCCTAAGGTTAGCCATTTTTTCCCATAGCTCCAGTTACATTTAATTTGAATTTCACTCCCAGAGTTATCGGTTTTTGTTTCTTTGCTGCACATCCATTTTTGTGGGCCAATTTCCTTTTAGGATTATCCAATTTTGTAAATCACACAGGTTTATCACCAGGAGATCAGGAGGCAACAAATGACATGCTGTGTTGTTTGTGTGAACTGAATAGCAGATGAGAAATGACCATTGATAGACGTTGAAAGAAGTGACATGATCAGTCACTGATTATTAGGTGTATCTGTTGTTTCCTTAGTGATCTGTGGACCAAGAGCTGGCAGTGAAGTTTGTACTTTATGCAGTCTCTCAGGGGCAATAGACCATGGTAACTGAAATTTGAACTGTGTTATTGGGGGATTGTTGTTAAACTGAGATAACTGAAATTTGTGCATGTAAGTTAGGGTCTGCATAGTTATATGCCACGGGAGGACCACTGATAATTTTTTGTTTGCCTTGAAGCATACATGGTCAAAGGTAAGAGCCTATACTGATCTTTAGGCATGGTTTGACCATTTAGTCAAAAGCAAGAAATTTTAGCCAATTAGTGAGCACCAAAGAATTGATCCTTTGGAACTGTGGTATTGGAGAAGACTCTTGAAAGTCCCTTGGATTGCAAGGAGATCCAACCAGTCCATTCTGAAGAAGATCAGCCCTGGGATTTCTTTGGAGGGAATGATGCTAAAGCGGAAACTCCAGTGCTTTGGCCACCTCATGCAAAGAGTTGACTCATTGGAAAAGACTCTGATGCTGGGAGGGATTGGGGGCAGGAGGAGAAGGGGACGACAGTGGATGAGATGGCTGGATGGCATCACTGACTCAATGGACATGAGTCTGGGTGAACTCCAGGAGTTGGTGATGGACAGGGAGGCCTGGCGTGCTGTGATTCATGGGGTCGCAAAGAGTCAGACATGACTGAGCGACTGATCTGATCTGAAAAGTGCCATGATGGCAGGAATGTATTGTATGCAAGGTCAACAACATAGACTGCTCTCATCAAGCCTAGTCAGATTACCCCCACTCCTGGGTATGCCATATTCTAAAAACAACCAAAACTGAGTCCCTGGAGAACCAGCCAGTAATTCAGTGAAATGATATTTCAACCCTGTCATCATTGTGTTAGTCTGTTTGCACTGCTCTAAAAAAAACAAAACAAAACAAAACAAAAATATATATATATATATATCCCCAGACTAGGTAGCATATAAACAACAGAAATTTATTTCTCACAGTTCCAGAAGCTGCAGGTCTGAGGTTAATTTATGTTCAAGAGAGGGCCCTCCCTCTTCCAGGTCACAGACTTCTTCCTGTGTCCTTACATGTATAGTGGAAGGGGTTAGGGGGCCCCGTGAGGTCTCTTTTATAAGAGAGCTAACCACCTCCCCAGAGCCCCACCTCCTGATGCAATCACCTTGAGAATCAGGATTTCACCATATGAATTTTGAGGCAAGACTTCCATTAAGACCACAGCAGTCATGGAAGAAAAAGTGCTTTGTGTTTATGGTATTTCTACATTTGGGTTTGCCTCCCCTACCCACCATACTTAGGCTAAAAATTACATCTAAACTTCTTCTCTGTTAGAGTTTTCTTCTCCACAAATATCTTGATCAAGAAACTCATTTTTTCAGCAAAAGAAGTGAGCCTGTAGTCACTAATCATCATGGAGCTCATGAGTCTTACTGTGTATCTCATTACACATATGAAATAAAATTTATCAAAGACTCAGTACAGCATCAGTTGGCAATCAACACCTTGCAAGATTGGAACATGGCATATACTCTGAACCAGTGACTGAGATGAGATGCTGTTACCCTCAGAGTTAGAACACTTGGATCTGGAAACCCAGGGTTGGATGTGAACATTACATCTCCCATTATTATACCTTATTACTCACTTGCAAAAATTTTCCTCTCAGTCCTCAAACTCTGAGCTTTGCTGTTTGGAGAATTTAGCACCCCAAGAGAAATATTTCCACAGTGGGGCATAGCAACTTCTGCATTGAACTGGGAACTGTGACTGACCATTGCCATTGGGGATTTTCATGGTATTTGACAAACAGGAAGGAATAGGCTACCCCTGTTCTGCCTAGGTAATTGGTTCAGATGAGGGGTCTTTACTTTTTCCATAAAAGAACAGGTAGTTTTTCTGGTTTTGTGGGGCATATGTTCTCTGTCACATTACTCAACTCAACTGTGGTATGAAAATAGTCATCAGATCAGATCAGATCAGGCGCTCAGTCATGTCCGACTCTTCACAATCCCATGAACTGCAGCACGCCAGGCCTCCCTGTCCATTACCAACTCCCGGAGTTCACCCACACTCATATCCATCCAGTCGGTGATGCCATCCAGCCATCTCATCCTCTGTCATCCCCTTCTCCTCCTGCCCCCAATCCCTCCCAGCATCAGAGTCTTTTCCAATGAGTCAACTCTTTGCATGAGCTGGCCAAAATACTGGAGTTTCAGCTTTAGCATCATTCCTTCCAAAGAAATCCCAGGGCTGATCTCCTTCAGAATGGACTGGTTGGATCTCCTTGTAGTCCAAGAGACTCTCAAGAGTCTTCTCCAACACCACAGTTCAAAAGCATCAATTCTTTGGCGCTCAGTCTTCTTCACAGTCCTACTCTCACATCCATACATGAGTCAGTACTTAAATAAACGGCCATGGCCATATCCTTACCAAATACGAACAAGACACAGAACCAAAAGATGAAAGGGTCTCTTCTTTCCCCTAAGTCATCCCTATTTGAAACAAAGAAGTATCAGTTATCCTTTCAAATTCTCCATGTTCCTGACAGGGCCAGTAAAATGGGAATTCCTACTATCTGAGAAGTATTGGAAAGAAATTTTTAATCGATCTTACATTCATATCTTTCTCAAGACTTGAGGAGTAACTGAGCATTATACATGTATAGCTCAGCTTCCTCTGGGCTTTGCCTTTTGGGGGAAGTTTCAAATATCCATGTATTTTTCCACATATAGTCTTTACTTCTCTGATTGCTTCTCTATAGTAAGGTTAGTGGGCGAAGGTCAGACCCTGCAAGAGAAAGTAGGTCTGTTTTCTGCAGTTTTGCAACTGCTTTTGCCTGTACCTAGTAGATAAACTTGGAGAAGGCAATGGCACCCCGCTCCAGTACTCTTGCCTGGAAAATCCCATGGACAGAGGAGCCTGGTAGGCTGCAGTCCATGGGGTCCCAAAGAGTCAGACACAACTGAGCAACTTCACTTTCACTCTTCACTTTCATGCATTGGAGAAAGAAATGGCAGCTCACTCCAGTGTTCTTTCCTGGAGAATCCCAGGAACGGGGGAGCCTGGTGGGCTGCAGCCTATGGGGTTGCACAGAGTCGGACACGACTGAAGTGACTTAGCAGCAACAGCAGCAGCAGTAGTGGATAAACTTAACTTCTTCTTTAATTACCTCAGTCCTTGTGTAAGGCTCACTGTTTTATTCATTGATTCCCCTCCCCTAAACCTCTCCTCTATTCCAGGGTAACCAAAAACAAATTTAAGACTTTTCCTCAAGTGACAGTTTCTATAATACTGAAAGTGTCTTGCTATTGTGAACCATGAGTGTTTATATTGATAATGATCCCCATGAGCATCCCTTAGAATGAAGATGGGAGAATATAAACTCCCCAGGTAAAAAGAAGGTTAGGGATTTTGGAAGGCCAGGAACCCAACAACAATTTATTAAAAAAAAAAAAAAAAAAAAAGTTCTAGCTATTGCTTTAGGCACTTTAGATATATTACCTCATTTAATTCTTTAACCATTTAAAACTTAAAACAACCTAAATAGCATATCCTCACTTCAGATGAGAATTTCAACACCTCACTACTTAACCAGAAATGTAAAGTAACTTAATATAACCTATGCAAACTGCATGTGTGCCTGCTCAGTTTTTGCGACCCCATGGACTGTAGCCCTCCAGGCTCCTGTGTCCTTGGGATTTTCCAGGCAAGAATACTGGGATAGGTTGCCATTTCCTACTTCAAGGGATCTTCCTGATCCAGGGATCAGACCTGCATCTGTTGTGTCTCCTGCATTGGCAGGCAGATTCTTTATCACTGTGCCCCCTGGGAAGCCCCATGTATACAAACTAGTAAGCCACACAACCAGAATTTAAACACAGGTTTCTTTGACTCTCAAATGTGTACTCTTAAGCACTGTGCCATATCAGTGATTAGTGGATGGGAAGCTAAAACAATTAGCCACGATCATTTGGCAGCCAACCCTTCTAAAACAGAGATAATTCTGAGTAGCAGAAACTACTCAAGAAAGACTGGTAGTTCATCTGTGGCCATTCCTAACTGAAGTTGAGCGTTCCATTAATCAAATATCTTCCTATTTATAGAAATCTGAACTTGGGCATATCCTAATTCATGACTTTTCAGCAGAGTTTCAGTTCCTGACTTATACAGGATGAACACAACCCATTGATAAACTGCCAGAATAAAAGAACAACACGTAGGATTCTGCTATGAAGAAATCCAGTGAGGGAGACCTTTCATGGTCCAACTCATGAGTGTCACATTTTATACTGTCTCCACTCTTTCTGCTTTGGTTGTTGGTGTTGTTCAGTTGCTAAGTTGTGTCTGACTTCTTGTGACCCGATGGATTATAGCACAGCAGTCTTCCCTGTCCGTCACTGTTTCCTGGAGTTTGCCCAAGTTTATGTCCATCATGTCGGTGATGCTATCCAAGCATCGCATCCTCTGCCACCCTCTTCTTTTGCCTTCAGTTCTTCCCAGCATCAGAGCCTTTTCCATTGAGTCGGCTCTTCACATCAAGTGGCCAAAGCACTGGAGTTTCACTTCAACATCAGTCCTTCCAATGACTATTCAGAACTGATTTCTCTAGGTTTGAATGGTTGGATCTCCTTACTGTCAAAGAGACTCACAAGAGTCTTCTTCAGCACGATATTTGAAAGCATCGATTCTTCGGCACTCAGCCTTCTTATGGTCCAACTCTCATATCCATACATGACTACTGGGAAAACCAGAGCTTTGACTAGATGGACCTTTGTCGGCAATGTGATTTACTTTTTAATACACTGTCTGAGTTTGTCATAGCTTTTCTTCCAAGGAGCAAACATATTTTAATTTCATGGCTGCAGTTACCATTTGCAGTGATTTTGGAGCCCAAGAAAAAAAGTCTGTCTCTGTTTCCATTGTTTCCGCATCTATTTGCCATGAAATGATGGAACCAGATGCCAAAAACGTTCTTAGTTTTTGAACGTTGGGTTTTAAGTCAGCTTTTTTCACTCTCCTCTTTCACTTTCATCAAGAGTCTCTTTAGTTCCTCTTAGCTTTCAGCCATTACAGTGATATCATCTGCATATCTGAGGTTGTTGATATTTCTCCCAGCAATCTTGATTCCAGCTTGTAACTCATTCAGCCCAGAATTTCACATGATGTACTCTGCATATAAGTTAAATAAACAGGATAACAATATGCAGTCTTGATGTATTCCTTTCCCAATTTTGAACCAGTCCGTTGTTCCACATCTGGTTCTAACTCTTGCTTCTTGACCTGTATACAGATTTTCAGGAGACAGGTAAGATGTTCTGGTATTCCCATGTCTTGAAGAATTTCCACAGTTTGTTGTGATCCACACATTCAAAGGCTTTAGAGTAGTCCATGAAACAGGAGGAGGGTTTTTTCTGGAGTCCCCTTGCTTTCTCTCTGATCCAATGAACACTGTCAATTTGATCTCTGATTCCTCTGCCTTTTCTAAACCCAACTTGTTCACTCTGCTAAACTAGGCAGTATTCTCAAAGTCTCCCTTTTCTATAATTCCCATAATTTTTTTTTCTGGAAAAAATTATAGAACCATTCTGATTCACTGAAAATCCATGATACATATAGCTTAGCTCATGTTCTATAATATTTTTATACTTATTTTATTGGCTCTTAAATACCCTCCTCCACAGCCACTATACTAAAGGTCCCCAGATATTTCCACTCAGATTAAATAACTCCACCTACTTGTATTGAGAAGGAAGCCATATGACATATTTCCTCAATTCTCTTCTCTGAAATGTGTCTTGATATCATACCATGATTGGACTGTCTTTGTAAATACAGAAAGTGAGAACGCAAGGTACACAATAGACAATTACAATGATAGACTGCTTCTATATATAGCTAAAAGTTCATGTAACTGCTCAGCCATCTGGCTTATACATGGAAGAGAGTAGACTTACAGAATTGGCTGAGAAACACAAGAGGAATCATCTGGTCGTCTAACAAACATAGCTTGAGTTCCTAATCTGCCAGGAACTGTAACTAAGATGGAAGATAATGGTTCGGTCCCATGGGGCTCCACACAAGAAAGGCTTTTTCCAGTTTGAATTCTCTAACAATCATCTAGTCTATCTTGAAAAACCTATGAATACTCCATTAGTCAACTAGATATCTACTGACCACATCAGATATAGTAAAAATTAGTGGGTTTCTTTTTTCACCCTACTGTAAGAAATAGAAATAATTGAGTTGTTTTTAACTCAATATTTGTATGAAATGACAATTCTAGGTCCTTTATCCAGTGTTCATTTTATACCCAGCACTGTTTTTATTTTCCCATTGCTTTGAAAATGGACCTGTTCTCAGAGTCACCTGTTTGACAATGACTCTTCAGTGGTTTCTTCTAGTCCTGATTACCCCTCTAAGCACTCATCATGCTGCCTGCTGGACATGTCCAGTTGGTTGTCTTGCTGTCTTTCCAAAGTTATTTAATCAAATTTATCCTTAACTCAAAACTAACTACTGTTTCTAAATTTTATATTTCTATCATTTCTATCATTGCTAAAATCTAGCACCATTTTATTCTTTTAGTGATTTTGTTACAAAATCTGATAGTCACCACTGATGTACTGTGTCTCAAGCCTAAGAAATTATTAATCATTGATCATGTTGGTTCATTATTTCTAATGTTCTCTGATTCACTTAAAGAAATGTTCTACCCACTCTTCCTAGCTGTTGACTCTATTCCTGAGGACTAAAGAGTAGGGTACAGTTAAAGAGTAGGGTACAGTATCCCTCAATCTCTCTCTTTCTATTTCTTCATATAAGCACATCCACACTTTTTATTTTAAAGTTTTGTTGCCTATTAATTATAGTCTTTATCACAATGTAAATTAGTTTTGACCATATTTATCTACAGCTACCGAGAGGGAAATTCATTTCTCTCCATTTCAGTAAATAGCTAATAAAATAGAAAAATGGAAGTATACCCCTAAAATACATAAGTCATTTGCAATTCAGAAAAACTGTTTCATTGTTGCTTATTTTTATACATACAAGTTAAATTAGACCACTCTTTACAACATTATTGTCTCCATGGGATTTTTTTTATAACTCTGACTCTGAAAGACTGGGCCTTACCTGGATGTATAATCTCCATCTCCAGGATTAGCAGAAGATTGACATTAGTAGTAATGTCAATTACTAGTAGTAGTACTAATTACAATTAGTAGTAAGGCTAGTAGTAATCCCATTTTCTTGCATTGATTGATGGTAACTCTTCATTAGACTAGCCTATAAGAACCCCGAAGGGTGGGACCTTGTTTTCAAGCATCTGGATTCTTAGATCCTAGCAAAGAGCATTGCATGTAGTAAATTTGTCCAATAAAGAAACCCTGACTAAGTTAAACCGCAGACTTGGGGAAAATAATGGCAAATGAATTGTTAAGCAATTGTATTCAGACCTCATGAAACAGTCCATAGGGTCGCAAAGAGTTGGACATGACTGAGCAACTGACACAAGACACACATTCAGAAAATACAAAGAACTGCTCAAAACTCACTAATAAGAAAACAAACAATCCAATGTTTTAAATGGGCAAAAGAGTCAAGCAGACACTTCACTGAAGAAGATATAAAGATAACAAATAAGCACAGGAAAATATGCCAACAGCACACTAACTAAACCCAATGATATACTACTACACACCTATTAGAATTTCTAAAATGAAAAAAAAAAAAAAACCTGACCATATCAAGTGTTGGTAAGGATGTAGACCAACTGGATCTCATACACTACTGAGAATGTAAAATAGTAAGATCACTTTAGAAAATAACTGGTCAGTTTTTAAAATCTTAAACATAAACCTACCATAAGACCCAGCCATTCTACCCTTAGGAATCTATTTAAGGGGAAGAGGGTTTCCCTTGTGGCTCAGCTGGCAAAGAATCCACCTGTAGTGTGGGAGACCTGGGTTCGATCCCTGGAAGATCCCCTGGAGAAGGGAAAGGGTACCCACTCCAGTATTCTGGCCTGGAGAATTCCATGGACTGTATAGTCCATGGGATTGCAAAGAGCTGGACATGACTGAGCAAGTTTCACTAAGGGGTAAAAAAGCGTATATTCTCACAAAGACTTGCACACAGATGTTTCATGGTAACATTTTTGGGAATAGCCAAAAGCTGTAAAGGACCCAAATATCCATCAGCTGGTAAATGGACAAATTATGGTATATTCTTGCAATGAAATTTGTTGTTCAGTTGCTCAGTAATGTCCAAGTCTTTGCAACCCTATGGACTGCAGCTTGCCAGGCTTCCCTGTCCTTCACTATCTCTCAGAATTTTCTCAAACTCATGTCCATTGAGTCAGTGATGCCATCCAACCATCTCATCCTCTGTCATCCCCTTCTCCTCCTGCTTCCAATTTTTTCCAGCATCAGGTTTTCCAGTGAATCGGCTTGTCACATCAGGTGGCCAAAGTATTGGAGCTTCACTTTCAGCATCAGTCCTTCCAATGAATATTCAGGGTTGATTTTGATTTACTGGTTTCATCTCCTCGCTTTCCAAGGGACTCTCAAGAGTCTTCTCCAACACCACATTTCAAAAGCATCAATTCTTCAGTGCTCAGCCTTCTTTATGGTCCAGCTCTTACATCCATACATGGCTGCTGGAAAACCATAGTTTTGACTATATGGACCTTTGTCGGCAAAGTGATATCTCTGCTTTTTAATATGCTGTCCAGGTTTGTTAATAACTTTTCTTCCAAGGAGCAAGCATCTTTTAATTTCATGTTTGCAGTCACCATCCACAGTGATTTTGGAGCCCAAGAAAATAAAGTCTGTCACTGTTTCCATTGTATTTGCAGTGAAATATTACTCAGCAAAAAAAAAAAAAAATGGACTAGTATAACAACATATATTAAATCTTAAAATAATAATGCTGAGTGAAAGAAACCAGGCATAAAAGAATACATATTGTATTATTCCAGTTATATAGAATTCTAGAAACTTTAAGTAATATATAGTGACAAAAATCAGGTCATTTGTTGCTTGAGGACAGAGTATTGCCAAGGGGTATAAGTAAGCTTTCAGGGGTGATGAATATGTTCATTATCTTCATTGTAGTAATGATTTCATGGATGTTTACATACGTCAAATGTTACCAAGTTGTACACTTTAAATATATGCAGTTCTTTGTATGTCAATTATTCCTTCATAAACCTGAGAAAAAGAGAAAAAAAAAAAAAGGAAAACTCTTACTTTCACTGTATTTGAAGATTCCAATCATAGGGATAAATATAAGTCACAGAGGGAGACTTGCATTTTTTTTAAATGAAAATCTGACTAAGGACTATTGCTGCAAATGTAAGATTGACTCATTCATTCACTTGTGCTGTGCTTAGTTTCTCAGTCATGTCCAACTCTTGTGACCCCATGTACGGTAGCCTACCAGGCTCCTCTGTCCATGGGATTCTCCAGGCAAGAATACTAGAGTTGCCATTCCCTTCTCTAGGGGATCTTCCCGACCTGGGGATCATACTCAGGTCTCCTTCATTGCAGGCGGATTCTTTACTGTCTGAACCACCAGGGAACCTATTCATTCATTCACTTAGTATCTACTTATTTAGGACTTGTTATCTTCTAGGTGCTGTTCTAGGCACCAGAAATATATCCTTGAATAACGAAGGCAAAGTTCCCACTTTCTCGCAGATTAAACTGTAGGGATAGAGGAGATGAAATACTTATCGCATAGACAAACTGATTCCCTGTTTTTGTCAGAAAGAGTACAGCAGAGGAAGCAGATAGACAGGAACGATGCGGGGTTGCAGGGAGAGGCTTCTATTTTAATTTGGATGGTCAGGGAAGATCTGACAGGTAACGTTTGAGCATAAAACCTTTTTCATACATCAATGCTTTTAATTCACAAATTTTCATAATTTCATTTTTTGAGATTTTGGATAGGGAAATAATGTTCTGGAGAGCAACTTATAATTCCTTGATCCTTTATGTGACTCACTTCCTCTATCTTAAGTAAGAATTTTGGGGGTTTGGTGGTAGGGGAGTGAGCTACAGAAAGTTAAACAAAAGTTAAAATGTATATAAATTAAAGGCCTGTGAGAATTCTAAAAGCCAGACACCAATTAGGGAGCTAGTTTCAAATTAGAATCATCTCTTTAATTACAACTTGGAAAGGAATTACCTTGCTCCCCATAATAGAACATGTAGCTCCCTTTCATTTCGCAGCTGAGCCTAAGCATTCTGTTTTTTATTTACCTTTTCTTGTCTGTACTGACTTTTATGTGATGAAATCAACACATTCATATCAGTGAATGATGAGATCATTTCTGTCTGAGCATATTGGCCCCCCTGGGTTATTGTCTACCATTTACCATCCAGCCAGCATGTACTAAGCCCCTACTGTGCTCTGTGCATGAGGCTATGGAAATGAATCAAACATAGACCTTGAACTTGAATGGCTAATATTGTCTCCTGTAAATATATGTCTTCTACATATATTTAAATGTAAATGTAAATACATTTACATGTATTTTTAGTAGATACATGTAAATAAGTGAGACATGAAATTGTGGGAGATGTTGACTTACAAGATGAAGGAGAAAGGTGGCTTGTCATGCCCACTATTATGGGTGTCCTTGGTGACCTTTTTGTGAGTGGAGTTCTTTCCCCCCTCGCTGTGTACCATGTCTTTAGCTCTTTGGAGCCAACAAATCTGTTATATCTTTAAATATCTTTAAATGTCTTCCAGCTGTTTACCTATAAAGTTGGAAATAGGTAGCAATAGAATTAAAATATACAACAAATATAAAATGTCTGACAGATTAAATGTACAACCAATGTTACTTTCCCCCATGTTTTACTCATCCTAAAAATCAAGTCTTATTTTACATTTCAGAGGGTCTACAAAATTATGAAATGTTTCAGATACAAAAGAGCTTAAGGAATAAATCAGTAAACTTAGCCTCAGAAACAAAACAATATCAATATAGTTGACATCTATGTATCTGACTCTTTCATCTCTCTCCTAATAGTCAGTCAGTTCAGTCTCTCAGTCGTGTCCGACTCTTTGTGACCCCATGAATCACAGCACGCCAGGCCTCCCTGTCCATCACCAACTCCAGGAGTTCACCCAGACTCACGTCCATCGAGTCAGTGATGCTATCCAGCCATCTCATCCTCTGTTGTCCCCTTCTCCTGCCCCCAATCCCTCCCAGCATCAGAGTATTTTACAATGAGTCAACTCTTTGCATGAGGTGGCCAAAGTACTGGAGTTTCAGCTTCAGCATCAGTCCTTCCAATGAACACCCAGGACTGATCTCCTTTAGGATGGACTGGTTGGATCTCCTTGCAGTCCAAGGAACTCTCAAGAGTCTTCTCCAACACCACAGTTCAAAAGCATCAATTCTTCAGTGCTCAGCTTTCTTCACAGTCCAACTCTCACATCCATACATGATCACTGGAAAAACCATAGCCTTGACTAGACGAACCTTTGTTGGCAAAGTAATGTCTCTGCTCTTCAATATGCTATCTAGGTTGGTCATAACTTTCCTTCCAAGGAGTAAGCGTCTTTTAATTTCATGGCTGCAATCACCATGCAGTGATTTTGGAGCCCCCAAAAATGAAGTCTGCCACTGTTTCCACTGTTTCCCCATCTATTTCCCATGAAGTGATGGGACCAGATGCCATGATCTTCATTTTCTGAATGTTGATCTTTAAGCCAACTTTTTCACTCCTCTTTTACTTTCATCAAGAAGCTTTTTAGTTCCTCTTCACTTTCTGCCATAAGGGTAGTGTCTGCATATCTGAGGTTACTGATATTTCTCCAGGCAATCTTGATTCCAGCTCGTGCTTCTTCCAGCCCTGTGTTTCTCATGATGTACTCTGCATACAAGTTAAATAAACAGGGTGACAATATACAGCCTTGACGTACTCCTTTTCCTATTTGGAACCAGTCTGTTGTTCCATGTCCAGTTCTAACTGTTGCTTCCTGACCTGCACATAGGTGTCTCAAGAGGCAGGTCAGGTGGTCTGGTATTCCTATCTCTTGAAGAATTTTCCACAGTTTATTGTGATCCACACACTCAAAGCCTTTGGCATAGTCAAGAAAGCAGAAATAGATGTTTTTCTGGAACTCTCTTCCTTTTTCCATCATCCAGCGGATGTTGGCAATTTGATCTCTGGTTCCTCTGCCTTTTCTAAAACCAGCTTGAACATCAGGAAGTTCATGGTTCACATATTGCTGAAGCCTGGCTTGGAGAATTTTGAGCATTACTTTATTAGCTCAAAATTCTAGTGAGATGAGTGCAATTGTGTGGTAGTTTGAGCATTCTTTGGCATTGCCTTTCTTTGGGATTGGAATGAAAACTGACCTTTTCCAGTCTTGTGGCCACTGCTGAGTTTTCCAAATTTGCTGGCATTTTGAGTGCAGCACTTTCACAGCATCATCTTTCAGGGTTTGAAATATTCAACTGGAATTTCATCACCTCCACTAGCTTTGTTTGTAGTGATGCTTTCTAAGGCCCACTTGACTTCACATTCCAGGATGTCTGGCTCTAGGTCAGTGATCACACCATCGTGATTATCTGGGTCGTGAAGCTCTTTTTTGTACAGTTCTTCTGTGTATTCTTGCCACCTTTTCGTAATATCTTCTACTTCTGTTAGGTCCATACCATTTCTGTCTTTTATCGAGCCCATCTTTGCATGAAATGTTCCTTTGGTATCTCTAATTTTCTTGAAGAGATATCTAGTCTTTCCCATTCTGTTGTTTTCCTCTATTTCTTTGCATTGATCGCTGAGGAAGGCTTTCTTATCTCTCCTTGCTATTCTTTGGAACTCTGCATTCAGATGCTGATATCTTTCCTTTTCTCCTTTGCTTTTTGCTTCTCTTCTTTTCACAGCTATTTGT
This sequence comes from Bos taurus, assembly GCF_002263795.3. NCBI lineage: Eukaryota > Metazoa > Chordata > Mammalia > Artiodactyla > Bovidae > Bos > Bos taurus. The sequence goes on along the minus strand of NC_037341.1, from coordinate 56,609,189 downwards.
AAGGCTTCCTCAGACAGCCATTTTGCTTTTTTGCATTTCTTTTCCATGGGGATGGTCTTGATCCCTGTCTCCTGTAAAATGTCACAAACCTGCCTCTTGAGAAACCTATATTCAGGTCAGAAAGCAACAGTTAGGACATCAGGCACTCTGTCTATCAGGTCTAGTCCCTTAAATTTATTTCTCACTTCCACTGTATAATCATAAGGGATTTGATTTAGGTCATATCTGAATGATCTAGTAGTTTTCCCCACTTTCTTCAATTTAAATCTGAATTTGGCAATAAGGAATTCATGATCTGAGCCACAGTCAGCTCCTGGTCTTGGTTTTGCTGACTGTATAGAGCTTCTCCATCTTTGGTTGCAAAGAATATAATCAATCTGATTTCGGTGTTGACCATCTGGTGATGTCCATGTGTAGAGTCTTCTCTTGTGTTGTTAGAAGAGGGTGTTGGCTATGACCAGTGCATTCTTGGCAAAATTCTGTTAGCCTTTGCCCTGCTTCATTCCATATTCCAAGGCCAAATTTGCCTGTTACTCCAGATGTTTCTTGAGTTCCTACTTTTGCATTCCAGTCCCCTATGATGAAAAGGACATCTTTTTTGAGTGCTAGTTCTAAAAGATCTTGTAGGTCTTCATAGAACCATTCAACTTCAGCTTCTTCAGCGTTACTGGTTAGGGCTAGGCTTGGATTACTGTGATATTGAATGGTTTGCCTTGGAAACAAACAGAGATCATTCTGTCATTTTTGAGATTGCATCCAAGTACTGCATTTCAGACTCTTTTGTTGACCATGATGGCTAGTCCATTTCTTCTAAGGGATTCCTGCCTGCAGTAGTAGATATAATGGTCATCTGAGTTAAATTCACCCATTCCAGTCCATTTTAGTTCGCTGATTCCTAGAATGTCGACGTTCACTCTTGCCATCTCCTGTTTGACCACTTCCAATTTGCCTTGATTCATGGACCTAACATTCCAGGTTCCTATGCAATATTGCTATTTACAGCATGGAACCTTGCTTCTATTACCAGTCCCATCCACAACTGGGTGTTGTTTTTGCTTTGGTTCCATCCCTTCATTCTTTCTGGAGTTATTTCTGCACTGATCTGCAGTACCATATTGGGCACCTACCGACCTGGGAAGTTCATCTTTCAGTGTCCTACCTTTTTGCCTTTTTCATACTGTTCATGGGGTTCTCAAGGCAAGAATACTGAAGTGGTTTGCCATTCCCTTCTCCAGTGGACCACATTCTGTCAGACCTTTCCACCATGACCCTCCCGTCTTGGGTGGCCCCACATGGCATGGCTTAGTTTCATTGAGTTAGACAAGGCTGTGGTTCGTGTGACTAGATTGACTAGTTTTCTGTGATTACGGTTTCAGTGTGTTTGCCCTCTGATACCTTCTTGCAACACCTACCGTCTTACTTGGGTTTCTCTTACCTTGGACGTGGAGTATCTCTTCACGGCTGTTCCAACAAAGCACAGCCGCTTCTCCTTACCTTGGACGAGGGGTATCTCCTCACCGTCACCCCTCCTGACCTTGAACGTGGAGTAGCTCCTCTCGGCCCTCCTGCGCCCATGCAGCCACTGCACTTTGGATGTGGGGTTGCTCCTCTCCTAATAGTAACCCCTTCCAAAAGTAATTTCTATCCAAAATTTGCAGTCTTCAACCCATGCATTTCTTTATATTTTTACTACTTATGTATACATATATACTGCATGTGTGTACAATGTTATTTTGTATGTTTGTAAAACTCTACATAAATAGCTTCATACTTTAGGTATTCTGAAATTCAAGATTTTCCTGCAAACTTGTCTGTAAGATGCATCCTTGTTGATATATAGAGAACTGGTTCAATCACTTCTCTGAGCTCTTCTTTGTGAACATTCCATGATTTCTTTATTTCTGCTATGCTTGGTAGACTTTTAACAAAAGCTACTCCAACACTGCTACCTATAAATATTCCTATATAAGATGTCATATGCAAATGTATGTGTTTCTTAGCATTGTACTTGGAAGTGAAATTGTTGGATTATTGAATATATGCAGCTTCCATTGTATAGATGTTACCAAATTGCCCTGAAAATGTTGTTGTAAGCAACAACCCAAGGGCCCATCGATACATGAATAAAGAAGATATGTTATGATACACACACAAATACACAATAGAATATACAAAAGCAAAAAAAGTCAGTGAGTCTGTTTCTATCTTGTAAGTAAGTTCATTTTTAGATTCCTCTTATAAGAAAAATCATATAATATTTGTCTTTCTCTGACTTACTTTACTTAGTATTATAATCTCCAGGTCCATCCGTGCTGCAAATGACATTATTTCATTCTTTTTAGTGGCTGAGTAATATTCCATTGTATACATGTACCAACTCGTCTTTATCCTTTTGTCTGTCAATGGACCTTTAGGTTGCTTCCATGTCTTGACTGTTGTAAACAGTGCTATAATGAACACTAGGATGCATGTACTGTTTCAAACCATGTTTTCCTCTGGTATATGCCCAGGAGTAGAATTGCTGTATCATATGGTAGCTCTATTTTTGTTTTCTGAGGAAGCTCCATACTGTTCTCCATAGGGCTGCTGCTGCTGCCAAGTCGCTTCAGTCGTGTCTGACTCTGTGCGACCCCATAGACAGCAGCCCCCAGGCTCCTCTGTCCCTGGGATTCTCCCTTTCCATTCCCACCCACAGTGTAGGAAGGTTTCCTTTTCTCCACACGCTTCCCAGCATTTATTGTTTGTAGATTTTTTGATGGTGGCCATTCTGACTGGTGTGAGGTGATATCTCATTGTAGTTTTGATTTGCATTCCTCTAATAATTAGCAATTTTGAGCATCTTTTCATGTGTTTCTTAACCATCTCTCTGTCTTCTTTGGTGAGATGTCTAAGTCTTCTGCCCATTTTTAATTGCGTTGTTTGTTTTTTGGATATTAAGCCACAAAATTTTTATAAATTTTGGAGACTAATACTTTGTCGGTCACATCACTTGCAAATATTTTCCCCCATTCTGTGGGTTGTCTTTTTGTTTTGTTTGTGGTTTTCTTTGCTGTTAAAAACTTTTAAGTTTAATTAGATCCCATTTGTTTACTTTTCTTTTTATTTCTATTACTCTGGTGGACAGACTGAAAAGATACTGCTATGATTTATGTCAGAGTGTTTTGCCTATGTTTTCCTCTAAGAGTATTACAGTATCCAGCCTTACATTTAGGGCTTTAATCTATTTTCATTTATTTTTGTGTATGGTATTGAATGTTGGTTTCATATCTTTTACATGTAGCTGTCCAATCTTCCCAGAACTATTTATTAAAGAAACTGTTTTTTCTCCATTGTGTGGTCTTGCCCCTTTTGTCATAGAATAATTGACTGTAAGTGTGTAGGTTTCTTTTGGGATGTTCTATCCTGTCCCATTGATTTATATTTCTGTTTTTGTGCCAATACCATATTATTTTTGATGACTAGAGCTTTGTAGTATAGTGTTAAATCAGGGAGCCTGATTCCTCCAGTTCTGTTTTTCTTTCTCACATTTACTTTGGCTATTTTGTGTCTTTTGTGTCTCCAAACAGATTTTAAATGAGGTGACTTCAGTGGTTAAAAAAAAAAAAAAAAAGAGTGAAATCTTGCCATTGAAAACAACATGAATGGACCTAAAGGGTATAAAGCTATGTGAGATAAATCAGACAGAGAAGACAAATACCATATGCTTTCACTTATGTGTAGAATCTAAAGATCAAAACAAATGAACATTTACAACAAAACGGAAACAGAGTCATAGATACAGACAGAGAACAAACAGGTAGTTGCCAGAGCGGAGGAGGGTGGGTGATGAGAGGAATAGATGAGGGAAGTTAATAGATACAAACTTTCAATTTCAAAATAAATGAGTCAGGGTTATGAAATGTACAGTGTGGAAAAAAACGTTTTCAAATGAAAGAGTATGAAATGGTAATTCAATATGGTTTCAACTGACATTTTCCTTTCTACCAGTGGAGCTGAGCATCTTTTCATGGGCTTAGTGGTCATTTGGGTTTCTTCTTGTATGAATAATTTTTGCCAGTTTATTCCATGTGTCTTCATAGCAGAATAGGATGCAGTTGAATCTTTTGGAATATATATTTTTAAAAACTTAAATGAGGGGGATTCTTTCTGCCCTCTCCGTGTCTATGCTGAGAGCTTTGTACTTTCCTCCTCTCTAATAAATCCTATTCACTTGCTACCTTGAATGTTTGCATGTTTGTGGATTCCGTTCTTTGGCTGCATGAATAAGAACTCAGATTCCTGTTTCATCTTTTGGGAGCTCATCTGCGATTCCTCAGTGCCAACTCAAGCACAGACACTCACTCTCAATTCTGTCATTCTGTAAGTCCTGTCTTTGGGGGGACTCTCTACCCGGTGTCAGTGTTTATGCTGAGAACTCTGTACTTTCCTTCTCTCTAATAAATCCTATTTGCTTGCTACCATAAAACAAAACAAAACATAATGAGATTTTCCTACCACCTTTATCCCCAACCACCCAGTTTTCCTCTTTGTAATTAACTTGTTTTCAAATCTGAAATCTGTAAGCAACACATGGGATTATTGTTTTTACCTGGTGATTGTTCCATCTGTGCAGTGAGGGGGAATATAGTAAGTAGAGTGAAACTTAGGGTGCTGTGGCAATTTTTCAAGGACTAGAGAGACCAGAGTCAGTCAAAAGGCATTTATTATCCTTGTGCAGAGAGACAGGGTGAAAATAAAGGAGAGAGAATGGTCATTGATGGTTGAAAGTCACCGAGAAAATTGAGAATGGAAGGTCTCATCCCACTGGAGAGCTTAGGCTGGAACTGTCCTTGAGTACAGCAGTCCTAGGACCCATCAGCTTGGGTATGAACCTGTCTGTCTGTATACAAGGTAAAGAACACTGGGTTGTACAGAGATGAGGGAGTCCATACCTGGTATCCAGAGTTTCTTTACAAAGCCTGTTGAATCATGCAACATGATGGATGTTGCTTCAAGGTTCTCTGACATTATAATGAATAATATGCCTATGGCTTGTATTTATTGTTTGTTATACAGGAAATACTTTGGACACTAACTCATTGGATTTATCAATACTTCTAACAGATTATTGAACCATTTCACAGATGAAAAACCTGAGGTTCATACTAGGGAATAGTTTACCCGTAGTCATAACCGACATGTTACAGCTTGCCTTGTGAGGAAGTCTAGATTCATTTAAAATTCTTTGGGAAGGAGAGTTTAGTTAGTCTCAAGTTAAAGTTGTTGACTCACCCACCTGCAAGTGAGAATGACCAGTTTATCAGGAAATGGCTGGGTTATTTCATACCACACCTCACATAGCATTTCTTTACAATGAAGGTATCATATGTACAGAGTATATAAATCTCAGAAAGGTGGATGCCAGGTCACCACTGAGAAAGATCTGACTGGAAGCCCAAACAGTTGAACATTTCTAAACATATAGTACTTCTTCCTTAGTGCTATCATCCTCAATCACATAGAGGGAAAAGTTACTCTTACATCACACCTTTCTGGATTTATCGTAAAAATGATGAAACCTCAGATTTTGGCAATTTTCAGTTCTGCAAGGAATTTTTAACAACCTAGCTCTAAGATCCCACACTTGCATATGCTAACCAAAATGAACTCCTCCAGCATTTTCTTTCAGGGTTCCCTAAAACATTCCCCACTCTCCCAAGGTCTCCTTTCTCAGAGGCTGTGAGAAGTACTTGAGTGTGAACTTGAGGGTCTTACTGCCAGTTGTTGTTATTTAGTTGCTAAGTCATGTCCAACTCTTTTGCAACCCCATGGGCTGTATAGCTCTTGTCCAGTGGGAGCCTGGCAGGCTCCTCTGTCCATGGGATTTCCCAGGCAAAAATACTGGAATGGGTTGCCATTTCCTTCTCCAAGGGATCTTCCTGACCCAGTAATTGAACCCACATCTCCTGCATTGGCAAGCGGATTCTTTACCACTGAACCTCCAGGGAAGCCCTAACTGCCAGTGCCAGAAGGTTAATTACTACTAAAAGAAGTTTCTCAGATGAAAATTCAGTGTCTTTTATAAAAAAAATATTAAACATGTGTTTTAAAAGGTAATTTGTTCTCTCTGAAACCCTTTGTGCTTTTCAGCAGAATGAATCAAGCCAATTTGGTGGTGGGGGGTGGCGGTGGGTGTTCATCTTTAAAACTCATTTGACCCCTAATACATAGAAGATGTTTTACTTCTTTGAAGTTTCCTTTCACTCTGAGATGACAGGGTTTTGTGTGTGTGTGTGTGTGGTGTGGTATGGTGTGGTGTGTGTGTGTGTGTGTGGTGTGTGTGTGTGGTATATGTGTGTAGTGTGGTATGTGTGTGTGGTATGTGTGGTGTGTGTGGTGTGTGTGTGTGTATGTGTGTGGTGTGGTGTGGGGTGGTGTGTGTGGTGTGGGGGGTGTGTGTGTGGTGTGTGTGGTATGGTGTGTGTGTGTGGTGTGGTGTGTGTGTGTGGTGTGGTGTGTGTGTGTGGTGTGGTATATGTGTGTGGTGTGGTATGTGTGTGTGGTATGTGTGGTGTGGTATGTGTGTGTGGTATGTGTGGTGTTGTGTGTGTGGTATGTGTGGTGTGGTGTGTGTGGTGTGTGTGTGTGTGTGGTGTGGTGTGTGGTGTGTGTGATGTGGTGTATGTGTGGTGTGTGTGTGAGGAGTGTGTGTGGGGTGTGTGTGTGTGTGGTATGTGTGTGGTGTGTGTGTGTGTGTGTGAGGGGTGTGTGTGGTGTGTGTGGGTGTGGTGTGGTGTGTGTGTGGTGTGGTATGTGTGTGTGGTGTGTGTGTGGTGTGGTGTGGTGTGTGTGTGTGTATGGTGTGTGTGGGTGTGTGGGTGTGTGTGGGTGTGTGTGTTTGCGCGCGTGTGTGCACGCACTGGTTTGGTTTTACTGGAGTGAACCCAGGAGATATGTATTGAAAAGTTTAATTGTGTGCTTAGTGTGTTCTAAACATTTATGTTTATCAGATCGAAATAACTTTGTTTCCAAATGGTAAGGATTATACAATGGTTATTCTCTATATATCATTCTTTCCCCATGAAATTCTTACCTAACTTGAAATAATGATGAAATAATCTCAGTCTAATAAAAAGTGTCATGCCAAATTGACCCTGAGCAGCAATGAAAAAGTAGCACATAAAAGTGGTTAAGCGTATTACGCAAAATTCCCATTACTGTATTCAGCCATCTCGCTTTACGAAGCACTAATATTTCTCTTAAATAGGGTCATGGATCATTAATTCCCTGCCTGGCCTTGCAATCTCTTATTATTAAAAGTGTTACTTAGCAACTTTTAGACATTGAAGTTAATCCAAGCACTAAAAGCCAAAAGGTCTGTTGGTCTCTTCACTCTTACTGTAAAAAAACGATCGATGTCCTGTGCTAAAATATTTTTCATTTGCTTTCTTAGAATTATATTGTATTGACTGGGTTAGGGAAAAAAAGGAGTAAAATATAAATTTCCTTGGTTCCCATAGATGAGAGAACAAAATCACAAACATATTTGGTATTCATCTCATATGTTCACCTCACTATTCTGCATAAATGAAAATGATTTTCTTCTGTCCTCCAAATGTTGGATTCAGTCTTTAAGCAATACATATTATGTAATATCTAGCTGGTAATCCAGCAGGTCCAAATATGCCTTTTTCTGCAGGTTTGATTCAGTGTCTGCAATTTTTTTTTCTGAAAACAATCAGGTTTATGTTGATTACCATATACTAACTGGTGGGGCTATTAGAACTGTGTAGAATGAGAACTCCATTTCCACTGCAGCATGTGAATTTAATGCTGCACATGGCTATCTTGAAATTCATATGTTTTGAAGAAGACATTCAACATTTTTTGTTTTGTACAGATCTCCACATGTTATGTAGCTAATCCTGCTTACATGTCTGTCTTCTTACTGGATTTGAGCTATTGGAGGGAAGAGGTTGGCCAGCTAACCCGTGTTGCATGGATCTGTTGTTTCATGGAGAGCAGAAAGTTTTGATTACTCAGACAGTAAAGAGTCTGCCTACAATGTGGGAGACTGGGGTTCAATCCCTGGGTCAGGAAGATCCCCTGGAGAAGGAAAGGCAACCCACTCCAGTACTCTTGCCTGGAAAATCCCATGGGTGAAGGAGCCTGGTAGGCTACAGTCCATGGTGCCATAAAGAGTCAGACACGACTGAGCGACTTCACTTCACTTCAGTACAACCTGATAATACATTATTTATTTTAAGTTTTGAACAGAAACTTCTTTTTTTCAAGTTGAAGTCTATACCTAAATGATGCAATCAGTGTATTTTAAGTATCTCAGTTAGGGTCCTAAAATGCTTTGGGTACCAAGGCATGAAAAATTAAGGATAAAAGACAGTTTTTCTCAAGAGGAAGTTTAGAATTAAATATGATAGCATAGCTTTCTACCCGAGAGGAGAAAGCATCTTATTATTAGGGTTTTAAAATCTCATTATTAAAACTTGCGGATTTAATAACATAGCTGCTCTTAAACAGTGGCTATTGGCTATCATCATTCTCTTCTCTGTGCTCTGCATATAAAACATACTTGTATTCGTTACTTTTTTTCCTTTCAATTAGATCTCAAAATAGGGAATTTTCATGCACTATTGGTGGGAATAAAAATTATGATAAACTTTCTATAATGTAATATGCAATAATAATAAAAATCTTAAAATATACAAACTCTCAACTGACCAACATTTTAATTCCAGGATTTTCTCCTAAAATGCATTACATCTATAACAGTAAAATATAGGAATAAATAGTTTATTTTAAAATAATATATATTATATTAATGATTGAGGACAGTTACAGAATAATTATAAATAAATATAAATTATAAAAGTTGTAAAGCCATGCTTAAATTTTTATGATTCCAATTTTATTTTTCAATGGATAAATGCATTCAGTTCAGTTCAGTTGCTCAGTCGTGTCTGACTCTTCGTGATCCCATGAACCGCAGCACTCCAGGCCTCCGTGTCCATCACCACCTCCCAGAGTTCACCAAACCCACGTCCATTGAGTTGGTGATGCCATCCAACCGTCTCATCCTCTGCCGTCCCCTTCTCCTCCTGCCCTCCCCTTCTCCTCCTGCCCTCAATCTTTCCCAGCATCAGGGTCTTTTCAAATCAGTCAGCACATTAAGAAGTAGAAATAAACATACTAAAATACTAAAAGGAATGCTCTTTTGGAAGAAGGGATTATAGATAATTTTTTGTTTTCTTTTTAATTTCTATATTAAAATGATTGTTACTTGTTTTTAAAAATTAGTTTTCCACATTTGAGGTTGCCTCCTTCTTTGTTAAAGATGTTAATCTAAAATTATATGCCTGTGTATCAAAGATTGTATTTAAACTACAAAAACTCTTAAGTTCTATATGAATTTTTCAGGAATGGATGTAAACCCCAATGAATCCTTAAATGCAATGATGTTGAACTTGGAAAGGGTTCCCTTATTCCATTCTTTCAAAAAACATTGCCTGAGAATCAGCATTGTGGGCAAACACCAACTGTCCAACTTTGCAAGTCACCTTAACACTGTAGGAAAGCAACAGACATTCCCTGGACTTGGGAAAGAACTTTATAATGACAGATCCCTAAGTAAATATGTAAGACTGGGTCTATTGAACTGGTCTCTTTGCAAATGGTGGCAGAACCTTTGTTTTAACAGAGTGATTTATTCACAGCTCACTTTTAACACTTCATATTCGAAGTGTTCAAGTATCATTTGCAGGTCTGTTTTCATTGCTAAACTTCATGCTGCTTGAGGGCATGCATCACGTATTTTTCACATACCACTCTTCCTAATGCACAGCACAGACACTGGCAGATAAGACACTATATATGTTTTGAGAATGAGTGAGAAATGTGCAAAGGCAAGACTTATTTATCCTAATGTGGGTCATATTGCTTGACCTTTGGTGTTCAATAAAGCTGTATAAGTGCTTTTTACATTTAAATTAAACAGAACCAAGTTTTGGTGTCAAAATTTTGAATAAGATGATGGAAATCGGCCTTAAATTTAGTTATAAAACCTGTTTAGTCCTAGAGGAAACACCTCTACAGTTTCACAGAACATTTGGCTGCCAATTTCAGATTCATTACTGAACAAATATTAGTTGATAGCCTGGTATAAAAAGAACCATAGATGTAGATAAATTACTCACTCAGTCTGTTTCCTGTTGTGTCAAATGGGAATACCACTATTTGCTTGTTGTACCTCACAGTCTTGTAGAGGCCAACTTTAAAAAATAACAAAGCTCTGCAGAAACATTACTTATCATAAGTCCCATGTCAAATGCTCTGGGAAAGCAATGCTTTAAACCCCAAAGTCCTATCTTCAGGGAATTTATAATCAAATTACAAGTTTGAATTGTTCAGTCTAACAATGGTGGGGGAGTGGTTAACAATGGGGGGACAGTTTGTTTGTTTTTTTGGATCACAGAGCAGAAGTACCTCCATGATAAGTCAATCCATCAAAGCCACCTATTTCTACTATAGACTTTGTGAACCTGTGCTTTTTAGCTGCTCAGACTTTCAGACAGTTTGGAACCTTAATTTTTGTAATTTTGCACATTTGAAACAATGACAGGCAAAGATTCTTATTGTTCTTTTTGAGTTTTTTCTGCTTTGAATAACATATAATTTCCAACAAAAATCATGGACCATAACTTTTCCTGAATTGTTTTTCTCAAATTGAGACAGATTATGGGAAAACAGAGGGGTTGGTGGAGTGGGAAAGAAAGAAACAGAGAGAGGAAGAAAGAGAGAAAGGGAATATGAGGGGCAGAAAGGGAGGGTGGGAAGCTGATAGAGTAGAATCAGGACCGTCTTCGAAGGTTGCATTAGATCTTATATTCATCCTCTTATCTCCTAGGCTTGTGAAAAATTTACCATATTTCCTGGATGAGGACACTTGGTAAATATTTAATATCTTCATATAAAAGATTTTTTTAAGTTATAATAAGTTTTCTCAAAATCATTATCATCATTGCTACCAGAGGAAGGGAGAGGTTATATTTAAGGAATAAGCCTATACAGTAGTATAGAATTGGCACCACTAAGAAATTCTGTCACTTTAGGTAAACTTGAGCATGTCTAAGATATGAATTGAATCTGCCTTGAACTGGGACAGTTTGAGTTTTACCTGGAAGAACACAGAAGGAATTGCTCAGGTAATAATAGCCCAGAGATTTATGCAGAGCAGATGTGGGATGTGAGGTAGTGGGGAAAAAACCACTCCTATCCTTCTTTTATCTGGGCCCCAATTTCCTGTAACTCCATTGTCTAGGGAGTCCAGACCAGTTTCTGGACTCACTATAAACTTTACCCAACCTTCAACTATACTCATTTTTATGTAGTTTTATATTAAATCATCCAAGGCCCTCACAGAATCATAGGGTGAGTTTGTGGTAGCTTTTCCCCCAAATTATTCTGGAATGTGTTTGGATTGGCATTTGAGCACCAGTTTTATTTGTCTCCGAGTGTAAATCAAAGAAATAATCATTTCTGGGTAGAGCCAGATCCAAATATCTCCAACACAGCTGAAGTATACATACGGTCAGTAGAATGTTATTTATTTTAATTTATTTTTATAAAATACTGTTTGTACATCAAAAAAAAAAAGTTTTAAAAACAAATCATGTCAGCACTTAATCAGTACTGTGAAGTTAAAAAAAATCATATAATCTGAGAAAATATATTTAATAATTGGTGCCAATTTTTAGATGGTGGTCTTTTGAATTTTCTAAATTTCCTAATTAGGGTGTAGCAAATTTAATGACAAAGAACTGCACACAAGCACCTAATTATAGTGGAGCACCACTGATATTGAAAAGCTAAAGAAAGGGTAACTGACATACCATCCATTTTGCCTGTTGCTATTCCGCAAAACACATCAGAGTTCAAAACTATAAGATGAAACACATTCAGCCAGCCTATTTTCAAAAGCTCAATTGCCTGTGTTTTTGAAATGCACTAATTTAAATTTAAAGACACATATTTAATGTTTCCCCTTTGTAGGCTTTTCAGCAGCAAACACACGTGGCATCACCATCTGTTTTCTGCCTGGTTCATTACCAATTCATCCCCTGCTCTGTGTGATCAGATCAAGAGGGTGGACATAAATTTGGCCACCTGGGTACTGGTGTCATTAATGGGCAGTCCAGCCACACACTCATAAAGTGGTTTTGCTTGGAGCTATAGCTTCGTGGTGCTTCCTTTTTCCATTTGATCAATGTTGAGTTTTGCTCAGTAAGCTCTTAATAGTGTAATTTCAGAACAAACTAAGATCCAAGAGCTTTTCAGGAGTCCTACACATCTAGGAGAAAATAATTAGTGTTTTCAGGGACAAATACAGATTGACAAAACAAGCAGGGGTAGAGTCAGAGAGAGAGAGTAGAAAGGCGGTGAGAGACACACAAAGACACACAAACGGGAACAGAGAAGCATACACAGGGCCTTGTCCCTTTTATTTTAATGCATATGTATATGAAAGAGTTCAGACTATTTCAGTATAATTCTGAGTATGGTTTATGATTGAAAATGGGTGAGTCCATGTTTTTTCTTTGTTGTAATAGAAACCCATAGCTATTCATCCCAAATCACTTAGTTCATCACAAAATAAAGATGTTATATTTAAAACAGATGTTTTACATCCCTAATTAAAGCTTTAACTGACCAAATATCATGTTGCAAACTGCAGTGAATGGAGAAATAATATGATAAATTATGAAGTCAATTAATACAGATAAATCACCCTGTTTCCTTTTTTCTACCTCCTTTAAACATTGAGCAAAATCACGGAAACCCGGTTGTCTTATAAATATGATAGAAAATAATTTATAGTATAGAAATTTAATATAATTGAAAAATCTTACAATTAATATAAAAATTATAACCTGTGAATCTCATAAAATCTTTCTTGTGGTTCTGAGAAGTCAGATTTTAATAATCAAAAAATCAGAGATGTACCATTAACCAAATCCTTTAGTGAAAGCCTACTATGTATGCAATTTTGAGAAATAGAAGGATGGAATATATAGCATGGACTCTCATCTCAAGGATTTACAATCGATTGATGAGATTATTCATTTGAAAAAAGTTATATTAAATCTCAAATAATTTTTACAGTAGAAATTCAGAGAAGGAAGGTATTGTAAGTCAGGAAAGTAAGGTTACATGGAGGAGGTGATAAGAATCTTGTGAAGGCTGGTGAAAAGTCTTCTAAAGTTACTGTAACAAAATACCATAGACTTGGTGGTTAAATAACAGAAATTTATTTCTCTTAGTTCAAAGACCAAACGTCTAAGATCAGGTATTGGAAGGTTTGATTTCTCTTTAGCCCTCTCACCTTGGTCCACAGGTAGCTATCTTCTCATTGTGAACTCATACGGCCTTTTCCTCTGTGCATACATGCCTTTTGGTGTTTCTCCTCTTGTAAGAACACCAGTCTTACTGGATTTAGATCCCAACTGTGTGCCCTCTTATAACTTTATCACCTTCTTGATGGCCTTATCTCCAAATACAGTCACACTGAGGGTTAGAGCTTCAAAGTATGGATTTTGATGGTGCATAATTCAGTGTGTAATAGGTGGGATTTGGATGGGGATATTTTGTGGGATGAGTGGTCAGTGATGTGATACATGATACGATAAGGCAGTCAAAGATCAGCCTCTTAACGTAGAATAATTGCAGGTTATTAGTTTCAGTCATTTTCCTCTTTGGCTTTATTGAAGTATAATTGTGCATTATTTGATATATATTATGGTATATATTATGAAAGAATTCCCCCCATACATCACCTCACATATTTATCATTTTTTTGTGTGAGAGAACATTTAAGTTCTACACTCAGCAAAATCCAACTATACAATACAGTGTTATCAACTGAAAATCACCATTAAATACAGATGGTCCTTGTGATTTTTCAGCTTTACAGTGGTATAAAAGTTATATGCATTCAGTAGAAACCATGTTTTGAATTTTGATTTTTTCCCTAGCTACTGATATTCAGTACAATTCTCTCTCTGTTTTTCTCTCTCTCATGATGCTGGGCCACAGTAGCTAGCCACAGCTTTCAGTAAACCATGCAGTCTTGAGGGTAAAGAACTACTCTGCACCCAAACAACCATTCTGTTTTTCACTTTCAGTATAGCATTCAGTAAATTACATCAACTTTATATTAATAAAGTATTTAATACTTTATTATAAAATAGGATTTGTGTTAGATAATTTTGCCCAACTATAAGCTACCACAAGTGTTCTGAGCACATTTAGGTTAGACTAGGCTTCCTTGAAGTTCAGACAGTAAAGAATTTGCCTTCAATGAGATAGACCAGGTTCAGTCCCAGGGTCTGGAAGATCCCCTGGAGAAGGGAATGTCTACTCACTCCAGTAACCTTACCTGGCAAATTCCATGGACAAAGAAGCCTGGTGGGGTTGCAAAGAGTTAGACACTACTCAGCAACTAACACTTTCACTCTTTCTCAGGTTAAACTATGTTTGGTAGGTTAAATGTATTAAATGTATTTTGACAATATTTTCAACTCATGATGGGTTTTTGGGGACCTAACTATGTAAGTCAAGGAATATATTTGGATATTATGCATCATGTAACTAAAAATTTGTACCTTTTTACCAACCATTTCTTTTCCCCCACCCCTGGCAACCACTTTTCTACTCTCAGTTTCTAGGAGTTTATTTTATTTTTTTGATTCCACATATGATGCCATGCAGTATTTATCTTCATCTGTCTGGCTTATTTTGCTTAGCATAATGCTCTTCAGATGCATCCATGTTGTTACAAATTACAGAATTTTCTTCTTCTTTTTTAAAAAATCGAGTCGCCAGTGCAGGTTCGATGCACGATACTGGATGCTTGGGGCTGGTGCACTGGGACGACCCAGAGGGATGGTATGGGGAGGGAGGAGGGAAGAGGGTTCAGGATAGGGAACACATGTATACCTGTGGCGGATTCATTTTGATATATGGCAAAACCAATACAATATTGTAAAGTTTAAAAATAAAATAAAATATATTTTAAAAAAATTTGTTTTTTTGGCTGTGCTGGGTCTTCATTGCTGCACTGGCTTTTCTCTAGTTGCAGCAAGTGGGGGCTACTCTCTAGTTGCAATGGCTTCTCGATATAGTGGCTTCCCTTATTGCTGAGCATGGGCTCTAGGGCACGTGGGCTTCAATAGTTGTGGTTCCTGGGCTCTAGAGCACAGGCTCAACAGTTGTGGTGCATGGGTTTAGTTGCTTTGCAGCAAGTGGAATCTTCCCAGACCAGAGATCGGACCTGTATCTCCTGCATTAGCAGGCGAATTCTATACCACTGAGCCACCAGGGAAGCCCCACAATTTTCTTCCTTTTTAAGGCTGAATAATATTTCATTATATATATATACACACACATATATATGCATTTTTTCATTATCCATTCATCTGTTGAGGGCCCCTTAGGTTACTTTCATACCTTGGCTATTATGAATAATGCTGCAGTCAATGTGTATGCATGCTAAGTTGCTTCAGTCATGTCTAACTCTTTTTTTGACCCTGTGGACTCTAGCCTGCCAGGCTCTTCTGTCCATTCTCCAGGCAAGAATACTGGAATGGGTTGCTATGTCCTCCTCCAGGGGATCTTCCCAACTCTGGGTTTGATCCCGGGTCTACTTATTTCTCCTGCATTGGCAGGCGGGTTCTTTACCTCTAAGCATGTTCTCTACCTATAAGCCCGTTCTTTACCTCTAAACACCATGGGAGTTTAATTATTTCTTCAAGATAATGATGTCATTTCCTTCGAATGTATAACCAGAAGTGTGATTGCTGGATTATATGATAGTTCTATTTTTATTTTCTTGAGAAGTCTCCATGCTGTTTTCCATAATGGCTATACCAGTTCACTTTATCACCAACATCATATAAGCATTCCTTTCTCAGCTTATCATCTTGATTTTTTGATAAGAGCCATCCTAATAGGTGTGAGATGCTATCTTATTGTTGGCCTTTTAGTTTAGTTTTGTTTTGGTAACAAGAATCATTTTAATGGAGGCAGTGAAGAGATCGGATTCTGGAATAAGTTAATATTAGTAAAGAGTGAGTGTGAAGTGTTGTCTTTTTAATTCACTCGGGATTATCATTTTCATTATTCAATATTTTTTCCAGTTTTACTGCATTATAATTGACATGTGACATTGCATTAGTTTAAGATATATAACATAATGATTAGATATATCTACATTGTGAAAGGATTATCTCAATAAGTGTAGTTAATATTCATCACCTCACAGTTACAATTATACTCTCCTAGCAACTTGTGCTCCAAAATCACTGCAGATGGTGACTGCAGCCATGAAATTAAAAGATGCTTACTCCTTGAAAGAAAAGTTATGACAACCTAGATAGCATATTGAAAAGCAGACACATTACTTTGCCAACAAAGGTCCATCTAGTCAAGGCTATGGTTTTTCCTGTGGTTATGTATGGATGTGAGAGTTGGACTGTGAAGAAGGCTGAGTGCCGAAGAATTGATGCTTTTGAACTCTGGTGTTGGAGAAGATTCTTGAGAGTCCCTTGGACTGCAAGGAGATCCAACCAGTCCATTCTGAAGGAGATCAGCCCTGGGATTTCTTTGGAAGGAATGATGCTAAAGCTGAAACTCCAGTACTTTGGCCACCTCATGCGAAGAGTTGACTCATTGGAAAAGACTCTGATGCTGGGAGGGATTGGGGGCAGGAGGAGAAGGGGACGACAGAGGATGAGATGGCTGGATGGCATCACTGACTCGATGGATGTGAGTCTGAGTGAACTCAGGGAGTTGGTGATGGACAGGGAGGCCTGGCGTGCTGCAATTCATGGAGTCGCAAAGAGTCGGACACGACTGAGTGACTGAACTGACTGAACTGAACTGAGCAACTTGTAACTTTATAGTACAGTGTTGTTAACTATAGTAATTATACTATAGACTATATCCCCTTAATTTTTTATTTTATAACTAGAAGTTTATACCTTTTGACTACCTTCATTCATTTCCCCTACTGTCAACCCCCTGCCTCTGGCAACCACTAATCTGTTATCTGTTTCTATGAGTTCAGATTTTACCAAATTCCACAATTAAGTGAGATCGTACAGTATTTGTGTTTCTCTGTCTTATTTACCTCACTTAGCAGAATGCTTTCAATTTCCATCAATATAGTCACAAATGACAGAATTCCATCTTTTTTATAACTGAAAATTATTTCATTGTGTGTATACATATATCACATTTTCTTTATCCATTCATCTCTAGATAAACACTTAGGTTGTTCCCATGTCTTAGCTATTTTAAGTAATACTGCAGTGAACATGGAGACACATGGATGTGGAGATATCTCTTTGAGTAGTAATTTTCCTTTAGTTGAATATCCAGAAGTGGCATTGATGGATCACATAGTTCTTTATTTAATTTTCTGAAGCGATGTCACACAGGTTTTCAGTACAGCAGTGAACAGGGGTTCTCTTTTGTGTCTTCACTAGTATTTGTTATCCGTTACTGGTTTTTTATGACTGCCATTTTAACAGATGTAAGATTATATCACATTTTGCTTTTGATTTGCATTTTCCTAATGATTAGTGATCTTGAGTATTTTTTCATATATCTCCTGGTCATCTCTGTGTCTTCTTTGGAAAAGTGTTTATTTGGGTCCATTATTCATTTTTTAATTTGGTTATTTTTTTGCTATTGGTTTTTATGTGTTTCTTATGTATTTTGGATATTAACGCCTTATTAGGTGTGTGTTTTGCAAATATTTTCTCCTATTCCACAGGTTGTATTTTCATTTGATTAATGGTTTCCTTTACTGAGCAGAAACTTTGGTTTGATGTAATCCCATTTGTTTATTTCTCCTTTGTTGCCTTTGCTTTCAGTTAAATCAGAAAAAAAAAAAACACCACTGCCAAAACCAATGTTAAGGAGTTTACCCCATATGTTCTCTTCTAGGGATTTTACAGTTCAAATCTTAAAGTCTTCAATTTATTTTAGGTTTATTTTGATGTATGGTATAATTTAGGGATCTGGTTTCATTCTTTTTCATGTGACAAGTTCTGACACATTTATTGAAATGACAACCCTTTTGCGTCATATATTCTTGACTTCTTTCTCATAAACTAATTGACCATACATACATGCGTTTATTTCTGGGTTCTCTATTCCGTTGCAGAGAGCTATGTGCTTATTTTTGTATATGTGCTATTTTGTTTTACTTAATGTAGCTTTGTAGTTTAGTCTGAAGTCAGAGAAAATGATAAATACAGCTCTGTTCTTCTTTCACAAGATTGCTTTGGCTACTCAGTGTCTTTTATATTTCTATAAAATTTTAGAATTATTCTTAGTTCTGTGAAAAATACCGTTTAATAGGATTGCATTAAATCTTATCTGTGTATTGTCTTGAGTAATATCATCATTTTAATAATATTAATGCTTCCAGTCCATGAACAAAGTATATCTTTCCATCTGTTTGGATCCTCCTCAGTTTCCTTCAGCACTGTTTTTTTGTTTTTGTTTTTGTTTTTTTATTTTTTTTAATTTAATTTTATTTTTAAACTTTACATAATTGTATTAGTTTTGCCAAATATAAAAATGAATCCGCCACAGGTATACATGTGTTCCCCATCCTGAACCCTCCTCCCTCCTCCCTCCCCATACCATCCCTCTGGGTCATCCCAGTGCACTAGCCCCAAGCATCCAGTATCGTGCATCAAACCTGGACTGGCAACTCGTTTCTTACATGATATTTTACTAAACGCTACAACATTCGAATCATAGGGGTTCCGGAAGAAGAAGACAAAAAGAAAGACCATGAGAAAATACTTGAGGAGATAATAGTGGAAAACTTCCCTAAAATGGGGAAGGAAATAATCACCCAAGTCCAAGAAACCCAGAGAGTCCCAAACAGGATAAACCCAAGGAGAAACACCCCAAGACACATATTAATCAAATTAACAAAGATCAAACACAAAGAACAAATATTAAAAGCAGCAAGGGAAAAACAACAAATAACACACGAGGGAATTCCCATAAGGATAACAGCTGATCTTTCAATAGAAACTCTTCAAGCCAGGAGGGAATGGCAAGACATACTTAAAATGATGAAAGAAAATAACCTACAGCCCAGATTATTGTACCCAGCAAGGATCTCATTCAAGTATGAAGGAGAAATCAAAAGCTTTTCAGACAAGCAAAAGCTGAGAGAATTCTGCACCACCAAACCAGCTCTCCAACAAATACTAAAGGATATTCTCTAGACAGGAAACACAAAAACAGTGTAAGCACTGTTTTATAATTTCCTTTTACCTCCTTAGATAGATTTATTCCTAGGTATTTTATTCTGTTTTGGTGCAATGGTAAATGGAATTTTTTTTTTGGTTTCTATTTCTGACAGTTCATTGTTAGTGTATAGAAATGAAACATTTCTGTATATTAATTTTCTAGGTAGCAACTTTATCAAATACATTGAGCTCTAGTAATTTTTTGGTAGTGTCTTTGGGATTTTCTGTATATAGTATCATGTCATCTGCAAACAATTTGGACATCTTATTATCCTTTTTTTTCTTTTTCTTTTTTTGCTCATTGATCTAACTGGGATTTCTGCCCCTATGTTGAATAAAAGTGGTGAAAATGGGCATTCTTGTCTTTTTCATGATCCTAAAGCTTGCAACTTTTTACTGTTTAGCATAAGATTGGCTATGGGCCTATCATATACAGCCATTTTTATGTTGAGAAAAATTCTATTATACCAACTTTATTGAGAATTTTTATCATAAATGGATGCTGAATTTTGTCCAAAAGCTTTCTCTGCACCTGTTGAGATGATCATAGGATTTCTATTCTTCATTTGTTAATCTAGTGTATCACATTCATTGATTAGCAGATATTGAACCAACTTTGCATCCCTGGGTAAATCCCACTTGCTCATGATTCATGATCTTTTTAATGTATTGTTAAATTTGGTTTGCTAATATTTTGCTGATGATTTTTGCATCTTTGTTCTTTTTTATTGGCTTGTAATTTTCTTTTTTGTGATATCTTTGGAGTTGATATCAGGGTGATGCTGACCTTGTAGAATGAGTTTGGAAGTGTTCCTTCCTCTGAAGTTTTTGGTAATAGTTTGTGAGGACAGGTGTTAACTCTTCTCTAAATGTTTCATAGAATTTACTCTCTGGTCATGGACTTTGGAAAATGTTCCTCTGTCATCTCATTTTGCCTAATTTGCTGGTTTTTTCCTATGTATCTGGTAGGTTGGTTATGTTTTCTGACTTGGAGTAATGGCCTTATGTAGAACTGTCCTATGTATCCCAGTAGCACATTCTACTCTGATCACCAGAGATATGTTCCTCAGGGGTAGCCCCCTGTGGGGTGTGTGGGTACTTCTATTGTGGTAGACTGGCTGCTATGGGTTATCTGGTAGACATGGCTTGCCCCCAGTCCAATTGGTTGTCAGACCCTTCCTTGTACAGAGGCTGCCATATCTAGTTGGCAGGGCTAGGTCATGAGGCAGCTGGCTACAGAAACCCAGGGATACCCAGGGCTACTGTTGGTTCACTGGTGGTAGAGCTGACTCCTGGGGTGGTTGTTTTCAGGGTCTGGATTCACAGATCTAGTGTCAGCCTGCTAGTTGGTGGGGTTAGTTGCAGACATGGTTGGCTTTGAGTTCTGAGATATCCCAAAGCTGATGCTGGTCTACCAGTGAGTGTGGCTAAGTTTTAGTGTGGCTCGTCTCTTTGAAGGAGATCAAGGTGTCTCAGAGCTGTTGTTTGTTGGTAGATAGATCTAAGTCCCAGGGCCTCTGGCTGTAGAGTTCTGGAGGTCTCAGAGCTGGTGTCAGCCCATTGGTGTGTGGGGCTGGATCCTAGAGTTGCTGGTTGAGAGACTCAAGTTGTCTGAGAGCTCTTGTAGGCCTGCTAGTAGGCAAGGTTGGGATCTGAGGGGTCCCAGGTCTGATGCCATTCTGCTGCTGTGTTGACTGTGTCCCAGTAAGGCAGGTTGCAGAGGCTCAGGTGATCATGGGGCTGGTGTCCACCCACTGGTGAGAAAAGCTGGGTCCTGGAGCTAGTGCTGGCCCACTTGCAAGTGGAGCCAAATCCTGGGGTCTCTGGTGCAGGGCTTAGGTGTCTCTGAGCTGGCTTAAAACTATTGGTGGGTAGGTCCAACGCCCAGGGGTTTCTGGGTGTAGTTCAAACTGACTGTTAAAGCTGAGTCCTGGGGTTTCTGTCTGCACAGCCCTTAGGGCCAGGAGCTAGTGTAGGCCTGCTGGTAGGTGGACTGGTTCCTGACAGCTTTCTGGGGGTTCTGGGGTGTCCAAGAGCTTGTCTCAGTGGGTGGTTGCTGGGATCAGACCCAGGGTTCCTGACTGAGGGGTGCAAGGTATATCAGAACTACTGTTTGCCTGCTGGTGGGTGTGGCTGATCCCAGGGTGAGGCTTTGGTGGGTAGGGCCAAGGCCCAAGAGGTTGCAGGGCTCATGCTAGCTCACTGGTAAATGCAGCCAGGTCTCAAGTTCTCTGGCTATAGGGCCCTGCGTGTCCTGGAGTTGGTGTCAGCCTCCTGGTGGTGGGGCTGGGGCCTAGGATTTCCTGAAGTTGGTATTCACACTCTGGTAGGTGAGACTGGTTCTGAGACTGGAGCTGGATCACTGGCGGTCAGACCTGAGTCCCAGTGTCTGTGGCTGTAGGATCCTGGGTGTCCTCGGGCCACTGCCTAACCACTGGTATGTGGGGCCAGGTCCTGGGTGCTTTAGTGATCAGGATTGTATCCCAGCGTGGTTATGGGCTTAGGAGGTCTTAAGGCAGCCTGCCTGCTGGTAGGTGGGGCTGTGTTGTTGCCCAGCTAGTTGCTTAGCCTGAGGTGTCCCAGTGCTGGTGCCAACAGGCTGGTGGGTGGGGCTGGGACCAGGTGCTAATAAGCTGGAGGGAGATTTCCAAAATGAGGCTTGCCAGCACCAGTGCCCGTTTGATAGAGTGAGCTCTCTATAATGCCTGCCACCAGGGTCTGTGTCCACAACATGAACTGCAGTTTTTCCTTTCTCTTCAGGAGACTTTACAAGAGCAGCAAATGGATCTGACCCTTGCTTCTTTCAAATTATTGCTTCTTCCCTGGGTCTCGGAATGTGTGAAATTTTGTGTGTGCTCTTTAAGAGTGGAGGCTCTATTTCCCACAGCCCTCTGGGTCTCCCCAAAGTAAGCTCCACTGGCTTTCAAAGTCAGACATTTTGGAGAATCAGCTTTGCAGTGTAGGATCCTGAAGTTTGGAAGCTCAGTGTGGGGTTCAGGCCCATTGCTCCTTGAGGAACCTCTGCAAGTTTAATTATCCTCCCATTTGTGGGCCACTCATCCTGGGGTATCATACTTGACTATACCACAAGTTGTTTATATCTTTAGTTATAGAAGATTTTTTTTTGCTAGATTCTGGTCTTTCTCATCAATAGTTAAAATTTTGGTGTGCCCATGACAGGAGGTGAACTCATGGTTTTCCCACTCTGCCATCTTGGCCTGGACCTCTCTTTGTAGTTATTTTTAATCTTTATTCAAGAGTCATAAGTGATTTACCCACACACATTATATGATAATATTTTGAATTTAACTATATATTTACCAGTGAGTTTTTTACTATCATATATTTTCTTGTTACTAAACAACATCCTTTTGTCCCAGCTTGAAGAATTCCTTTTAACATTTCCTGTAAGGCCAGTGTAATTGTGATGAACTCCTTCAGCTTTTCTTTGGCTGGGAAATTCTTTATTTTTCCTTTTATTCTGAAGGACAACTTTGCCAGGTAGAGAATTATAGGTTAACAGCTTTTTTTTTTTTTTCTTTTAGCATTTTGATTATGTCATTCCACTCCCTTCTGGCCTACAAAGTTTCTGCTGAAAACTTTCATAGTCTTATGGGGGTTCCCTTATGCATAACATGTTGCTTTTCTCTTACTGCTTTTAAAATTCTCTTCTTCTCTGTAACTTTTGACAATTTCATTATGTTTCTTGGTGTGTGTCTATGTAAATTTATCTTATTTGGTTCTCTGTGGGCTTTCTTGATCTGGATATCTGTTTCTTTCCCCAGGTTATGCAATTTTTCAGTCATTAATTTTTTGCATAAGTTTTTTTGCTCTCTCTTACTTCTCCTTCTGACACTCTCTATAATGTATATACATTGGTCCACTTGATAGTGTTCCATAAGTCCCTTAAGCTGTCTTCATTATTCTCTCTCTCTCTCTTTTTTTTTTTGGCTCCTCTAATTGGATGACTGCCCTGTCTTCGAGTTCACTGATCCTTTATTCTGTTTTACCTAGTCTGCTATTGAACCCCTCTATTGAATTTTTGTTGTTGTTTAGTTGTGTAGTTGTGTCTGACTCTTTGCAACCCCATAGGTTGCACACCTGCAGCACACCAGGCCTCTCTGTCCCTCACCATCTGCCAAAGTTTGCCCAAGTTCTTGTCCATTGCATTGGCAAAGCCGTCCAGCCATCTCATCCTCTAATGCCCTCTTCTCCTTCTGCCTTCAATCTTTCCCAGCATCAGGAACTTTTCCAATGAGTCAGCTATTTGCATCAGGTTACCAAAATACTGAAGTTTCAACTTCAGCATCTGTCCTTTCAACGATTCACAGTTGATTTCCCTTAAGGCTGACTGCTTTGATCTCCTTGCTGTCCAGGTGTCTTCTCCAGCACCATAACTCGAAGGCATTACTTCTTTGGTGCGCCACCTTTACAGTCCAGCTCTCACAACTGTACATGACCACTGGGAAAACCATAGCCTTGACTATACAGACCTTTGTTGGCAGAGTAATATCTCTGCTTTTCAGCACACTGTCTAGATTTGTCATAGCTTTCCTGCTAAGAAGCAAATGTCTTATGATTTCATGGCTGCAGTCACCATCCACAGTGATTTTAGAGCCCAAGAAGAGGAAATCTGTCACTGCTTCCACCTTTTCCCCCTCTATTTGCCATGAAGTAGTAGGCTAAATGCCATGATCTTAGTTTTTTTAATATTTAGTTTTAAGCCGGTTCTTTCACTCACCTCCTTCACCCTCATCAAGAGGTTCTTTAGTTCCTCTATGCTTTTTGCCCTTAGAGTGATATCATCCGCATATCTGAGGTTGATGTTTCTCCCGCCTATCTTGATTCCAGCATATAACACATCCAGCCCAGCATTTCTCATGATGTGCTCAGCATACAGGTTAAACAAACAGGGTGACAGCAGACAGCCCTGTCCTACTCCTTTATCAATCTTGAACCAATCACTTGTTCCATAGAAGGTTCTATATTTTTAGGTTCAGTTGTTGTATTTTTCAGCTCTGTGACTTTCGTATGTTTCTATATTTTCTCTTTGTCAAAATTCTTGTTTTGTTTGTTAATTGCTCTCATCTCCTCAGTGAGCATCTTTATATCATTACTTGTTTGTTTTTTTAACAGTTAAAATAAAGGGATTTTTTTTCTGAGCCAAATTGAGGCTTATAACCTAGGAGACAGACTCTCAGAAAGCTCTGAGAATTGTTCTGCCTGTTAGAAGTCAAATTTCCAGTTGTATATGTTTTTGAGACAAAAGATTATATATCAAAATGATATACTAATATTTTACATAACGTTCATCAAAATATATTGTCAAGGTAAGCACAACAAAGTGAGTACTAAGACATTATGACTCTCCCTAATTTAGCTTAGCAAGACTATGAGGCTGCACATTACCAAGAGATGTAAGAAGCTATTTGAGTAGAAATACGGTTTAAAAAAAATTACAGTTAAAAAATTTCCTTAAAAATTGATATAATTTGCATCCACATAATTTATTTGTTCTTAACTATCATACATAGATTATTCATGAAAGTTGTATGAGACATTAAATAAGTCATTATTTTAAAGATCTTTTTTTCATTTTGCTGACAAATTTTGTAACAGATAAAAATGAGCCTATTTGATTTTACTTGACACAGGTGCAATACACATGCATAAAATGCATAATACTGATACCTTTAAAGACATGTCTATATTAATTTCACCAATAGAGTTAAACTAGCTTTTATTTACCAAAAATAATCCTAGATGATATGAAATTCAAAAATATTTTGCTTAGCTTTATTATATTTTTAGAATTTATATTTAATTGTCGAATCAGTATATTTTTAGAATTTATATTTAATTGTCGAATCAGTATTTTATATATATATATATATATATATATATACACACACATATATATACAGACACACATAGATAAAAATAGACACAGGCAGAAATCGCATAGTTTTTATTTAAAACTTTAGGAGTGTTGCTGTTGTTCAGTTGCTCAGTCATGTCCAAATCTTTGTGACCCCATGGACTGCAGTATGCCAAACTTCCCTGCCCTTCACTATCTCCCAGAGTTTGCTCAAACTCATGTCCATTGAGTCGATGAGGCCATCAAACCATCTCATCCTATGTAGCCCCCTTCTCCTCTTGCTTTCAATCTTTCCCAGAATCAGGGTCTTTTCCAATGAGTCAGCTCTTCCCATCAGGTGGCTACAGTATTGGATCTTCAGCTTCAGCATCAGTCCTTCCAATGAATATTCAGGGTTGATTTATTTTAGGATTGACTGGTTTGATCTCCTTGCTGTCCAAGGGAGTCTCAAGAGTCTTCTCCAGTGCCACAGTTCAAAAGCATCAATTCTTTGGCACTCAGCTTTCTTTATAGTTCAACTTTCACATCCATACATGACTACTGGATAAGCCATAGCTTTGACTAGATGGACCTTTGTTGGTAAAGTAATGTCTCTGCTTTTTAATATGCTCTCTAGGTTTGTCATAACTTTTCTTCCAAGGAGCAAGCTTCTTTTAATTTCATGGCTGCAGTCACCATCTCCAGTGATTTTAAAGCCCCTAAAATAAAGTCTCTCACTGTTTCCAGTGTTTCCCCATCTATTTGCCATGAGTGATGGGACCAGATGCCATGATCTTCATCTTCTGAATGTTGAGTTTTAAGCCAACTTTTTCAAGAATCTTCTCTAGCCCCACAGTGCTCAGCCTTCTTTATGATCCAACTCTCACATCCATACATGACTACTGGAAAAAAGTATAGTTTTGACTATATGGACCTTTGTTGGCAAAGTGATGTCCTTGCTGGGTTTGTCATAGCTTTTCTTCCATGGAGCAGCATCTTTTAATTTCATGGCTGCAGTCACCATCTGCAGTGATTTTGGAGTCCAAGAAAATAGTCTGTCACTGTTTCCATTTTTTCCCATCTGTTTGCCATGAAATGATGGGACCAGATGCCATGATCTTAGTTTTTTGAATGTTGAGTTCTAAACCAGCTTTTTCACTCTCGTCATTCACTTTCATCAAGAGCCTTTTTATTTCTTCATTTTCTGCCATAAGGGTGGTGTCATCTGCATATCTGAAGTTATTGATATTTCTCCCAGAAATCTTGATTCCAGCTTGTGCTTCATCCAGCCTGGCATTTAACACAATGAACTTTGCAAAGAAGTTAAATAAGCAGGGTGACAATACACAGCC
Source organism: Bos taurus (assembly GCF_002263795.3). Classification (NCBI taxonomy): domain Eukaryota; kingdom Metazoa; phylum Chordata; class Mammalia; order Artiodactyla; family Bovidae; genus Bos; species Bos taurus. The sequence continues at coordinate 56,582,652 of NC_037341.1, read as the reverse complement.
TGATGTACTCCCTTCCCAATTTTGAACCACTTTGTTGTTCCAAGTCTGGTTCTAACCATTGCTTCTTGACCTGCATACAGGTTTCTCAGGAGACAGGTAAGATGGTCTGGTATTTTCATCTTGTTAAGAATTTCCCACAAATTGTTGTGATCTACACAGAGGCTTTAGTGTAGTCAATGAAACAGAAGTAGATGTTTTTCTGGAATTCTTTTGCTTTTTCTATGATTCAACAGATGTTGGCAATTTGATCTCTGGTTCCTTTGCATTTTCTAAATCCATCCTGTACATCTGGAAGCTCTTGGTTCACATTACTACTGAAGCCTAGCTTGTAGGATATTGAGCATTACCTTGCTAGTACGTGAAATGAGTACAATTGTGTGGTAGTTTGAACATTCTTTGACATTGCCTTTCTTTGGGATTGGAATGAAAACTGACCTTTTCCAGTCCTGTGGCCACTTCTGAGTTTTCCAAATTTGCTGGGATCTTGAGTGCAGCACTTTCACAGCATCATCTTTTAGGGTTTGAAATAGCTCAGCTGGAATTCCATCACCTCCACTAGCCTTCTTCGTAGTCATGCTTTCTTAAGCCCACTTGACTTCATGCTCCAGGATGTCTGGCTCTAGGTGAGTGATCACACCATTGTGGTTATCCGGGTCTTTAAGACCTTTTTTGTATAGTACTTCTGTGTATTTTTGTCAATTCTTAATCTCCTTTGCTTCTGTTAGGTTCATACCATTTCTGTCCTTTATTGTGCTCATCTTTGCATGAAGTATTCCCTTGGTATCTCTGATTTTCTTAAGAGATATCTAGTCTTTCCCATTCTATTGTTTTCCTCTATTTCTTTGCACTGATAACTGAAGTCTTTCTTATCTCTCCTTGCTATTCTTTGAAACTCTGCATTTGGATTGTATGTATCTTTCCTTTTCTTCTTTGCCTTTCGCTTCTCTTATTTTGTCAGCTATTTGCAAGGCCTCCACAGGTAACCATTTTGCCTTTTTGCATTTCAGGTGCAATATAAAACTCACTAAATTTTAAAGAATAGTTTCAATAAGTTAAGTTCCTGGTATGCCAGGGTCATTTATTATTTGATGAGAAAATTTTTGTGTACTTGTCTTTTTGTAATTCAGTCACTCAGTTGTGTCTGACTTTTTGCGAACCATGTACTGCAGTGCTCCAGGCTTCCCTGTCCTTCACTGTCTCCTGAACCTTGCTTAAACTCGTGTCCATTGAGTTGGTGATGTCATCTAACCAACGCGTCCTCTCTCGTCCCGTTCTCCTCCTGCCTTCAATCTTTCCCAGCATCAGGGTCTTTTCCAATAAGTTAGCTCTTTGTATCAAGTGGCCAAAGTACTGGATCTTCAGTTTCAGCATCAATCCTTCCAATGAATATTTAGTACTGATTTTCTTTAGGATTGACTGGTTGGATCTCCTTGCAGTCCAAGGGACTCTCAAGAGTCTCCTCCAACACCACAGTTCAAAAGCATCACTCCTTAGACTCAGCCTTCGTTATGGTCCAACACTCATATCCATACATGACTACTGGAAAAAACCATAGCTTTGACTTTTCAGACCTTTGTTGGAAAAGTAATGTCTCTGGATTTTAACATACTCTATAGGTTTTCTTCTACATCATAGCTTTTCTTCTGTGGAGCAATTGTCTTTTAATTTCATGGCTGCACTTACCATATACAGTGATTTTGGAGCCCAAGAAAATAAAGTCTGTCACTGTTTCCATTGTTTCCTTATCTATTTGCCATGAAGTGATGGGACCAGATGCCATGATCTTAGTTTTCTGAATGTTGAGTTTTAAGCCAGCTTTTTCTCTCTCCACTTTCATCTTCATCTAGAGGCTCTTTAGTTCCTCTTCACTTTAGAGTAGTGTCATCTGCATATCTGAGGTTATTGATATGTCTCCCTGTGATCTTGATTCCAGCTTGTGTTTCATCCAGCCCAGCATTTCTCATGGTATACCCTGAATGAATATAAGTTAAATAAGCAGGGTGACAATATACAGCTTTGATGTACTCCTTTCCCAATTTTGAACCTGTCAGTTGTTCCATATCCGGTTTTAACTGTTGCTTTTTGACCTGCATACAGGTTTTTCAGGAGGCAGGTAAGGTGGCCTTGTGCTCCCATCTCTTGAAGAATTTTCCAAGGTTTGTTGTGGTCCACACAGTCAAAGGCTTTAGTGTAGTCAATGAAGCAGAAGTAGATATTTTTTCTGGGATTCTCATGCTTTCTGTATGATCCAACAGATGTTGGCAATTTCATCTCTGGTACCTTTACCTTTTCTAAATCCAGCTTGAATATCTGGGAGTTCTCAGTTCGCATACTGTTGAAGCCTAACTTGGAGAATTTTGAGCATTATTTTGCTAGCATGTGAATTGAGTGCAATTGTGTGGTGCTTTTTACATTCTTTGGCATTGGCCTTCTTTGGTATTGGAATGAAAACTGACCCTTTCCAGTCCTGGGGCCACTGCTGAGTTTTCCAAATTTGCTGGCATATTGAGTGCAGCACTTTCAAGCATCATCTTTTGGGATTTGAAATAGCTCAGCTGGAATTCCATCACTTTCACTAGCTCTGTTCATAGTGATGTTTGGCTTGACATGAACTTTTTAAAATTAATTTTTATTGGAGTATAGTTGCTTTATAATGTTGTTTTAGTTTGTACTGTACAACAAAATAAATCAGCCATATATATATATATATATATATATATATATATATATATATATATATGGGGAATTATGTAGGTAAGCCCTTTCCTGGGAGAACTTGGGGAATAGTCATTTTCACCTGTTCCCTCAGTCTGGGCTTGGGGTTTTAGCCATCATGGGGAGGGGAAGGAGATGTGCTTCTATACCCATTAAGAATCACTTCTTTGCTGCATTAGTGAGGGATCATGAGTGCCATCCCCATTGGCTCTCAGAACCAGGAGATCAGAGGCCTGTCCCTCAGGCAGCAGCCATGAATGCTGGGGTGTCCGATGTGAGTATGGCTCCCCTCATGGAGATACTTGTGACCTGGAGTGGCCTATGGGGAGAAAATGGAGGAAGTGTCCATCAGCTTCCCTGGCTTCCAGGAACAATAGTTGTCAGCCCCTAAGTGCATGTTAAGTTAAATGCCTGGCCCTTAGGCAGAAGCTTTTAAAGTAAGCAGATTAATTCCTTTCTGGGAGACTAGGAAATGGGCATTTTTGCCTTTTCCCTTTGCATTGAACCTTGGGGGATAGCCATTTAATAACAGTTTTCATGGGTTTCATGGGTGGAAGCTCTATTGGCTGTCAGAGCCAGCCAGTCCAGGGATCCGTTCCTCAAGTGGGAGCACAACAGCAGGGGTGCAGGTATGTCTAGAAGCTCCTTCCGGGGAGATACTAGTGATTTGTAGGCAGCTGCAGGAAGACAGGGAGGTGTCCACTGGTGTCTGTGGTCTTCAGGGGTGATCACAGACAGCCCCTGGATGTGTGATAAGTTAGGAACGTAACCCTCAGGTGTGTGTGTTAGTCCCTCAGTTGAGTCTGACTCTTTGCAACCCCATGGACTGCAGCCCACCAGTCTCCCCTGTCCATGGGATTCCCCAGGCAAGATTATGGGATAGGTTGCCATCCCTTTCTCTGGGGGTCTTCCCGACCCCAGGATTTAACCAGGTCTCCTGCACTGCAGGCAGATTCTTTACCATCTGAGCCACCAAGGAGGCCTCAGGTAGCAGCTTTCAAACTATGCAGATGGACCTCTCTCAGGTAAAAACTGAGAGATGAGCAGTTTGCTTCTTCTGCTCCCTCTGCACTGAGCTTTGGGTAGATAGCCATAGTGAGCATTTGTACCAGTTAACAACCTCTTCTTTGTTCGCTATAGTCTTGTGGGTCTCATGGACACAAGCTTCATTGGCTTTCAGAGCTAGGTGTTTTGGGTGCTTGACCCTCTGGTGGGAGTCTTAAAAGCTGAGGTACTAAATTATAGGGTCAAAAATTCTTCCATCTTCAGGAAGAAGCTGGGAGTTTGAAGCACCCTCTCAATTGTATGGTGCTGTCCTGGGAGTAGGGTTTATGGTAAACGTATGTCTTAGCCTTTCCTATCCATTTCACAGTGGGTATTTTCTCATTTGCCCGATGTGGAGGAGTCATTCCTCTAGTTTATGGGTCTCTTTTAGAGGTTTTACTCTGTAGCTGTACATTCAGTGTGTCTGTGGAAGGAGGAGGACTGAAACTCTTGATCAACCCCCACTATTGGTGTTTTATAGGCTGCTTACACTTGTTGCATAGGGTAGGTGTGTGGAGACAAACTATGGCAATCATATGTTGCCTTGAATATCTAAGAATATTTTATGAGCCTTTGAGAAAGTATGACAACAAATTATTGCACCATGATTATCAGAATGTCAATCTCTTACATCAAAATGAGACAATTCACTAAAAGTAGATGTTATTGTTCTAATTCTAAATGTGTACAAGCTGATTATTTTGGTTAAATATCCTTTTGATTTTTGTGCTTTTGTGTATCTACTGTTTGCTGCTGCTAAGTCACTTCAGTTGTGTCCGACTCTGTGCGACCCCATAGACGGCAGCCCACCAGGCTCCCCCATCCCTGGGATTCTCCAGGCAAGAACACTGGAGTGGGTTGCCATTTCCTTCACCAATGCATGAAAGTGAAAGTGAAAATAAAGTCGCTCAGTCGTGTCCGACTCCTAGTGACCCCATGGACTGCAGCCCACCAGGCTCCTCCGTCCATGGGATTTTCCAGGCAAGAGTACTGGAGTGGGGTGCCATTGCCTTCTCTGATCTACTGTTTAGGTTTCAACTAATAAGTAAGAGTTTCTTGATCCTAATAAAAAGTGAAACATTACTCTGAAACCAAAGAATTGATGCTTTTGAACTGTGGTGTTGGAGAAGACTCTTGAGAGTGCCTTGGACTGTGAAAAAATCCAACCATTCAATCCTAAAGGAAATCAGTCCTGAATATTCATTGGAAGGACTGATGCTGAAGCTGAAACTCAAATACTTTGGCCACCTGATGCAAAGAACTAACTCATTGGAAAAGACCCTGTTGCTGGGAAAGATTGAAGGTGGGAGGAGAAGGGAATGACAGAAGATGAGATGGTCAGATGGCATCACCGACTCAATGGACATGAGTTTGAGTAAATCCCAGGAGTTGGTGATGGACAAGGAGGCCCGGTATGCTGCAGTTCATGGGGTCGCAGAGTTGGACACAACTGAGTGACTGAAATGAACTGAACCCTGAAACACTGCATTATACAGAGTAATGCCAGACCACGCAAGGTAACTGATGACTTCAGAATCTCAATGGATTAATACAATAAAGGTTTATTCCTTGCTTGTGCAAAAGCAGAATTAGGTTGACCAACTACCCAAGGCAACTGTTTTCTGTGCACTGACTCAGAAATCCAGGCTTATTTCATCTTGTGATTCTGCCTTTTTAGTCACAGCCAAAGAAGAAAAGAAATCATGAAGAGCATATATCTGCTTTTAAGGGCCCCAGCCCCGAAATGACACATATAGTTTCCAGCCAAATTTTATTGATTAAAGTCAATCACAAGACCCCACCTAACTAAGAGGATTGAGAAATAGAATATTCCTTGAAGATCAGAAAGGAGAGAACTGGATATAAGTAAGCACTAGGTTCTCTATCACGTTTAGTTTTTCCAGATAGTAGTAATATGTAGGAGAGACTAAACTTAGGAGAAGCATGTGTGATGGGAAAAAAAAGATTAGAAAAGAAAAAGAAAAACAACAAAAAAATTAGAAACATATTTACTTTAATTTACAAATGTAATAGAAGTACTTAAAACTTTAGCCATCTTATTTTATACAATGAACACTGAAAAATGTACTATAACACTTGTCTTGTTTTCCAGTCAAGTACCATGATTATGTATGTGTGTGCAATACCTAACTCTGTTCAGACATGTATGGTCAGAAAGCTGTTACAAAAGTGGCTCAATAATTACAAGTTTAAAAAATCCTCACTGTTGAAAATTACAAGCCTAAGGACCTATAATTCTCAGAAGTCTGTTTCCTGCTATTCACTTGATATATTTCATTAAATTTTAAAGAAATTAGAAAATTCTTAGTTGGGTCATTGAAATAATTATTTCATCATAAATGTAGATGAAATTGGTATCATAAAATATGGTAACCTGAAATTAAGTATCATTATCACATTTATGTAAAGAATTTCTATAGTTTTTAAGAATTTACTTGAGTTCATTCTATATCAATACTGTTTTCAAGGAGAAATAAAATTATTGGTAAGTTTCACTTCTGGAGTGTAAAATGAGGGGGAAAAAATGGAAAAGATCAAACTCCTTGATTATTACAAAATTTTCCTAATTGTCCTTCACTTCTTCCGGTGACTTTTCCTAAAATGAAGGTGAAAGGAACGATGTAAGCCTTGAATCCCAGCTCTTGTGGTCTCTCTCAGTGACAGATCCTGGTTTTCCTCCCTGGACACTTTCTACTGTCTCTTTACTGGTACTTCCTTTTTTGGTTGGTGTCTGAAGGTTGAGTAAGTCTATGTTTCTTTGCTCCTCTTTGTCCATTCATTCTCTGCATCAGCCCACAAAGTTCCTTGGTGCCAAGTGCCATCTGTACACTGATACAGCTCACAATTATATCTCTAGCCCTGACCTTTTCCCTAAACTCCATATTTATATCCAGCTGCCTATGTGGTATCTCCATTTAGCTATTTAGCAAGCATTTCAAACTATGTGAAAAATGGATTTATTTATGCTCCAGTTTTCCTTACTTCTCTATATATCCTGTTGCATAGGGCAAGAAACCTAGGGGACATATTCTGTTCTTTTATCCCATGTTCCTCCTGACTACCCTCTAGCAACTTCTCCCTTTGGTCTATACTTTGATCATGCTGACCCTTTCACACCTCAAGACCTTTGCACCTCAAGACACTGGTTGTTTCCAGTGTCTGGGCTACTTCTTTCCCAGATGGGCATACACCCAGGGTCCAGGCTTCATGCCAGAGTCCACCTCTTGAGAGAGATCTTCCTTGACACTTCTGCCATTATCACATAATCTGTTCTGTTGTCCATAGTAGAAGAGCACAGGATGACACAGTCTAAAAACCACTGAGCATCTAGGCTGCTTCCATGTCCTGGCTACTATAAACAGTGCTGTGATGAACAGTGGGGTACACGTGTCTCTTTCCCTTCTGGTTTCCTCAGTGTGTATGCCCAGCAGTGGGATTGCTGGATCATAAGGCAATTCTATTTCCAGTTTTTAAAGGAATCTCCACACTGTTCTCCATAGTGGCTGTACTAGTTTGCATTCCCACCAACAGTATAAGAGGGTGAATACATTTGAATCAGTTCTAATGAGGTGGATGAAACTGGAGCCTATTATACAGAGTGAAGTAAGCCAGAAGGAAAAACACCAATACAGTATACTAACGCATATATATGGAATTTAGAAAGATGGTAACAATAACCCGGTCTACGAGACAGCAAAAGAGACACTGATGTATAGAACAGTCTTATGGACTCTGTGGGAGAGGGAGAGGGTGGAAAGATTTGGGAGAATGGCATTGAAACATGTTAAATATCATGTAAGAAACGAGTTGCCAATCCAAGTTCGATGCACGATACTGGATGCTTGGGGCTAGTGCACTGGGATGACCCAGAGGGATGGTAGGGGCAGGGAGGAAGAAGGAGGATTCAGGATGGGGAAGACATGTATACCTGTAGTGGATTCATTTTGATATTTGGCAAAATTAATACAATTATGTAAAGTTTAAAAATAAAATAAAATTAAAAAAAAAAAAAAAAAAACCACTGAGCAGCCAAAATGAATAAGCCGGAAAATAGGGGCACTACAACCAGTCCATAAAGTTTCAGTTTTAAAAAGACATGGCATATTCTGTTTTCACAGGCTAATACAGTAAATGAAGCCAAACTAAGGCACTAAGATAATGGGGGAATACAGTTAAGGAATTATAGACCCTAGAAGTATAAATATAGACCCTATAAGTATAAATGACTATTTGATTACATGTGTAATCAAATAATCATTTTGAAAAGTGTCTTTTGCTGTGTCTAAAATGAGTCCACTTTTATAAGAACAAAGAGTACACCACTGACACCTGTTACAGAAAAAAGATGGGGAGGTCTTGATGTTGAAGGGACAGAAGATAAAGTATAGATATGATTCTCTAAACAGAACACAAGGGCTCCGCTATGCTACAAGATAGTTGCCACAATGAAGTTATGAAGGAGAGAACTTAGAACAAATAATTTTGCTTTTTGAGTTTTTACTATTTCACTTCAGGTTTGGGCCAGAAATATACTAAGAGTCTATGGCCAGTAAGAAATAAAACTGGAATTGGAGTGAGATATCAAGAGTGGAAATATCAATTCTGTACTTATTGCCATACACGGGGTGGTTTTAAAATGGCATATGCATTCAATGCACTTATTAGATGCCTCCAGAGGCAGAGTGTGAAGAGCTGAGGCAGAGTTAGAGGCAGCCTCTCAAAGAGTTTGCAAAGGGTGTCCATGAGCCAACAAGTTATCTTCTGTATCAAGGATTCAGGATAGTCCTGGACCAACAAGGGTCAACAAACCCAGCCTACAGCTAAATCCAGTCTCCCACTTATTTTTATATAACTGGTGAGCTAACAATTTTACATTTTTTAAATGGGTGGAAAAAAATCGGAGGAAGAGTAATATATCAGGACATGTGAAAACTGAAATTCATATGTATTTGTACATAAAATTTTATTGCACTATAGCCATAGCCATTTGTTTATATATTGTCTTAAGGCTTGATTTGTGCTACAAGAGCACAGGATTGAATAGTTGTGACTGAGACATGTGGCTTGTAAAATCTAAAATATTAAATCTCTGGCCCTTTACAGAAAAAAATCTGATAACCTCTCTTCTCCAAAACAGACATAGGGAGGAAGGGTTGTGGTCAAATGTTATATTGATAAATAAAGTAGGAGGGAGAAAGGGAACCGATAGGAAAGAATTAGAGTTGGATGTGCACCCAGACAGCATGCTGCCATGGAAGCTAAGGTTATAAAACCCATGGAGAAGCGAGCTGGTTAAGACACTAGAGAACTTCAGAACACCAGAAAGGGGCCACTGCTGAGTTACTTAAAGGGGGATGTGCATTTCTTCAAGTATAAGTGACTATGTGCCAAGGAGTATATGAAGCCACAGGACCCAATAAGCATAAAACATCTTGGAACATGATTTCACTCCAGGTTTGTTGGGGGATGCTAAAGGCTGGGGGAGTGGTTTTATATATAAACATTTTACTGAGTAGAATGCAAAATTTGTATGATGTTTTATATTAAAATTTTTATGTTGCATAAATAATTTGTATATTTAAATCAGGATGCTGAAACACTTCAAATTTTAAATAAGTCGGCTCCATGTTAGAATCCTGGAATTGTAAATTCACTTTTCTCTGTCTTTAAGGGTACTTTCATGGGAAGGTTTGAAAAACAGGACATGGAATACTCCAGAGGGTATTTCTGAGAGACAACAGGTGCCACCATCTAAGGCTTTAAGTTGACCTGGAAATCAAAAATAATATACCTCTGAAAGGTTATGACTCCTCTGTCAACTCCAGTCTATTGGTAGTGTTTCCTTGGAAGAGGTTTGCTGGGAGGGATTCTGAGACTTGTGTTTAGTTCAGCAGTGTTTAGATTAGCAATGCGTTCCAATGCTGGGGGAGGTGATCCATGGCAGTTTGCTTTAATGATTCACCATAGATTAATATGAGAATCTATTATCTTTGACACACTTTTCATACTGTTTTACTGCTTAATCAGAACTACATTAAGCATCTACTTTCAAAGCCAGATTTGCCCTTATGTCTCTGCCTTCATGATTCAGGGGTATCAACAAACATGACAAGCTTATCCAAGTTTACCATAAAAGAACCCTTGAAAATTTTACAGTAACTATCATCCGAGTCCATTCTTAATCCCCACAAAATACATAAGAAAATTAAAAAGACACTATATTCCATGTGAAAATTTTAAATATTTTATTATACAAGGATAGGATAGCATTTGAGAGGCTAGCAGAATAAATGTATTAATACAAAAATAAATGAAAAGTTGAGTGAAGTTGGGGCAAGAATATTTAGGATAAAAATGGGAAAGTTTAGAAGAGAGACAAAGAGGATCAAACAGGCTTAAGTGAAGAGGTAGGGAGAAATTCAAGAGATGTTTCTGATGTGGACTCATTAGAATCTAGTAGCAGATTTGATGTATAGAACAATGATAGTAAATGGTGAATACAAGAGTCTTAGCTTAACCAACTAGGTATGTAAAAACATTAATTATTAAATGGGGAAAGCAGGAAGAGGAATTGATTGGGGAGGTGGGTAAACCAGTGATTATGCCATACCATCACAAAGAACTACATTATCCAGGGTCCCTGGTGTCCAAGCAAGTTAAGACAGGTGCTGTTGGAAGACTGGAAGTGACTGTACGGAGAAGCTAGGGTATTTCTTAGTCTCTCACTTTGCTTCAGGCAGCATTTCTCTTGGTGACTGGAATCTTTTCCGAGATTTCACTTCCTATTAGACAAGCTCTGTCTGGTTCCAGCTTCCCTAGTGGCCATAGCTCTAGCCTGAGCTACAACTCTAGCTCTAGCTGGGTGGCCTTGCCTTCTGGATTTTGGAAACTCCACCTCATCCTGTTACCCCTCTTGATAGTGGCTTTCTGCTGTTGCTAATCTGGTTATCTTATCATCCCAATTTTGGTTTCTCATCTCCTTCATCACTGGTATAAGCAATTCCCAATATTAAATTTCCTATTTGAAATACCTAGACTGTTTTTTTTCCCCTAACTGAAACCTAAATGATAAAGTAATAAATTCAGTTCTAGAAATATTGAGCTTCAGATAAGTATGGGGCCCCCTGGTAAAGATATTTAGTGGAGGCTTGGAAATAGTTAACAAAGCCCTGGAGACAGAGATAACAGATACAAGCCAACAACTGCAGGTGGCAGTTAAAGCCATAAGGTTTGATTTCCCAGGTGGAATGAGGAGGTGGAAAGATTAAACCAAAAGGATTAAGCAGTGGGCTAACCCCTGAAAAGTCAATATTTTTTCATTTAAATCAGGAAAGAACTGAAGACTGAAAAGGAGTAACCAGAGAAGTAGAAACCCAGGTTAGGAATGTCACAGAAGCCAAATGAGAAACAAAAGTCCTCAAGGAAAGGGCCCAGTTGAGTCAAAATTGGTGAAAATAGCAGATAGAACACATTAAAAGATTGAGGCAAATAAAGCAAATATTTTCCTTTGTGGCTAGCAAAGGGCCTGTATCGCTACATCTGTCAGAACAATTATAATACAGTGGCGGAAAGAAACAAGATTATGAGTTAAGACACAAATGAAAATAGGAAGAGGTTGAACATGTCAAGGAATGTAGGCTACTTTTTCGGGATCCTGAATGATGAAGACCTTGAAAGAAAGAATACCTTAAGTTGGAGGGAGAGGAAGGCCTGCAGCTATGAAAGGAGTGGATACTGAAGGTCTAACTGAAGAGGAGATGGGTCAAGAGTAGAAGTAGAATGGTTATCCTTTTGAAATAAGGAGGATAATATGGGTGGTCAACATGTTCAAGGTTACTAAGCCTGCTTTTTCTAACATGGTATTATCAAGCAGTATCCATCATGCACAGATTTCTCTAAAATGAACAGAAGTACCATTCACGTTTGCTCTCCTACTCATAGCTCCCCTCTAAATCAACAACAAAAATGTAGTCCGATGAAAGAATCATGATCATTTTTATATATAAATCACACCCTTAAGGCTGAGTGTTAACTGTTCTCCAAATGTTTCCACCAAGACATGAAAAAATGGATGATATGAGCATCATGAGAAAGAACAAAGATATATTCATAGAATTGGCTTCCCTAAGTGCTAATCTGTCAAACTTTTTTCTCTTGTGATGAGGTCATTTAAGATTTACTCTCTTAGCAACTTTCAAATATGCAATATTTTTCTGCGATACAAATTTATTAACTACAATCACCATGCTATACATTACATCCCATGACTTATTTTATAAATGGAAATCTGTTGCTTTTGACTTCCTTCAACCATTTCACCCACCCCCCACTCACATTTGTTTTTTTTTTTAATTGAAGTATAGTTGATGTAAAATTATGCAAGTTACAGGTATCAGATCAGATCAGAACAGTCGCTCAGTCGTGTCCGACTCTTTGCGACCCCATGAATCCCAGCACGCCAGGCCTCCCTGTCCATCACCAACTCCCGGAGTTCACTGAGACTCACATCCATCGAGTCAGTGATGCCATCCAGCCATCTCATCCTCTGTCGTCCCCTTCTCCTCTTGCCCCCAATCCCTCCCAGCATCAGAGTCTTTTCCAACTCTTCACATGAGGTGATCAAAGTACTGGAGTTTCAGCTTCAGCATCATTCCTTCCAAAGATCCCAGGGCTGATCTCCTTCAGAATGGACTGGTTGGATCTCCTTGCAGTCCAAGGGACTCTCAAGAGTCTTCTCCAACACCATAGTTCAAAAGTATCAATTCTTTGGTGCTCAGCCTTCTTCACAGTCCAACTCTCACATCCATACAGGACCACAGGAAAAACCATAGCCTTAACTAGACGAACCTTTGTTGGCAAAGTAATGTCTCTGCTTTTGAATATGCTATCTAGATTGGTCATAACTTTCCTTTCAAGGAGTAAGCGTCTTTTAATCTCATGGCTGCAGTCACCATCTGCAGTGATTTTGGAGCCCAGAAAAATAAAGTCTGACACTGTTTCCACTGTTTCCCCATCTATCTCCCATGAAGTGATGGGACCGGATGCCATGATCTTCGTTTTCTGAATGTTGAGCTTTAAGCCAACTTTTTCACTCTCCTCTTTCACTTTCATCAAGAGGCTTTTGAGTTCCTCTTCACTTTCTGCCATAAGGGTGGTGTCATCTGCATATCTGAGGTTATTGATATTTCTCCCGGCAATCTTGATTCCAGCTTGTGTTTCTTCCAGTCCAGTGTTTCTCATGATGTACTCTGCATATAAGTTAAATAAGCAGGGTGACAATATACAGCCTTGACGGACTCCTTTTCCTATTTGGAACCAGTCTGTTGTTCCATGTCCAGTTCTAACTGTTGCTTCCTAACCTGCATACAAATTTCTCAAGCGGCAGATCAGGTGGTCTGGTATTCCCATCTCTTGAAGAATTTTCCACAGTTTATTGTGATCCACACAGTCAAAGCCTTTGGAATAGCCAATAAAGCAGAAATAGATGCTTTTCTGGAACTCTCTTGCTTTTTCCATGATCCAGCAGATGTTGGCAATTTGATCTCTGGTTCCTCTGCCTTTTCTAAAACCAGCTTGAACATCAGGAAGTTCACAGTTCACATATTGCTGAAGCCTGGCTTGGAGAATTTTGAGCATTACTTTACTAGCGTGTGAGATGAGTGCAATTGTGCAGTAGTTTGAGCATTCTTTGGCATTGCCTTTCTTTGGGATTGGAATGAAAACTGACCTTTTCCAGTCCTGTGGCCACTGCTGAGTTTTCCAAATTTGCTGGCATATTGAGTGCAGTACTTTCACAGCATCACCTTTCAGGATTTGGAATAGCTCAACTGGAATTCCATCACCTCCACTAGCTTTGTTCGTAGTGATGCTTCCTAAGGCCCACTTGACTTCACATTCCAGGATGTCTGGCTCTAGGTCAGTGATCACACCGTCGTGATTATCTGGGTCATGAAGATCTTTTTTGTACAGTTCTTCTGTGTATTCTTGCCATCTCTTCTTAATATCTTCTGCTTCTGTTAGGTCCATACCATTTCTGTCCTTTATAGAGCCCATCTTTGCATGAAATATTCCTTTGGTATCTCTGATTTTCTTGAAGAGATCTCTAGTCTTTCCCATTGTGTTGTTTTCCTCTATTTCTTTGCATTGATCACTGAAGAAGGCTTTCTTATCTCTTCTTGCTATTCTTTGGAACTCTGCATTCAGATGTTTATATCTTTCCTTTTCTCCTTTGCTTTTCACTTCTCTTCTTTTCACAGCTATTTGTAAGGCCTCCCCAGACAGCCATTTTGCTTTTTTGCATTTCTTTTCCATGGGGATGGTCTTGATCCCTGTCTCCTGTACAATGTCACTAACCTCATTCCATAGTTCATCAGGCACTCTATCTATCAGATCTAGGCCCTCAAATCTATTTCTCACTCCCACTGTATAATCGTAAGCGATTTGATTTAGGTCATACCTGAATGGTCTAGTGGTTTTCCCTACTTTCTTCAATTTAAGTCTGAATTTGGCAATAAGGAGTTCATGGTCTGAGCCATAGTCAGCTCCTGGTCTTGGTTTTGCTGACTGTATAGAGCTTCTCCATCTTTGGCTGCAAAGAATACAATCAATCTGATTTCGGTGTTGACCATCTGGTGATGTCCATGTATAGAGTCTTCTCTTGTGTTGTTGGAAAAGGGTGTTTGTTATGACCAGTGCATTTTCTTGGCAAAACTCTATTAGTCTTTGCCCTGCTTCATTCCGTATTCCAAGGCCAAATTTTCCTGTTACTCCAGGTGTTTCTTGACTTCCTACTTTTGCATTCCAGTCTCCTATAATGAAAAGGACATCTTTTTTTGGGTGTTAGTTCTAAAAGGTCTTGTAGGTCTTCATAGAACCATTCAACTTCAGCTTCTTCAGCATTACTGGTTGGGGCATAGACTTGGATTACTGTGATATTGAATGGTTTGCCTTGGAAACGAACAGAGATCATTCTGTCGTTTTTGAGATCGCATCCAAGTACTGCATTTCAGACTCTTTTGACCATGATGGCTACTCCATTTCTTCTGAGGGATTCCTGCCCACAGTAGTAGATATAATGGTCATCTGAGTTAAATTACATTCTAGTCCATTTCAGTTTGCTGATTCCTAGAATGTCAACATTCACTCTTGCCATCTCTTGTTTGACCACTTCCAATTTGCCTTGATTCATGGACCTGACATTCCAGGTTCCTATGCAATATTGCTCTTTACAGCATCAGACCTTGCTTCTACCACCAGTCACATCCACAGCTGGGTATTGTTTTTGCTTTGGCTCCATCCCTTCATTCTTTCTGGAGTTATTTCTCCACTGATCTCCAGTAGCATATTGGGCACCTACTGACCTGGGGAGTTTCTCTTTCAGTATCCTATTATTTTGCCTTTTTTTTTTTTTTTTTCAAACTACAGATTAAGAGAGTTTATTCAGTTAAAGAACTGCTTTAGTCTTGGCTGCTTCCAGTTAATAGGATAAGAGGGCTGGGAAATGAAGATGAACTTTTTAAATGGCCTGTAAAAAGACAGTGTTATATAATTACTAAGCAAAGAACCTCAAACTCAAGCTGTACTAAATATTATAATTCTTATTGATAGATCTGAAAGTAAATTATAACTGCAATTTGAATAACTGAAGTTTTAAAAGCCTGATATCTAGGTTTAACATTTTTTGTTGTTGTTCTTTATTTTTTTTTTCAGTTTTTCATTTTAAATTTTATTTATTTATTTTTTTAAACTTTACAAAATTGTATTAGTTTTGCCAAATATCTAAATGAATCCGCCACAGGTATACCTGTGTTCCCCATCCTGAACCCTCCTCCCTCCTCCCTCCCCATACCATCCCTCTGGCTCGTCCCAGTGCACTAGCCCCAAGCATCCAGTATCGTGCATCAAACCTGGACTGGCAATTCGTTTCATACATGATATTATACATGTTTCAATGCCATTCTCCCAAATCTTCCCACCCTCTCCCTCTCCAACAGAGTCCATAAGACTGTTCTATACATCAGTATCTCTTTCGCTGTCTCGTACACAGGGTTATTGTTACCATCTTTCTAAATTCCATATATGTGTGTTAGTATACTACTTCACTCTGTATAATAGGCTCCAGTTTCATCCACCTCATTAGAACTGATTCAAATGTATTCTTTTTAATGGCTGAGTAATACTCCATTGTGTATATGTACCATAGCTTTATTATCCATTCATCTGCCGATGGACATCTAGGTTGCTTACTGTTCATGGGGTTCTCAAGGCAAGAATACTGAAGTGGTTGGCAAACCACTTTAGTTACAGGTATACAATATAGTAATTCACATTTTAAAATTTATACTCATTTATATTTATCAAATATTGGCTATATGTCCTATGTTGTGCAATCTATTCTTATAGATTATTTTACACATAATAGTTTTTACCTCTTAATCTCCTACCCTATTATGCCTCTCCCCTCTTCACTCTCCCAACTGTACCCAATGATTTGTTCTCTATATCTGTGAGTCGCTTCTTTATGTTCACTAGTTGTATTTTTTAGATTTAGCAAATTAGGGAAACTCAGCAGTGGCCTCAGGGCTGCAAAAGGTGAGTTTTCATTCCAATCCCAAAGAATAGCAATGCCAAAGAATGCTCAAACTACTGCACAATTGCACTTTTCTCACACGCTAGCAAAGTAATGCTCTAACTTGTCCAAGCCAGGCTTCAACAGTATGTGAACTGTGAACTTTCAGATATTCAAGCTGGATTTAGCAAAGGCAGAGGAACCAAAGATCAAATTGCCAACATCTGCTGGATCATTGAAAAAGCAAGAGAGGTCCAGAAAAACTTCTGCTTTATTGACTATGCCAAAGCCTTTGACTGTGTAGATCACAACAAACTGGAAACTTCTTCAAGAGATAGGAATACCAGACCACCTGACCGGCCTCTTGAGAAATCTGTATGCAGGTCAGGAAGCAACAGTTAGAACCAGATATGGAACAACAGACTGGTTCCAAACACGGAAAGGAGTACGTCAAGGCTGTATATTCTCACCCTGCTTATTTAACTTACATGCAGAGTACCTCATGAAAATGCTGGACTGGATGAAGCACAAGCTGGAATCAAGATTGCTGAGAGAAACATCAATAACCTCAGATGTGCCATGACACCACCCTTATGGCAGAAAGTGAAGAAGAACTAAAGAGCCTCTTGATGAAAGTGAAAGAGGAGAGTGAAAATGTTGGCTTAAAACTCAACGTTCAGAAAACTAAGATCATGGCATCCAGTCCCATCACTTCATGGCAAATAGATGGGGAAACATTGGAAACACAGTGTCAGACTTTATTTTTGGGGGGCTTCAAAATCACTGCAGATGGTGACTGCATCCGTGAAATTAAAAGATGCTTATTCCTTGGGAAAAAAAAGTTATGACCAACCTAGACAAAATATTAAAAAGCAGAGACATTACTTTGCCAACAAAGGTCCGTCTAGTCAAAGCTATGTTTTTTTCCAGTAGTCATATACAGACATGAGAGTTGGACTATAAAGAAAGCTGAGCACCAAAGAATTGATGCTTTTGAACTGTGGTGTTGGAGAATGCCGGGGACCAGCCCCAGCTGATCCAGGGTATTCGAAGGAGAGACGGCATAGGCGAGGATCAGGATACAATAGCTTCAATTAGATATTAATTAAAGATATAAAAAGTAATAGAATAAGGATAGCTCAGTAGGAAAATTCAGTGGAGAAAAGAGGCTGAGTGGCTTGGTTTACGCGGGAGACCAATAAAACTTCAAGACAAGAAGTTTGCACCACTTACATAGGCCACAGGCGTCCTTCCGTTCTCCCGAAGGAGAGGAGACACTGAGGCCTCCCCGGTCGGATCTTAGAAGCCCAGGCATAATTAGTAAGCATGGTGGGTTCCGCGCTCCAGATGGAGACTCAGCCAGAGTGGGAGAGAGAGCGACATGGGGAGACCAGTATTTTGAGAAACTGATCCCAATTCTTTATTTTCCAGAGTCTGTTTTTATACACTGAGATGTTATACAAAAGTCACGTGGGGACAGCAGTCCTGACTTTTATTAAAGTCAGGTGCTTCACACAAATGTATACAGAGGTCTTAGGAGTGTTACATCATCTTCTGGCCAGGGGGGCCTGCTGACAATTTACGACCCTCTCCTTGTGACAGCGGTCAGTCAATCAGGACACTTATTTCTCCAGGGCTGATTATTCTCAAAACAGACGCCACCCAAATAAAGTTACATTCCTACAGGGTGAGGGTGTAGTGGGTTTTAGTTAAGGAAAGAATTTACTTAGCCTGAGGTCTAACGTGATTAATATCAAAGGTTAATACTTATTCCTTCTATATATTCATTAATGTGTGTAAGGGCAGGGGATATGGAGACTTAGCAACAAACATTGGCTCAACAAATGAAAAACCCTTCACCAACACAATTTCTAATTAGCCCACTATACTTATAGTTTTCTAACTTCTCTAAAGAACCTGTTTTTAGAGGGTTTAAAGCATCTTGTGCCTCTCACGGTTGGGAGGCTGTGAGCAATCACATGTGGCCCGATGAGCCTGTCAGGCAGGCTAGAGAACCTTCAGAGGAGTTTGTAGGTTAAAACACTCTTGTCACACCCAAGAGTTTTTATTGACTGGAGCTCTAGGTTAACTCCTTCTCCGAAAGAGGTGGTGGGGGACAGCCCCCCATAAAGTCAGAGGTGTAGGTAAGAGCACAAAGTAGTAAAGTAGGCAGGCTCTGGTTATGGGGGTAGACGCTCGAGGATTTCCAGGGGGACTCCTGAGGCTCGATCCCGCCTTTGCGTATGTCGAGCCTCCTTCCTCATGACCTTTGCCATGGGCGGAGTACCTCACTCTGGCCCCCAACAGGAGAAGATTCTTGAGAATCCCATGGACTGCAGGGAGATCCAGCCAGTCCATCATAAAGGAAATCAGTCCTGAATGTTCACTGATGCTGAATATGACTGATGCTGAAGTTGAAACTCCAATACTTTGGCCACCTGATGCAAAGAACCAACTCATTTGAAAAGACCCTGATGCTGGGAAAGACTGAAGGCAGGAGGAAAAGGGGATGACAGAGGATGAAATGTTTGGCTGGCATCACCGACTCAATGGACATGAGTTTGAGTAAACTCTGGGAGGTGGTGATAGACAGGGAGGCCTAGCATGCTGCAGTCCATGGGGTCACAGAGTCAGACACGACTGAGCAACTGAACTGAACTGATGAACATTGGGGTGGATGTATCTTTTCAAATGATAGTTTTCAAATATATACCCAGGAGTGGAGCTGGTGGGTCATATGGTAGTTCTATTTTTAGTTTGTTGAGGAACATCTATACTCTTTTTCACAGTAGCTGCACCAATTTACATTCCCACCAATAATGCATGAGGGTTCCCTTTTCTCCACATCCTCACCACCATTGTGTTCTTTTAGATGCCAGCCATTTTGACAGGTGTGAAGTGATAACTCATTATGCTTTTGATTTGCTTTTCCTTGATGATTAGTGATGTTAATCATCATGTGCTTGTTAGCTATCTGCATTTCTTCTTTTAAAAAAAAATGTCTATTCAGGTCTTCTGCGCATTTTACATCTTGAGATTTTTTTATGATGTGTTGTATGAGCTATTTATATATTTTGGCTATAAACCCTTTATTGGTCACTTAATTTGCAAATAGTTTCTCCCTTTTGGTAGGTTGTCTTTTCATTTTATCAATAATTTCCTTTGCTGTACAAGTTTTTAAGTTTAATTAGGCCTTGGACTGCAAGGAGATCCAACCAGTCCATTCTAAAGGAGATCAGCCCTGGGTGTTCTTTGGAAGGAATGATGCTAAAGCTGAAACTCCAGTACTTTGGCCACCTCATGCAAAAAGTTGACTCATTGGAAAAGACCCTGATGCTGGGAGGGATTGGGGGCAGGAGGAGAAGGGGATGACAGAGGATGAGATGGCTGGATGGCATCATGGACTCGATGGACATGAGTTTGAGTGAACTCCAGGAGTTGGTGTTGGATAGGGAGGCCTGGCATGCTGTGGTTCATGGGGTCGCAAAGAGTTCGACATAACTGAGCGACTGAACTGAACTGAACTGAAGGTCCCATTTGTTTATTTTTGCTTTTATTTCCTTTAGGAAATTATCCTGAAGCTTTAGGAATCAGATACAAAAACATATTGCTACGATTTATGTCAAATAGTGTTTTGCCTGTGTTTTTCTCTAAAGGTTTTATGGTTTCTGGTCTTAAATTTAGGTCTTTAATTCATTCTGTGCTTATTTTTTGTATATGGTATTAGAGCATGTTCTAATTCCATTCTGCTACATGTAGCTGTCCATCTTTCCCAGCACCACTTGAAGATACTGTCTTTCCACCATGTATATTCTTGCCTGCCTTGTCCCAAATTGGCCAGAAGTCTGTGGGTTTATTTCTAGGCTCTCTATTCTATTCCATTTTTTTCTTTTTTTTTTAATTTTTATTTTTTTAATTTATTTTAGTTGGAGGCTAATTACTTTACAATATTGTAGTGGTTTTTGCCATACATTGATATGAATTAGCCATGGGTTTACATGTGTTCTCCATCCTGAACCCCCCTCCCACCTCCCTCCCCATCCCATCCCTCTGGGTCATCCCAGTGCACCAGGCCTGAGCACCCTGTCTCATGCATCGAACCTGGACTGGTGATCTGTTTCATGTATGATAATATACATGTTTCAATGCTATTCTCTCAGATCATCCCACCCTCACCTTCTCCCACAGAATCCAAAAGACTGTTCTATACATCTGTGTCTGTTTTGCTGTCTCACACATAGGGTTATCGTTACCATCTTTCTAAATTCCATATATATGCGTTAGTATACTGTATTGGTGTTTTTCTTTCTGGCTTACTTCACTCTGTATAATAGGCTCCAGTTTCATCCATCGCATTAGAACTGATTTAAATGTATTCTTTTTAATGGCTGAGTAATACTCCATTGTGTATATGTACCACTGCTTTCTTATCCATTCATCTGCTGATGGGCATCTAGGTTGCTTCCATGTCCTGGCTATTATAAACAGTGCTGTGATGAACATTGGGGTACACGTGTCTCTTTCAATTCCAGTTTCCTCGGTGTGTATGCCCAGCAGTGGGATTGCTGGGTCATATGGCAGTTCTATTCCCAGTTTTTCAAGGAATCTCCACACTGTTCTCCATAGTGGCTGTACTAGTTTGCATTCCCACCAACAGTGTAGGAGGGTTCCCTTTTCTCCACACGCTCTCTGGCATTTATTGTTCATAGATTTTTGGATAGCAGCCATTCTGACCTGTGGTACCTCATTGTGGTTTTTATTTGCATTTCTCTGATAATGAGTGATGTTGAGCATCTTCTCATGTGTTTGTTAGCCATCTGTATGTCTTCTTTGGAGAAATGTCTATTTAGTTCTTTGGCCCATATTTTGATTGGGTCATTTATTTTCCTGGAATCAAGCTTTAGGAATTGTATATTTTTATATTGTATATTTATATTATAAAAATAACTGTATATTTTTGAGATTAATTTTTGTCAGTTGCTTTGTTTGCTATTGTTTTCTCCCATTCTGAAGGCTGTCTTTTCACTTTGCTTATAGTTTCCCTCATTGTGCAAAAGCTTTTAAGTTTAATTAGGTCCCATTTGTGTATTTTTGCTTTTATTTCCTTTACTCTGGGAGGTGGGTCATAGAGGATCCTGCTATGATTTATGTCTGAGAGTGTTTTGCCTATGTTTTCCTCTAGGAGTTTTATAGTTTCTGGTCTTATGTTTAGATCTTTAATCCATTTTGAGTTTATTTTGGTGTATGGTGTTAGAAAGTGTTCTAGTTTCATTCATTTACAAGTGGTTGACCAGTTTTCCCAGCACCACTTGTTAAAGAGATGGTCTTTTCTCCATCGTATATTCTTGCCTCCTTTGTCAAAGATCAGGTGTCCATAGGTGCATAGATTTATCGCTGGACTTTCTATTTTGTTCCATTGATCTATATTGCTGTCTTAGTGCCAGTACCATACTGTCATGATGACTGTAGCTTTGTAGTAGAGCCTGAAGTCAGGTAGGTTGATTCCTCCTGTTCCATTCTTCTTTCTCAAGATTGCTTTGGCTATTCGAGATTTTTTGTATTTCCATACAAATTGTGAAATTATTTGTTCTAGTTCTATGAAAAATACCATTGGTAGCTTGATAGGGATTGCATTGAATCTATAGATTGCTTTGGGTAGTATACTCATTTTCACTATATTGATTCTTCCAATCCATGAACATGGCATATTTCTCCATCTATTTGTGTCTTCTTTGATTTCTTTCATCAGTGTTTTATAGTTTTCTATATATGTCTTTTGTTTCTTTAGGTCGATATATTCTTAAGTATTTTATTCTTTTCATTGCAATGGTGAATGGAATTGTTTCCTTAATTTCTCTGTTTTCTCATTGTTAGTGTATAGGAATGCACAGGTTTTCTGTGTGTTAATTTTATATCCAGCAACTTTACTATATTCATTGATTAGCTCTAGTAATTTTCTGGTAGAGTCTTTAGGGTTTTCTATGTAGAGGATCATGTCATCTGCAAACAGTGCGAGTTTTACTTCTTCTTTTCCAATCTGGATTCCTTTTATTTCTTTTTCTGCTCTGATTGCTGTGGTCAAAACTTCCAAAACTATGTTGAATAGTTGTGGTGAGAGTGGGCACCCTTGTCTTGTTCCTGACTTTTGGAGAAATGCTTTCATTTTTTTTTTATTATTTTATTTTATTTTTAAACTTTACATAATTGTATTAGTTTTGCCAAATATCTAAATGAATCCACCACAGGTATGCATGTGTTCGCCATCCTGAGCCCTCCTCCCTCCTCCCTCCCCATACCATCCCTCTGGGTCGTCCCAGTGCACTAGCCCCAAGCATCCAGTATCGTGCATTGAACCTGGACTGGCATCTTGTTTCATACATGATATTTTACATGTTTCAATGCCATTCTCCCAATGGCATTGAATCTTCCCACCCTCTCCCTCTCCCACAGAGTCCATAAGACTGTTCTATACATCAGTGTCTCTTTTGCTGTCTCGATCACAGGGTTATTGTTATCATCTTTCTAAATGCTTTCAATTTTTCACCACTGAGGGTAATGTTTGCTGTGGGTTTGTCATATATAGCTTTTATTATGTTGAGGTATGTTCCTTCTATTCATGCTTTCTGGAGAGTTTTTATCATAAATGGAAGTTAAATTTTGTCAAAGGCTTTTTCTGCATCTATTGAGATAATCATATGGTTTTTATTTTTCAATTTGTTAATGTGGTATATTACACTGGTTGATTTGTGGATATTAAAGAATCCTTGCATTCCTGGGATAAAGCCCACTTGGTCATGATGTATAATCTTTTTAATATGTTGTTGGATTCTGTTTACTAGAATTTTGTTAAGGATTTTTGCATCTATGTTCATCAGTGATATTGGCCTGTAGTTTTCTTTTTTGGTGGCATCTTTGTCTGGTTTTGGTATTAGGGTGATGGTGGCCTCATAGAATGAGTGTGGAAGTTTACCTTCTTATGCAATTTTCTGGAAGAGTTTGAGTAAGATAAGTGTTAGCTCTTCTCTAAATTTTTGGTAGAATTCAGCTGTGAAGCCGTCTGGTCCTGGGCTTTTGTTTGCTGAAAGATTTCTGATTACAATTTCAATGTCCGTGCTTGTGATGGGTCTGTTAAGATCTTCTATTTCTTCCTGGTTCAGTTTTGGAAAGTTATACTTTTCTAAGAATTTGTCCATTTCTTCCAAGTTGTCCATTTTTTGGGCATATAGTTGCTGATAGTAGTCTCTTATGATCCTTTGTATTTCTGTGTTGTCTGTTGTGATTTCTCCATTTTCATTTCTAATTTTGTTGATTTGATTCTTCTCCCCCCCCCCTTTTTTTTAATGAGTCTGGCTAATGCTTTGTCAATTTTATTTTTCTCAAAGAACCAGCTTTTAGCTTTGTTGATTTTTGCTATGGTCTCTTTTGTTTCTTTTGCATTTATTTCTGCCCTAATTTTTAAGATTTTTTTCCTTCTACTTTCCCTGGGGTTCTTCTTTTCTTCCTTTTCTAGTTGCTTTAGGTGTAGAGTTAGGTTATTTATTTGACTTTTTTCTTGTTTCTTGAGGTAAGCCTGTATTGCTATGAACCTTCCCCTTAGCACTGCTTTTATAGTGTCCCGTAGGTTTTGGGTTGTTGTGTTTTCATTTTCATTTGTTTCTATGCATATTCCGATTTCTTTTTTGATTTCTTCTATGATTTGTTGGTTATTCAGAAGCGTGTTGTTTAGCCTCCATATGTTGGAATTTTTAATATTTTTTTTCCTGTAATTGAGATCTAATCTTACTGCATTGTGGTCAGAAAAGATGATTGGAATGATTTCAATTTTTTTGAATTTACCAAGGCTAGATTTATGGCCCAGGATGTGATCTACCCTGGAGAAGGTTCCGTGTGCACTTGAGAAAAGGTGAAATTCATTGTTTTGGGGTGAAATGTCCTATAGATATCAATTAGGTCTAGCTGGTCCATTATGTCATTTAAAATTTGTGTTTCCTTGTTAATTTTCTGTTTAGTTGATCTATCCATAGGTATGAGTGGGGTATTAAAGTCTCCCACTGTTATTGCGTTATTGTTAATTTCCCCTTTCATACTTGTTAGCATTTTCCTTACATATTGTGGTGCTATGTTGGGTGCATATATATTTATAATGATCCATGTGTCTGTTTTTGTGCCAGTACTGTACTGGATTTAATTAGTAGCTTTGTCGTATATAGTCTGAAGTCAGAATGGGATTCCTCCAGCTCTGTTCTTCTTTCTCAGGATTTTTTTGCCTATTTACAGTCTCTTGTGTGCCATGAAAATCTTAAAAATCATCCTAGTTTTTGTAAAAAATACCATTGCTATTTTGATAGGGATTGGAAAGGAAGAAGTAAACTGTTACTCTTTGCAGATGACATAAGAGTATACATAGAAAAATCCCAAAGATGCCACCAAAAAACTATTAGAGCCCAAAGAATTCAATAAAGTTGCAGGATCCAAAATTAATGTACAGAAATATACTGCATTTTATACACTAACAATGAACTACCAGAAAGAGAAGTTAACCTCCAATTTAAAGTAAATTAAAAAACACAAAACAGAAGTTAAGTGAACAATCTCATTTACCATCACATCAAAAATAATAAAATATAAAGGAATAAACCTACCCAAGGAGGCAAAGACCCATAATCAGAAAATTATAAGACACTGATGAAAGAAATTGAAGACAACATAAGCCGATGGAAAGGTAGTTTTCTTGGATTGAAAGAAAAATGGCCATACTACTGAAGGCAACCTACAATGCAGTGCAATCCCTATCAAAATACCACTCAAGCTTCTTAACTGAGAAAGTTGTAGTTCCGTATTTTACTTCTACAGATGCTAAGATACCTGAAAATACTAAGGAAAGCAGTTTCACATGTTCTATTTATATACACTGTATGAAGTATAGGAATGGTACAGCCACTTGTGGAAAACCACCAGATGTTCTTTGTATAATTACCCTGAAGCTGTGCACTACCCTGTAGTCAGTCTCTCTCTCTCTCTCTCTCTCTCTCTCTCTCATGAGTGCATGCACGCAGTTTGCTTATAACTAGAGGTTTAAAAATCAAGTAGCTTTAATCAATTCCTATAAAAGTTTGAGCAAAGAATATCCAGACATCAAAAATAGTTTGAAGGGAATGGATATTTTCATAAATATATTCTATTTTGTTGATAAGGAAGATAATTTGGGGAATAAATAGCCAAGGACACAGGTAATAAGAGTAGCAGGTAACTTGTGTATTGCTCAGTCTGCACCATGCTGTACTGACCATACCTTACACAGTAGGTAATACCATTACCTCCTTTTTACAGACGACAAAACTGAGACCTAGGAGGACAGTTTGCTCCAGGTTACTTCAGAGTCCAAATGAGACCTCAGGCAGTGTGGCTTTAAAATGCCCACTCTTAATCACTCTGCATGCATGCCAAGTCTCTTCAGTCATGTCCAACTCCATTGCTGCAATGCAATTTATAGCTAAACTAATCTCCTTGATATACTTACAAACACAGGTTTTAAAAAGTTGCTTCTTTTTAAAGACCACTATTTGGGGCTACAGTTGCTAAAATATTGCTTTTCCCCCTAAATGTATCTCTAAAGAAAAGAATATCTCCACAAAAATAATTTTGAATTTTTTTAATGCACAAAAAGAACATCCCAGAAACAGAACAAGTATTGATTTATTAACAATGAAGCACTATATAAAGAAGCCCCCTCCCCACTTAGTAAATAGGAATATAGTCTAAATAGATGTGAAAGGAGGTGAACACTTTAGGATTAAATGCAAACCCTAAAGTTGTATACAACATTCATATATGGCTTATCTCATAGCAATATTATTTTCATAATGATGTACATGACATTTATACTTATTGGTAAGATGCTTTTGACTCAAAAGTTAAACAAAAATGCAAAGAGGTAGTTTAGCCAATGCAAGGTGAGAAAAAAAGGCTTTTACCTTGCTTTGTTTTTTCCCTCAAAAAAATCTTCCACCATTCCTTTTGGTTCTAATTTTCTTCTGGATCATCCAAGAAGGTAATAATGCTTCTGGACGAAGCATCATTATCAAAACCCTCTAAGAACTGATACCCCCTAGTGGACAATGGTGTTTTTGGAAACCACTACTCTGAAAGTCACCTGGGAAGTCTCCACAGGGTTCCTCTCTCAGTCTTGAATCAGAAATTCTGGCTTAAAGGGGCCCTGTTAAGATCTGACCAGTAATTATAGGAATTCATCGTGTTTTCTCCTCCAATTCCATGCATGGTCTCATGAGGTGGTCACTTCTACACGGACCCAAGAATATTGGTAGGTGCTCTGTCATTGCAAGTCAGGAACTGCTTTAAATAAAAACTATACATATTGAAGTCTGAAAGTAAAAATTTGAAAAATTCTCTAGCTGGCCTGTGAAACTGCATAAGTAGTAGTATAAGTACTGCATGTACTTGCTCATGGAGTTGTGTTTCATAAAGTCATCACATCTTAGACTCAAAGGCAGTTTTTGGCTTCTGACCTCCAGATGCCTCATGCTTTAGCTATGGTGAGGAGTGGGGAAGGTCTATTGATATTCAAATTCTCTGACAAGGGTCATTTGATCCTATGTACAAACTAGCTTATCCTATCTTTACAATGAGAAATAAGCCCACAAAGAGAAGTTTCAAGGGGCAGCAAAACATTCATCAATTCGCAAAACTAGAACAGTCATTTACGGGACGATGGTTAGGAACCACTAGAAACGGGAGACATAACATTAATTGGGTATGACTTGTTACACAGAAAAAAGCATAAATATACAGTAAATAAGAGGTTTATATGCAGCCCCAGCAGGGTATGTACACATCCGAGCTGCTGTGAAACTGAGCAGGAATTTCTGCCGCTAAGAGCAGTCTCTGGACACAACAGTTGGAAGGTAACAGATGCCGAGAACAACGTGTGGTAACACTAGGCAGATATCCACATACACTGATCCTTGAAAATACACAGCGTGGGAAACACAGGTCACAAGTGAAACAGCACTTTGCCTGCCAAGGGTCGTCCTCCCATAAATATGCACAAGTCAGTTCTCCAGTTGGGGGGTGGGGGGTCGCAGCCTTGCGCCTCCGGGCGGGCAGCCCCTCCGCCTCGGGGCACACAGGGAACCCAGTCACATGCTCTGCACTCACTCCTGCTGCCTTGGCTGCAGGTTGCAATCGCCCACCTTCACAGTCTCCCGATGCAAATCAAAGCATAAATAACACAGAGCCCACGCTTGTGGCTCCTCCTTTCACAAGGTTACTGGGAACAGCTACTGGTCAGAGCAGCACAAATGCCACCATGTCCGGGAGTGGAGAGTAGCTGTGTGCACTTTTGCAAAAAACACCACCCCCTGCCCTCCACCCAAAACAAAACAAAACCTCCACCCTCCGTGTCTTTTATTTTACTGGTTAGCTCTGTCTGTAGCTAGGAAGACGCTGTGTTGCTCCTGGGCTCTTTCTATCAGCTTCCTCTTCTTTTTCTTGTTTTTTTTCTCCTTTGCTTTTGGAGTTCTCTTCCCTACAATAACCGGAAGAGAAAGAAATGAAGACATGTCAGAAAAGGCTCTTGCTCTCGGAAGGAAAACACAAAACATTAAGAGTTTTACACAAAGCCCATCTGGAAAACATCACCTATGGAAAAAGCAGCCTCAAAGAGAAAATTGTTCACATTAATTTTGACGGAATAATAATAATTTACTAAATTGGATATGCTGTCTCAGAGACTGATCTTCCTGTTACAGGGAACTGGCATATTTAAAAACCTCCCAGCGGCCTGATCAGTCTTGCAAATATCATTCTGCCACAAAAATTCCATTTATCCCCTCCTCCTTTTAACAATGCTGCCCTGTACTAGACATCTTTACATATTTCTACTGCTCCACATGTCAGTGGGTCAAAAGAAAATAAGCATTTATCTACAGTAAATATACCAGAAGTTTCAAACGCCCCTCTCCCTGCCCCAAGGGAGAAAAAAATGTCTAGCTTTTAACATTATTCCCTCAGTGTTCTCCAAAGGCCAATATTTGAAATGACATATGTGGAATACCTCTTTATTTTCTATAAAAATTCATGAGGACATCATTTATTATGTGGTTTATGGCTTTTTATATAAATCCTCCTAACCAAGGTATTCTTACTGAGAGCAAGAAAAATGCTTGTTTCTGAGGAACTAGCAGGGGTGTGTCTTACTACCAAAAAACAATCACACCCCGTTATTCCTGTTTCTCCTCTTCACCTTAGCCACTAGGAAGCCCAGACCACAGCTAAATAGTTGAAGTTTTCCTCCATCAGGAGTTTGAGGATGCAGTTTTCCCTTGGTCTCTACTGTATTTGACTTCTTCCACTTTGTGGTTACCATTTCCAGTCTTTATAAGGTCTCAACATTTCTTTGCAAGTATGTCTACATAGAACTGTGAGAAAAAAGAATAAGGAACATAGATGTTTGCTTTAGGTCCTTTGCCCTCTTTGGGTTCTAAGCACATAGGAATCATGGGACTTTTAGAACAGGAAAGAGCTTGAAAGTTCATCTGCACTTGTAGTTTGGTACTGTACACCTTCAGTACAGGAAGGTTCTTCCTCACAGAGTGAAAAGAATCCTCCTGTCAGCTCTTTTTCCTCTTCTACCTGTCCCTACTTCCGATTTTATCATGTAGTTGCACAAAACATAAGCTTCTCTTCCTGTGAGGTATAGCTATTCGGTACCACAAATAGAACATTCCATTCTAATCCATGATCTCCATCCTTCCTACATCTAAGAAATCCAATATTCCTGAGATCCTTTTATTACATAGACATAGCTGGTCAGCTTTTCAATCCAGACAGTGGAGAAGGTGGCTGATGACATGACATGGAAAATAAACAGACCAGAGGTTAGGATGATAGATACGTGCTGTAGGAAACTAGAGTCCTCCAAGATTAAAGGAGGTCATGGGACTTTTAAGTGAGGAAGGTGGTTCTCATTTCTCCTCTTTCTGATCAGAAATGGTCTGTTTTGTTTGAGAATGAAAAATAGTCTCACTCATGAGATGCTGGCACCTGGTAGGCACATAGTTGGTATTCAATAAGTACAACTTTGCTGAGTTAAACTTTTTATCACGAGAACAAAGATAGGATGCTATGGTAAAATAGTAAGAGTATAAGGGTACCCTCGTATTAAATTATAAATGTCCTTGAAGTTAACTTCTGGTTCTCATTAAATTCTGGCATTAATGTTATAATGGCATTTTGTCATCTTTAAATGTAGTTAATCCTACCCAATGAAACTTTAGTGGAAGGCTTCATTAATCAAAGAAACTGTAAAGTTACAACTATTTAGTAACACTGTATCTAATGAAGAGACACACCTAATGAGGGCAGAGAAATACTTAACATAAAATAGCATATTTTAAAAGACGCTCCACTTATAAAGTTTTATGAAGGTTTTCTTAGTTCTATGTTCTCTCTCTAAAATATTTTGTTAAAAAAAATTCACTGCTGACTACCATTTAAAAATTCAGTCCATTTCTGTTTCATTTATTTAAAGGCTGGAATTTCTTTTAGAATCAAAACAAAATTAAATGAAAAAATATTTATGCAAACATTCCTAGATTTTAAAATTTGTTAAGATATATGCTGAATATACATTAAAGAAAACTTCACAATCACCATTTCAATTCTTCATATAAATTATGTAGTTGAATGATAAATGTTCCCTACTTTCACTAACAGCGAATCCACGCTTAATGACTGAAAAGAGAAGGTTAGTTTCATGTCACTTACCTAATGTATTATTGTGATGTAACTGTAAGTGCCAAGTGGTTTTTGTGTTTGCTGGCTGATGGAACGCTGTGTGGTAGGAAAGTTATTCAGTATCTGCATAAGGCAGTTCATATTGTGGCAGAAAATTCAGAAATGCTTTTGAACACTTAGTTTTTATGATTGTATGATTATCCCACTGGTAATAAGTTATATGGTACTGGTTCCAACTAGAGATGTTTTGGGAGATTTTATTACAACCCTAAAATTTGCCTTAGATCTCTCTCTTAAATGACATCTCTGTGCTATTGGTTCATTGCTTGGTTTTGTTTTTGGTCAGCCCTATTTCTCATGTCAGAGAAGGCAATGGCACCCCACTCCAGTACTCTTGCCTGGAAAATCCCATGGATGGAGGAGCCTGGTGGGCTGCAGTCCATGGGGTTGCTAAAGTCAGACATGACTGAGCGACTTCACTTTCACGCACTGGAGAAGGAAATGGCAACACACTCCAGTGTTCTTGCCTGGAGAATCCCAGGGACGGGAGAGCCTGGTGGCTACCGTCTATGGGGTTGCACAGAGTCGGACACGAATGAAGTGACTTAGCAGTAGCATCATTTCTCATGTAGGATATATTGCAAACGCCAAAGGCTTAAAGCTGGTTAGCCAAGATTTGACCATGCTGCTGCTGTTAAGTAGCTTCAGTCGTGTCCGACTCTGTGCGACCTCCATAGACAGCAGCCTACCCGGCTCCCCTGTCCCTGGGATTCTCCAGGCAAGAACACTGGAGTGGGTTGCCATTTCCTTCTCCAGTGCATGAAAGTGAAAAGTGAAAGTGAAGTTGCTCAGTCATGTCTGACTCTTAGTGACCCCATGGACTGCAGCCTACCAGGCTCCTCCGCCCATGGGATTTTCCAGGCAAGAGTACTGGAGTGGGGTGCCATTGCCTTCTCCAGATTTGACCATGGACAGTACTAAATGAACTGAAAACATTTTATGGTCCATAGTAGGTTGTTTTGACTTTAAGCCAACTCTGAGTAATAAACTATTAAAACATAACCTACCATAAAGTATGAAAGGGGTCTTGCACACATTTTCTGAACTCTACTAAGACTTTCAGATATAAAGAATTGGGAAGATTAAACCTAATAAAATATATATATTTGAAGGTAAGTTATATTGGACACGTGAGCTTCTTAATTCATTTCCACTTAAGTTCACAGTCAACATCTGTGACTATGAAATTAGACTCAGAGAATGACTTCTGTACCTTCAGATTATTTCACATTACCAAGCACTTTCACCCTGAGCATTTAAGGGCAAATATGATGCCAGTCACCCAAAGAGTAACTCAACTCATGAACCTAACTTTCTTAGTTCACAAGAGAAAATGTTCTGCCCAAGATGAGCAGAAAAGGTTTGAGTTTTATGAGGAGATTGTCAGTCTTCAGGTATGTTCAACTCCAGTGAAAAATTCTACATATCCTGGATACTTGAGAGTGGCCTTAAGTCACTATTAGAAGAATCTCTTCAAGATCAGGCAGAATTTGATCTACAGAGCAAATATTAACAGCCCTGTTATATAAATGCAAGAAGATGACTGGCCCAGATATTACAATTTTTAAGGAAAACATTGCATTTCATAGAGAAAGGCCCCTCTGAGAGGAAAGAAACCCAGTAGGTAGGCAGTCTTATAACTGAGTTGTCTAGTAACACATTATGGCTGTGACTTTCAGTTTCTACATTTATAAAATGAAGATACTACAATCATCTTTCCCCTCGAAGCTTATGAGGCATTATGTAAAAAGGTGTTCCTAGGATGAAAAGATGTGTAAAATACCACGAGCGAGACATGATTATCATCAAAATGAACAAAGTTAGAATGATGCTATTAAAGCTACACTAACCAACATAATGACACTGACTTGCACACATGTGGAAATGGTCCAACAGGATAACCTATCAACTCTTCTACAGAAAAAAGTGAACAGTCCCTTATGGAAATACTCGTAACATCTAGCTGTAGATTGCTGCTATTAGAATCAGAAATAGGATAGATTATTTTGAACCAAGGTATCAGTCAGAATCACAAATTACATGAAGCTGTGAA
Source organism: Bos taurus (assembly GCF_002263795.3). NCBI lineage: Eukaryota > Metazoa > Chordata > Mammalia > Artiodactyla > Bovidae > Bos > Bos taurus. The sequence continues at coordinate 56,550,436 of NC_037341.1, read as the reverse complement.
AATACCAGCTCCACTGCCAATCAAACATGAATTTCATTCTTTCATAAGCTCCCTAATTCAAGGAAGGTCTTCAAATGATTTTTCCTCTTACTAGATTTAGTTAAGAGTCTTTTCATCATTGGAACAATGGTTCTTGTACATACATCATAACATACAAAGGCTGTCTAGGGTTTGCATCTTGATTACTAAGTGCTTTGAGAAAGATTTCCTTATGGTAAATACAATACAAAAAATTGAAAAATAAATTCAGTAGCTGTGACTATGGAAAAAGATAAAAGCTTCTCTCTGTAGACACACATGTACACACACAACAGGGCAAAGTAAGCCACATCATGCAAATGAAATTGACCATAATTACCATTGTTATAGCCACAACTATGATGAAGAGGCTAATCACCTGAAACCAGTACCAATTTTTACTAAATTTTAATGATAAGTCTGTGATGTTGACTGGAACCTGGGCTTCACTGTATTTATGAAATTCACTATGGGGACTTGGGAGTCACCTCCAGTGATCCTTCAAAGCAGCTGAAACTGAGGACTAGAAGTCTATAACTACTGACTCAATGAATCTTAGACTTCAGATGGGGTGCTGGATGCATAACATAAGGTTGCTTCAACATCTAAAGCCACAAGGACTGAGATATAGACAACAAACAGAAACTGGGTTATTTCTCTTTTTTTGTATGAGCAACTTTAGTTTGCCCAATAGCAAACTAAAGAAACTGAGATTTATTTATTTAAGAGTGATTGATAATTCTCTGGAAAAGTGCCCAGCTGCTTCCTGAAATACTTTGAAAGCTAAAAATAAACAGACAAAAGACAAATATAATTCATAAAGGAAGTAAAATAGCTATTAAGTATATTTCAAGAATCAAATCTCATAATTAAAACCTCCAACTAGGATGAGTTGTCACCGGAAAAATTCTTAAAATATGTAAAAGCTAGTGAGACTGTGATAAGATAGGCATCAGGATGCATTATGAGAATATAAAATTGATACAGCCTTTTTGAAAAGCCATCTGGCAATGTGTCAAAAACATTAAAAATATTCTTAACTTTTGACTTAGATCTAGAAATCTATCTTAGGAAAGTGACCTAAAGTTGGACACATAAGATATTTACACGTAAGAGATGTTTACTATTATTCTAGAAAAATTGCAAATTACCTAAATGTCCTACTATAATTTTTCATGACTTCTTTTTTTTATGATTACAGAAATAATAGTTTGTTTTCAGCTATGAATTGAAGTTTTTTGTATTTTAAGGCCATGACAAATTTATTCCTAGGAGTACTACTATAACTTGTCCCTAAAACTTATCATAATGAGTACAAAGAAAAGCTGTCATTCAAAAGCATTCATACTGTGGTGGTAAGCATGTTCCTCAGTAGGGGCATCAGTCACAAAAGTATCTAAGCTGTGAAACCTTAAGAACTACTACCTAAATATTTTAGACATTAAGCTCACAAAGCTTCTTTTATCTAGAAAGGAGTCCAAAGAGGCAAATATGATGAACATGACCGGGACCTACCCCTCTATATTCTACACAGCCCAAGATAAAAATCTTACCACTGTTCACAATGGTTCAGAACAACATAGTGATGGTTATGTATTTACATCATCTGGAAAGCCAGAGAGAGTGAGCTAGAATGAGTAAAGGAGATGAGTCTATTTGGTTCCTTGATAACAGTAGTACAAAGTTCATTAATTGTATTTTTATCTGGTTTTTCAAAAATATAGTTAAATAAAATAAAATTTTAAAAAATAAATAAAATTCAGTGAATTCACTAAAGAAAAAAAAATAAACATTTCACAGAGAGACTGTTGTCTTTTTACAGGACTGGCAAATTGTTCAATAGTTGTTTGATGACTGTGATCAAATTTTCTTTGAGAAAATTTTAGGGACAATCCAATAAACGTCATGGTGTTGAAAAATAACCAGCCACCTACTAAGGAAACTTCACTAGACATCTTGAATTTCAAGTCATAATTTGAAACTTCCAAGTAGTCAGTTAGTCTTTTCATCTTTACGTAAAAAAAAAAAAAAAAAAGAGCATGTGCTTTTAAAAATATACACACAATCTGGAGATAACTTACTAGTTATCTTGTTCATATTATAAGGCCATTGGTGGAGAGTGACAACCATCCAAAGTAAAGAATAACCAAGAAAATGGGTTTCTCTGAACATATAACATGAAAATGATTCAGAATTCAGAATACGTACTACCTATGCAGATTTATACTAACTTGTAAGCACTAATTCAATAAACCAATTCTGTGTATGTGTAGAATTTTACTGTTCTTCGTTGCAAAAAGACAATTACAAAATGGCTTCCTTTCTCTTTGAGGCCTCTCTACTCTTCTCAGAGACAATTTAGTAGGCATGAGGTCTGCTGCCTATTTCGCTGAAAGGGAAGTCCCATTTAGTTTAAAAGTCTTATTTCATTGTTCAAACTGATGAGCGTAGAAGAGAAAAAGTAATCCTGAGGATGACCTAAACCTTTATGAATTAAGTGTATTACCACTACGATGTCCTGCACGTGGTGTTTCAAAATTTCCTCAGTGAGTAGCTCTGGATAAAATTATTGTGCTTCAGGTATAGGACACAACTTCTATGCCTGAGTCCTTATCAACTCATGTGAAGCAATCAAGATTACAGAAAAGTAACTTGAATAATATCTGAGTTTGTTCCATATAATATTGATCACTCCAGTTGATTTAAGTTCTTTGATATCTGGTACCTCAAACAGAAAAGGAAAATCAATTTAGACCAAGTTCCACAGAGTTTAAGATGAGTGAGAATAAACAGAGAGGTGGCTTCAAAAATATCTCAAGTTGTTTTCATAACTACTTTAGATTCACTGTAAGGACAAAGAGTTTCGGGGTAGTGAAGCCTGAAATATCCTGTCCAGAATTTCATTTGTGTGAAAAAACAAATATATAATTCTACCACAAGGGGGCAATAATTCACTTTTACTGTAAGAGTATCTCTGGTTTAAAATATATATACAGGGGAGTTTTTAGGCTCTCACTTCTTAAATACTTTCTTTTAACCGCAACTGAAGGTCTTTTTTTTTCTTTTTTTTCTTTTTGGCTGGCAATGGTAAGCTCTGTAGTGGACTAAAGAATACATAGCAAGATCCAAATGCAGGGTGAGGAAAAATATAGTAATTACATTTCTATTAAAAAGATGTTTGAAGGTAAGGAGGCGAAGAAGAAAGAAAACAAGATGAAATCTGCTGAAATTATGCAAGCATGTATTTAGGAGGAAAAAGTATTATTCATAAACTCAGTTTTCCATTTTCTTCTGAGGAAAGTTACCATAAACTACCTGCAAACACCAGGTCTTTTCCTCTCACATCTCTTTATCTACGAGAATGGAACTGTAAATCTAAAAATGATCTTCATTAACTTCTGGTCCAGGAAATGCAAGGAGATTTAATGTCAAGTACAAGAGCTGATCACTAGGTGATGATTCCTAACCAAGGCTTCTGCTGGCGTTGGCTTCCCAGCCTCAGTCAGTGGGCTGTGTTCAAAACAGTGGAGAGACAGCAAGTATGCCTGACATCACTACCCTCTGCTCTAGTCCAGCTCTGCTAAATGCTTTAGAAATGAAGCAGGCCAGGCACACAAAAACTCAAGTGACCTATCCAAGTTCCTACAGCTAATCAGCAGCAGAACTGGATTTGGAACCAGCTTTCAGTATTTCTCTCTCAATTCTACAGCTTTAAAAGTCCCTGGATAAGGACACAGCAATAGTTACTTTTCAAAAGACAGAAAAGCGTTAGACAACAACTAATATTGCTCTGACAGACTTCTAGGAGGAAAGTCCATGACCTCATCATAACTGAAAACCCCTTATGAACTGTTAAGTACAGCATACATGATAGCTTATCTGTAACCTAGACTTTCTGTAAATATACACTGCATAGATTCATTGCTTATTCTTTTCCATACCTTTTATCAAGATGCAACCTATGAAATTTCTTGAGGGGGTAAGTGGATTGGTGAACATTTCTGCTCTAGACTACCACTTTAAGCACTTCATGCACATTCTCATGTCATTGACCATCATCAAAAAATGTAAGAACCAAACCATTCTGCTAGGATGTACAACCATGCACCCTAAGTTTACTCAAAATAAGTAAAATGTGCAGAAAACCATCATGCTCATTTGCCACTCTTAAATTAAGTCAGAAAAACATCAACTTCTGCAGAGAAAATGATACTGATTTCACTTGATTAGGAGTGATGGGATAAGCAGAGAAGAATTTCAAGTTGCTCCAAAGCTGACTTCATACTGTAAGGGAAGGTACCTTTTAAGATAATTCTATTTGAATAAGATGATTTAATCCCTTTGTCTTGATCTTGAATCGATAGCCATTAAGTAAATGAAAAAAGAAGTCCAAGAAATGATATTTAGGACTATCATCATATGGCAAGCATTTATTTAATTTGGATTCAACACAATTTGGAACTTGAAGACATACCTACAAGTAAAAAGAACGTAAGTAATGGTTTCTGTATGGTAGCCACATCAGAGCGTGGGTTATCCGTCTAGCCTATGGCAAACCTAGGTGTCAGGCCCGACATGAGGACAGTCAACATGGGGTGACATGAGGGGATGGGCGCTCCAGCCTCCATAAATGTGCCCCCTCCCCTGTGCCCTTGTAGAACTTTCAACGTCCCTCCCTAAAATATTTGCCACCTTTTGTTGCAATTTTATGTGTGCTTGTATTTCATGGCTACTAGTTTGTGAATAAGTACAAATAGCCACAATTTAATGCCAATATGTGTCACAGAGTACTGGTTAGAGACTTTCTAAAAATCAAGTTACAGATATTCACTCAAAGAGATCTCAACTGATATGGTAAGTTAGAGCAAAGATTTTAACACCGAATATGGTCAGGAGCCAAAACCATAGGGTCTCTGTTGTCCATCATCAAGTGAACTCTCTTGCTTTTTCTGGGCTCCACAGGGCTTTTGCCCTCAACTACAGCTTACACATGAACTATGAAGAGACCTCTGGCCCTGAAAAAAATCCCATGACCTTTTAGCTCACCTCCCCCTTACAACAGCCTCAATCTCTTTTGCCTGAATTGCATACTCCCAAGGGAAGAATTCAGTGTGCCTTGCTCCCCGCTGAGCTACAACACACAGTCATGGATGCCTGGCCAGTCCACAGATAGGTCATTGCCAGGTCCAGCCTGGAGTGGCAGGGGAGTCCCATGACACTGGATGGGCCAGGCGTCTAGGACACATGGTTAAGGACATGGGTTTGGGGGTCAGGTAGTCATAGATTCAAACCAGAGCTCTGCCTCTCCAAAGCTAGTGATCTTGGATCAACTGATCAACTTTTTCTAAGGCTTAGTTTTCTCTTTTCTAAACTGATAATATCAATCATATCCACCTTGACATTGCTGTAGGGGTAAAGAAAATGTCAAGTTTCAGATACTCTACCTGGCAGTACATGATAAATCACTTCTAGCACCAGATGAGGTGCCTCACGTGTATTTTCTAATCCTTATGACAGCCTGCGAGGTAGGCATTATTTTCACTTTGCAGATGAGGAATGTCAATAACAGATATGCAGATATGCAGATGACACTCAGATATGAGACTCCAGTACTTTGGCCACCTCATGCGAAGAGTTGACTCATTGGAAAAGACTCTGATGCTGGGAGGGATTGGGGGTAGGAGGAAAAGGGGATGACAGAGGATGAGATGGCTGGATGGCATCACCCACTTGATGGACGTGATTTTGAGTGAACTCCAGGAGTTGGTGATGGACAGGGAGGCCTGGCGTGCTGCAATTCATGGGGTTGCAAAGAGTCAGACATGACTGAGCGACTTAACTGAACTGATGAGGAAATAGGTTTAGAGAAGTTAAGTAAATAGCTCAGAATCACACAGCTCGGCAGTGAGTCAAACCAACATCTGGCAGATTCTAAAACCTGTACTCTCTCCATTATACTCTTTGGATCCCTTGTGCCCAGCAAAATGTCTTTGATCTCATAATCATTTAAATGGCTGCTGAACAAACAAATTAATCAGTAAATACTAGACTGAAGAAAGGCATCAACCTCCCCACCCAGTCCCCGCACACATCAGGGTGCTTGTGGGCTGTATTAGCTCCCCAGTGGACCTGGCCTACAACCTCCATTTCTCATATTAATTATTCTCTGGGGTTAAAGGCCTTCAAAGTTTCCTGGGGTCAAGCAACACACTTAGCATTTTGAACTCAGTATCAACATTGCGCCCGTGGTAAAACTCAAGGGAAGACGACACAGGGATGTTTCTTTTTCAGCTGAGAGTTCCAAAAGCTAGATCATGAGCCAGAGACAGTAGAATCCTCCAGGGAGGTGTTTTCTTTCTTTCTTTTTTTTTTTTTTAGTGTAGGTTCCCTAACCATACACTCACTTCTGAATGAAACATTCAGGAGGGAAAATCCAGAATTTTTGGCTAAGCTTCAGACATGATTCAGTGCAAAATCAAGATTATATACAAGTCTAGAACATAAAGCTATGCTGAAAAGGGTGTGGGCAGTAGAGAGAAAGAGCTTTGGAACAGCAGAGAGAAAGGATAGCTAGTGTGTGGGTGCTCAGTTGCATCAGTCATGTCCGACTCTGCGACCCCATGGACTGTAGCCCACCAGGGTCCTCTGTTCATGGGATTCTCCAGGCAAGAATCGTAGAATGGGTTGCCCTTTCCTCCTCCAGGGGATCTTCCTGACCCAGAAATCAAACCCCTATTCTGCAGGTGAATTCTTTACCACTGAGCCACCAGGAAAGGCCCAAGGAGCGCTAAACATCCCTTTAAAATAAATGGCATCCTCCTTCCAACTCAGCTGAGACGTCACTTCCAAGTTATGAAATGAGGCAAACCTCTTTGTGCCTGGACTCCCCTCCCAAGGTTCTGCTTGTGGTGATGCCCAAAGAAAGCAGCAGAGATCAGGCTACCCATGTTGGAAGGCATGCGCACACCGTATCTTTTCATTCAAGCTGAGTTATTCATGCTGTAGGTCACTCGGGTTACAGCAGGTTCATTTCTCCTGTGATTATATCCCACAAACTTGCTTCACTCTATAGAATCTATCAATTCACTCAATATATTCTGTTTTGAAAGACAATCTATTTGGTTTGCCAAAATTCTAGAGTTGGACCAAAAAAAGAAAAAAATTATAGTTGAAAAAAATTAAACCTATGATCAACTTTGGAGCTTCTGCCTTACTTGGGTACAGATTTGGCACTTTAAACAAGAGAAGTACCCCTCATACCTGGTGACGCAAAGACTAGGGGTCTTAAAATGTTACTGGCTGTATCACAGAAAGGAGGAGACATATTACAAATCTTTTTCCTTCTTTCAGAAAGATACTATGAGTTTCCTTCATGTTATTAAATCATCACCACGATGCTCTGTTAGCTGTGTGCCAGGACAAAGTGTTTTATATACGTTATCTCATTTCATACTAAAAATATTCCTATGAAATAGATATTCTCTTTGGTCTGACTTTGCAGAAGGAGATCCAGAAGGTCAGAGAGGTAAGGTGACCTCAGGTGACACAGCCAGTAAGTAGGAGAGTTTGGATTTGAACTCAGTCTGGTCCCAAAGCTTACCCTCTTATTATCCCTTATGCTATACTTTCTCTCATCACCTTTGTGGTATAATAACTGTGATCCCCTTAGGGGGAAGCAAATAAGATGGAGTCAGTATTACACTCCTCCCTTTAATCATAACTCCCACAAATCCTACGATTAGGTCATTCGATTAAACAGTTGAACCATTAAATTCCTAAGATGAGGGCGGGGACTATCACTGGTTTGTTACAAGACCAAGATGATCAAGGGCATATTTTCTTTGTTATTCTTACAAGATAAGGAAAGTAAAAAAACACTTGCCAAAATATATAGTCTCTACAAGTAAAGATCAGACAAATGTTTTGGTCACTGTGAATCTATGTCAACCACCAGAGTAGCAGCAATGGATTTCAATTAGAAGAAAAATACTTTTCAAGGTACTCTAAATAACATTTCACACAATTAATGATGATTAATTAAATCTAAATAGCATGTTCCACACAATTAATGATTAGAGACATCACATTTCTAAGGTTGTAAAAAGTCTGTACCTTTTCCTGGGTTATCTTGAACCCTGGTATCTTTGTGATTCAGTTCAGTTCAGTTGCTCAGTCATGTCCGACTCTTTGCGACCCCATGAATTGCAGCATTCCAGGCCTCCCTGTCCATAACCAGCTCCCAGAGTTCACTCAAACTCATGTCCATCAAGTCAGTGATGCCATCCAGCCATCTCATCCTCTGTCGTCCCCTTCTCCTCCTGCCCCCAATCCATCCCAGCATCAGAGTTTTTTCCAATGAGTCAACTCTTCGCATGAGGTGGCTAAAGTATTGGAGTCTCAGCTTTAGCATCAGTCCCTCCAAAGAACGCCCAGGGCTGATCTCCTTTAGGATGGACTGGCTAGATCTCCTTGCAGTCCAAGGGACTCTCAAGAGGCTTCTCCAACACCACAGCTCAAAACCATCAATTCTTCAGCACTCAGCTTTCTTCACAGTCCAGCTCTCACATCCATACAGGACCACAGGAAAAACCATAGCCTTGACTAGACGGACCTTTGTTGGCAAAGTAATGTCTATTCTAGGTTGGTCATAACTTTCCTTCCAAGGAGTAAGCATCTTTTAGTTTCATGGCTGCAATCACCATCTGCAGTGATTTTGGAGCCCAGAAAAATAAAGTCTGACACTGTTTCCACTGTTTCCCCATCTATTTCCCATGAAGTGATGGGACCAGATGCCATGATCTTCGTTTTCTGAATGTTGAGCTTTAAGCCAACTTTTTCCACTCTCCTCTTTCACTTTCATCAAGAGGCTTTTTAGTTCCTCTCCACTTTCTGCCATAAGAGTGGTGTCATCTGCATATCTGAGGTTATTGATATTTCTCCCGGCAATCTTGATTTGCTTGTGCTTCTTCCAGCTCAGCGTTTCTCATGATGTACTCTGCATATAAGTTAAATAAGCAGGGTGACGATATACAGCCTTGACATACTCTTTGCCTATTTGGAACCAGTCTGTTGGTCCATGTCCAGTTCTAACTTTTGCTTCCTGACCTGCATATAGGTTTCTCAAGAGGCAGGTCAGGTGGTCTGGTATTCCCATCTCTTTCAGAATTTTCCACCATTTATTGTGATCCACACAGTCAAAGGCTTTGGCATAGTCAATAAAGCAGAAATAGATGTTTTTCTGGAACTCTCTTGCTTTTTCAATGATCCAGCAGATGTTGGCAATTTGATCTCTGGTTCCTTTGCCTTTTCTAAAACCAGCTTGAACATCTGGAAGTTCACGGTTCATGTATTGCTGAAGCCTGGCTTGGAGAATTTTGAGCATTATTTTACTAGCATGTGAGATGACTGCAATTATGTGGTAGTTTGAGCATTCTTTGGCATTGCCTTTCTTTGGGATTGGAATGAAAACTGACCTTTTCCAGTCCTGTGGCCACTGCTGAGTTTTCCAAATTTGCTGGCATCTTGAGTGCAGCACTTTGACAGCATCTTCTTTCAGGATTTGAAATAGCTCAACTGGAATTCCATCAGCTCCACTAGCTTTGTTCATAGTGATACTTTTTAAGGCCCACTTGACTTCACATTCCAAGACGTCTGGCTCTAGGTGAGTGATCACACGATTGTGATTACCTGGGTCGTGAAGATCTTTTTTGTGCAGTTCTTCTGTGTATTCTTGCCACCTCTTCTTAATATCTACTACTTCTGTTAGGTACATACCATTTCTGTCCTTTGTTGTGCCCATCTTTGCATGAAATGTTCCCTTGGTATCTCTAATTTGATTACCAGATATCAAAAGAGCAGAACATAGCTAATTATATTTTCCACAAGTATCCTACTGTTTAATAAAATGTGTTTACTTCCCCACAACTGAAAATGGCATTTCACTCTCCAGAAAGTATACTTAGACTGTTAAATATATAAGCTAAAATCAAAATAAACTACTTCACATATGTACACACACATATACACATAAATATCTGTAGTATTTCCCAAGCACTGCTCATGTTCATGCTTGTATCACTATGTTCTAGTCAGTTTTGACTTATGTGTTAAAGAAAAACATGAGAAATGAAAAGTTTACATATAACATGAAAAAAACTAATGTAAATGATTTAAAATAAATCATCACTGAACAAGATATATCCAAGAGGAGACTTGCATTCCAAACTACTATAATTTCAGTAAAGACATCACCTGAAATTTGATAAAAACTACATTTCAAGGTCCTGTGCTGAAACTTGACCTAAAGCTTCAATATGAAAATGGTTATTTTAAAAAGGACTTTTGGGAAATATACAGAGAATCAAAAAAGATGTCAATAGTCATAGGATATGTTAACAATTATCTTTTAAAATAGAACTGTTCTCAACCTTTCTACTTTGTTGCTAATCAAAAATAGATATTAATACAATTATAGCTACAAAGCTATCATTACAACCATGTGAAGTGAAAGTCGCTCAGTCATGTCCGACCCTTTGTGACCCCTTCTATACAGTCCATAGAATTCTCCAGGCCAGAATACTGGAGTGCGTAGCCTTTCCCTTCTCCCAGGGGATCTTCCCAACTCAGGGATCAAACCCAGGTCTCCCTCATTGCAGGCGGATTCTTTACCAACTAAGTCACAAGGGAAGCCCAAGAATACTGGAGTGAGTAGCCTATCCCCTCTCCAGGGTATCTTCCTGACCCAGGAATCGCACCAGGGTCTCCTGCATTGCAGGCAGATTCTTTACCAACTGAGCTATCAGGGAATACAACCAAAATAATTTCTTTGTCTATTGGAGAAGTTAGAGAAAAAGTTACTGAGAACAGATGTGAAAAGCTTTCTGCTTTCCCACTTTTCAAAAATTAGGTTACCATTTTTCAAAAATTAGGTAACCATTTTTCTGACAGTAGCTTAATTAGAACTCAGTTGGAAGACAAGTGATGAATTAAGAAAACTTCTGGAAATCACTTCCAGTCAGTTTGATTCTAATACAAAACAGAAATAAATATGTGGGTGATAAATGTAAGATTGTTACTTATACTTTGATCCTTTTTAGAAGTAATATTAAATTACCCTAATGTGTTTCCACTTGGTCAACTGATGAGAAGAGCTGACTCACTGGAAAAGACCCTGATGCTGGGAAAGATTGAAGGCAGGGGCAGAAGGGGATGACAGAGGATGAGATGGTTGGATGGCATCACCAACTCAATGGACATGAGTCTGAGTAAGTTCTGGGAGACAGTGAAGGACAGGGAAGCCTGGCGTGCTGGAATCCATGGGATTGCAAATATAGGATACGACTGAGCAGCTGAACAACAACAATGTGTTTCCAAGTCTTCTTGCAGAAGAATTTAAAATTCTACCAAATAATGCCATTGAAATATCTTAAATTCTGGTTCACCAAAAGTCTCAGTAGCAATGAGGTATGCAACCAAAATTACCAGGGACAATTTCTCTGAGGGGTGTGTGTGTATTCTAAGTGCATGTGTATCCAAAATATATCCTCCTCCATAGACTAGGCATATTAGTTAAGAGGCCAGCTTACTTTCATGTAAATATGTGTGTTTGTCTTACAGCATACAATTATATATTTTTGTATTATGACCAGCAAATTATAAGTTTCTTTTAAAATAAGACTAAAAAATTCTGGGGAATTTAAAAATGGTAAACTGAAGAAGGCTTGCAAAATTCCGATGGTAAAAGTTTATGACTTGGAGTCATCAATAATCAATGCTATTTTCTGGCTCTGACGAAGAATATTCTGCACTGAACAGCAAAGTTTCTTTAAGGGGCCAGTTTTCATCCATAAAACACAGGAAAATGATTCCTATTAACTTAGGACAGAGCACAACTTCAGATCTCTCTTCCAGTTCCTGTGCTCATAAATAAAATATGGAAATAACCAAAAATATGGACAAGAGGAAGTTTTGTGGTGACAGGGAAGAAGAGAGGGAGGAAGTAAAGAAAAGGAGGGAGAGGAAAATGATTGATCATTATGGCTACCATTCAACTCAAATGCAAATTGGTCTAGGGGACCATTTTAGAAATATTTCCTCATTTAGAAATCAATCACTGATGTAACTCAAAGACAAGGAGACATTTTCATCATGATAGGATATGATTTTTGAAGTCTTACTAAACTACTACTTGTTAGAGCTTATAAGCTTATATAAAGATTGCTTTGTCATAGGTCCTATCCTAAGGATTTCCATTATAGAAACACCAATGAAACTAGATCATAAGGAGGTTCTGAACACATGATCTGCTAGGGAAGTGTGCAAGGAAGATGTTACAGAAACAAAATGGCAACATTTGGGTCCTATGCATTTTGTTCTAAGCATTAAAGTAAAAAGGCAGTATGATGACTATAGTTACCATAGTGTGTGTATGTGTGTGTGTGCATAGTCATGTCTTATTCTTTGCAACCCTATGGACTGTAGCCTGCCAGGCTCCTCTGTCCATGGGATTTTCCTGGCAAGAACACTGGAGTGGGTTGCTATTTCCTCATCCGAGGGGATCTTCCCAATCCAGGGATCAAACCCATGTCTCCCATATCTCCTGCATTGCAGGCGGATTCTTTACTGCTGAACCACTGGGGAAAATTTGCTAAGAGTAGATTTCATGTGCTCTCATCCAACACACGAAACAGTAGGTATGTGAGAAGATATGTTAATTAGCTAAACTGTACTAATCATTTTGTATATGTAAATCAAATTATCATGTACACGCTGCTGCTGCTAAGTTGCTTCAGTCGTGTCCGACTCTGTGCGACCCCATAGATGGCAGCCCACCAGGCTCCCCTGCTAAAGATACACAATTCTTATTTAAAAACTAAAGAAGAGAAAATGGCCATTTGATTTGGTCCCTGGGACACCATCAATGACCTTTAAAGCAGGAGTTCAGAGATGCTGAATGCAGAAATCAGGCTGGCTGTATTAAGTCAGAAATGAAGGAGTGAAGCAGAGAGCATAAAGGCTCCACTAGAAAGCGCTGTTCCAAGAAAGAGATGGAAGGAGCGACCAAGGGATTCTTCAGAATGGGGAAATCCGAGGTTACTGACACCTGAGGAAGAGAAGCAAACAGCAGATTGGAGATGCTTTCTATGGCTATGATGTGTCTGGCCACATTCACATGATCAAAGGGATAAAAAAAAAAAAGCAGAGAAGGGAGTCTCTCCAGGCAAAACCGCATTAGCACCTTATCTGGTAATATTAAACTTAAGCAAAGGAAACTATTTAATTCCTGTGTAATTCATGCTGTATCTGGAGTGCAGGGAAATCCAGAGACCATGGACATGTTTAATAACTTTCTTTGGTTCCTGATCCCTTCCTCATACCATCATTCTTAGATCTTTTTAAAAGAGAAAGCCAAAAAATTAATGGTCTTTCCAGCAGGAAAAAATTGAATTAATGTATTCTCTGTGCCAAACTGTGATAATAAAAAGTAAATAAATAAAGGAAAAAGAAAAGTAATATTTGAGCTTAAATCCTTTTCCAAATTCATTTCACGTAACTCCACAAATTGCGCATTACACATGTTGAGTACACTGATGAAAGACTGTGGCTTTTCCATTGAGTAATAAGTACTCCCTAATGCCAGCAAAGTTCTATTTTATAGGTAGGAGTCAGACCACTTCCAATTAAGGGTTATCTGAATGTATAATGTTATGCAGGTAAAGTGCTTTTTCCCTAAGTGTTACTCCATGGGAATTTTATATACCATCAACTACAACTGGTATGCACGCATAACATGTATACATTCAAAAGTAAGCGCAATAAGTATGAAGTAGATTTAAAAAATAATGAAGTTTTTACATATATGCTGGCTTAAGTGTAAAGTAATACAGTCCTTCTGAAAAGAGACTTTCACCTGTTTTCTTCTAGGAATTTTATGTCTTCACGTCCTACATTTTGATCTTTAATCCATTTTGAGTTCATTTCTGGTGATGTAAAATGGGGGCCCAAATTCATTCTTTTGCATATGGATATTTAGATTTCCTCCAGCCATTTGCTGAAGAGACTCTCCTCTCCCCATTGAGCATTCTTGCCTTCTCTGTCAAATATTAGCTGACCTGATATGTTTGGGTTTACTTCTCTGTGTCTGCTCTCATGCCAGTACTAAACTGTTCAGATTGCTTTGTACCAGGAAGTGTGAGGCCTCCAGCTTTGTCTTTTCTCAAGATTGCTCTGGCTCTTTGGGGTCTTCTATGGTTCCATATGAAAATTAGGATTGTGCTTTCTATTTCTGTGAAAAACAGTGTTGGAATTTTGATAAGAGATTACTCTGAATCTACAGATGGCTTTGGGTAGTATCAACATTTTAGCAATATTAACTCTTCTGATTCCTGAATATAGGATATCTTTCCATTTGTGTCTTCTTCACTTCCTTTCACTACTATAATTTTTGGTGTGTAGATCGTTCACTCCCATGGTTAAATTTATTTCAACGGTATTCCCTTTTACTGTTTTTGATGCTATTGTAAATGGACTTATTTTATTTCTTTTCCCAGTAGTTAATTCTTAGTGTACAGAAGGGTATGTTTGTATGTTGATTTTGTAGCCTGAAAGTTTACTAAATTCATTTATAAGGTATAAAAAAATTTTCGGTGGAGTTTTAAATTTTTTCTAGGAGCAAGATCATACAATCAGCAAACAGCCAATTTTACTTCTTCGTTCCCAATTTGAATGCCTTTTATTTCTTTTCCTTGTCTAATGGATTGCTCTGGCTAGGAATTCCAGTAATATGTTGAACAGGGGTGGGGCAAGGAAGCACCCTCTCAACCGCATGGTCTTTGGTGATGCTTCAGGAAGAATATCTTCAGTGGCCACAAGGGCAGTTGGGGTTCTCAGAGGTGAGCCCCAGTTCAGAGGCTAGGGACCAAGGCAGGCAGCAGTAGTGGCTGGAGCCTGTTGTGAACACACACTCGGCTGTGGCGGGGCCAGCTGCAAACACACACAGTGGTGGAACCAGGGCAGGCGGAGGGGCTGCGGTCGCAGCTGCAGGTGCACCAGCAGCTGTGAGGGCTCTGGCTGTCAGTGTGACCGTCCCAGCTGCTGACTCTGGTCTCTAGGGTACAGCAGTGGAGCCTGGTGTCAGGAGTCAGGCTGGCAGCATGTGACGTACAGCTGGAGTGACTAGCTGCAGGTGCGCAGTGGTGCAGCCCAGTGATCGCAGACAGGGCTAGATCCAGATCCACAAGCAGCTGTAGGAGCCGTGCTATCAGCTCATCCTCCCTGACTGCGTGGTCTCTCCGTGGGCGTGCACACAGCAGTAGAGGCCAGTGATGGAGGCTGGGCCAGAGGTATGCAGCTGTGCGGCTGGAGGGGCTACCTGCAGATGAGCCCACTCAAGTGGTTCAGGCCAGTGACCGGGCCAGATCCAGGACCACAAGCAGCCCTGGAGGTCTTGGCTATCAGCGTGCACGTGATGGCTGTAAGACCTCGTCACATGCACACATGGCCATGGAGGCTGATGATGGGCGTGAGACAAGCAGTGTGCAAGTGCACAGCAGGAGGGGCTAGCCCAGAGAGCACACAGAGCAGAGAGGTCAGCTGGGGGGCTCCAGGCTGGCGTCAGCCAGGCACACAGCCACAGAGGGTCCCCGGCTTTTGCTGGGGTGGGAGGGGCCAGGGGAGTGAGGAGGGACTCAGGTGGCTGGTGTCAGCAAACACGAATACCTGGGGGTGAGAGCCCAGTGAAATCAGTGGTGACTGTGCGGGCCCCTGGTTTCTTCGGTAGCAAAAGCTGCTGTTCTCATCTGCAGGACAGGCCACTGGGAGCTGTGCTTTCTTCCTTTGTGGATCTGACACTGCAACACTGGCAGCCGTCTTTACAGGTCATCCCCCAGCTCTGCTGGTCTCTGGTGGAGGTGACTGAAGTGGGTCCTTCGAGTAGTATCCCTGAAGGGCAGGGGAGCTGGTCACTCAGCCCACTCTTCCTCTCCCTGTGGGGGGAACTCTTTCCAGCTGGGGAGTCTCCTTTGGTGCCAAGAATGTGGCCTTGGGGGCCAGGATGATGAAGGCAGAAAAGAAACGTTCTTCCTTCCCTTTTTGTGGGGTTGTTCTCAAGTTGTTTTAGTCAACTGAGTTGCTGAAGTTTCTCTGATTCCAGAGCTCTCCCAGTGCTGTTTTTGTTTGTGGCTAGCTCTCTACTTGATTGATTTTTGTGGAGGGATGGAGGCTGGGGATCTCCTACTCTGCCATCTTAGTGAAATCGCTGATAACTCTCAACTTTATAAACAGAATTCTAGAGCTCAAGGATAACTTTATCATTGTTCTTTAAATTGTACATAGAGGTTATGTGCACTTTTCAGTAGGTATAATATTTCTCTAAAAAAATACAAAATCACCATAAAATATGCCCCCAAAATAGAAAAACAACCCTCAGAAATAACCGTTAACCAAAAGTGTATGTATCTATATATACATACACACATTCTGTAAACAAAAGTGTTACCATTCATAAATGCTAATCAACCACTTGGTTTCTTACAGTGTTTTGCAATGTTTTTTCAAGAAATGAATACATTGGCATTATACTTTGTAATTGTCGTACATTTAAGTATATCGCTGTCCTGTCACTACAATAATCCTCACTATCTGAATCAAATTCATTTCTGAAAAACAGGCTGGATGGCAAATTTTTGGATAGTGGAGGCCAGTCTTCCATTTTTGAAATGGATAAAGTAATTTATTTCCAGTTTATGAAAATATCCCAAATAATTTCCCAGAATATCTCTAAAATCCTTGAAAATATCTATGTAACAATCCAGCCAAGGTTTTCTGAATTTAAAAAAAATAACCTAACGACTTGTTTAATAAAATTCAACAAACTCTTTAATGTGTTTGTGTTACCCAAGCAATGATGCTATATAGTGCTGAGTTCAGTTCAGTTCAGTTGCTCAATCGTGTCCAACTCTTTGTGGCCCCATGGACTGTAGCACACCAGGCTTCCCTGTGCATCACCAACTCCTGTAGCTTACTCAAACTCATGTCTATCAGGTGCAGTGCTGAAAGCCTTCTACATTGGGACATAAAGTGAGCAGTGAGAAACAGGATAGTGGTGTGACCCCAAGATAGCTGCCGTCATTTTCTTCCCTTCTTGTACCCATATGCCATCCTCTCACCCACAGGAGTCTGATCCTCCACTCCCTTTGAATCTGGACTTGCATGACAGACACGGTATTCTGGAACTTCTTTCACTAGAATCATTACAGCTCCATTCTAGGTCTGCCATCCTGTAAGGAAACCCAAGCTAATCATGTGGAGAGACTATGTGGATAGAGAGACATCAGTTAATACCAACTGTTCTGACCACACCAGCCTAGGACTCAAACATGAGAGTAAGAAGCCTTCAGATGGATGCACCTTCAGGAGTGACTTGATACAACAGAATAAGCACCCCCCAAATGAGAGCCTCCTCGCTGCAACCTGTCTATGCTTGGATCCATGCAAAATTATAATCAACTTCTTCATTGTTAGTTACTAAATTTTGGAATGTTTGTCATGCAGCAATGCACTATCCTATTGAGAAGACTAACTGAGGTAGGATTGAAAGGCACTCCTCCTTGCTTGGAGTCACATCATTGAAACCTTTTGGCTGGCAAGTGCATGTGAATCCATTATGACAGAGTTTGACTCATAAATTTGGAGTAAAACTTTTGCAAGTTACAGAAATATCCCCTTAGTGACAATTCATGATTGTCACTAAGGTAACACGATATGTCAGCAAAGATAACTTAGCTGGGTTACAAGATTATAGGGTTAGATTCTTCATCTTTCAAAATTTAAATGCTATTTCTACTACTGAAAAAAACAAAACAAAACACCAAAACTGGAAGCTTGAGGACAGCTTGACTTTGATTTTTGTCCTTTGGATGTAAAATACTTTCTTTAGAATTTTCTTTTTATCCTTTTTTTAAAATTATTTTTTATTGAAGGATAATGGCTTTACAGAATTTTGTTGTTTTCTGTCAAACCTCAACATGAATCAGTCATGTTTTTGCCAGGCTATGACTATAGGTAGATCTCTCTTTAACAGACTAAGTTATTTGTCTCTATAAAACCAGGCCACTTTTCAACTCAGATTTTTTACTGTTAATATCTATCATCTTTTCCATCACCATTTTTAGCAATTTGTCCTTATCTGCTAAAATTCTATTCACTTCCCAAGTTTCTCCCCTATATAATTATTCTATTTCCCAAATGATCGATTCAGTACCTGACACTCTCCAATGAACATGTTAATATGACCATTTTGTGTTTAGTTTGCTTCAACTTTTTATCTTGCCTGACCTCTGTTTATCTCAGTCTATTTGCTCTTACTTTCTAACCTATTTTATGAATATTATGTTTTCCCTTTATCTTTTTGAGGACAAACTTTCCCCCTAATTTTTTCCTCTGTCTTATAATACAATATCAGGAATCTGAACTTTGCTAAGTTTTAGAATGATTTCCCTCTTATTTTACAGTAATTATTCCATAAATTCACATTTTCCTCCAAAAAAGTATAGTCTACTCAGATTTAAGGGATGAATTGGTCGGACTGCCTTTAGAGCCTCTCTTTGCCCATCTTGGTGTTGATTAAATTCCATATTCATCTCAACTCTTAAACAGCACTTGATTTAGCCAGCTCCCAACCTAATCAACCTAAAAAGGCTGTGCACCAAGCAATTTATGCCTTCAAACTGTGCTGCTGGAGAAGACTCCTGAGAGTCCCTTGGATAGCAAGGAAATCAAACCAGTCAATCCTAAAAGAGATCAGTTTTAAATATTCATTGGAAGGACTGATGCTGAAGCTGAAGCTCCAATCCTTTGGTCACCTGTTGCAAAGAGCTGACTCATTGGAAAAGACCCTGATGCTGGTAAAGATTGAGGGCAGGAGGAGAAGGGGACGACAGAGGATGAGATGGCTGGATGGCATCACTGACTCAATGGACATGAGTTTGAGCAAGCTCAAGGAGATGGTGAAGGACAGGGAAGCCTGGTGCGCTGCTGTCCAGGGGGTCACAAAGAGATGGACACGACTGAGCAACTGAACAACAACAACCTAATCTGTGCTTCCCAGGTGGTGCTAGTGGTGAAGAATCTGCCTGCCAATGCAGGAGATGCAGAAGACACAGGTTTGATCCCTAGGTTGGGAAGATCCCCTGTAAAAGGAAATGGCAACCCATTCCAGTACTCTTGCCTGGAAAATTCCATGGACAGAGGAGACTGGCGGGCTACAGTCCATAGGTCCACGAAGAGTCATCAGACATGACTGAGCACACACACACAACCTAATCCAATGCTTAGGCATTTGTTCTCTGCTATGACTATGCTGAACTAAAATGGAACCTTCTCTAAATGACTGTCTAGATTTCAGTCACAATAAAGAGAAACACATTAAATTATGATCTTTAACAATCACTCCCATCAGGTTCCCGGCACCCTCTGACTTACCGAAGTTAAAGGAACCACATTTTCCAGGACACAATGTGCATGCTTATGTAAATGCTTATTTTCTGGGAACTGGTATTTGTAAGAAGAGCAATACCTATAGACTTTAGAGAGAAAGATGTAGGGAAGAGGAATCTGGCTTCATAGGCAGTTTATCTTTGTCACTAGGAGCAGAGGCCCTGAAACCAGACAGTGCAGATTCAAATTGTGGCCCCATTAGTCAACTTGCTCAAACCACACAGTTAATGCTGATCATCTCTGTGCCTCTATTTCCTCATCTGGAAATCAAGAACAACAACAGAATCTAACTCACACAATTATTATAGTAATTAAACAAGCTAATGTATTTAATGGACTATTGTAAGTATTCACTATTAGGTATATCACTATTAGTTCCAATTATCATTTTGTTGTTATCAAGCTGAGGCCACAGAACAAAAGGACATCCCTCCAGTTTTCTAACTGACACAAAACTTTCATTTCTGACCCAGGAGCCAGTGGGTTGCAAGTGCAGGAAGTATTTCTAGCTTTCAGGGAGACACAGTCATCAGCAGCATAATGTAAATGACCCTCTGCTTGTGTTTTTAAATATAGTCCTTTCGGTTCTTACTGAAACTTCCCTCTGGATTCTGATGACAAGCTGTGGTTGGTTTTAGTTTACAGTGTCATCCATTTCATCCTTATCAGGGTTTTAGGAAGAAGTCAGGAGGGTCACAAAGGCAAATCCATCTAGATACCATTCTAAACCAGAGGCCATTGATCATTAATCCTAAATATGTTCAAATGCTAAAACCTCAAGTTTACATAACTAAGGGCAGCTCTCAAGTCCAACTGTCTTATGTTTACACCAATGGCAGATGTCAAATTCTAAAAACCACCTCTCACTATTCAGAATTATTAAATGTGGACCCTAAAAATATCACAGTGCTGGCCAGGACATGGAGAACGCATCTACTCCATCAATCTGCCTTAAAATGCGTCTGTATCCATTTAACCTGGAAAAAAGCATATTGGAGACCCAAAGGAATACTTAAGTATTCTTAAAAACCTTAAGTACCAAGGACCTCTTGATTATGTGAATTCTAAGCCTTCTCCTGTGGTTATAAAAGTACTGTTTTTCAGAAAGAAAAATACTTGGCCACCAGGTTCTGTGTAATCTTTATGTTCTTTAAACCTTATCATTCTTTACTGCCCTTTTTCTCAAGTATATAGTTAACAGTCACTTAAAGTGAAGTCGCTCAGTCGTGTCCAGCTCTTTGCGACCCCATGGACAGTAGCCACCCAGGCTCCTCCATCCAAGGGATTTTCCAGGCAAGAATACTGGAATGGGTTGCCATTTCCTTCTCCAGATAGTTAACAGAGGCACTGCTTAACTGAGAACGTTTGCAGAAATAATTAGGCTTATGTAAACACCACCCATTCTTCTTTGGAAATCTCTTATTTATTGTAACAAAAAACTAAAAGTTTAGTCTTGCCAAATTATGTAAAGATTTCTCCAACGCTGTTTCTAGCCTCACCTTTTGATTCCTTTTACTGGAGGTACTTACATTATATAAAAGTAAGGGAACTGGGAGAAATGCCATTCCAAAGTTTTATGTATACAGCATTTAAAAGTGGTAAGTTCGTAAAGTGGATACTTTTCAACAGTCATCTGAGTTCAGGAAAGCAACATTGCCTAGGAGGTTAAGAACATGCTCCTTAGAGACTGAGAAACCCAACGTAAATCTTCACTCTGCCACATTCATTCATCCACAGCCTCATAGCTGGTGTCTTCTAAGCCTCAATTTCTCATTTTTAAAATATAAGAAATAGTTGTTCCTACCAGATAAAGTTGGGGTTATGATTAAACAAGGAAATAAAGTTTTAGCCCAGTTCATGGCAAGTACTGGGCTGCCCAGCAAGTTTATTTGGGTTTTTTCATAAGATATTATTGGGGGGGGGGGGGGGGGGGCGGGGCGGAACCAGAACAAACTCTTTGCCATGCAAATAGTAAGCGCTGAATGTATGTTAGTAGTGGTGGTGGTGATGGTGATGATGATGATAATAACAAAAAGACTATTCATGAGACAGATAGGAAGAAATCTCCTTAGCATCCCTTAAACCAGCCACGTGAGACAAGCTGACTCACAGCCAAACCACAGGGGAGGTTTGATCACATGCCCAACACTACCATAAGCCCGTCAGAGCCCTTCTCTTCCAGCTCGGATGGACTGTTAGCTTTCTGACTTGTATTAGAAGTTGCTCTTCCTCCCACCTCTGGATGGATGGGAACTGCTGCTTTGGATGGGATTTACATTACATCCTCTGACTTAAACAGCTTTGCAAAAGTAATTTTTCCTTGTTTTGAGAGGATAAGTAACCCTACAGAAGTACTTGGGTTCAACAAAGTGAGGATCACGCAACAAAAGGCAAACACCCAAAGGAAAACAGAAGTGTAGAGGAGATAAACTCACTTCAGGATGGACGACCAGAGATACATGCACAGTTCCCGCAGCTGGGGCCGATGGCAAGCTATGCGCCCCCTGTCTAGCAGCTGAAAGGCAGCCAGGTCCTGCGGCTTGGCTCCCTCACAAACTTTAAATACGCGGACTTGCAGAACTGCACCCAAGGAAGCAAATAACATGCAAACTGCTTTCGGCTAAGAATAGAGAGAAAAGACAAGTTTTTCAATAACTCCAAGCTTGAAGAGATTATACAGATAAATGGGTTCAGTTTTGCCAAGGTAGAAACGTTCAATTAAGTTTTCAAAATCTCTAAAGGATGCCTTAAAACTCTCTTCTCTTGCTTTGTCTCTCCCATCTCACAACTAGCTAAGGTGGGTTGTAGGAAATTTAGATAAATTTAGTATTTTAAACAGCTGCTTTTTCTTCTACTTTTTTCTACCCACCCAAATAGTTTTCCCACTATGAAGGGAAATGTGAAGCCATTCTGTCTATACTATTAACTCTGATTTTTTTTAAGAAGCTGTAAGGCAGAGTATCTACCAGTGAGGAAAATTTTGCCAGTGGAGATTATGCGATCTCTTTTCAGCTAGAGTATTCGTAGAAAAAAATCTACGTGTCTATTTTGCTACCTATTTTAAGTCATCTGGTTGATTCTGCTGTGCTCTCCTTATACTGGATCCTCTCTCTAGATGAGTGCCATTAAAATTGTTTTTATCTGTCTTCTTTAATTGGACTGATATTACCAATATCCTTATTAGTTAACATCCATGTGAGGTATTATACTACGCCAGGCATTTCACATGTATTGATCCACTTAGTTTTCATTACAACTTTGGAAGTGGGTGTTATCATTTTACAAATGAGTAAACGAAGGACTTGAAGTTAAGCAGCTACAAGTAAAGGAACCAGGACCTAAATTCCAAAGCTTCAACAATATGTCATCATGCCTGGTTAAGTGAAAGTTTCAAGAGTTCGAAATACAGTAGGAGTGGAGAATAGGAAACCAGATTTGAAAGAATAACAAAGATAAAAGAAGAGGGTTTCAACTTCCCAGGCTCTGCTAGCCCAATCTCTGTCACTCTAATTGCTGTACTGTCCCACTGTCTCCAGTTCTGAAGGACCATGAGTCTTTCAACTGCTCAGCTGATGAACATGGTGAGTCCCTCCGACATCTGACCTAATAAATGTCCTTCATGACACCGTGTTGCCACCAGGATTTCTTGTGAATGACAGAAGCAGTCTGAACCACGATGAAGAAAAACACCAAAAATTATGTAGTCTTGGTTTTGTAATGATTTTGAAGAATGTTGCTTCATCTCTAAATAAGTCATCTAACTCATGGCAGGCACTCAACAAAGCCTTATTGAAAACACACAACTCTGATCTTGCACTTGGAGAAACTGCTTCCTGTCAGGGGCCCAAACACCATCCCCTACGTCAATAGCGGAGCCATGCGCTGAGGTTGAGCTGTTACCAGACTGGTCCTGACCACCGTGTGACTACAATATGGTTCAAATCCTAACTTAACTAACTGACATGCTAAACCACCAAGTAGGATTTTATAATCCAATTTGCTGCTCATCATTCAGGCAGCTGTTTTAACCAAACTGTGCTAACTTGTTTCAGGACATACATAAAACCTAGCATTCCTCTACCCAGGCTAGAAACATGATAGCACTTTGCCAGGGGATAAAAAAGCTGAGACGGCTCCCATTAAAACCTGTGACACAAAATTAAGCTAATTACGAGATGCAAACTTAAGGTTTAAACTACTTAATAATTCTTATTAATCTTACACTGAAAATTGAAGCTAACAATAGACAAGAGTTACTTTGTGTAAACTAACTCTCTTTAAATTAATGCTACTTCCTTTATAGTAAAAAGAAATGTTAATATAAAGTAGGTCTTTATTCTTCACATACCCTCCAAATCATAGCTTTGCAACACTTATAGCTCCAAGATAGCCAAAGTCCTGTAATGCCCTTGGTAATTTGAGATCTGCAGTACACTTTTGACACAGCCTCCTTTATTTTCCCTTTAAATGCTGTCAAAACACATGAATGTTATCACTCCATATTACTTATGTTTGGATGCCTGGTGCTCCCAAAACGAATTGAATCATTTTTGGTGTCAAGTTACAGAAACAAATATTATACCAAAAATAGAAAATCAACATAAACCTTACAAAAGTCCAGTTACATAAAACTAGGAACTAACAATGAATATGAAACAAGATGTTGGCTAAAATTTAAAGTGAGGTGATACTAATAGAATAAATGCAACATGTATTTTTTAAAAAAAGACTATCACTAAATAATAGTTAATCTAAAAATGTCAGCAACATTTTTTAAATCTGTATATTTGTTTCAAGGTAATACCTGGATGAAATTCGATTCTAATTTCACATACTAAATAGGTACTCTTCTAAAGTTAGAGGGGGGAAAGACCAGTCAAGAAACTACTAAAGTAGTCAAGGTAGGAAAGACGAAGGAAGAGTGGGACTGAGCAAAGACAAGGAGTGCTCAATAAGTTGTTGAGGTGGTAGAATCAAGTAGAAAGTGAAAATCACTCAGTCGTGTCCAACTCTTTGTGACCCCGTGGACTACCGTCCATGAAATTCTCCAGGCCAGAATACTGGAGTGGGTACCCAGCCGTTCCCTTCTCCAGGGGATCTTCCCAACCCAGGAATTGAACTCAGGTCCCCTGCATTGCAGGCAGATTCTTTACCAACTGAGCCACAAAGGAAGCTCAAATCAAGTAGAATCAGTGACCAAATGAATATGGAAAATAAGGATAACAGAGGAGTCGGATGATTTCCAGGCCAAAATGAGTCAGGAGGTGATTCCAGTCTCTAAAATAGGACATAGTAGGTGGCAGAGCTTATTGAAAGAAGAATTAGAAGTCATTTTAAATGTTTTAAAATTTGAAGTATATCAATACATGTAGAAATTTTGGGTCAGGGGTTAGGGTAATGAAGTCACTGAGAGGGAAGATATAATAAAGAAAAGGTCATAACAGACAAATAACACCTTGAGGAGAAGGGCCAAGACTCAGGAATACTGGGGTAGCCTGGAAAGAAAAAGGTTTGTCTTTTTCATGAGAAAATGCAAGTTGAGTAGGTACAGTATTTGAAAATATACACATGGAAAGAAAGGTAAGGAAGTTTAATTGTCTGTCCTAAAGGGAAGATATTGTCATCTGAAGAGTCAAGATTAGGAATAACTTCTGTAAAAAATGAGAAAGAGCTTAGAGACTAAGAGGTAATAGAGTCTTCCAGCTGGGCTGAGGAATTCACTAGGATTGTGAGGTCTTCTGTCCACATGGCTTGTGATTTCCTCAACCTTAGACTGAATCAGGTTTGGAGGATTCTGAAGCATTAGACGTGAAATGAAGTGAAGTCGCTCAGTTGTGTCCGACTCTTTGCAACCCCATGGACTGTAGCCCACCAGGCTCCTCCATCCATGAGGTTCTCCAGGCAAGAATACTGAAGTGGGTTGCCATTTCCTTCTCCAGGGGATCTTCCCTACCCAGGGATCGAACCCAGGTCTCCTGCATTGTAGGCAGACGCTTTACCATCTGAGCTACCAGGGAAGCATTAGATGAGGCTAAGTTCCAGCTATCCTACTGAGCCTGTTGTTCAGTCATAGAAAGACTAACAGCCGTTATGCAACCTCCTCAGAACACTGCCTCATGGAGTTTCCACTTATATATACATACGCCTCTCTGATCTGATGCTGAGTTTAAGTGAACATTGTTACTATCAACATGAAAAAGATGGCATAATTTTTCCAGTATTACAACCAAAACCACATACATGTTAAGTCTGCTGTAAAAGTAAACTTAAGCTCACATAAAACAGTCAACTTTTGAAAAGAAACTGGCCAAAGAAACTGCATATTTGTTCATATGAAATATTGTTGTTGTTCAGTCTCTAAGTCATGTCTGACTCTTTGCAACCCCATGGACTGCAGCTCTCCAGGCTTCCCTATCCTCCACTATCTCCCGGAGTTTGCTCAAAATCATGTCCATTGAATTGATGCTATCTAACCATCTCATCCTCTGCCATGTATATTTCAAATACATATGAAATATACATTTATTGAAATGATCCAATCTCTTTCCTTTACATCAGTGCTCCTAAAAGAAATGCTGATCTCCAATTTATCACCCATATAAATAATACAAATTGGTGTTAAAAAAAATTGTAAGTATCATCACATGAACAATTCTAAAAAATGTTGAAACCTGTGAACAGATTTCTGGGGGAGCACATATGCCAAATTTTACCTCAAAGGAATATTTTAAAATTCATTTTCTTAGAACAATTTTTCAAAAGAAAAGCTTAATTCTTTTTGTTTTAGCCGCTTAATTTAGCCCCTTAATTCTGTTTGTTTTAATCGGCACTACTCAAGGCTTAGAAAGCTTAGAAGACAAGAGCAGAAGCTAAAACTATCATTGTACAACACAAAAGATTAGAAATTCAACATTTTTATGCAACTTTGTACTCATTTCAATCCATCTAAAAGTTAAAAACTTTATACTTAGACTGAACAATCTAGTCATAAATAACCAGCTGTGATCATTTCAAAACTCTTTTCCATGGTGAAGGTTTTAGGCCTTCATCTTAAAAAATAAAATGACCACATAATTCTTTATATCTCTTTTTTCCTAAGCTTCTTAATAAATACACATGCTCATTGCCTATCATGGGCAAATGTTCCAAAGACAATTCACAAAAGACAAAGCGCAGCTGGTAAACAAAGGAGTAGAAGAGGGAGCCCCCTCGTTAATAAATGAATATAGCTGAAAACAGATGAAATATTTTTCAAAACATAATTGTTTTAAAATAGAACACGTAGTTCTGGCAAGTTGTAGCACAAGGCTAATACTATTTTGCCAGTAGCACAATAATACACATAAGTCCTTTGGAAAGACATTTGGCAATATGAATTTTGGCTAAAAAAACATTCTTTGATATAGTAATTCTACTACTCGAACTAAGAAAATAGTTCAAAATATTAGTACATTTATAATAATAATCACAAAAATATTTTCTTGTAAAATAACTTTAGGGTATTTTTTCCCGATTATAATACTAAGATAATGTTATTCATACAAAATTTAAAAACTTCAAAAAAGTACAAAGGAGGAACATTTTACATAGCTACATTCATTCAGATATTTACTGACTCCTACTTATATAGGGCTTTCCTGATAGCTCAGTTGATAAAGAATCTGCCTGCAATGCAGGAGACCCTGGGTTGATTCCTGGGTCAGGAAGATCCACTGGAGAAGGGATAGGCTATGCACCCCAGTATTCTTGGGCTTCCCTGGTGGCTCAGCTGGTAAAAAAAAATCCATCTGCAATGTGAGAGACCTGGATTTGACCCCTGGGTTGGGAAGATCCCCTGGAGAAGGGAAAGGCTACCCACTCCAGTATTCTGACCTGGAGAATTCCATGGACTGTATGGTCCATGGGGTCGCAAAGAGTTGGATGCGACTGAGTGACTTTCACTTTAACTAAACACTGAGGACTGAGAAGCGGGTGTGACAATCCTTTCCATCGGAAGCATAAACCATGTTGGCTTATGGTTGATTGACTAATACTTGTAACTAGGGATGCTATTGATTTTTTTCATGACAACACTTTTTTTGTTTAGGAGCCTTGTTGACCAAAAAAAAAAGAACTCTCGCCCAAAGCAGGAAAATCTTAAGTGCTCAAATTTATATTTAGATATAGTAAAAAAAAAAAAAATAGGATTTTACCTGCAAGGTGTCTTCTTATTATGATTATATCATATCTTCCTATGATACTTATATGTAATATGTGTAAAGTAATTATATATATAATTTAATATATATTTTACACAATAGTCAGACTTTAATATGGATAAAAATGTCCAGATACACATAAATTATGTACTACTGCAAATCTATAAGCTAGTAATTTTAAAACTTGTTTCAGAAAACATAGTAGTAGTACAAAAGATACCTATCATGAGATAAGGCTCAAAGTGGATATAATCTAATATTCATCTTTGAATTTTGCCATCTCATGGCTTCCTGCTGAGTCCTGGATTTGTGGGAAGTCCTTACACCTGTGGGAAGATAGTCAAGATTGGAGGAAACCGTGACCAGGTCTGAATTAAAGACAATTGCCCGACTAAGTGGGCAGAATCGGAAGACATAAAGGCGTAGGAATGCTGCATCAGGGCCACAAAATAGTACTGAATACTTAGTGGCAGAAGGTGCCCTGAGCCTCATGAATAAATGACCTAGGTTTATGTGTCTGAGAGAAGGAGCTAGGAATCTGGAATAGTATTACTGCTTTCTAGAAGCTGAAGCTCTCTAGCATCCTAGCAAGTCATGCAGGGTCAGCTGGAGGAGTTGACAGACCCACACTAAGAAACAGTAAGCATCGGGAAACACGAGCTATACACAGACGCTATGTGCTCTCTCCCCCTAAAGCCTGAAAGGTCCCACTTCACGGGAAAGAACAAGAGTTTCAGACATGGGTCCCAGGGAAAGTAGTTAATGAGTGGTAGCCCTGGTGAGACAGTCTCCGGATGTGCAACTGCAAAGCCTTTGCTCTCTTTACTCCTTTGCTCTTTCTGCCTCTCATCATTTGAGGGCTGCAAAACCTAGAAACAGAAATAGCAGGTGGCCCCACAGTGGAAGCCCAGGCGGTGGTGGCATCAAGGCTGAAAGAGGTTGACACCAACTGGAGATGCCAGGACATCGAGAAGCAAGACGGTTCAGAGGTGGAATATTTACCACTGGATATGTAACCTGCAATTCTACATTATGACTTTTCTGGATAGTTTTATCACCAAGCCTTTTAGTAACTGAGTATTTCACCAAATGGATTTGTTCCATATTACAGGGAGAGTTCCCCCTCCATGTTTTCAGCAGACCACTTAAGAAAATATACATCTTGGTCACATATATACATACAGAGGGAATATGAATGAATGAGGTATATAAATACTGATATTTCTTGTATGTTTGCTTAAAATCCTGAACCTGTCCACAATAGGATTCTTGAAATTGCAACCTAATAGGGCTTTTTCAGGCAACATTCTCGTAACATAAAAATTTAGTGTCCTTTAGAGTTTAAATGTCAAGTTAGAAGAGATTAAGACATTTAATAGACTCAGCAGTTTTATTGTTACAAATAAAAATGTTAGCTTTGCTGCATTTCTTGGCATGTTTATTGAATCAAATATTTGACTTCTGTTGTCAAGTGTATATGAATTCAGAGCTTGAATATATTAAGAAATTAAGATTAACCCAGAAAGGTCCAAGTAATTTCATTCTTGTGACAGTTCACAACTACCCACCATTTTCCGAGGCAATGCTCTTGGAGCCCTCTTTAAAATACATTATCTTAAACCTTCCAGTTATGAATTCCTGCAGAATTACTTAATGTATTTAAGTTAAAGGTTTTCTTTTCAAAATATACAGTCTCTTTGCCCACAACACTATCAGCACAAAAGGTCATTTATTAAAGCTGTAATATCCCACCCACTTAGTGAGAATAAATAAATACAATAAAACAGACCATAACACCCCAGCCTATCAACCAAATGGATTAAAAATTGGGGAACTCACCTGATTGTGGCTCTAGAAATGTTAAATGTATTTGGAAGCTAAACACAAAGCATGGGTTCAGGAAAAAGGAGCCCCTCCCAAGACGCATATAGTCTCTGAGGAGACCCGTGACAGATGTGCCTATGCACCAAAATAAAATAAAGATCTGGCTGACCAAGCTGAGAAGGAATTTAAACACAACAAAAACTCACGTTAGCACATGTTGGTGCCAAATGTATTCTGAAATCTTTGTGAGTAAAGCATTTTGATGAACTGAGGCTGTAAGTCATGGACTTGAAATGAAAACCTTCTAAGCACCTACCCCTGCCTGCCGGCCACAAATGCTCCCCGCATTTTGCCATAACACAGGCTAACATTGTACTGTGGCAAGAGATTTGAGGTTCTGCTGTTATTATGTTTTTAATGAATGGTGGGAATCAAAACAAAGCTTTGAATCAGCACAGAATACATGCTGAACACATCTCTCAAAGAGGGAAGCCAGGTCTCAGCAAAGACCGATGTGTCTACAGAAGATGGGGAAAGGTGTTGTGGAGAAAGGAAACATGTTTGTGAGCAAAAATAAGATTACAACTCTTGTCATTAACTCTGGCCAAGCCTAAACAAACATTTTTTTTTCTTCCAGTTATTATTGAGTCATATGGCCACCGGCAGGAACTGTTATCACTTCATTTTCTGCAGAATGTTTCAGAAACTTGAAACCTCCCACACTTTCCCCCATGTGAATACTTTGGATTTTTAAACAACCATGAAGTGTTTGCTTCCAAAATTGAATACATTTGATGGCCTGGTAGTACAGCTGATCCCTCACAAAATGTTTAGTAGGGAGAATGAGGCGGCAGAGAAGGTACCTAGAAAGTTACTAGACCAAAGGGCACAATGATTTAAAAGTTATTCTGGGACAGCTACATGGAACAGCAGTTTAATTATGAGCATTAAAACTGTCTCTGTTGTGCTTTAGCCTCTGTTTTGCTGTTCAGTCACACAAAACAGAGAACATTTGCAAGAGCACAGCCTGGAACACTGAACATAAAGAAGTAAAATAAATTTGTTGTAATCTTCCTCACGTTACTGACCTCCATGAAGCACCTGCTCATCTGTACAGAAACATGAAGTAAAAGATGCCAAGTAAGTTAAATGCCAAGTATTATGTCCTATGAACATAATAAGAAAAAACAAACTATCTAGAATCTCAAAGGCCAGTGTGGAAAGGTGATGAGGAGATGAGCAGCATCTGCTGCTGCTGCTGCTAAGTTGCTTCAGTGTGGGCTACAACCTTGGTAAAAAAAAAAAAAAAAAAAATCCTTGATTTTTCTGCAGCTGTTTTAAAAATAAAGTGCCTATTTGGGGTGTTTTTCTCTAAACATCATCTCTCCCCAAAACAAAACAAAACAAACTACAATGCTTAATATCATCTTTGAACTAGAGATAACTTTAAGGAAATCTCTGATACCAACAGATCCAAACTGACCTCTCAGAAGTCAACACAGCAGAACACAGCTTCCTCAACCTCATAGCTTGTAACCCCCAAACCCTTTTCATTTTGCTATCATAACATCATATTCGATTTCAACCAGTTTGAAAGGCATCCTGCCTTTTGCCACTGACCTGGCTAAAGAAACCACTTTGTCCCAGGGGGGTTTCCCCTCACTTTGGTCTACCCTTTCCTGAGCTCAGGGCTAGTTCTTAAATTTTCACAGAGGTGGTCGTTTCTGCTTAGAAGGTCAAGTGTTGAATTTTGCCTAAAAGGAACCTGAAATGTGAAACACCAGGTTTCACAGCTCCAGCCAAGTTAAGTATGTGTGCTTTATAACAGATGCTAGCCAGAAATGCAAAGGATTTCTGTAAAGTTTTAATCCTGTTATCAATCCCTTGAGACACACCCCCTTACCCCTGATCTCTCCCCTGGCTATGGTTCTACATTTTTATGGCATGTTTTATAAAAGAAAAACACTAGTAAAGATACCCTAGTTTCTGGTTTAGAAGTCCCAAGAGATGACACCGAGGTGTAGACTTAGATGGTTTTCTAATTAAAAAGTCAGATGGTCTGTTTCTCTGAGAAAAGCTTCAGTTCCCAGTATGTGCCTGTGGGTGTTTTGCTCATGGCCTCTTGGCCCAAAGCCATTTATGATCTGCCTCAACAAGCCCCTTCCTGAAGTTGGGTCTCTCAAATGGAGAGTCAGGATATCAACGAAGATTTGTATACCTGAAATATGTACTGTTTTATCATAATTTAAAAAATATATTTTAAAAGAACTTGGAGATCTGAAGAACATAAGCACAGTTTTGAAAGGAAAGTCATTATATAGAAAAAGCAACTTGAAAAATTTTAACAGATGAAAAAGAATCAAATACACTGAACTGTTTTAGCTATTGATAAAAACACCAATTATATGTCCCTTATGATAATTTTTTTTTTTTTTTAGGGTTAGAGGGAGTGAATTGAAAGAGCACCATTGTTGGTGGGGGGAGGCTTAAAAGGGAGGGGATATATGTTTACTTACAGCTGATTCATGTTGCTGTACAGCAGAAACTAACACAACACTGGAAAGCAATTATCCTCCAATTAAAAAAAAAAGGTATAATATACCTCCTTTATGAACCTCAAGCAAATTGCCATCAACATTTTTCTACGGTGCCTGTTCCCTTATTTCAGCATTTGGTTCTTGCTTTATAATTTCAGCTGTAGCAGCTTTCAAACTTTTCAAATCTTGAATCACATTGTTAACATGGCTCATGGTTTGTAGAATATCTATTATAATGAGAAACCATGCATCTTACAAAAAAATGCATATTTTGTTAATTTCTTTCAAGCCTGTTGATCAACAAACCCTTACACTGAGAAGACAGCAATTGTATTCAGACTCCAGAGTAACTATTTTCAACTCATCTGGAGCTGTGGCGTAGACCACAGTCAGAAAACCCATTAAAGAGCCTGAGAACAGAGCTGCTACAATTCACTCTCTTATATTCTTCATCTAGAAATTATCTTCTGTGGTGGCTTTCTCTAAATCAAACTGCATGGAAGTCTAGGACTTGGGTATACAGAAGCTTCACCAGATCTTTGGTCTAGATTATGGTGATAATAGTAACATCTGCAACAACTAAATGTGTTAGTTACTCGGTCATGTCCGACTCTTTGCAATCCCATGGACTGTAGCCTGCCAGGCTCCTCTATCCATGGAATTCTCCAGGCAAGAATACTGGAGTGGGTAGCAATTCCCTTCTCCAGGGGATCTTCCTGACCCAGGGATCAAACTCCGATCTCTTGTACTGCAGGAGGATTCTTTACCATCTGAGCCACCAGGAAAGCCTACAACAGCTAAATAAGTGAGTACAAAAAAAAAAAAAAAATCAGTATAATAAAGAGTACATTGAAATCATTTATACAGAGGTAATTTCTGTACGTGGTACATAAATAAATATGGAACATTTTTATTTCGTGTTTTGGGGCTACATCTGTAAAATCCACTAAGATAATCCTTGCCAGATAATTCATAAATTACTTAAAATATTAAATGCAATGAAATTTACTCCACCATAAGATACCACTCTGATAAAGGCTTATTTCCATCAGAATGGAAATCAGTCAGACCAAGAGTGAACTTAACAAGTGAGGAGTTGACATTTAGGTGATTCTATCCTGTTTTTAGTGGCTAGGAAATGGCAACCCACCCCAGTATTCTTGCCTGGAGAATCCCAGGGACAGAGGAGCCTGGTGAACTGCCGTCTATGGGGTACCACAGAGTCAGACACGACTGAAGCGACTTAGCAGTAGTAGCTCAAATGGTCAAGCATCCACCTGCAATGCAGGAGACCTGGGTTTGATCCCTGGGTTGGGAAGATCCCCTGGAGAAGGAAATGGCAACCCACTCCAGTATTCTTGCCTGGAGAATTCCATGGACAGAGGAGTCTGGTGGGCTACAGTCCATGGGGTCTCAAAGAGTCAGACGTGACTGAGCAACTAACACACACATTCTGTTTTTAAATAGAAAAGCAGCCTGGTTTCACAGTTGGCAGAACCCAGTAATTCTGTAACTCTGAAGTAGTCCTTGATTGAACACTCTATATACAATGTAGTAAAACTAAGAAGTGAACTCTTTATAGTTAGTGTTCAATAGATCAGGTAGGTTATACCCACTGAAAACTGACCCAGAGAAAAAACATGAAAAAGGAAATAATTTGAATTAGGTTATGCGAAGGTACAGAAACAGATGATTTTGAAGAAATGTAACATACGTAACTTTCTTTCAGGGCTATAGAACTGCCTTGAATTATCTACCACCAATTATCTGTCTTCCATTAAACTGCCACGATCTATAAGCATTTTTGAGTGGGCATGTTCTGTGCCAGATTTTGCAAGTCGAAATTCTAAAATCACTTTAGGGAATCGACTCAAATCAGAAAACTGAGATAAGTATCTCCAAGTGTCCAAAGAGCAGCCCCAGTCTTTTTAAGAATTGATGAGGGTAGCTGCATTGTCCATGGTTACGGAATAAAAGTAGGCTATCTCTTCCAATTCTACAACCAATACACATTAGATTTAGAAGCCTTGGGGATACCAGAAGCTGCTGGCATCCTATGTAAAAGGGGAAGATATATTAGCTGAAGAGCCAAATGTCCTATTTCAGACTCTGTGAACATTCTGAAGATCCTATTGTACAATCGTGGCCTAAACCTCTTGAAATTCTGGCATTATAATGATCTCCAGAGATACACTGGTCTCCCATTCAAGTACTAACCAGGCCCAACCCTGCTTAGCTTCTGAGATCAGATGAGGTTGGGCACCATTCAGAGTGGTATGGCCGTAGACTCCAAAGAGAGACATTGGTAACAATGGTATCACCTAATTTAATCACACAAAAGTTCAGCAAGTTTAATTTCCTCTATGTGATAAGACAGAAATTAAGATTTAAATTTAGGAGTCTTTTGACTCCAAAATTCTTTAATTCCTTTATAGTACTGGCTTTGTAGCCTAAAATATCACTAGGAGGTACAATTTAAAAGCTCCATTGTTTCCTTGGTTGACAAAAGGGAATATCATCTTGTATTTAATATACAAAATATTTTTGTCCCCCTTGGGAAAATCCAGATAATGGGACACGAAAGCTTTTTTCTTGGTCAACAAGAAAACTATTTCTCTAAGTTCACGGGTGAGGGTAGTTTTGGCTAAGAGCTAATTCTGATTTTATCACTATTAAAAGGAATGGATGCTAACACTTCTTTTAAAAGAAGTCTGAATGTGTGGACAGTAGTTCTGGAGCAAAAGTATAAAATGAACTTCTCCTGTCGTTCCTTTTTGTGTTTGAGCTATCTTTGTTTCCTACAGGGCTTCTATCTCCAGTAGCAGACAAAAGCTCTAATCTTCTCAATATGGAAAATACCAGCATTAAAGCCAAATAAAGTCGAGTTTAAGATAAGCACACTAGATTTCATCAAAGCAACTTGGCACTCATCAAAATTCAATCCCAGTTAGCTGATGCGATTTCATCAGGCTGCTTAAGAAGCAGGGAAATAAACAAAATGGAGAGACAATGAAAACAACGTGACAACTGTCAAACAAAATGCCGAGTGCAACATTGAACATTTCCCTGAATGCAGCACAGAAAGCACTAGCTCTCATCCCCGCCACACGCACACACACACGCACACACACACACGTAAGTGTGTGTACAAGAATAAATGACCAAAAGTTTTGAATTTTCAATCTATCTTTCATTGGGCATTCATTGCATAACACTGATTGTGGAATCATTGGTTACCAAATACTAAAAGTTGCATAAGAGATGAACAACTTAAGGACTGTCCGATTTAAAAAAAAGGGTTTTAAAATATGGGTGTCCAAGAGGTCACCACCCTTGTTTGAACTCCTTTAAGCAAGTTCTTAATAAATGTAAGCTATTATAAAAGGCATGGTTCGAATTAGGCTACTACCGATATTATAGTTTTGCAACCAGATATGCTCACATGTCATCCACCTGGTGGAAAATTTCACATAGTGGTTCTTGGGATATACAGGTCTTATGTTTCTGATAAAGCAGAAGCAAACTGGTAACGGCAACACACTGCACAGCTTCAAACAGGGCTACAGAAGTTAGCCAAATAACTCTTAATTCAAAGCATATCTGATGACTGTATTAGGTCAGTCTGTGAACTTAGAGCTGACAATTACACCAAATAGAGGAAGATCTGAAATGCTACTGACACTTGACATTTGAAGCAGAAATTACTTTAAATTACTAAGGTCATCAATACCACTCTCAACATGAAAATACAAGAATACTACAAGAAATCTTTGCACACATGTTAAACATGCGTGTGGTTTCCTCCTATGGTTTTGATGTAAAATGAAAAGAGACAAAAGGAACAGGAGTCTACACGGTATACATCTTACAGGAATTAGCATTAGTTACTTTTTACCATTTCATTTTCATCAGAGGTTTATTTCCTTTAGAGTTTTCAAGAAAGGGATAGTTTGGAAAGTAGATTTTTTTAATATATGTAGATATTTTTAAAAATAGGCTCTTTGTATCAGCCAAAGTCTGTTGTACATTTTCTCCAAGATAATAATCAAAGGCTTATTATGAATTCAAGTTTCTAGTTTTTGGTTATTATCTAATAATTAAATCAAGGCTATATCAATGACAAAATGATCATAGGAGTTTTTCACCAAAAAGTGAGCAGAAAAGATGTAAGACCTACCAGGATTTTCCCCTAGGAACAAGGGAAGATAATACCTACTGAGTAAAAATGTTAGAGAGGCAGCTGAAGATGAAATAAAGTTGTGTTTGGAGCCTATCATGTGCTTGTCCATCTAATACCATATTTAACTCTATGTAATTTGCATACCCAATTGAAAAACTGTAAACTAGCTAAAGGCAGGATTGGGACTGTCTTATTGGTCCATCACAGAATCTTGCACAGTCCACCTTAATGAAAAGCACATATTTTATTGAATCAGCCCGAGCTGAGTTTTATACCACTATTTGGAGAGAAAACACTGCAAAAATAAAGTGCCAATCAATACAGGAGATGTATGTATGCAAGAACATGAAAACCCTAGTCACAGCACCTCTGAGGAATTCCCAGAGATAATTATATGCTGAACAGAAAAGAGGCTGTGTGGGGGTCTGTGATGACCTAGAGGGGTGGGATGGGAGGGAGGTTCAAGCGGGAGGGGATATATATGTACTTACAGCTGATTCACTCTGTTGTACTGCAGAAACTTAACATTGTAAAGAAACTCGACTCTACTTTTTAAAAAAAAAGGAGGCTGTATGGAAGCAAGAGCTCTAGGTTTGGTGTCTAAGCCAGAACCAAGCTTTGCCCTTATCCTCTATTACCCTGGGGAGTTCACTCATCCTCTCTGCACCTTAGCTTCTGCCATGTAAAGGAAGGGATGTGAATGAATGCAACTTAAACTTGTTTTAGAGAGACAAGTTCCCACCTGCTACCCCACCGCCAAAGGAAAGCTCATAAAAAAAAAAAAAAAAAAAAAACCCAAAACATAAAAAGGGAAAAAGTAAAGCTATTCTCTCTTAGCCAGGGTGAGAGACCAGATACTTCCTTGACGGGCCTCCTCCTCACAAGCCATGAAGCAACCCACGTCCTGTGAAATCCTGCAGAGAATCTAGTTTGGCTACTCCTGGATCTATGTCTAGAGACTTCTTCCCTTCTATGGATCCCATCCTCCCCTCAACCTATGGATCTTACTCTCTCAAGATTAAATGACGGATACATAATGGGTTGAAGAAATTGAATTCCCATAGCAAAATGTCTTTAGGTCAGTGAAGCGACACACATTACCGTGTCTGTTATATATCCACATCCTGTACCCATCCTTCTTTCTGAGGATGAGCTTTGAGGTTTCCAAATGAATTATCATAAATCAGCAGAAACTCTCTTCCTTGTGTTAATTCTTCAGTTAGTCTCAATTTTTTTCTGGCACCAGTCAATCCATGAGGCTTAATTTGGTAACATTAATTTTGAAGAATTTACTGAGTTCACTTTCTATTAATTTTGCCCCAATTTTTCCTTTTTTGCTTCCTGACACATACTTTATATCAAGTAGATGCCCCATGTCTACTTATATGGTAGCTATACACATCCATTTTTTATGTTTTTTGCTCATTTGATCTTCTCCCTGTAATCAATTTTACTTACTCAAATCCCCCCATGACTCCAGATCTATATTCTGAATGTATCACCCTTTCAGCCACTGTTAACCTTTCCTAGTTATACTCCAACCTTAATCCTTTTCAACATTTGAGGCTTGCTCTGTCCTAGGCCCTGTGCTAATCAGGACTCTCAGTGGCTGTCCCAGCCACTTCTGGAACTGTTTCAGTTTCACCACCTAGATTACACTGTGTGTGCTCGGATGCTCAGTTGCTCAGTCATGTCCGACTCTTTGTGACGCCATGGACTGTAGCCCACCAGGCTCCTCTGTCCACGGGATTATCCTGGAAAGAATACTGGAGTAGGTTGCCAAAATGAGGTTAAGAGAGTTTAATGTTGAATATGCTGAAACCACTGTTAACTGAAATGCAAATTAACCTACATTCTCTCCGACTACCAAAGGATATTACAATCTTCTAGGTAAAGAGAATAAAAAGGCTTTAAGTTGAGTACAGATGACAGAAATAAAAAGGAACAGTGGAGAAACAGAACTGGATAAGCAGTTATTTTAAAAAGATGAAATAATAACAACCCATATTTTCTGATCCTTGATCCCATGCAAAGCAGGTACAAATGATGTTTAAGCCTCTTAGAAATCCTATGCAGCAGGCATCTATTATTATGTTCCAAATATAATACATGCTGAAGCGTAGAAAGATTAAACTTTTCAAGTTTTCAAACTTTTTAGGTGGCTGAGCAAATATCTGAGCTTTATTTGTGTGAATATGAGGAAGAGATTTAAAGGCAGGGCTGAGGTCCTAGGTAAATGGGAAGCTAGTGATGCCTTTAGAAATGTTAGCCATTCCCAGAAAAACAAGGTTTTGCAAGGATAGTAAGGTAGGTTTCAGCTGCACTTAGTTTGACATGCTGGCGGGATATCTAAGGAAGCATCAATGGCCAGATCTGGGGGTTTGGGGCTCAAACAGGAGATGGATGATTCATGTTGAATGAGAGCATGACTAGGTAAGAGTAAACCCTGGGAAGAATGGAAAATACAGCAGAATTAACAAGGAAATTACAACAAAATGTAGAGAATAATAAGAATTCATCAACTTGCATATATGCTCATTTACTCCTACAACAATCCCTTGACATAATATCCCTAGTTTATAAACGACTAAGTTTTAGGAAATTAAGTAATTTGACTAATGCCATTCAACCACTATGGGACCAAAACCAGTATAAACCAAATTTACAACTCTTTCCACTAGTTTTTCATACTGCTTTTTTCCAATATACACTCATTCACTACCATTAAAGGTATAAGATAGAAGGTTGATGACTATTTATCAAAGATAGCCAAGTTTGTGTTGGGGACTTGGAGGGTTAGAGAATTAGTGGGAACAAATACAACATTATTTTCCATCCCACACCACAAACAGTGCAAATTGATAACTATACACTTTTCTCCTAAACAGCATTTAACTCAGATTCCTTCTCAACCCAGCATTCCAGGCAGCTGCTAGTAAACATGCTGGATAAAACCATCTTAGATTATACAATTGAAATAGGATCCAGCAGAATAATTTCATCCTTGCCCTGAGTAATATTTGATTTGCATACTTTAAACTCTCAGAATACTCCAAGATGGCTGGTAAGGGACATCCATTCAAAGACTAACATCATAAATTAGAAAATAGGGAAAAATACATCCAAGGGTCTTGGTAAGTGGCAAATGGAAGTGGCAGTTAGGAAGCAAATCTAGTTCAGTTAAAGTTGCGTTCCCATGGACTATAGCCTGCCAGGTTCCTCTGTCCATGGAATTCTCCAGGTAAGACTATTGGAGTGGGTAGCCATTCCTTTCTCCAGGGGATTTTCCCAACTAAGGGATCAAACTGCGGTCTCCTTGCTTTGCAGGTGGAATCTTTACCATCTGAGCCACCAGGGAAGCCCATAGTTCAGTTAAGGCGAATGCAAAATGTGTCTAGATCTTAAAAAAATAAACCGCACTAATACAAACTGGGGAATGGCTTGGCTTAGAAAGTTGGCAGAAAAAGATTTAAGGGTCACAGTGGACGGCGAGTCAAGGCAAAATCCCGTGCTCTTTAGAGAAGCAAGCATTACAGAAACATGCATAAACATCAGAACCCAGAAGTATTCTCTGGGAATTCTCCCAAACTCAGACTCTGCATGATGCCCCGCCCCAAGTCTAGACATGTGGTTTACCTTCTTCTGTGTGTATGTGCTCCGTGTGTCTGACTCTTTGTACCCCATGGACTGTAGCCCACCAGGCTTCTCTGTCCATGGGATTTTCCAGGCAAGAATACTGGATTGGGTTGCCGTGCCCTCCTCCAGGGGATCTTCCCCGCCCAGGAATGAAACCCTCATCTCTTGGGTCTCCTGCGTTGGCAGGCAGATTCTTTACCACTAGCACCACCTGGAAGCCCACCGCACTGTACCAACACACCCTCAGCCACCCCCACGTTCAATCAGCATTCGTGCCAAACACTCCCACACTCAGAAGTCCCCTAGGACTCCCCTTTGTTCAAGATAAAATTAAAAATCCTGTTCTTTCCAAAGAGGTGCCTCACAGACTCAGTTTACAACTTGTATTTTTGCTGTGAGCTGCCTACGACTGCCATCCTCAATATCTGAACTCCAGCCAGGCTCTTCTGCTCAGCCTCCCTTGGACACAAGAGGTACTTGTTGGCATCTGTATCTTTTTCCTACAATATTCTGTCTCAAACGATCTCCCTATTCAAACATGATTTTCCCCCCCCTCTCCTATATGTTTTGCTCCTCAGGAAGCATTCCCTTGCACAACAGCTAAAACAGGACATGTTTCCTATTATTTCAGGGCCTATAATAATACTTATATTTACAAATTCCATTTTATTTCTTTGGTTACTTTACATGTTTCTTTATATCACTTTGTAATGTGCATTTTCTTCATCCGCAACTAGACTATAAGCGTTTGTTTCTATCACCTCCCACTCCCCTTTGCCCATTTCTTTAAAACATAAGATTTAAATAATTGATTTGATGAACCTATAGACATAGCTAGGGGAAATTCACAGCATTCGAAACTCAGCTCCACCACTTAATACCTGAATTATATAAGGGAAGTAAACCTGAAAGAAGCATTAGAAGGTAGCTTGTAACATATTTTAATAAAGTCAATTCAGAATTTCCCTAGTGGTCTAGTGGTTAAGAATCTGCCTTGCAATGCAGGAGACATGGGTTCAATCGCCGGTTGGGAACTCAGATCCCACATGCCATGGGACGGCTAAATCTTGATTGATTGTATAGTTCCATAGAGAGATAAACAGCAAACAAACTAGAGTCCATGCATCGCATGATGCAAGGAAGAAGATCCCGCACGCCACAATTAGGGCCCAACACAGTCAAATAAATATATTTTAAAAAATCTTTAAAAATAAAGTCAACTCAGTAAGAATTTACTCAAAATCCACGTGGTTCTCTCATGTCAAACCACGTTTAAAGGTCAAAATAATTGAAGGCCAGGCTTAGAGAACAAATATCACAAAAAAGGTATTTAAAATGTTAGTGTGGGGCCTGAGGTAATCACCAGAAGTAACTCAGCATCTAAATACACGACTTCTGAACTTAGTTAAGAACATCTTACCAGGCAGAAAATACACTTGGCTCATTGAACAAGCTCAAAGCAGAGTTGGCCCTCAGTAGAAATGCACACTTTCTAGATTCTCTGGATACCATGAAGTTCTCAGTGGATTCAATATTCACTAAAAGATCCTACTGGGTGACTGTATTCAAATGTAACTGCTAAGTCAGAAAGTCCTGATTCCATGATGCCTGTTCCTCTGTAGACTCATATTTCACCATTAAACCTTCTCCCTTCACTGAGGGATAAACACGTCCAAGCTGCCCTCCACCTCCAGAAACATACATATGTTTGACATGTGTGTTGTTGAAGACACTGTCTGCCTTACTACTCCTTGCTCTCGGGATGATTTCCCACTTGACAAATCTGTTTAGTGTTTACCTTCTCATGGAACTAGAATATTCCCCTTACTGTGAGAATTATTCATTTCCTTAATTCTACAATGTAAGTCTCACCCCCTGTGCACACCTTAATGTGTCTGAAGGTGAAGTATACATACATGTGTGTGTGTCATGCATAAATGTGTGAATATGCATATACATTCATATATACATGAACGGAGAAGGCAATGGCAACCCCACTCCAGTACTCTTGCCTGGAAAATCCCATGGACGGAGGAGCCTGGTGGGCTGCAGTCCATGGGGTCGCTAAGAGTCAGACATGACTGAGCAACTTCACTTTCACTTTTCACTTTCATGCATTGGAGAAGGAAATGGCAACCCACTCCAGTGTTCTTGCCTGGAGAATCCCAGGGACGGGGGAGCCTGATGGGCTGCCGTCTCTGGGGTCGCACAGAGTCGGACAGGACTGAGGTGACTTAGGAGCAGCAGTATGTGGGCATGTGTATATATTCATGTGTTTGTGTATATGTATAGGTATACATGTGCTGTATGTATATACATATGTGTACGTGTGGTAATTTTCTCTCCAAAAGCTGTTATTAAATTGACACTATATTTTATAAGTAACCATTTATTTTTAATTAAGATAGAATCATAGCCACATTTTCCCACTACCTGGTAGGAAACCCAAGGTCAAATTTTTGGCCTAATTATTTCACCCAACACATTCATATGGTCCATTCTCCTTGCCAGTCCTGAGCTCTTATTCTAAGTTTTTCCTAGTTCTGATCTTTAAAAATTTGTCTTGTTTTAGGATGTTATCAATACTTTTTACATTAAGTTATCATTAAATCCTTTGCGTAATGGGCAGGCTGTAGGGTATGACACCAGTTATTAACGTCTCTGCACGACACCAGTTCAAACAATTTTACTCATTTCCAAAGTCCTTAAAAACAAGAAAATAAGGCTGCTACACAGGATATTAGGTCCAAATATTACACAAACAAGTCAACTGTAAAGCAGAATCTACTGCCCTTAACATTTTGAGTTTAAACTGCAATCAAGTTTTCCACCTG
Organism: Bos taurus; assembly: GCF_002263795.3. Lineage (NCBI taxonomy): Eukaryota > Metazoa > Chordata > Mammalia > Artiodactyla > Bovidae > Bos > Bos taurus. The sequence goes on along the minus strand of NC_037341.1, from coordinate 56,507,715 downwards.
AACTTTGCCCCTCTCTGCTGCACAAAGTAATTTTGTCGTCTTAACCACTTCTGTACGGTGACAACATGAACCACGCTGGGATTTGAGTAGAACTCTGTCATCATTTCCACGAAAATGTTTTCTTTCTGCGTCCTAATCCTGGAGGAGATCCATGAGTCCAACTGGAGGTCAATCCAGTAGCTGGAGCATTTACAGGAAATCTCACCGAGCGACCCGCCTGTGCTCTTTTTGTCAACACCGTTTAAAGAGCCCAGAGAGGTGTCTGCTGAGGAAAATAAGTTGTTCCAAGAAACCATTAGAGGATTTATACTCAAGACTCCCTTATCTCATAAGGGGAAAAAAAAAAAGTCCCCTGTAAGAAGGGGAAAAAAAGAAAATCTACCACTGACACCATGTGTGTCCTATTAAAGTTGTTTTTATTTTAGAGTGTTGTAAAAATTGTTTTATATATTTTACATTAAGATCAGAGTAGCTTACTGCTGGGTAGAATTCATAAAAGAAAGCCTCCTCCAAAACGTTCCTATCCTTGCCTTGTGACACATAGACCTTCAGTGGCATACGTAGTTGAGAAATCCTTTTTACGAGCACTCATAAAAGAGACTAGTACATGTTGCTCCAGACTCTAATTACATGGGGCTCATAGAGATTCCCGGCGGGAAGCTGCAGAGAATGGCACAGAGGTGTGGGTTCACTCACTCACTCCCTGACCCCTCGGGCAAGCAAGCCTGGCCCCAGGGCAGGCTCAAAATGCAGCTGGGAGAAGAGGCTGTCCTAAATCCCCTCATTCACTCCATGTGAGGGGCACTGGCCATGCCCCTGAATTTCTGTGTCTGAGTCCAAGGCTGCACTGCATCTCGCCCTCTCTGGACTTTGCATGAGCTCCCGTGCACAGCACACCAGGCCCCACTTTTCTGCTCCCTTATTCCTCAGACCCTTACCTTCTGAAATGTGAGAACTGAAAAATCTGAAGGAAAAAAAAAAAAATCATTGCCCCCCACACCCAGAAAAAAGCCCAGACAAGGAAGAACAAAAACCACCACCACCACCCACCACCAGGTGCATTGGTTATCCCCTACCCACTTTTCCAGAAATAAGTTAAAAAATGTAAAAATAGTGTGTGGGCGTGGGGACAGCAGCAAGAGGGGATGCACCCCAAGACACAGCCTGAAGGCTTATTGTTAAGACAAATGAAGCAGGACTTACAGATACTTTACTGAGAGAAATGTTTGGGAAGCAGGTGGATCTTTGTTAAATGTCAATTTTATATGATAAGCATACATTTACATTTAAGATGTGGCTGCCTATGAGTGACCACCAACTTATAATCAAAATAAACATTACCATTTGCTGCCACATGTCCAGAGTACCCGGGAAACAGTACAATTTTCCTAAGGCAACTAACACAAATCACTGATTTTAAAAGAAACAATTTAGCATAGCAAACAAAGAGGCAGAAAGAATTCCTTTTCTAGATGCTCTCTTCTTCATATAAAAATGTCAATATCTACATTCTTGACAACTCTGAAAGTTTCAAAAGAAAAGAGGTTTTTCTCTTATCCTCTCTCCTCCAAACTACTTTTGAGGTTGGCATGTATAAAACAGACCACATAAATTGCAACTCAAATGTAAACAAAATGTACAGAAATAAAGAACATATGTCTAAAGCATATTTTCTTGACCCCATCTACTGAAAATGTGCTTATTTCCTGCTCTTGGTTTAATCCATCACAATCTACAATCATCTTTAGTTATAGTATCTAATACCTAATCCACATGTTGCTGTCAGTTTATACACAGAAAACAAAAACTAAAGAGGTCTTATTAATATTGCCTTTAAAAAGTAGATGTTTGCATGAGATTCTAGTTCTAGCTTGCTAAATAGTATTTTCTTTTAAACCCTATCAAGTTAAAAGCCAGGGCTTCCCCAGTGGCTCAGCAGTAAAGAATCTGCCTGTAATTCAGGAGATGTGGGTTTGATCCCTGACGTGGGAAGATGCCCTAGACAAGGAAATGGCAACTCACTCCAGTGTTCTTGCCTGGGAAATCCAATGGACAGAGGAGCCTGGTGGGCTACCGTCCATGGGGTTGCAAAAGAGTCAGACACCACTTAGTGACTAAAGAACAACAAAGTTAAAAGCCACTTAAAAACACAAAGTAGATGCTGGTCAAATAATGTCACATAAGAGGAGGAGTGAGTTATTTTCAAGTTGAAATCCTAAGTAGTAGCAGTTTTTATATTTAAATTTTAGCACAGTCCTGAGAAAATATGACCAAGGGCTTAAAGAATTGCTCCATATTGTTACTAACAGCTGCAGTATGGTATGCTGAGGCTGCCGTGAGCAAAAGACAGAAGGCCATCCGTGCATCTGTCCAAGCATTACCTAAATTACTTTAACCACCTGATTGCTTAGATGTGTCAGAAAGAGAGAAGCCATTCCAGGCACCGAGCTACTAGAAATGGGGTTGGGTTCAGATCCCAGGGCTCCTGGGCAGGCCAGGGAGCAAAGGGGCAGAGAAGAGTGCTCGGTGTGGTTCTGTGGGGACAGCCTCAATGGGAGGGCGACCTTGAAAGACTAAGGATGGAAAGAACAATCTTGCACTTGCACTTTTCCCCCCAACAAACTGAGGGTCAATGATACTAAAATTACGGAAGAAGATGGCCTTCTCCTGTAAGGTAGGAATGGCTGTAAGTAGGAACGGCAGAATCGAAACAAAGCCAGTGACTCGACACTTCGCATTTATAAAATGACCTTTGAGGTATGTTTCACTAGCTATCTCAAGCGGGAAGATGTTGGGAGGTGATAGTGATGGCAGAGTGTCATGTTTTTAAGAAACATTTAGTAAAACAAAAATAAAATGATGCACTGAGGTGGAGGGAGAAATAAAGTCAGCTACTTTGATGTCAGACAACTATGGGTTTATCTTTGCGTTTTATGATAAGGAACAAGGGAAAGGTACAAGTAAACATGAGCTTCCCACTCTTGGCTTTACCATTAATAACTTGCTACATCTCTGTGGCCCAGGAAAAGAATCCTAGATCTCAGTTCCTTGCTCTTCTCTAATAGGTAATGGGAGAATCAATGATGTTCAAAAAACATAGCCATTGAGTCAAGAGCTAAAAAAAAAAAAACAAAGAAGAAGAAGAAAATTTTCCTTAGTTCTTCAAAAGATCTCCTTCATTCAGATTTGTGATCAAATGTTACTCCCTCAATTTCCCTGAACACCCGACATAATACACACTCAATCCAATCTTTCACTTGCTCCTTATCCTGCTTTGCTTTTCTTCACACGGCTCCCACCTCCACATGAAATAAGGCACTCATCCACTTCTCTAAGGCCATGATACCCTCTAGGAAAAACACTGTTAGGACTGTGTACTCATGATTGGTACACAGCACTGCTCAATAAACACCTGATGAATACATTAAAATTAGTTGTCATGGGACTTTACAGATAGGACAGACTATTTCAGGTTGGGGTGGCATTGGTCAATCCTGTGAAAGACTACTGTCCCCTCCAAATGACATTTCCCCCCACCATACATGAACGTCTCCCAACTTTGTAGCTGAGTAGCCATGATTTTGTTCTTCCATTTATCACTTAAATATGATAATTGCATATTTTTCTATTAATATATTGCCTAATGTACAACATAGTGCAGACTTTAAATTTATTCCATTTAAGCTGCAGGTTATATATGAATAGGATAACTTGGTCCCAACATGATTAATTCTATTAGTGAGCTCAGGGTGAGAGGGAGAGAAGTGAAGACAGTTACATCTGCTAGGGGCCAAGTCTTCATTTTTAGTAGTCTGTTCTTTTATCCCTTGCTTCCTACCCTCATTGTTCAGTTTTTTCCCTCTAACTCATTGTCACCCTTTCCCATTATCTTTTTATGATCCCCTCCTCTTTCCTTCTCCATCCTCCTGCCCTCTTTCTCCGTATCTCCCACTAACTAAACTATAAGTCATTTGAAGATTTTACAAGAATCTTGCTCAGTCTTTGAGAGTCTTAGAAAAGGAAGGAGGAAAGAGGAAGAGTGTGAACTGCCAGATGGAAAAGGCTGCGTGAATGCACAGCTGTAGCTACTGGAAAAGTGTTCAGTTCTCGGTCATAAAACAATATTCTCTTCCTCACCCTTCACATGACAACCACAAAATATATCCATGTCATTTTTGGCCATTAGTCTTAGAATCATTGGATTTTAGAACTGGACTGGATCTTCAAGATTGCCTACCCCAATACCCTCAATTTAAAATAGGAAATAGAAGCCAGGAGAGGTCAAGTGACTTGCCAAGGATCATAGAATTAATGAGCTGACAGGGTGCAGAGACCCAGATCGTCTGATCACCTGACCAGAATCCTGAAGAATGAGTGTCAGAAAAGCCCAAGGAACTCTACAGATTACATCATCAGAAATGAAAGAGAAGATAACTGATCAAGAAAAGTTTGGAAATGGACGCTTACTTCATGTCATATATCAGTCCATGACTTAAGATATTTTCAAATATCCTTTCATTGTTTTAAAGCAAATAAGCACTGATAGTTAAGAAAAAATAGGCTAAAGCATTACATTGTTGTTTTTAAATCTTACAGCCATTTATTGTTTCATTTGTAATAGTTTTTAGTGTAATATCTTATATATTTACTTAGGACTACTCCATTTTGCTGACCTCTAACTTACGCCTTCCAGTAATGAAAAGCAGCTGATTTTAATGTGCCCGTGCTCTAGTGTGAAGGAGGTTAAGGCTGCGTTTGTGTGCAATCAGGTTAAGACTGGCTCCAACAGGAGGAAAATCCATACATATGTTGAAAAGATCTGAAAAATGCCTGTATTCCCAACCTGATTACGACTTACATTTTTGCATGGTTTGTCAAAGCAGATCACTGAAATCAAGTCAAGATGTAAAACGGGATAAAGTGGTTTTCTTCTCCATTCTTCCATTAATCACCGTGACCTACAGAAGAAAGGAACCTTTTCCTCTCTCACCTGAGGCAAGGTGGGATACTCCACTGAAAGTTATGCCAATTTTTATCAATTGGTGCTCAAGTTCCAAAATTAATTTTCTAGTTTTCATTTTCTACATTTGTAAATAGAAGTTATTTTATTGCAGAGTCATTTTCCATTTCTATCAATTTTATGTTAGTTTCTTTTTTATAAAACAGAAAACAAATTCCAGTATAACTTTTAAACCTACTAACTGTAAAGATTACTTAAAAATTGAATTTATTAAGCTGGATATGTTGATACAGGGATTAGACAATAGCTTATCTCTGCAAATGTCTGTCCTAATAAATAATATTTGGCAAAATCTAAATGTAAATTAAATAAGAGTTCATGACTGGTTCACTTGTCAAAGAAAATATTAACAGATGATACATAAACTTTTGTTTTGACATGATTTTAATTGCTGACAGTGTCAGGTTATATCTCTTAAGACAGTACACTGCTTTCGGAAGCATAAAAAAAATGCAATAAGCATTATAGGTTAAAAATCTAGCTGTTATCTACAAAATTCTCAGCAAGACCAGGGCTAAGTCAAAATAGTTTCTGAGGGGAGGGGGGCATGCTGGTTCTTGTTACACATAAGCATGTTTGTTATAGGAGCATTTTCAGGTTAATTTTTGCTATTAACGTAAACCACAATTGGGGGACCATGTTGCTGGAAGAGGAGTGGGGGGTAGTTATATAAACAATATACAACAAAGAAAGCCTTTATTCCCAATACCTGAATACATTGGGTTTGTTTTTAGGCACAAGGTTGCAGGTTAAATGCTCTCAGCTATCCAAGAAGTGGCTTATTAGTTTTGTAAGAAAATATTTTCTTATATTTTGACTGAAAAATACCCAGTGTAACCGAACAAAACCATCCTTGTTAGTGCAAAGCAGACCCAAAAAAACTTTGTTTCAAAGACTCAGCAAAGAAAAGCAAAACTAATTCAAGAGGAAAAGCTGCCTTCCTAATAGTAGCTTCTGAATCTGGATCTAATAGTTCTCAAAAGGCCGACTGGAGTCTTCAAGTCTTAAAAGTTTTGTCTTCCTCCATGGATCACAGACATTCTCTAGGAGGCAGCAGAATATGGATATAAATCCATTCTAAGCAGATATATATTCTTCTCTGGGCTACAGCCACAAAGCTGAAAGCTATGCCCCAACAGCAAGAATGAAGGCAAACGAAAGTTTTGATTGTTTCATAGGGCAATTTTCTACATGCAGCTTTCTTTTTTTGCTCTTCTATTTTGTGCACTAGAAAAATCCTAACTTCATTTTTGGCAATGCGGCATCCGCTAGTGATAAAATAAACAGTAACGAGATTATGCTTTCAGAAGCACAGCATCAGCGCTAAGAACTGCATTTCAACATACTGACTCGGCTCCAGCCAGCACCTGAGCTATGTACACTTCTCCCAATTTGTAAGTGGGCCTAATCCTGTTATTACAGAATAATTACTGCAAATCAGCACAATTACTACAAAGACACAAATAAACATACACATACTAGTAGCTGTTTTCCACAAATTATTACCAAAACAGAGAACCGGCTCATTGTGGCAACATTAAGACAATGTTTATTCCTCCCAGTGTTTGGGCAAGTTTATTTTAAGTTGTCATCTTCAACTAGTAGTGATACAGATGATTTTACGGATTCCATAAACTTTCCTAATCTAAACTCTTCTCAACTGAAAGTTGGCTGCTACTCTTAGAGCAACATCTGCAAAGGCCTGATTTCATAAGAACTGACTCTTATGGTACATTAGTGAAAAAAAGAAAAAGAAAAACACTGACACACACATACACACACTTTTGGAAATCTCGTTTTAAAAGTTGATTTGTAAAGTTGTCTTCTAAATTACTTTCAAGGTATCATGAAATTAAACAGTCATTTTATATTCTTCACAATTTAAGCATTTGTCTCTAAGGAAGTTCGATGTGGAATTTTACCTTCTTGCCAATGTTATTATCAGGTTTCCTTCTTGGATAAATACTCTTTATTGGGAGCAAGGGTGATTAGGGACGAGGAAAATCCAGAAAGCACATAGTCCACAATAGGGATTATCTGAACTCACCTCCTGGACAATGCCTCATGGCCATCTTACATCTCCTGGATTCTGCAATGGTTGGACAGGGTATCGTGTCTTTTGCTGGCTTTTTAACAATTTGCCGTGTTCTGGTTTCCAGACCCCACTTAAATCCACATGTGCGATTATTTCTGCTACAGGTTCCCCATTCACTCCAGTGGCCAACCTCACATCCTTCTAAGAGAGAAAAAACAAACACAGGTAACAATTTGGTATACATTTCTCCATTGTTACAAAATTTATATAGCAGTATTTCTCTACTCCTTCACTTTCAGATACCAAAAATTAAGCTGTATAGCCCACAAGACCTATATATACCTTTTGGGAAATGTTGGCATTATGGAGTTACAGATAGAAGTAAAAAACTGCCACATAAGTAATTTTAAAACTATTACTTTCTTTTTGTCCTGGTTCATTTTTTGATGGGATGCTAACTGGTCCACTCTAAAGACACTGAGTATATTATCTTTAAAAGATTCAACAGCTAAAACCTACAGTAAAATATACTGTTTTCATACCACGAAGAGGAGACAAAATTTTACAGGTAAATTCTCCATGCCCCCACTGAAATTCACAAGTGTGTTAGTTTTAGTTAGAAGTAAATATTAATACTTTATGAAAAGGATAGGGAATGTTTTTGCATTTTCTGATTATCTCATTTCCTTTAATAGGTGTCTGGAAACCACAGTAGGTATTTCTTATTCCCTAAATTGATGCCATAGTTTAAAAAGTAAACAAGTATCAGATATTTGAAAATGTATGTTTTCCCAGGTATGTAAAAACTTTTAGCATCCTCCTTTTTTAACTTCATATAATGAAAAAGTAGGCTACTCTGCAACTCCCCTGGGATAAAAGAATAAAAATATACAGAGTTAAACCTCATCAAATTCACCATTAAAAGCCCCTAGTGTAATAGCAGAAGAGGACGCAGGCACAGAATCCACACACAATGAATATTTCTTCATCCAGATCTCATAAGGCATCATGGTGACTCTTAGGTTTTTCAAAGCTATTTAAGATTTTTATCCAGGGGAATGCATAGGACTGCTGTTAATTTGTTAGGACTACTGTTAATTTGTTAATGCTTAAAAGTTTCATAAGAATTTCCTCTGGACTTCTATAATTGGTATGGGTCTTGCCTCTCAAAAACAAATCCAACATTTTGAATGGGCTCTTTTGGTGACTTTTCTATATTTTTCAATAGAGTGTTGCTTATATGCATGTATTAATTCACACATATATAGAAACATAAGCACACATTTCTTCAAAAATCTCTCATTTAAATGTGTTCTCTGCAAGCTTTCAAATATAGTTATAGACTACCTTGGTATTTACGCAGGAAAAAAGTTCTCGACTGAAGTCTCCATTTTAAAAAGATGGAAAGTCTCACTCATAATACATTGCTCTGTTGTACACCATACCAGATATAAAACATGGCAAATAAAATTCAGGCATGTTGGGGGTGGGGGTGGTGAAGATGCCATTACACTTGATTAGATTCAGCCATTTGACAGAGCTTTACATTTTAATCAGTGGCATTAAAAAGTGCCAAAAGGTTTTTTAAACACAAACCCCCCCCAAAATTTGTAAAAATATGTATTCCTAATTGTTATTTACAAACAGCATATACGTGCAGATTAAATTATGCATTCTACATACCTAAATTTAGTAAAATTGTTTTAATGCACTTTGCAACATGCAGTTAATCATCAACAAAGTTTATGTGGCACAAAAAAAATCTCTTCCTAATTGATTTTTTTAATATGAATGTGTGGCTAAGCAAGAAGATACAAAATTAATACACATAATGAAAATGAGAGACTAACCACATGACCCTGCTTAAAAAGTTCCTTCAAAACAAAATGTTCTTCTCTAAGTTACTAAAAAGATAGTTAAGAAATGGATATATTACATAGATCATAAAAACATTATTCTAAACATTTCAGTAGTTTAACCTAATGTTCTACCCGCAAATTTTGTAGCAAAATGTAATTTATGATACTACCCAATGGCAGAATGACTAAAGAACTCAATAGCATAGAACTTCAATAATTTTCAGTTCTAATTAATAACATGAGAACCAATTCGTTTTTAGGATGGATACATCCAGCATGCATTTTTTCCCCCAAGAAACAGGTGTTAAAATAAAAGTGGAAATTTGAAAGTTACATGAAACACTACTCACCCACACATTCCATGGTTTCATCTAATGCTGCAAAACCATCTGGACATTCCTCAAAGCAACGGCCTCTATGCAAATAAAAGCCTACTTTGCACTTGGTACAAAAGTCTTTGCTAAAGCAAGAATCACAGTTTTCTATTCTGCATCCTAAAAACAATTTTAAAGAGAAAGAAAATTTCAGTCAAACAATTTACTGGTTTTGCAAGTAAAACTTTCATAAACTCACCATTGGAATTCTAGTGGTCAGAGAAATATGTGTTTAGCTCATTAGTTTCCTGATGCCATCTCCTTCTACATCACTCCTACCTCTTCCAACAGCTCACCACATCAATAGGCTGAGAAAAAATTGCAGCCCAGGGCCCTAGGCAGCATGAGATCCTGCAGAAATTTTTGCAACTCTAAATGGGATTAAAATAAAGGTTAAAAAGAAAACACCCCCACTACAAATGACACTGCTGCTGGGACTGTAGTCTGTTCTGCTCTTCCAAAGACGTACTATGAAAAATGCAATGGAAACAACCTAATCAGTCTCTTCTGGTCCAAGACAGTTAACTAAAATTCTGTAATGAATTTGCTTTCATCAGTGGGTGTCAACCAGGAGGGGGACTGTAGGTCATTTTGTGGAAGACCCACAATGTGCCATACATTTCCACTTCACAACAGTCTGTCAGGGTGAGCGGTAGTACCCCTATTTTGCAAATAAGAAGCCTGAGACGAAGTCAAGAAGTTGGTAGTGGCTGAGTCGGTGCTGAGAGCCCTACACAGACTGCCTTCTAAATCTCTTCTCTATAACACATTAGCTGCATTTCTTTGGAAACAGTTGATGAAAGAGAAGTGCTTTCACGTCTGCCAGGTATGGTTTTGACCTTGACTCCCAGTTCTGACCTTCCCAGTTCTTGACTTTGAACAGCTATTTATACATGCCTCTCTGAGTCTCTATTTCCTCTGTATAAAACAGGGGTGTCACTAACTTTGTAAGGCTGTTGTGAGGATTTGAAATAACACGTGTAAATTGACTAGCTTATAATAGGTGGTCTGCTCCAGTGGATTAGAAACATGTATTTTTCCATCAAACCATCACATTACAACAAGGTATAAAGAGAAGCAATAATTTAGACTTGTACTCAAGATCAGATTCCCTGGTATGCCAGTAACATCTGGGCCAGAGGTAATTGGCATATAGAGGTGAAAATAAATAGACTCTAAACTATTCTTCAAGGAGAAGGAAGGAAAGGTTGGAGAATTGGTTAATTGAAAGGTGAGGTTTTCAACAGATTACAGTACATTATTACTTGTAACAGATTTAATTGCTGGCAATTAACAGCACATAAAGCTCTATGAAAACTCCCTGGCAACCCTTTTACTCTTTTAACAAGCCTCTGAGTAACTGTTTTTGGTGATTTAATGATTCAGAAAAGCTTTCAAATCTAGTTTCTGCAACCAAAGATACAATTGAATAAAAAATGTAATCAAAACATGAAATCATTGAATTCCAAAATTTTAAAAATTAAGACGGCAAAGCCAGAATGTGGACTATAAACACTAAAAAAAGTTTCTGTTAAAACAATTACAATATAAATAATGACAGTTTCTAGACTTATAAAAAGACAGTGGCAACTCATCACCTTTTAATTTTGAGTCTAAACAGGACTTTATGTATTAAATCACCACCCTGAAGCAGCTAATTCAACTTCTAAAATGTTACACAAATTTACAATTGGAAAACCAACTATGTGTGGGTGAAAGTCCATAGTCAAATTATACTATTGCTCTTTTTGGGGAGGATGGTGGGCATAGAAGAACAGTTTATCACCCTATAAAATGTTCATTTGTAGTCTTAAATGCTGTAACCTATATTTTAATAGAACAGTGATCTATTGCTGGTCAGTAGCTTAACCATGGTCAAAATACATGACCATCCTGTCCACAAATTGTTGGCTTTCTTGCTACATTTTTTTTAAAGCAAGCCGCCTTTCTTGTTAGCAGTATTATTTTCCAAGAAGTAATGATAAACATTCCAAAGTATAAAAGAGAACTAAAGGGTGAAGAGAACAACACATTATATTTTAAAAAAGAGAAGACTGTACACTTCATAAATCAGCTGTTATCTATAAGATCTGATTCTAACGTGGTCTGCACCAACAAGCCTTTTGGCCAAAAAGTTATAACAGTATGCATTTGGAAATAATTTTACAAGATCCTTTCCTAATCATTACTGTTATGTGTAGGTCCCTTTCCTCATTTCATCCCATGCTCCTAATACCAGTCCATAGAATGATAGGTGTTCCAGAAATTCCACATTCTCTCTAAAGTCCCCTTTTCAGGTGTAAATCTGGCTAAAAGAAAGTTTAATTATTTGTTCTCAAATTTAAGTACAATAAAATATTGATGCATTCAAATTGTAAAACACTTCAACCATGAAAAAGCACAAGGTGAATTATAAGCAATGACTGAGAATAAGCTCTAAGCCACATCATTAAATTAAACAGGCAAGTGCAGGGTATATAGAATACGATGCAATAAAACCACGACACGAGACTATGTGTGTCTGTATGGAGTAGCTAGAGAAGTTAATTTGGGACTGGGAATAGTGGAATTTTGAAATGTTAAAAGTTATATTTCTGAGCTATGAATTTTTTAATTGTAATATGTTTATGTACTAAAAGTAAAACAAAAATGATATTTCAATACATACTTGTGACCTACTTAAATATACAGAAAATACCACTATATTAACATTCCAAGTGAAATTCTTTTGATTTTTACCAGGCAAGACTGAATAAAAAATTATTCAGTGCCAATTTTTTTTTTTTTCAGATTTGGGAGCATGAAATTATACCCCTTATAAAGTGAAAGTGAAGTCACTCAGTCGTGTTTGACTTTTTGTGACCCAATGGACTGTAGCCCACCAGGCTCCTCCATCCATGGAGTTTTCCAGGCAAGAGTACTGGAGTGGGTTGCCATTTCCTTCTCCAGAGGATCCTCCCCACCCAGGGATCGAACTCAGGTCTCCCGCATTGCAAACAGATGCTTTTACCATCTGAGCCACAAGGGAAGCTATATATGATAGGGACCTACAGGTAACAGTAACCATCAGGAAAGGATCTTGTATATGATAATGGTAAACCTGCCTTAGCCTTCCAAATAATCATTTGACCATCTCCTGCCAGTATCCTTTGTTTTCACATGTTCAGCAGTGCTTTCCAAATCATTAGGAAAAAAGCTAAATAATTGTTTATTCATTGAAGCATTTAAATAATAGCTTTGATTGGTGGTAAAGAATCCACCCTTATGGCAGAAAGTGAAGAGGAACTAAAAATCCTCTTGATAAAAGTGAAAGAGGACTGTTCTATACATCTATGTCTCTTTTGCTGTCTCCCATACAGGGTTATCATTACCATCTTTCTAAATACCATATATATCCATTAGTATACTGCATTGGTGTTTTTCTTTCTGGCTTACTTCACTCTGTATAATTGGCTCCAGTTTCATCCACCTCATTAGAACTGATTCAAATATATTCTTTTTAATGGCTGAGTAATATTCCATTGTGGATTCATGTTGATGTATGGCAAAACAAATACAATATTGTAAAGTAAAAAAAAAAGTAAAAGAGGAGAGTGAAAAGGTTGGCTTAAAGCTCAACATTAAGAAAACAAAGATCATGGCATCTGGTCCCATCACTTCATGGGAAATAGATGGGGAAATAGTGGAAACAGTGGCTGACTTTATTTTGGGGGGGCTCCAAAATCACTGCAGATGGTGATTGCAGCCATGATATTAAAAGACGCTTATGCCTTGGAAGGAAAGTTATGACCAACCTAGATAGCATATTCAAAAGCAGAGACATCACTTTGCCAATAAAGGTCCGTCTAGTCAAGGCTATGGTTTTTCCAGTGGTCATGTATGGATGTGAGAGTTGGACTGTGAGGAAAGCTGAGTGCCAAAGAATTGATGTTGAACTGTGATGTTGGAGAAGACTCTTGAGAGTCCCTTGGACTGCAAGGAGATCCAACCAGTCCATTCTAAAGGAGATCAGTCCTGAGTGTTCATTGGAAGGACTGATGCTGAGGCTGAAACTCCAATACTTTGGCCACCTCATGTGAAGAGTCAACTCATTGGAAAAGACCCTGATGCTTGGAGGGATTGGGGGCAGGAGGAGAAGGGGATGACAGAGGATGAGATGGCTGGATGGCATCACCAACTCGATGGACATGAGTTTGAGTGAACTCTGGGAATTGGTGATGGACAGGGAGGCCTGGCATGCTACGATTCATGGGGTTGCAAAGAGTTGGACATGACTGAGCGGCTGAACTGAACTGAAAGAATTCACCTGCAATGAGGGAGATACAGGCTCAGTTCGTAGGTCCAGAAGATCCCCTGGAGAAGGGAATGGCAACTGACTCCAGTATGCTTGCCTGGAGAATCCCATGGATAGAGGAGCCTGGCAGGCTACAGTCCATGAGTTGCAAAGAGTCAGACATGACTGAGGGACTGAGCATGAATCCATAACAGCCTTTGCTAGAACTACAGGTTTCCCTGGTGGCTAAGATGTTGAAGAATCTTCCTGCAATGTAGGAGATTGGGTTCGATTCCTGGGTAGGGGAAATCCTGTGGAGATGGAAATGGTTATCTACTCCAGTATCCTTGCCTGGAGAATTCCATGGACAGAGGAGCTTGGCAGGCTGCAGTCCATGAGGAAACAAAGAGCTGGACATGACTGAATAACTAACACTTTCACTTTTCACTTTTGATTGGTGCCAAGTTGTAATGGTTCCAAATCGGGAAAGGAGTACATCAAGGCTGTATATTGTCACCCTGCTTATTTAACTTATATGCAGAGTACATCATGCAAAATGCTGGACTGGATGAAGCACAAGCTGGAATCAAGATTGCCAGGCGAAATATCAATAACGTCAGATAAGTAGATGACACCAGCCGTATGGCAGAAAGCGAAGAGGAACTGAAAAGCCTCTTGATGAAAGTGAAAGAGGAGAGTGAAAAAGTTGGCTTAAAACTCAACATTCAAAAAACTAAGATCATGGCATCTGGTCCCATCACTTCATGGCAAATAGATGGGGAAACAGTGGAAACAGTGGCTGACTTTATTTTTCTGGGCTCCAAAATCACTGCAGATGGTGACTGCAGCCATAAAATTAAAAGATTCTTACTCCTTGGAAGAAAAGTTATGACCAACCTAGGCAGCATATTAAAAAGCAGAGACATTACTTTACCAACAAAGGTCCATCTAGTCAAAGCTATGGTTTTTCCAGTGGTCATGTATGGATGTGAGAGTTGGACCATGAAGAAAGCTGAGCACCAAAGCATTGATGCTTTTGAACTGTGGTGTTGGAGAAGACTCTTGAGAATCCCTTGGACTGCAAGGAGATCCAACCAGTCCATCCTGAAGGAGATCAGTCCTGAGTGCTCATTGGAAGGACTGATGCTAAAGCTAAAACTCCAATACTTTGGCCACCTGATGTGAAGAACTGACTCATTGGAAAAGACTCTGTTGCTGGAAAGATTGAAGGTGGGAGGAGAAGGGGATGGCAGAGGATGAGATGGCTGGATGCATCACCCCTGCCTGGTGCAGTGCAGTCCATGGGGTTGCAAAGAGTCAGACATGACTGAGCTGAACTGAACTGAAGTTGTAATGTGATCCAAAGCTCCTCTGACCTTCATACCTTCCTGGTCTCAGTTACTCTTTGCCATAATATAAAACCAAAGCAGGCCAGCTACACATTGAGCAACCTGAACTGACACAAGTGATTTAATCATGAACACCTTGGAATCAAAAGATTTTTAAGGCTAACAACTGCATAACACACTTCAGCCCTGAAAGCCTTTGCTCCCTGGCTTAAGGTCCATCCACAACCCCTTGCCCAGTTCAGCCACTTGTCTTGAAACTGAAGAGAGTTCTAGAAAACCACCATTTGTGCAACCTCATAGATCTGTCCTTTCCCCTCCAGCCAGAAGCCTCTCCCCAAAATTCTTAAGCTTTAAACAGCTCATATTCACATCAACTCTATTAATTCACTTTTATACAAAAGTATATTTTTATATAAAAGTAAAACATCCTCATTACAAATAAAAATTCAAAACAATACAGAAGCTTTAACAGAAAATACAGAAATATTCTTTCTTACCTGAATGACACACCATGTCTACTCCCCAGAAATAGCCTCTGTATTAAAACTTCAGGAAAATCTTTATGTCCATTTTATAAACAAGTGAGTTTCAAAATACCAATGGGATCATTCAATACACTGGTAAGCTTTATAAAACTTCATACTGCCTAAGAAAATAGGTTTATCAAACTTGACTAAACATGGGTCTTGTCTATAAAAATCTGGGCTTTAAGTCCCTGTTCAGAAATACAAGACCCTGCTTTATCCAACGTACACGTTTCTAAATTACAGTGCCTCCTCAAAAATGTAATCCACCAAATGAGAACTGCCAGTGTCGGTTTAAGTAAAATACTGTCCAAGTAAAACTGTGTCCAAATGCTAACTGATAGGGCTGTCATTTGGCAAGGGAAGCTCGCTCCAGCCAAGAAAGAGAAAAATAGCCCGGGCATCCCTTCTGTCCTCCCACAGTATCCATCCTGGCTCCATTATAACAGTTCCCAAATTATACTCTAGTTCAGTTCAATAGTTCATTCCATACATTCTCAAAAAATGGGAGTATGTGCCAGGCATTGTGCCATTTTATGAGAACATAAAATTATAATACTCATTCCCTGTCCTGAAGGTGCAAAAGCTAAAGAGAAGGGGCCATGTGGCACTTTCAGGGCATTGCAACATAGCCTGAGATATTAGAAGCATGTGCTGGGTACATTAGAGGCAGAGAAGAAAGATCCATTTCTCTTCTGCTATTACAAAGTTGATTTTTTTTTTTTTCAGTCTCTGAATTCCTTGTTTCTAATACAGTGCCGGACACATGGTTGAGTTTTAGTGCTTGCCAAGAGAATGCCATTTAAAAACCCAATTCCTTTATATTAAAAACTCATTTGAATGTTTAATATGAGATGGCTTGCACATGCACTGTAAATACCTTTAATATAAAATAAAAACCATGCTGCTAGTAAAAGACTACAAGTCGTATTGGAGGAACAAGTAGTCCAACATCTGAAAACAATTATAATGAGAACGTAAATATGGAAGTGTGGCAGGTCATAGGAGCTATGGAAGTTGGAACCTCTGCTGAGCAGGTGTGAGATAGAGGGGAGAGAAGAATCCAAAGAGGGCAACTCCATCTATAAAACATATTGGAGATGGTTCCCATGGTGTGTGATGGTACCTGAAGGGAGGCGAGAATGAACTGCAGGTTAGATGGAGGGGGTTACTTGAGTTTAGATGGATGTGGGTGGGGGATTTCACTTCTTATTTTGTTTAGTTTCAAAAAAGGAGGTAAAATTGTAAACTACCTCTACTTTGTGTGGTTTTAAGTATTTGAGTAACAAATGAAGAAAAATGAAGTTCAAGATTAGGTCTTCATCTAACTAGATGTAAGAGGTCCCAATAGACTGCGCATGGCTGTTTCATTCCCTCACTTCAACAGATAAGAGCCCCTCAGGGCCAGACATCAGGATGGTAGCTAGTGCATGCGTGCTAAATTGCTTCAGTTGTGTCCAACTCTTTGCAACCTAGAGGCATAGATAAAAAAGCAAAGTTCCTGCACTTCAGGATCTTCTGTCTACTAATAGAAAAGACACCCAGACAGGCAACAAGGAAATAATGTAACTATGCTTAAGTTTATACAGGGTGAGCTGGGGAGAGCTTATTTTCAGCTAACCAGGTGGTGCTAGAATTAAAGAACTTGCCTGCCAATGCAGGAGACATAAGAGATGCAGGTTCGGTCCCTGGGTCGGGAAGATCCCCTGGAGGAGGGCATGGCAACCCATTCCAGTATTCTTGCCTGGAAAATCCCATGGACAGAGGAGCCTGGCAGGCTATGGTCCATAGGGTCGCGAGAAGTCAGACATGACTGAAGCAACTTAGCATGCGTGCATACAAGCTTCTTGAAAGCAGGAAGAGTGTGGAGGTAAGGAATAACCACTGAGAGGTTCATACTCTAAGAGCTAACAGGCACGGGAAAAGGAGTTACAGTGAATCAACAGAACCAACCAACTGGGTGGAGGAGAAGGTGCTCCCCTCCATCCCTCTCCTCTTCCTTTGGTGCCCACTACTCAGGGCCTTGACACCCCGAGAGGGTTTTATTATCTCCCCAGCAAAATCTAGATGACAAAAACCATCTCTTATTTGAATATCACTGTGTGGCTAACAATATAAACAGAAAAATGAAAACCTTAAATGAAAAACAAAAAAATCAACCTTTGCTCAACTCAACTGTGGAAAATGTAATTCGTAATTCTATAGGTTACAATCAGTTATTGGAGAAAGGAAGGAATCAGTGAGGTAGAGAGGACCTTAGACACACACTGAGGAACCTGTTATTTCTTGGTCACCAGGGCTGTGGGCCTCAGGCTCCTCAGTACGTCGTGAGTATCTGATCGCGTATGGTTCTCTAATCATCCTTTAGTGTTGGCACCTCGATTCAGAATCTGGCAGACACACCCACACAGAAACAGGGCGCAGGGGGTAAGGGCATTCAGTCTTCAGGTTGCAGTTGCAAGGATCAAAGAACATCAAGTCAACCCCTGGAAAATTAGAGGTTTCTCGGCTCAGTTTTCACTCAACTTTGAACAGAAATTAAAGGAACAGGTTGCTCCAAAAGACATTTGAAATTAGACTTTAAGCAGTTGTTTCACATGGAAAGTACTAGACTGTGCGACTTCATATGAGGTTTCTTAAAATTGTTTAAATATTTTTAGGCTTCTCTAACAACTTCAAATACTGCTGTTTAACATTCCTTCTCAAAACATGCAATGGTTTATAAATATCCCTAAATAAAGTTCTTCAGCTTTATGTTACCCAAGTCATTCCTCTGCAATGTGTACTATTGCAGTAATCCCATTAGAGTAGGGCTGATGAAAACTTATGACTTAAAATCTAAAATTACATTTTTTCTGGTAAGGTCTAGTTACACATAGCTCATCAGAAACTTCATTATAGTTCAACCTAAAGGAAAAAAAGGACAGATTCAGAGGCTTCAGGACTCGGTGTTTCATACTTACCACTGTGCTATTTGAATGATGATGCAGAAACCCAGCATTAATTTCACTAAATTAAGAGAAGATCCAGGATAGAAGTCTGTGTAAAGCCCACCAGAATGAATTTAAGTCAAGAGTGTATTTACTATTTAGGAGAGTTAAAACAGAGTGAAATTCAACTGTGTCAAGTGCAGAAGAGGACACTTTGAACAAGAACCAAAGGCAGAAAATGAGAACTATGCTGAGAATATAGTGTTCTTGCAAATAGTACAGTGGTTAGCAGAGCTGAGCTTACAATCTTGGCTCCCTTACCGTTGTGTGACTGTCAACAAGTCAGTAAAGCTCTCTTTGCCTCAGTATCCTCACCTTTAAAAAGCAGGTAACATCAGGCCCTATCTCAGAGTTGAGAAGAGTCAGAGGTTTAACAGAGGCAAAGATCTCAGCATAATATCTAAGAAAAGAATGCGAACTATTATAAGTGTAAAAACTTGCCAACAAGGATAGTTTAAGATGTCATGTGGAAGGAAGCTCAAATAAGGTATCAGCATACTGTGTGTATGGGTATATGTGTATATATTTATATATCCTATACATTCATATAAATTTTAACTATATACCTGTGAGTATATATGTATATATATGTACTTCTGCTGCTGCTGCTGCTAAGTCGCTCAGTCGTGTCCGACTCTGTGCGACCCCAGAGACGGCAGCCCACCAGGTTCCGCCGTCCCTGGGATTCTCCAGGCAAGAACACTGGAGTGGCTTGCCATTTCCTTCTCCAATGCATGAAAGTGAAAAGCGAAAGGGAAGTCACTCAGTCGTGTCCGACTCTTAGCGACCCCATGGACTGCAGCCCACCAGACTTCTCCATCCATGGGATTTTCCAAGCAAGAGTACTGGAGTGGGGTGCCATTGCCTTCTCCATATATATGTACTACTCAAATGAAAGGCATTATCCAAAGACCACTGTCTATAATAAACAGAGTATATCCTTACTCTTGTTTAGGTCACACAGCTAAACACACTGAATGTGATCACTTGCTGAGTATCGACATGGAAAGTCATCTATTTCAAACATTCAGAGCCAGGATTTAGGGAAGTTGAGATCTAAATGTAATTTTGAATTTGGTGGGGGAAGTTACATCCTCTTTGTGCCCTGGTCCCTTCACTGTCAAATACGAGGAGAAAATATCTGACTTACCTATATCAGAGTATCAAGTTAAAGATCAGAACACAAAAGGTTAAAAGATGCCACATGAAATCTGCATTACATTCTAGAGCCAAATAAACCTAACCTTCAGCAGATTGCTTCAAATATTCAGCATCCCTTTCTAAGCACTATAAAGATGTTCAGTTTATGAAGTGCATTAAAGATGGCATGGCCTTTGGAGCAGTGACAAGGATGGGAAAAATCTTGCCCTGACAGCAATTTTAATCCTCAAATTGCAATTTGGTAGAATGAATGGATTCAGTCCAAAAATGTATACACTGTTTTTTCAGATAACTACAGAATTCTGTTTTATATGCTTTTTAACAAAGTGTGTTGTTAGTTACTCAGTTGTGTCCGACTCTTTGCAACCCCATGAACTGTAGCCTGCTAGGCTCCTCTGTCCATGGAATTCTCCAGGTAAGAATAGTGGAGTGGGTTGCCATTTCCTCCTCCAGGGGATCTTCCCAACCCAAGTCTCCTGCATTGCAGGCAGATTCTTTACCAGCTGAGCCACAAGTGAAGCCCAATATCAGAATTGAAGCCTTATTTCAACTTCAGAGTATATATATGTTGTCAAAAATTGTTTTCTCCTGATTTAAAGTGTTACAACACTTCTTTTGAAAAACTCTCAAATTTGTAAAATATGTTGCTGGTACCTTCACTGCAACATCTGACTATTTAAAAATTATATCTTGCCCACCCACACAAAGAAATCTGAAGAAACATTGAGCCTTGGGTAAAATCATGTGGTCAAATAATAAGGAACTATAAAAGTGTTGGCTTCATTTCTCATATGTTCAAGTGATGGATACTTGAAATAACTCTTAAAACAATGGGGAAAAAAATGGGAATACATAGCTAGATGTTTAAAGGGCTTTTTTTCCCATTTAAAGAATATGAAAGAAAAGGACACTATCTCAAAATAAATTAGAAAAGGAATGTGATAACAGTGAACGAAGTTTCAAAAATTATAAACCAAATGAATCTCTCTTTTCAGATTTTAAATTCCTGCCAGTAGCCAACCTCTCATGTAGGTTACTCCTTGTGCTTTCCTTTTTTTGGTAGCTTGTTACCCTTTTATATTAAGGTGGAACCAAAGCAGTTTAATAAATTTCAGACCTGAGACTTAGTTGAACTTTTCCAAATGTTGGAAAATGCAGATCTCTCCACCCAACTAAATGGAAAAGCATATGTAAGCTAATATCTGCCTTGTACTCCACTCAACCTCCATCCAAGGAAAATAGGAAGAATCTCTCAATTCCTTCACACTCCAAAGAGGTAAAAGCCTTTCACCTTTTCCTGTGAAAGGCCAGACAGTAGGTATTCCAGGTGTTGTGGGCCCTACAGTCTCTGTCTAAACATGATTAGATTAGATGATTACACATGACTGTTTTCCAATAAAACTTTATTCATGAACCCCAAACCTACAGTATCATTTTTATGTGTCATAAAATACCATTTTTCTGACTTTCTCCAACCAATAAAAAAATCTGAAAATTATTCTCACCTGAAGGGTCCTACCAAAAAGGTGACAGGCCTGATTTTGCTGCTGGTCATATGATGCTGACTATGAAAGCTAGAAAATGATGGAAATTCATGGGCACATTAGAAAGGGGAAAAAAATTAAAGAATTTCATTTTTAAAACACCAAATGAAAGCACTTAAGCTTAGAGAGACACAGAGATGTCTTATACACTCTGGCTGTGTAACACAAATACAGTATCAAACAAACATAAGGATGCTACAGTTTAGTTATTTTGGCATGGGGCAACATTACTTCAATGTTCAACACACTATATTGATAAATTTAAAAGGACGACTACTTATCAGTTTGCAACGTTTGCAATCAGTTTGCAGGTCAAAATTCCACCCTATTTTAATAAGCTTTTACTTTCTCAATTATGTGCGGAATTCACTTGTCAGTGAAGGGGTTGACTGAAGAGGAAAAAAAAGAATACTTTTACGAAACAAGATTTTGGCTAAAACCTGCATCGTGTTTGTAGATAGTGATCTGATACATTTACCCAGCTCTGTTTGTGAAAGTAGCTTTGTCATGTCTGCTTCCTCGTTTGATGATAAAAGTAGATATGGTCTTTGCTGTGCCATGTGGTGGCAGCCAACCTTAGGCTTGTCAGTGGACTAACCTTGCTCTGTAGGTAGGAATAATACTACCACCATCATGGATTGTTGAGAACAAATGAAAGAATGTACTGGAAAGCACTTTAAAAATGAAAGTGCAAAAGAGGTGCCATAGACAAAGGGAAATAGTGCAAGGTAGCATCTGTCTTTAACAGAGAATGGTATTGTCGGACTTGGGTGTATCCTGAAATAATAGGCTCATTCAAGACAGCTGCAAAACCCACAAGAAAATTAAATGTAAGCTTGAAAAAGAGCTCTCCTGTTAAATATCAGGACAGACTCCAAACCTTGCTACCATACTTTAAAAATTTTTAATATTTTATAAGTAGTATTGAAAATCACATAGCCGTGTTTGCCGCAGAGAGGAAGCTCTTAGAATATCTATTTGATGTAATCTGTCTTCCAGATCAAATAGCAAGAAAGAGCACCCTTTGAGTTTTCTCTACAGGTTATCTGATACCACTAAAGCAGAGTCTTTCTTGCTACAAGTAGTCACAGCATGGCTACCCTAGGTCTGCATAGTAAACAACTGCAGCGTGAAGCTGAATAACCATAACTGGAGTTGGTAATAGTGTCTCCAGTCTGGCCTACATCTTAAATCCTTGATGGTGCAACCATACTGGTGTTTCAGATCTCAATGATTAAACTAAGATTGTTTGACTGCAGCTACATGAGGACATCTGTGATCTTTCAAAAACACAAGTTAGTCATGTCATTTTCTTGCTTTAAAATTTTTCAATGGCTCTCCTTCACTTCTGGAATCAGTTCAAACCTTCAGTTTTCAAACACAAGATCCTTCTTGCTAGACATACCCATCTATTAATACTACTTTCATTCGTCACCCTGTGTACCTTTCACCCAAGCCATGAAGTTTCCTCAAAACCCCTCAAGTCTCCCAGCACCAAGATACCCATGATGGTAATTCTCATAATTGTTAATAACTATGTTCACTATGCTGCTGCTGCTGCTAAGTCGCTTCAGTCATGTCCGACTCTGTGCGACCCCATAGACGGCAACCCACCAGGCTCCCCCGTCCCTGGGATTCTCCAGGCAAGGACACTGGAGTGGGTTGCCATTTCCTTCTCCAATGCATGAAAGTGAAAAGTGAAAGTGAAGTCACTCAATCGTGTCCGACTCTTCACTATAATCACCCAATTAAATGGAGAGCCCTGAAGAAGACAGAGCATGTCTTATTCTATTCAGTATTCACAGGATACAGGTGCTTGACACAACAGATGACGACAGACGTATCTGCTGAATGACTAACAAATGTAACTGAATCTCTTTCAGGTTAGAATAGACACTGAAGCAGAATCCACCTCATGAATGTTAATGCAATAACATGATTTTGTTACAAACAAAAATACTTAAATAATAAAGAGCTCCTTTTCCAAATTAGGCATCAATTTATTACAAACTACACTGAAGCGCCTATGTTTCATTTTTTGTCTTTAAGAAATAAATGTATACATATTCATGTAAACCAAGTAAAGATAAGGTTTGGAAGGAGAGACTGAACACAGCAGAAAATAGACTTAAAGTACATATAAGGTCACAGAGAAATCAATATTAGAGAAGTGAATGGCCAATACCAGGTAGCACTCCATTACCAAGTTTTTTATAGATATAAGAATTATTATGAATTAGAAGTTTGTTATTAGAATTACAAATTAGAAGGTTACTATGAACTAGAAGGTTATTATTTCAGAGTGTGTTACATAATTTGTCTAAGCTTGCAAAGCTACAAACTTACTGCAAAAGCCCAATCAGAGCCCAGGAGTTCCTTATAATACAGTGTTCTTTTAAAGTGATTTTCCACAAATTAATTTCTTTTAGAAAAACCAAATGCCTTGCAATTGTTAATGGGATTTAAAACATTTAAACTAACCATTCATTTAAAAAACTAGTCAAATAAACTTTGATATCTTTCTATAATGCTCAGGCTTGTAACTATATGTAATAGTTTTATCTATATTACATGGTTTATTTTTAAGGAATAGTATAATGGAAAGAATATTCCATTGGAGTCTGTATCTCAGACACTGAGGCCACTCTGCTACTGACAAATCATGTGACTTTAGGGAAACACTTCTTTCATAAGCCTCAATATGCACATTTGTTGGGGTTGGGGGGAGAAGGGGGAGAGGGAACAGAATCAATTAGGTTTCTTCCAGATCTATGTGTAGTTTTTAACTAGTTTAAAGGAACTTCTACATGCTTGCCAGAGGCCTTGTACGGTTGTGAACACACACAGATTAATCAGTGAAAGTGTTTATTAATTGAATAAAACATTCTCTCCTTTAAGAACTATTAGAAATATGCTGTTATTACCTGCTTTCCTCAGCACAGCACAATAAGCTATTGCTTATCTTTATCTGAACTTTGTTTACAGAATGAAAAGATAGGAAATGTCTTCACAGTATACCCAGTTTAAATGAATAGAAAAGAACTCACAGCTAACAACATATTCAGTGGTGACAAGCTAAAAGCATTTCTTCTCAAGATCAGAAAGAAGACAAAGGTATCTATTCTTGCCATTTTTATTCAACATAGTTTTATAAACCCTAACCACAACAATCAAAGAAGAAAAAAAAGAAATCTAAATTGGAAAAGAAGTAAAACTGTCATTATTGAGTAGATGACATGATACTATACATAGAAAATTCCTAAAGACGCTACCAGAAAACTACTAAAGCTCATCAATGAATTTGGTAAAGTCACAGTATACAAAATGAATACACAGAATCTGTTGAATTTCTATAAACTAACAAAAGGGATTTATGAAGGCATTCAGAATCCCAGCATGTTAGAGTAAACTTTTCATAGACTCCCCTGGTTTTTATAGATTAGGACACTGGAGCTCACAATATGAGGGTCATCCATTGTCAAAGAGTAAAGTTGTAATACCTGATCCATCTCCATTCTTGAGCCAGCTGTAGACAAGGCCCACATAAGGCCCCTCCCTATGGGTAGTCACCATGATCCTGCTTTTCTGCCAGTTAACACTCCCCTGCTCTTCCCTTTAAAGTCTGGTCAAAATAAAAGTTTATAATGCTTCTACTAGTGCAGTAAAAGTGAAGGTGTTAGTTGCTCAGTCATGTCCCACTCTTTGCGAGCCCATGCCAGTCTCCTCTATACATGG
The DNA here is from genome assembly GCF_002263795.3 of Bos taurus. NCBI lineage: Eukaryota > Metazoa > Chordata > Mammalia > Artiodactyla > Bovidae > Bos > Bos taurus. The sequence goes on along the minus strand of NC_037341.1, from coordinate 56,482,851 downwards.
AATTCTTCAGGCAAGAGTACTGGAGTGGGTTACCATTTCCTTTTCCAGGGGATCTTCCTGACCCAGGGATTAAACCTGGGTCTCCCGCATTGCAGGCAGATTCTTTACTGTCTGAGTCCCTAGAAAAGCTAGGGACTCAGACAGTCTTTTTTTTTTTTAAAGAAAAGCTACTTTAAATCAGAATCTTTTGTCAGAAACTCTGTCCACAAAATCAAAGCATATGGGAATCAGATTCCTAGATAGTAAAACACAATTATAAATTCAAATACCATATGTGCCAGAATACATACACTATTGGAATCGTAGAGAATTAGGAAGAGGGAATTATGACAAAGTGGAGGAGGCAGAGAAGGGAGCCAGCATAGAGTCAGGAGCATTGGAAGCCTGATCCAAAAGTCAGTGTATTCCACCACGGTCAACTTAGTAGAATCCACAATCAGATATATGATCATTGATTTTAATACACTGATGATTAATGAGGGATGTGGGGAAGAATACTCATCACAATATCCTTATGTGTTTATGCATATTAAAATGTGTCTTTTACTAAATGCAAAGCCTTCTCTTCCATAATCAGCGAAAGAGACAACATAATTATTACATGTAGCAGTGATTCCCGAAGCCAGCCATGGCAGTATGACCTGGAACCTCATTGAAAAGGCAAGTTCTAGGGCACCACGTGCAATCTACCTAAGCAGAAACTCTAGGGGAGGACCCTGCAACCCCTGTTTTTATAGATGATTCTGATGTACATTGCAGTTTAAGAATCACCTCACTTAACTCCTTGCTGTCACTAGAGAAAATTCAAACAAGTAGACTGCCTGCCCAACTTATGGATCCTCCATCCTCATCTTCCAGGATTCCATTCTCAAACTTTCTCCGACTCTCAGCGGACTCCCGCTGTGAATGCCCTTTTTCCTCTTGCTCTTACTCGCCCTACTCCTCCTTTGGGATCATTTCAGATGACACACTCTCTACAAAATCTTGAGACTTACCCACATCCAAGTGCATGTTAGCTGATGTTCATGGGTTCCCTGAGCACCCAGGGCATCACTATCGAGGTTCTTACCACATCGTATTCCCTTGCACTTTTTTCCTAAAAACACACATTGCCCTTGTATAGTGTATATAAGGTAAGCATCAAGTGTTTGCTACATTTGCACACTTTTTTACGCAGCCTAAACCAACTCCCAAATTACAGTGTGCCCTCTTTCCTCACCAGATAAATACATACTATTAGTACTAGGAAAATTACTCAAGACCTTCCTTTATTATTACGCTTCCTTGACTCTAGCACAGCCTCTACTCCAAAATAAAGACTATGAGAGACTCCTTCAGTGTATCCCTAATCCACTTGCTAGTTTGCTGAAGATCAAACCCAAAGTAAAACAACTCTAATACAATAGTTGTTGTAGGACATTTCTGGTTTCATTTAAGTATATAATCAGAATTTCAGTCCCTAAATTTGAATATTATTTTTAGTTGGAGCTATATCACTTATCATCTCCAGATTTCACATCAAGTAGTCTCATTACTGGCCCTTTCATACTTCATGCTCATGCATGTCCTCTGAATTCCTCCTAGCTCTTCACTACTGATCTAGCCACCCAGGCTAGATGGTGACAGAAGGAGAGAATATACCTAAGTCACAATTTCCAGAGCTTTTCATGACTGTTCTCACCTAACCACTGACTTCTCCCTTTTCTGTTGCTAAGTTTGCAACCCCATGGACTATATTCCACTAGGCTCTCTGGGAGTTTCCAAGCAAGAATACTGGAGAGGATTGCCATTACCTATTCCAGGAGATTTTCCACATTTAGTGATTGAACTCGGGTTGCCTGCATTGCAGGTGGATTCTTTACCACTGTCCCACCTGGGAGGGGCTTCCCTGCTGGCTCAGAGGTTAAAGCGTCTGCCTGCAATGTGGGAGACCTGGGTTCAATCCCTGGGTCAGGAAGATTCCCCTGGAGAAGGAAATGCCAACCCACTCCAGGATTCTTGCTTGGAGAATCCCATGGATGGAGGAGCTACACAGTCCACGGGGTTGCAAAGAGTCGAACACAACTGAGAGACTTCACTTTCACTTTTCACCTGGGAAGACTTCCTTTCTCTATCCTCTGTTACATGACACACCAACCCTACTTGTCTGTGTGTTTCAGCAGCACTTTAGGTAATGCTGCTGTATATTACTACTGTCTAATTCTGTATCAGTTTCACATGTGCAGCCCAACTGTATATTCAGTCAATTTGTAAGTATTTTCCAAATAAAGACTTTAACTTTATTTTATTTCTCCTGTAATCCCACAAACACTGAGGTTACACCAACATATCTGCTAGAGGTCTGCATCTTCACAGATCATTGAACAATTATAAAGCCTTTATGGTACTCAAAGTAATATCTATATCCCCTTATTTATAGTTGTTATCCAGATTTTTTTTAAAACATTCTAACCATTTTTCTAATACCTTGACTTTTTTTTTTTCAAATGCATCATTACACTGTATGATTCAAGAATGGCAGGATTTTCCAAAACGACTGAAACTTGACAATGTAGTAATTTTTAAAAAATACCTAAATGCTGAGTAGCCTGTGGCTCAGATCATGAACTTCTTATTGCCAAATTCAGACTTAAATTGAAGAAAGTAGGGAAAACCACTAGACCATTCAGGTATGACCTCAATCAAATCCCTGACGAGTATACAGTGGAAGTGACAAACAGATTCAAGGGATTAGATCTGATAGAGTACTTGAAGAAGTATGGGCGGAAGTTCATGACACCGTACAGGAGCAGTGATCAAGACCATCCCCAAGAAAAAGAAATGCAAAAAGGCAAAATGGTTGTCTGAGTAGGTCTTAAAAATAGCTGAGAAAAGAAAAGACAGGAAAAGCAAAGGAGAAAAGGAAAGAGATACCCATTTGAATGCAGAGTTCCAAAGAATAGCAAGGAGAGATAAGAAAGCCTTCCTCAGTGATCAATGCAAAGAAATAGAGGAAAACAACAGAATGGGAAAGGCTAGAGATCTCTTCAGGAAAATTAGAGATACAAGGGAACATTTCATGCAAGATGGGCACAATAAAGGACAGAAATGGTATGGACCTAACAGAAGTAGAAGATATTAAGAAGAGGTGGCAAGAATACACAGAACTATACAAAAAAGATCTTCATGACCCAGATAATCATGATGGTGTGATCACTCACCTAGAACCAGACATCCTGGAATGTGAAGTCAAGTGGGCCTTAGAAAGCATCACTACGAACAAAGCTAGTGGAGGTGATGGAATTCCAGTTGAGCTATTTCAAATCCTGAAAGATGATGCTGTGAAAGTGCTGCACTCAATATGCCAGCAAATTTGGAAAACTCAGCAGTGGCTACAGGACTGGAAAAGGTCAGCATTCATTCCAGTCCCAAAGAAAGGCAATGCCAAAGAATGTTCAAACTACCGCACAATTGCACTCATCTCACACACTAGCAAAGTAATGCTCAAAATTCTCCAAGCCATGCTTCAACAGTACGTGAACCATAAAATTCCAGATGTTTAAGTTGGATTTAGAAAAGGCAGAGGAACCAGAGATCAAATTGCCAACATCCATTGGATCATCGAAAAAGCAAGAAAATTCCCAAAAAGTCACTTACTTGTGCTTTATTGATTATTCCAAAGCCTTATACTGTGCAGATCACAACAAACTGTGGGAAATGCTTAAAGAGATGGGAATACAAGACCACCTTACCTGTCTCCTGAGAAATCTGTATTCAGGTCAAGAAGCAACAGTTAGAACTGGACATGGAACAACAGACTAGTTCCAAATTGGGAAAGGTGTACGTCAAGGCTGTATATTGTCACCCTGCCTATTTAACTTATATGCAGAGTACATCATGTGAAATGCTGGGCTGGACAAAGCACAAGCTGGAATCAAGATTGCCAGAAGAACTATCAATAACCTCAGATATGCAGATGATACCACCTTTATGGCAGAAAGTGAAGAAGAATGAAAGAGCCTCTTGATGAAAGTGAAAGAGGAAAGTGAAAAAGTTGGCTTAAAACTCAACATTCAGAAAGCTAACACCATGGCATCTGGTCCTATCACTTCATAGCAAACAGATAAGGAAACAGTGACAGATTTTATTTTCTTGGGCTCCAAAATCACTGTAAATGGTGACTGAAGCCATGAAATTAAAAGATGGTTGCTTCTTGGAAGAAAAGTTATGACCAACCTAGACAGCATATTAAAAAACAGAGACATTACTTTGCCAACAAAGGTCTAAACCGTCAAAGCTATGGTTTTTCCTGTGGTCATGTATGGATGTGAGAGTTGGACTATAAAGAAAGCTGAGCACCAAAGAATTGATGCTTTTGAACTGTAGTGTTGGAGAAGACTCTTGAGAGTCCCTTGGACTGCAAGGAGATCCAACCAGTCCATCCTAAAGGAAATCAACCCTGAATATTCATTGGAAGGACTGATGCTGAAGCTGAAACTCCAGTACTTTGGCCACCTGATGCAAAGAACTGAGTCTTTGGAAAAGACCCTGATGCTGGGGAAAATTTAAGGCAGGAGGAGAAAGGGACAACAGAGGATAAGGTGGTTGGATGGCATCATTGACTCGGTGGACATGAGTTTGAGCAAGCTCCAGGAGTTGGTGGTGGACAGGGAAGCCTGGCATGCTGCAGTCCAGGGGTCTCAGAGAGTTGGACCCAACTGAACTAACTGAAATGCTGACCTTAGGGTTAATCAATTAAGGGATGCTTATACATTCAAAATTACCTGTTTTTTAAACTTGTGTCTTTTCATTTTAGAAACAAACTATAACATTCTCCCAGCCCATAACACATTTTTCACAGTGTCAAGACAAGGACGGAATCATAATATAGAGTGAAAAAAAAGTAGCCAGTTTACTGGATACAAAAGTATGAAATCTCAATTCTGTAATTTTTTGTTTGCAAATGATTTTGTTAAAACATACAGTCCCTGGCAATACAAGCATGTATATTATTTTCTTATACATAAAAAAATTACTAGTCCATTTTCTTTCACTTTGGTGCATTTTAGATCCCCTTCCTCGCACGTTAATAAAATCTTGACTGATATGAGGTAGATAGATTCTTTATAGACTGCTTATTAAACAACTGTTCTGTTCAGGGCTAATTTCCTCACTTAGGTTTTAGATCCTAAGTTATTCTGTCTCTTAAATGATCTTGTTTTCCTTAATCATCCCTTTCTCCATCTCAACTGGCTATATTCTGTTCAAACCTCCCTCCACCTTCCCCCTCCCACACACACACGATTTCCTAATTTGTAAACCTCCTACCTATCATCAGAGAGTCTTTTTCAACAAGATTAGGGGTGAGGGGAAAGAGAAAGTGTCCTATAATCGTGGCTCCTCCCCAAGGCTCCATGTTCTCCCTGAAACCACAGTAATTAGGCTAGCACTCCAACAGCAGCAGAAACAACCTCCACCAGGGTCAACGACTGCTGTTTAAACAGCACGGTTTTGGCACTGACCCTTGATACTTCAAGTCTCCCTACCTGCTTCTGGGACTTCATTCTCTAATTTCCCATTTTCCTGGTATTTCTGTCCGAGCCTCCACTACAGGCTTGGCTTTGCTTGCTGTAAGAGGTCCACATTCTTCAGGCTTCAATCCTCAGAACTCTTTCCCTCTGTTGATATTCTTTTCTTCTTGTCAATAATTCAGTTCTGTCTCCTTTGACAGCTCCAGCCCCTGACATCTAAATGCTTATTGGACATCCTCCCCAGGATGTCCTCTCAAGCTCCTGCTGCTGCTAAGTCACTTCAGTCATGTCTGACTCTGTGCAACCCCATAGACGGCAGCCCACCAGGCTCCCCTGTCCCTGGGATTCTCCAGACAAGAACATTTCCTTCTCCAAGCTCAACGTGCCTCAAATCAACCATTCTCTACCACCATCCTTCTCTCGAGCAAATATACTCTTCCTATATTGTGTACCTCAATGAATTTTACTCTCCAGCTCTCAAGTCAGAGTCATAAGAGTAATCTTAATTTCTCCCTTCACCTTTGGCCAACACCCTCCAATTGATTAAGAAGTCCTATTGATTCTTCCTCAATATCTCTCTCCACTCCTCCACTTCCACTATAATTAACTTAGGTCATTTATTCATTCAATCTATTTACTAAACACCCACAATATGTCAGACACAATTATACATAACATGAGCCTGAACAATATAGACTAAAAATCCCTTCCTTCTTGGAACTTACATACTAGCAGGAGAGGTGAATAGAACAGATAAGTAAAATACACAGTGTGTTAGTTACCCATAAGTGCTAAGCAAAGAAGGGAGGGAAAGAATGACTGAAAGAGGGAGCAAAGAAGAGTGGAAGGGATAAAGAAATGGAAATATTGCAATAGGGAAGGTTAAATTTTATATAGATTGGCCAGGGAGAGTCTAACAAGGATGCAGCTGATTTTTTTTGTTCGTTTGTTTGTTTAACCCAGATGCTTGATCTTGCTACCTTCATTGCAGACTCTCTTCTAGCCCATTTTCCAACTGAAAGAAAAATATTTCCCCAAATCATAAGCTTATCGTTCCCTTACTTGTCATGCTTCATTAACAGCTTGTGGCTTTCAGGATATTTCTATTACCTAAATTTAGCACATAAGGTCTGCACTGACCGAGCCCCCAGCAACCTAACTAGCACCATTTCTGGTTTTACAGTAGAAATGTACTCAACCACCTGCATCTTACTTCAAAATGAATGATTTTTTTGGTGCAACTCCATACCTTTCCATGTGTTTTTTCCCCTTTTTTTCTTCCTATAATACTTAATCCTAATAATTCTGAAAACACACACAGTCTTTATAAGTGGCATCTCCTTCATTGCTGAAATCCACCACAAACATTAGAAAGTGTATTTTACTCAGTTGGTAACTTCATCCATAAAATAGAAACCCCATAGCCTACTTTCCACATTTATTTGAAAGATAAAATGAGAAAAAGTACATCTAATAGCATAGTTGGCATAGGATGGAAGCTAAATAGTTAGCAGCCTCTACCACATAATACACTTTATTAACTACCTGTCTTTCCACTAGACTAGGCTTTCTCAACCTCACAAGTACTGACATTTTGGGCCAGGTAATTCTTTGTTGCAGGAGGCTGCCCTGTGCACTGCACAGCATTGAGTGGTACCCATGGCCTGTGTCCACTAGATGCCAGGAGTACTGTAAAAGCCAAAATGTCTCCAAACACTACTAAAATATTCTCTAGTGGGCAAAAATCATCCCTGGTAGAGAATCACTGCACTACACCATAAGCAACTCAAAGGACAGAAACTAATTATTACTCGTTATTTTGTCTCTAGGTATCTAGGATTGAAGTCAGCATACAGTAAGTATTCAATAAATGCATATCTCTAGCACCATAGATTAATTTTACCTATTTTTTGAAAAGCATGTAAATGTATATATTATTTTATAGCCTCTTTCATTCACTGTCAGATTATGGGATGTATTCATGACGCTTCATGTTGCAGTTCATCTCGAGTTCCCCATATACTTTTTTAGACACTATCGTTTGGACACTTGAGTTGTTTCCAATTTGTAGCTAGTATAATTAGTGTTGTCATGAATAACCTTCTGCATGGTTTTGGTTACAAGTCAGGATACCAGTTTTGTTGAAGGAGGAGAAAGGGGAGTAATTGGTAAGGATCCACTGAGGATTCCTGGGGGTGCTGTTAACATTTATTCTCGAGTAGTGGTACCATATGTGTGTCCACTTTGTGGTAATTCATTGAATGCTCCATTTATGGTCTGTGAATATATCATTCTCTTTTACACTTCATTTGAAGTTTTTATTTATATTACTAAGGAAACAGTTGTTTACGTAGATGGAAAAAGAAGGCCAAAGATTCTGGCGAATATTCTACAATGCCAATATTCGTGTGAAAAATAAATGTTTACCTTCATTTGTGTCATCAGGTCAGTTCAGTCGCTCAGTCGTATCCGACTCTTTGCGACCCCATGAATTGCAGCACGCCAAGCCTCCCTGTCCATCACCAACTCCTGGAGTTCACTCAAACTCATATCCATCGAGTCAGTGATGCCATCCAGCCATCTCATCCTCTGTCGTCCCCTTTTCCTCCTGCCCCCAATCCCTCCCAGCATCAGAGTCTTTTCCAATGAGTCAACTCTTCGCATGAGGTGGCCAAAGTATTGGAGTTTCAGTCCCTTTAGCATCAGTCCCTCCAATGAACACCCAGGACTGATCTCCTTTAGGATGGACTGGTTGGATCTCCCTGCAGTCCAAGGGACTCTCAAGAGTCTTCCCCAACACCACAGTTCAAAAGCATCAATTCTTTGGTCCTCAGCTTTCTTCACAGTCCAACTCTCACATCCATACATGACCACTAGAAAAACCATAGCCTTAACTAGACAGACCTTTGTTGGCAAAGTAATGTCTCTGCTTTTTTAATATGCTATCTAGGTTGGTCATAACTTTCCTTCCAAGGAGTATGTGTCTTTTAATTTCATGGCTGCAATCACCAGCTGCAGTGATTTTGGAGCCCAGAAAAATAGTCTGCCACTGTTTCCACTGTTTCCCCATCTATTTGCCATGAAGTGATGGGACCGGATGCCATGATATTAGTTTTCTAAGCATTTGTATCATAGAAAAGCATATTTAAAAAAAGGATGTTTTATACTTTTTGTCACTAGTACCCATTGTTGGTGAGAAGCAAGGGAAAATGTCTGCTATCAGTAAACATTTACAGGCACAACATTCCCAGAAGACCATTTGGCAATATATACGAAAAAATCTTTGAAATTTGCATTATGCTTGTATCTCAATTATATCTCAATAAAGCTGGGAGTATGTGCTATGTTTGAAAGTTTATCTTATGAAAATAAATCAGAAAAATGCATACAACTACATATGTGTGTATAAGCAAAATAATTTATATACAAGGAAATTCTTATATTCTTATGATGGTAAAAACTGAAAGCAAATTTTCAATAGATAATTAGCTAGATGTATTATGGTTATCTATTCAGTAGAAAACATGCACTCATATTTAATGACAAGGAAAAATGTTCATAGCACATCACGTAAAAACAAATTACAAGACAGGATGAAACATGTGTAAGGAAAGAAAGACATAAATATGCACAGAAACAAAATGTCAAGAAAAGAAGCCAGAATATTAGTCAGCCATAGAAAAGAACAAAATAATGCCACTTGCAGTATATGGACCTAGAGATTGTCATACTGACTGAAGTCAGACTCAGAAAGACAAATATCATATGATATGGCTTATATGTGGAAACTTAGAAAAGGGTACAAATGAAGTTAGTTGTAAACCAGAAGTAGAGTCACAGATGTGGAGAACAAGTTTATGGTTACCAGGGGATAGGTAGGGGGAGGAATAAATTGGGAGATTAGGATGGACATATACACACTACTATATATAAAATAGATAACTAATAAGAACCTATTTAATAAGAACCTATTTATAGCACAGAACACTCTTCTCAAAACTGTAATGGCCTATATATGGCAAAATAATCTAATAAAAAAGAGTGGAGTGTATCATCGTCTATATAAAATATAAATAACATGCAACATATGCCAAGTACCCATGAAAAAGAGCCAATATTACTAAGAATGAACCATGGTCATCCTCAGTCATATACTGAGAATTAAGAAATAATCTTCCACTTTCACTTTGCTTCACAGGAGCCTTGTTAATAAGCACTTCCCGCTTGTACCAAATAAGTAATGATTTCTAGGTCAGTAAATTGCAACATTGATTGCATTCACTTACAATAAGTATAACCATGGCAAACCCATTTTCACATGGAGATTCTCTTTCTAAGGCTGATTTACAGTCACTGCTCTCCTCTCCGTTTCTGAGAAAAGGGATCACCTTAGCCAAAATGTAAGTGTTAAGCCCTGTCTCAGAGTGTCTAAGGAAGACCCTGTTGATAGCCTGGGATATTGCTGAATGACTACCCATTCCAGTTTGCCCAAGACAGTCCTGGTTTATGCCCCATGTCCCTGCATAGTTGTTAAGAGCAGCCACTTTCAGTCCCCAATGTCCCAGATAGAGCAAAACATTAATGGCCAGCCTCCTGTACATACACAGGAATGCTAAGCATAGCACGTGGAATAAATGCCGAGCCATCTGAACTCTTGTCTCATCTTCCCTGTACTGTTAGTCTAGAATAAGCACCCACACAGACCATCCATGTGCTCAAGTCCCCACCGCCACCACATAGACGGTCTAAAGCAATCTGAACAGGAATCCAGTTCAAGTTGGCCCCATTTTGCTATGGGTGGCTCAAAAACTATGAGAATGCACATTATTAGCTACCTCGAATCATACACTTTAAGGATAAAGTGCATATTTGAAAAATTTGATCAATGTATTGATACTTTGGGGGAGCTGTGTCTGTCTAGTTTTTAATCCAAATAATTCTATACAATGGAAGTATCAATACATGCAAATTTCCTGTAAGACTGTATATTTCTATCTGTGCTAATGGCAAAACTATTCACCCAACCACCTTAGCCAGAAACCCTATGACCAAATTTGATTTTCTCTGCACTCTGTGAAATTAGTTAGTTACTAAGTCTCATTGATTTTAAATCTCTGAAATTCACTGCCCACAAACTTCTCATCAGAACAAGATTTCACATCTGCAATTGTTACAGTAGGCTTCTCCAACTCATCTCCTGCACTTCTGCAAGAATTAAATAAAGCAATTTCTCTAGTTTACAACCTGCTCAAAACCCTCAGATAACATCCAGACTTCTTAACATGGCACTCAAGACCTTTATTATTTGCACTTAAGCCTCCCTTTTCATCCTCAATTCCAACCATACCTCACACAAAGCACATACTACTCAGTGGTTCTCCTCCAGGGATGGTAGTGCTCCCCTAGGAGGTGTTGGGAAATGTCTGGGGATAATTTTTATTGCCATCGTGATTTGGGGCAATGAAGATTATTTAAGGAGCAAGGACTAAGAATGCTCAGTGACCAGCAGTGCAGGACTTGTGCCTTGTTCAAGATGCCAACAGCACCATAAATGAGACTTCTCATTGCCCAAACACATTATTTTTTCAAACGTGTTGTTTCTTCCTCCCAGATTCTATTTAATCTTCCTCTATTAGTTGTGCCTCCTTCCAAAATAACATTGTCCCTGGATGATAAAACTCCAACACTCTTCCTACCTAAAGACCTCAGCTGATTTAATAGTCATGCACAATGTGTTAGAGGGAATTAAGTCACTCCCGTAACACACTAGTTGCCTGCTGATCTAGTGCTTAGTACATTGAATTATGATTAAACTTCTTACCCATCTGTCGTTTCACTCCATGTGCCCCTTCTCCTTACCCATTCTATCCTCTAAAATTTGAGCTCTTTAAAAAAGGGGATGTTCCTTTGTTATTGCATTTTTTTAACTCCAATTTCTACACTAGAAGTTGAGAATCATGCTATAATGATAAATGATTTTTGGATTAAAAAATTGTACTTGCATTCCTTTCCATAGAATGACATTCCCTAATGACCTTTTTGTAGTTGCTAAACTTAGAATACTTTGAAGTAAACTAAGTATTTTCATTATATCTTTTATCAGTAATGGTGCTTTAAATTAATGTATTAAAGATTAGACTAATTCAGGTATTACAAACTTAAGTATAAGAGGAAAAAGAAACTTCAGACACTGTGGTAAAACCCAAGAGGCTATTCCCAGTATAAAGGTATTTAAAGTCCTTTATTTTTTATAAGTGCTAAGCAAGTATGTCTTACAAAAATCTGCCTACCATGTTTGTGTCCAAAATACATGTTATGAAAAAGTACTTACGTACTCTTAAAAGTGTAGGTACAATATTCGCTGTTGTTTAGTCGCTGAGTTGTGTCCAACTCTTTTGCGACCCCATGAACTGTATAGCCCGCCAGGTTCCTCTGTCCATGGAATTTTCCAGGCAAGAATACTGGAGTGGGTTGCCATTTCCTTCTCCAGGGAATCTTCCCAACCCAGGGATCTAACTCATGTCTCCTGCTTTGCCAGGTGGATTCTCTACCACTGAGCCACCAGGGAGGCCCCATGAACAATACATTTCTATACAAAAGATAAAGTAAAAGTGTTCTTATCCCACCCCACTCATTTTTTTTTTTAAGTTTAAGCTTAAACTATTTCTGTAGTACATTGAAAACATACTTAATCAAAATTTTAAACTTTTAACTCCCCCTAAGTTGCATAAGCAGTAAAATAGGGTGGACAAAAGTCAACTGCTTACTTGCACATCTGTTCATATCTGGGGCTCGATGTCCATAGTACCCGGATGGGCAGGAATGCAGACATTCTCCATACTGGCGCATGCCTTCTCTTCGAAGAAAGAAGAACAACTTCTGTTGACATCGGCTGCACCCATTGTCCTTTGAACAAGACAAGCAACCCTTGCAAATGGGATTTGATACATAACTAGCTGTAAAAGAAAAAAGAATACATGCTTAAATATGCATATGGTCAGACTTCTGGTGAGCACAACATGCTAAAAAGACAAGTATCTCTTTTCCTTCTGCTCTAATCATATAGAAATGCTAAACAAAATAACCTTTGCCATTTAGAAAAAAAACAAAAAGGTTAAAACACAACTAAACTTAGCAACAAAGAAGAAACCCAGAGGCAGACTTGAGGCTGAAAGCTCAAACTAAATGGCTGGAGATGTTGAAGCAGACAGAGGCAGACCTCATGGCAGGGTCCTGAGTCCAAACCAAGGAAACGTGCGTGGCAAACCACATCACTGTAAACGTGAAGCCCACAGTACTGCGAGTAACTACACTTCAATATAAATGAGTAAAGAAGTGTGCACGTAAAGAGTTAACATTTGTCTCTGTGAGGAGAAGGGGACGACAGAGGATGAGATGACTGGATGGCATCACTGACTCGATGGACGTGAGTCTGAGTGAACTCCGGGAGTTGGTGATAGACAGGGAGGCCTGGCGTGCTGCGATTCATGGGGTCGCAAAGAGTCGGACACGACAGAGCGACTGAACTGAACTGAGAGTGGAGTCATGAAGGCTGTTTTTCCACGAAACAAGTATTAGAAGCCCCAACTCCAACTGGCCAGAGAAAACATTTCCAACCCTGGATTAGGGGGCATACAGGAGGAGAGAAAAATATAACCCATGAGAAATAACTACACCAAATCTACGAGACATCTGAGTGTGGGATCCAAGTTCAAATCATCAATGTAGTATGGGGTTTCTAAGTCAAGAGGTTAGATCCAGGAATATCCACAAAGAAAAAAAAAAAAAAACAAAAGTATGAAATGACGCTACAGAAATTTTCTACAACCCTGACACCTGGGACTTAAGGAAAACCACCTTAACATCAAAATGAACAAATCACACGTGCAAGCAAACCCCCATGAGGAACAATCAGTCTGAGTAAGAGATTTCATACCTAAAGAATAAGAAAGAACAATATGAAAATAACCTTAAAGTGAGTATCTTTAGCACATTGGAAGGGATGGAATGACTAGAAATCACGTGCAGGAAGAAACAGTATCATAAAATATGCAAATGAGAAAGAAATTAAAACTCTAAAGCTGAAAAAAATTTTATGGACAAGTTGAATGGTAGACTGGGAGAGGAACTTAGCTAGAAAATAGTTTTAAAGAGCTGTACCACAAAAGGTAAGAAATACGTAAGAAAAAAAATAGCATCTGAAATATATAAACCTCATGAAGTTCACTACAGTTAGTGACAAAAAGGATAATTAAAAGAAAACATTCTGTTTCTAGTCCTGGTATAAAATTTAAAAATGATACAACCTGAAATCCCAGTACAATTTCTAAAATATGAAAAAGTCATGTTAACTTTTAGTTATCCTTACACCAAGCAAGGTCATAAATACAAGATATATAAGGCCACACTGACTTCATTTTCCTGAGTTAGCCCACGAAAGTCTTAAGAAGGAATAGAAAATTCATCAATTATTGAAACTTCACTTTGAGACTACAATCCTATTTGCCCTACATATAATCTTTATTGCATAAGAAATAAACATTCAGTATTCAGACTAGCAGCAATACTCCGAAGTATGCTATATACCACACCCGTCCTTTACTTAAAATGTTTCAGTATCCAATATATGTACCTCTACTCGGAGCAGTTCTTCCTAGGTTTCAGTTCCACAAACACTCTCCCCCCACTTCTTCTAGGTTCCCTGATTGTTCTTACAGTCTCTCCTCCAGAGAGATCCCCAAAACAAGGTCTTAACCTAACATTTCAGAGAAGGAGCCAAAAAAGAGCTAAGGTACTCGGGATCAGAAACCAAGGCCAAGATAACCCTTTGCATTGGCCATTGAGGTCTGCTTCTTCCCACCTATTCTAGGACTTCGTCCTATCAACTGTTCAACTGCTTTTATCTACATAGTGAATCTATTTTATGGACTTTTTCTTGCTTGCAAGCCTATCTATGCTTCCCAACTAATTTCTTATTTACCACTTATTTTCTTTAACCTGCAACTGTGGAGCAAAAAAGAATCAAATCAAATGGAAAATCACCTCCTCATATAGAGTTCCTAATAAAATCATAACAAACTTTCCAGATACCCCTTCATATATGTACACTTATACGACAGTTAAAATATGTAACTGGGATTTTTCATAACTGTGATCAGACTTTACATGAAGTATGATAACTTGCTCAAATTTCATCAGGTCGTGAGCATCCTCTCCTACCAATGAACCAGACCAATATCACTCATGTTTCTTGGAAATGTCAGTTTTATCTGTAGCCTCTACCCACCAACACCATTCATTCAATTATGCCCAACACTGTTTTTATGAAGACCACAACCAGTTTTTAGAGCCTCGATTCAAGACCTCATTCTCAGTCTCTGGTCCTCCCAACTCCTGTGTCTAGGCCATTACTAAAAGTTTTCTTCCTCTTGTAGCTCCCGTGATAATATCTTCTGAAGATGTAATCTGAACCCTTACTCTTGTGATTTCCACTAATCTTATCAGAGGCCCTTTCTACCTCTAGCTTAGACACCCTAACCACCCTACCCTCTGCCCTACCTATCTTTCTCTACTTCTCTCTCCATTCTACTGTAGGGTCAGTTTTTCTGCTTTTATTCTCATCATAAGATTTCTATTATGCCTTACTCTCATGAAATAATTACAATTTATAAAATGTTTTCACATAGCTGACTGGAAATACAAAGTGAAAGTGAATGTATTAGTTGCTCAGTCGTGTCTGACTCTTTGACACCCCATGGATGGTAGCCCGCCAGGCTCTTCTATCCATGGAATTCTCCAGGCAAGAATACTGGAGTGGGTAGCCTTTCCCTTCTCCAGGGAATCTTCCCTTCTCCAGGGATCAAACCCAGATCTCCTATATTGCAAATGGATTCTTTACCATCTGAGCCATCAGTGAAGCCCCTGGAAATAAGCCTAGATTATTTACAATTTTCCCAGATGCCTCTGAAGAGGTTTTATTATAAGATTTTGTTATTATTGTTCAGAGCAGGGTGTAAGGAATCAGTATATAAGTTTCAAAAACTGAGACACAGACTAACTTCCATGCAAGGAGGAGATAAAGACAGAGTAGGGTGGGTGGGGTGTAGAACGTGAGTGAAGGGAACAGAATCAGAAAGACTCAGCAGCTCTATGATGGATGAAATGGCTTTGGCAGAGGAAGTGGTGACTGGGGAGAACCCAACTCATTTAATTTTCAGGGCTGTCTAAGAACATAACCCACCTTAAGCAGAAAGACCCTTATGGCATGATATTTGGAGATGTAATTTATGACTCTTTTGTGGGGGGCGGGGAAAAAGCCTTTAAGTAGGAACAACCGGGAGACTAAGGCAAGGACAGGAGCTGCTGGCTGGAGCTCAGCAAAAGGCAGCCGCACACCGCAGAGCGCTCTGCAGTGGTTCACTGCTGCCTTTTGCTCTGCAACTTAACTACAAATATGAACTCGTAATATCAAGGTTATCCCAGACTTAGCTTCATAAGTAAAAAGAGAACTTGGAAGATTTACATATGTAGCAAAATAGTTTAAGGAGAAGGTTATCCCAGACTTAGCTTCATAAGTAAAAAGAGAACTTGGAAGATTTACATATGTAGCAAAATAGTTTAAGGAGAAGGTTCTCTGGACCACAGTCATCACAAAGTTAAGTGAAGCTGTACTTAAAGTTCAAAAGTTAAACCCAGAGCTATCACTATAAATCACACTGCACAGTGAGGAGGATGGAGAGAAGAGAATTACAGAGCTAAGAGACTCATTATAAATTAAAGGCTTTTTGTTTTGTTTTGTTTTTATGTATCAGAAGTCAACTTTCATCTTGACCACAAAGATTTCAGAGTCAACAAAGTGTACTCCACATTTTTAAAAAGGTTTTCTTAAAATCAGTAAATGCATTGCTTTATTTACTTGAACTTTAACTGACAATGAAAATGAAGTAAGGAATACTTACCTGAGTCCATATCTTAGATATCTTTATAACCCTACATAAGAGGAATCCTCTTAAAACAAAAGTGATGTGAGCCACACCCAGCCGTGAGTGCTGTCTCTTCACTTGCCCCAACCTTCAGCAGTGCTCCTCAAAGCTGAAGGATAAGAACATGTGTAATTTTTGCAGTTTGAAGCTTCACGGCCCAAACCTCAAACAAATTTTTCAGTTTAATTAACCACTGTCCAGTGTCAACTATCCTGGTCTCCTCTATGTTGTAAATCAGAAGCTAAATTCAACAAGAACTTCTTCATCCATTATATGGTGACTATACCAATCTCTTGGAGAAGGCAATGGCACCCCACTCCAGTACTCTTGCCTGAAGAATCCCATGGACAGAGGAGCCTGGTAGGCTGCAGTCCATGGGGTCGCTAAGAGTCAGACACGACTGAGCAACTTCACTTTCATTTTTCACTTTCATGCATTGGAGTAGGAAATGGCAACCCACTCCAGTGTTCTTGTCTGGAGAATCCCAGGGATGGGGGAGCCTGGTGGGCTGCCGTCTATGGGGTTGCACAGAGTCGGACATGACTGAAGCGACTTAGCAGCAGCAGCAGCAGCAGCATACAAATCTCTGGGCTTCCCTAGTAGCTCAGATGGTAAAGCATCTGCCTGCAATGCAGGAGGCCTGGGTTCAATCCCTGGGTCGGTAAGATCCCCTGGAGGAGGACATGGCAAGCCACTCCAGTACTCTTGCCTGGAGAATTCCATGGACAGAGGAGACTGGCAGGCTATAGTCCACAGGGTCGCAAAAAGTCAGACATGACTGAGCGACTAACACACACACACCCCAATTTCTATATATCTAAAGCCAAGCAAAAATTAGACCTTTAAACATGACTAGAGTAATTTATTTTGTCAGGATCTTAATAAGTCAAATGGCTCAGCGTATTTCTATGAGATTTAATTCAAGTGTGCAGGTGAATAAACAGATCTTAATTCCCAGCTTTGAAGACCGTGTTTATTTGCTCTCCCCCGTAAGCTTCAACTTTTCCAACCCTGAAGCCTGCTGAGATCCAGGGCCTCATCATTCCAACCAAAACACTTTTCTAAATCTAGACCCACCCAAAATTCTAAAGATGAAATATATCACATAAAACATTAAAAATCCTCTAAAAGGTGTTAGACAGTGGTATTAACACAAATCCACACATATCTCCTTGACGGGAAAAGGAATATACGGGTATAGAAAACAAAAAATCACGAGGCAGAAACCAGGTAACAATTCCTTATATCACTAATAAGTACACAAGGAGAAAAAAAACAGCTTAAGTAAAACTCTTTACTCTTAATTCTAGTCACGTAATTTATATTCCTCTTAAATTGCAAAGTAAGTTTGGTTTTTTACGAATCCTGATATTTTTAAGTTTGATGCTTTGTTAAATCAAACCCAGTTATGCACATTTTATCCCATAGAACATTTTATGTAGGTGCTGAATGCCCATCTGTTTCTAATATACTCCTAATACTTCTTAAAAGTGTTCCCCTGTTTCTGTTGTAAGCCCTGCCAAACAAGAAGAAATCTAAATTCTTACTAGCTGAAGGCATCCATTCCTGACAAAGAGTACAGATTTCTAATTCTGAAAATAATGAGACTGAATAATATCCTGTTAGCATAGCATCTTAGCCTCATTCCATATTTTCAAGTTAAATAATGTTACAAGTCCAACAGCTTTTCAAAAAAATGAACATTTATTATTAACTTCATTGATCCATCCTATCACAAAATTGCTAATATTTATCTCCACCCAATTCCAAATTCAAGATACATATTTGGAAACAAAAACCCTATCTCTGGCACCAATAATAGAGAACTTGCCTGTCAGATCCTATACAAATCAAGTTGGGCATAGATCCTTCCACTAGAACTTGGCATCACTGGGATAAAAAATCCTGTAATCATGTATAATACCAAGCTCAAACCTGACTAAGCCATCAAGATTATGAATGATCAAGCCATGCAAAATTTGACCCAAATGAGAAATACCTATCTTTCAGAGTACTTTATTTTACATTAAATTTTTTTACATTAAATTTTAAATATTGATAAAAATGAAATATGTAATCTGATCTTTGATGCAAAGACAACAGATTTTAACAGGCTAGATATTCACCATTATAATCATGCCTTAGAAAACAGATGTTAAAATGAACAATTTTAATAAAGCTCTGACACAGGTAAGTTTCTAAATGTCCACTGAAGTTTTAGAGGAGCTAAAATAACATGAGTTTAGGGGGAAAAAAATGAGAAGGGCAAACTTGTGCCAAGAATTCAAAAGTTTCATAACCTGTAGAACTGAAATACACCTTCTCAGAATCATTTTTTACCTTTTGTTATGAGTGCTTCAATAGATACCAATATTTTTAGGAAAAAGACTTATGAAACTTTTAGCTTCTCCAAGAAGTATTAGCTTTGAGAAACCCATGTCCATTGGGTGTCTGAAAACGTTATTAGTTGATAATTAATAATATCATTGTTTATCCACCTAAAACATGTCTTTTAAGAATGAAAAACTGGATATATCCCTAACTTCAGAAGTATTCCTTAGGAAAACAATACTTCTAAAATTTTCTAAGCCTCCCAAAATATTGAAATCATCTCTGAAAGTGATGACTTCCCTAAGGACTTCCCTGGTGACTCAGACAATAAAGTGTCTACCTATAATGCGGGAGAGCCGGGTTCAATCCCTGGGTCAGGAAGATCTTCTGAAGAAGGAAATGGCAACCCATTCCAGTATTCTTGCTTGAAAAATCTCATGGACAGAGAAGGCTGGTAGGCTACAGTTCATGGGGTTGCAGAGTCCGACATGACTGAGCAACTTCACTTTCACTTTATACTTTCACCTTCTGAAAGAAAGTCGTGTCTGACTCTTTGTGATCTCATGGACTGTAGCCTGCCAGGCTCCTCTGTCCATGGAATTCTCTGGGCCAGAACACTGGAGTGGGTAGCCATTCCTTTCTCCAGAGGATCTTCCCAACCCAGGTCTCCCACATTGCAGGCGGATTCTTTACCATCTGAGCCACCCAGAGAAGCCCAAGAATCCTGGAGTGGGTAGCCTATCCCTTCTTCAGGGGATCTTCCTGACCCAGGAATTGAATCAAGGTCTCCTACATTGCAGGCAGATTCTTTACCAACTGAGATACCAGGTAATATTCTTAATGACATCAGGATTAAAGGAATTTAATTAGATGATGTTTCTGCTCCTACCAAAGTATGTATCTTACTGTACAAAAGCTCAACTCTACTAGAAGATTTTAAAATATGGAGGGAGGAATTTAAGTAGAGTTACAGGTTTATTTTAACACATGAAGTGCTAATATCATCACAAAAAAATGAGGAAAAGGACCACAACTGTAAGCTGCTAATTCCTCTCGAGTGCTCGCACCACACGAGTCATAATCCTCATAGACTGGCACCTCAGCAATACATTTACAACCAAGATTAGCCGTGGCTGTTGTGTGGTTAACCAGATGGGATATTTTTTTTAAAACACATTACAAGGAAGCAGAAAGTGTGTATGAGGCATGTGTCATGAGTGCTTCAAGTCTGAATTAACTGAGATGTCCCAGGGAAGCCCAGAATACTCAAAAGGCAGGTCAAACAAAGATGATGAACTAAGATATGGTTGCAAAATAAATGTGGATGGAATCTTACATGGGTTTGTTTGAGGGCACAACGGACCTATTCAGAAAACAATAAACACATTCCCCTTCTAATTTAACAAATCCTCATTAATATTCAAGGCAGCCTGCCAAAACTGGAGGAAATTGAAAGGTTGCACCAAAGCAGTCACTACAATAATCAGGAAAAATTACTTTGGTTCAACACATTTTACTTTGAGACAAAGCAGTATCCTTTCAACATAGTTCACCCTACATGTAAGCCCCTGAAGCAGATGCAGGTTATACATCTGGTGCTGTGAGCCACAGATTTCCCAAAAGAGCTTCTGAATGCACATGTTACTTTGCAATGCAAGGTACCTAAGTGTTTTTGTTTGTTTGTTTTTAATCAGTACCCATCAGGTCCTGATCCTGAGAGTTTGGCAGCACTGAGTTCTAGAAGCTCAAGGAAGGTTGAAACGAGCACTCTGATGTGCCAGTTCTATGCACTCATCAACTAACCATCAAGTAGAAAGTAAGAACTTGAATGAATTAATTGAGACTCAGAAACATTTTTCCAAAAACGGTCATTAACACCCAACATCAAGTAAAAAGACCCAAGCAAATATGAAAGTAGCTATGTATAGATGCTAACGAAAAATTAAAATCATTAGCCCTCAAGTAAGCATATACAATTCCCCAAAGAGTGAAGTATTTCTCAGAATGAACACTCACTGTCAAAGTCAAGCCCTTTAAGAATTAATTATTCCTCTTCCCCTCACTCCCACCACCAACTCTGACACAAAAATCTTAATGCATATTCCCAGGCTAAATGTTAACTCTGACAGGTAACAGGGGAAAATGTACAATTAAGGATCTTAACATGCTCATCCCAAAACTAAACTATTAACATGGTCAAAGGCATAAGCTCTTCAGTTTCTACAACAGCTATGGCCATTAACATTCATTAGGTGATGAAGTCAGAGAACAATGTAAGATGCTTTGACATTGCTCATTTGCCCAAAGTTATATGATGTTCTGAAACAAAGGAAGACATATATTTTACATTGTATAAAATGAGCCACCAGCTTGAATCTGGGACGGAGGGAAAAAAAAATCACTCCATCAAACTGTTCTAATGCCAGAAGATATGTAAGTTTAAAGTTAGAATGTGTGGGATCCTCTGAGCCGTGCCTAGAAACTGCTGTGTAGTATAGATTACTCACGTCAAGGGTTGGCTGGGACTTTCTCAACATACTTAAAAGACCCTGTGGAAATGTTGACAGAGTGTTGGTGCTAATGGTAACTCAAACATGAGCAGATCTAAATATATACATTTATGAAGATTGTGAAACCACCACTTTCACACGAGTCCAAGTTTACACAAGGAGATAATCCAATTATTTAAATAGAAAAAAGAAAACTGCTCATAAACAGAGCTGGACTTCTATTCCATAAAGTACTTAAATACTTCTTATACTAACAGTATTTCAAAATAAGTTCTGCATACTTCCTAAGTACTATAAGCTAAGTGCCACGGTGCCTGACCTACCCAACTGCCTATAGGAAAAAACGCCCCCTCTATCCAAAGATTAAATTGGTTTTTTAAAAGGGGAAACAGGGTATGATGGAATTCTCACTGCGTACAAGTTAGTCAACTGTCTCTCATGGACCACGTGGGTCTTAGAATAGAAATTGACTCCTGCTTATTTCAGTGTTTTAATTTTAAGACAATAAATGGAAAGTCAACTGGATAGCTTATTTGGTGTCATAAACACAGCCCTCAAGAACCACCAGTGTCATAACTAACCAGATTAAAGGATCCATGTGTTTTAGATGTGGGTTATACCACTGTATTTTAAAATAGAGAATGAATACTGTTAGCTACACTGTCCTAGAGACAGGTCTCTTCAAATGAAGATAATAAAAAAAAAATTTTTAATTGTCTTAATGAAAAACACACTAGCAAACCCTTAGGGCTGACAAGCATTATTGTCTAACAATTATTCAGGAATACACGATTATGCAAAAATAACAAGTGAAAGATTTATTACACTCAATCTAGGTCACTGTGTGGAGAAGGCGATGGCGCCCCACTCCAGTGCTCTTGCCTGGAGTCCCATGGACGGAGGAGCCTGGTGGGCTGCAGTCCATGGGGTCACGAAGAGTCGGACGCGACTGAGCGACTTCACTTTCACTTTTCACTTTCATGCATTGGAGAAGGAAATGGCAACCTACTCCAGTGTTCTTGCCTGCAGAATCCCAGGGATGGGGGAGCCTGGTGGGCTGCCGTCTATGGGGTTGCACAGGGTCGGACATGACTGAAGCGACTTAGCAGCAGCAGCAGCAGGTCACTGTGGGTGAAATACCACACAGACTTAATTAAAATTAGAAAGGTTCACTATTAAATCTTCAGACCTACACAGGGTTTGCTGCTGCTGCTAAGTCACATCAGTCGTGTCCGACTCTGTGCGACCCTATAGACGGCAGCCCACCAGGCTCTCCCGTCCCTGGGGTTCTCCAGGCAAGAACACCGGAGTGGGTTGCCATTTCCTAGTTCTCAGTAATTTTTAAGCCAATCACCTGCATTTAACATTTATCAAAGTTCATTTTAACATGCTTTGTCAGTTTGTTAAGTTTATAGCAATCAATACCTTAGTTTGAAATCATGCTACTTAATCGTTCTTGTTCTAAGAAGTTATGTGTATTCAGAACAAGAAGAAATGAAAATGAGGAAAATCAATATGGGAGGAGAAGAAAATGAATACAGAGGAACACACTATGCGACAAATTGCAGGCTATATGCTTTCATCATTTTTGAAAGCAGTGCTTATTACTCATAATTTCTGTTTATCAGAAGTGAATAAACAGATTAGAGAGTTTAAGAAACCTTTCCAAAGTCATACACTTTGTTAGTGACAAATTTAAATCCAGCTCTGACCTCTGATTTCAAAAGCCAGGCTTTTAATTTCCTCATTAAAAGATATATGTACAGCACCTAGGGATAAAATGCATTGTACCAAGATTAAAACCGTGAGAAGTTTCTTTCAAATTAGGCTGTGCCCTTGTAATTTGCTCACTGCCCCATGCTCTGTTTTTAGCTACAAGGAAATAATCAAGCATCCTTTTGATGATTAGTCACTAAGAGTACTAAGCTAATTCTTTCCTAACATAACTAGGACTATACTAAGTCCCATAAATCAACAAAATTAGGATGTCATCCCCAAGAACACTTCAGAGTCAAACTGCTGATATACCAAGAAGGATAATAGGGGAAACTGAGTTACAGGTTTCTTCTGGCAGAAGTTAAAGAGAAATCCTCAAAATTATAAATGGAAAGTCTTTTAACGGTTTTGGCATACAGCAAAAGGCCAGCACTTTAAAAACTGGAATCTCCAATTGACAAGTTCAAAAACACATCACCCCCAAACCATGCAATTTCCTGCAAATGGGCCACTCTCCTCACTGTCTTTGAAGACAAATCCCGCCCTGGACAAGGAGCCTTTGATGTAACACAGCAAGTGTACCTATGTAATTAGAAAGGCTCTGTACGCCATCCAAATGAGTCCAACTAGACTTTCAAGATGCACTGCAGTGAAGCGGTACGGACTGACACACCGACAGGGTTCAAGAGCCAGTTGCCTCTGCTCCCAGCCACAATTCTCCTTTCCTCCTCCAAGCAAACTGCACCTGCAGTGCTGGAAAAGTGTCAATACTAGTTGGTCACTCTCAAAAAGTGGCGAAACCGGATGTGTGCACGTTTACAGACATGTGCTCGCTCAGTCGTGTCCAACTCCTTGAGACCCCATAGACTGTAGCCCACCAGGCTCCTCTGTCCATGGAATTTTCCAGGCAAAAATACTAGGGTGGGCTGCCCTTTCCTTCTCCAGGATATCTTCCTGACTCAGGGATCGAACCTATGTCTCTGGCATCTCCTGCATCGACAGGCAGATTCCTTACTACTAGCGCCAACTGGGAAGCCCGTTTGCAGATATAGATTTGTATATAGAGTCCCACATTTATGCCTGTATATATAAATATATTCATATACTGTTTTCTGAACCATTTGAGTACAAGTTGTGAATGTTACATTCTACACTGAAATAACACTCTACACTGAAATTTCATGTTCAGTATATATTTCTAAAACAAGACATTGTCTTATAATACCTTCCATATTGATATAATCCAATACTATGTTCTAACTGCAGTCCATATTCAGTTATCCCAATACTGTTCCTTTTAATCTACTTTTTTCCTAGACTAGAATCCCATCCAAGATTATGCATTACAATAGGCTGTCATACCTATCAGTCTCCCTTATTCTGGAACAGTTCCTCTTTTGTGAGTTTGATATTTTGGAAGAGAGCAGGTCAGTTATTTACAGGATATCTATTTGAGTGACTGATCTCACATTTGGGGAATAACGTAGGAACTGATGGTATGGCCTTTTTTGTGTAGATCAAGAAGCACTTGATGAATCTGGTTGCAATACTGGTGATACTAATTTTGATGCCTTGGCTAAAGTTATACCTGCCAGGTTTCTATATTATAAGGTCACTATTTTACCCTCTGTAACAGGGGCCCCAAACCCCAGGGCTGATACTGGCTCCAGACCTGTTAGGAAATGATCGAAGCTTCATCTGCAGCTCCCTGGTGGTACAGAATCTACCTGTAATACAGGAAGGAGACCCGGGTTCGATCCCTGGGTTGGATCAGGAAGTTCCCCTGGAGAAGGAAATGACAACCCATTCCAGTATTCTTGTCTGGAGAATTCCATGTAGAGGAGCCTGGCAGGCTACAGTCTATGGGGTTACAAACAGTAGGACACAGCTGAGCAGGCTAACAGCTTCACTTTCACTTTATCGCTCACATTGCCTGAAACATCAGTCATGTTACCTGCACCATCCCCCTCCACACTGCTGGCATTACTGCCTGAACCATCCCACCTCCCCCCGCTGGACAAACTGTCTTCCACGAAACTGGTCCCTGGTGCCAAAAAGGTTGGGAACTGATGCTCCAGAAGACATATTTTTTGAGGAGATATAGTAAGACTAAGAACCCATCCTGTTCTTCAAACTTCCACACTGGTTTTAGTATTCCTTGATGAGGAGGCATGAAATTAAAAGACGCTTACTCCTTGGAAGGAAAATTATGACCAACCTAGAAGCATATTTAAAAGCAGAGACATTACTTTGCCAACAAAGGTCCATTTAGTCAAGACCAGTTTTTCCAATAGCCATGTATGGATGTGAGAGTTGGACTGTGAAGAAAGCTGAGTGCCAAAGAACTGATGCTTTTGAACTGTGGTGTTGGAGAAGACTCTTGAGAGTCCCTTGGACTGCCAGGAGATCCAACCAGTCCATGCTAAAGGAAATCAGTCCTGAATATTCACTGGAAGGACTCATGTTGAAGCTGAAACTCCAATGTGGCCACCTGATGAGAAGAGCTGACTCATCAGCTCTGATGATGGGAAAGACCCTGATGCTGGGAAAGACTGAAGGTGGGAGGAGAAGGGGACGACAGAGGATGAGATGGTTGGATGGCATCATCGATTCAATGGAAATGAGTTTGAGTAAACTCCGGGTGTTGGTGATGGACAGGGAGGCCTGGTGTGCTGAAGTCCATGGGGTGCCAAAGAGTCAGACATGACTGAGTGACTGAACTGAACTAGCTTGATGTGTGTGCCTGTGCACTCACTAAGTCGTGTCCAGCTCTTTGTGACCCCATGCACTGTAGCCCACCAGGCCCCTCTGTCCATGGAATTCTCCAGGCAAAAATACTGGAGTGGGTTGCCATTTCCTCCTCCAGGGGATCTTCTTGACCCAGGGACTGAACTCGTGTCTCGTGCATTGCAGGTGGATTCTTTGCCACTGAGCCACCTGTGTAGCCCAGTGATTCTTGCCTGAATCAACTATTCTTTGGATGACTCTCAAAGGTGATTCTCTAACTCCGTCATTCTTCTCCATTTATCAGGGGGCATTCTGGCGTTGGAATGAGCTTTCCCTTCTCCCTCATTTGTTGGTCTGCTTGTTTGTTTATATCTGTGGGGAATCACAGACTTTGTTCATTGTACTATCATATGTTATGTTTGTGCTCAACTTATCCTAGATTTGTTCACTGAGAGCCTTTAAAGGTGTTGTTGTTCATTCACTAAGGTGCTGTGGATTTTAAGTTGTATTTTCTGTGCACACTGCCAAGTGCTTAGGGATAGAGAAGAAAGAGATTCATCCTAGAGAGCTAAGATACAGGTGGTAAGATGACCTGGGTCTTGAAGAGAGACCAGGAGTTTGTGAGCTGGAGGAGAATATCCGAAGGAGAGAAACAGGACACGTGCAGATATCTGTACACGGTTGGAGGAGGCTGAACTCTTTGTCCTTGTGTGCCAGATAAACCTTGGCCTATCTTATTGACAATCTACCTTTCAGACAACAGCAGAAACAGCAAAAGGAGACACTCAATACTTAATTGGAATACAAGGAAGCATTTGCTGAGAATTATAATATTCAGTTCAGTTAGTCGTTCAGTCATGTCCGACTCTTTGCAACCCCATGAACTGCAGCACGCCAGGCCTCCCTGCCCATCACCAACTCCTGGAGTTCACCCAAACTCATGTCCATTGAGTCGGTGATGCCATTCAGCCATCTCATCCTCTGTCATCCCCTTCTCCTCCTGCCCCCAATCCCTCCCGGCATCAGGGCCTTTTCCAATGAGTCAACTCTTCACATCAGGTGGCCAAAGTACTGGAGTTTCAGCTTTAGCATCAGTCCCTCCAATGAACACCCAGGACTGATCTCCTTCAGAATGGACTGGTTGGATCTCCTTGCAGTCCAAGGGACTCTCAAGAGTCTTCTCCAACACCACAGTTCAAAAGCATTAATTCTTCAGCACTCAGCTTTCTTTACAGTCCAACTCTCACATCCATACATGACCACTGGAAAAATCATAGCCTTGACTAGACGGACCTTTGTTGGCAAAGTAATGTCTCTGCTTTTGAATATGCTATCTAGGTTGGTCATAACTTTCCTTCCAAGGAGGAAGCGTCTTTTAATTTCATGGCTGCAATCACCATCTGCAGTGATTTTGGAGCCCCAAAAAATAAAGTCTGATACTGTTTCCCCATCTATTTTCCATGAAGTGGTGGGACCAGATGCCATGATCTTAGTTTTCTGAATGTTGAGCTTTAAGTCAACTTTTTCACTCTCCACTTTCACTTTCATCAAGAGGCTCTTTAGTTCCTCTTCACTTTTTGCCATAAGGCTGGTGTCATCTGCATATCTGAGGTTATTGATATTTCTCCTGGAAATCTTGATTCCAGCTTGTGCTTCCTCCAGCCCAGCATTTCGCATGATGTACTCTGCATATAAGTTGAATAAACAGGGTGACAATATACAGCCTTGACGTACTCCTTTTCCTATTTGGAACCAGTCTGTTGTTCCATGTCCAGTTCTAACTGTTGCTTCCTGACCTGCATACCAATTTCTCAAGAGGCAGGTCAGGTGGTCTGGTATTCCCATCTCTTTCAGAATTTTCCACAGTTTATTGTGATCCACACAGTCAAAGGCTTTGGCATAGTCAATAAAGCAGAAATAGATGTTTTCCTGGAACTCTTTTGTTTTTTCCACGATCCAGCGGATGTTGGCAATTTGATCTCTGGTTCCTCTGCCTTTTCTAAAACCAGCTTGAACATCTGGAAGTTCACAGTTCAGGGGTTTATAAGTATAGAATATATAGAAACTGCAACAGTAGAAGTAAAATCTAAGGCTTTAAGAATGTATTTCTTTTTTAAGTTTAGAAGGATACAGGATTGGCTTTGCAGCCAACATTTCTAAGTTAGAAAAGGAATTAAGAGGATATTTTCAAAATAATACTCTACTTACATAATCTCAATGAGGAAAAAAAATGAATGACATGATGTTCTATAGAATTCAATAAGGTTTCATAGGAAATCCTCTGATGAATTTAAACATTTAAGCAACATGTACAAAAGGATATATTCATGAGAAAAACAGAAAAATCACAAAGAAATATGAAGAAGGCTAAAGTTTCCTAAGGTTTATGGGAAATATTTTTAAGAGCAAAATTAACAAGATGACATTGTTAAGCTCAACTTTTAAATATAATGTAACAATAGATGAAAGAGACAGAAAACTTATTTTCTGCTTCCATTTTATATTTATTAAAAATAAAGACATGAAAAGAGAAAATATCACAGATTAATAAAAAATAGTGAATATGGGATAGACAAGAAGATCCTAGTAAATATATCTTTCTTTTAATATTAAGAAATTGATTCCTGAAAAAAATGGAGGGCTTTAAAGATGGGACATGAATAAATGTCTCATTTTCAATAAGTTGGGAAAACTGAATTTCAAGAACTCCAGATTCTAGAAGATGGTTTAGGACACTAGCATTGTAAGCACTCTTAAAATAATTAATATAAACACCTATTTTGGTATTTATAAGTCACTAAGAACAAGTTATTTTAAAATTAACCTAATTATTTAAAAACATCATAATATCCCTTGCTTTCTCTCCCTACCTATGCATCATTGTCTCTTTCTATATACACAGAGATCTACAGATAGAAAGATACAGAAATAATACAATCATATTTGGTAAATTATTTTACAAGTAAGTTGCAGACACCACAATACCTCACATGCAATTATCCTGCATATACCTTCGGAGAATAAGAACATTGTCTTACATATTCACAGTATCATTGTCAGACCTCAGAAATTTAGCATGGACAAAACATTATTATTAATACGCTGTCTATATCCATCCTTTGTCTATATCCATCCATCCACTGGGGATGTCAGCCATCCCCAATGTTTTGTTTTTCCATCTATCCAGAAACTAATTAAGAACTGTGGGCTGCATTTGGTTGTTTCTTTAGTCCTTTTAATTTGGAACACCTTCCCCGCTATTTTTTGTCTTTCTTGACATCGAGATTTTTAGAATCAAAGCCAGTTTTCTTATGGAATATCCTTTAATCTGCATTTGAATGACTATGGCCATATAATTTGGGCTTCCTCCTCAATGGCTCAGAGGGTAAAGAATCTGCCTGCAGTGCAGGAGACACAGGAAATGTAGGTTCAATCTCTGGGCCTGGACGATCCCCGGGAGGCAACCCACTCCAGTATTCTTGCCTGGAAAATTCCATGGACAGAGGAGCCTGGCAGGCTATACAATTAGACATGCCATTTTTCCATCATTGATACAATCATTTAATTCAGGCAGGGACCATCATCAACTAATACCATTAGGTAAAAGTTTATTGGGAAAAAAATATCCCCCAGGAGATTACTTACTAATTCCAAAGAGGGAAGTTGCCTTTATAGTGAGGAGATTTGGTCGAATCCACATTAACCAAGGGATCAAACTGAGTATCACCACCAAAAACAGAACAAGTTGCCTTATGTGCTTCCTGATGTGGTGAAATGGGGAGTCATATTTGTCAAGAATTTTTGTCAACAGATACTTCTTCTAATCACTTTGTAATCACTAAGTCTCCATTTCATTTTCAGGGATGCTCAACTTAATATTGCAGAGACACGTTTCTTCCTCTTTATTCTTTTCATTGTTACTCATAGTACTCTGACAGCAACATATTTCAAAAAGAAGTGGAGCCAAAGAGGAAGATAAGGAGCTAGTAGACAGATGATGAAGGATTGTCTGCTCTCATTAAGAAGCAATTATCAGTGCACCAGCCCCAAGTTTCCTGTATCCTGCATCGAACCTGGACTGGTGATTCGTTTCTTATATGATATTATACATGTTTTAATGCCATTCTCCCAAATCATCCCCTCTCCCTCTCCCACAGAGTCCCAAAGTCTGTTCTATACATCTGTCTCTTTTGCTGTCTCGCATACAGGGTTGTCATTATCATCTTTCTAAATTCCATATATATGCCTTAGTATAAAATCCCATGGACGGAGGAGCCTGTTAAGCTGCAATCCATGGGGTCACTAAGAGTTGGACACAACTGAGCGACTTCATTTTCACTTTTCACTTTCATGCATTGGAGAAGGAAATGGCAACCCACTCCAGTGTTCTTGCCTGGAGAATCCCAGGGACAGGGGAGCCTGGTGGGCTGCAGTCTATGGGGTCATACAGAGTCTGACACGACTGAAGTGACTTAGCATAGCATAGCATAGCATACGGTATTGGTATTTTTCTTTCTGGCTTACTTCACTCTGTATAATAGGCTCCAGTTTCATCCACCTCATTAGAACTGATTCAAGTGTATTCTTTTTAATGGCTGAGTAATACTCCATTGTACAGGAAGCTTGGGGCTGGTGCCCTGGGATGACCCAGAGGGATGGTATGGGGAGGGATGTGGGAGGGGGGTTCAGGATGGGGAACACATGTACACCTGTGGCGGATGCATGTTGATGTATGGCAAAACCAATACAATATTGTAAAGTAAAAAAATAAATAAAATAAAGAAGCAATTAATCAGGCCCATACACACAGGCACTTGTGCAAGCACAGACACATATATACATGCCCATACACCCCAAGCAAGTGGGCTGGGGTGACATTAGGTACTTTTTGGGAAAATCAGTCTATCATTGTGGAATAGAAGCATTTCTAAGGCCACCACATGAAGTCGTACACTACAAAGCTCTAGGGGACACTATTTACATATAGCAGTTCTGCCTCGAAAGAATATGAAGCAGAGAGTCCCACCTGATGGCCACGAGCCCTAGGCAGACTATAGAAGTACTTTGTTTTCCCCCTAAATTTTTTTTTCTGGAAATTCAGCTTTCTTGTTTTTTCTTGAATAATCAGATGGTATGGGCATCATACTATCATTCCTGCTTAATAACCATCAACTGAGGTATATGGCAGTTGCCTCCATCAAACAGACATGCCCTGTCCACTTCAGCTCATCACTTTCCATGGTCTAGCATGTGACCAGCTTCACACACAGAGCAGCCAACTGGCCTCAAGGATCACCTTCCATAAAAGAGAGAAGACACTCAAGTTCATGCTCTCATTGACGACATTTTCATAACATTCAATTCACTTACTGCCTGGGAGATGTACAGCATCTCACAAACCACTGTAACTTCCTCTCTGTGAGTTAATAATCATGAAATGGCAACTTTTTCACTGTAGCCTAGTAGAGACCAGTTGGCATAAAGAAAAATAGTATTATTAGATAAGAAATATCGGTGAAAAACAAAATTAGATTCAAGTATTAAACTACTATAAATATTTAAATGTACCTAAATTTCACACATATGTGATAAAAAAAAAAATAATCATTTTGTAAAATGGCTTGCTGCTGCTGCTGCTAAGTCACTTTAGTCGTGTCCGACTCTGTGTGACCCCTGTCCCTGGGATTCTCCAGGCAAGAACACTGGAGTGGGTTGCCATTTCCTTTTCCAATGCATGAAAGTGAAAAGTGAAATGTAAAATGGCTTACATATTTTAAAATCTATGTTCACAGAGCAAAAGAATTTCCTGAAAGGCTGTGTGATAAAGTCAGAAATTGCAAAGAAATTCTTATTAAACAAAGAAACAAATTGGAAAAATTATAGCAACACACAAAAAGAGTACATTTTTTTTGTGTATTGAATACTTGTAGATTAACATGGAGAATGGTTTTCTTAGAAGAGGAAGCAGGGAACTTAAACTGCTAAACATTGATCAAAGAAATGGAAAAATGTACATGAAAATATGTTCAACCTCACTAGTGACAAAAAATATGCAAATTAAAACAAGAAGTCAACTTCATCATATATTAAAGTTTAGGAGTTGGCTGATTAAAAACTATCAGTAAGCATTTAGAATATGATGACCTCATATACTCCTGGTAGTAACATAAATTAGTACAGATCTTCTGGAGTATAATTTAGCAATACTGTAGTTTTCCTTTGACCCAGCAATGTAACTTTCAGGAATACTACAGAAAGAAATGGACAAATACATAAAGGTATAAAATTCACATCACAGCATTTGTTTTTATAGTGAAAAAGTAGTAAACTGCCACAATGTCCAGCAATAGAATACTGAATAATTTATATTAGATCTAAAATACGGACTTTAAAGATCATTTGTTATATATAGCAATGTTACCATGCAAACAAGGCTCTGTTGATATAGAAAAATGTGAGAAGGCAAATTATAAAAATGATACAGGATTCATTTAAAAACACATACATGTGTATAATGGCATTATATTCTGGAGTATAACTCATTTTTTTTCTTTTAAGTTCATTCTTAGTCCTTAGGTTTTTCTTTATTCAAATAAACAAGTGGAATTCACTGGCTCAGGGAAGAGTTTCTCAAAGAAAGAAGTGCAAATACTCAAATTTTAAGTTTCCAAATGAGATTTTAAAACCCTTAAAAGAAACAAAACCTTCCCATTCCTTTCATTTCACCATGTTATGAGACACTGAGTTTTGACTTTCAAAAACAGAGGCAAAATTCACAGAGAACAAAAGTTTCTTTCCTAAGTAAGCATGAAAGATTATCAGAGCCAATTACCTGCTTAGACAGGATAAAGACCCGATGAATCGCCAGGTGGGGGAGGAAGAAGAGAACTCTCAGTTTAGGCGGAGTGTGTCTCTACCAAGGGTTGTATGCCCTAACCTTAATATTCATATCTTGTCCAGATAAGCTAGAGAGTCAGACCAGAAGATATATGTGAAACCCAGGAATACAGGCACATCTAGCTGTGTGCTTCCAAGCTGGACACTTAAGAGCCACGAGATGGAGACGTGGGAGTGAGGTATGGAGAGCCTACGAAGGCCTCTCATGCCCAAAGCAGTCTAGGAGA
The DNA here is from genome assembly GCF_002263795.3 of Bos taurus. Lineage (NCBI taxonomy): Eukaryota > Metazoa > Chordata > Mammalia > Artiodactyla > Bovidae > Bos > Bos taurus. Next base: position 56,449,951 of record NC_037341.1, on the reverse strand, counting down.
CCATCTGAAATTACCTCACATGCCAAGAAGAGCTCAGATGGGGCTGATAGAGTCCACAGGTTAGGGCCAGAGGGCAGAGGCCTTGAGGGCATGAACTGAGGTCCTGGCAGTAGTGTGCAGGGCTAGCCGTGGACGAGTCAAGACCAGCGCTGACCATGCACAACAGCGCAGAGTGGCGCCGGGATGACAGAGGCCCCTCACTGCTTCTTCTCCCCAGACAAACCTGATGCAAACCTTGCTGAGGAGCCAGTGGTGAGGAGGAGGAAAGGGCAGAGCTCATCTGGGGATGAAAATGGAAAAACACTTAATTGACAGAGTACTCGAATTTACCAGGATTAATTTTCCACTACTAAGAAGAACAAGGCTTCAAGACAGACACTAAACTCAAGTGTAGAAAATAAAGCAACTTTGCTGCACCCCTGGGCATGTGTCTTAGGAAGTGTCTTTATTCTAAATACACACAAAAAATATCTTAGAAATACAGATGCAACAACATTAACAGTGGTTAATGCAAGGAAGGAGAATGAATCCATCATTTTTCTGTACACTCTTTGGCATTTCATCAAGTCTTACAATAAACCCATGTTACCTTAAGAGAAAACAAAATTACTTTGGAAATAAAAGCTAAGTGACAATTATTCTGCCTTAAAATGTTTTAAAGAATTGAAAGTAATAATTCCATTTTAAAAATAATTTTGGTAGCAAAATACAATGGACTACTTTTCTCCACTTCTTAGTTTCTACTTTTCATTATCCTACTTTCACATGTGGAGTGGAGAGAAAAACAGTCCTTAATGCCTGTGATTCATCTACAAGAACAAAGTTGCCCATGTGCCGTTTGCATCATAGGCACTGAACGCATGTGCATACCCCAGCAAAGGTCATAATTTTTCAGGGAAGTGTTACTGTCTCTTTATAAAAAATAAAAATTTTAATTTGCTTAAAATACACCCAGAAACCCAAAGGCCTTAATAACCATAATTACAATTTCCTCCAAGTAGAACATTCATAAGCCTTAAATCTCTCTACTGAGTTTTATTGCTAGTAATTAGGCAAAGTACACAGAACTAAGAAGTGTGTGCCTGTGTTTGTGTGTGTTTAATTTAATAGAATCAAGAAACATTTGTATCATTTAGCCCCCACTTTCAATACTGAACTGAAATATTCAAGAAGGAAAGGGAAGAGAGATGGGAAGAATTCAGACGAGGTGGAAAAGGACTTTCTAGATTAGTTCAACATCCAAATAAATGTAGTATTTGGATCATGCTCATATAAGTTATTTGTTTTAATTATTCCCTAAACTTTCCAAAAACATTTAGTGGGAAAGCTGAAACCAAGATTGGTTTTTCAAACTACAGTGCTCTATTAGCAAGTAGTCCTTTCAAGTCCTGCTCTGCAAAATGTGGTCCCTAGACTCCAGGCAGCAGCACCCTCTGGAAGCAGAATCTCAGGCCTCCCCCTACACCTACTGAATGCAAATCCATTTCAAAACAAGATCCCCCCTTGACTCCTACACATTACTTTAATGCATTCAGATCCAAGTTTTGAATGTAGCACCTCCCTCCAAAATAAAAGTTATAATAAGGAAAATTAATCTCAGAGAGATTAATTAACCCTAACCCTAAATCTGCTTTTTGTGCTTGCCTACACATAGATTATAATCAATTCAAAGGGGAATTTTATCTATCAGAAAAATCAAAAATCATAATTAAAGTAAAATCTTTCCATTGTAGTTTTTCAGTCTTAAACTGCAAATTAAAAATGGGTTAATGTTCAAAAGAAACATGGGTGTAAGATTTATTTTCCAAGGTTATTTGTTGACCCTATTTAACCCTCAGGATAGGAAACTACTTGGTTACCAGGTACCATCCTCGTCCAATAAAAGCTACATAATAAGAGATCTCTCAAACAGCTGAAAGATGAGGTTTAAGAGTACATTATATAAAGAAGAAGTAACAACGATTAGGAAATATAGAAGTTAAGATTTTCAAGTTTTCATTCATTGAAATTTACAACCCTCATATTGGAATTTACCCTAAATTTACAACCCACACAAACCTGGCACAGAGTCTACTGGGTCTTGCCACATTGGATCAGACTCACGCTTCTTCCTGTCCAGGATTCTGATGATGGCACCAAGGGACATGCTGTGGGAAGAATGGCTGTTCTTTGATGTCAGCCTCAAAGGTTAGGAGTGTACCCAAAACATCCTAACTCCCTGTAATAACCCATTATGAAGCTGTCATCCACAAAGTTAGTTAAATCATTTTTGAGGTTATTTATATTTTCTACCCCTACTTCCTCTTAGAGAAATCAGTTCCATAAGTTTGTAACTAGATGGGTAAGGTGGTGTTTTCTAGTCCTACTGCTCAACAAAACAGAATAAGGCAGTGTCCATACTATCAATATTATTCACATCTTCCATGATGTAAATGGAAAATGGCCACGTGTCCTCACAGCAATTGTGTCCATTGATTCCTATTGTTTTGTTCTGTTTTCTTTTCTCTCCATGGGCAGGCATTTTCTATTGTGACCATTTTAGACTCCTTGTATCTTCTCCAATTTCATTATAGATCTTTTGAAGAGAGTATCAGTCTATTACAAGGAACCAGTATACTGCTAATTTGTTCACAGACAAGAGAGGACTCTCCACTTGATTTCAAAATTCATTTCCTGACAACTTACGACCAAACTCAAATTCTTAGAGATGCTGTAACCTGTCATGAAAATTAGAAGCAAACAAACTAGAAACTTAACTTCCCATACTGACAATTTTCCTTCTTTGTTAATTTTTTTGTTTGTTGGTTTTTCCCGGTGGCATTGGGGAGCTTCTCTCTTATATTTGCCCACCATTGTGAACATAAATTCATCCACCCGTTTCTGTTTCTCAGGTAACCTCTTGAGAAATGAGTTAATGTGCAAAAATTTCTCTTCTTGTATGGCTCAACCTCATAGTATCTGGCAGAGATGAGCACTGGCAGCAAAAAGTACAACCTACATACCCTTTAAAAATAGTAAGTTACATTGACCATCAATTTTTAAGATACCCAGCTTGGCACAGACTTTAAAATTGAGCCTAGTTCTAAACTGAGGTCTCTGTTGTCGCATAGCAAAAGTTCCTAAATAAAATCTGCTTTTACCACTTTACTGTCCAGTTCTAGTTTTCTTTGACAACCACAAAGAAAAGAAAAACATGCCAAGAACAGGCAGCTATGGTAACTTTTAAGGGCTTCTCTGGTGGGCTCAGTCCATAAATAATCTATCCGCAGTGCAGGAGATCAGGTTCAATCCCTGGCTTGGGAAGATCCCCCGGAGAAGGAAATGACAACTCATCCCAGTATCTTGCCTGGAAAATCCCATGGACAGAGGAGCCTGGAGGGCTACAGTCTATGGGGTTGCAAGAGTCAGACATAACTTAACAACTAAACCATGGTAACTTTTGAAGGTGAGGGTGCAGATAAAGAAAAGATACCCTTCTCCAAGGGTAGAAGCACATTCTCCTAACTGCCACCATCCACCCAGGTGCTAGAGAAGAACTAGAGAGGAAATTAAGAGAGTTAGATCAGTGAGTGCTACCACAGAGCCTAGCCTGAGGTTCAAATATGGGAGTGAGGAGATGGCTATAGAAAGTCTTCAGAAAGTATCCAGAATCACCCAAAGCAATCAACTTTGAAGAAGAATAAAAACATTTTCTGGCATGTAAGGTCCCCAAAATATATATTGCGTGTACCTTTTCTCAGTAAGTTATTGAAGGACATGCTCTACAAAAATGGGAAAAAGTGAAAGTGTTAGTCACTCAGTCGTGTCTGACTCATTGTGACCCCATGAACTGTAGCCTGCCAGGCTCCTCTGTCCATGGAATTTTCCAGGCAAGAATACTGGAGTGGGTTGCCATTTCCTCCCTCAGAGGATCTTCCTGACCCAGAGATAGAACCCCAGTCTCCTGCATTGCAGGCAGATTCTTTACCGTTTGAGCCACCAGGGAAACCACAAAAACAGGGGAGTAAGTTAAAAAAGGAGAAAGAAAGGAAAAGACGGAATCACACTAACGCGAGGCAGAAGGAATCGCCAGAACAATTACCTGTGAAGCAGAATATATAGCAATCAGTTTAGACTGTACCATATCAGAGACTCCGAAGTTTCTTCAAAGGATACAATTAAAAAAATAGTTAATATATTCTAACATCCTAGGAAGAGATTCAGGCAAGCTGAAGAGAAGAGTTGAATTAGGGATGCATATATAAAGGAAAAACCATCTCCAGAAAAAAACAAGTTCTGCAGGAAACAAGATGTAATAAATATATATATATATATATACACACATATTATGTGAGTCAGCTGTGTTTGCATGGTTATAATAATATAGACACCGGTTACTCATCCTTCTAAAATTATACTATAACCATATGGGAGGATAGGGAGGAGAAGCGAGCTTGTTCATAGTGGGGAAGGGCAGTAAGGAAAGCGGGTAAGTCCTTATCTCCCGTAGTGGAATTATGCCCCAGACAGTGCCCCAAACTAAAGTGTATAGCAGGAGCAATAGGAGCATGTGGTGGACAGTTAGGACCATAAACACCCAGAGATTCTAAAGGCACTGAAATTAGTCAAGAGAGAGTTAGGAGGAGGGAACTGGGACAAGGACAGTAGTTTTTCATGACAACCTTGGTAGAACTATCTGACTCTAAACCATATGTGTGTTTAACTTTGGTAAAACATAAAAGACATGGTATTTCCTTGTGATATTAGTAATGAGTAATTTATCTCTACTTAGGAATTTTTTAAATGTATGCAATTAAATTAGAAGAAATTACAAGCTAAAGATTTAATTACATAGCACTTACAAAGTCAAAGAGAAATAAATATATAGCTGAATGGTAATATTTTGTGGGTTGTCAGCAGTTAATGCCACAATATTCAAATTCCCAGATTTGTTCTAACTGCTAGCAAGTAACAAAAAGACTTCAGCATCTCAAGTCTCGTTGTACAGTGTCTTCCTTCATTCAGCAATTGAACAATTTATTGGATGTAGAGAAAAGTATTATTTGCCATAATGTTTTTATTTAATTATGGATAAATTATACCCTTAATTCACATTTATATTTCCCTACTAAAAGAGAAATCTTGGCAGAAAGCAAATCTCAAGATGGACACAAAGTTCATCTCATTCTGTGATGAACCATTTTAGAGGGGGTGTCTTCTATTTTACTCAGAGGGAATGAATCCAAGTTATTGTGTGTGTTCTTATATAAAATACTGGGTTTACAAGGAAAGAATGCCTGTACTAATGACACATGGCATTTGTAATAAATCCCTCTCACACTGTGGTATATTAACCAGTATTTCCCAAAATTCCCTTAGGTCAACACAAGAGACCTCAAACAGCCAACCAGATTAACTAGGACCACATCAAGTAAAA